>NC_045789.1:80867648-82267648 GCF_009873245.2 Balaenoptera musculus | reverse complement strand
AACAGCTATAAAAGAGGAAATCGACAGTAACACAATAATAGTGGGGGACTTTAACACCTCACTTACACCAATGGACAGATGATCCAAAATGAAAATAAATAAGGAAACAGAAGCTTTAAATGACACAATAGACCAGATAGATTTAATTGATATATATAGGACATTCCATCCAAAAACAGCAGATTACACGTTCTTCTCAAGTGCGCATGGAACATTCTCCAGGATAGATCACATCTTGGGTCACAAATCAAGCCTCAGTAAATTTAAGAAAATTGAAATCATATCAAGCATCTTTTCTGACCACAACGCTATGAGATTAGAAATGAATTACAGGGAAAAAAACGTAAAAAGGACAAACACATGGAGGCTAAACAATACGTTACTAAATAACCAAGAGATCACTGAAGAAATCAAAGAGGAAATCAAAAAATACCTAGAGACAAATGACAATGAAAACACGACGACCAAAAAACCTATGGGATGCAGCAAAAGCGGTTCTAAGAGGGAAGTTTATAGCTATACAAGCCTACCTAAAGAAACAAGAAAAATCTCAAGTAAACAGTCTAACCTTACACCTAAAGAAACTAGAGAAAGAAGAACAAACAAAACCCAAAGTTAGCAGAAGGAAAGAAATCATAAAGATCAGAGCAGAAATAAATGAAATAGAAACAAAGAAAACAATAGCAAAGATCAATAAAACTAAAAGTTGGTTCTTTGAGAAGATAAACAAAATTGATAAGCCATTAGCCAGACTCATCAAGAAAAAGAGGGAGAGGACTCAAATCAATAAAATCAGAAATGAAAAAGGAGAAGTTACAACAGACACCGCAGAAATACAAAGCATCCTAAGAGACTACTACAAGCAACTTTATGCCAATAAAATGGACAACCTGGAAGAAATGGACAAATTCTTAGAAAGGTATAACCTTCCCAGACTGAATCAGGAAGAAACAGAAAATATGAACAGACCAATCACAAGTAATGAAATTGAAACTGTGATTAAAAATCTTCCAACAAACAAAAGTCCAGGACCAGATGGCTTCACAGGTGAATTCTATCAAACATTTAGAGAAGAGCTAACACCCATCCTTCTCAAACTCTTCCAAAAAATTGCAGAGGAAGGAACACTCCCAAACTCATTCTATGAGGCCACCATCACCCTGATACCAAAACCAGACAAAGACACTACAAAAAAAGAAAATTACAGACCAATATCACTGATGAATATAGATGCAAAAATCCTCAACAAAATACTAGCAAACAGAATCCAGCAACACATTAAAAGGATCATACACCACGATCAAGTGGGATTTATCCCAGGGATGCAAGGATTCTTCAATATACGCAAATCAATCAATGTGATACACCATATTAACAAATTGAAGTATAAAAACCATATGATCATCTCAATAGATGCAGAAAAAGCTTTTGACAAAATTCAACACCCATTTCTGATAAAAACTCTCCAGAAAGTGGGCATAGAGGGAACCTACCTCAACATAATAAAGGCCATATATGACAAACCCACAGCAAACATCATTCTCAATGGTGAAAAACTGAAAGCATTTCCTCTAAGATCAGGAACGAGACAAGGATGTCCACTCTCACCACTATTATTCAACATAGTTCTGGAAGTCCTAGCCACGGCAATCAGAGAAGAAAAAGAAATAAAAGGAATACAAATTGGAAAAGAAGAAGTAAAACTGTCACTGTTTGCGGATGACATGATACTATACATAGAGAATCCTAAAACTGCCACCAGAAAACTGCTAGAGCTGATTAATGAATAGGGTAAAGTTGCAGGATACAAAATTAATGCACAGAAATCTCTTGCATTCCTATACACTAATGATGAAAAATCTGAAAGAGAAATTATGGAAACACTCCCATTTACCATTGCAACAAAAAGAATAAAATACCTAGGAATAAACCTACCTAGGGAGACGAAAGACCTGTATGCAGAAAACTATAAGACACTGATGAAAGAAATTAAAGATGATACCAACAGATGGAGAGATATACCATGTTCTTGGATTGGAAGAATCAACATTGTGAAAATGAGTATACTACCCAAAGCAATCTACAGATTCAATGCAATCCCTATCAAATTACCAATGGCATTTTTTACGGAGCTAGAACAAATCATCTTAAAATTTGTATGGAGACACAAAAGACCCCGAATAGCCAAAGCAGTCTTGAGGGAAAAAAATGGAGTGGGAGGAATCAGACTCCCTGACTTCAGACTATACTACAAAGCTACAGTAATCAAGACAGTATGGTACTGGCACAAAAACAGAAACATAGATCAATGGAACAAGATAGAAAGCCCAGAGATTAACCCACGCACCTATGGTCAACTAATCTATGACAAAGGAGGCAAAGATATACAATGGAGAAAAGACAGTCTCTTCAATAAGTGGTGCTGGGAAAACTGGACAGCTACATGTAAAAGAATGAAATTAGAATACTCCCTAACACCATACACAAAAATAAACTCAAAATGGATTAGAGACCTAAATATAAGACTGGACACTATAAAACTCTTAGAGGAAAACATAGGAAGAACACTCTTTGACATAAATCACAGCAAGATCTTTTTTGATCCACCTCCTAGAGTAATGGAAATAAAAACAAAAATAAACAAATGGGACCTAATGAAACTTCAAAGCTTTTGCACAGCAAAGGAAACCATAAACAAGACGAAAAGACAACCCTCAGAATGGGAGAAAATATTTGCAAATGAATCAACGGACAAAGGATTAATCTCCAAAATATATAAACAGCTCATTCAGCTCAATATCAAAGAAACAAACACCCCAATCCAAAAATGGGCAGAAGACCTAAATAGACATTTCTCCAAAGAAGACATACAGATGGCCACGAAGCACATGAAAAGATGCTCAACATCACTAATTATTAGAGAAATGCAAATCAAAACTACAATGAGGTATCACCTCACTCCTGTTAGAATGGGCATCATCAGAAAATCTACAAACAACAAATGCTGGAGAGGGTGTGGAGAAAAGGGAACCCTCTTGCACTGTTGGTGGGAATGTAAATTGATACAGCCACTATGGAGAACAGTATGGAGGTTCCTTAAAAAACTAAAAATAGAATTACCATATGACCCAGCAATCCCACTACTGGGCATATACCCAGAGAAAACCGTAATTCAAAAAGACACATGCACCCGAATGTTCATTGCAGCACTATTTACAATAGCCAGGTCATGGAAGCAACCTAAATGCCCATCAACAGACGAATGGATAAAGAAGTTGTGGTACATATATACAATGGAATATTACTCAGCCATAAAAAGGAACGAAATTGAGTCATTTGTTGAGACATGGATGGATCTAGAGACTGTCATACAGAGTGAAGTAAGTCAGAAAGAGAAAAACAAATATCGTATATTAATGCATGTATGCGGAACCTAGAAAAATGGTACAGATGAGCCAGTTTGCAGGGCAGAAGTTGAGACACAAATGTAGAGAATGGTCATATGGACACCAAGGAGGGAAAACTGCGGTGAGTTGGGGATGGTGGTGTGCTGAATTGGACAATTGGGATTGACATGTATACACTGATGTGTATAAAACTGATGCCTAATAAGAACCTGCAGTATAAAAAAACAAACAAAACAACTAATACTAAACTTTCATTGGGTTATTTGTATGGAAATATGTTAATATAAATGTTTCAGACATTACATGAAATTTCTAAAAATCTTATATTTGTATTTGTATGGAAATATGTATGGAAATATGTTAATATAAATGTTTCAGACATTACATGAAATTTCTAAAAATCTTATATTTGTATTTGTATGGAAATATGTATGGAAATATGTTAATATAAATGTTTCAGACATTACATGAAATTTCTAAAAATCTTATATGTTCTGGTATAATGTTATAAGTAATAATCCTAGTTATTACTTTAAAATATATATCTCAGAAATAACTAATTTTCTTGTCAACTGCATTATTATGAACTTTCATCAAATCTTTAACCGTGGTCATTTTTAAGTCTTTTGTCATTTACAGACAGTTCTGGGTGTACTCTGATGATTTTGCAAATATGTTCCTATAAAAGGGTTTCATCTTCAAGAAATTCATGGAAAAGACTCTGACAAGTACAGGTTTCTGGTAACTGACTGTACTGCTGAACTGAATGAATAAGCATTTTCAGAACTCTAATGAAAAACTGATGAACTCATAAAAGTGCTAACAAAAGATCAAGATGAAAAAAAAAATTAATTACATGGGACTGAGTGAACTGATGAGGATGAGTATAATTTTTGTGACTTTCTGTCTGAATTAAAAAAAAAAAAAAAATCCCACAAGGACTCAGAGGCAAAGAATATACAAATCAATTTTCACTGCAAAGTAAAGGAGCTGTTACAGTGGAGGATTACTGGACTGAATGTCAATATTATGACATAGTATGAGTGTGTTTCATGTTTGGTAATTGCAATCATTGTTGCTTTTGTTGTGGTCATCCATGTACAATGCTTGGTGTCAGTCTATTTATGTCTTGTAAAAATAAAATACAGTGTGTGTGTGTGTGAATAAAAAAAAAAATAAAAAAAAAAAAAAAAAATAAAAAAAAAAAACTATTTGAATAAATAAATTCAGTAACGTTTCAGGATAAAAAATAATATACAGAAATCTGTTGTGTTTCTACACACTAATAAACTATCAGAGAAATTAAGAAAACAACCCTATTTACAATTGCATCAAAGAAAATTAAATACCTAGGAATAAATTTAACCAAGAAGGTGAAAAATCTGCACACTGAGAACCATAAGACATTGATGAAGAAATTGAAGACAACATAAATAAATGGAAAGATATTCCGTGCTCATGGATTGAAACAATTAATGTTAAAATTTTTGTACTACCCAAAGCAAACTACAGTTTCAATGCAATCCTTATCAAAATTTCAATGGTGTTTTTTTTCACAGAAAAAGAAAAAAACAATCCTAAAACTTATATGGAACCACAAAAGACCCCAAATAGCCAAAGCAGACTTGAAAAGAAGAACCAGCTGGAAGCATCATGCTTTCTGATTTCAAACTACAAAGCTATAATAATCAAAACAGAATGTTATCGGCATGAAAACAGACACATTAATCAATGGAACAAAATGGAGAGCCCAGAAAAAAACTTATGCATATATGGTTGATTCATGATGAAGGAGCCAAGGAAATACCATTGAGAAAGCATAGTCTCTTCAATAAATGGTGTTGGAAAACCAGGACAGCCACATGCAAAGGAATGAAATTGGACCCCTAACTTACACCATACACAAATATTAATACAAAATAGGTAAAAGACTTGAATGTAATACCTGAAATCATAAAAATCCTGGGAAAAAACATAGTGGGTAAGTTACTTGACATCAGTCTTGGCAATGATATTTTGAATTTGGAAACAAAAGCAAAAATAAACAAACTGGACTATTATCAAATTAAAAAGCTTCTGCATAGCAAAGGAAACCGTCAAAAATAAAAAGGCAACCTATGGAATGAAAGAAAGTTTTGTAAATCATATATCTGATAAGGGGTTAATACCAAGAAATTATATAAAGAACTCATACAGCTCAAAGCAAAACACCAAACAATCCCATTTAAAAATGGACAAACCATCTGAAGAGACATTTTTCCAAAGAAGACATACAGATGTCCAACAGGAACCAAAAGTTTCTCAACATCACTAATCATCAGGGAAATGCAAATTAAAACCACAATGTGATATCACTTCACACCTGTTAGAATGGCTATTATCAAAAAGACAAGAAATAACAAGTGTTGCAAAGAATTTGGAGCAAAGGAAACACTTGTGCACTGTTAGTGAGTATGTAAATTTGTACTGCCTCCATGGAAAACAGTACAGATTATGATACAATGCATATGCCATGAAATTTACCCGCTTAAAATGTATATTCAGTGGGTTTTAAAAATCATATTCACAGAGTGCAATCATTACTACTAATTTTAGAATATTTTCATCACCCCTGAAAAAAACCACATGCCCATTAGCAGTCACTCTCCATTTTCCTTTACCCCATCTCCTGGCAACTACTACTGTCTATGTATATTTGTCAATTTGAGACATTTCACATAAATAGAATCATATAATGTGTTATTAGTGTTTACTACCTTCTTCCACTGAGCATAATGTTTTTAAGGTTTATCCATGTCATAGCAGGTTTCAGTGCTTCATTTTAGTCACCAAATAGTATTCCGTGTTTTATATATACCAAAATTTTTTATCTATTCATCCACTTAGTTAGATATATCCATTATCCATTCAATACAAATGGACACTTGCATTGTTTCTCCTTTTGGGCTATTATAAATAATGCTGCTGTAAACACTTGTGTGAAAGTTTTTGCATGGGTATATGTTTTAATTTCTCTTTATTACATATCTAGAATTGAAATTACTTCCACAGAATAACAATATGTTTAACATTTTGAGTAATGACCAAACTGTTTTTCAGAGTAGTTACATCATTTTACAAACTCACTAGCAATGAATGAGGGTTCTCATTTCTCCATACCCTTGCAAACACTTGTTATTGTTCATATTTTATGATATAATCATCATAGTAAAGTAAGAGCTCACTATGGGTTTGATTTGTATTTCTTCAAAGCTGCTAATGTTAAGCATCTCTTAATGTGCTTATTGGTCCTTTGTATATGATCTTTGGTAAAATGTTTATTTTTTAAATGAGTTATTTCTCTTTTATTATTGAGTTGTGAGAATTTTTATGTGTTGTATATAAAGCCCTTTATCAGGTATATGATTTGAAAATATTTTCTCTTATAGTGTAAGTTCCCATTTTATTTTTTAGTCTATCATTTTCAGAACAGATTTTTTTTAATTTTGAAGAAGTCCAATTTATCTGTTTTTTTTTCTTGCCACTTGTGATTTTGGTGTAATATCTCCAAAGTCATTGGCTAACCCAAAATCCCAATAATTTAGTCCTGTTTTCTTGCAAGAACTTGGTAAGTCAATGTTAACATTTAAATTTAGAATTATGATCTATTTTGATTTAATTATTTGTATGTTGTGAGGTAGGGTTTCAGCAGCACTCATTTATATGGGGATATCTAGCTGTCCCAGCAACATTTCTAAAAAATACTGTTCATTGTTCATTGGATTGTCTTGGCATAATTGTGGAAAGTGTAAGAATTTATTTCTGGACTTTTGAGTCTCTTCCATTGATTATTTGTCTATCTTTACATGAGCTCCACACAATCTGGTTTAGTGTAGCTTTGTAGTAAATGTTGAGGTTAAGAAGTATGAGAACTCCAAATTTGTTTTTTTTTTCAAGATTGTTTTGGCTATTTTGTGTTCCATGTATCTCCATATGCATTATAGTTTCCCAATTTCTGGGAAAAAATGGTAGCTGAAGCTCTGATAGAGATTATATTAAGTGTGTAGATCAGTGTAAAGGGTACTATCATCTTAACCAACTTAAGTTTTCCAATCTATATACATGGTAGATCTTTCCATTTATTTAAGTCTTCTAAATTTCTTTCAATAATGTTTATAACCCTTGTAGTACAACCTTTTCACTCTTTTTGTAAGATATATTCCTAAGTACTTTCTTTTTTTTAATTCCATTGTACATGAAATTAATTTCTTATTTTAACTTCAAGTGGTACATTTCTAATATATAGAAATACAACTAAGTTTTGTATCTTTTATCCTGTAATCTGCCTGAACTTGTTCATTTGTTCTACTTTTTTTTTCTGTATGTGAATTTTTTAAAGAGTTTCTATATACAAGATCAGGTCAGCTAAGAATAGTGTTACTTTTACATCTTCTGTATCTGGATATCTTTTGCTTGTTTTTCCTGCCTAATTGCCCTGGCAAGAATCTTCAGGGCAATATTGATTGGACGCAATGAGAGTGAACAGCTTTATCCTGTCCTGATATTAGGGAGAAATCTTTCAGTCTTTCATCATTAAGTATGAGGTCAGCTATGAGTTTTTGTTAGATGTCTTCTATCAGCTTGAAGAATTTCCCAATGAGATATTTTATTTCCAGAACAATCCAGTGTGTAGCCAGCAATCAATATAATGGCATATAGTGTGGTACTAAGGAAGACAGTTTCATGTACCAGAAGTCCATGGGCATTAATTACAATCATGGGTAATTGAGAGACTCCAGGAGGAATGACAGTAGGTTGCTAAAGCCTCTATTATGAAGGAGTCTCTGGGATCATTAATGAGAGTGCCTGCTGTATTGCAATCTGGACAGATTCTAGAGAATTTTGTCATTGGGGTCCCATCCAATGTAGCAAATTTGCAAGTAATATCCTAACAGGCTTAAGTAAAATTTGTAAACAAGGAATATGTTGCCTTCAGAATCCAAAAAGCCCTAAAATGTGTTGGTCTTGCTTTAATATTGTGGGTACTGAGAAGGTCAATAGCTGTGCCTTCATAGTGTCAGAGATTCAGTGGTCTTTGGTGGAACAAAAATTGTCACAAATTTAACTGGGCGATGGGGCCTTTTACTATGTGAACTATGTGTGGGACAATGACCCATCTCCTTTATGTGAACTGTTTTGTGAGTATCTGCATGTCTTTAGTGTGTAAAGTGAATTTCCTTGGAGGAGGATGACATCAATGCAATATTATACCTGTGCTACAGGACAAAATTGGATGTAATTAAGGTTGCTTGCAAAGATTGTGGGTGATGGCAGGGCTGTTGAGATAACCCAGCAGAGTAAAGGTATACTGTGCTTTTTTAGAAGATGAAGGCAAACTGCAGCGGAGAGTCTATTAAAAGAGGCACTTAACACAATATATTCACCAAATCTGTGACTGCAGAGGAATTATAGTTTGCTGATTGGATGAAGGCAGTAATTTCAATAATATTGGGTATGAGGGCTTTAATGGTTGGAGCCACAGCATTGAAGTTGTGGTAATCTTTCTTTCCAAATATAAGGACAAGTCAAATGTGATTGTTAAAGGGAGGAGCAGTGTGTATAATAACCTCATCTAAAAAGGTCTTGTGTTACAATCCTTGAAGATACTGTTTTAATTTATATTCATTTGTATTAGCTATATTAATCAGGAATGGAGGTCCATGAAAGATTTCTTTGTCAGGCTAATTGTGAGTACAAAAGACATTAATTTTATTGAGTAAGACATTAATTTTATTGAGTAAGAGTATTCATGCCTACCATGGGATATTTTAGGGCAATAGGTACTATGGTTATGGAGAATTTAGGCAAGGCAATAGTTCTCATGGATAAGGTAAAACATTCCTGGTTTTGTCCTGTATTTTATGTCTGTTAAATCTCCTAAGAGTATAGGGAATACCTAGTTTAAATATAATGGAATCCCCAAGCTTAACTCTAATTTGAGACCTAGTATTGATTAAGTCTATTAAAGTTTCCTAATTGGTGGTTTTCAGCAGATGTTAAATTAATTTAGAACCTATGTTCTAGAGGTCCAAGTCAACCAGCCCCATCTTACCTTTATCACAAATTCTTTTTGCAAATATCTGGATTTCCAATTAGATCAAACTGTGGACTTCTATTTCAGGATGTGTTTCTTCCCTTGTATCTCATGTTTTGGTGGTTTATGGATATAGCTCAAGGTTGTCCTCTCTAGCCTGCCAGCAAGGCAGGCTCCAAGCAGATCTGTAAATGGCTAGAGACAATAGGGTAAGACTGGACTGTATTTTCTTATGGATGAAGAGTGGGGCTAGGGTGAAATTTCCTGTGTATGCATGTGCCATGGCTTAAGTGGTTTAAAATGCTCTTTAGTGCCAAAGTGGGGAGCACTTGGTATTTCTTCTCAACTTTCCCAGATTTAGGCTGAAGAGGAAGAGAGAATAGAGGGACTCGAAAGCTATCAGTCATCAAATATTAAAATTGGAGACAGATTCTATTACACAAACATTTTTTCAACAAACATGCTTTGATCATCCTTAGAGTGTTAAATTGCACATCATATTTGTCACTTCATAATCACAAAATGGCAGCTGGACTCGCAAGTATCACACAAATATTCCTAGAAGGAGGAAGGGGAAAAGACCTAAGTCGGCAAGCATTGCACCTACCACTTTTATCAAGTAAGGAAAAACTGTCCCAAGAATTCTTACTGCATCTTTTCTCTTAAATATCATTGAATCCCTCAGTGACATGGCCATCCTTACTACAAAACTGAGAAAATTAGTATTTCTATCTTAGAACACAATGAGGGGTCCTCTTAGCAAAGAGGGGCTTAATGACTATTGGTAGGTAGTTAGCTGACCATGGCAGTTATGTTTTTTTTTAAAATATCTCTCTGGAAAGCAGTTGCACAATAGTTACCAACAGTTATAAATGCTGTGAATTGTTTTACTGCAGCACAATCCTATCCCCTGCCGTTAAAAGTTGACAACATCCATCGCATACAACAGCTAAAGAATTGGCAGTGGTTGTTGCTTTGACAGTATTGCTCCTTGTCTTAGACATGATGAACAAGGGGAGGGGTCAGGAGAAGAAGCACTTATTACACTGGAAGCACACTAAAATTTCTTATCTTTCTGTTTGAATGGCTAACTAATGAAAATGCATTTTTTAAGAGATCACTGTATGGTCACCTATGTAGCTTGCCTTTTTAAAAAAGATAGAAATAGAAAGGCTTGACCCTGAATATTATATGTGAGTTATTTCTGACTCTATATTAGACATAAATTATATTTCCCACCCACTCCTAAAGGTCAAATAATCAGTCATAGGAAAATTTTTAGAAGTACATTTCCATTCAGTCACATAAGCAAATAATGAGGAAGGAAGAACAGTGTGTATTTTAAAGAACCAGAATAAAAGCTGTCCACATTTGGATATCACAATTGTATATCTCAGGGCCTTTCCTTTCATACTTAGGAAACATAATGCCCCTAGAAGGAAAAGAAGAAATTCAAGCTATTAAACACATGTTCTTTTCTCTGTGCCTCTGCATTGATTAATGCCCTGAGCTCACACAGCTGTAAAGTTATACTGATGTCCTCTTTAGACTGTGCCTCACATGACTTGACTCAGAAAGGGAGAGAAAAGCTTGTCAAGTCAGGAGTAAATGATATATCTCATTTGCATTGAAATATAGAGAGGACAAAAGAAACGGGCTGCTTCTTCTTTGCCAAGTGCATTTCTTTCTTCATAATATACAGATGATAAAATGGAGCTGGACATGCCACATCATTTGCATTTGGACCTGCTTCCTATAATGCCTTCTTATGCCTCTTATTTAAAAAGCAAATGAAACACTGAACTCTTATCTATTCAGGAAGTTATTAGACCCCCATGCAATTTTTTTTTGTATGCTGAGAACTAGATCTGGCTTCCTGCTCTGGATTATTTTATCCCGTTAGAGTATCCACATGATTGAAAACAACCTTGTAAATAAAGTATTCCAAATTTACTATATTATAAAAATGATTTATAACCCACTCTCCTAACAGGAAGTACAGAGATAGTCAAACCTTAAATCAGACATTCTTTACTACCTGGCTTAAAGCATTATTCACCAGAGGCTAGTGGTTGTGAACAATTATTTAAAATTAGTCTTGCTTTCCGACCATATGAAATAATCTGATTCTTAAAAAAAAATTTGTTCGGGTGAAACATTACTCATTACAAAAACATTACAATAACAGCTATGTTTGTCCTCATTTTTCCATCATATTCTTACTTATAAAAGAAACAAAAAATAAAACTTTAATCATTCGTTTCCCTGCTCAAGGAGAATAATAACATTATTTCACTTAATGACTAAATATATGATATTAACAATTTTCTGTCAGCTAGACTCCTTATGAATGGCACTAAAGTGGATGAATATTTCCAGAATCAGCAGAGAGCATTCTTTAGACTGGGTTACCATAAGCATGACACTATAGGGAAGGTACAACATTACATCTGAAAAGCAAGGCAGTGTCCTTTCTCACCTGGTTCCCTTGCACTGCTGGATTCACCCCTGCTTGCTGGGATTGTAGCAGGCTAATTCCCTGCCTGCTGTTTCTAGGTCAGGCTAGTCTGCCCTTGCCTGGATTCTACACACACAGACATTTCACCAGCTAATTACTTCTCCTCCTGTGTATTGTTCAAGAAGCTGCACCATTGCATGCCACACTATTAGGTTACTATGATAAAGGAAGTGCTAATTTAATTTATTATTGGAGGATATTGACTTAAGTACAAAAAATGTCATAAGGAAGAATCCTGTAGTGAGAAAGTCATTTAGATTGTAAGCTTTTAATTCAAGTCAATCCATTAAGTACATGGGACTATTTGACCTCGGCATACAAAACAACAACTTGGTATTATAAAACATTTAAAATTAGGTTACAATTAATTTCTAACATTAACATTTTTTAAAACTTCTTACTGCTTGTTAAAATGTTTTGAATAGTTTATTTACATATTTTATAATAAATTTTATTTTATCCTTTTCCTTAGCCTGATTCATTCATGTACAAATTTCTGGTCTTTAAAGAAATCTCTGCATAAGTGACCTTTGTAAAAAATTGTCTAAACTCACTACTTTCAATTCTTTAGCTTTTATTCCTTCCTCACTGTGCAGCTGTGTCTCTCTTAGTCTCACTAGCATTGTCACTAATACCCAGTGGCAGAGCAACTGTGAGGGGAAAAACCCCTCGTATGAGGTACTACAAAAAGACTTTTTCTTACATCTAAGGGATTAATAAATGATGTCTCTTAATTCTTACTCTCTCAAGTTGGGAAACAATATATAGACAAGTGAGTATTTTAAAAAATTTACTAGATACTGTTGCTTAGTGAAGGTAGCTTTAACTTATCTGGTCAAAATAACTTTCTAACTTTCTGACACTGAATTGAAGAGGCTTACCCAATCTTAGGCAAAGAGGTCTCTGCTTTCTGGGGAAGATCCTGCTTGGCTAAAAAGAAAACATAATAATGAGCAGACCATGAAGAACCTTTTCTGCAGGCAGGAAGAGGAAGGGAAAGAAGCTGAAGTGCACTTCCTCCCCCAATTCACTGTACATTACATCCCTTACATGCAAACCAGTTAGGTTCCAAGAGCACGTTCATAAGTCCAATTTGTTCATAAGCCCAACAAAGGTAGCCTAGGTACCCAACCAACATAATCAGCCATATAGTACTGTACTGTAATGGGTTTATAATACTTTTCACACAAATAATACATAAAAAACAAAAAAATAAACATTTTTACAGTACAGCACCTTGAAAAGTACAGTAGTACAGTACAACATCTGGCATCCAGGGGCTGGCATTGAGTGAACAGGCAAGAAGAGTTACTGACTGGAGGAGGGAGAGGAGGTGGGAGATGGTAGAGCTGAAGGATCATCAACAATAGGAGATGGAGGGCAAGCTGCAATTTCACTCACACCTGACGTTGATGGCACAGGTTCTGGTTCCTTGCTGGATTCAATTCTATCTACCCTCTTGAAAAAATGATCCAGTTATGTCTGAGTAGCTCTTTTTTTTCTCATAATAGATGACAGGGTAGCACTGGGTCGTATTCTGAACGGCTGCTGCAATCTTCGTGTACCATTCTACGTTCGGGTCCTGTGCCTCAAAAACTAACAGTGCCTCCTCAGATAAAGAAAATCCCCTTGCCATTTCCTGCATCGTGAATCTTTTCAGTTCTTCAGTTACTTCTTCTTTCTCTTATCTCTCTTTGTCTTTTCTCTGGGCCTTCAATTCTATCACGTCTTCATTGGTAAGCCCCTTGTGTTGCACAGCAAGGAGTTCAATGAAGTCATCCTCTTGCAGATATAGCTTGAAATAAAGATATTGTACTACTGTACTCTATACAGTACTGTACAGTAAAGTACACAAAACCACAACCACTTGTACAGGATGCGTGCACGTGACAATGTATGCCACACACGTGATTGGACATGCAAACACACACTGGCATCTTTGAAAGTTCGCAACTTGAAGGTTCGTATGTAGGGGACTTGCTATATTAGTTCCCTATCACCACTATAAAATATTAGCACAAACTTAGTGGCATAAAACAAGACAAATGTATTATCTTGCAGATTAGTAGGTAAGACACCTTCTACAGGTCTCACGGAGCCAAAATCAAGCTGTTGGCAATGCTGCATTCTTCTGAAGACTCTAGGGAGGCGCAAGTTCCTTGCCTTTTCCAGCTTCTCCAGGCTGCCTGCATTCACTGGCTCTTGGCCCTACTCTGACTTCAAAGTCAGCAGTGGCAGGTTGAATCCTTGTCACATCAAATTATCTCTGACCTCCTTTTCTGTCTTCCTCTTTCACTTTTAAGGATCCATTTTGCCCACCCAAATAATCCAGAATAATCTTCCTATTTTAAGGTAGGCTGATTAGCAAATTTAATTCCACTTGCTGCCTTAATTCCCCTTGCTATGTAAGGTGTCATATTCACAGATTCCAGGGATTAAAATGCGCATATGTTTTCTTTTCTTTTTTTTTTTAACATCTTTGTTGGAGTATAATTGCTTTACAATGGTGTGTTAGTTTCTGCTTTATAACAAAGTGAAACAGCTATATGCATACGTATATCCACATATCCCCTCCCTCTTGTGCCTCCCTCCCACCCTCCTTATCCCACCCCTCTAGGTGGTCGAAAAGCACTGAGCTGATCTCCCTGTGCTATGCAGCTGCTTCCCACTAGCTACTATTTTACATTTGGTAGTGTATATATGTCACTGTTACTCTCTCACTTCGTCCCAGCTTACCCTTCCCCTTCTCTGTGTCCTCAAGTCCATTCTCTACATCTGTGTCTTTATTCCTGTCCTTCCCCTAGGTTCATCAAACTATTTTTTTTTTTTTAGATTCCATATATATGTGTTGGCATAGGGTATTTGTTTTTCTATTTCTGACTTACTTTATTCTTAATGACAGACTCTAGGTCCATCCACCTCACTACAAATAACTCAATTTCGTTTCTTTTTATGGTTGAGTAATATTCCATTGTATATATGGGCCACATCTTCTTTATCCATTCTTCTGTCGATGGACACTTAGGTTGCTTCCATGTCCTGGCTATTGTAAATAGTGCTGCAATGAACATTGTGGTACATGACTTTTTTTGAATTATGGTTTTCTCGGGCATATACCCAGTAGTGGGATTGCTGGGTCACATGGTAGTTCTATTTTTAATTTTTTAAGGAACCTCCATAGTGTTCTCCATAGTGGCTGTATCAATTTACATTCCCACCAACAGTGCAAGAGGGTTCCCCTTTCTCCACACACTCTCCAGCATTTATTGTTTGTAGTTTTTTTGATGATGGCCATTCTGACTGGTGTGAGGTGATACCTCATTGTAGATTTGATTGGCATTTCCCTAATGATTAGTGATGTTGAGCATCTTTTCATGTTGGCAATCTGTATATCTTCTTTGGAGAAATGTCTATTTAGGTCTTCTGCCCATTTCTGGATTGGGTTGTTTGTTTTTTGATACTGAGTTGCATAAGCTGCTTGTATATTTTGGAGATTAATCCTTTGTCAGTTGCTTCATTGGAAAATATTTTCTCCCATTTTGAGGGTTGTCTTTTCCTCTTTTTTATGGTTTCCTTTGCTGTGCAAAAGCATTTAAGTTTCATTAGGTCCACAGTGTCTGGCCTTACACTTAGGTCTTTAATACATTTTGAGTTTATTTTTGTGTATGGTGTTAGGAAGTATTCTAATTTCATTCTTTTACATGTGGCTGTTCAGTTTTCCCAGCACCAATTATTGAAGAGGCTGTCTTTTCTCCACTGTATATTCTTGCCTCCTTTATCAAAGATAAGGTGACCATATGTGCGTGGGTTTATCTCTGGGTTTTCTATCCTGTTCCATGTATCTATATTTCTATTTTTGTGCCAGTATCATACTGTCTTGATTACTGTAGCTTTGTAGTATGGTCTGGGAGCCTGACACCTCCAGCTCCATTCTTCTGTCTCAAGATTGCTTTGGCTATTCGGGATCTTTTGTGATTCCATACATATTGTGAAATTTTTTGTTCTAGTTCTGTGAAAACTGCCATTGGTAGTTTGATAGGGATTGCATTGAATCTGTAGATTGCTTTGGGTAGTATAGTCATTTTCACAATGTTGATTCTTCCAGTCCAAGAACATGGTATGTCTCTCCATCTGTTTGTATCATCTTTAATTTCTTTCATCAGTGTCTTATAGTTCTCTGCCTGCAGGTCTTTTGTCTCCTTAGATAGGTTTATTCCTAGGCATTTTATTCTTTTTGTTGCAATGGTAAATGAGAGTGTTTCCTTAATTTCTCTTTCATATTTTTCATCATTAGTGTATAGGAATGCAAGAGATTTCTGTGCATTAATTTTGTATCCTGCTACTCTACCAAATTCATTGATTAGCTCTCATAGTGTTCTGGTAGCATCTTTAGGATTCTCTATGTATAGTATCATGTCATCTGCAAACAGTGACAGTTTTACTTCTTCTTTTCTGATTTGGATTCCTTTTATTTCTTTTTCTTCTATGATTGCTGTGGCTAAAACTTCCAAAACTATGTTGAATAATAGTGGTGAGAATGGGCAACTTTTTCTTTTTCCTGATCTTAGAGGAAATGGTTTCAGTTTTCCACTATTGAGAATGATGTTGGCTGTGAGTTTGTCATATATGGCCTTTGTTATGTTGAGGTAGGTTCCCTCTATGCCCACTTTCTGGATAGTTTTTTTCATAAATGGGTGTTGACTTTTGTCAAAAGCTTTCTGCATCTAATGAGGTGATCATATGGTTTTTATCCTTCAATTTGTTAATATGGTGTATCACATTGATTGATCTGTGTATATTGAAGAATCCTTGCATTCCTGGGAAAAACCCCACTTGATCATGGTGTATGATCCATTTAATGTGCTGTTGGATTCTGTTTGCTAGTATTTTGTTGAGGATTTTTGCATCTATGTTCATCAGAGATATTGGCCTGTAGCTTTCTTTTTTTGTGACATCTTTGTCTGGTTTTGGTATCAGGATGATGGTCACCTCGTAGAATGAGTTTGGGAGTTTTCCTCCCTCTGTTATGTTTTAGAAGAGTTTGAGAAGGATAGGTGTTAGCTCTTCTCTAAGTGTTTGATAGAATTCTCCTGTGAAGCCATCTGGTCTTGGGCTTTTGTTTGTTGGAAGATTTTTAATCACGGTTTCGATTTCAGTGCTTGTGATTGGTCTGTTTATATTTCCTATTTCTTCCTGGTTCAGTCTCAGAAGGTTGTGCTTTTCTAACAATTTGTCCATTTCTTCCAGGTTGTCCATTTTATCGGCATGTAGTTACTTGTAGTAGTCTCTCATGAGCCTTTGAATTTCTGCAGTGTCAGTTGTTACTTCTCCTATCTCATTTCTAATTATGTTGATTTCAGTCTTCTCTCGTTTTTTCTTGATGAGTCTGGCTAATGGTTTATCAATATTGTTTATCTTCTCAAAGACCCAGCTTTTAGTTTTATTGATCTTTGCTATTGTTTCCTTTATTTTTTTTTTCATTTATTTCTTCTCTGATCTTTATGATTTCTTTCCTTCTGCTAACTTTGGGTTTTTTTATTCTTCTTTCTCTAATTGCTTTAGGTGTAAGATTAGGTTGCTTATTTGAGATTTTTCTTGTTTCTTGAGGTAGGATTGTATTGCTACAAACTTCTCTCTTAGAACTGCTTTTGCTGCATCCCATGTTTTGGGTCATCACGTTTTCATTATCATTTGTTTCTAGTTAGTTTTTGATTCCCTCTTTGATTTCTTCAGTGATCTCTTGGTTATTTAGTAGCGTATTGTTTAGTCTCCATGTGTTTGTATTTTTTACAGATTTTTTTCCAGTAATTGATATCTAGTCTCATAGCATTGTGGTCAGAAAAGATACTCGATTCGATTTCTATTTTCTTAAATTTACCAAGGCTTGATTTGTGACCCAAGATATCATCTATCCTGGAGAATGTTCCATGAGCATTGAGAAGAAAGAGTATTCTGTTGTTCTTGGATGGAATATCCTATAAATATGAATTAAGTCCATCTTGTTTAATGTGTCATTTAAACCTTGTGTTTCATTATTTATTTTCATTTTGGATGATCTGTCCATTGGTGAAAGTGGGGTGTTAAATTCCCCTACTATTATTGTTACTGTCGATTTCCCCTTTTATGGTGTTAGCATTTATCTTATATATTGAGGTGCTCCTATGTTGGGTGCATAAATATTTACAATTGTTGTATCTTCTTGTTGGATTGATCCCTTGATCATTATGTAGTGTCCTTCTTTGTCTCTTGTAATAGTCTTTATTTTAAACTCTATTTTGTCTGATATGAGAATTGCTACTCCAGCTTTCTTTTGATTTCCATTTGCTTGGAATATGTTTTCCATCCCCTCATTTTCAGTCTGTATGTGTCCCTAGGTAGACAGCATATGTATGGGTGTTGTTTTTGTATCCATTCAGCCAGTCTATGTCTTTTGGTTGGAGCATTTAATCCATTTACATTTAAGGTACTTATCGATATGTATGTTCCTATTACCATTTTTTTAATTGTTTTGGGTTTGTTTTTGTAGGTCTTTTCCTTCTCTTGTGTTTCTTGCCTAGAGAAGTCCCTTTAGCATTTGTTGTAAAGCTGGTTTGGTGGTGCTGAATTCTCTTAGCTTTTGCTTATCTGTAACGGTTTTAATTTCTCCATTGAATCTGAATGAGATCCCTGCTGGGTAGAGTAATCTTGGTTGTAGGTTTTTCCCTTTCATCACTTTAAATATGTCCTGCCACTCCCTTCTGGCTTGCAGAGTTTCTGCTGAAAGATCAACTGTTAACCTTATGGGTATTCCCTTGCATGTTATTTGTTGCTTTTCCCTTGCTGCTTTTAATATTTTTTCCTTGTATTTAATTCTTGATAGTTTGATTAATATGTGTCTCAGCATGTTTCTCTTTGGGTTTATCCTGTATGGTACTCTCTGTGCTTCCTGGACTTGACTGACTATTTCCTTTCCCACGTTAGGGAAGTTTTTGACTATAATCTCTTCAAATATTTTCTCAGACCCTTTCTTTTCCTCTTCTTCTTCTGGGACCCCTATAATTCAAATGTTGCTGCATTTATTGTTGTCCCAGAGGTCTCTGAGACTGTCTCCAATTCCTTTCATTCTTTTTTCTTTATTCTGCTCCCTGGCAGTTATTTCCACCATTTTATCTTCCAGCTCACTTATCCATTCTTCTGCCTCAGTTATTCTGCTATTGATTCCTTCTTGAGTATTTTTAATTTCAGTAATTGTATTTTTCATCACTATTTGTTTGCTCTTTAGTTCTTCTAGATCCTTGTTAAATGTTGTTTGTATTTTCTCCATTCTTTTTCCAAGATTTTGGATCATCTTTACTATCATTACTCTGAATTGTTTTTCAAATAGGATGCCTATTTTGTCTTCATTTATTTGGTCTTGTAGGTTTTTAGCTTGCTCCTTCGTCTGTAACATAAATTTTTGTCATTTCTTTTTTTTTTTTTTTTTGATCAGTGGTGCTGTATTCCTGCCTTACTGGTTGTTTGGCCTGAGACAGCCAGCACTGGAGTTTGCAGTCAGTTGGACAGAGCCGGCTCTTGGTGCTGAAGTGAGGACCTCCTGGAGTTCTCACTCTGATTAATATTCCCTGGGATCTGAGGTTCTCTATTAGTCCAGCAGTTTGGACTTGGAGCTCAGGCCCGACCTCTGTCCTGGGGACCAAGCTCCTGCAAGCTTCATTGTGTGGTAAAAAAAAAAAAAAAAAAAAAAAAAAAGAAGGAAAGAAAGAAAGAAAGATAGAAAGAAAGAGAGAAGGAAAAATAAAGGAGCAGTACAGTATCAAAGAATAAAAAACAAAATGAAATTAGAAAGATAAAAAATATATTAGGAAAAATAAATCTATAATTGAAACAACTGCAAGAAGGTAAAATAAAACCACAACAGAAAAAAACAAAAAGAAAAAGAAAAAGGGGGGGAAGACAAAAGGAGAGAACAATAATAACGTATAAAGGATAAAATAAAATTAGAAAAATAAAAGATTTATTAGGAAAAATAAAAATATAAAAGAATCAACAACAATGTATCAACAAGGTAAAACAGAACCCCAATCTAAAAGAGGAAAAAACTTAAAAAAACAAAAATGACATGGCTGTGGGGGCAAAGTTTAAGCAGTGGTGGACCTTAGGCAAGGGCGGGGTTTAGTGTGGAGTGGGACCTAGGAGTGTGGGGGTGTGACGTTTGAGCATGGGGTGGAGGGACCTAGGCTCAGGCCCACATAGCTGGAAAAAGCCCTGGGGGCAGGTCCTAGGCAGGGCAAAGTTCAAGTTTGGGGTGGGACCTCTGCTTAAGATCTGTGTGGAAGGGGAGAGCCAGCATGCCGAAAGGAGGACCTCTGGAGTGTGGAGTTCCAGAATTTGGAGTTAGGGCCCTGAGTGAGGGTGTGTGGGTGGGATTTAGGCCCAGTATGTTGGAGGGGTTCTCTGAGTGTAGAGGCAGGGCCCTGGGTGGGGGTGTAGGGGCAGGGCTTGGGCTCTGCACAGCAGGAGGGAGGCTCCAAGGGCAGAGGATTAGGCCTGGGAGCCCAAGACGCTCCCTGGTGCCTAAGTGGACAGGGAAAGCACAGGCCCCATTCCCTTCCATTCCTTCGTGCCCCTCCCCCACCGTCTCCCTCAGGCTCTCCCCCTCCGCTGGACCTCTAACTGTTGGTGGGTCCCACTGGGTGTAGGAACTCCTCCTCTCCCCCCAGCCACCCCTCAGGGGTGCTGGTCTCCGAGGTCTGGCCTTTACCTTTGCTCCCCCTTCCCTCCCTCCCACTCCCTCAGGACCTGTGGGGCTGGAGGGGGCCTCAGTTGGCAGAGGATCAGGCCAAGGATCTCAGCAGGTTCCTGGGGGCCCAAGTGGGCAGGGAAAACCTGACCACACTCTCTTTTGATCCTCTGCCCTCCCAATGGTCCCCTAATTTCCCCCTTAAGGCTTGGGATCCCTTCCCTTACCCTAGCCGCCCCTCAGGAGTACCAGTCCCATCCTGCCTCCACTTCTCCTCCCCCCTCACTCACCCTATGCCCCACATCCTACCCGGTCACTGGGGGTACCTCCCACCCCCTTAGGTATCTGTGGTCCCCCACCGGTGCCTGGTAGGTTCCCTAGTTGTGAGGAGATGCTAATTCTGTGTCCTCTAGTATGACATCTTGACTCCGCCCCCCTAAAATGTGGATATGTTTGATGCACCATTATTCTGTCTACCACAGTCAAACCTGATCATTGCTCCTTACACCTGAGCGAGAGGTTAGTAAAAACCTAACGGAATTATTCCAGATGACATCTCCCTACAGAAAGCTGGAGGAGTGGTGAATATGTTTTCCTCCCACTGTTGGATTGATTGCAAAAAAAAAGTCCCAATTTTTTCTTCTCTGAATACTGACCCATTGCAATGTATCTTTGTAGCGCCACTTATCAAAAGATAGAGTCCATTTCTCCACTCCTTGAATCCTGGTAGAACTAGTGACTTGCTTTGACCAGCAAAATTTAGTAAATCTTATAGTGTAGGTACCTACATCTCAAGAAGACTTGGGTTTTCACACACTCTGTCTCTTGCTTCTCTGCCTTTGCTCTGAGAACATGTCCAGGGTAACCTCTGAAGGATGGAAGATACATGGCCCAGTCATAACCCTCCCTTCAATCCAGCTGATAGCAAGACACCTGCCACTATAAGCACACTCAAGGCCACAGAACCACCCAGCCAACTCCACTCTAACTTGCCAAATCCAAAGCTAATATGTTATATAAATAAGTCATTTTTAATGTGCTAAATTTTGTGGTTGGTTATGCAGGATTGTTGTGGCAATAGATCATTGATACACATCATAGTAATGATAGTGTCTTCCTAAAGTAAAGCTGCAGAAAAATTTCAGCCAGATATATCATCTTCTCACCTAGGAAGAGGCTCTTTAATTTATATTCCACTTGCAGTTTCTTATGAGTAAATTGGTTCCATTAGTCTAACCTCACCTCCTGGTTCTTCCCATCTCTGTTACACTTAAGGTTAAAATGAAGCTTAGCCCCTTACTCAGGGCTGTGCAAATGATGGCCAATTCTGGTCAAGTATTGTGGATAAAACTAATAATAACAATAATAAAAACAAAGCTACTTGATATTCCATAAAAATTATGGCCTTTTACCTTTGAATTTCATGGGGCTTTGCTGAAATATTTGACTTTTCGTACTAATTTCTTTTTCAACCTAAAAATTTACCAATACAATTTCAAATAGAAATTTACCAAATTTTAAAATATTCATTCATTTCCAAAATTGTGCTATTTCAGTGATGGTTATTTAGGATAATTCTAATGTAGCTAACTTTTATGCTTATAAGTAGACTAAATGATATACAAAAATAATGGAGAGAGATAACTAGGAAAAGGTAAGGTAGCTAGAATAATGAATAATAAATATCTCGTCTTCTAGAGCTAAACTGGATTGATTCGGGATCCACCACTCACTATGTGTATGCCCTGGGAAAGTTACCCAACATCTGTATGCCTTAGTTTCCTTACCTATAAAGTGAAGTTAATCATAATAGCATATCTCTCACAAAGTTATTATGAATATGCAGTGAATTAATAATAGTTAATTGCTTAGTACAGTAACAAGCACAAAATAAAATCTGTGTAATTGTTAGTTTCTTTCTCTCAAAGTGTTCAAAATTGTAGTGAAGAAGTGCAACAACATCAAAAGTAAAGTGACCACTTCCTTTGCCTTTGATGGGAAAAAAATAACATAAGGTAATAAACAATATAGAGGAGGGTGTACAGTTAATAAAATAAGAGAATTAGAGTATAATGATGAAGAACAAATGAAATTGCCCTCTTGTAGTCCACATGCCCCTGCAACTTTGCATGTTCCATTCTTTCTCACACCATACTACCTTGGATTAGAGATCAATTCTACTTTAATTTGCCCTTATTCCAAAAAAACCCACTGAACAAAAACAAAGACATGAGTGGGCAAAATGACTCTTCTAATATAAGCATCTCCTGACTAATATTAAACAACTTTAAAAACTACTCTCATATTCCTGAGTTCTCTTGCCATTTCAGATTTCTCAACCAACGAACTCAACACCATACACTGGCCCCAGCCTCCTTTCCTCTTTTTTTTTTCTTTCCTTCATTCTACTTCTTCAAGTCTTAAAAGAAAAAAATTCTACATTTGTTAGCACCTATCCACACAAAAAGACAGGTCAAACTGTTTCATTAAACAAAACAATATACAAATAAATAGAAATTATGGTGAATATAATTTTCTCTATCTCATTGCATCTGAGAATTAAGAACAGTTACATATTATCTCAAATTCAAATATTCAAAGAAAAACCATGCAGAGCTGAAAAAGTTATTAAGGCATTAATCATGACTTAAGAGTGGATGCTGCATATTCACAGGAAAAAAATGAACTTGGACCCCTATCTTACACCACTCACAAAATTAACTTGAGATAAATTAATGGTTTAAAGGTAAGACCTGAAACCATAAAACTTCTAGAAGAAAATGTAGCAATAAAACTCTTTGACATTGGTCTTAACAATGGTTTTTTGGTTATGACACCAAAAGCACCAACAATAAAAACAAAAATAAATAAGTGGGACTACATCAAACTAAAAAGTTTCTCACAGCAAAAGAAAATCAAGAGAATAAAGAAGCAACCTATGGAACGGGAGAAAATATTTTCAAACCATATACCTGATAAGGGACTAATAGTTAAAATATATGAAAAACTCATACTAATCAATAACAACAAAAAACCAATTCAAAAATAGGCAGAGGCACTGAATCAACATTTTTCCAAAGAACAAATACAAATGGCCAACAAATACATGAAAAGATGCTCATATTACTAATCATCAGGGAAATTCAAAATCAAAACCACAATGAGATATCACCTCACACTTGTTAGAATGGCTATTATGAAAAAGGCAAGAAGTAACAAGGGTTAGTTAAGGATGTGGAACAAAGGGAACAATGGTGCACTGTTGGTGGGAATTTAAATTGGCATAATCGCTATGGAAAACAGTATGGAGTTTCCTCAAAAAATTGAAATTAGAGCTACCATATAATCCAGCAATCCCACATCTGATTGTATATCTGAAGAAAATGAAATCACTGTCTTAAAGAGTTATCTGCGCCCCCATGCAGTATTTTTCACAATAGCTAAGATATGAAAACTACCTAAATGTCCATCAGCAAATAAATGGATAAAGAAAAGGTAGTAGATATACACAATGGAATATCATTCAGCCTTAAAAATAAGGAAATCCTGCTATTTGTGATAACATGAAACTTAAGGGTATTATGCTAAGTGAAATGTCAGTGAGAGAAAAGCAAATACTGCATGATTTCACATATATGTGGAATCTGAAAAAAAAAAAAAAAAGACACATATGGAAACAGAGAGTAGAATGGTGACTTCCAGTGGCTGGTGGTTGAGAGAAATAGATGTTTGTCAAAGGATACAAACTTCCAGTAATAAAATGAATAAATTCTGGGTATTTAATATTCAGTGTTTTGACTGTAGTTAATAATACTGTATTATATGCTTGAAAATTGCTATGAGAACAGATCTTTAAAGTTCTTGCCACAAACACACCCACACAGATTTTAATTATGTGAGGTGATGAATGTGCTTCCTAACTTTATCATGGTAATCATTTTACAATAAATAAATATATCAAATCATCAGGCTATACACCTTAAGCTTACACAATGTCATATGTCAATTATGTCTCAATAAAGTTAGGGGGAAAAATGGGTACCATGCAAGGTGGTCAACCATTTAAACATGGGAATAGAAATATTATGATTATAGAATTACTATAGAAGTCTCTAATATATTTGTATGGTCTTAAGTTTCAATCCAATATAACTGTCCAAATTTCCTTGCACTATCTTTTCTCACTCCTTTGAATTTTTAACTTCTTTCTTATTGCCCTTATGTATAAAAATTACCAACTACATACCAATTCAAGATAAAGTAGCTTCAGGTAAAATCACAAAGGAGGAATAACATCTTAAAAGGAGAGAGATTAAAGGGAAGATAAAGGCAGTCTCTCAAAAACTGCTAATAGTAAAGTTTAAACGACCTCTGAATTCCTAGGAAGTATTATTTTGAGGGAAATTTTGGTAAGAATAATTTGAAAGAACTTTATTATGTTATTTTAGTCTATTTTTCTCCCTGGAAGGGGAAAATCAAAGTAAAATACTACACTTTTAGATCATTTTGCTAACCTTCGATGAAAAGAAATCACTTACCTCATATTGGGTGGACTATTTCTATATTTATAAAAGCCCAAGACAAAATTCCTGAAGATATTTTATTTAAAAAAATGCACACAATATTTTTGATGTTTTAAAATAACGTTCACATTTGGAAATTATATGCATAGAATGGGTTCTAAATGACAATTGTATCTTGTGCTGTAATTGTCTCATGTCTTGGCTATTTGTGTGTTTGCTAATCATTCATTGCAAATAGTTTTACTGAATTAATTGTATCAATAGAATTAAAGATGTCAGAATTGCAGTCTACTTAAATGAAATAAACTAAAGTAGACCTTGGCCAAAGTGTCCCCTGGCTAGAGTTACCAGGTCTTTTAAGAGTTGGAGATAACTTCTCTCAGAAGACTGGTAGCATAGGAAAAGGAAACTTACCAGGCAATTTCATGAGAAAGAAGACATCAGAAAATAAGAAAATAAGGGATAAAAACAATGAAAAATCAGTACAAGAACAAAATCTTTAGAGAAAGATAAGTAACTTAAGATTTTCCTTCTAAACAAGAAATTTTCATCCTAAAATGCCATTAATTTATCATTAGAAGACTGAGTTACTAGGATTAAAGTTCCACTCCCAAAACACGGCTATGAACCAAAGGTCAAGGTGGAGACAGGTAAATTGTTAGTGTCACGCTAGACTGAGAATGAATACATGGCTGGCAATGTGTTTCTGCTCTCTGCAGTTTAAGCTCAGACTAGGGGCTGAATAACTTGGAGAGCAGGAGTAAGTTAGAGAGGTAGATGGAGTGATAAATACAGAAATGTACCGACAGACAGAAATGTATTAATCTAGAAACATTTCCAAGCAGAGGGAACTAGGCCTAAAGAAATTGTCAAGGAAACCAGTTCAAACCACAAGATAACTGGCGTTGATGATGTAGCACCTATTCATACTCTTAGGTCGGAAATAGCATCAATATCCTGCTGAACTAATGATAACATAAAATAGCAGTGGGAATATTGACTCTGATGGGTTAAAATAATGCAAACAGTAATAGACCTAGCAAACACTTGCTCATTAAGGAAGTTTCCTCAGCTATGCCCCTCTTCCATTAAAAGGACACGGGTATATAAAACCTTGTTAGTACTGATTGCTCTGCAGAGTATAACAAACCTTAAGCTACTATAAAGCATTTTCAGGACGTGGATGTCACAGAACATGCATTGTCCTCACTCCCCACCCGCCACTTTTCCTGTGGTGGTTACAGCTTTGAGTTTCCCCAAGCAACTCATGGTTGATCCTTTTGCACCTCACGTGGTGTGAGTTTTCCTAAATAGTTTTCCAGATTGTCCTTTGAAAAACTATGAGTCAGAGGCTCATTTCCGCCCATAAAGCAAGTCAATCTAATATAAAATAACTGATTGCAAATGAGAATGCAAAGAACCCCAAAGCTGTTAAACAGAAATCTTTTGAAAAAATGACAATTTATTTACCATTCAGCAGGTAGCTATCGAGAGTCAACCATCAGTCAGAAATGGAGTGAAATGCTATGGACATGAATGTGAGCAAGACAGTCTCTTCCCTCAAGAATTTTCTTATGGAAAAATTGATGTAAACAGGCAAACATGGCTTATAAATGTTGAAGAATTCATCTAAGAGTGTTTATTTCAACTGAGCAGAATGAGACATTTTAGAGATGAAAGTGCAGCCCTATTGGTGCTTCTCAAGTCAAAATATGTACACACTTGCATGTTCCACTTATGTGTTTTAATAGCAATTTTGATATTTACATAATATTTTTCAGTTTTCAATCCTTTGTACATATAATTTCATCATTATACTGTAAACGTATTTTAATCAGTATGAATCTGTAGATAACACAGAAGAAATGCTTGCTGATGGCCATAAAGTAAAAATTGAACCTGTAAAAAAGAAACTTACTCTAGTGTTAAAATATTTTAGAGTTTATTCTAAATGGTCTTTGCAATATTCCAGAACATATACTGTTTTAGAAAGTGAGGAAATAACAATCACAGAGGTTTCTGAGGATGACTAGCTTTTAGAGGAGAATTGTCAGCCATTGCTTCGTTGATTTCAGCTTGATTTCCTTTCAGAATGAGAAATTATAATGAATCACCACCAATCAGCAAACCTGATTATGGATGTCAGCTATATAGCCTAAAAAAAGCACCTGCTTCCTGGGCAAGTACTAGACAGCTGTGGGCAAGACTGTAACTAAGTAGTCCTATGCCAGCAATAAAGATTTTGAAAATCTTCCAACCCTAAAACCTCTCCATCTGTAACATGTTTCTTTAATGGCACCTGAATTATGCCAAGCACAATTGAAATCTAGATTTTAGGGTATTATATATATATATATATATATATATATATATATATATATATATAATCCATTATATTTTTGTTGACAGGACTCTCATTTTAGTCCAAAAGTGCAAGTTAAATATTGTGTGTGTCTATGTATGTTTTGGATAAGCTTTAAATTTTATTTTATGATGTAGTTCTACTTTCATTTTAAATAACAAATTCATAACTTTTTCTAAGGCATAAAATTACTAAAGTTCTTAATTCAGCCCAGATGTTGTCACTGCCCTTCTCCAAGATAATTGGTTCTCCTCTACTTGGCAGAGTCCTGTGCCAAACCACCTGAGAAACAACTGGGTTGTTTTGGTTTCAAATTGTCTTTGTTAATGGTCTTTGGCTTGCACATACACTTCTTCTGAAATCTGTCTACGTAGAAAGGTTGATTTGCTCAAAATAACAGAAATGGGCCAAAACATATATCACAAGAGAGAGGTAATTTTAGCTATGTTTCTCTGGAAAAGGCAATGTAACAGACAGAAACTTTAGGCAAGATAATCTCTAAGTTAATACCTTTAATGAATGCTGTTACAGGAATGGTTGAATTGTTTTGGATGGGTAATTGGATGCCCTCTAAAAATCTCTCAGTTTTAATATTTTGATTATAAATGTGACAGCTGGGATGGAATACAAACCTCTTTTGAAAATTTTAATTTGCTTAACAAATGCTTTTGGTACAGAAGGTATGGTAATTTATCTTTTTTTTCCAAAATAAGTGTTCGCTTAACTCAAGGATGCTACTATTGAGAGGCTGTAGCATTGATGAGTGAGCATGACCTCAAAGATCAACACAGGGCTAACAGATGTTTTTGTGTTGTCAATACATAAAGATTTTACAGTGAAAATTAAAACAAAGCCAGATGTTTCAGTGAGGATGCATAACTATCTGTACAGTCCAAATAAAGCATTTTGTTCTGTGTTATAAGCAAGACCTTCATGTTAAAACCTACTAACAAACCATTTCAAGGTTTAAAAACATGATTTTTTTTTGCCATATGAATAACTCTCTTTTCTATTTTACCTCATGTCTTAATAATAAACTCCAAAATGAAGAACCAAAAGTCATAACATTTACATATGTTATGTAACATTTACAACTCCATGTTTCAATAAAATGACTGGATAACCAAAACAAGGGGTGGACATTAGTAATCTCTTACAACTATCACAGTGACTTTCTTTGTCAACTAAATTATCATTTTACTATGATCTCCATTCACTTCAAAATTTTTCTTAGAAAAATTAAACAAGACTACCTACCTTTGGAAACCATGGCTATAAGACTTTTAGTGATTTTAATTAAATCTAAGAGCCACTGAATAAAATTTAAATATTATGGTTATAACTGAAGTGTAATTAAAATATTCATAGATATTTCAAACTCTATTATTTATGAATTTTTAAAATTATAGTATAATTGAATTACAATGTTGTGTTAATTACTGCTGTACAGCAAACTGACTCAGTTATACATATATATACATTCTTTTTCATATTCTTTTCCATTATGATTTATCACAGGATATTGAATATAGTTCCCTGTGCTATACAGTAGTATGAAAAAGAATGTATACATATGTATAACTGAGTCACTTTGCTGTACAGCAGTAATTAACACAACATAGTAATTCAATTATACTTTAATTTTAAAAATTCATAAATAATAGAGTCTGAAATACCATTATAAACATCTTAATCTCCAAATAGAATAATTGAAAATGTCCCCCTTTTTAGCTACAAGGTGCTAAATAAGTAATATAAAATATACTTTCCATTGTATATGCAATATGTAGTAAATATCTTTTGGTTATATAATTTAAAAAGCTTATTTTCCATGACCAGTTGCAGTAATATTTCCACACCATTCTGAAAGCGTCTATGGACCTTTTCTTATAAAACAATTATTTATTTCCTCTAGGATAGAAATATAGTTATTTCCAACATTTCACATTAAATGATAAAATTTTATTTGACATTTTGAAATGAGTTTAAATGCTAGATCAATTAAGATAAGCAAAGGCATAATATATCTAGAACTGTGTATAACCTAGTTATAAAATGCAAGGTGGTCAAAAGGTACAATTTCCAGTTATAAGATAAATAAGTACTAAGGATGTACTGTACAACATGGTTAATAAAATGAACACGGCTGTATGTTATATATGAAAGTTGTTAAGAGAGTAAACCCTAAGAGTTCTCATCACAAGGAAAAAATATTGTTTTTCTTTTTCTTTTATTTTGTAACTCTTTGAGATGATGGATGTTCACTAAACTTATTGTAGTAATCATTTCATGATGTATGTAAGTCAAATTATTATGCTGTACACCTTAAACTTATATAGTGCTGTGTGTCAATTATATCTCAATAAACATATCTCAATAAACTGGAAAACAATAAAATAAAGTCCAAATAAATTGTATTGTCCCAATTATTTTTAATATACTGACTAGCAACATTGTTCAGATAACTTCAAGTTAAAAAGCTACAATAGTTTTTAATACAAAATTTATTTTTAATACCAGTCTTTCAGCCAGTGAGATCACTCCGTGGTAAATAAATGGAATAATATTTTTGTGTTATCTTTCCAGATACACACAAATTTCCCCCATCCCTGCCATCACATACACATTTTTTCACTCTTTTAAGAAAATATTATAATTTTGTACCCATTGCTTCTCATACTGAAAGTTTTTTCCTTCTTTCCTCAAGGATAATGAGATTGCCTGGTTTTTTTACATTGTGTAGAATACATTTCATTAAACTACATTTTGCTGTGGTTTTAAGATTATAAAATTGATGCTACGTTATATGGTGCATAGGTATAAATAACATATTAATTTAAAATTACAGGCATTTTAAGTGGTCTTCTGCATTACTCGATAATTTGGGTTCACTTTTTTCAACTTTTTGATTATTCTAATTACCGGTTTCACTCTTTTTAAATTTATATCTTCAGGTATAATTTTATTCTTAATTTTTTTTCAAGCAGTAATATTCACTTTGTTTACCTGTGTGTCTTACATAGAGCATAGTCACACATTTTAATTTTAATTCAGTTGAACTATGTTAGCAGATATTTTTTACCCATTGTATTTATTGATATAACAGATGTGTACCGATTCTGTACTACTACAATTGTTTTGCTTTCTGTATGTATTTTTATATAATTTTTACTGTTTCTGCATTTTTGCTTTGAGCGTGGTGTGTGTTTATGCTAGTATTTTTTGCTCTAGTAATTAACTATATAACTTTATATTTGTACCCCAAATCTTCTATTTGTTAAAAAATTTTATTTCCTAATGTAGATATTTATGTTCCTTCTTCCTCCATGGTCCATGTCTTTCAATTTTTTCCACTAATTATTTAGTGTCAGTTATATTATAATTTTTTGTGTTTATATTTTTAAATAGTATTTTTAGATAATTTATTTGCTTGATCAAGTATAATATCCTTCAACCCAATGAGGAGATCAGACAATTTACCCACCTCCCATCTTCTTTCTCCATTTCCATTGTAAAAAATAACATATTTTCATTCTAACCAAACATTTCTTTTTGTCTGGGTTCTGATCTTAAATGTTAACCAAAGTCCTTTTTTTCTGTATTTTATTTGAAACTTTTTTTTTTACTGTTCGGCAAAAAGACTTTTTTTTTTTTTTTTTACAGAAAGAGAAAGCAGACATAAAATTCAGCACATCTTCAAAGCAAAAATCTGTAAATATTTTTTATTACACTGCTAAGGAAACCAATTCTGATAGTTATAAAACAAGGTAATTTTTTATATTGTAATTACTTTTCATCTGTCAAAGTTTTTAAAGAATTAATATGAAAATCATTCTCAGTTTTAATCAATTTTATTTGAAAAAGTAATTACAGATTGAAAAAATATCTAATTCTTTACTGTGGATGAGATAAAAAAGCACAACGTCTTAAATCAGAATCAGCTTTATCTAATAACCCTACCTTTAAAGCTAAGGAAATAATTAGAAATGTTGACAAAAATAATCATTGCAGAAATTTGCATAGCTCTTGACAATTAGATTTTTGAAGATCATTCAATGACATCTCATAATGTAAGGTTTTCTGAAAATGAAAGATACTAATCTTTAATAGTATTAATTATTAATTCTGTTTGTTTAAAAATGCTTGTAAAACAGCATAAAAGGACTCAAATTAAATATAACTAATTAATAAACACAATTTTCTTTTGGGGATATCTTATATATGACATTTAATGTATTTTCAACTTCTCTGTATTTTTTAATTCCCTACAACGAGATCACGTAATTAATGCATCTATAAAAAATACGTTTTAAAAATTTGAAGGTTTGGGAAACATATAACAAAGAAATTGGTAAGAAATTAAATTATTAACATAGCTTCATGAATAATTAACAACACCTAACCCAGAAATAACTAGAGATACTTTTGTTAACACAACATTTTAATCCATTTGTCATTATCCAGAACTACAAAACCTCTAAAACAACAAATCAGACACCTCAGAGTTTTGAACCACATCTGTAGAACTTGATTATTTTGTTACTTCAAGCACTCCAGGTCCTGACCTCATAAATGCCTCCAGTTTGATGACCCTTGGAGTTTCTTAGTCACCAGCCACTTTCTATCTTCATTTTATTCCCTACAGAGTTTAGGTTCTGGGGCCTATCATTTCTATCACTTTCCTGCCAATATACTAAATGTCCTTATCCCTTCAAATTAAATTTCCATTATGCCCTCTGGCTAAAACTCATTCCTGATTTAATGGAATGCTGAAACTCCACAGCATCACCAAGTGTGCTGAATACTTCAATAAAAAAAAAAAAGTCACATACCTATTTATGCTAACAATACTACATTTTTAAGGCCATTGTCTTCAGTTCTAGCTTGCAAATCTCTAAACCAAGGGAACAGTGTTTTTCTATTGATTCTATCGATACAAGACTTCTATTTTTTTCATGGAAATAGTTGGACATATTATCTACTTTCTTCAAATTTTCAACTAAGTTCCTGCCTACCATCTCATGCTTAATTACTTCACCTCTTACTTCCTGGATAACATAGAAGCCATAATGAAGGCAACAACAATAACATTCTAGGTTTCCTTCATCCATCAATAGATATAGATATACACATCCACACACAAGCACATTCCATCCTTCGGAATTTTGTTGAGATACCTTTTCTTCTCGGGTCTCTTTCTAGTTCTCTCCCACTTTGAGTTCATATGTCTTTTAATACTTTAGTATAATTATTTTTGGATTTTGTACTTAGGATATAAATGTTTGTGTCTGTTTACTCTGACTTTGAGCTTTATATAGAAAGTATTCAAATGTAAAAAAGTAGAGAAATCAATATACCCATATTCCCATCACTAACCATCAACAACGATACACACTCTATTACACTCGGTTCATCTATCCACTATCCCCTTTTCAGTGCAGTATTTTAAAGCAATTCCAGGACATCATATTATCTCATCATCAAATACGCCAATGTGCATCTAATAATTAACAGCTTTTCATAGTCACAATACCATTATCATATTTAACACAATTAACCAAAATACTTGAATATCATCTAACAGCCAGTCAGCTTTCTCTAATTTATTAAAGTTGACTTATTCAAATCAGAATCTAATCGACACACACTCATTTTATTTGGTTGTTACATCTTCTATCTCTCTTATTTTATTTTTTTTGAATTTTATTTTATTTATTTTTTTATACAGCAGGTTCTTATTAGTTATTCATTTTATACATATTAGTGTATATATGTCAATCCCAATCTCCCAATTCATCCCACCACCACACCACCTACCACTTTCCCCCATTGGTGTCCATACGTTTGTTCTTTACATCTGTGTGTCTATAATTCTTTTAACCTAGAACATTCATACCCTCATCTCCTTTTTTTACACTGACATTAGCTTTTGAAAACATGAGGTCAGTTCTCCTAAAATGTCTGGTATTCTGCATTTGACTGATTACTTCCTGGAGGTATGGCATTTCATGTTTCTATTTTTCCTCTATTTTCTCCAAACTGGAAGTAAAAAGACCTGTTTAGATTTACATTCCATTTTAGGGTCCAAAGTATTTCACATTGCTTCACAGCACAAGGCACATATCTCCAGTCGTCCCATTTTTATCTTTTGAAAATGGGTTTCCTCTACTGTGAGCACATGTCAGAAATTTCCTGAGCACTATACCCAACATGGCAGAGTTCCACTGACTCATGAAATGTAAACAAAATTACTCTCTCAGAAAGTCATTTTAAATTTTGGAATAATATGGCTTTTTATTAACAACTTCTTAGGTTGTTCAGCCTGATAAACTCAAACTTCCTTTTGTATTATCTCCATAGTAGGCAGCGTAGTTTGTACACACACATCTTTTGTTCAACATCATTTTCCCTTGAGAAATGACTTTGAGTTTTACCCAGAGGACTTAGCTATTTCTACATTTGACCTGTTGGCTAAATTTTCAAAGTAGATTTCAAAGTAAAAAATTATTTTTTGATGTTCAAACAGCTTCCTTCAACAATATTGCTTATTTTGACAAAAAAACATATCTTTATTATCTCCGTATTTAGGACACAGTTTCACATCATTGAGTCCTGAAAAAAGTTCACAGTATACACAACACAATGGCTTTTATCATTTTGGGTTTTTCTTCTTTTTTTTGGTAAGTCTCCTCAAATTCATAGAAATTGCAGTATTTTATGAGAATAAATGTCTCAGGTAATTGAGATATCTCCCTCATGTTTCTACTATTAACCCCCTCAGAACAAAAGAAAAACATAAACAAAACACCTGTAATCCATAGAAGCGGAGCTTTTCTTCATTTTTTCTTCACTCTAATTTTGAGGGAAACCTAACTTCAGCTTCTAGTTACTAACAACAACAACACCAAAAAGATAATGGAGCTTACATATAGCTGCTAAGAGATTTCTATACATACTCTACAAGTTCAGAAAATTCAACCTCACCCTTCCATTCCAAATGCTCTTTTAAATCCATGCATGCTTTGTCACAACTGAAGAAGATTTTAGAGATTTTCCACTCAAACCTCATTATTATACAGAGGAGAAAAATGTGACCAAAAGCAGGTGGGTGGCTTATCTGAAGGGTTAAATGCTAATTACAGGCACAGCTGGTATATAGTAAATGTCCCCGAACAGTCAATATACTAGTTTTCTAATTACTTACATTCTTTGCTGCTTTCATTCCTATGTGCTTTGTAATTATTAGAACCAAGATGTAGATGACTGAAGCAAATTGTCTTAGACATAAAAGGCAGTCAATAGTGGTTAGTAAATTAGTTTCAGCTATTTAGCAGGTAAAAAACATAACTATACTTAAGTATCCTTGCAAAGAATGTGTTCTTTTGAGAGTTCTATGAAACAGAGGTTTCATAGCAAACTCATCTCCCACTTTCTAATTGTAACAGCCTTTAGCTACCAGAGAACTACTAATGCAAGAAATGTAATAATTATTTTTATTTTTGTAGTGTTATTGTATTTTTTAAGTTGCTTTGTATGTATGTTTATCTGTTTTTAACTATTTAGGTATCTTTGGAAATTAGAACAAAAATATATAGAAGGATTAAAATATTGCCCCCAAACACAAAAACCAAGAAATAAACAACACTTAATAGATAATAAATATATACTTGTTATCTTCACATAAAATATCAAATGTTATAACTGCTTTTAAAATGCTCCATTATAACAGTAAGTTTCAACATAAATTCTTCTTAAGCTTATTTTTAATTACTACAAAGTATTCAATTTATCCAGTGCTTAAACTTCTTAGCCTAAAATGATTATCTTAATTTCTGTCCATGTGAATGGAAGTACTCATAAAGTGTATGACTGTGTAAATACTCTTCAAAGGGTTTGCCACATTGCTTTCTATAAACAATATGGCAAATCCTATGCATAGATATAGTGTAAAAAATATAGTGAGCATTTCCCTAAGCACTAAACTTTACCATTTATGTCTTTCAAATTTCATGAGCAACAAATGGCAATCTAGTGTTGTTTAATTTACACTCTTTTAATTATAAGTGAGAGTAAACAACAATATATACTTTCACAATACTTAATTATTATATAAAATTCTCAAATTAAGAGGCCCATTTTAAATATGCTTCATATTAATCATTCTCTTATTTTATCATGTGGGAAAATGTAACCGGCAAAATCAAGATGGCTCGACAATATTTTTATGTGTATTACAAACTAAAACTTTTACAGAGACAAAATGTTGTTGCATAATTCAACTTGAAAGTGAATCATTAACACACATAGTTGTTTCAAGTTGACATGAGATTCATATCTTTGTGTACTAAGAATAAAGAGAATAGTGTAACTACCAAAATAATTTTATATGCACTGTAGTGTGACATGTATATCTTCAAAATTTACTGAATATTTTCTTAATATACTAAACCCTTCTTTTCTAAATAATACACTATTGAGTATATGTGCATAATAGGTGCAACGTGTACAGAAAGCACAGCAGGGGTAGAAATGAAAATGTTTTGATCCAATTTAGCTGCCAACGAAGAAGAGAGCTGCAGGTGGAGGTCTCTGGAAAACAGACTCAAGTGAAGTCTGGTGTGCACAAGGTTTATTAGGGGCCAACATCTGGGCAAGGGAGGGTAAGGAAGCAGGACTAGGCAGAAGGTGTGGTCAAACTGCACAGCACACCCCATAATAGCCTCAGCTGACCTCCCCAAAAAAGGTGTGGAACTAAATTGTTACTCAGAATTGTCTTGTGTTAGGCCAAAATAAAGAGGCCTTTGTACCCCGCCTCAATCATTTTTTCAGTTGCATTTATCAGTTGCTCTATGATTTTTCTTCACTTTTTTACTTGGTTGCAGTTACAGAGTGCTGTGGTTTATAGCATACATTTATTGTAAATATACATTGCATGAAAACAACAAAACATAGTTTAGTGTGAACAGCTGCTTGCCTACTACACCATATTCACTTTTGAAACTAGAGAAAGAAAAATTTACAAATTTCTCAAATATAATGAAAAGATACAGATCTTTAGGCCAAACTTCTGGTTGCAAAGTGAGATCAAATTGCCTGTGCCTTTAATTCAGCAATCTAGTATATGTTGGAACAGATCAATAGTTTATATCACATAAAGTAAATTGTGAAAATATCATTTTTTGTCTTAAATATGCATGGGTCAAGGAATTTTTGAATTAAAGTTTGAAGTTTAATAAACTATATAGTTTTATAAATGTCTGCAAGAAAAAAAAAAAGGAAATTTAGATCAAATGGCAATGAAACAGATAGTTAAAAAGAGGAAAAAGACATTTTAGGACCTTAGCTGTCCATAAAAATAAGTCCAAATAAATACAATAAAATGTTTCAAATTTTCTGATGAAACTCATAAATATTTCATACAGCCTATTATCTGGTGTCATGGTTTTTTATCTCAATAGTAGAAAAAAAAAAAAAAACCTGACATCAAGGCCTTATCATTTTCTCAGTTTCCAGTTATAGTTTTAGAAAGAGTTTAAGAATGTATTGCGAGAGGAAGGCAATTTTAATTTCAGGAGTGGAAATCATAGCTATTTATTAAATGTTTAACATTAAAGTCTAGGAAAAGATTAGTAATGAATTAAAAAAACTGTTTCACTGATATAAAATGTCTACTTTTATCTATGTTTCATTATGATCTCTTAGTTTAGATTTATCCTTATGATTTTATCTGTTGAAAAAAAGTTCATTTAAAATATTTTAAAATACATTTTCAACATATTTAGTTGTCATTGTCATTTCACTACATTTTAAAGAGATGGAGCTTAACCCCCTTTACCTATAATGTGGGCTTGAGTTAGTGACTCACTTTTAACAAATAGAATAGGAAAAGAAAACAATGATAGTTTACATTTGAGAAACCTAGCAAACACCACCTTATAGGAATAAAAGTTAACCTTATCAGTAATGTTAGGTAAGTGCCTTATACCTCTGTCATGATGTGCTGAGATAGATACATCACTGCTATGGCATTCTTCCCCCAAATCCATAACTTTAGTATAAACATATGAAAATATCAGACAAACCTAAATTGAATGGCATTCTGCAAAATATTTGACCCTTATTTCTCAAAACTGTCTAGGACATGAAAGACAAGAAAAGACTGAGGAAGTATCACAGATTGGAGAAGCCTAAAATATCATGATAAATAAATGCAATGTGGTACCTCCCCTGGATTAGATATTGGAAGTGTAAACAACATTAGTGGAGAAAGTAATGGAATATGAAGGGAATCTGTTGTTAAGTTAATAGTATTGTCATGTTAATTTCTTAAGTTCTGAAAAATGTACAATGTTGGAGGAGGACATCAAGAAAAGGCGTGACATCTGATTGACCCTGGAGTTGGATCTGGGCAATCAGATGCTCCTCACTTCCTCCCCTGTCCTTGGATTGTACAGCTCTACCCACTGTTCCTACACTGGGAGTTGCTTACAAGGACACAGCCTTGAGAGGGCACGGTATTAAGATCATCTGGATGATATACGTGACTGAAACCAGGTATGGCCTCTATATAAACTTCTAAGATTCTGGCAGGTGGATGCAGATATCTACTTGTCTTTCAGCTACTCGAGACAAGCCTTGTATATAAATTCTCTTGCTTTTTAAACCTGACACCTACCAGTACAGCGTGGCCTGTCTCTTTCTTTGGTCTCTCCTTGCCCTCTGTGTACAAGGGCCAATTTATGAACCAATGGTTCCATGCTATGTAAGTTATTATCATGGAGAGGGGAGGGCAGGTAAAGGTTATATAGAAAGTCATTGTACTATCTTTGCTACCCTTCTATAAATCTCAAATCATTTCAAAGTAAGAGTATAAAAAAATCTATACAATTATTAAAAGTGTTCCCAATAAATGTTAGATCTCATTTTTGTTCTTGCTGTTTGTTTGATTGATTATCAATAATTATATAGCACAACACATTTTTTTAGCATCTTTATTGGAGTATAATTGCTTTACAATGGTGTGTTAGTTTCTGTAGGTTCTTATTAGTTATCTATTTTATATATATTAGTGTATATATGTAAATCCCAATCTCCCAATTCATCCCACCACCACCACCACCCCCACCACTTTACCCCTTGGGGACAGGACATTTTTAAAGTTAGTAGTGGAATACTCAAATTCACATACGGTGTCCTATAAATTACCTCAATACTTGTGCCTTGGGACCTCTTTACCCTTTTAGTAGTTCAGTCAATGAATCTCCCCCTCATTCTCTCTCTCTCTCTCCCCCCTCTCTGTCTCTGTCTCTCTCTCTCTCTCACACACACACACAGATTTAGATTGAAATCTGTGGTGCTATCTCATCTAAAAATTATATTTATAGTAATATTTTGATAATTCTGTACAAAACAATAAAAATTCTGAAGTAAGTTTTTCCTTCCAATGGTACTGGAAGTTTTAACTGGGAACATGGCTAGTCAACTAAACTCTGAATTTGCTAGCTTCTGATTCAGCTAGGTGTGGCCAAATTATATAAAATTTCTACTTTATTACTGCTATGTAAAAAGACAAACCAGCATTTTCTGCTGTATCCTTTCAATCACTGGCAGGAATGTTGAGATTATGACTGGGTTAGAGATGACAACTTGGCTGTGTGAGAAGAACACAGCCAAGTATGGATGGTATAAGAAATGATGGAAGCTTAACTGAATACTTAGATGTCTTACCATCCACCCTTTACATGACAGAAATAAACTTCTAACTTATTTGTCGTTATAATTTGTGTTATCTCTTTAAATGAGTCTAAGATTATCCTTGTTAATAGTGTCATTTACTGGTGTAGAAAGTTGAAACAAGCATGTTTCCACAAATTAAAAGACACTAAGTTGTACAAGTCAGTGTTATACTGAAACATATTCTTATAGTTTTATTTAAATGTATACATATGACCACAAAATCAGTTACAATTATTTTTCCTGTAGTGGCTCACTGTTTTAATTAAAATCTTTCTTTTTATAGTCCATAATATTGGAGTGAAAAGGTGGAGGTAGACTTTGGTACATTTGGATAATTTAAATCAGTTTTGTCACTCTTCCCAAAAAGATGGAAATCCTTCAAAGTACGACCATCTAGATAAATAGTGTGGAAGAGTGTTTATAAGCACAGGATCTTCATTTCAAATCTTAGCTCTTTTTTGAAAAATAGCTATTCTATTACTTAACTCCTTGTTTTCTCAGCTGTAAAATGGAGCTGTTAATAATACCTGCCTCACACAGTTGTAGAACTGAGTTAATGCTTGTCAAATATGTGGACAAGTTAATACTTGTCGAATACGTAGTTGGCACGTATTTAGCAATCAGAAAGTATTATCCCAATTTCGTAGGTGCACATATTTATATAATATTTAAAGTAAAACAATGTGATATATATTTCATGTAAATTTAAAACATTGTACATAGAGTTTATAAATGGTGTATGTGTATATATATATCTGTATGTGAATGTGTATGCATATGTACATATGTATAAAGTTTTAACATATGTGAGTTTTTCCACAAAACACCTGTTTTTCAATCTAAATTTTGTCCTGTTAATCTTGTATAAATAATGAAAATAACTAATAACCAGGTGAATGTGAAAAGTAAAAAATAATGTGGAAACCAAAATTTCTGAAAGTAATGCAAAAATGATTAGACTGATTCAAGACTAACTCACGATTTCCCTAAATTGTCTGAAAAAAATGAGTGATTTGTGGGAATATTTTTAACCATATTTCAATTTAAGAAGATTGTAACTATAACATCTGCTGTACTCAAATCTCAATGAATTGCAAGTAAATTGGGGGAAAAAAGTTCAAGTAGAGACTACATTTCTGAAAGACAACATATTAAGCCATGCATCTAAAAAAGTGTTTAAACACTTTAAACTTGGCTATTTAAATAATTTTAAATAATTTAGAATTAAACCAAATTTAATATTTGAGAAGAAAAATTAAAGTCATACATTAACAGGAGCCCTACACCAAGAATTCAGATCCAACACAAATGAAGGTTTGTATCCATCCATTGAGTAAGAACTTCATCCAGGGTAAAGAGACAATGGAATTAGTGGAGGCAGGACACACTAATAACTACAACTCTAAGCTACCAGATCAGCTAAAAAAGGATGTGACTGCAGCTCCTGTGATGTATGATGCTTAATCTTCTCCCTTCCCTTTACTACAAAGGGTTATATTATTTATTCGGCTTATTTTTTTTACTATAGTACTTAGAACTACCAAAATATATAACATGTATTTAATTGTTTATTCATGAATTATATGTTTCTCCCTCAGAATATAAGTTCCACAAAGTTGGAAATTTACCTCTTTACCTCCACTGCCTAGAGTGATGCGTGGCAAAAATACAACTAACCAGTTCTTTGGATTTTGTCATTGTTGTAGTTTTTAGGTTTTTTGTTTGTTTTTTTGTTTGCTTTGTTTTGTTTCTTTTGCATCACCTGGCAAACACACACATCAAAATATACCTTTCCTTTAACCTATTTAGTAAATTATTTGAGACCAAACAGCCTGATAATTCCACTAACACAGTTTTTTAATAAGGTTATTTTTTTTTCAAATATGTCAATTAACTATCAGGATTCCAGTATGTAGTCAAAAAGAACTTTTGACATACAGATCTAAAAACGTGAGTTTGATCATTTTTCCTGTACTTTGAACGTAATTTGGGTATTTGCAAAAATTATCATGTAATTTCATGAAGTGGGATATATGGGAAGGAGATTAATTAATTGAGCATTTTGATACATAAAAAAAATCAGACCTACTGTATAGTACAGGGAACTGTATTCAATATCTTGTAATAGCCAATAATGGAAAAGAATCTGAAAAAGAATAATATATATGTATGTATGTATAACTGAATCACTTTGCTGTACACCTGAAACATTGTAAATCTACTCTACTTCAATTAAAAAAAAATCAAACTTTCAGACTCCACTTGACCACTGAGAAGGAAGCTTGTATAGCTGGAAAAGGCAAATCCAATATATTCACAGAGGGACACTTTAATTTTACTCCCTAACCATAGACCCACTTAGTTATGAAGTACATACTACAGGAAGAAAAAAACAGGCTGTTAAATATGTTTTTTTTTCTTTTTGTCTTTTGTCTTTATAAATAACAGAAAAATTAATTTATGGTCTTTTGAACCAGACTTTCCTGAAATACTTGCCACGTGTCACTAATATTTTAGACTGACCATCTACTGCTGAATATCTTTTTTCTACTAGGAGTAACAACAAAAAGAACTGAGAAAAAATGTGAACCTCAAATTGATTATTTTTGTCTATGAATCTCATATTTTAGCAAATAGTGAGGCAAGAAATAATTTTAAAACATTATTTCTAAGAAACTATAAATCTTTATTAAAATTACATAATTATTTTAAAGCATTTTCCCTTTACATGCTGAATTATGTTTAACAATTCTGAACCTTGTAAAAAAATTTATCTGTTTTATAACAAGTCTTTGTTTATTATTTAGAAATGGTAGACATATAATTCAATATATGCCACCTTTAACAAACCAGCTAGGGAAAAATTGAGAAGAAAGCAGAAGATTAATTGGTTGCATAGAGTTATTAAAAATATTTGTGTGATTTCAAAAATAGCAAAACACTAGCTTGTTTATTAGAACAAACAATAGAGTAATTAAGAAGTTTATTAAAAATGTTTCTGTTGGCACTTGTCAGTTTACAAATGAGGAATTGTGTGTACGTGAAAAATATGTTAGGTAGAAAAAAATGGGGTAAGAAATTTAATTGCTATCTATTTATAGAGTTTGTGGCTAAAATCTAGAAATTTAAATTGATATGTAAATTGGAAGCATCCATTACTTACTCTTGAATCTTTTTTAATTCAACAAATAACATTTTCACCACAAGTATAAAATTAATAAAAGTAAAGAGGTTATTTTAAAATTAAATTTTAAAATGCCAGTTGTCTGAGTATTTGCTCGTAAAACCTTTCATAAGTTCAAAGTATGGTATCAGAAAGTAATAAGCATTAAAATAAAGCCAATATATTTCATTTATAGTGCAAGCTGACATTTCTTTTTTAATAATCTTTAGAATTTATATTTGCAAGAAAAGCCTATACGACTTGTATGATAGACATGTTTAATATTATCTTTATAATGCTAAAAATTAGTTTTTCAGAAATTCAATAACAAGATAATTTTTAATTTGCTTTGACTTTATAAAGACCAGACAAATGGTTAATGATTGAGGTTTTTATTTTAAGCCAGCAATTGTGTAATACAGCAGGGTCAGCAAATTTTCTTCTGTAAAGAGTCAGATTGTAAATATTTGGGGGTTTGAGGGTTACAAGGTTTCTGTGCAACCAAGCATGAAAACCATGGACATTACCTAAACAAAAGAGCTAGCTCTGCTCCAATAATCTTCATTTACAAAAACAAGCAGAAGTAAATCTTGGCCTAATATCATTCTCCAATACAGGAACCAGAGTTTTTTGGAGAAGCAGCTGATCTTAGGACTCAGCAGAAAATATGTAAGATGAGCCTAGAACACTCTGTAGTGCCAAAAAGTAAAGAAGTACTAAACAGACATATACCACACACACACACACACACAAATGATGGGAATATATCGAAGGAACTCAGGAGCCAACTAAAGAGCTCCCAATGGGCAGAGCTGGTAAAATTTAGCAACAAAATAAAGTGGCATTGGATTATATCTCGAAATATAAAATAAATACGCATGGGGTTATATTAACATAAAAAAGATTGAATACATAAATAAATAAATGGTGGACAAATTCCCCATGCAGAATTCTACAGATGTATGTAGATATGGCAGCCTTAAGGAGGTGGAGCATAGCTCCCCACTTCTTGGTGTAGACTACACAGTGACCTCCTTCCATTCCTTCTTGTTCTTCTTAAACAGAAACTGAGAAACAGGTGGTAGCTAAAGAGAATTTTTAGCAATTTATGCATTTAAAAGTCCTTTTTTTATTTTTTAGAATGTAAGTATTGAGTCGTTTATTCTTTGTTTCAAAAATAAAATTTTTGAAAATGAATACTCAATTGTCTGTATATAGTATATCTATTTTTATTTCTTGCAAATAAAAATTAATTACTACTATTTTTAAATCCACATATATGCTTTACTCTAATGTTGTTTTTTAAATTTTTGCATTCATTTCTGGTGCCCTTAACTATCATTGGTAAAGAAAGATGAAATCATATTAAAATTTGTAGGCCATTTCCTTATGTTATAACATTCTACTTTATACTTTGACTTACTAATGGGATCATAAATAGTATTATAAAATTTCCTAAGCATGATTTATTTGCATATTTTTAAAAGATACATTGATAATCCAGATTATCAACTTTATCTCACAGTACTTTATATTGTTTTATAATCAGAATGAACTACATTCACATACTGTTTCCAGTTTTTATTTCAATTTTACCATTTGAAACATTTATTTTCGAATAAATTATATGTTTTATGGCTATATTAATGCTTTTCTGTGAGGCAGTCATAATTCCTGGAATTTTAACATAATTTTGTGATACATATTTGGATTTATATAAATGACCTTTTGAATGTTACACTGTCATTGTTGAAGCATTTTAGTTTTAATTCCATAATCTGGGATTATCTCTTCCAATTTAAGGCTATTGAATAATAAGTATAATTGAAAGATTCATTTGTTAATGAAATGTGCTCACAGTGTCAAATTATGTTTTGTATTAACATTTTAATTAATTTTTTAGCATTTTTCTTAATTTTTTAGTATTTTTCTTAATATCTATTTTTTAACTTTAAATTCCAAGTAAATTTCTTCAGAAATACTTCCACAATTGCTAAGTAGCAATTGAAACCATGTTAGTATTAAAATTATATATGTGTATTCATGATCATTAAAAATATATTAAATTAAAATTGTAAGGTTCCTTAACTTACAAAGAAAAGCACTATTTACTTATGGAAATATGTTTATTTTATTGGCTGCTTTTCCTCCAAAATGTTTATATTCTCTAATTATAAGTATTGCTATACATGTGTTTCCAAATTAATGTCTTTCCATGAGATTATGGCCTTGACCAAGAATTTAAAACTAGTAGACTGTGGAAAATATATTAATTTGAATTTACATATAATGTAAAGCATGGTCATGGTCAAATAATGTCATTGAAGTGTTGAAAGTGCAAATCCAATCACAAGAATGGAAGTCCATTTAAAAATTCAAACCTAAATGCTGTCAACAAATACAAGGCAAATAAATTAATTTAGTCACATAGTTCAGATAAATAGCCATGAATAGTATGTGAAAAATCTACTTTAAGGGTCTGGAACCTTAAAATGTTCTCAGATTACAACTCTGCTGACCTAACACTTATGTCTGCCATCTATTAGTGTATACCTTACTGTTAAATATAGCTGCCATTATATTTTGTAAGCCTTTAAATATTAAATATAAATTCAAATCTTTGGGTTTAACTTCCTTTTGCAAAAAATAGTCATCGTTTCGTCTAGTGCACTGCTATAACAAAGATGTAGTAAACAATTTGGAAAAATCTAATATCTTTCATGAAATTGCTCAACACTGGGCTCTAGTGAAATTAAAATTAGCAGTGGCACTCTTAAACTTCTTATATATCTACTTAGGTGTTGTACTTTTCCAATATTACCTGTCAATGCCACGGTAGAATTCAAGGAATTAGCAATCATACTAAGGCAATTTAAATAATATTTCTCAGGACTTCCCTGGCGGTCCAGTGGTTGGGACTTCGCCTTCCAATGCAGGGGGTGCGGGCTTGATCCCTGGTCGTGGAGCTAAGATCCCACATGCCTCGGGGCCAAAACACCAAAACATAAAAAAGCAGAAGCGATATTGTAACAAATTCAATAAAGACTTTAAAAATGGTCCACATCGAAAAAAAAATTCTTAAAAAAAATAATAATAATAATATTTCTCACAACTCAGTACAATTGGAAAAGGAAATTAAAGGAGAATATATAATACCTCACATTTATAGAAGATTAAGTAGAATTAGATTTTGAAGGACATGCTGTAGCAGAAAGACAAGAGTAACAACTAAGTGCATGTTGATCAAAGGTAAACTGAGGCATATTAAAAATTTTAAGAGTTTGAGCAAAAATCATTTAGAATCTGGAAACACCAAACCAGAAGTGATTAGGAGCCCTCCACCGACAGGAGCTTAGGGAGAGATGTTTATAGAGAGTAGATGAAAGCAAAGTAAGGAAACTATTGACTGGCTATAGCTTAAAGCCTAGTTGGCTGTTTATGATCAGTTGTCCTTAGGTGTCAGTTTTGTAACCTTGAGGCATCTACAGGCTTAGATTTTGGTTTGTTTACTTAGGCTGCCATGGCGTTAGAACCACCTCACTATAATGGCCTCCTAGTTTAATTAATTTAAACATTATTTTTGAGTTCCTAAAAGGCAAAATAATTTTCTTACACAATGTAAAGTCAGGTCAGAATGTAAATACTTTCAAAACAAGGCTCTCTAGCAACTGAGTATCAAAATCACAAATAAAACAAGCTAAAGTTAAAAATACATTTTTGAGATAGTTGCTAAAATCTGATTATAGAGTTATATTAAGTTATATCAAAGACTTATTGGGAATTATGTTAGTGATAATGTCACCATGGTTATGTATGTAAACAAACAAAAAATAAAAAGTGAGCATAATATTTTAGATGCTTACAGAGATATGTGTGTGTTATATGACACACTATCTTATATTTTTAAAAAGTAATACAGCAAAGGGGAAAAAAAGAAAGACAAAACAACTAAAAAGAAATTTGTTGAAGTTCATATTCCCAAGAGCCAGTCTCTGAGATGGAGATTAGTATTTATAATGTTTACTGGGAGTACTCTTGGGATTAACAAATGTCCAGACAATAAAAACTCCCTTGGCTTTGGGACCAGGGAAAAGGAACTTCATATTGCCATTTTCTTCCTTGTCCGGAACCTCAAAATGAATTTTTCTCTTTATTTCTTTTAAGCATCTGGTATTAAGTGTGCTGAATGCCATTGAAATATGAAGATAAACTCAAAAAAAAAAAATTCACATGAGTTGTCTGTAAATTATTCAAACAGTCTAGAATCTACTCTTTTATAAATTTTTTGTTTCTAAAAGTTGCTAGTATTTTAATTAACATATTAAAACTCATAACTCATATGACTATTTCTGTCATTATTTACAATTTGGAAAAGATTAGATCCTGGACTAGTTTGCCAGGTTTAATGATTTCTTACTAGTGTCCATTATTTTCAACAATGGGCCAAACACAGTCCTGACCCTTGTTACTTGATGAATGGCCCATAATCATAAATATCACCAGCACTTCACAGTGAGCCAAAAATGCAGGATAAAACTTGGTACCATGACATAATGTTTAAGTGAAGAAATTATATACTTTACAAAAAGAAGTATGAGGAGTAGAAGGAGAAATAAGAAGAGGAGAAATAAGATGAAAGGGAGGAAAAGGATGAAAAAGAAAGGAGGAGAAAGAAAGAAGGTGGAGGAAAAGTAAGGGGAAAATAAGACATCTTGAGAAAGGACTCACAGTGTTAATATGCCGTGTTATTTTTGTATGAGGCTTCTGGCTGAGCCTCAGCTGACATTTAGATATGCCTACATTCATGAACCCACCAAATCCAGATATCTATATCTAAATCTATACATATACATATATCCATATCTATACACCATTAAATTTGATTTGATTTAAATGAAAAAAGAGATGCACAAAAAGGACAATGGGAGGGAAAGCATGTGGTGTTTATCACCAGCTCCATGAAGGATATAGGCGGAGCAGAGTCAACAGAAGCTGGGTATAAAATACAATGTGATCTCTTTTTTACCTACATGCCACCAAGGCCTAGAGAAAATCAGCGTTCATTTATCTTCAAGATATGGTACCAAGCTGAATCATTTTATGATGTTTATTTTTAAAATTGTATATAATAAACTTGCCCTTGCCTCTTGAATTCTTGATATTTCTACATGTTGCATCTAAAGATTTTTTTTTTTTTTTTAGAAACTAGCATTTCCTTCTTCTTTTTTTAATAGCTACTCTTTTTATTTATTTATTTATTTATTTTTAGCTGTGTTGGGTCTTCGTTTCGTGCGAGGGCTTTCTCTAGTTGCGGCAAGCGGGGGCCACTCTTCATCGCGGTGCGCGGGCCTCTCACTAACGCGGCCCCTCCTGTTGCGGGGCACAGGCTCCAGACACGCAGGCTCAGCAGTTGTGGCTCACAGGCCCAGTTGCTCCGCGGCATGTGGGATCTTCCCAGACCAGGGCTCGAACCTGTGTCCCCTGCATTAGCAGGCAGATTCTCAACCACTGCACCACCAGGGAAGCGCCTAAAGATATTTTTAAGAGAGCATGCTTACTTACATCTTACTTACATCTTAACATCTTTATCTTTTGTTTTTCTACCTCTTCTCTTTCTTTTTTTAGGCAGTTTCTCTGATACTTATATGGACTTCTATTCATTGTGTTTCTCACTTTAGGTCAGTACTTACTTAATCATGTTTTCTTTTGTCCATATTTTCCTGTTCCATTCCAATTTTGAAATTAGGGAGCAACATTTCACTAGGACCTTCATTTTCTTTATGTGTCTAGAGGCTTTCTTTGGTGTGCTAACCCTTACTTAGTCCTTTTGCCTTTTCCAAGAGTTAACAACAAAAAAAAAGGTACAATGACTGGGATACAGAAAGCATCATTTTGAAAATATGTTTACCATGATAGTCCTGAGCTAAGTCTATTCTGCAGCATCAATCTCTTATGTGGCTAACTAGCATAGTGCTTTGTCTGGACTGATTTCTGCATCTCCATATGTATATTATGTAATCCCTCTCATTCTTATGCTTCATCTGGTATTTAGAGTTTCTCATTCTACTGATTTTTTTCATTGTATTTTTCTATTATCCTGTTAAGTTCTGTTTACATTGGCTTACTCTTTGGCTGCATTTAAAATTTTCCATTATTTTTTTCTGCCATGTAGCTCTTCAGTCTAGCTTCTGAATGATTGATACATAATTCTTATAGCAACATCATTCATTTAAATCTTATTTAAATCTAATTCACTCTTTTTTTCCTTCTTACTAGTTTTGCTTAAATTTATTAGAAAAGTATTCAGAACAGCCTGAATAAACATGGAGATTTTCTCTAAATTTTGATGAACAATATATGAGAATGTCTAATCAAACTATTGATATGTCTACTATAAACAACAACTTGTTCTAGGCAGAATGAAAAAGCTAATAACAAGAAATAAAATGAGTATTTGGGACACTTGGGAGCCATAGTGATCAGGTTTAAACTCAGTCTTGGTCAAGCCACTTACTAGATGCATGACTTTAGATAAATTCCTTACCCTATCAGCATGCTAGTTTACTTATCTGTCAGATGGGTTAATAATAACATTTATCTCAGAATGTCTCTGTACTATTAAAGTTTCATAAGATCATAAAATAAAGCACTTAGAAAAATGACTCAAACTGTGTATTAATATTAAAAAATGCTATTTCTTAACAATTTACTACAGTTTCATTATTTGACAAATATGGAGACCAAAAATATAGAGGCCACTGCATTCAAATCCAGTATTAACTATTCCCTAGAGCCACTTGCTATTCTTTCAATGAGTCAGTAGGTCATATTTGAGAAACATCACTGTTCTGGGCTCTGGGTCAGCTGACAAAATGTAAAGATGGAAAGAAGCACACATCTTTATTATTCCTACAACCTAACATGGTTAACTTTCCTTGACTTCAGTTTTATTTTTCATAAAATGAGAGGTTCATAAGCCTAAGCATTCATCACTTTAAAGGTTCATGTTATCCAGCCAATAACAATAATGAGGAAGGCTGAGCATATGCAGACTGAGGCAAACTGGGACTAACTGCAGGGCAAAGGCAGATTACAAACAGGCCAGGTACTCCTGTGCCCAAAGGGTTGATGGGTCACATTTATATTAGTTTGAGACCTGGCTCTATCCTCTACAACATGTATATTTGTAGGCAAGTTAGTTCTCTTTAATCTTCAGGTGATAATAATTATCTTACCTGATTGGATGGCAATAGAGATTAAAATAAACAATACCTGCAATGGGATTGGCACTATAAGTGAAAAATAGAAGCTCTATAATTGATAGCTATTATGACAATGATGATGATGGAGGGACATGAATCTAGTCTTGCCAGTTTCATATTTCTAGGACAGTTTGTTAGGATGATGATCTTTATATGAAATATCCTCAATTTACCATTGACCACAAACACTAAAAGTGAAAAAAAAATATCTGTTTATTATGGCCAGTAGTCCACCAGTTTGTGGTCTGCCCCTTAAATGATCTTGATGGCCTTTTATTTCTTTCTTTTTTTTTTAATTTTTATTGGAGTATAGTTGCTTTACAATGCTGTGTTAGTTTCTACTGTACAGCAAAGTGAATCAGCTATGCGTATATATATATCCTCTCTTTTTTGGATTTCCTTCCCATTTAGGTCACCACAGAGCATTGAGTAGAGTTCCCTGTGCTATACAGTAGGTTCTCATTAGTTCTCTATTTTATACATAGTATCAATAGTGTTTATATGTCAATCCCAATCTCCCAATTCATCCCACCCCCCCCCCTTTCCCCCTTGGTATCATATGTTTGTTCTCTACATCTGTGTCTCTATTTCTGCTTTGTAAATAAGATCGTCTATACCAATTTTTTCAGATGCCACATATGTGTTTAATATACAATATTTGTTTTTCTCTTTCCTTTTCTTTTATTGAAGTATAATTGTTTACAAAATTGTGTTACTTTCTGCTGTACAATGAAGTGAATCATCACTGTATGACAGTCTCTAGTTCCATCCATATCTCTACAAATAACCCAATTTCATTCCTTTTTATGGCTGAGTAATATTCCATTGTATATATGTACCACATCTTCTTTATCCATTCCTCTGTTGATGGACATTTAGGTTGTTTCCATGTCCTGGCTATTGTAAATAGAGCTGCAATGAACATTGGGGTGCATATCTTTTAACTTAAATACAAAGATTTCATATGGTATTCACCTGGAATGAAAAAAGTTCTCTTATTAATACATCAAATGGAAAGTAATCAAGTCACTTAAGAAACACAATGAAAAGGACCCCACCTCCTTTGAAAGAATAACAAAATCACATACTAACTTTTTTCAAATGACCTACATATTTATTCAAACATAAATATGTTTGAATAGACAAACAAATAGACATTTGTTCAAGTCTAATATCATGGATTGAGAATAGGAAATAGAAGCTATATTTGTGTATTCCTGTCATTGATAGCTGCCTTAGTTTATTCAAGAACTGCTCTCATGTCTTAATAATTCAGTGACATTTTTCTACAAGTTTAGCAAACATAGTGACCCTAGTTGACTCAATCATTATGTAAGAAACCTAATACTGCTTAATAAATATTTTTATTGCCTAAAATTAAGGATCTTACTTAAATTTTTTGAATTATTCTGCATATTACTTTTTCTGATCTAAATAATTAAATGTGATTTCTTCATATTGGTAATGTTTCAATACCTGAATATTTTTTAAATGTATTTTGCATTATTATCATATATTAAATTTAGTCTAGTCCAGTATATGGTATAATATATAAAAAGTTGTATTGTATGGTATAGAAAAATCATATTGAAACATCTTCCCTCATTAAAAAAAATTCAACTAGAATAGCGATAATGCTAAAGTGAAACAGATTGAGATTTGAATCTCTTCACAGTCAGTGTTTTTGTTGTGTTTTCACTAATTGCATCCATGAAGGATCATCAGTCTGGGGTATCTACAATAAATTTTACTTTCCTATGCTGAAATGGTTAGTACTAAAGTACTATAGCAGATACGTACTATAATAGTAAGGTTAGAGAACTGTAGAAAAAATTCTAAAGTAAAATAATTCCTTTCAACACAGCAACACTGAAAGAAAAAATGCATTTTGCATGGCAAATGAAAGTGTTTGACAGTAACACAAAAAAGGTTGAAAATGGAGAGATTTTCATCATTATCATATTTGATTAGAGTCTTTGTGTGTGTGTGTTTGCATGTGCATGTGTTTAATAATATAATTTTTATTAGCTTACTACATTGTGCTTCAAAGTTTTCAAAGCCAACTCACATATATCATTTATTTGTCACAAATACACACATGAATATCCATCCCATTTTACAGATGAGTAACCTAAAACTCAAAAGAGCAATTTGGCTGATTGTTGTCTATATATTTCATTGTGCCCCGGCCTTCTTCCTCCTAAACTTTTACTATTTTTATGGACAATATTTTGGCTATATTTGTTGCTAGAACAACTGGCTTATGGAGCATAAAGAAATATATTTCCATGTAAAAATAAATATATATGGTATATGACAGCTATATATTAATATTTATATATTCACTTGTGTGTCTATCTATCATCTATATATATCCATCTGTATATATACAGAGAGAATTAAAGATGAGGCAGAATGCAAATAATTATGTCCACATATTAAACTTGAACATTACCTTTTTCTTACAGGTCAATATTTGGCACAGAATAGGTTCTCAATAAGTAAATAGATATCTATGTATCTACATAAATAAGTAAATAATTTAAAATCCATAGCTATATTCATACCAGTTATGATAAGAATATACTTCTTTTATCTCAATTCACTTAATATTTTGCTTTAACACTAATCAATACATACACAGGTTTACATAAGGGAGGCATCACTGTGGTTAGGGATTAAAAAGAAAAAAATTTAGAGAAGAGAAAGGTTTAAACTTATCTGTGAAGGTGTAGTTTGGAAGAAAATAAATGGTAATATTTTTAAGGGGTGACAATTGTCTCAATGAAACCAAACGGGTGGAAAAGTTCAAGATTTTTTTGTTTAAGGAGAGTTAACAAGTCAGTGTTTCTTTAGTATGGAAGCAGTGAGAGATGTAAGACTAGGCTCAAGCATAGTTTTGAAGGGTCATTATCCACATTAAAGAGTTTAAACTTTCTTTCACTCACAATGAAGAATCATTAAGGGAAAGGAAATGGCAACTTGAAAGCAATGTTTAAGCTGGCTGCCATGTGCAAGATGCATTAAAGTGATAGAAACTCCCAGATGTGACTCTAGTAAGCAAACTATTATAGAAATGATAGGTGAAGACAAAGACCTAGCTGGAGCTAGGTCCTAGTGGAGCTTAGACACATTTGTGCATATATTTTTCTGTGTGTGTCTGTGTGTGGTTGTGTTCATTAATGATCTAGCAATTTACCAAAGTCATAGTGTTTCCTAGACTTAAGCCAATCAGTCAGTCTGTTAATGTGTTTTCCTTTTATTGACAGTTCCGTGAATTTGTGGCTTATGTTGGGGAAAAAAGTGGTCCTGCCCTAAATAGGTAATGGATATAGCTGATCTAAGAAACAACTTAGCGACATGAAGTGACTTATGCACACGGGCACCATTTTTTCCTCAGTTTTAGTTGTATAATTTTTAATTTAAGGGGGTGGAGGGATAAATTTGGAGATTGGGATTGACATATACACACTACTATATATAAAATAGATAACTTAAAGTAGATAAAGTAGATAAAGACTTACTGTACAGCACAGGGAATTCTACTCAATACTCTGTAATGGCATATATGGGAAAAGAATCTAAAAAAGAGTGGATATATGTATATATATAACTGATCCACTTTGCTGTACACCTGAAACTAACACAACATTGTAAATCAACTATACTCCAATAAAAATTAAAAATAAACAAATAAATAAGAATAAATGGCCTGATTTCACACCTAGGTGTTAGGAGTTAGCTATGGAGGGACAGCAAGTAACACATCTTTATATCTACACAGCTCCCATCATAATAGACATGGGTTTTATAGACACAGAGATCTGGGTTTGAATCAAAGTCTTGGTTTTATAGACACAGAGATCTGGGTTTGAATCAAAGTCTTCTTATCAGAGTGACCTGGAGGAAGTTACTTAACCTTGCTAAGAACTGTTTCTTCATCACCACTCCTCATGGTGATAAAATTAATGCAGTAATAATATACATGAATGCTTTGTAGAATGCCTGGAATATAGCAAATATTCACTTAAGAAGACGGAATGATTGTTAGTAAAGTTGACAAACTAAAATCCACAGCCAGAAGTGGCTAGTGACTTTCAGGTATTTCTGCAGGTTCCACAGAGGAATTCATAATCTTGAACACCTTGTTGGAAAAGTCTTGCTGAGCAAGGAAATTCACGTGTATGGGAGCATGAATATTAGTATGACCATATAGCAAGAATTAAAAGTAGTTTAGTAGAGTTAGAGCTTAAGGAATCTAAAAGGTGATAGATATGTTGGGAGTAAAGCATAATGATTCTTATACACTACATAAGGAATTTGTATTTTATGCTGTGTATACTGTACTGCGAAATTATTAAATGCAGGCAAGAGAAGTGATAACACTTAGAAAATTAGTAATAAAGACTATGTAAGAAGGGGTGAGAAATAAAAGAAGACAGTAAACATATTTAAAGAAGTAGGAAAAATGATATTTAGTGGTCTCTTAGATATGTAATCCAGTGAACATAGTATAATCTATTTCTTCTTCGACCTCTCAGTGATATTTGTTATAGTTATCAGTCTTTCCTTTTGGGAAAACTCACATTTCTAGACTTCTAAGATGCTATACTCTTCTAAATTTTCTCCTTCTTTATAGGGTGTTTCATGTTTATTCTCTTTGCTATCTCCACCTCTTTTTACTTTTGAATACTGGAGGGCCTCAAGGTTTGGTTCCAAACTTCTTTTTTTCTCAACCTACTTTTCTTTGTATATTAAATAATTCATTTCCATGTCATTAATAGTTGTTAACAGACAATTCATAAAAAAGAAACTCATGTTGTCAACGACTTTATTAAAAATTATCAGGGTCAAAGAAATCTGTTAATGTAAATTAAAATAATGATATAATATTTCACACTCATGAGTATAAAAAAACAAATGAATATAAAAATTTGACAGTACTAAGCATTAGTAAGGATAAAAAAGAACTTTGGTACACTATTGATGGGTGTAAATTTGTTTAATCAATGAATGTAAGTTTCATGAAGTCGGGGACAATTTTCTTTTTTGTTTACAGCTATATGCCTAGAACCATGACAAGGGCCTAGCCCACAGTAAGTGTTCAATACATATTTGTTGAATATTTTTAAAGTGTAAGCAATTTGGAAAGTTCTGGTGAAATTAAAGTTATACATTTCTTACCTAGCAATTCAAATTCCACATGAATTCCTGAAGGATCTCCCTAATCATACGCCTAAGGAGACAGGGACTGCCATATTCATTGCAAAGTTGTTGTAATGGCAAAAAAGTGAAAGTAACATGCATAGAAAAATAATAAATACATAATTCTAGAGGGTGACCACTTCTGGTGAGAGATAAATTGGGATGGAGAGGAATACATAAATATTTTGCATTGTATCTACACAATTTTACTCCTATAAAATTAATCCAAAGGAAGTATGACAAAATAGAAGTAAGCTGGGTGGTGCTTTCATTACATCATTTCTTATACTCTTCTCTATAGTTGAAATGCATCATAATTTTTAAGATGAAAAGGCATAGTAGGCCAAAACCCATGAACCCTTATACTAGAGTCTCTATTCTGCAATTACAATAAAATTTCTGGGCAATTTATATACAATGTTGGTGGTAGAAAACACTTTATTAATATAGTATAATTTTTTAAGCAAGAAAAATTTGAGTAGTTTTAAATATTATTCATAAATCTCCATGCACTTAAGAAAAGAAACAAAATTTTTTCTTCATTTTCTGCTTTTCTTCATTTCTGTGCTTCACCTATAATCATTCTCTACTTTTACATATCATGTATTCTTGCCTTTGTCCTTGCTTCTTTGCTTCACTTTTTTTGTAATTACACCTTACTTAATAAGGTAACAAAACCGTGGATGCTGTCAAATAACTTATTTTTATTTCTATAATAATAATAATAAATGATGAGGGAAATATTAGAAAATGGATATAAAAGTTATTTTCTTCTGTGTACTATCACAGTAGCAGTCACATAATAAGGGAGATTCTTACCAGGACTTCAAATTACAACTATAAGGTGAATTTAGTAAGTGGTAACTGCTTAATCAATATTGGGTTGGATTTATGAGAGAAATGAATGAATGCATAGTTCAAGTCACCAAAAAGCTATAATAATTTTAAATTTGTATAGCTCAATAGTACAAGTTTATTATGCAATAATGTATAGTAAGATTCAAATTTACTTTGTTTTCTCATAAGGATAACCAAGTATAACCTCTATCTCAGGGTATTGTGCTATCACTTTAAGTACCACCAAATGGTTGGTTAGAGATCCCTTTGTATCAGACATATACCCGGAGAAAACTATTATTCAAAAAGACACATGTACCCCAATGTTCACTGCAGCACTATTTACAATAGCCAGGACATGGAAGCAAACTAAATGCCCATCAACAGACAAATGGATAAAGAAGATGAGGTACATATATACAATGGAATATTACTCAGCCATAAAAGGAACAAAATTGGGTCATTTATAGAGACGTAGATGGACCTAGAGACTGTCATACAGAGTGAAGTAAGTCAGAAAGAGAAAAACAAATATCGTATATTAACACATATATGTGGAACCTAGAAAAATGGTACATATGAACTGGTTTGCAATGCAGAAATAGAGACACACTTGTAGAGAACAAGTGTATGGACACCAGGGGGGAAAGCAGGGGTTGGGGAGAGGGATGACTTGGGAGACTGGGATTGACATATATTCACTAATACGTATAAAATAAATAATAAGAACTTGCTGTATAAAAAATAAATAAATAAAGTAAAATTCAAATAGAAAAAAAGAAATCCCTTCATATCTGTAGTGACAGCAATATAGTGTGCAGAAATGTATCAAAAAACTAGTCTGGGCCTATTTAAAATCTTAGTTTGCTTCCAGAATGACATGATAACCTAAAATGCTATCCTTAACGAGATAGATAGACATTATCAGAGACTCTGCAATTTATCCATTCTTAAAATTTTTACCAAGTCTAAAAAGCAGTCAATTTACCTCTTAATGCTCATATATGTTCAAACTTTACAGAAAGGAATAAGGCTAGCTTCTCATCCCTTACATCTTGTCTCTTGTCTAATCAAAGCATTTCCTAATTCAAATTGCATTAAGTGATGCACATCAGATGAGTTCATCTAATCATTGAATGAAGAAAGCATCCCACTGAGGGCTGAGCTGAGGAATCACTTAAAGCTTTTAACTATCAAGCTGTTTTCAACCGATTTATTTTCCATGACATTGATTATCACTTTCCCAAGACTGGTTTCTCAATAGTTTCTTCTCCTAGTGAGGTGGTATTTAAAAAATGTAATCTTTCTCAATTACATAAATCTCAATACCTAATCCCCATCACATTCCCAAACAATCATCCTACCTAAATTCACCCAAATATTGATGCAATATTACAAAATACAGTATTCTATTGCAAAGTAGGATTTTCAAGTTTTACTTCCTTTATGAATAAAATGCTGGGAATTGACAAAGGCAGGTACCATCTTAGACTGTAATAATTCACTCTCTGTTTTGACCACATTCATTCATTTAATGAACAGAAAACCAAACTCTTAGAACATGTTTCTGCTTAATTCCTTGATATTGGACCGTTTCTTAGTATACATTGTTTTCTAATTGATTGGAGTAGCATAAAAAACAATTTAGGACAATTATCTATTTCTCAGGGATTTATTAAGAATAAGAGTTACATTAAAGGAAAATTCAATCCAATTTTAAATTAGAACAAAAACTTCATGAACGTTTCACCAGTTTCTCCAGTTACCCACAATTCAAAGTCACATGCTTTGTGCCAGAAATTCCTGAATTATATTTTAAATAAATAAATATATAACATTCTTGTTTTAACCAAACTTAATATTTCCACCTTTTTGTGGGAAGTCAACTCCCATCAATAACCATGGTAGTAGATCTCAGGAATTTTTATTGAGAGGATATTGCTATCCTCCCAATGATGCATGAATAAGAGATGAATATCTGAACAAGTCTTAAAAGACAAATTATTCTCTCTTGAGAATCTGGAACTTTGATGATGAGATTGAAAGATGGCTTCTACCTGGAACTGGAGGTGAGATGTATAAATGTGTAGTCAGTCATTGATTATGAGGACTAGATAAGCTGAGAAATTTATTCTGCTGGATCAATGAATAAAGCTGATGTTTGCAGAGAAGCACAGACTAGTGATAATAATCCTGATTTCTTGATAATGTCCAGAATAATTCAGAGACCTTATCAATGTAGCTCATATAGGAGAAGGATCAGTGGTTAAAATGCAAACGATATCTGTGTGTGTGTTTGTGTGTGTGTGTGTGTGTGTGTGTGTGTGTGTGTGTGTGTGTGTATGCATGCATATTTTAACATTCCCTGAATTGAGAAATCTGGTCAATTCCCAAGTCTCTTCTCTTCAAGACCATTGTACATTTAGTAAACTAACAAAAATTTTATAAATGCTAAGGCCCATTTGCAATATACATATAAGTGATTTTGAAAAAGAATTAAGGCTGCTTGAGGAAATAGGTGCAATACATTCTTTCAGGTATGGCTCAGATTAGAAGTTATTCTCTTCTAAGAAAAGTAAAGGTTGTCTTTAAAGGTTGCACCTATTACATCACTGCAGAAAAAAAAGAACAATTTAAAAGAGAAGCACATACATTTTCAGAACTTCATGAATTTTTTTTCAGCAGAAAACACAAATAGGATGATGTAGAACTAGTATTTAAAGTTGATAGAGACTTTGTACTTCCAAGTCTGATCTTTGAGCAAATGCAAAAAGAGAAAAATTACTTGGCAGAGTGTCACTAATATACAAAACATGCTTGAACACAAAGAAATATGCTATTTTCCATGATTAGAGTATCCAAGAGAACTCTCAGAAAAAAATGTACATTTGAATTATGCAGTCCCATAAAGTAAAGGTCTAACATAGACTGAAATAAATTGTAAAAAAAGATGCCGAGGATAGCTGGAAAGAGTTTCACATTATAGAGATAATATGAAAGGTATAAGTTTGAATAAATAAAAAATGTTTAAAATAGTGCAATTTACAACAAAGTTCAATAAATAGAATATATTGCAAAATTAATACCATGTGATTGTACATAAATCAAGATGCTATCAGTATTTGAGGGTAAGAAATGTCTAAGTGTTATATTATTTTGATTGTAGAATAACATAACCTATGTTCTACTCGCCGTACTTGTCTAAATCCATGCGATGCCTTCACTTTAGCCCCGCTGAATCTAAGTACATTTAACACTATTTCTTCACACTAATTCATAGCAGTAAATCAAGAATCTTCATATTGTCTTTTCTTGAGAGGAAAAATGACTATTACCTATTTTCAAGAAGTTATAGTTTTATGTGCTGCAAGAATTGCATGGATTAGCTAATGTCAACTAAACATTCAGTTAACAGGTGTTTGTCATGACTCGTATATTTCAAGTGATATGTCCATTATTGTTTCGGTATGTTGAATGTAGCATATATATATTTTTGGTTCTCATGGGTACTATTAAAATTTCAAGGCTTATCTATGGAGGAAGGGTTCTAAGTTTGTTGACTAAAATATAAAATAAACCTAAAGCACTGGACTCTGATTTTATTGTAGAATGTGAATCTACTTGCACAAAGACAAGACAATCCACAAGTACAATGATTTGCACAAGTAGCTGAAATGGAGAATGATAATATGTATCTAACAATCAAAACAATGACCTAGTGACTCAGTTTCTTTCCCTTTATGAAGTATTATCAAATGGTGTTATTCAGTTATGGATTGAATCACATTATGTTCAACAGGAGCACAGTAACCATTATCAAAAACCAATAGGGATGTTCCTGAACAACTACTTTGTGAAATTTGTAAGCATTGTGCATAAAGATAAAAAAGGCTCAAACCACAAAGTCATAATTAAGAGTTGTAGTATGTGTAAGAAAACAATAATGCTTTATCTTGTTACTGGGATTCTTATAAATCCAGTCACACTGCTGATAACAATATGCCCACAAAGAAAGCAGAAACAACAATAGGAAATTTATCTAATTTAAAAAATATATACCAACAACCTTTAATGTAAAATAATAGCATGGTCTTTGTGCATGACAATAGATGCCCTTAATAACAGGGAGAGATGAATTAATATACAAATCAATATTTAACCTATATCTAATATATATTCAAGGCATGTTTTTCTAAACTAAAATTTATTTTGTGAGTTTTGATGATGACTAGAAAATATAAATAATATCTGCATGCCAGCTTGCCTTCAATCCATTGAAAGAGAACAGTGGATATTAAAAGTAACTATTCAATTTTTATTCAGTATTGAATTTTGAAAACTTTAATATAAATGAACTACATTGTGCAATTTTTCAACAACCAATGAGAAGAAATGGGTAGGAACTACAAATATGTGCATTTCTATTCTAAATTTAACTATATATCAAGGCAAAGATGAGATAAAAAGCTATGACTTTGTGGATTTTTTTGTACATGTGTTTTAATTAAGGATATGGAAAATGTTTCTTTGTGAAACTGCTCATGTCAGAAAAGACCACCTCTATGATCATAAAAACTTTATCAAGTGAACACTGTGGAAATTTTTTTCATTATCTTTCATAGCCTTTAATTAATAGGCATAACATATTTTAAATGTAGGATAAAAATTTTTCAAAATAAATTTTAATATTTAGTGCAAGATAATAGGATCTTTAACAACAATAGTTATACTTGTATTGTGAAATATTTAATTCTTTCAGGAAAAAAATGCAGAAAATATATATGTGCCTTTTTAAGAATAAAACCACCACTGTACTCAATACCAAAATTATAAAGTAAATGAAATGACTTGGAAGATCCCTCCCCTATTCCAGTTTCCTTCAGGCCCTAAGTATTCCACTATACCATTCAGCTTATTAATTCTTGCTTAATTAATTTTATATCATTTTCAGTAAAAGCTATCCATTATATTTTTAATTCAGGATTTTATTATTGTCTGTTTAGTATTTTTATTGTTTATAAATCCCTGCACATAATTCTAAGTTTTAAACATAAAACTATGTTCATTTTTACCTTTGTCTAGTAATGCAGTAATAAAAAGTGTTTTGTGTGTCTATTTCTGCTTTTTTGTGTGTGCAGTTTCCTGCTCATGTTTCCTTTTTATTATATTTTTTTTTTCCTTTGAAATTTATTTTGGAAATTCTTCACGACCTTGAGTAAAATTGTTTCCTCCAAAGTAACTTTTGCCTTTGCATCTGCCAAGCACCTGGAGGTACCCTGCAAGATTTCCAGTTTATGATTTTTGGCTTTGTGACTTCATACAAGTTGTGAATTTTGGCTACAGACCTGCATTAGAGGAACTTTGTGAATATAAATTTTCAGTAGACTTTTTTACATGTTTTTGTTTATTGTTATTGTCTTTCTAATTGGCAGCAAGTTACAAAGGAATTAATTTCCTATATAGTACCCAAGGAGTGTATTTCGTATTCCCACTCACATTAGAAATTCTGGCTTAGGTTTTCAGGAGCTCCTTTGCTATCCCACGTGCATGGTCTCTTCTTGGGCCTTACCTCCTAGCTGTGATGCCTTAAAGAACTGAATTCAAGTTCAAAGGGTTTGGGAGACCTCTGGTGAAAGCATCGCTGCTGGGAAACACTTTAATGCCCTGACTTCCCTCTCCACTCAGGTCTCTGGCATCCTTATCTGATAACTGATGATTTTAAAGAGATATATTTTGTATTTTATACAGAATTATTAGTTGTTTCAGCACAGGGTTGATCCAAATAACTAGCCTGCCAGATTAGCAGAAATGGACATCTGGGTTGTTTGTCAGTTTGTTTATGTAATTTAAAACTGATAATGTTTCAAATGGTTTAATCACTGAGACTTTCATTATTCCTTACCAATTAGTTATTTTCTTTACTCATTGTAGAAAGAAATTAAAGACTATTATTTTTAATGAGCACTGTTAAATTCATATTCAAATTCTGAAATAAAAACTGATAAATATTCTCTAAAGACACAGGAATCCAAGAGTATATTAGAAATTCACTCTACATCAACCTGCCATGTTGAAATATGCAAATATCCAACCTTAAAATGTGTTATGCATCTTGTCTTAGTGTGTGATTTAACCTTAATCCTTAGGAAGGACTAAATTCATAATTCCTCATTGTAATTTCATCTCTTAAACCAAACAGTTTCTGCTATTCCTGGATATTTATAATTCTTTGATAGGAATTTTAAATTTACTACAGATGAAAAATTTTTAAAAACTTAACTAATGGTGTATTTAACCTGATTTACAGCTTAAGCCATTTACCATGGAGCAGGTCATTGATGATTAGGTGGAAAACTACAAATCTTGTTATTTCTCACAGTGTTATTTTTAAAAAGTATTTTAAAAAGATAGATTTTATTTCAGTTATTAACATTTCTGAGTATTCAGTGATGTAATATACATTCAGTGGGCCAATGTGCAGCAATGTTGATAATTTGAAAACTTTTCACTAAGACATGTATGTCCTCTTGGGTGGATGAATGGCTATGAGAGGAAATACACAGTGTGCTCATATGTTCAATCTTATGTCTTATAATACTTCTTTGAAATGGCAACATTTGATCCATTAATTAATATTTTAGATAAATTCCAACTCTATATGTGTATTTGAAATATGTGATAAATTTTATTTATATACAGGATGGACATTTTGTGTCTTAGATATTTTTAAAATCAGGATGAAACAAATGCATAATTTAATAGAAGACTGTACCTTATTTCCTTAGAAGGCTTTGACTTCTATGAAATTGACTGGCTCAGAGATTTATCAGCCTGCTGATAATGTCAGCCTGATCTCTGAAATTCGCTGTGTGGGGAGGCTATTCAGCAAAGATGCTGTCTGTGTTTTAACAGTGTGACTTTTCCTAACGCACTCCAGTCCTTCACCCATGTGTTTTCTCTGTATTATTTCAGAGATTAAATTAGTGCTATTGTCAAGAGTTCATAATTGAAGTACCATTGTTATTCAGTGTTTATATTGTACCCAAAACAATGATCAAAGATTAACTAAAGGTCAAAGAGTAGTGGGTTAGAAAACAAGCAAACACACATATGCACACAACTGGCAATTAAGGTTAGAAACACATAATATGTGGCAAAATTCCTCCTTAGTGATGGAGTATATACTGCAACTGAATGTAAAAATCAAAGGTGATAGTGACAGAAATTAATCTTGTTTATATCATGAACATTTACAGCAGACACAGAACCAGGCAAGTTCACAGAGTCATGAAAATTGAAAACACAAAAGACTTATTAAGGCCATCAAGTTCATCTCACACACAGTGAAAGTTTGTTTAGAACAAGAATGATGAATGGTTCTTAGTCTTCTCTCATTTGAAATATTTTGAGAAGTAAAGCTTTTGCTCTTCCTCATTTCAATTCAGTACAGTCCCAACTTAACACATCACTTTCATCACAAACATGCCCCACGTGTGTACCTGGAGGTCTCAAAAAAAACCTGCTCTTTCCGAAGCACAGCCAATTTTATCTTTCTTGTGCCTTTTCATAGCTTTTCATACTGTTGAAAAGTATTTTCCAGTATTTCCAGTATTTTCCATAGCATTTCCTCCAATTTTTTTAGGTCATCACGAAGGCCACCACTTACATGAAGCATTTCTTCAACTCTTCAATTTTTATTTTTTTATTTTTACTTTTTAATTTCTTAACGTTTTATTTTAAACTAATTTTATACTTACAGAAAAGTTGCAAAAATAGTAAAGAAACCTTATATACTTCTTCCATTCTTTCCAATGTTAATATTTTATTAGCTGTAGTACAATTATCAAATGTATGAAATTAATGTCATTAAAATACTATTTAAAAACTACAGGTTATTCTGTTGTTGCCAGTTTTCCACTGTTGTCCTTGTGTTGAGTACCTGTAGCTAGATATATGAGACTGGAATTCACTGAAGAAATTATAGCCAGAGATCATTTTTTTGGGAGTCATAAAAATATAGAGTATTTAAAGTCATGGTTTTGGAGGAGATCACCTAGAAAGTGACTGCAGCCAGAAAATAAGATATCAAAATACTTATCACTGGAGGCATCTATCATTCAGAATCTGGGAAGATGAGAATTCACCAAAGAGACTGAAAAGAACTATCTAGTGAGTGCTGAGGTTGACGTACCAGGTATAAAGAGAAATACTGATGGTGCAAGAAAGGATTATTAACTGCGAGAAAGAAGTCCTTGAATAGGAAGTACGGGATTTGATCCTATATATACAAAGCGAAAGTTAAATGTTTGATCATTTTTAAAGAAGGAAAGGCTTTGTTGATAGGTACAGACCCAGGTATGTCTGTAGATAATAGTTTTGGTAACGGATAGAAATTCTCTTCTGTTAGCTTTTATTTTTTCACGGTGAACTTTTTTTAAAAAGCAAGATTACCAATTGAGAGTGAGGACTGGAGAGGGGGTTGTGTAAATAAGGGTACTTAATGCAAGCTCTTTTAATGATCAAAGCTCAAATCTCAGAGCCTTAACACAGGGAAAGGGCTTCTTACTCACCAGTTGTCTGTATAGTTTCCTTTAAGCTAATCTACTGGGTGGACTGCTTCCATGTGGTTCTTGGACCCAGCCTCTGTCCAATATTTGACTCCTATAGACTTCCAACATGGGGCTTCTCCCAGATTGCAGGAAGGGTCGGTAGGTGGAGTGTAGAAAAGGAACATAAGTTAACTGCCTTGATCCTCAAGTGACTCATAAATTGTACTCACATTTCATTGTCAAGAATGAGTCACTTGTTTCCACTCAACTATGACAAGGCCAAACACTATCAGCAGGCATTTGAAATGGCTTTAGTGAGCAACAGACTCTTCTTTGCTAGAGTAGGGTCGAAAGTTTAAAGAGAAAAAAAGGATGACATATTATTTTAAGTCATTAGGAAGGTAAAGATTACTAGATATAGGAAAACTGCTGAGCAGAACTAAAGTCTCCCTTGAGATTCATAGATTTAGAGTGAGAGTATTTAACATAATTTAACGTTAGTTCTTAGTTATGGTCATGGTTTTAAAGTGAGTAATCAGTTTGCTTGTGACGCTTCTGCCTGTGAAGAATAGAAAAAGAGTTGAACTTAACTACACTAGACTTTTGCCTGAAAGTTTCAAGTGAAGGAATAAACAAAGGAGTGATTGTAGAATTGATAGGAATACAAACTCAATAGGGAAGAATGCAAAGACAAAAACTCTGTGAGTAACAATGACAAGACTGTAGGGTCAATAGACTGATGGTCTCAACGGGATTAAAAAAAATATTGAGTCAGGGACTAGAGGGAATGAAGTAGAAGTTGTGGTTGTGGTAGTAAAGGGCATATAATTGGATGTGACAATGAGAGACGGGGTAAAGGAAAGGACCATTAGAGGTGAAAATATTAGAAGTATCCTCTACAAGAATGTTGAAATAATTATGAACTATGACAGGAGAAATAGAGAAAGTGGCAGTGATTCAGGGGCTGAAATCTTCAAGTTATGAAGAGGAGTAGACTTGGGGACTGCAGAGGAAAGTATGATTTTCAAAAGAGTTTTATAGGCTAGAGAGGGTCATTTGTAAGTGACAAAGAGAGTGAGGAATATGCCTGTTCAATCTCTAGGCAGGGATACGTTTGAGAGGAAAAACAGCCACCATTAGAGAGGTTTAAAGAAAGTGAAGTCTCAGGGCGAAGTAACGATTTTGTTTATAACAAGGTGGTGAAGGAATGCTAGAAAAAAGGAATTTTGCTGATGAAAAAGCATGAATTTCAATGGACAAATAAAAGATTCATTATTGTCCAGAGGAGTTAGATTGGGTCAGATGAGGGTATTTACAGAGTTATTTCAGGAGGAGAGTCTGGTTGATGAAGAATGATATTAGGAAAGTAATTAATTTAGTCAGCTTTGATCAGCTGACTGTTACTTTATATCTTTTCCCAGCCATCCCTAGAGGACAATCCCTTTGTTTAGGCACCAGTTTAACCTCACAAAGCTACACACTTAGCTACATACACACACACAACCAAATAAAGGAGTTATGACCTGGAAGATAAATAATATTCATAACATTTGAAAGGCCAGAATTTAAATCAATAAAAATGTCAAATGCATCATAAAGGCTGAAACATTGGGTTGGCCAAAAAGTTCATTTGGGTCTTTCTGTAACATCTTATGGACAAACCTGAACAAACTTCTTGGCCAGCCCAATATTTAAAATACCAGAGGGCAGAAATGTAGTTTATGTAAGTATTAGAGCATTTTTGTGTGTGTTTTGGTCAATGGTCTTCTTGTGAAGGAAGATAAATTATTATCTAAAATCAAGTGAGTCATTTTCCTGTGATTAGAAACATCAATTTTTGGAAATTCTAAGGGATCCTTCAGTGACTTAAAACTTAAGAAATTATGTTTTGTTATATTTATTAAGTACTATCATAGGCCTAAAAAGAGACAACTATGGCAAATAAATGAAGGACTGTTATCAAAGACATGCAGCTAGGGTTTTAATTAATTCTTGTGCTAATTAATCTTTACTAATTGGGATGATGAAATATTGTATAACTAGATTAAAATGTTAATAACAAAGTTCAATATTTTATTAAGATTTAAACCACCCAATACTTAACACAATGGTGTGGTAGGCTCTATTGGTAGTCAGTTGTGCTAAAATGCTTGTTTTGAAAATGCAAATTGGTTCCAATATGATTGATATACTAGGGAATCATTTGAGCAAAATGAGAATTTTGTATTTGCTTACATGCAAACTTATCAAGAGAAACACTAGGTGAACACAGAAAACTGTACCCAGCTGTATCAAGCCATGTAGGGATTACACAAACTGCACACCTTCTAACATCTCGGCCAGCTTCCTCGGCTCCCAATGTGTTAGAACTTTCCATCCTATTTCAGACAACCCTCCTTACACCACTTCCCAATAACTCCCAAGATGTGATCATTCTGATGCTCACTTCTGCAAGTAAAGGTTAGATCTGTTCAGGTAAAGTGACATTGTTTCTTGTGGTATTTGTAAAACTTTGCTACTATTTTTATTCTATTTCTTTTTTAAAAACTATGTATTACTGATGAAGTTTTGAGTGCTGTTTCCCTAATCTTATTTCTTTATGTAAATCCTGTGGTTTGTGTTTTATGACTTTATATAGTGTGGTAAGTTTTAGGAAGAACTAACTGTACTGGAAATTTACACGCCTCAGCCCCCTTTCAGTGAGGTAGGCAGGATCATGTGACTTTATTTTGGCTAATAGGCTGTGAGCAGAAGTAACATATAACCTGTGGGACAAAGCATAGGATCATAGGCACACAACCCTCCAACTTCCTCTTATTCTGCCTCATCAACATGGGAGGTTAAGTGTTCCAAACAGTGCAGCTGCAGGAGGGTGGAACCTCTGTCAACTAGATCATTTCATCTCTGCATGAAGGACAGTTTCTTTCAAGAAATTTTGGAACAGCATCAGACTTTATATAAAAGAAAAATAAATATTTATAATGTTAAGTCATTGAGATTTTGATGTTGTCTCTTATTGGAACAGAACTAATAGTATTTTGACTTTTAAAGAAGTAAAAATCAATTGCATGGATTTGGGGTATGAAGTGTTTTACCATAGACCTATTGTGGGGTTTTTAACATTCACGTTTATTAACTTTACCTTGAAAGTACATGAAGTACTCTGTATCAGAGGTGGTCTGTAGTTCTTATTAAATACATCACAGTAAATGAGTAAATGTTAAGTATCTGCCCAACCCTGCCCTCCTTTGCCCTAGTCCTTACCCTTAGAGCAGTGGGATGAGAGCCAGGTCAATGGTCCTATGCAAATCACTGGTCAACCTATAGGTGAGAGATGAGGAAGGATGATTTAATTTTGCTTGTAAAGAAAAAGAAGCCGCTGTCCCTCTCCCCTCCTGAGAGTCTACTCCCTACTCCAGCTCTTTGGCATAAATTTAGAATCTTTCCAGGAGCCAGATAGCCCCCAGTTCCTCAGCTCTTGGCACCTAGATGTCTCTAACTTATCTGACTTCATTGCTCCTTGAAAACAAATACTCAGAAAAATAGCAGCTCTAGTCTTCCTGATGCTCTGAGAATTTGACCTAGGAGCCTACTCTGGGATGTAACCATGGTCTCCTAGAGATAAGATATGTTTTTTTATCCTTTTGAATAAAAACAATTAACTAGACAAATGGCTACAGATAGAATTCTCATGATTTTGTGAAAAATCTTAGGAGACTGGGGCTTTTTACAGAAAACACTGAGAAATTCAGGAAAATTTTCACCCCTTATCTATCAATGTAGCAAACAGGATACTTCCTTTTTTATTGCCAGTTAACAGCTTACTACAATTAATCTTAGGGTCCAAGTTGAGCTTTATACATGCTTCTGACAAAGTTGACAAATTACATTTCTTAATGAGATGGGATTGGACAATTTTGTGCTCCAGGTAAAAACAAATACTATTAAGAAATTGTTTTTAAATTTTCAAAGAATAACTTGGTTCTGATTTAATACCAGCTTGTTCAAACAGTAAATTTAGGTCAGGTACTATTTTAAGTGCTGTATTATATTAACTCATTTATTTCCTACAACTCAACAAGGTAAGTATTAACAGCCTCACTTTTACATGTAAGGAAACTTAGGTACAGAGAAGTCAAGAAATTTTCACAAGGTCATGAACCCAAGCAGGACCCTGTGGGGCTCCTGGGAACAGAAACCTTCCTGTCCCCCTCCAGCCACCATGACCTTCCCTGAGTTCCAAAGAGTAGATTTGAACAGTTGCTAATCCAGGAAGGGAAGAGATGCAAAGACAAGGGAAGGGCAGCCATGGGGCAGAGTCCTGGTTCTGCCTCAAGGGATACACATAACAATGTCTTTAAACCATTTATAGAATTAAAACCCAGCAAATGGAAGATGTCAGCATTCTTCCTACTGGGGAAGACAACCTGAAGTCAGACTAAAGGAACCAGAGAATCTTATCAAAAGATTACCTGAGATGAGATTAAAGGAGTGCAGGCCCTTTGCACACCCTGATCTTATCAGAGACCCCACCCTTGCCATAAAACTCCTCACCAAACTCCCCTGGGTTGGAACAAACAGTTTTCAAGGACAGGAGCCTTCTGTGCCTCCTCTGCCTGGCAAAGCAATAAAGCTATTCTTTTCTACTTCATCCAAAACTCTGTCTCCAAGATTTAATTCGGCAAAAATGCAGAGAAGCCAAGCTTTCGACATCACTCACACAGTATATATGTAGTTGCAATCTGATCCTAAGTCTGAATCTAAGACTCCATTATCTTACTGAACATACTCTCCTGCTCTTAATATAGTGAAGTAGTGGGCACCACTGATTCTCTCCCATGCCCATCCACCTACCAGATTTCATTGAAATGAGATGGAGGTTAACGGATCAGTTAAATTAACAATAGAGAGTGATAAAAAAGCAATTACATACAGAGGTATAATATTTGCAATAATAAACTCAATAAATGGGTCAAAAAACAAAATGAATATGGCTGAATAATGAATCAGTGAGCTAGAATACAAGCCAAGGATTCAATCAGGAAGCATCAGGAATAGACAAAGACAAATACATTTACTTAAATGTAAATTAAGAAGATATGGAGGATAGAAATAAATGTATTCAGTTACATGTAAAACAAGTTTAAGAGTAAATAAAAATAAAATAAATATTCAGGCACATATATTTGAAAAAATAATTACAAGGAATTGCCAGAAAAAAAGGAAGGTGTAAGGCTTTACATTGAAAAGGTAATTGGCATGTCAAACAGTGTAGTTAAGAAAGAATTCACAGCTAAAAAGAACACAGTCAAATTTTTAAAATATCGAAAACAAAAATGAAATTCCAAAACCTTCCAAAGAGTGTAAATTATAAATAATAAGAATTATACTGACATGCTTCTCAACAAAAACACTGAATATAAAAGGACAATGGAGTAATATTTTCAAAATGTCAAAGGAAAATAACTTAAAACTAGAATTTTATACCCAGTAAAATTATAATTTAAATAAGAGGGAATTAAGTATTAAGGGTAATATTAACCTCAGAAATTTAACCAAACAAAGAATCTTCTTGAAAATATACTTGAAGAAAATATCCTAACAGAAGGGAAAAAATGTATAAGAACATTATAAAATATGATTAGTGAGGGTGACTAAGTAGTTAATAAAGTTTGCTAATGTATGAATAAGCAGTCACAAAAAAGTAATATAGGTGTATTAGTGAGGTTTCTCCAGAGAAACAGAAACAATAGGTTATGTATTTATCAGGGTTCCCCAGGGAAACAGAACCAATAGGTTAATATTAAATATATTGTATAATTTAATATATTATATATTACATTTCATACATTTATTTATATTATGTTATATTTTATATATTTATTATCTATTATATATATCCAATAGAATATATACATTATATTCTACTGGAACAGTAAGGTACTGTCTCAGTGAGGTATCTGTAAACTGGAAACACAGAAAAGCTGATGGTGTAGTTCAAAGGCCTGAGGATAAAGGTAGAGCAAGTAAATTCTCCCTTCCTCCATTTTTTGTTCTATTCAGGACCTCAGTGGATTGGATGATGCCCATTCAGGCTGGGGAAGGAAATCCACTTGACTCAGTCTATTGATTCAAATGCTAATCTCTTCTGGAAACACACTAATCCACAGACACATCCAGAAATAAATTTAAACAGATATCTGAGTATCCCATGATCCAATTAAGTTGGCACATAAAATTAACTATCACAATAGGTATAAAAATACTGAAGACAGATGTTAATGAAATAACAATATAATGGGCTTGGGGGTGTTCTTAGTCTGTTCAGGCTGCTGTAAGAAAATACCAGTCTTGATAGTTTAAACCACAAATAGTTATTGCTCAGAGTGCTGGAGGCCAGGAAGTTCAAGATTTTGGTGCTGGCAGTTGGTGTCTGGTGAAGCGTGTGTGCATTCTTTTCAGTAAGAAATAATCATGACAGATTTTTCCACCAGTAAAAGTGCTGCCAAGTGAAGTTCATCCAAAGTTCTGTATTCCTACAACTAGGGAACTCCTAATGATTTATCACATGTGAGTTCCTAAGAAACAGTGGTCATATTTTTACTTTCAAGTCAATCTGATAAATCAAAATGGAAGAAATGGAATAAAGGCTTCAGAATGAAGGCCTGCCCATGAGATATTTTCCAATATTAAGGGAATATATCACGTACTTAGGACAATCAAAATAACAAGAAAGAATATCAAACTACTTAAGAATGATATACAGCTCCTTCTAATCTTATAATTAATTATTTACTATATTTGGCTCTGAAATGCCTGAGTATTAAATCAGACACTTTTATCCAAAAGAGCTAATTTTGTTAGAGTATTTCAAACTCTCTCGAATGAGAACATACATAAAATAGCTACTGACATTATAAATTTTAATCTCAAAGAATTGGGGTTTATTATATCCGTTCACAAAAAAATAAATAGATAATTTATTTTTATTGTAAAAACGTTACTTGGCTTCTGTAGTTCTAGAAACTGTTACTGTTTATATGCATGGCAGTAGATAGCATCAATGTTTCTTCCTTAGTTTTGACTTCTTTTTGACTTGGCTCCATTTAACCTTTGAAACTTGTTCAATGAGAAACTCCAGTGAACTGTATCGCCATACACAATTAATGGCTGAGTGGTCTATAATAAATGAAAATGCCACCACTGCTTAGCAATTAGCTTATGCATCATCTCCAACCACTTAGAACCTCTTCTGTCTGCAGCATTTAAACATGCTGGGTGATTTAAATTATACTTAAAGCGAACAGCAAGATTCGATCACTAGTGGGTTCGTTGTGTGGAATTGTCACCATTATGATTAACAGCCCTTATGAAAAACAATTAATTTGGTGTCTTGTTGCTAGGTCAATTATAAAAGTTAATTCCCTTGAGGAAAGAGTTATGTTTATCAGTACATACCCTTTTATAATGCTTTGATCTAAAACATTAACATGATCCCTTTAAGAAAAAGTTGCAAAACTTAAGTATGAAAATAAATATATCTTTAACATTAACCCAGGAGAAAAAAAATGTAGTCTTTTTTTTTTTATTATTGCTGAAAGAACATAATGACAGGTAAAAAGGAAATAAAAGCTTCAGTTTACACAGAAATCAGGTATTCTCTCATATTTCAAATCTATCTTTGGGAACTCAGTTACTCATATTCAAGGGAAGAATGGCAGCTAGACAAAGACATTTGACTTCTTATAGAAGAGTTCAAGTACCTAGGAGATATGTGTCATTTCAAACCCAGTAGCATTAAACACAAATAACTCTCTCATCTGAATAAACCACTGAATTAAAAAGAAAACAAGAAACAGCAACACAGGCTTTTTTTTAGCAAATGTTTTCAATAGATATATAAAGGAACTGTTCTTGACTGATAATACCTTGGATGAGATCAGAGAAAACGCCACTCTGTTCTTTTGAAAATCATTGTCTGCTCATATTTGTCGTCTTCCTTGAAGAAGATGGGATTTAATATCATTCTGCTCTATGAAGCCCTCAGAATAAAGGGGTCAATGAGTTGGATGATGATGCTTTTAATGGTGGTTATATTTGCCATACTTATATTCATATTTGTGGCAATTATGTGTAGCCCCAATGGGTCTATTTAGATGATGTCTTAACCTCTTTTCTAGTCTTTCTTTTCCAAAATGATTGTCTAATCTTGTTACTTAATCCTTTACAATATATCTCATTCATGACTAATTTGCCTTTTTCCATTGATCAGATTCTTTACTTGAGCCTATACAAGAGTTTCCTACATCATAAATTGTTATTGCTCTGGGTTTCTCACATGTCTTGAACAAAATAAAAGAAAAAAAAAACATTTTAAATTTATAAACCTACAGAATTAGAAGGGAACTTGAAAATAAGGGGTTTAACTGTTTATTCATTGTATAAATGACTGTCTAATACCACTACTGAGAAATTTTGTGATTGTAGTTCAACATGGCAATTTGTTGTCTATCTTGATCTTATTGAACAATCTAACAATGAAAACATGACAGGGTCTTCTGTGCACTAACATCACCCTATATATGTATTTATTTTGCCTTTTCACAATGCATTGTAATAATGCCTATGAATGATTCTACATCCCATTATAACTTTAAGATAGTAACTGTGCATTATTCATCTTTCTATCACCTATATTTATGTAGTTTATGGCCTATAAATATTTGCTAAATGGATGAGTGAAGTAATAACTGATATGTTATTCATTTTATTCAGCAAATGTATTGAGAAACTATTAAGAACAGAGATCTGTGCTCTATATATATATATATATATATATATATATATACACAGTTGTAAACAAAATATGGTTCAATAATACTGTCCAATAATACTTTCTACTGATGATATTGGGCTATCCAAAAATCCATACCAGTATGATATAATAAGACTCAGAAGCCACATGGTTTACTCTTAGATGAATTAGTCTGGTCAAAATCCAAAAACAGACTCTGAGGAATTTGCTAGTGGATGCAAATCAATCAGGGATAGCTTTAAGTAGGGTAAAGAAAAGGATAAGAAAACTAACAGAAAAGAAACACTACCACTATCTCTAATTTATATAGAACTTTATGGTTTATAAAATATATTTGGGAATGATATGTTGTTGATGCTCATAGGAATATTATAAAAATAGGTTTGATTTTGTTATTCTCATTTTAGAGTCAAAGAAAGTAATTCTCAAAAATTTAAGGGACTTTCATAAAGAAGGTACAGAAATTTGAATCAAGAAAATTTGGCAGACTTGTTTCTCAAAGTATAGTCTTTGGATCAATAGCATGTCTTTGGAAATGCATAATCTTAGATCCCAGACATACGGAATCAAACTCTACCTTTGAACGTATTTCTCATGTGATACATATGCATGTATGATGTAAAATTTGAAAAACACTGGTCTAGTTCTCTTCATACTATATCATACCTACGCAAACCTGCACAAATTCAGCCTGGTGAGCAGAAATTATGATATACATTTGGGAGTATTTGTTTTACTTGTTTTTCAGAGAAAGAGGTTTTGGGTTAAAATAAGAGGCTTCAAATGAATGACAAAAAATAATGCAGGGAAAGTCAAGGTTCAGTGTTTTGGTCAATTTGGTGTTTGGTGAATTGAATTAGGTGAAAACAAAGACTAGGATTGTAAGTGTAGGTGATTTGTGCACTCCTTAATGATGCTAAATGCAGGTTCTTTTTTTTTCTCTCTCATCACTGTGCCTAACAACTTATTCTATTTGTTTGAAAAGAATTTGCTAATTGTGACAATTAATTAAAAATACAAAAATTAAACAATGTCAGAGAATATCATTCTGTAACATGCATTAGAATTTGTAACGCACATGACTGCCAGAATACATTAGAATATGCATCATACTAAAGATAAAATACACTGAAGTGCAAGACCATTTATGAAGCTCTGGGGTTTTATTCTTTTATTTTGTCCTTTATGTTGCCCATTTTTTCTTTCCCATGTTGATTCTTAATGCCAATATTGAAAAAGATCTCAGAAGAATATTTTACATGAGAAAATATGAATAAATATAGAAATGTTTACTTTAGCTGGAGTTTCCCTATACTACCTAAGGTTTTCCAAAATGAGGCCAAAAAATGTTTGAAGTAAGGACAACAAAGAAATTCCCTGTCTGAATTCAGACAAATGACTGAATTCTGTTGAAGGTGAATAAAAGATATCTTTTATTCCATTTGGGTGGAAAAAATTTAGAAGTCTTAAATGTTTGAATATATAGATAAGCAGTTCCTCCTCTGGCTGTAAGTTCAAACTAAAGATTCCTCTGCCCCTTAGAGATTCATTCATTCTTGATATTGATAGATTGTATTGAAATCCCTACTGAAAATTCAGTTCTCAAACAGAATACAGCTTTTCAAAAGATGAAATTTCAGAGCACTTCAAATAATACTGAAGTCTTTCTGTTTTACCATCATCAACCTTTAATAGGCTTATGTTGAAATGATCAGTACACAAATATTTAATGAGCTAAAAAGTATTTGGTGCATAGCTTTCAAGGGGGGTTTAAAAATGCATCATGAGACACCAGCCTCAAAAGAAAAACAGTATGATATGATAAATTTATTTCACAAGGTTAGCTTTCAATTGTTCAACATGGAACATTGGGAAATCTAGCAACATCTCCATGTCTCATTTTTTAAAATGAGGATAACACCATTCCTTTTTTACCCACTCCCTCAAGAAATATTCATGGGATGAACAAGACAAACAAAAGCTTCACTTCAATGAAGCGTGAGCAGTTTAATGGAACACAAACAAACAAGCCACATGCTACCATCTAGTAATGTGTGCTGTGAAGAAATTAAATGAAAATACAGTAATAAAGAGACTGAGAGGTTATTGGAAATTACTTACCTATGAAAGCTAGGGAAGCCATCTCTGAGGAGGTAATGTTTAAGCCAAGGAAGTAAACGATGATAAAGCATTAATCACTGGAATAACCAAGAAATAATGATGAAGACATATGAGATAATTCTTTTCAGGGCTGTGAAGACTATGATACACACACACACACACACACACACACACACACACACACACATTAGGTGCCATTTATTGTGTCAAGTTTTTAGTCTTTACTTAGACATTTATATTTTACATGCAATATTATATCATATCTTTCTTAAAACAACCTTGAGAAGTATGTTTATTATTTCCATGTGACAATTTGAAAATTCATGGGAAAATGAAGTTAAAAACATTTAAGTACTTAGCTGATATTATGCAACAAATAAACAATCCCAGGTTTGTCTGAACACCAGGGGCCTCTCTTTCCCTTACCAAACAAGTTTCAAATATGCATTGTATAAACTGTAAATGCTATGGGAGAGTGGAAGACAGTTTAAGCCAATTCATCCAAGTATTTCTCTAAATTTTCAAGCTTTATAAATATAAAATATTTCTCTTTTAGCTGGAAGAATTATAAATAGGAACCTACATATAAAATTAAAATAAGATATGAATATTATTTTGTTATTTGATATATGCCAATTCCCCATTATATTTATTTTAAATTATTTCATTATATTTTAAACATTTGTTTCTCTTTAAAGAAAAAATAATTTAAAAGCAAACATAATAATGATAACATATTGTGGGATTTATTATACATCATTTACAAATGCGAAGACTGTCAATTAATGACTCAGCATTCATCAGTGAAAAAGGATGATTGTCACTTAATCATAAGAACATACAGAAATGGCATGGTCTCTATCATAAAATATACATATATGGAGAACCAGTGTGGGTGGATGAATGCCAGTAGAGTGAGTAGAGTGTGCACAAAAATCTCACTGATATTTATAAAGTTGGTTATAGTTTAAAAAGTGAGATTGATACTGTCATACATTCAATATACATCAGTAAAAAAAAAGTATATAGCATTCTAAAATATATACATTTGTAAATAGAGAAGGCAAAAGAAAGGCCTCTAGCTAAGTTTAGACTCTATATAGTAGCAATCTTCACAGAAAGATGCCTTCCCACTGATTTTATTAATTCACAATAGCAAGATGTCCAAATGTATGTTGTAGCAATATCAATTAGCTGTTAAGTCATATTTATTTGCTTGGAAGAGATGGCTAAGAGTATCTAGTCCATTTTCTTAACTCTAAGGAAATTGAATAAAAGATATCACAAATATGTGTCTATTGGCCAATAATATTAAATAATATTATTATAACAATATAAAAACATATTAAAACATAATAAAATTAAATACAGTTTTTACAAAAGAAAACAAAGGACCTATGAAATGCTCCTATTTGCTTTAGGAACACGAGAAGAATGATAGTCTGCAAAAATGGCTTATAAAAGGATACCTATAAAACTGGTAACATTGAAATTGTGTCTGGCTGAGGGGAAACTCAGTACAGATAAAACATATACATCATCTATAATTCATAGGATTCTGTAATCTATGTTTCCTTTCTCTTCAGATTTTCAGGAAAAAAAGAATAAGAATGTCCATAATTTTAGATCTTATTAGGAGGAGTTAGGACCTATGTAGAGAATTCCCTAGTATTTGGGGGATATTAAACATATTATTATCTGAATAATATTTCTTTCTGTAGTCAAACTTTATCCAACTATTTTTTTGTTGTAGTCTTTTATTGTTGTTGCTTGTTGCTTTTTTTTTTTTTACCATAGTCAAATTATATTCAATATCATTTAAAATGTGTTATTTTTCAACAATGAACTCCTGGAATTTTATTGTGACTTAAGGCAGCAATGTAGCACAGTTTATTGATTTTTAACAACATGCAGAATATACATTTACACTCTATTCATTAACCTCACAAAGACATTTGACTTAATGAAAACACTTGGAAATGTTTGTTGCTGCATTTGTCATTAACATACAAAAAAAACAAAAACAAAAAAAGAAAAACAAAACAGCTATCATCTAGTAGCAGGACTCACTAAACCCAATTGATTGCTTGAAACAAGGCAGAAAATAAAATATTTCAAGAGCATAAGTTACTTCCTTTGGAAGGAAAATGTGTCTACATTCCAGAATGTATCTGTATTTAACAGGTCTTTTATTTTCTGCACTGATGTTTTGACACTTGGGGTCCTGCAGACCCTGGAAGTACTACTCCTCCCAAGGTTAACCAATTCCTAGAGATAGTAAACAACTCACCCAAGAGAGCACTTATCAAATGCAAATGAAGCAGCCCAGAGCCTCTCTGACCAACCGCTTCTTTTTTTTTTTTTTTTTGCAGTGCCCATTCATGGATGGGTTTTTTAAACCTTCATTAATTGTAGGTAGTACAAATATTCCAAAAATATAAACAGACACAATGGCATCCTACATTTTAAGTTTTTGAATACAACAAATTTATCAAACTATGAATCTGTAAGCAAGGTAGTCAGAACCCCACAGTCCAGTCACAGTGGGAAACAGATCTCCCCCACCCTCCAAATGGTACCTTGAACGGGGTTACGTGGTACGACATGGAACATGTAAAATCTGAGATACTATAAGCAAAGAAGCTCAAGGGGCCCAAAGAGGAGAGTCTGCTCCAGGGGCAAGCCCCACAGCAGTAAAGGATTGGGTATGGGGCCAGACCTCTGCCTTCCCTCCCCTGCTTGAATGCAAGATTTACCAGCATTAAAAAAAAAGGACAAAACTTAAACCCCATTTTACAAAAAAGGAGACTGAGGGACAATAGTGGCAAGTAACCCACTGAAGACCTGAAGGGGAAAACAGGCTTACTTTCTGCAGACACTTGACCTGTCTAGGACATGGGATGCAGGACAGCCTTACAGAGGGGGTTGCCTTACTGAATGAGGCCTCATGAACAGGTTAGGGGTAACAAAATAGAACGGGATCCAATTCCCAGGGAATCACTGCCTTTAGACTTACCATGCTTTTAGCACAGAGACGCTTCTGGGCCACTGTTAACAGAGGCGAATTGATAAAATTGACCAACCACTTCTATTCCCAACCACCTCCTTGATCAGGCTTTCACACTCCAGCCCATACTCTACCTACTCTAATCATCTTGGAGCGAGCCAGAGGACAGTTCCTACACCCCAGAGCCCATTGAAATTATTCATACTAGGCAATCCTAAACCTGCTTACCCTGCCTCATTAATTCCTTGCCATGGAAACCACAATATAGGCTCTTCTTACAGTTAACTTCCCTCCCTCTAACTTTTGACTGAGCCCAATGCTTCCCTGTGTTATCCTCCTAAAGTATGGAGTACCCCGTACTCTTGGGATCTGTGAACATAACAAACTGTTTGTTCATTAACAGTAGTCTCCTGATCTTTTGGCCTTATCATACCTAAATAATAATAAAAGATATGTTAAACAGTATCATGGTTTTATTTTTTCAGGCTACAAAAAGTATATTACTATATTTTTTTAATTAAGTAGATCTTGAATTACTCAAGTTGTGTCGATGCTGCTATGTTTTAATAGAAACATTTTAAGAATTTTTTGTTCTTTCTCGAGTACAAAAAAGCTGGGTAAAATATATGTGCTAATAGTGTTCTTTTCAAATTAAGCTAAAATGGCACAGTGTACTACAACTTGAAGTCAAGAATACTGATCCTGTTAAATACATCACAAACCTTTTTTATTTCTAATTTTTATATATATTTTTTATGTTAGGAGAACCATGAAAGATTACAGAGAACTTTGTATACTTAGAAATATAAGCTCATAATGTAGGCAATTATATAAGTTCTGGTAAGCTCTGAGGTAACTTGATCTTCTGTTATCCACTTACAATTGTATTGAACATGGACTATATGTGCCCAGCATTACAGTAGGTGCTGTAGATAGAAACCTGAATACAATACAGTGTCTATTCTTAAGGGTCTCTCTTCCATATGGAAAACATTACATTTTTTGATACATAATATTCTAAAAACAGTGGGAACATGGTCAAGAGAAAAATACAGATTTGATACATGCCAAAGGATACAATAAAATAGCAATATATCTGATATACACAAATACAACTAGATTATCATTAAATTAGAGAAAAGGGCAAACCAACTCTCTACCTATACACAGTAATATATGAATAAGACATGTCAGAATTATTCTGATCTTTCAGAAATTATTAAAGATCATAATATATATAGCTTAAACTCAACTTCCAATAACATACTGAATTGAGCAGATACGTATATCCACCATCCCAACTAAACATAATAGAAATGATGGAGATATATAAAAAGTATTTTAGACACATGTCCAGTACTAAAATAAAGACTTGGAAGAACTTATTGATCAGATATAAAATGAAAACTCAAAACCAAAGCAGTAAACTGAATTACACCACTCAATGGGTCATGGGAGTTGGACAAAAATGTACACAGGTAGATAATGGCAAAGAGTACTTTAATAAAGTTTCACGATAACAGTCATGGTCTTTGTCTAAGTGATTTGAGATCTGGAATTCAGTACTGATGTAAATCCCATAGCTTAAATATGCTACTTGAATCTTGAACAAAAACCCCAAACAAAACAAAACAAAAACCCCAAACAAAAACAAACTATAAATACTATGACCACCAATGTGGCAAACAAACAAGAAAGCCATCTTTCTTCCTATAGACTTAAAAATAAAAGTTAATTATAAATAATGAAATCCTCAAAAGCAATGCTAAAAAATACTTACTTGTGAGAAATTAAACTCTAGATCTGTATGCCTTCCAATTACAGAAACTGCATGGAACATAAACCTAATTAAGAAATTACCACACAAATATTCCAGTACCATTGGAACTGCTAGAGCTGCAGGAGAAGCAAACATGAAATTGCTATTTGAGACAATTTCCCAGGGCAGGAGATATGACTTCAATTCAGAAAATGACCTCTGCACAATGATGAGCTCAAAACTTAAAATTACAATACATACAAGAAAATACCTGAGTATGAAAGGAATTATCAGTTACAAAAAGAAAGAGAGAGAATTTAAGAGGAATCAACTTCTCAACATGATATTTAAACAATATAACATTAAAGTGCTCAAATTCAAAAGAGACAAAGTAAGAATAGAAAATATACTAAGTAGAGAAGAGAAGTAGAGAAAATTTTCTACTTAGAAAATTTTCTAAGTAGAGAAAATTTTCTACTTAGAAAATTTTCTAAGTAGAGAAAATGTCAGCATTTCACTAGACTTACACATTAAAAATTACTTCTGGATATATTAGTTATTAAAGTAAAATCCAATAGATCAGCTAAAAAATAAATTAGACACAGAAGAAGAGGGAATCAATGACCTGGATGGATCTGAAAGAGAAAATGTTGCCCAGAAGTCAGAGGGATTAAGAATATGAGAGAATGAAATGATGCACATTCATTAAACTTATTATGGTAAACATTTAATGATATATGTAAGTCAAATCATTATGCTGTACACCTTAAACTTATATAGTGCTATAAGTCAATTATAGCTCAATAAAACTGAAAGGGAAAACTTATTTAATCATAAAAAAATCTGTAATAGTGCCTAAAAGGCATGAGAAAATCCAGAAGCAAGAATGATAATGTCCATTCAATGTCTGATTGGTGTTCAAGAAAAACGTTAGGGGAGGCAGTATTCAAAAGAATGATAATAATTGATAATTTTTCAGAATTAAATAGAAATGAGTTTGCACTTCAAAAATACAAAACATCAAGAAGAAATAAATTAAAACAAATCTATACTGTGGTAAGACACATCAAATGAAACCAGAAAATGGCAGATAAATGGGGGTGACAATAAAAATAAAATTATAAAAAATAGTGGCAAATTGACAGAATTTTTCATTACCAACCGTAGGGTTTAAAAGACATTGAAATAAATACCTTTAGAATGCTACAGAGTGGGAATAAGTGTAAAGTGCTACAGAGTGGGAAATTGGAGGAAAAACCAGTAGCCTAAAATTCTTTACCTGCGATACTGTCATGCAAGATTGAGGAATGAATAAATATATTATTTTCAGCTTTAAAAAAAAGACCAAGAAAGTTTACTTCATTAGTCAGCGTTCTACAGTGAAACATAATTGATAAAATCTATGTATCTATGTGTGTATGTAGGTATGTATGTATCTATTTATCTATCTATCTATCAATCTTTCCATCTATCTATCCATATTCTCTTGAGAGAGGGAGATTTTAAGAAATTACTTCACACAATTGTGGGGGCTGGCAAGTTCAAACTCTGTAAGGCAGGCCAGCAGGTTTGAAATACAGGTAAGAATTAATGTTTGAGTTCAAAGTAGGTCTTGAGGCAGACTTCTTTCTTTCTTGGGCTATCTTAGTGTTTTTTCTAAGGGCCTTAAACTGACTGGATGAGGCCCATCCACATTGCGGAAAGTAATGTTTTACTTGAAGTCTTAAATGTTAATCACATTCAAAATATACCTTCAGAGAAGCAATTAGACTGGTGTTTGACAAAAAATTGTGTACCGCAGCGATGATGTGCATGAGATGACACATAAAATTAACCATCACACTTACCATTCACAGATCCTGACTTAATAAAGAACTTCCTTCAGAAAGAAGGATATTGAACTCTTACTTTATGCTGAATAGTTCCTAGAATTGACATTATCAGACTAATTCAGATAATCTTATTTTATTAATTTTTATTGGAGTATAGTTGCCTTACAATGTTGTATTAGTTTCTGCTGTACAGCAAAGTGAATCAATTATACGTATACACATATCCCTTCTTTTTTAGACTTCCTCCCCATTTAGGTCACCACAGAGCATTGAGTTGAGTTCCCTGTGCTACACAGTAGTTTCTCATTAATTATCTATTTTATACATAGTAGTGTATACATGTAAATCCCAATCTCCAGTTCATCCTACCCCCCAACCCCCCTTGGTATCCATAAGTTTGTTCTCTATTTCTGCATTGCAAATTAGTTATCTGTACCATTTTTCTAGCTTCCACATATAAGTGATATTATACGATATTTGTTTTTCTCTTTCTGACTTACTTCACTCTGTATAACAGTCTCTAGGTCTATCCATGTTTCTGCAAATGGCACTATTTTGTTCTTTTTCATGAGTGAGTAATATTCCATTGTATATATGCACCACATTGTCTTTATCCATTCCTCTGTTGAGGGACATTTAGGCTGCTTCCATGTCCTGGCTATTGTAAATAGTGCTGCAATGAATATTGGGGTGCATGTATCTTTTTGAATTACGGTTTTCTCTGGGTATATGCCCAGGAGTGGGATTGTTGGGTCATATGGTAGTTCTATTTTTAGTTTTTTGAGGAACCTCCATACTGTTCTCCACAGTGGTTGTACAAATTTACATTCCCACCAACAGTGTAGGAGGGTTCCTTTTTCTCCACACTGTCTCCAGCATTTATTGTTTGTAGATTTTTTGATGTTGGCCATTCTGACCTCTGTGAGGTGATACTTCATTGTAGTTTTGATTTGCATTTCTCTAATTATTAGTAATTTGAGCATCTTTTCATGTTTTTGTTGGCCATCTGTATGTCTTATTTGGAGAAAAGTCTATTTAGGTCTTCTACCCAGTTTTTGATTGGGTTGTTTGTTTTTCTGATATTGAGCTGAAGAGCTGTTCATATATTTTGGAGAATAATCCTTTGTTGGTTGCTTCATTTGTAAATATTTTCTCCCATTCAGAGGGTTGTCTTTTTGTCTTATTTATGGTTTCCTTTGCTGTGCAAAAGCTTTTAAGCTTAATTAGGTCCCATTTATTTTTGTTTTTTTTTTTTATTTTCATTACTCTAGGAAGTGGGTCAAAAAAGATCTTGTGGTGATTTATGTCAAAGAGTGTTCTGCCTATGTTTTCCTCTAAGAGTTTGATAGTGTCTGGCCTTACACTTAGGTCTTTAATCCATTTTGAGTTTATTTTTGTGTATGGTGTTAGGGAGTGTTCTAATTTCATTCTTTTACATGTAGCTGTCCAGTTATCCCAGCACCACATATTGAAAAGACTGTCATTTCCCCATTGTATATTCTTGTGTCCTTTGTCGTATTAGGTGACCATAGGTGTGTGGGATATCTCTGGGCTTTCTATCCTATTCCATTGGTCTATATTTCTGTTTTTGTGCCAGTACCATACTGTCTTGATCACTGTAGCTTTGTAGTATAGTCTGAAGTCAGGGATCCTGATTCCTCCAGCTCCATTTTTCTTTCTCAAGATTGCTTTGGCTATTCATGGTCTTCTGTGTTTCCATACAAATTGTAAATTTTTTTTGTTCTAATTCTGTGAAAAATACCAGTGGTAATTTGATAGGGATTACATTGAATCTGTAGATTGCTTTGGGTAGTATAGTCATTTTCACAATACTGATTCTTCCAATCCAAAAACTTGGCATGTCTCTCCATCTGTTTGTGTCTTTGATTTCTTTCATCAGTATCTTATAGTTTTCTGAATACGAGTCTTTTGCCTCCTTACGTAGGTTTATTCCTAGGTATTTTATCCTTTTTGTTGCAATGGTAAATGGGACTGTTTCCTTAATTTCTCTTTCTGATCTTTTGTTGTTAGTATATAGGAATGCAAGAGATTTCTGTGTATTAATTTTGTATCCTGAAACTTTACCAAATGCATGGATAAGCTCTAGTAGTTTTCTGGTGGCATCTTTAGGATTCTCTATGTATAGTATCATGTCATCTCCAAACAGTGACAGCTTTATTTCTTCTTTTCCAATTTGTATTCCTTTTATTTCTTTTTCTTCTCTGATTGCCATGGCTAGGACTTCCAAAACTATGTCGAATAATAGTGGCAAGAGTGGACATCTTTGTCCTGTTCCTGATCTTAGAGGAAATGCTTTCAGTTTTTCACCATTGAGAATGATGCTTGCTGTGAGTTTTTCATATATGGCCTTTATTATGTTAAGGTAGGTTCCCTCTATGCCCACTTTCTGGAGAGTTATTATTATAAATGGGTGTTGAGTTTTGTCAAAAGCTTTTTCTGCATTTATTGAGATAATCGTATGGTTTTTATTCTTCAATTTGTCAATATGGTGTATCAAATTGATTGCTTTGTGCATATTGAAGAATGTTTGCATTGCTGTGATAAATCCCACTTAATCACTGTGTATGATCCTTTTAATGTGTTGTTGGATTCTGTTTGCCAGTCCTTTGTTGAGGATTTTTGCGTCCATATTCATCAGTGATACTGGCCTGTAATTTTTTTCTTTTGTTTTATCTTTGTCTGGTTTTGGTATCCGGGTGATGGTGGCCTCATAGAATGAGTTTGGGAGTTTTCCTTCCTCTGCAATTTTTTGAAACAGTTTCAGAAGGATAGGTGTTAGCTCTTCTTTAAATGTTTGATAGAATTCTCCTGTGAAGCCATCTGGCCCTGGACTTTTGTTGTTGGAAGATTTTTAATCACAGTTTCGATTTCAGTACATGTGATTGGACTGTTCACATTTCTATTTCTTCCTGGTTCCGCCTTGGAAGGTTGTATCTTTCTAAGATTTTGTCCATTTCTTCTAGGTTGTCCTTTTTAATAGCCTATAGTTGTTTGTAGTAATCACTTATGATCCTTTGTATTTCTGTTGTGTCTGTTGTAACTTCTCATTTTTCATTTCTAATTTTATTGATTTAGATCCTCTCCCTTTTTTTCTTGATTAGTTTCAGTAAAGGATTATCAATTTAGTTTATCTTCTCAAAGAACCAGTTTTTAGTTTCATTGATTTTGCTATTGCTTTCTTCCTCTCTTTTTCATTTATTTCTGCTCTGATCTTTATGATTTCTTTCCTTCTACTAACTTTGGGTTTTCTTTGTTCTTCTTTCTCTAGTTCTTTTTCTTTAGGTGTAAGGTTAGGTTGTTTATGTGAGATTCTTCTTGTTTCTTGAGGTAAGATTGTACAGCTATATATTTTCCTCTTAAAACTGCTTTTGCTGCATCTCATAGGTTTTAGGTCATTGTGTTTTCATTGTCATTTTTTCTAGGTATTTTTTGATTTCCTCTTTGATTTCTTCAGTGATCCATTGGTTATTTAGCAGCATATTGTTTAGCCTCCATGAGTTTTTGTTTTTTACAGTATTTTTCCTGTAACTGATTTCTAATCTCATAGTGTTGTTATTGGAAAAGATGCTTGATATGATTTCAATTTTCTTAAATTTACCAAGGCTTGATTTGTGACCCAAGATATGATCTATCCTGGAGAATGTTACTTGTGCACTTGAGAAGAACATGTATTCTGCCACTTTTGGATGGAATGTCCTATAAATATCAATTAATTCTATCTGGTCTAATGTGTTATTTAAAGCTGTGTTTCCTTATTAATTTTCTGTCTGGATGATCTATCCATTGGTGTAAGTGAGGTGCAGTCTATTGAGGTTAGATCCCAGTACTGCAGTACTCATGCACCTGGACCAGCTGTGGGAGATATGAAGGCAGCTCAAACTCTGGTCTGGCCCTACCCCCATGTGTACGTGCCCACAGAGCCCACAGCTACTAAAACCAGATCCATCCTTGCTGCAAGAGCTCTTGTTGCCCTTTTGGATGTTTTGCAGGAGCTGAATTTAGGAAGCCATCAGTGGGGGTGTAGCTCTGCAGTTTGTGCAGCTGAGAGGAGAGATTTCAACTCTTCTTCATTAGTCACATAGCCCCTTGGGCCCAGCTGTTGTTTTAGCCCCTCCTCTGGTTGAAATTCCAAGTTGGGGGAGCTATTTGAGCCCTCCTGGGACAGTAGGGCTGGTCCTGGTACCCACTGGCAGATTTCCTAGTAGCGAGAGGATTCTTCATGCTCCCAGGACAGCAGGGAGCTCCTGGCACCTGGTGACAGAGTTCCTAGTGTGGGGAGTTATCTGCACCCTCCCAGGACAGTGAGGCAGATTCTGGCACCCACTGACGGATTTCTTAGTAGGTAGCAAGAGGTTTCCGCACCCTCCCAGGAGAGCGGGGCAGGTCCTGGCACCCACTGGAAGGTTCCATAGTAGCAAGACCTATCTGCACCCTCCTGGACCAGCAGGGCAGGTTCTGGTACCCACTGGCACATTTCCCAGTTTCAGAAGATAATCACACCCTCCCAGGACAGTGGGGCATGTCCCAAGACCCACTGATGGATTCCCTAGTAGGGAGAGTTATCAGCATGCTCCCAGGACAGCAAGGTGGGTTCTGGCATCCACCAATGGACGTCTTAGTTGTGGAAGCTATCCACACTCCCTCCCCGGACAGCATGGGTAGGTCCTGGGGCCCACTGCTGGAATTCTGAGTGGCTGGAACAATCCACCCCCCTCAGGTCAGCAGGGGTGGGTCCTGAGGCCTGCTGGCAGAATTTCTAGTTTCGGGAGCTGTCTGTGTCCTTCCAGGTCATCACGGGCAGGGCCTGTTGTCCGCTTGCGGGCCTGGAAGAAGTGGCCAGTGCCCACCTCTGGAGACCAAGATCATGGCAGCTATTGGCACCTACCCACAGAGCTCCTATGGATGGTGTCCTGTTGCCTGGGAGTGCTCACAGGGAAAGAAGCTTTTATGGTGGTCCCGCCCCTCTCCTTGTGCGCCTCCCAATAATGGTGACTTGCCTCTCTGGTGGGCCCAGGCTTCTTCCTAGTATACCCTCAGTTGCCACAGCTTGAACTGTGGCAGGCTCCTTCCACACCTAACCTTGGTCCTCTCTCTGAGATTGAGCTTTGGAGTCTGAGCTTCAGCATGCGACTCCCACTCTCACTGGCAGAGGAGTATCTCAGGTTGGGGAGCACAGGGTGGCAGTGCCAACCTTCTGTGCAGGTTACTCTCCATTTTGCCTTCCACAAACTGGTTGCTGCTCTCCCCTTTTAGGCTCCAAAACTTCCCCCTCTATCCAGTCTAACCACTGGTGAGGAGCCTTCCCAAGGTGCAGGAACCTTTCCTCCTTAGCAGCTCCTTCCCTGGGGTTCAGGCTCCATCCTGATTCCTTCTTTTTCTTTTTCCTTTTGTCCGACCTGGCTATGTGGAGGTTTTCTTGTCTTTTCTGGTGGCTGAGGTCTTCTGTTGGCCCTCAGTAACTGTTCTGTGTGAATTGTTCCACTTGTAAATGTATTTTCAATGTTTCTGTGGAGGGAGATGAACTCTGCATCCTACTCCTCCACCATCTTGATCACCCCTAATTCAAATAATCTTGAATAATAATTTGTAAAGCTATATCTTCTCTTCCTGGAAAGAGCATTCAACACAGAAGACAATGCAAAGTTTATTAAGGCTCAATATAGAAACAAAGTGAATTAATTCCCCAATATTTTTCTTTTACCTCAGATGGTGAGAATTTATATTTCTGGACTTTCTCACAATCTGTGAATTTCATTTCTGGATTTGTTTTGGATGGCCTTATCATAATATGGAACAGTTATCACCATTGAGATACTACTATTACCAAAGCTCAGTGTTAAATTAAATCCCTTTACATGTTTACTAATATTTAATTCTCTTCATAAACTCATGAATATATGTTAAACTAGATTTCCATATCTACACTTTGACTTGAAAGATATCAAAACAATATTGGAAAGAGGTCCTATACCTTTCTTTGCCTTTCAAGAAATAATTTCTTAATGCACAGTAAAATATTGATTTCTGACTGATTAGGCATTAGATGAACCACGTTTAATAACTGCACAACAAATTATTTTTATAAACAGAGGAACTTTAACAGAGAACTGTCATAGTCAGCAGTATTTTATGATTTAACCAGTTTTTTTGTTTTGTTTTTTTTTTTTTGCATTTCTTGCTACTTTTCTCAGCAAAACTGACCTACTTCATGCATTGTGGATCTTGTCCCTTTAAGGTTGATTTCAGAGGTGTTTTTTTGTTTTTTGTTTTCCCTCTATTTATCTGACTTATCTGTAACTTTAATCCTTGTTTAAACACCTTAAGAGTTTCTGTCTACTCTGTTACTTAATATCTGGTGGAAATTTAAGAGAATGAGGACATCACCTGACCTAAAATCAAATGCACACCAGAGAAAATTCTAAATGAAAATTTGGAATAAGGTATCGTATTAACCACATACAAACTGAACATTAAAAATCTAAATTTCTTATATAGTCTTCTTGATCCTATTTCTGCAAATCACAGGGAAACAAAGAAAAGAAAGAAAATGAAGTGAAGATACACTATTTGTTTTTTCCTTTTAAACAATAGAAATTTGTTGACACTAATAATTTACAATCAAAATTTAATTGTCTACAAATTAATATTCATTCCTCTGTGTTCTGTAATATAAACAAAACCTCTTTCTCAAAATTTAATAACTTACCTTTGAGATAGACTTTAACATATATTGGAACGTTAATAGAAAGCCTAAAATTAGGAATGTGATAATTATTCCATGTTTTGTCTTTTTGTTATAGAACCACACTGGTTTTAAAATGCCTTTTGTAAGTCTATTGGTTTTTACTCATTAAGAAAATAAACATTTCTCTACTTTTCTTATTCCTACAATAAAACTGAATTTTCTAGCTATTAAGGATTACAGTAAATGTCATGTTTGCCAAGTAAATGCAAATTTCCTTAATAAGAATACACTTACAGGAAATAAAGTAGAATTTTTATTTTTTGATACTAGATGTGGAAGTTAAAATTCACAAATTATTAATTATTAAAAAAACTGAAGACTATTTTTGAGTAGACCCTGTGGTGTATTTTACAGCAGCACGTACATATAACTTGCGCTCACAACCTAGCCTGAGAAAGATCACACTTAACTGAAATAATTTACTAGCTAGTTACTCTTAGTACGTCTTAGAAATATTCAAGTTTTTCACAGAAAATAATTTATGAAAGTGGTTAATGATGTCTTGCAAGGCCTCGTTAATTCTGAACTCTTAAGGCAAATTCATGAGTTTGAATTTTAAGGAAAGATACCTGTGAGCTTTAATTTATATTTTGTATAACAATGTAACCAACTTTATACTCATTTTTTCTTCTGGCCCACTAAGCATTTGTACTTCCGGTATTCATGAAGAAATTTATCTTGGTGTGGAATTAACTAGATATTTTTATGCTTTGGAATAAAATGGTCCTAAGCATAGCAAAGTATTAGTATTTATTATAATCATATATTTTTAAAGTCACTAAACATAACATTTTTACTATCACTGCTTTGGGGGATACTTTTGGGTTTTCATTATGAATTACAAAATCTTCTCTTATATTCAACATATTACTTTTCTTCTTTTCTGTAAGTCAACATACAACCTAAAATTCGTATATGAAACTCAAGGATTCAAAGGCAGAAATGGTCTCTAGAACCAACTTGGAAATGGTCTCTTGCTTGTAAGTGGTCCCAAGTAAGCAATTGGTATATATGGAATGTTTCAATAATTGTTTTACATTATTATATTTACTTAAATTTAACGCCGAACACTCTGGATACAGATACCCTCTGGCTAATGAGAGGACTGGAAAGAGATACTAAATTCTGAGAACACGGTTGACATACCTTACTGAAATACATAATTCACTCTGAAATTTTTTAGGTAATCATTTGAATTGGCAAGTTATTTAAAAACATCACTGTTGAATTCCAGCTTCCCTTCCAACATGTAAAGAGTTTGCAAATCTTTATTTCTACTCTCACAACAAGAGGAAAAACTGAACAACTTTTCTTAGATCCATCAGAGAATTGAGATTATAGGACAAGCTGCCACCCTGAAAATTGGAGACAGGTGAATTCAGGGAATACAGATTAGCTTATCTGAAGCAGAACTTGCTAGAGTCCTTGGATGGTAACTTTAATGAATGGCTGAAAGCTGAAAGTTGACTAGCTTGAGTGTTAAATACTCCTGGTTGCCCATCCCAAGGAGGTGCCTCATACTGGGAGGTTTTACCTCTAAGAACCCCATCAAGTTCTCCCAATGAAGATCAGAGAAAAAAACCCTCTTCTGTTTATCCAGGGAAAGAGGAAAAGTAATTATTTTGAAATATATTCATTGGAAAGGTAACCATTTTGAAACAGGCCCAAAGTTTTCTCCACAACAGTAGCCTACTTAGAAAGAGAAAAGACTTTACCAGAGCCTGATCCAACTTAGGTGGAGGGAGATTACCCAACTCCAGTCCCTTCTAGCCTTCCTGTCTCAACTAAAAACTAAAGAGAAAAGCTAAGAGACACTTGTGAAGGTCACAGGACAGAGTGCATATCAGTTAAAGGGACTGAAACCTAATTATAGGTTTACTGATTAATTCCCCTCCCCCAATACCTCAGCAATACATCAACAGGGATTCTGTATAATAACAGAAGAATACAGCTGAATGTTGTTCAAGGCTCAGACTCTACTTAAAACTAAGACAACAGGGGAGACACACAAGGACACTGAAGGAAGGAGACACCTCTGAAACCTACCGTTCCAGTAAACTATACTTAGACTAACTCCTAGATAGATAAACGTAAAACTTCACATTAAAAGGTCATCTATCTCAGTTCCTATTATCTGATACATCATGTCCAGCTTTCAACAAAAAATTACAAGGCACACTAAAAGGCAAAACACACATGCACACATATATGCATTTATAAACACACAACATACAATTGATTTTAAAGGGAACATTTTTTTATTTTGGAAATTATTTAAATACTTAATAATATTTTCTAGAAATGTGGGGCAAAATTAATATAAGAGAAAAATATGTGGGGATTACTACATCCTTAACAAAAACCAAGTCACTTCATTTGTATTTTTCCTACTTAACGTACTTGCAGAGTACTTGGCAGATACAAGCAATACATCATTCAATCTTAATCTATTTTGATGCAAGTGATTTCAGAGTTGTGCCAATTCCTTTTGGAATGTCATGTCCATGTAATTATTCAGTGCTTTATAGTTTATAATTTCTTCATCATTAATGAAGTTAATGTGATGAGCTGAGAAAAACAGTAAAAACAATCAACTTCAACACTGTCAAAAGTACAAAGGCTATAATATAGTAGAAGTGATTTCAAACTAAATTTCCATCTTCATGTTGCTTTTTGCTACAAGGTACACATATCTATCTTCCACATAAACAATTTGGAATCTGGCAATAAAAAATCAATAAATGTTTTGAATGCTTTTATTTTAATATTGTCCTATGAGCATTAATATTTTTCAATTTAAGATTATTGAAAATAAATGTTTCAATTTATTAAGGAAGATGAAAATACAAACTAGTCAGGCTAAGTATAGCCAAACTCTATAATGAAAAATATTTACTTTCCAATTCAAAAAAACCAATAAATAATGGGGACTGATTCTCATGCTCAGTTAAATAAATTCTGGGAAACATTTAACAGATTGAGAATTCTCAGGAACATTTTGATTTGCCTTACAATTAATTAGAGGCTAGCACTAAATCAGAATGTAAGAAAAAAAAAAGTTTTTGTAGTTGTTTGGTTGATTTGTTTTATTGTGTTTTTCTAGGAAGGTCGTAAAGAGTTTTCTATTGCAAAGTACATTTTACAGAAAATAATGAAAGTCAACCACAATTTTACTACGAATGTATCAAACAGCATTTTTGTTGCTGATCTTTATGCATTGTATATGAAAACTCAATTCTACTCTTTCTCCATTCCATTATTAAGGTCCTGATATATATGTAGTCATGTCACAGGTTATTATTTCAAGCATTTATATGGCTTTGAGATTTTTGACATGCTTTAGTTATAGTAGGTATCATAACATTTCTTTGTGAATGATACATAAAGAAATTTAGGTGTCTTTGGGACATGCAGAAATGTCCATAAAGGTATCCATAACTTTCAAATTTCTTGTACCCTTGTACAAAAAAAATGTGTGTACTCCACAAAGCCTCCAATGTATGTTAGTCTTATGTGACCAAATTTGAGTTTTATATGTCCAAATGGAGTACATTTGTACTTTAAGGGTACAAATGAATCATTAAATACTGGGACCAAGTGCACAGTTATTAAAATTTTAGTCCTGGAGTCAGATAGACCTGTGTAAAACCCAGGATCTCCATTTGAAAATTTTTCTTTTGAAAATGATTCAAACTCTTGAGAATGTTTCTTAGTCTCACTTAGTTCTGAGGTTTTATGTTTCCAAAATATGGATAAAAATAACATGTACTTCAGGGAGGGGAAAAAGCAGAGGCTGGTAAAAATTTTTCCTGAAAGGACCAGATAGTAAATATTTTAGGTTTTGCAAGACATAAGTTTTTTATTGCAACTACTCAACTCTGCCATTGCAGCATAATAATGCCTATTCTAATATATATGGTTGTATTCCAATAAGAGTTTAGTTATAAAAACAGGCAGTGGACCAGATTTGTCCCATGAGACAGAGTTTGCCAACCAATCTATATAAAAAATTTGCTTATAATTATAATACCCACCCCTGAAACACATATACACCAAAAAAAACCCACAAAAAAAAAAAAAAAAGAAAATGTTAGCCAAAGAGTCTATGTAATGGGGAATGGGGAAGGAACTACTACAAGCTCAACAAAATATCATGAACAAAGTCAACGGCAAGAAACAATTAGAAAAATAGGTTTCAAACACACAGCACAGATAAATATTAATTGCTTTAATAATTAAAGCATATCTACAAAGCAAATAAGCAAAGGACCTACTACTCTGTAGAAAAATCAGCAAATTATATAAACAAGACATTTCACGGAAAAAGAAAAACAAGTAGCCCTTAAACATATGGAAAATGCTCAGTTTCACTCATTATAAGGAGATTTGAGTTTGCCAATTTTTCAGTTTATTAGTATGCATCAGTTAAGATTTAAACTAAAAATATATATGTAGCATATACATATATACATCCATACATATATTCAATCAGTCTTACAATATGCTAAAAGCCTGATTATATTTTTATAGGCCAGACAGTGGAAATATAGGCACTTTGATTGACTGTTGATCAAAAATAAATTGGCACAAAACTCTGTTGAGGGCCACTGGGAATGTCCACTAATTAAACTTCTAAGTATTTATCCCACGATATATTAGATACTTGTAAACTGATGCATGTTAACTAGGTAAGTCTTTATTTTTTTATTTTTGATAATAGCAAAAGTTTAGCAATAGGAATGGTTTCAATAATTATGGCATATTGATACAGTGAAATACAATCATCTTCAAAACTAAATAAGGTTCCTATTTATTGATATGGATAAATTTCCAATATATGTTGTTAATTTCAAAGAGCACGATAAAATGAGTGTATATGGAATATTTTTCTTGAGAAATAATATATATTTACAATTTCAAAGTTTTTAAAGAGACATTGATAATTGGTAGTGATTGCGAGATGAGAGTGGGAGGAAGACACAGCTCTGCACTGATTACGTTCGATTCTCATTGAACTCAAATTGTAGTTTGGGCATCAGGGGTGGGAGGGAGACTCCACTCTTCACTGATTACATTTTAATACTTAATTTGAATTTGAATTATGTAAATACATGACCTATTCAAATATTAAATTAATAAAAATAGTATATACACAAAAGTTAATTATTTATTCATATCTGTGTCTAAGTTCAGACTTTAGACATGGATGCAAACAAATAAAGAGCTGTAGATGTCTCGAGGTTACAATCTTTGAATGGAATGATTACGAACTGTAATGTTTGGAAATTTCTCATGTTTTGCTATTCAGCAAACAATACCTTAAAAAAAACAACAAAAAACTCAGCTCTACATTCTCACAAAAAGCCTAACTTTTAAAAGTGGAGTTGATAAGGGAGGACAAATTGTATTCCACTAATCAGGCACCACAATAACACCAGTGACAAGTTTTTAGTCTCCATCATGGGCTGGAAAATGCCCAGTTTATTTGACCAGTAAACAATAAATGCAGTTATTTAAGTTTTAGAAGGCCTAGGTTAAAAAGAAAATAGACAAAGAATATATTTTCTTGTCAATGCTGATAATTACTTGAAACATCATTAAAGAAAAACATAAAGCATGATGTTTGCTATCACTATAATCACTTTGCAAGGAAAGTGAAAGTTTCCACAAGGAAACTTTGTGGTGGAGAGATTACGGGGTTGAAACTCCAGAACAGTGATTAAAATCTTAACTCCTCCACTTGGGAGCTTCTGATTAACTTCCCTAGTTTACTTTAATAATTTATAACATATTGAAAATATTCCCTCTGTCGCAGAGTCACAGTCAGATTTAAATGTGTAATAGATGAAGAAGTGCTTATCACCACACTACCCACTCTGCAAACATTAATCAATATTAGTTGACTCTGGATCAGTGTCTATATAAGTGTAAAAATGGCTTTTTTATAAACCCCTCCATGTTATGGTACTATCCAACCAGAAACCAAGATTGTATAACCCAAGAGATTACTTGGGCATTTTTCTTTGACAGAATTCTTTACTTTAAATGAATATATTTTATTAAGTTAAATTCACTTACTGTCAATTTTACTCTTTTCCAAAACGGTTTTGAGAAATAGTGTGCACATACACTGCATCTCATTTTTGAGCTATAAAGCATAGTTATTCACTAAGTGCAATAACCTGAGATTGTAAGGCAACTGCAAGTGAAACACCTTACTACTCTTACCAGAATTGATAGCCTTCCATTTTAAATATTTTCTACCCCTTGAAATACAACTTGTTCCTGACATTTTTAATCATAAATATCTGTACAGTTTGCTAAGAACAATGACTACAATAACAACCAGTACAAATAATGATACTTTCTTTTTCCTAAATCAGGAAGCATCTAACACTTTATAATTTGTATCTATTAGGTAAAAGTATATGGCCTTTTAAAATATATGACACTATATAATTATATAGAGCCAATTTAAGTATAAATATATGACTTATATGACTTTAATGTATCACCCATAAAAAAGATCTGACCATAGGTGCCAAAAAAATCAACTTCTTATAATACGACAAAATTAAACACATACAATAAGGACTAATCAATTAAAGCTGTGTATTACTGGCACATAAATGGACAGAATAATAGGAAAAAAGAGAAAATTTATAAATACACCTAAATGCACCTGCCATTTTAGGATATGTTTAAGGTAATATCCCAAGATGTGGGAGTAACTGTGATGACTTGAGATGACTAATTGGCACTGCGGAAAAAATTAGTCAAATCAATAACTTATAAGTTGAAGCAAAACTCCAAAACTATTCAAGTGTTTAAATTTAAAACAATGAATCATAACAAACTAGAAGGAATTGTGGGAGACTTCATTTATATTCTTGGAGTGAGGAAAAATTCCCAAAGCCATAAAGAAAAGATCAAAATATCCATTCGATAGCTAGAGATAAATGTAGATCAACATGGATGTAGATATAGTTATAGAAATTGATAGAAAAATGTTACTACACTTATTACATACATAAAAGGTTATTATCCCTAATATATAAGGAGCTTTTACAAATTGCTTTTTTTAAAAATAGAAAACAGAGTTATGAAAACAGGTTTCAAATAAGGAAAGATCCATTAAACTTAGGGGAAAAAGTATTTAACATCCTTCAGAATAAGACAAGTGCACTTTAAAATTATTGTTACAAGATAAACTGAAGCATATTAAAAATTTTAAGAGTTTATCTGAGCAAAAATGGTTTCAAATTGGACAACACCTAACCGGAAGTGGTTAAGAGTGCTCTACTAACAGGAGCTCAGGGAGAGATATATGGAAAAGGTGTGGAAGCAAAGCAAAAAAATATATTGATTGGCCATAGCTTAAAGCCTAGCTGGCTGTCGTGATTTGTTGTCCTTAGGTTTCAATTTTATAACTTTGCATTTACAGACTTAGATTTTGGTGTGCTTATATAAGTTGCCATGGCATTAGAGACCCCTCAGTCTAATGGCCTCCTTCTTTAATTATTTTAACAGTACGTTGTGATACTGATTTTTACCTCACAGCTTTGTAAAAGCCAAATGTTCAATAACACCTTAAATTTGGGAAGATGTGGAGGAACAGGCTGATAGGAACATGAATTGGAAAGCAGCAAAGGAAATTTGATAGCTTTCAAACACATGTAGTAATTTCTAGTATATATGTGTATGTGTATTTATCTGTCTATATCTATGTCTAAATCCAAATCTAGGTCTATATCTGCTAACTCAGTAATTCCACCCCTGGGAATTGATTCTAGAGATGCTAGATACTTATTATGCATTCAGAAAGGAACAGGAATGCACAGCATTGAAATGGCCAACGAATACGTTTATTCACAGCAGCACTGTTCACAATAACTGAAGCCTGGAAATAACTTAAATGCACACAAATAGGTACCTGTGAAATAAACTGTGCTACGTATTGACAATCAAATATTTTTAAAAACATTACATGCACACATATATACACAAATAAGTAAAGATGGAGGAGGCTTTGTAGGTACAAATAGGTAAAGGCCACCAAACTAAACTAAGCGAAAAAAGGAAGGTGTCCAACAAAGGGTATTCTATCCTGTTTCCCATAAAAAAGTGAAAGCATAAATATATATTCTTGTTATTTAAAAAATACCCTGGAAAGTTAAACAAGAAAGTAATACAAGTGCTTATCTCTGGTAGTGGGATTCCCAGAAGGAGGGTCAAGTCCCAAGAGAATTGAGAAGCGGTGTGGAAGCAAAACTCTTCATACTTTTCACCTGTTTGCTTTTGTGAATCATGTGGTTGCATTATCTACTAAAATATAACTTAGAGAAAAGAAAAAAAAACTGCATAGCTGATTCAGTGACTGTAAGTCATTAGCAGCAGAAAAACCTGGAGGCTTTGGTTGTTGTCAAAGAATGTTATTTGCACCGATGCGGGTTCAGTTGCATAACAATGACTGAACTGAGGGTTTTTTGGTCTTTTCCTCTTTCTTGACCATTTTTCCCTGGAGCCTTTTCTCAGCTAATATACAAGAATTTAAACTTCTTCAGGCACAGTCACTATAGATAGAAACAAGAATTGTTAACCATTTTTTTGAGCAGCATTTTAAGGTTAATTTGTATCCTTCTAGAATTAAGTCCATAGGACAGTGGCTCCTTCGAAACATTGGGCTTCATGCACAGAGAAAGAGAAACAGTGTTCACAAACATTATCTAACTTAGTATTCACATAATTCCTAAACTGAACTCATACTCCTAAAATAGAGGTAAGAATAGAGGATCCTCCATGTTAAATTGTCTAAAGTCACAAAAAATAAAGTGATTCAAGCTGAGTGCTAAGCTATATTATTGACTTCTTTCTCCAGGAAACGGTGTTGCTAATACAGAAGTCTTTACACAGGAGCTAACCCTCTTTGTAATGGATTCAGTTGATAGTATTAATCACGCATAGTCCTAGATGCTGATTTTCTGCTGCTATGGAAATAAATGAAGACTGAGCAAATGAGAACAAGCAAAGACTATTTATTGAAAGCTTGCTGTGTAGCAAGGGAGTCAGCCACCATCACCTGTTTTTTGGTAGAGACTCAAAGGCAGACAGAGGTGTGGAAAACCTTACCGTGAAAAAAAGGGAAGGCCTCCAGTCTGCTCTGACTGGAGATTATTAGGATGGGGAAGCTGGAGCTGGTTAAGAAATAAGGAAGGCATCCTTTGAGATTGGTTAGGATAATATGTTTGCGTTTCTCTGGATGGTGCTAAAATGGAAGTAGGGGAAAAAATTAGGGAAGCTGTCAGTTATTGAACAAGTCCTGACCTGTTGCTGCAGAAGTTGTGGGTCAGAGTCCTGTTTTTATCAATGGTCTGGCCTTTGTCCCTTGGTACACTCAGTCTCTCACTGCCCTCAAGGAGGGCAATCTCTCTTGGGGGAAACATATTGACCAAGATGGCTGAGGAATTTGTCTCTACGCATTTGGGCCTCCTCCCTCCCCTTTAGTGTGTGTTGTGCATCTGCATTAACCAGACCTTCTTAGGAGATAACACTCCTTCTTAATCTCTTAAAGGGTCACAACTCTTTAGGAGATAACCTTCCTTCTTCATCTTTCAGGGGTCACAATGACCCATTAATTGCTTTGTACCTGTAGATCTGGATCGTGTAGACTGTCAATATTGTGTCATTTGACTTATAACCCTTTGTCTCAAAAACTTGTATAACTGTGCTTTCTCCTCTAATGAGCAGAATAATCCTCAGAGTTTTCTGAAAGACTGTCTCCCAGGTTATAATCCTCAGATTGGCTCGCATAAAATTTTCCATTTCTTTCTTAGATCAACTGATGGTTAATTTTTTGAGTGACACAGCCTTAACTTTCCCCTCAGGCTGACTGAACTTTAGACATCTTTCTTCCTGGCTCTGGGACTCTGACCTCTTTTTCTTAGAGCATTTAATTTAGAAAACTTGTAAATTCTTTCTCTGCCCCTTTGGACCTAAACCTTTTTAAAAAGCCTCTTGCTAGTTTTACAGCCCAGGACTGCCTTTCTCAAAGTTCTGGGAGCCATCCTTTTGAAATAAAATCATCAAGGAAGATACTGATGCGGAAAGCTCAGCCTCTCTGCACCAGTGTCGAATTGAATCTCACAGAGTTTCAGGTGAAGCAGAAAAGAATAGCTGTATTGCTTTGCCAAGCAAAGTGGGATACAGCGGGCTCCTGCCCTCGAAAACTATGTGTCCCAACCTGGGTGGATTTGATCAAGAGTTTTATAGCAATAGTTCAAGGGTGGGGTTGCTGAAGAGATTAGGGTGCGTGCAGGGCCTGCACTCCCTTAATCTCGTCTCAGGTGGTCGGTCTCCTAATCTTGATGAGCTTCTCTTATCCCTTTAATCTTGCCTCAGGTGGTTTCTTGTCTGCTCCTCCCTTGATTAGCAACTGTTCAGATCTGTCCTTTGGAACTCAGGGAAGGTCGTGGAGGCTGGAGTCTTGCCAACAAGAAATGGGGACAAAAAGGCTTTCATGCCCAGGAACCCCAGGGTCCTTCTCGGTTTCAATAGTGTCCCATCTTCCAGCCTCTGTGGGAGGGAAGGAGACTAACTCCTAACTTCCTAGGATACCTTGTTGCAAATTGTAAAACTGCCTCCCATCCGGAAGAGAAAGTTTACTTTCCTTTAGGTAAAGCCAAGTAGCAAACACAGAGGGTCTGTGATCTCCCCCAAACCCAGCTCTTAAAATTTTTCCCAACCTTTGTTTAAGTGGAGTTTAGTTCAGACTCTGTCTCTCTCCTATTTCAATAGCCTTGAATAAAGTCTTTCTTACCTGTTCAACTTCATCTGGTGCAAACTTTGCTTTGTCAAATGCATCATAACTTTAGCGTCACAATTTTTTTCTATCACATACTTTAAAGAATAAAATAAATAGATGTGAAAGGTAGAAAGACTAAAGTAAAATGACAATTTAAAATGTTAGCAATAAAACAGATAAATGGGCGTTGGCTAAAACACAATTAACAAATTGAGTCTTATTTACATAAACATTTATTGAAAAAGGAAAAATAAACTTTGCTTAAAAGATCTCTGCATAAAAAAAACAATGATTAAAATGGCAATTTAATGCAGGAATATAGAAACCTCAGACTAATGATGTAAATTGAGCCAGATAGGGTCTTTTCGGCTAAGCAGTTTTAGCTTTTTTTCTTTTTTGACATCTTTCTCAAAAAACTTGTGGTTATTGTGAGGGGTTCCTGACTGGTGTTATACCAAGACATTTTTTTCTGTATATAATTTTGTTTAAGATTATAGTAGTTTCTCTAACTTTGGTCACTCTCCATAATTCTCTTAATACAGTCATTAACAGACTACATAGGGTTAACAGTTGGCCCATACAGAGAGGGATGTGTTTTGAAATGGCTGCCAAAACAAACAGGAAGAATGAATTATTACTTGGTCTAAAATTGAACTTCAGACTATTAATTGCAAATTCTTACTAACATTCCCTCTATTAGGTCTAGATAACTATCCTGTTACTGTTACGTAGTTAGTCAGACATTAGCAACAAGGAGGTGACAGTGGCAAAAAGACAAGAGGGGAATAATCAAGTCACACCCCAGCCATCTGGGACCCTCTCCTGACCCCACCCAGAATGGGCGAAACTGTGGTCGGGTGGTGGGCAAACTTATCCTGATAAAGAGGGGGCACAGTAACATGACGGAACTTCTCTGGGCTACACAAGCCCAGACTAGACAGGCATATAACCTATAGGAAACCCAAATACATTATACCATCATTATAATAAAATCTGCATGTGGTTATGTCCATCCCCCCGCCTCCCGTGGGCTGTTCTTAGCGAATCAAGGCTAAGGGCATGCGCAATAATGAGCTTGTTACGTAGCTCGGGACTGTCAATCAAATAATGATCCTCTGTCACTCACCCATGAGTGCACCCGGCCTCCTTGAAGAACAACTCCTTATAAACACCCTTAAGCCTGTACAGGAGGGCTGGTTTCAGTTTGCAGAAACAGCCTGCTCTCCCTCTGAGAGTGTAGTTATGCTTTAATAAAACTTTGCTTTGCGCTTAAGCCCAAAGTGGTAGTCTACAGTTCTTTGCTTGCTATCACAAGGACTGAAATTGCTGGTCCGGGTCTTCTGTTGACCTCCTCGGTTGAAGCTATTTTCACACAACACATGCCAACCCGGTGACATTACAACCTCTGAAAAATCTTTAACTTGGAATTTTATGTAGACACATAAATAGCTAAGGGTTACTCAATCACACCACCTTTTACACAAAGCAAAACTTCAACACATCTACATGTAGAGAGAAAAAAACCTCTAATGTGGAATCATTAATAAGCATTTCTGTGTCAGTAGGGGAATGGTGATATGATTAGCCACAAGCATCTGTCTGACCTGATTTGACTTGTTTTTCTTTGTCTTCTAGGTTTAATGCCATATCCATCTACTCATTCATTTAATGCCTAGTGCTCTTCATGACTCACAAAGACCTACATCAGAATGGGCACATCATCCTTTTAGAAATTTAACATCAATAGCAAAGACACTTTTGTCTTTTTTGTCTATAATATCATGATTTAAGAGGAGAATCTTTACCAAAAGTTTCTGTATTCATAGTTGTCTATCTTCTTAATTGTATTGAACTAGCAGAGGTCTGATTCCCTTTAAAACACTGCCAAATGTTTGCCACTGCTGTCAGTTACCTGAGAATGTTTTCTTTGTATCTTTTCTGTATCCTTAAAACTGCTGTTTCTTAGTTTTTGAGAGAAAGGGAAACGTCTCCAGAACACTTGTAATCCAGAAAAAAACTATCTCAACAAAAACAGCCAAATTTTACTGAATATTTACTCTCAGGAAATTTGCTCTGGATTTAAAACATAAAACTTTAATTTTTATAATCCTGTGATACAGCTATTATGTGACATAAGTATTATTGTTCAACAGGTGAGAAAGATATATAAGTAACAGAACCCATACCCATTACCATTATCCAATATTGACTTCCCATTCCATTGGTGCTCCATGAAGTAATACCCATCACCTCAGTGGCTGCAACCAGAATAGAATATGGCCCTATTTCATGATAACCATGGCGTATATATTATTTTTAAGTAAATGAAGTCTACAATCAAGCTCTTGTTAACCTTAAAAACTAAAACAGCCATTGACTTTATTAGCAAAACGGGTTTATTAAGGAGCAGAAAAGAATTGCAATTTGGGACATGCAGCTATGCACATGGCAAACCACGTGCAATTCCAGTAAAGCAAAGGAGACTCTTTTATAGAAGAGAGGAAGCTGGGAGGGGCTGTTTATAACAAAAAGCCCATTGAAGGAAACTGGGAGTTCAAAGGGTAGTGGCTTTTCATTGGCTGAGTTGTGACAGTCTCTGATTGGCTGAGCTGTTGCCAGGCAAGAAGAAAATCTTCCTTCTACTAGTGGTAGTAGTGTCACTTCCTACTAAACATGCAAGGTGTGTCTCTTCTTATTGGGATCTGTACTGAGGTCAAGTGGTACTTGTGTGAGAGCTCCCCCCTCTGGCCTCCTGACTCTATTTTAGCAAGGTTATTAATTTTCATACTCTCAACCTAACAAAGCTATTGGAAACACAGTTATGTTAATACAACATGACCAAGATTATAATACAATATATGCATCAAATATTGTAGGGGAACATAGACTCCTCTCAGCAAAAATATAAATATAACAAACTAAAAGTTAAATTAGTGCTGTTTATATTGTCTTTAGTTTTGAATCACTGTGAACCACTAATAATTCTAAATGAAATATTCAGTCTAGACCATGTCCTTCTTTATTATTTTGAGTGCCTTATGGTGTTTAAGTATTTCTTTGGCATTTTATCTCCTCACATGTATCTTATCATGATTTTTTCCCCCAAAGGCCCATCCAGATCTTCAAGATAAAAAAGAAAAAAAAGAAAGAAAGAAAGCATATTTAAATGTATTTACAAAATAGGATATATGTACTGTTCTGATTATTTTAAATCTGTCTAAATGAAATTTACGGCATCACAAGCCCATCACCCTATCCAAACTTTTGTTAAGAAGATATGCCAGTAGAACTGGTATTTTCCACTTTACGCAATTATCTAAAGCTCCTTGAACTTCACTTTCTGGTGAAATTACATCTTGTCCTAGGGAGTAAAAAGTTCTTTGTTGTTTTTGTCTCATGACCTCATTCTTCTCTATAGAAGACTTAGGGATTCATCATGAGACCCTTAGAAAAATGCAGCATTTATTAAACCTCTTGACCATGGTCCAGGTCTGAGAATCATATATAAGAAGACTTGGTTTATAAGGAAGGAAGAAGCTGTGATTCGAGCAAAGCTGAAGGGTAATTGACAAGTAATATGCAAGCCATATAGACAGGGCCAAGACGAGTGTAAGATCCAAGAGAGAGAATTACAGCTCGGTGGGCTTAATCGTGGATGCTTAAATGTTGGAAAATAGACAGTGAGAAATTCATGTGAGTAAAAAACATTTTTACTTTTTACATTTTACATTTTACATTTGAGCTGTGTTCAAATCTGGGCATACATATATAGAATGGATTAACACATCAGATATGTGCCTTAGAGGGCCTGTTGTTCTTTGGATATGGCTCACTAAAATGACTCTAGTTTTCATTCTTGGGCTGGTAATATATAATAGTGTGTTCTGCAAGTTGTATCTTAGCTGAAAACATTACATTGAAAATGGACAGAATATAAAGATTTTAATGATTAATGTTATGCTGTATCTTCTTATTAATATTTTCATTGGAAATATCCTTATTTTGTGTTTATCATATTTTCCTAATGCTCTGCAATTATATGTATGGCTTTTTAAATCTGAAAAAAATACATGCTACTGAAAAATAGCTAGTATATACTTATGTTTAAACCTGCTAGATGAGGGAAATACTGAAAATGAAAGCAGTAAAATAACTTTCTTATTTGGATAATTGAAAAAATAACTATCCCAAAGTGAATTTAATTTGGCAATTGTCCATATTTTATGTCCCTAATATTAAATATTTTTCTGTGTTCCTAAATATATACAGTTGTGAAAAATATGGACTATCATTAGTGTTGAAAAGTTCTATACCTTTATTCAATAAAATATTGTGGAACAAATCACGAATTTTTTAAAAGCTATAGAATAAAAATGACTAAATAAAGAACTGAGTGACTGCATGAATGAATGAATAATGTATTCTAGTTGTTAATACCTGACTTGAAAATAAATTACATAATGTATGGGTAGTGCAGAAGGGAATGTTCCAAATAATTGAAGGAATTTAGGTTATCCTTGTGACTGACCTCAGTTATTCTGAAGTGAGAAATTCCCACAGAAGGCACGTCCATAAGGCCTTCATGCTTTACTTACTTCTTAAAGTTTGGGAAAATGGTGCCTCTTCTGGCCTGCCACACAGCTTTTAGTGTACCTTATGGCATATAGACAGAATTGATAAAGTCATTAAATTAGACTCATAAATTCACAGAGTTTTGAGGCTAAAAGTGCATTTTAGAAATCATTTAATCTAATATCCCTCATCTGTTGGATCAAAAAGCAGAGGCATAAATACTAACCTATTTCCTCAGTTTACACAATGACTTAACTATGAGCTTTGGTTAGAATCTTGCACTATTCCCGTTCAACCTTTGGTCCCTATGCTACAATGAAACTACTTTCCTTAAGGACACACAGACACACATTGGCAGGATAAAAATACATAAACTGATCTGCAATTTTAGTTAAAAATGATTAATTTGACCAAAACACTATTTAATCAAACAAATAAACCAGAAAAAAAATGGAAAAAATATTGATATCTGGTGTATGTATTAACAAATATATTACCTTATATTTAACCCATTACCACTCTCACTTTATGTTTTGTAGTTATAATGCATAACTAAAATTGAGATATAACATTCAAATAAAATGTTATGATAAGGAAAAAAAAAATCTAACAAATACTTATAATCTTGAGAACTACAGAACTTCCAGCAGGTAGTGACTATGTTCAAAGCTCTGTACAGAGTGACCTAACCAAAGTTTAAAGCAGCTTAAAGCCTTGACTCAAGGATGACCCCAGGTCCCCTAACCCCCCTCCAATTCCTGCCTGAGAAGGCTCAATGCTGCCGGGAAAATTTGCTGTTTGTTTCAGCTAAAACTTGGTGATAGCCAGATCAACCTCTGAACCCCCTCTTGGAGCAGTTACTTTAGAAATCTTGCAATTTTAAATCTTTCTCTATCTTTTCAGATGTAAATCTATCACCCAAAACTGTTTCCTCAAGGACCTGGAGAACTGTCTCTTTGAAATGCAAACATTCAGGGAGAGGACTCTCAGAAACTCTCTCCCAGTCCCAGGGGGAGGATCTGGGGACCTTGCTTCAATTACCTGCTGTCATAAAGATAGGAGAAGTTCGTTTCTCCTCTAACTAAAAGCCAGTTAACAAAAACTGGTAGCGCAGTCACATGGACTAATACCTCTTAACAACTTTCAGTGCCTCTCCCTTAGCACAGGCCAGTCTTGAAAGGTTTCCAGGCTTTTTTTCACAGCTTTGAGTTCAATTCACACTGGACCCTCTTTCCTATTGCAAAAACTAGTGTCCAGTTGTGTTTATAATTGACAATATGTTACTAGGTGGCTGGAGTTGGCAAATCAATCTCAGACTATGGGTGATTGAATGAGGTCATCTCATTGCAACTATTTCGGGAGGAGTATCAAGACCTACACAGCATTATGATGCCATCCACACGAACTCCATTTCATACTATATTTTGAGATTAAATTTTTTAAACATAAATGTTTAATTATTAAACAGCTTTAGTGTAGCTGGAGTTGATGCCAAAGACAGAAGGATTGACTTCCTAAACCTGTTCCATTTTACTAAGAAAGAAAATCCTCCCTAACTTTTTAAGGCAGGTAATACCTACTCTAAATCTTCAAAGTCCAGGTGGATTAAATGTGTGATATCTTCGCTATGAATGATAGGAGTCCAGAAAACTATGGCTAACTAGAGTATACAAGTGCTATTCCAACAACATTCAAATTTAGAATAATAAAATCCCAACTAACATGCAAGTTAATTTTGAGCCTTACATGGCTATGTTTTTACCCACGGTTTACGATAATTTTATTATATGCATGAAAAAAAATACTGTTTGTGGTCATTAGTGTGCTTATAGGTCTATTAAACCCCGTGACATGTCTTTGTATGTTTATAAAACAGTTTCTGTTTTAATTGAGTTGAATTGACATTTAAAAACAAAACAAAGTTTTAAATCTGGTGTGTTTATAAATTTAGCTTCTATATATGCTATATTTGAAAAAATAATGTGTTCCTTTATTTTATTTAATGTAATCAAGTTTCAGGGCTTTCTTATTTCCCTGGGTTTTCAAAGGTAAACAGAAGCTATAACTATATCAGATATTAAGAATAAGGGTATCTGGTACAATTTGGGAGTTTTGAATGTATCAGATATAAAGCCAATAACAATAAAAATTTTTACTAAAATTGTACTCTCTGAAATTTAAGTAACAAATATCAAATTAAAAACAAATTTTAAACATTAATTCAACTTTCAGTCTGTCCACCTTCGGTGTAAATTAAGTCACATAGATATATTTTTTCTAATAGTTAGGAACAAGGAACTGTGAGGTTTGTACACATTTATTTTAATTTTGTTTGAAAGGAAGAAGTGTTGAATTTCAAGGTTGTACCAGGAAACCCAATGTCAGGAGAAAGACTGTGCCAGGATTTAGGAGAGAGACCACATGAACCAAATACAAGAAGGAGCTAAAGGCAAACAATCTACTTGATAATTTCCCAATGCAAGTCCTAGATATAAACTTTGCCTTGTTAACTGCACTGAACAATATCATCAGAAGGGCTAGGGATTCTAAAGCTCATGGTCATTTAACACCAATTTATGTGAAGTATTTACTGAGAGCCTATGATAGTCAAGATCTTAACGCTTTGTACGAAGTCTGAAAAGTGCTATTAAAGGAGCTAAAACATTTACACAAAGAAGTAGGATGAAAGACCATATGTGAAAAATTAGTTTTCTTATTTTTATTTCTAAGTTCATCCATTTTCTCTCTCCCATGTAGAGCATTCAGAAATGTTGAAAAAAATTGGAAACTCATCCCTCTTCACCCCCATACCTTGCAGAGGTCAATTCACCTTTCCTGGAAGCCTTGGTGGATAACAGGGAGAAAAGCTATAATGTGAGTACCTGTGGAACCATTACACAGTAGCCAGGCATGAGAAAAATGCTGGGATTCAAGGGACATCTAGGTTGCTAGCAAGACATATTTAGATTACTAAAGAAAATGTTGAAGTGATACAAAAAGGCTTTAGTAATTAACGCCATTTAAACTGAAAAATCTAGGATGCATCTATACAGATACCTAAATTCTAAACAATGGAGTTTACAAAGGAGTAGAACAATTTGATGGGCTTAGGAAGAAAAGATTTGGAAAATATTCAAACAATAGAAACAACAGTTAACCTTAGAGAGGCTTTTTCATGAATAATTTGTCTCAAAAAGAGATCTAGGACACTGGAAATAAGTATACTGGAGAAATACATTATTATATGCGATTTAAATAGCAGTGTGACTGATCTGAAGGTAGCTTTCACCAATTATATGCTTCTCATATTAAAACACTGAGGAAAAACCTGAATGAGCATTTATTCAATTCACAACCAAATTAAAATGTATAGAGCCACATGTGCCCTAAAAATAATCACACTGAATTAACATTTAATGATTTGAAATCAAAGGGTGGCTTTTAAATAGAAAAATCTGCATTCAATTACAAAATTGGAACACACCTAGTTGACTTATTTTTACTGAATTACAATCTTCATAGAATTTTCTGTTTTAAATTGACTGACAGAATCAAGAAAACCAGTGTTATGAATGAAAAGATGCAGAGAAAAAAAGCCATTTTTATTCCATCAATAGGAGTCCAAAAGGATAGAGTAAATAAAACTATCTCTAGTAGGATAAACAATTGATGTAATTAAGATCTGGTAAAAATGGAGGCAATCAAGGTTTAAATGAACCTATTTGTTTAATTCACCTGGATGCAGTTTGCATATATCTCTTTTTCCTTCTTTCCTTCTTTCTTCTTTCCTTCTTCCTTTCTTCCTTTCTTTCTTTCTTCCTTATTCTTTCCTTCTTCCTTCCTTCCTTCCTTCCTTCCTTTCTTTCTTTCTTTTCTTTCTTTCTTCCTTTCTTTCTTTCTTTCTTTCTTTCTTTCTTTCTTTCTTTCTTTCTTTCATTTCTTTTTAAAATAACAGCTTTATTGAGATATAATTCACACATCATAAAATTCCCCCATTTTAAAATGTACAATTCAGTGATTTTTTTCTCTAGGATTGTAATACATTTTTTTCGGTTATACATATACATGTATCTATTTTTTTTGAAATTCTTTTCCCATTTAGGTTGTTACATAATATTGAGCAGAGTTCCCTATGCTATACAGTAGGTCCTTGTTCGTTATCCATTTAAAATATAGCAGTGTGCAAATGTCAATCCCAAACTCTCTAACTTTCTTTCTTTCCTTTTCATGGAAAAAGAAAATGTTCCAACATTAGTTAGAACATATAAATGAAACAAATAAAACCTATGTAATGACTCATCATTTATATTTATACCTAAAATAATATCAAACATGATATTTAGATATGTTTCTGTTCACTAATATAGCCAATTGTCACATTTGGTGATTAAGCCCTTGAAAAGGGGTTGGTCCAAATTATGATGTGCTAGATGTGTAAAAAATATATGAGATGCTAGAAGTACACAAATAATCAAAGAAGAGAATGTAAACTGTCAATAATGATTTTTATATTGATTACATACAGAAAGGATAATATTTTGGCTCTATTGAATTAAATATATTATTAGATCAATATTACCTATTTTATTTTACATCTTTAAATATGGCTAATGGAAAAATTTAAGTTAAATATGTGGTTCGCATTATACTTCTACTGGACATTATTGCATTATAGTGCTAGGATATTAATTATGTTGGTACAAATTTTAAAAATGAAAACGTTTGTTATTCTAGAGTCAATTTGAGGTGATTCAGGACATAGATCTAATCTGATATTTACAAATCTTGAATAATATAGCAAAACATATGGACAATAGTTAGTATAAGAAATCATTTTGAAGTTACCTAAAAGGAAATATACATGTAGCATTATATTTCAAAAATTTATATAATGTATGAATAGTAGATATGACCCAAATTAGGAAGCAGGGTTGGATTTTTAGCACTTGGAGTTTAAGTGTAATAAAGAGAATTATAGAAATATTGATGATTTCAAAATCTATGAAGCAGATGTTCCAAAGCCTGACTTCTTAGTTCCTTTCCCTTTTCCCCATCAGTGAGGGTGTTTTTCTCTACCCTCACTTCAACCACCCACTATCTTAATCATAGCCCACACCTTTTCTCTGCAATAACTTCAATATTCTCCTCCCATAATCTTGGTTCCATACACTTTGATCTCTGACTACCTCATCCTAGTGTTCCAGTTTCTCCCTCCAATACCCTAATTACTACAGTCATTCAACTCACTGGAAACTAAAACCATGGATCTAACCACCCTTCTATAGGCACCAGTCTCATTTCTTCCCATCTTACACAACTTAAAGTTCAGGATAAATCATTAAAATCACTTCCTTCTTAATGATCTTCTTTTCAATCTCAGTGAGGAAAGTAAAGCTTTCTCCAAGCCTCCACTGCCATAACAATCTTTTACATTGTGTTGAAAATTGATGGTTCCCATCCTCTGGGTGTTTGTCTCTAAAGCTCTGTAACACCATGTTTCTTCAGGGAGTAGTAAGGTACTTGCCAAATAGCAACTGCTCAAATATTTGTTAAGCAAATGAGAAAATAAAAGGACAAACAACAGAGATATTTTCCCTCCTTATTTCACCAAATAAATTTCCTTTGTATTTGCAAAACAAAACATTACCAATTTCTACTTGATTTTCTTTTCAAGAATTTATTTTTCTTTCAAGAACCTTTTATTTGTTTATTTTTAGTCACAAATGGATAAGTTGCTACTTAAAGAGAGTAATCATTAATTTAAAATAACTTGTAAGAAAAATGATATGTGAAGTTGATTTACTATTTATACTATTTTAATTAAATAGTGTTCTCACACAGTATTTTAACTTGTTGAATTGACTGCTTTCTTGATTTGATATCAGTTTTATGAATTTTGTGAATTTTTTTTTATATTATTACTCAGGTGGAAATGTTTTACTTTACCACCTGTTTGAATTTGTTTCCCTTTGCTAAAATAAATCTTTTTTAAAAATTACGCTTATTGACACATAATTTTCACACTATTCCCGGAACTAAATGGTAAATAAATATGACCTCCTTCTTGACACATGGTCCATAATGAGCTTCATAAATTAAAAATCAAAGTCCTTGAGTCATTCAATGTAAGAAATTCCAGAGATAATAGAAATTATCTTTTTCGGTTAGTTGATATCAATTTGTCACAACAAATTCAACAAAATGTTATATATTTACGTGCATTTACTGAAAGATTGTCATTGAGTGTTTCAAAATTTGATTAAAAGCACATAATTTTAGGTACAAACATAACTTTAATATCACTTTGTCCATGATGTTAATGTGTGTCCAAAGCTTTGCTCATTAAGTAGACAAGTAATGCTAAGTGCTATATCCCATAAACTCAAACCAAAGTTCTTTTACTGAAAATTTGTTGTAACAATTATCTTCATTAGTCAGGAATTTACTGTTAAAAATTTGCTTTTAGAATACATATGTCTAAGAACCAAAAGGAGTTAGCCTATTCTTTAATTCAATATAATTATACTAGTATTTAGAGAGAGGTTCTGTGTGAAAGTTAGTAGGCTCAGTGCTGAGAATGAAGGAAATCACCCCAATCACCCTGGTTCCTGCCCTCAGGGAGCTTAAAACCCTGTTTGGCCTCAAAGAAGATATTTACAATTAGCCTGCAATTCCAAAAATTAAAAGAAACTGACTATATTCAATAAAAAGTAGATGATTTGCCTCAAAATCCTTTATTTGACCAATGCTTTGGGACTATTTCTGCATTCAGTTTTTAATAGTGACTCAAATTCAATGTGGTGCAGTAGAATGAACTTTTAAATTAGTCAGACATAAGTTTAAATAAGTTCCTGCAACTTGGCTCTGGGTAAGATGTTAACCTCTTTTCAATCTCGTTTTCTTTTTTAAATGTAAATAAAAAGCCCTCTTTCAGGGTGGCTGTAACATTTTTACGTAAGGTTTTCATGGGCCATACACAGTACTTGGAAGACATATGGCATTCAAAATATGGTAGATATTTCTCTGGTGTTACATTTAGGTGGTAACAAATGCATGTTGTTAAGATTCTTAGACACATAGAACTTAAAATAGAAAAAAAAAAAGGGAGAGAGAGAAAGACAAACAAGTTTTCAAAATGTAATCAAATTGTATCAAATAACATTTGAGTGCTTGAGAGAACTAGGATAAAAACAACAACAAAAGTAGTTTAGATTTAAGAGAGAGAAAAAAATTCTTTCCTTAAGGGATTCTCAGTGACTCCCTTACTACTTAAAGAATCAAATAAAAATCCATATAAGTCACAGAATTGTGCAGGTAGAAATTACTTCAGAAATTATATAATACAAGTCTCTTGTTGTACAGCTAGGGAAGCCAAGGTCAAGAGCCCTTGAATTAATTTCAATAGTCAACAGAGTAAGTGAGCTGAAGACTTGCTCATTTCCACACTCTCTGCCAAGACCTCTTTTAAGACAATAAACCACCTCACTTGAAAAAACTTATTCTCAAACATAGATATACAACCTAAACCAGGAAAGAGAAAAGAGCAGGAATGCTATAAAAAGCTGAAATAAGAAGCTTAAATATAACTTACATGTAAAACATAGGTAATCATAAACCCCATATTGCTCTATTTATCTTTACTATTCTTTCCAAATGGAATGTATATAATATTCATCCTAATTATTTTATTAAGATTATTTTAAGAAGTTATTTACTCATTTATGAATGTGATTTTTTCAGACCATTTATTTAGTCACTGCAATTATTTATGCTTAACATATAATCAAAGAACCATAATTCCCTACTGACAAAGTCTCTGAATTGCCAATAATAACCAGTCTTTTTGTGCCAGTCTTAAAACGGTGATTTACCATACATGTATACCATATTTATAATTAAAGTACATGTGAAAATCTAGGACATCTTTGTTAATGAAGTACTTTATTCAAAATTTATAAATGTGATACTGAATATCTGTTATGGCCTGATCTACGGTAAAGAGTGAAGTAAATATACAGACTCAATTAAAAATCACATCTTGATTTAAAATTTTTTAAAAATCCCCTTTTATCTACCACATTTATTTACAATAAATATAACAATGGGGACGTTAAATCAGTATAATTCTATTGGTTTGAAAAAAATTTAAAGCATTTGTGTGTATTTGATATGAAACTTTAAAAAAATTTACTAGATTTTTAACTATTTTAGAGCAGCTTTAGGGTCACAGAAAAATTGAAGAGATGGTACAGAGATTTCTCATATACCCCCTGCCCCCAGGCATGCATAACCTCCCGCATTATCGACATCCTCCTCCAGAGCAATACATTTGTTACAATTGATGAACCTCCACTGACACATCATCACCACCCAAAGTCCATAATTTACATTACAGTTCACTCTTGGTGTTATTCTCTAGCTTTGGACAAATATATAATGACCACCCTAAAAATCCTCTGTGCTCCACTTATTCATTCCTCCCTCCTTCCTAACCTGTGGCAACCACTAAACCTCATACTGTTTCCATAGTTTTGCCTTTCCCAGAATGTTATATAGTGGGAATCATACACTATGTAGCCTTTTCAAACTGGCTTCTTTCACTTATTAATATAGTGAAGGTGAGGAAAAATAATTTCCCCTCTAACCTTCTAGATTCTTAGCTAAGACACTCCATATAATAATAGACAGATTAACAGAAGAAAAGCAAACAGAAGTTTAATAACATGTATAACCTCCTGTACACATGGGAGATTCCCAGGAAAACTGAGTAACTTCCTGAAATGGCCCAACCCATAACTTTAAATACCATCTCAAAGACAAATAAGACGTTGGGAGGGGGAGAGCCAGGTTTTCAGGAAAAGTGCAGGAAACAAAGTTATGGTTGTTATATAGGTTTAAGTCCTTACCTTCTTCTTTGGTAAGTTTCTAGAGAATTGGTCATCCTCCTCTTCTTGGTACAGAAAGGGAGACACCCTGAAAAATATAGAGTTTTCCATATAAATGAAAATGTCTCTTACGAAAGCACAACTTCTACTCAGTTGTCAGAGTTTTTCCTGTCTGCAGTTTCTTAAAAACAATCAGCCTAAAATAGTTTTTATGCCAAAGAGACATATTTTAGGGTATCACATTCTGCTTCCCTTCATTACATTTACGTTTCCTCCATAACTTTTCATGGCTTGGTAACTCATGTCTTTTTAGCACTGAATAATATCCCATTGTTTGGATGTACCACAGTTTACCTACTAAAGAACATCTTGACTGATTCCAAGTTTTGGCAATTATGAATAAAACTGCTAAAAAGACCCGTATGCAGTTATTGTGTGAACATAAGCTTTCAAATCCTTGGGGTAAGTACCTAGAAGTACAATTGCTGGATCGTGGTAAGATGTACCACGTAGTAAGATTGTGGTAAGTATATATTTAATTTCATAATAATCTTTTAAATAAAATAGCTTGGGCTTATTAAAGGAATCCTAAATAGCGTTTTTTAGAAGAGAATAAATATTTTCTTTTCCTCTTTCTTTTATCACATCCTATTGAAAAACAAAGACATAACAGAAAGTGAGAGAGCTGCTCTCTAGAGATATGAACTTTTTTGGTTGATAAAAATCACTTGATCTCCTGTCAAACTTGTGCTGATAACTAAATTGCCTGGCATTAATGTGTATGTTATTCTTTTCACTAGATATAAATTGTTTGAATAGTCTCATGGATTAAATATTATTCAGCAGAAAATAGCCCAAAGATAATATATTTCCACAGATTCTGCTGAAATTTATAATCAAACATATATATATATATATAGAGAGAGAGAGAGAGAGAGAGAGAGAGAGAGATGCCCCCAAATTATTCACATAATATACGTGTCCTACTCTAGGCTCTTTCAAGGGAATATAACCTGGAACTGCATAAATCATAACATAAACTCAGGTCTGATAAGTCTGATAAATAATACTCATAAAGGATTAACTGAAGGATACATAATTCACCCATTCCTGCAATTATCTAATTTTTATTGCAGGATCTAGGTGGGTCACTAGAGAATTATATTATCATCTGAGTTTTTTGCATCTTCCTCAAATCTAAACATTTTAAATAAACTTTCTTTTAATAAAAGTCATCCTCTTTCTGTTACAGAGCCATTAAAATATCCATAAAACTAAAAACTATGTCTGTTTTAGTATAGTTATTCAATGTGTGTGTTTATATATACATATATGTGTGTATGTGTCAGTTAGGAAGATTTTTTTCCCTCAGAGGTAAGTATTAGAAAAAGCATTGTCCTCCTAGGAAGCTGGTAGTAACTGGTTAGTATCATGCATTGTCAACATATATCATTTTATTTTTTACATTTTGCTCTAGTAGTTAGTAAGCTCATATTATGCTTATTTTTTAGCTCAAAAGATATATATTGTGCAGTACAAGATAATATGAGCTTCTATTAAGTCTCTTCTGATTCATATAATTTATAAATTAATTAATAGTTTCAATTTGCCCTAAATATTATTTTTCATCTCCACAGTAATTATATTTAAGTGCTTATGATTTTATGGTTAACATCTGGATGTTTGCTTTATTGAAGGAAAGGAAATTTTAATAAATACAATTTCAAAATCAAATGGTTTGATCAAAATGTACTTACCCACTTAGTATTCACAGTAAATATTTTAAGACTGAAAGCATCATATATTTTATTTTATCTTCTCAGTATATGCCCATTGATAATTTTGATAAAATTATTTAAAATTGCAAAATGTTTGAATATTGATCAAATGCTCTTTTCAAGAAGAATGGCACTGACAGAGTAGTCAAATTAACTTCATGCTTGTACACCAGAGATTTACATTGACTTACTCAAAAAAATGCTAAACTTACTGAAGCTAGAAACTGCCCATTATTCATTATACTTCCTGTGTAGAACATAAGATTTTGCACAAATAGGGGTTTCAAATATTTGTTGAATATATACTCAAAGTGATAAGCTATATTATCTGTTTTCAGTTTATTTTAGGATGAGGTTGAGAGATAATAATCTGTGATATTTGAATACATTACAAAAAATAACACAAAACATTTCACTGGCATATTTATTTATGTTATAAAATTCTTTGATTTATATTTTTACCTCACAGAGAGATTTATGATGTGTCAAGTACCTAATTTTTAATAATAAACGTATTCCTTGATATATTTTAATTTGGTAGCTTTTACTCAGTTGATATATTTAATGATCTACAATTATCTTAGTTTTCTTGGTTTTGTATCAAGTGATCAAGATAGTCAAGGTAAAAAAAAATGCTATGGGAATTATGTGTTTAAAATATCTTATAATACTGTATTTATTTAATTGTGCTTAGTCCTGTTACACTTATCCCTCTTCATTTAATTTGTATACTGTGAAAATTGAGTTTTAATGCAAAATTATAAACCATATAATGTTTTAACAAACACACACCATTACCTAATCCTCTACTGAGTTAAATAGATGGAGTTTTAAACATTATGAAATATAAAATTTTAAACAAAAATAAAATGACTTTAAGTGATATAGTTGAAGCAGCAATCAGCTTAGCAGATGAATCTAGCCAGGAAAGGTCAAAGGGCATGAGAATAATAACTTGTATGTAAAAAACTATTGACATAATAACCCCTAGTAAAATAATCAAGAAATTTCATTATAATATCCCTATTTCTTAAGGTAATAGATTTGTGAGGAATATATATGCTGAAAAGTATTAGTTGCTCACGTCTCTCAGAACTTAGAAAATAACTTAGCTTTTACCTAGAGTTTGCTCTTATATCCCAGATTCTAAATTCTCAATAGAATTTCAAGAGACAAGAATCTTGATGTGGTGAAGGATGGGAGCAAACCATACATTCAACCATCACTACCCTGGAAGAGCTAAAGAAAACTCAATCACAAACCTGGAAGACACTTCACAGAGGGTATCTGAGAAGGTTTAGTTGTAGCCTCCTTAATGAATGGAATCATGGACCATGTCTTTCTTAGACAATAATAATCATTGAAATCATTTACCATAGCTCAAAATATCTTGATTCACAAACTTGGATTCACAAAAGTAATTATTATTCAAGATATTTTTGCTGAGTATATAGCATGTGATACTTTTTGTGAAATATGGTATAAATCCTTCAATTATTAATGAGATTATCGGATATATGGAGGGATAAAGTGTATTGTACAGACAGTATAGAGAAGAGACATGTCATAAAAGATGTAGGGTGTTGGCTTTCTCTTAAAGGATGAATGGAAGATATAAATGAATGGAAGGCAAAAATCTTTGCGGTTTTCCACTGCAAAGGAAAACTCTTGACCAGTGGGCAGAATTTAATAAATAAAATAAAATAACACAAAATATAATATAAAATAAAATATATGCATGGGTTTTAAATTTACTATTTGGAAATGAAGAATAAAAATATGTCCCTCATGGAGAAAGATTTAGATATACTTTAAAATCAAACTATTTAAATCTTGCTGGAATACATCATTTCAAAATGTTTGGGAGATTTATTTTTAACAGTCCTTTCATGGAAATCTCAAATAATTTTTGAAATTATTGAAGTCCTAATTATAAAGATATTATTTGGTTTGTGTAACATAGTAGTGAAGGGATAGATATTAAAGCAAGTTGGGGCCAAATTATGAAAAACCTTAATGCCTGGGGAATCTTTATGTTAAACTAAAGTCAATGAGCTCCTGTTGAAGGATTGGATCATGGCTATGGCATAATCAAGTGAAATTTGAAATTTAACTCAAAGACTAATCTGTCAGAGGCAAATACATTAAATGATGATGGTGAGAAAATTGGAGAATTAAAAACAAAAGCAAAAACACTTTAATTGGAATCTGAAGGCTGGTGGTTGGAGTCTGGTCTGTCAATATGCTATCTGGTCAAATTATTTGAACTAACTTTTGTACTGAGATTATCTTTCTAGCTATATTAAAAGTTAGCATCAAATGGAACAATCAGAGCACACTCTGTAAAGTTTATGTTCATGTATAAATATTATGTATAGCTTTATGGAGGTGGATAATATATGAATAGCGATTTTAAAAATTAGTTTGTTACAGGGACCATATCAATAGAGCTTGATGGTTGACTAGATAAGGTGGAAAGGAGAAAAGGAAGATGGAAAGAATTATTAGTAAGAAAGAATATTAGTAAATTTATCCTCAGATGTAAAATAAGAATAATATAGTTAATATAGTTGGTCACTTATCCATGACTACTAAATGTACTGTAATCTCAGTTCAAAATTACATAACAAGGTAAATTATATCCTCCATTTTCATCAATATACTGAGGAAATGGTCTGGTCATAATTGGCAATTTTCAGAAAGTAGCTTCTTAGAAGGAAAAAAAATTGGATTGGACTGCCCTGTTAAGAATGCAGAGTGATATGGGGGTCATGTGGTATCCTGTAGCTCATAAGACTTGCTTACTCATTCTTAATTCAAGTTGCCGTTTTCATGCAGATTTCCTGGATTCACCTTTTTTTTTCCTCCAGTAATATTGGTTTCATTGAAAAAAAAAATAGCTTCTTTGTTTTATAAGGAATTATGAAGAACATTCATAAGTCTTAATGATAAATTTAAACTATGAAGTAGGTGATTACATTGGAAAAATGGCAATGTACAACAACAACAAAAAAAGATGAAATGCTGCAAGACTAACCAAAGGAAAAACTCTCAAGTTTTGCTTGGTAGTTATGGATACTTTTGGTTCCAAAACTATGAAAAACCTTGACAGTGAAATCGGAAAGGGTGGGGGATGGGAGGTGGAGGAGTATTCAGAAAGGAAGGACTTAAACTGAAAGCCCTTTATAATTCCACTGCTACTATTCCAGTAGTATTTTAGTGGGTCCACAAAGTAAGCAAAAGGAGGACTATCTAATCTTATAATACATTAGTATAATATTATAGAACTGTGGCCAGTTATTGCAAAGTTTGCACTTCATCCTTAATTTCAAAACTACTATAACTATCATAATCTGAATTTAGAATTTTTATTAATAAGCCTATCATAAAAAGAAAACACATCTTGAAGATTATATATACACACATACATGTATATAGACATATATATTAATATATATGTCTATATGTGTCATACATATATAAAAAATAGAGCAAACTGTAATATTTGTTTTGAATTTTTGAATTTTACTTTATTTTTTATACAGCATGTTCTTATTAGTTATCCATTTAATACATATTAGTGTATATAAGTCAGTCCCAATCTCCCAATTCATCACACCACCACCACCACTCCTGCCACTTTCCCCTCTTGCTGTCCATACATTTTTGGTCTACATCTGTGTGTCTATTTCTACCCTGCAAACCAGTTCATCTGAACCATTTTTCTAGGTTCCACATATATGCATTAATATACAATATTTGTTTTTCTCTTTCTGACTTACTTCACTCTATATGAAAGTCTCTAGATCCATCGACGTCTCAACAAATGACTCAATTTCATTCCTTTTTATGGCTGAGTAATATTCCATTGTATATACGTACCACACTTCTTTATCCATTCGTCTGTCGATGGGCATTTAGTTTGCTTCCATGACCTGGCTATACTAAATAGTGCTGCAATGAACATTGGGGGTGCATGTGTCTTTTTGAATTATGGTTTTCTCTGGGTATATGCCCAGCAGTGGGATTGTTGGATCATATGGTAATTCTATTTTTAGTTTTTTAAGGAACCTCCATACTCTTCTCCATAGTGGCTGTAACAATTTACATTCCCACCACCAGTGCAAGAGGGTTCCCTTTTCTCCACACCCTCTCCAGCATTTGCTGTTTGTAGATTTTCTGATGATGCCCATTCTAACTGGTGTGAGGTGATACCTCATTGTAGTTTTGATTTTCATTTCTCCCATAATTAGTATGTTGAGAAGCTTTTCATGTGCTTCTTGGCCATCTGTATGTCTTCTTTGGAGAAATGTCTATTTAGGTCTTCTGCCCATTTTTGGATTGGGCTGTTTGTTTCTTTAATACTGAGCTGCAAGAGCAGTTTATATACTTTGGAGATTAATCCTTTGTCCATTGATTCGTTTGCAAATATATTCTCCCATTCTGAGGGTTGTCTTTTCATCTTGTTTATGGTTTCCTTTGCTGTGCAAAACCTTTTAAGTTTCATTAGGTTCCATTTGTTTATTTTTGTTTTCATTTCCATTACTCTAGGAGGTGGATCAAAAAAGATCTTGCTGTGATTTATGTCAAAGAGTGTTCTTCCTACGTTTTCCGCTAAGAGTTTTATAGTGTCTGGTCTTACATTTAAGTCTCAAATCCACTTTGAGTTTATTTTTGTGTATGGTGTTAGGGAGGTTCTAATTTCATTCTTTTACATGTAGCTGTCCAGTTCTCCCAGCACCACTTATTGAAGAGACTGTTTTTTCTCCATTGTATATCCTTGCCTCCTTTGTCATAGATTAGTTGACCATAGGTGCGTGGGTTTATCTCTGGGCTTTCTATCTTGCTCCATTGATCTCTGTTTCTGTTTTTGTGCCAGTAGCATTTTGTCTTGATTACTGTAGCTTTGTAGTATAGTCTAAAGTCAGGGAGTCTGATTCCTCCAACTCTGTTTTTTTCCCTCAAGAGTGCTTTCGCTATTTGGGGTCTTTTGTGTCTCCATACAAATTTTAAGATTTTTTATTCTAGTTCTGTAAAAAATGCTATTGCTAATTTGATAGGGATTGCATTGAATCTGTACATTGCTTTGGGCAGTATAGTCATTTTCAAAATGTTGATTCTTCCAATCCAAGAACATGGTATATCTATCCATCTGTTGGTATCATCTTTAATTTCTTTCATCAGTGTCTTATAGTTTTCTGCATACTGGTCTTTTGTCTCTCTAGGTAGGTTTATTCCTAGATATTTTATTCTTTTTGTTGCAATGGTAAATGGGAGTGTTTCCTTAATTTCTCTTTCAGATTTTTCATCATTAGTGTATAGGAATGCAAGAGATTTCTGTGCATTAACTTTGTATCCTGCAACTTTACCAAATTCATTGATTAGCTTTAGTAATTTTCTGGTGGCATCTTTAGGATTCTCTATGTATGGTATCATGTCATCTGCAAACAGTGACAGCTTTACTTCTTTCCAATTTGTAGTCCTTTTATTTCTTTTTCTTCTCTGATTGCTGTGGCTAGGACTTCCAAAACTATGTTGAATAATAGTGGCAAGAGTGGACATCCTTGTCTTGTTCCTGATCTTAGAGGAAATGCTTTCAGTTTTTTACCATTGAGAATGATGTTTGCTGTGGGTTTGTCATATATCGCCTTTATTATGTTGAGGTAGGTTCCCTCTATGCCCACTTTCTGGAGAGTTTTTATCCTAAATGGGTGTTGAATTTTGACAAAAGCTTTTTCTGCATCTATTGAGATGATCGTATGGTTTTTCTTCTTCAATTTGTTAATATGGTGTATCACATTGATTGATTTGCATATATTGAAGAATCCTTGCATCCCTGGGATAAATCTCACTTGGTCATGGTGTATGATCCTTTTAATGTGTTGTTGGATTCTGTTTGCTAGTATTTTGTTGAGGATTTTTGCATCTATGTTCATCACTGATATTGGCCTGTAGTTTTCTTTTTTTTGTGACATCTTTTTCTGGTTTTGGTATCAGGATGATTGTGGCCTCATGGAATGAGTTTGGGAGTGTTCCTTCCTCTGCAATTTTTTGGAAGAGTTTGAGAAGGATGGGTTTTAGCTCTTCTCTAAATGTTTGATAGAATTCGCCTGTGAAGCCATCTGGTCCTGGGCTTTTGTTTGTTGTATGATTTTTAGTCAGTTTCAATTTCATTGCTTGTGATTGGTCTGTTTATATTTTCTATTTCTTCCTGGTTCAGTCTCGGAGGGTTGTGCTTTTCTTAGAATTTGTTCATTTCTTCCAGGTTGTCCATTTTATTGGCATATAGTTGCTTGTAGTAATCTCTCGTGATCCTTTGTATTTCTTCAGTGTCAGTTGTTACTTATCCTTTTTCATTTTTAATTCTGTTGATTTGAATCTTCTCCCTTTTTTTCTTGATGAGTCTGGCTAATGGTTTATCAATTTTATTTATCTTCTCAAAGAACCAGCTTTTAGTTTTATTCATCTTTGCTATTGTTTTCTTCATTTCTTTTTCATTTATTTCTGATCTGATCTTTATGATTTCTTTCCTTTTGATAACTTTGGGGTTTTTTTCTGTTCGTCTTTCTCTAATTGCTTTAGGTGAAGGTTAGGTTGTTTATTTGAGATTTTCCTTGTTTCTTGAGGTAGGATTGTATTGCTATAAACTTCCATCTTAGAAGTGCTTTTGCTGCATCTCATAGGTTTTGGGACATCGTGTTATCATTGCCATTTGTTTCTAGGTATTTTTTGATTTCCTCTTTGATTTCGTCAGTGATCTCTTGCTTATTTAGTAGTGTATTGTTTAACCTCCATGTATTTGTATTTTTTACAGTTTTTTCCCCATAATTGATATCTAGTCTCATAGCATTGTAGTCGGAAAAGATACTTGATATGATTTCAAGTTTCTTAAATTTACCAAGGCTTGATTTGTGACCCAAGATATGATCTATCCTGGAGAATGTTCCATGAGCATTTGAGAAGAAAGTGTATTTTGTTGTTTTTGGAAGGACTGTCCTGTAAATATCAATTAAGTCTATCTTGTTTAATGTATCATTTAAAGCTTGTGTTTCCTTATTTATTTTCATTTTGGGTGATCTGTCCATTTGTGAAAGTGGTGTGTTAATGTCCCCTACTATAATTGTGTTACTGTCGATTTCCCCTTTTATGGCTGTTAGCATTTTCCTTATGTATTGAGGGGCTCCTATGTTGGGTGCATAAATATTTACAACTGTTATATCTTCTTCTTGTATTCATCCCTTGATTTTTAGGTAGTGTCCTTCTTTGTCTCTTGTAATAGTCTTTATTTTAAAGACTATTTTTTCTGATATGAGAATTCCTACTCCAGCCTTCTTTTGATTTCCATTTGCAAGGAATATCTTTTTCCAACCCTTCACTTTCAGTCTATATGTGTCCCTAGGTCTGAAGTGGGTCTCTTGTAGACAGCATATATATGGGTCTTGTTTGTATCCATTCAGCAAGCCTGTGTCTTTGGTTGGAGCATTTAATCCATTCACGTTTAAGGTAATCATCGTTATATATGTTCCTATTACCATTTTCTTAATTTTTATGGGTTTCTTTTTTACGTCCTTTTCTTCTCTTTTGTTTCCCACTTAGAGAAGTTCCTTTAGCATTTGTTGTACAGCTGGTTTGTTGGTGCTGAATTCTCTTAGCTTTTGCTTGTCTGTAAAGTTTTTGATTCCTCCATCGAATCAGCATGAGTTCCTTGCTGGGTAGAGTAATCTTGCTTGTACATTCTTCCTTTTCATCACTTTAAATATATCATGCAACTGCCTTCTGGCTTGCAGAGTTTCTGCTGAGAATTCAGCTGTTAACCTTATGGGAGTTCCCTTGTATGTTATTTACCGTTTTTCCCTTGTTGCTTTCAATAATTTTTCTCTGTCTTTAATTTTTGTCAGTTTGATTACTCTGTGTCTAGGCATGTTTCTCCTTGGTTTATCCTTCCTGGGACTCTCTGTGCTTCCTGGACTTGGGTGGCTATTTCCTTTCCCATGTTAGCGAACTTTTCTTCTATAATCTCTTCAAATGTTTTCTCAGGTCCTTTCTCTCTCTCTTCTCTTTCTGGGACCCCTATGATGCGAATGTTGTTGCATTTAATGTTGTCCCAGAGGTCTCTTAGGTTGTCTTCATTTCTTTTCATTCTTTTCTCTTTATTCTATTCCATGGCAGTGAATTCCACCCTTCTGTCTTCCAGGTCACTTAACCGCTCCTCTGCCTCAGTTATTCTGCTATTGATTCCTCCTAGTGTATTTTTCACTTCAGTTATTGTATTGTTCATCTCTGTTTGTTCTTTAATTCTTCTAGGTGTTTTTTCTTTAATTCTTCTATGTCTTTGTTAAACATTTCTTGTATCTTCCCAACCTTTGCCTCCAGTCTTTTTCTGAGGTCCTGGATCATCTTCACTATCATTTTTCTGAATTCTTTTTCTGGGAGGTTGCCTATCTCCACTTTATCTAGTTGTTTTTCTGTGGTTTTATCTTGTTCCTTCATCTGGTACATAGCCTTGTGCCTTTTCATCTTGTCTGTCCTTCTGTGAATGTGGTTTCTGTTCCACAGGCTGCAGGATTGTAGTTCTTCTTTCCTCTGCTCTCTGCCCTCTGTTGAATGAGGCTATCTTGTGCCAGTTACCTGATGGGAGTGACTGGTGGTGGGTAGAGCTGGGTGTTGCTCTGCTGGGCAGAGCTCAGTAAAACTTTAATCTGCTTGTCTGCTGATGGGTGTGGCTGGGTTCCCTCCCTGTTGGTTGTTTGGCCTGAGGCGACCCAACACTGGAGCCTATCTGGCTCTTTGGTGGGGCTAATGGCAGACTCTGGGAGGGCTCACACCAAGGGGTACTTCCCAGAACTTCTGCTGCCAGTGCCCTCGTCTTCATGGTGAGCCACAGCCACCCCCCACCTCTGCAGGAGACCCTCCAACTCTAGCAGGTAGGTTTGGTTCAGTCTCCTATAGGGTCACTGCTCCTTTCCCTGCATCCTGATGTGCACACTACTTTGTTTGTGTCCTCCAAGAGTGGAGTCTCTGTTTCCCCCAGTCCTGTTGAAGTCCTGCAGTCAAATCCCACTAGACTTCAAAGTCTGATTCTCTAGGAATTCCTCCTCCTGTTGCCGGACCCCTAGGTTGGGAAGCCTGATGTGGGGCTGAGAACCTTCACTCCAGTGGGTGGACTTCTATGGTATAAGTGTTCTCCAGTTTGTGAGTCACCCACCCAGCAGTTATGGGATTTGATTTTATTGTGATTGCACCACTCCTACTGTCTCATTGTGGCTTCTCCTTTGTCTTTGGATGTGGGGTATGTTTTTTGGTGAGTTCCAGTGTCTTCCTGTCGATGATTGTTCAGCAGTTAGTTGTTATTCCAGTGCTCTCGCAAGAGAGAGTGAGCACACGTCCTTCTACTCTGCCATCTTGGCAAATTGTAATCTTAAAATGCCAAATCTATAAACATATATTATAACTATGGTTATTTTTTAAAACTTTCACAGAAATTAAATTAACAACATTAATATTTATTTTTATCAATCTAGCATTTTAAGAGTACAATTTGTTTTGGTAAAATATTATTATCTACCCTAACAATTAATATTTATCTGACTCTAATATGTAGGGATAGGAAAGTATATTTTGTTACATAAATAGTCATAGAGATATGTATAGAATTATTAAAGAGACAATAAAACCTATTTATGGAAAATATGAAAGAAGAAATTTTTGGACAAGTGCTCCATCTAACAGATAAAAGCAGCAAGCCCATTGGATAATCAAAACCATTCGTTATCTAATTAAGTATGCCAAATTCAGTATATAGGAATTACGTAGCTTCCCTTTCTGTTTTGAATGAATGAACAAATCAGATAATTGCTTGGTGGTTTGTTTCACTTGCCTGTACAGGTAAAAGATATGCAAATATGAAGCCACTATGTAAAACAGCAAAGTAAAGTATATCCCTCGTTAAATATCTCATATGTATTAGTTACAGAATATTATCATAAGCATTAACTCAGGGACAAAATGCATATTTTGCCACATAAGAAATAAAAGAATAATAATTTTTAAAACTGAGAATTTTCTGGTTGTCTTTGTGGCATATTCTCCATTGGGGGAAAAATCATTTGTGTATTTGGCAAAATCATTAAAATGTATTAAACCATATATCAGGGATAAATGGTATATTTTCTCAATGACATTGACATTTGAGCAATGAAAGTACAATATTTGGGAGATGATAAAAGTAGTTATTATACCAGGGTGATAGCTATTTTTTGCCTTCGTGGAATCTTAATGGCAGCAGCAAAACATCATTTTAGGTTGCCTGAGGTAATCATAGTGAAATACACACAATACCCCAGCTCCAGGGTTCATGAACCAAGAAGCAGAAGAATTCTTCAGTCTACTCTAACTTCTCAAAATCATTCACCCAAGCCAGGATTTCTCAACACACAGTTCTTTACAATAGTCCACAGGAAGAAAAAATAAAACAGCTCATAAGAATTTGAGAGTTCTTCATGTTTCATCTTCCTTTTGGAAATCTAAGCACGCAGGCATGCACACACACACACACACACACCTATATACAGTATAGTTATTTATAGTGTTATAACTATAATTATATATCTCATTGAATATAGTAATAGTTTAGTTATAATTATGGCTATATGTATAACTTGTAGTAAAAAAACTTCCTCTATTTTGTTTTATCACAAATTCCCAAACTTCTTTGCTGACATATTCACTTTCCGCCACCCCAAAAGTGCACTGAGAACTTTGGTACATATTTAAGTAAACAATTAATGACTGCTGGTGAATCCTTCAACATTGATGAAAGCAGCATTTACTTTAGACCTAAATTAACTGAAGCTGCCCTGCTTGGGGGAAAATCATACTAAGAGACTGATATAATACCAGGAACTCATTAGGGAAATTCAGGACACTTAGTAGCTTAGAAAGTCACATCGTACTCCTTGGACCCTAGAACTCGGTACATAGTGTTTGCTTAATAAATTTAATTAATTTTACTAAAGTAATTTGATTGAAGGTTATAAATTTAACTAAACTCCTGAATTTAAGGGATTATGTGCAGGACTAATCTTAAAGAATATACCTTTCACCAAAGATTTTATTGCTCATATGTCCTAAATAGATGAGTTTGAGATCACAGCCTGTAAAAAACTATAGTACATAGATTTATTTCATTCTAATGTAGTACTTATAGGTAACATGCTACATTTCTAACTCTACAAATTATACAAAGTATTTACATAAAGAGTCTATTTTCTGGAATGATTATAAAGTTATTCCATCATTCATGAAACTGAAACAATACAGGTTTGCCTGCATTAAGTGTGACAGCGAGAAGGTGCCCAGTACTGTGACCCCAACTTAACTATTAGAATGTTATCCCTTGATAACAATATTATTTGACTTTGTCAACATTTCAATTGTTACTTACATGGCTTTGGAAAATAAGCCTATGTTTTAGACCTCTCCATGTTTATAATTTCCTCAACAATTGCAGAATCTCAACATTTGATTACATAAGCATCCCTAAATATAAGCCTAAATATTTATGTATACGTTTTGGGAGAAAATAATTTCATCCCTTGAATATTAATGACTTCTCTTCGAAAATAGAAGATAACTTAGATTTAAGCTTCCATTTCATAATATATATGTCATTATATATGTCGTTCTTATTTATAAGAGGTTTCTCTTCCAGTTTAGCATGTACTTGTCTCCCAGCTAAACTGAATAGATCTTGATGAATAAAGAATCCAAAGATGTTGGCTTCAGGGCATTTGAGATCAATCTCATTATACAATATTGTTAAGAAAACTGTTTGTTTTATACAGGACAACCATTATATGTGACATGCAGTAGGCAAAAGGTTAAATACATATTGTAAATTTTTAAAAAATAAAATTGTTTCAAATTAAAATGAATTCATGAGAGAATATGTGCTGTCATGAATTAAAAAAAAAAAAGAAAGGCAATTTTATAGGCAACTTGTGCCTTAGTTTAATTCATGTCACCATATTGAACTTCCAAGATGGAATAAGTGGTATTTTCAGCAATTTAAAGTGAAGCATTAACTCTCTCAAAACATTCTTGCTGGAGACTTACTTTCATTGCTCCCACTGTGTATATAGTTCCAAAGGATATGAAATTATCATAGCTCTTATCACAACCTCATTACAGTAGAATATATTTGTTAAAAAATCAGAAGCAATTTTAAAGCAGCTTTAAAAATGTTTCTGTAAAAATTTGTGTATTCACTAAGTTGTCAAGTTGTAATATGTGAAATTATCTGAGTGAATTATTTCTTGGGGATCAAGAAAATATTCTCACTGAAATTATGAAGATTGTGTATTTATTTCTGTTGACCAGATCAAGCAGAAACCAATTTGACTTTGTTTTTAATTTTACTGAAAGAGTTTGAACATGTAGTTTCATCTCCATATAAACAGAATGTATTCTGAACATCCAAAACATAATGTATTACCTAAAGTATAATACCATGCTGACATATAATAATACATATATAGTTGATAATATATATGTAAATATAATGAATTATTATATTTTGAATATTGTTTTATTTACCTTTAATATATTAAAGGTACCTTAATTTTAGGATTGATGTTTTTAGATAAAATGAAGGCATTTACACTTTAAAAAAAGTCTTGTTGAGAACGGGCATTTTGCCTCTATTTATCTCTTAGGTTTCATTTAAACCACTGCATCACACCTGTTTTTAGCACCTGGCATCAGTTTTTGTAAAATATAACTATCTATCATTTTTAAACAAACAAAAAGAAATTATTTATTAAGGATGACAAAATTGTATTCTGTATCTAGATTCGTCTTAAAATTATAGGTATGTCAATACAAATTTGATGTTATGAACTGAAAGGTTTAAATGCCATAAGCTATTTTCTTGATGTTAAAAAAGAATAACTATCCAAGTGTGGTGATATTTTCAGTTAATGTTTCTGCAGAGGTAATTAAAGGTTTATCAAATTATGACAAAGATTTAATCATATGTTAGGTCACAAAGAACTAATCTAAATCTTTTCTCAAGGAAGTTTGTTAAAGTCAGTTTAAATGCGAACTAGTCTTCAAAACTGAGGTTTGCTATCTAGGTCATATCTATCATCATTTTTTCTTAAGTTCACCAATCTCTTCTTTATCTTTGCTAGCATTTGATAGATGTGTGTCTCATATGCTAATGCAATGTGCAAGTTAATTCATTTAGGCAAACCAATTAGCTACTTCTTTCATGTGACACAAGTTGATTTCCAGTCTAAATATATAGCTTTTTTGGTTCTCATTGAATTGCATAGTGAAAATGCAAAATTCTGTTTTGACTTAATACTTCCAGTAGAAGTCCTCATAGAAGGAAACACAACTAGTAGAGGTTAAAAAGAATGAGATTAATTTGAGATACAATTCGATATTAACATATTGATTTAGAGGACACATTTAAAATAATTGGTTTTATGTTGGACTGCTAGAAAATAGCAAACAGGTCAACTGGATTCAATCCTTTGAAAGCTCTTTCTGGACAGGATCTGTCACGTTATCAGGTAGCAGATATTTAAGTAATTTGTGCTGAATAAAAGAACGAATTAAACTAAAATTTAATACAATTTTAAAAGATGTTTATGCAATGACAATTCTAATTATTCAGAGAAATACTACAAATGTAGCTCAGTTAATTTATCAGAAATTTCTATTACTTGGGTAAAAACACATGTTTTTGGAAATAACTGTTTATTTTACTGAATTTTTCAGTTTGGATTTAAATGTTTAATACTATGTGGATGTACTGGTATAACAGCATAATTAGGCATTACACTTTTATATAACATGAGCCTCTGGAATTAAAAAGAAGAGATAAAATCAATGATCATTTCTGTTGGGGGGATTTGGTAATGACTGGTAATTTTAATTATACCTTCTACTCCAGAGAGCATCACTGGGAGCTGTAATAATTTCCTAAAGGCAAAATATTATGAGAAGGATGTTCAACTTGGATCCTAATTCTAATAGGACCTCTACTATCAACAATATGTCAGAGATGGCGTGAGTGGACTTTTTGTCTCTTTCTTCATTTTTACTTGAAGGAATTTGTGTTGCATGAATTCTTAAATAATATAATGGAGGTCAGTGTTTCCAAAAGTTATATCACATTAGTGTAAGTCCTGAGAGATGTTCTATAAAAAATGTTTGTCCTCAATGAATTTAGGAGACACTATGTACTATTCCACTTGAAGATTTACATACTCATTTGCATATTAAGGGCTCATTGAAGTCATTCAATAAATTATTGAAATGCACTTGGGAAGTTCTGATGTAGGTAAATACACAAAGTTTTTGGTCAATATTAACTTATGATATTTATTAAGAAATCATTAGTATTCTAATCTTCTTAAAGTAGATGCCCCAGAAAGAGCTACCAATTTATAATTACTCAGATAGCAAAGTACCACCTTGAGGCTATGTCTTAAATAAAGCCTCCAATGGGGAGTAACACTTTACTTATCTGAATTGCACCTGAACAGCTTGGAGACCTCCCATAGTTAAGCTTGCTGACCTCCTGCATAAAATAAAGTAAAATATCCAGAGTGCTGTAAAAAAAGTGAAATGCTGCAAGTCTGTGAACTTCTTCCTATTTCTATTTTATTTATACTGTTTATAAAAGTAAATTACTTGTTTGAAGTACTACTCTTGAAGCTGCCTGGATCTCTATGGGGAAGTACTCCTGTGAATCCTCTTTTATTGGTAGTGGTTGATCTTCAGCTCTGGGATGAGATCTGAGAGGTTAAAAGCTTTGCTTTCTAGTGGGAGAGTCAATCTGATTTGAGAATAGAGGGAGACTTTCTAGTAAGAATCAAACCTGATGGAAACGACCTCTTTTAAAACTGACTCCAAATAGTGTACCCAGGGCGGCTGCATTTCTGTAAATAGCTGGAAAATGTTTTCCTTTATGTTTCAGCTCCAAAGAGCAATTACAAAGATAACATCTAACAGGAGTTCGGAACCATTTTTGCCATCCTAAAGAAAGTTTACTTCTCCCCTTACCTGCCCCCACTTTAGTTTTGGTTAAGAAACAAAAATGCTGTTTATTCTGATGTTTTATTAATTGAGGAAAAAAATTAATTTAACATTTATGAATAATTTTGCTGAATCTATTTCTCTTATAAGAGAATCTATTTCTCTTATTCTGTTACATGAGAATAGACATTTTCTAGTCATCATTTTAGTTGGATCATCAGAAACAAAATGATGTATTTTCTCCTAGATAACATAAGTGATTTTTATGCCTTTAGTAATACTGAAACAATAATTTTTAACCCTGTTGGAAGACCCTTTCGAGAACTGGTTATAAGCTACGATTATTCCTTCCAGGGGAAAAGTATGCTTGAAATCCAATTTGATGAGTTACTAAGACCTCAGGTAAAGAAATGAGGAGCAGAAGAGCGGAGAGAGGGAGTAGCACTAACTTCATTCATTCTAAACTCTCTTCTTCTGATAGAGGATAGATAGATGGATAGAGAGAGAGATAGAGAGATAGATAGATAGATAATCAATGCACACATACATACATACTGTCCACATTCAAAAAATTTTAATTAATATTTGCAATGCTAATTATGAACACAGCAGAAAATGTCCCAGGCCACCTGAGCGTTCAGGTATAAATAACAGAATTCAACGCCCTCAGCCGAGCATCAGTTTAAGTGGGTTTTGTGAAATTAATAATTTTAATGGTAAATTCTTTTCCATCTGACCAAATTTTTTAGTGTTTTTATTTATTTATGTATACCCTGTTTTATTCCACAAAGACTCAATGCTATTAGAGAAAAAGAAAAAAATGTATCTTGAAAGATTTTATTAAAATGTACAAATTCTCAGACATTATTTGTAGAAAAAAATATTTACCAATTAGATCTTTGCACATTTGTACTGTCTATAAAAGGAAATTACTTGTTGAAGTACTACCTCTTCAAGTAGCCTGGTTCTCTATGGGAAGTACTCTTATGAGTCCTCTTTTATTGAAAGTAGTTAATCTTTAGTTGGAAGGATCTCCTTTAGAGGTGGTCTAAGAGAGACAAAGGCACGTCATGGGAAGTAAGAAGGAAGGGATAGAGTTATAGATTCTTATCAGTCAAATATTTTGCATGGCAAAGTACCATCCTCAAATGTTATCTCTGAATAACCTATACATGTGTTAGGTCACCTTACACTCTTCTTGCTTCTGTGCTTACATCCTTTTTCTTATTCCTTATTTTCTTTTTCCAATTCCATATTTCCACTTAATCAAATCCTAATATTTACTGATCTCAGCTTGGTTTGGAACACTCTGTGAAACCTTTCTCTACCAATCCAAAAACTCATGTCATATTTTTCAACTTCTTTTCTATATTGTTAAATACTAATTTAAAAATATCATTCTTTACACCTAAGTACATATATTAGCATATTTTGAAACATTTTCCTGAGTGTAAACCTTGTTTATTCAATGATACTAGAATAAAAAATAGAGATTATGAGCAAAATTTGCCTTATAGCAATGACTTTGGAAAAACATAAGGGGTTCAAGTCTGATCCTAGAACTCAGCCACTGCTATCAACTATGAAAACCTATGAAATTAAATTCTCTACTCCATTATCTGTAGTGAGGATCCAATTGGGAAAATAAAATAAATGTGCTAGTTTTTTATTAAGTAGTAAATTTCTGTTTAAATTCTTATTTTTAATATAAATGCAAGTACCTAGTAGAGCATGCTCCAATACAAAGTACCTCTGAGAAATGTAAATGTGAATTCAACATATTATAAAGCAAAATGAAAGAAATAACAATACATTAGGTGTAGGTATCTCTATAAAAATGACCATTTTTTATATAAAAGCTCAAATACTAAACTTATTTGAAGAAAAAAGTAATCATGAGGTATGAAAAAGGAGGTGTAGAATACAGCTTTTCAGAGATCTATTCAAATAATTTTAATGAAACATTTTTCTTTAAATAATGATTTAGAGAAATTTTCTCTGATAAATGACTCATCTGGCCTCTTGTACATGACTGATATAAAGATTCTTATTGTTTACAAACTAAATGTCTCAGATATTTATAATATATAAAAACTTTATCATAATATCAAAAAAATAAAAATAGGTAAAATATTTCTTAGAATAAGTACAAATACACATTTCTTATTAAGGTGGGTAACAGTGAAAGAGACGTCAGCTCTTGCAGAGGTGGCAGAGATGATGCCTAGCTAATAGCCTTCTACAGATCTACCATATTCCAAGAAATTATCTTCTTTTAACCCAGCTACACACAGCCAGAGTTACGTTTGTTCAACTAAAGTTATTTCCTAAAACAAATTTGACCATATTTATCTGCTTCACCCACCCAGCTTCCTGATGACTATCCACAGGTATTTTGAGAGTGTTCCTATCATAATTGTCACTTTCTTTCTGTCACAGGGATGGAGTCTTCTTCACCCACCTGTGTTCTTGAATCCATTTAGTCTCATCTTCTCCAGAGCCTCCTCCATCAAATATACCCTTTCTTTTATCTTTCTCAGAGCCTAACCACTTTCCATTTTTTGATTTATCCCTTTCAATTTAAACAGACACTTGTTTCACCTATTTGAAAAAAAAAAAAAGAGAGAATCTACTCGTTGTTGTTCAACTGGAACTCAAGTGGCTGAGCAGGGGTTTACTTTTGGACATTGCTGAAAGCTAAATGCAACACCAACTCAGAAATCTAAAGTGCCCTGCTTTTCTTCCAGGTTACAATTGTCCTGGGGAGAGATAGGACAGGGCAGACCAGAGGGCTAAGGTTAGTTATAAGTTGGACAGTCTCAAGTAGTAGCATCTGATCACAAAAAGAATTTACTCATGATTATCCTTTAGCACGGAGCTATCAATACTATATCTTTTTTTTTTCTCTTTCTCTTCAATACAAGACATCTTGAAATAGCAGTATTTATACTATACAGGATTTCTTTCTTTATTTATTTCACCTCTCATTTATTCATTATCCCTGTGAAATATGGCTTCCTCTCATAATTATACTTAGCTATAAAATATTGCCAATCACATCATAATTGCAAATTTAATACATACTCCACTACTGACACAACCTCTTTTAAACACTTGACCCATTTGGCCACCCTTAGTCTTAAAACTCTTTTGACTTGTGCATAACTGGTCTTCCATTTCTTCAATTGTTCTGCTACTGTGTGGGCACTATATATTACAATTTGCAAATATTCTTATTTTAATTCTAAACGTTGTCTTATCCCTAAGTGACTTTTTGTTTATATAGCCATTTGTATTATTTTTATCATGCAATTTGCCTATTTAGTTCCTTTTTTACCCTATTTTTTAATTGAGGTATAGTTGACTTACAATACATTAATTTTGGGTATACAACATAGTGATTTAATATTTTTATACAATACACACCATAAAAAGTTATTACAATATTACTGACTGTATTCCCTGTGCTGTATAGTACATCCATTTGACTTTTTATCTTACAATTGATAGTCCTACTTCTTAATCCCCTCCAATTATTTCACCCATTCCCTCACCCTCCCCACACCCAGAAACCACTGGTTTGCTCTCTGTATCTGTAAGTCTGTTTCTGTTTTGCTATACATGTTCATTTGTTCTGTTTTTCAGATTCTACATATAAGATGGACACTTTAGGTCCATCCATGCTGTTGCAAATTGCAAAATTTCATTCTTTTAAAGGCTAGGTAATATTCCATTGTACATATATACCTCAATTACTTTATCTATTCATCTGTCAATGGACACTTAGATTGCTTCCTGGCTATTATAAATAATGTTGTAGTGAACATTAGTGTGTATATATCTTTTAAAATTAGTGTTTTCATTTTCTTTGAATAAATACCCAGAAGTAGAATTGCTGGATTGTATGGAATTTCTATTTTGATTTTTTGAGGAACCCCCATACTGTTTTCCATAGTGACTGTACCAATTTACATTCCCACCAGCAGTGCACAAGAGTTCCCTTTTCTCCACATCCTCACCAATACTTGTTATTTCTTGTGTTTTTGATGATAGCTACTCTGACAGGTGTGAGGTGATAGCTTATTTTGGTTTTGATTTGCATTTCCCTGATGGTTAGTGATGTTGAGTATCTTTTCATGTGTTTGTTGGCCATTTGGATGTCTTCTTTGGAAAATGCCTATTCAGGTCCTCTGCCCATTTTTTAATGGGATTGTTTTTTTTTTGATATTGAGTTGTATGAGTTCTATATATATATTGGATATTAACCCCTTTTTGGATGTATCATTTGCAAATATCTTCTTCTACTCAGTGGGTTGCCTTTTCATTTTGCTGATGGCTTCCTTTGCTGTACAATACTTTTTAGTTTGGTGTTGTCCCATTTATTTATTTTTGCTTTTGTTGCCCTTGCCTGAAGAAACAGATCAAAAAAAATATTGCTAATACTGATGTCAAAGGGCATACTGCCTATGTTTTCTTCTAAAAGTTTTATGGTTTTAGGTCTTAAATTTAGATTGTTAATCCATTTTGAGTTTAGTTTTGAATATGGTGTGAGAAAATAGTCTAGTTTGATTCTTTTACATGTAGCTGTCCAGTTTTCCCAACACCACTTATTGAAGAGACTGTCTTTTCCCCCATTGAATAGTCTTGTCTCCTTCATTGAAGATTAATAGACCATATGTGCATGGGTTTATTTGGTGCTCTCTATTTTGTTCCATTGATCCATGTGTCTGTTTTTTGGCCAGGACCATAGTGTTTTGATTACTATAGCTTTGTAATATAGTTTGAATTCAGAGAGTATGATAGTCCCAGCTTTGTTCTTCTTTCTCAAAATTGGTTAGGCTATTCAGAATATCTTTGTAGTTCTTTTATTTCCATAATCTAGTCCTTTCTACACTCTTATCATTTATTTTTTTCTAAAATGTATTAACTTATTTCAGTCACTTATAACAACCTCTGTCTGTAACTTAATAGGGATTAGTTTGTTTAATAACTGATAGAGTGATAAATATATTATTATATTGGTGTTCTATTTTTCCTTTGTTGTTGTTTCTCCCAGAGACTATAACATATATTCCTCTTCAAAGTTAATTAAAAATATATCTTCATGGATATTTTCATGATTTAATAGAGATAAAGAATTGGATTTTTTTTTTACTTTGGCACTTAACATGAATTTTACTGTTTATAGTTGTAAGCTTCAAGTTATGAGATAGCACAATGGTTGAGTATATTATACATTATATCTGGTTAAACCATAAGAGGTTATTTGTTGATGATAATTACAGAGAAGCAAATGATAATCATGGTAAGTCACTAATTAACTCATGTTCTTGTCTCTCTGAAATAGCATCAGTTAACTATTCCATATTAGGTTAAAAATAAAATAAAATTTAAATCATTATGAGTTTAATAAATTAACTTTTATAATATTTACATATTCCTAATTATTTTCAGAGAATGTTATTATAATTTTGCTGATGTATATGAAACAAGATATCCATTTCAAATTAAACTTCTCAATTAAATTAAGTGAAAACTTTAACTTTCCTCACTAGTGCCAAGAAGGAATCTCTTTAGAACACAACATTCATTGCCTTTCCCTGAATCTATACCTGCACATGCCCCATATTGTGGATCCTCATTTTATCCCCTGAAATGTGTAATGAGAAGGTAATTTACCCTTAATGAAATGCCAGGAAGTGTATACCAGAAAGTATTATGAAGAAAAAAAATGTCATTTTAAATAGGTACACCTACTCTCTAAATGACTAATAGTAGGGAACTTCTAACTCTCAGGTAAATCAGAAAATATGCAAATTGCCTCTTTAAATTCTTTTCTTGTAAAATGGATAGTAAATGTCAGAATAACCTTGTACTTGGAGAAAAATGATACACGGATAAAGTGTTAAATTTCAGAGTAGCTCATTTCTAAACATTTCAGAGTACATCAGCATGTGTTGGCTTAAAAAATACCAGCAGAGATTTAGCTCTGAATGAATCATAGAGTACATTAATAACAGGGGGACAAAGTAATATATAGAATTAAATATGATCACATGTTTTTCTTTTTGAAAATAAGAGTTAAATTGTTGAGGAGTGGAAATGACCTTTGGAGTCAAGACAAATATCGGTTGCAACCCCATTTCACCCATTCATTAGCCGTGTCATTAGAGTTAAACACTTCAACTCTTAGACATTCAATTTAACTAGGAAATATGCATAATAACACCTACCTTTCAGAATCGTGTGAGAATTAGATATTATATATGCAAAATATGGACATGTAGATCCTCCAAAACTTAGTTATTATTATTATTTAGTTAATAGTCATTTCAAGAATAAGTATTTGTTAATAAAAATACTTTTTTAAAGAATTATATGAGAATACCACAAAACTGATAAAAGCAAGGGTCATTATTTGAATGCACACAGGAATACACATGTTGAACATGTGTGGTTAAAATAACATTCTTGCCTTAGGTATTTGGAAAAGTTGCAACCATAGTGCCAGCATTTATTTTTGAAAGGGATTGCACATTTCAGTGTAACTAGTTATTTAGATTAGGGAAAAATAAAATGCCGTTCAATCTATCCATAGCTACTTGGGATGAAAAAAGAAGGTTTTAGCAGGAAAAAAGTACTTCACAAAGGAAATTTACATTGTTTATAATATTTTTACAAAATTGGATTAAACTCTAATACAGCCTTTGTTGCAGGTTTAGGGAAATATATGTTTTATTACATGGACTACCATAGTGGGGAATCTAATATATTATAAACCCAGACTAGCAAAGTAATCTTGTCAGATACCTGTGGAGTCCATCTGTGTGCCTACCACCACCCACCAACAGTATAAATTATGAATATAGGAACTGAAGAATTCTAGTAGCCAGTAAAATCTAATGAATGTGCTCTTACTGCATATGTTCATCCACATTCTTCTACATTATGGTCAGTCGGGGATAAAATATAACACACAGGATTCACATACTCTAGTCAGGAGTTCAAAATGTAAAGACTTGAAAATACTGATTTTGAGTGCTAAGGGTAAATGCAAGCCCGTTTTGCACGTATATGGGTGCAGGTGGTATGGTAGGAGACTTAAATATTACACATGTATAAAAGAAATGAAAGAGACACTTTTCAAACTCTTCCTTGAACTATGATGTGCCTGGGAAAGTGGGATCCAGTATCCAGGATACTGGATGTTACTAGAAGATCAGAAGAGAAAAGGTGAGGTTTGGGGAGTGTTGGTTAAACACACTGGGTGTTGGGTAATTAAGGAGGAAGGAACCCTGGCTTCAAAGAGAGATAAGTCTACTTAAAAACAAATATATAATTGAAGAATTCAAGGACAGAAAGAGAATGAAAATGATAAAATGTTGTGAGGGGAGTGACTTCTCACATAAAATTCCTGGAGAACAAGTAACATCTGCTAAATTATCTAACAATCAAAATATCAATACTTATTCAAAGAAACATTTTTCCGTGCTTATGGCCATATAAAGGGCAACTTAATAGTACTTGTTTAGGCAAACAGACATATACATCTTATGAATAAAGCATAACTTAATTATTGGTATGTGAGTTTGAATTCACAGGTGCTGAAGAACTAACTTGAAGAAGGAAAAAAGTGTCTATGTCTAATCTTTTATTATACCAATATAGTGCTTCCAAATTAATTTTATACTTTTGAATGACCCAGTACAGTGTAAAATTATAAGAGCTAGACAAATTTTGGCTACAAGGAAAAAGAAAAAGAAAGAAAGAAAGAGAGAGAGAGAGAGAAAGAAGAAAGAAAGAAAGAAAGAAAGAAAGAAAGAAAGAAAGAAAGAAAGAAAGAAAGAAAGAAAGAAAGAAAGAAAGAAAGGGAGAAAGAAAGAAAAAAGGAGCTATGCATAACATTGGCAAATTATAACAGTTTAATAGCTCAGTGCAACTTAGAATAAATTAACCAAAATTGTGATGAAAATCTAATGTAAATTTAAGTAGCTTTGAAAAGTAACTTTGTCTTTACCCATCATTTATTATGTGGGGGGGACCAATAAACTTATCTATAGTTTATTGGATTATTATGGACTGCCACAGATGAAGAATAATGCAACCCCTACTAAAAGGGGTTGCATTTTGATTGCTAGAGCTTTTTCTATGTTGACTTTTTCTATGTTGACTTGGAGTGCAGTCACCATGGAATGCAAAATGGGGAAAAGTAAATATAAACTATATCACATATGAGATATTTGGACTTTTGCACTCAAAAGCAATTGATCTGTACAATTTTGCTTGTGGGTTTTGATATGAAAAATTACATAACTAGTTGCTTAAATTGGTTTTAATCCATTTGGAAATACTGTAACCACAATGGTTGTGATATTAATATGAGTTGGGGTAGGTAAAATTATTGTCGAATAAATGTTCTAGAGCTGAAATTTCTGAAGCTGTGGATCATCATGCTGCTGAAGAAATGGAGCATGCACTTTGATATATATCATATGACAGTTCTTCACTGGGACACAGATTTGTACTCTTTTATTTCTGACCTAAAAGTTGAAACTGTGGTCACAGTAACAAAACATTTGGATACAATTGCATCCTGTATTGCCTTTTGCATGTATTACAGTTAATTGGAATAATGTTTTTATGATTGTTAAAGGTAATTAATATTTTTATTGCTATTCAAAACCATGATGGAAATAGCATGTTGTATGTGATGGTATGTGGTATGTCATATGAAAGAGAAGTGAGGCTGGACGCTAACAAAAGAAAAGTAAAGAGAGATATTCAAAGAGGTAGATGATAAAAGTTATACAAAGTGGGTGGAAGGACAATCTTAGACTGGTTGCATGAAGTAAAACATAGGAAACTGTATTAGAATGTTCTATACGTGCAGGAAAATGATAACAAATTCGTTCAAAATTGCATAATATCTCAAATACTATGTCACTCATATGACAGTCCTAAACAGATCATCTTTGTCAGCAATTGCTTCTCCTCTATGTGGTAATGCAAGGGCAACAGATTTTTTTGTCTTGAGTGGATATTATGCTTTAGAGCTGTGTTATTATCAGTATTCAGCCTATAGAAGGGAAAAGAATGTGTGAAGGAGTGACATCTGCTTTTTAAAAACCTAGGCTAGGGGGGCTTCCCTGGTGGTTCAGTGGTTGAGAGTCTGCCTGCTAGTGCAGGGGACACGGGTTCGAGCCCTGGTCTGGGAGGATCCCACATGCCGCAGAGCGACTGGGCCCATGAGCCACAACTACTGAGCCTGCGTGTCTGGAACCTGTGCTCCGCAACGGGAGGGGCCACAGCAGTGAGAGGCCCGTGCACCATGATGAAGGGTGGCCCCCGCTTGCCCCAACTAGAGAAGGCCCTCGCACAGAAACGAAGACCCAACACAGCCAAATAAATAAGTAAATAAATAAATAAATAAAATACTAGATGAAAATTTATTTTTAAAAAAATTAAAAAAAAAAAAAAACCTAGGCTAGGAAAAAGCACACCACTTTTCTCATATTCCATTGGCAGAATCCAGTACATGGTCACACCTAACTGCAAGAGAGGCTGGAAATGTGATCAGAAGCTCAAGAAGAAGACAACTGATTATTGGTGAAAATCTAGCTCTCTAAGCCACAGTGACATAAAGAGTGCACATGCCTTGGAGATATGACAAGGGTAAAAACTATGTCAATGAAGATCAGATATCCTCTAGAAATGGAGAGCACCTTTCTGATATGAATTGGACAATTTAAGAAATAACACAAGTTAGAAACAGGACTGGAATTTGGAAACTGATGAACTGAGTTCAAATCCACACTGCTTAAATCATTGTTTTTCTAGGTCTCAGTAGCTATGTGTAACCTAACAGTTCTACATTTTAAGGTGTTTTCCAAATCAAAACATTCATAAATGTAAGTGCTTGTTTTTCTTTAGACAAAAACTGATATATAGAGAGTCTTAATGAAACTGAGATTAGTAAAAAAATTAATCATCAGTAATATAAAGGCATGAAGGATTGATTCTTCCTGTCCCTGGAACATTGATATCTTCTAACAAATGACCCTGAAATAGTCCTACTTGGTATGGATAAATATCTGAATCAGTAAATTTGCCTTACGGTAACATGTTCTCTGAGTGTCAGGTGTTTAACTAGTAACATCTGGAACGATACACACTTATGACCTTCTTTTTGCCTGTTTTCCCCTGTGCCCATAATTCAGGTCTTTATACTATTCCTCACTAAAGAAGCCCAGGGCCTCCTGGGGAGTAGCAAGTCCTGGGTTTTGGGGCAGGGAAGAGGGTGTGCCTGGGACATCCTAGTATTTCTGGAAGGCAATGTTGCCCAAAAACAAACAAATTTTTAAAAAGAAAAGGAGTAAAATTCAGTCTGAAGAAAGAGATCTGAAATATTCTGGAATTAACCAGCTCTGTAGCGAAAAATGAGGGTCAGTGATATGTGAATGAAAAATATGATCCACTCAGATCAAACTGAGACCCATGTAAGTTAGAATTCATGCTGATATTTTATGTAAAACGAGATGTATCAAAATGCAGAAGTTGCATGTGAGTGTGTGTATCTCTGTGTTTAGTAGTAAGTAGAGATTGTTAGAACAATGATACTGTAAAAAAAAACAGTAGGCTCCAGAATATGTGTGTTCTTAGAAGGTGAGGTGAGGGGAGAAGGGCTCTGTGCAGCACCTCAGGACCTACGCTGATGATCATCTTTAATACATGGCTTCCAAGATTGCCCTAGAGTTCATCTCCATCTCAGTTCATGAAAAGGGTAAACAAAGGATGGAAGAGCAGACACAGGAAACTTTTAGGATCCATTCCATTCAGTGGTGGATGTGACTTCTCCCAGCCCATTAACCGTAACACCACAAGGGAGGCTGGAAAATACAGACTTGCATCGTGACCAGGAAAGAAGAACATCATAAAGAGCTAACAATCTCTGCCACATAATGATTTGTGTAATTGTAATAATGATGATAATAATAATAAAATGTTTATTTAGTTTGTACTAGGTAACAAATTAATTACATGTCATTACTAATTATTGGTATTATAAAAACATGTTGAATAATTAATATTTCTGGGTTTGGAGCTATCAGGAAGTAATACTTACAGTTATAACTCCACAAAGTTAAAGTACCCCATCTATTAGGAATATGAGATGTGAGATATAGATTTTCAGAAAAAAAAAAAAAGAAAAAGAAAGGCTTTGATTAAATTAAGTTGTATATTTCAGACTATACTGACCCAAGATGAAGCACTTTCTGAAAGTGAGCTATGTATTTTTCATCCAACAGAAATAGTTTAATTCAGCAGTCCCAAACCTTTTTGGCACCAGGGACTGGTTTCGTGGAAGACAATTTTTCCGCGGACCAGGGAAAGGGGATGGTTTCAGGATGATTCAAGTGCATTACATTTTTTTTTTTAACATCTTTATTGGAGTATAATTGCTTTGCAATAGTGTGTTAGTTTCTGCTGTATAACAAAGTGAATCAGCTATACATATACATACATCCCCATATCTCCTCCCTCTTGCGTCTTCCTCCCACCCTCCCTATCCCACCCCTCTAAGTGGTCACAAAGCACTGAGCTGATCTCCCTGTGTTATGTGGCTGTCAAGCGCATTATATTTATTGTGCACTTTATTTCTATTATTATTACGTTGTAATATATAATGAAATAATTATACAACTCACCATAATGCAGAATCAGTGGGAGCCCTGAGCTTGTTTTCACTTGCCACTCACTGATACGGTTTTGATATGAGTCTGCAAGCAATTGATTGATTATGGTCTCTGTGCAGTCAAACCTCTCTGCTAATGAGAATCTGTATTTGCAGCCACTCCCCAGCGCTAGCATCGCCGCCTCAGCTCCACCTCAGATCATCAGGCATTAGATTCTCATAAGGAGCGCGCAGCCTAGATCCCTCATATGTGCAGTTCACAGTAGGGTTCACGCTCCTATGAGAATGTAATGCCACCGCTGATCTGACAAGAGGCGGAGCTCAGGTAGTAGTGTGAGTTATGGGGAGTGGCTGTAAATAGAGATGAAGCTTCACTCACTTGTCTGCCGCTCACCTCCTGTTGTACGTCCCGGTTCCTAACAGGCCATGGACCAGTACCAGTCCATGGCCTGGGGGTTGGGGACCCCTGGGTTAATTGTAATTAGAGAATTTCAGATTGGTCACTTATTGGACAGCAGATAATGTCTTGGTATGGGAAGATGAGGGTGCCGGTAGTAAATGTTTGCCAGACTGAAAGGGTATGGATAGCTCATTAAAATGTGAAGGTGCAAACTTGCAAGATCTGTTTTTGTGAAAACCCTGAAAACTCTACTGTTCTTTCATCCTTGTGTTATTCTGTTATTATTTTGCCCTGTAACATGAAGTTTAGGAAGGTAATAAGCTTTGAATAAAATTTGAAGTGTCTACATTTGAACCATGTCTCTCATTATTTCTGCTTTTACAGTATTTTGGGGTATAAAGAATGCCTGTGAATGACACATAATGTAGGCATCTGATCAGGTATGAAAATATATTCCACAGCATTCTATTCATTCTTCTTCTTGACATTTTCTGCTCCTTCTTCAATCTGCCAGCATAATTCCTAGATCTCCTTCAATTCACCCTTGTCATAACTTGTTTTTACCTGAACATATTTGTGTTGATTACTGAGCTCTCTTGTGTTCCTAATTAGACCATAATCTCCTTTAGGGAAAGATACACATTTCCATGTTAATGGATGGTCCAACTATACGGTAAAATACTATGAATCCCCAATCATTCCTCTTTATTTGGACTGATTTTTTATAGTTTTGTACTGTCATTGACACAGATTTTTATGTGCTGTCTCTAAAGCTGTCTCAACTTATTTTATCTGAAAAGAGGTAAAATACCAAGCTCTCGTCCTCATAATATTTCTATGTATTCCTAATAAGACAAAAAAAGAAGAAAAAAGCTTATAAAATAAAGAAGTATGCAAATAAACCATAATAAAAATAACTAAAAGTACTTCATCCTGGATACTGACAAGGGATAGTCATATTGCCCCTTCGAGTCTCAATACTGTGTCATCTCTGACAAATCTTTATCATTTTGTGCCTTTTGATCATTACATTTGACACAGTTTGATTGACAATGTACACAGCACACACTCTTTTTAGTCAAAGTATATTTGGAGATATTTGAAATCCAAAAACAAAACAAAACCAATGGAATAGTAATTGGTTGCAAAAATGTGGTTTGCAATTTCTAGAACATTGTTCTATTTACAAAGTGCTTTGTGATTTCTCCAAATTATCATACCTTGTCAGGAAATGATAGAAAAATTAGGGTTTATAATGTATATTGTGATAATTCCAATACAGTTGGAATTATGTATGTAAGTATCTATATTTAATTTATTATCAGGCTTGGTTATCAAATTTTTTTTTTTTTTCATGTAATGTCTGAAACATTTATATTAACATATTTCCATACATGGTTATCAAATTTTAAATTATTAATTACTAGTGCAACAGTTCTTACTCTTAATTAGATAATTTAAAAGTACTAATTAGTCTTGAAAAAATTCTTCTAGAATATCTGATCAAAATTTTTCTTGGGCTTTCCTGGTGGCGCAGTGGTTGAGAATCTGCCTGCCAATGCAGGGGACATGGGTTCGAGCCCTGGTCTGGGAAGATCCCACATGTCGCGGAGCAACTGGGCCCGTGAGCCACAATTACTGAGCCTGCGCATCTGGAGCCTGTGCTCTGCAACAAGAGAGGCCGCGATAGTGAGAGGCCTGCGCACCGCAATGAAGAGTGGCCCCCGCTTGCCGCAACTAGAGAAAGCCCTCGCACAGAAACGAAGACCCAACACAGCCATAAATAAATAAGTAAATAAATAAATAAAACCCAAAAGTTAAAAAAAAAGAAAGAAAAAAAAAAAAAACTCATTTGCTATGCAACTCTCATTATAAAAAAAAAAAAAAAAAAATTTTCTTTCTTAGCCAATCCACATGTGTATCAGTCAGTGTCCAGTCAGGAGACAAAACTATGCTAGCAATTTGAACATGTAAAATTTAATTGTAAAGAATGCTTAACAATAAAAGGTGACTAACTTTTTTAAAGGGATAAAAGACTCCTAGGAATAAATAGCAAATACATGTAGCAGCTATTGCTTCAAGAGCTAAGTACAAGTAAATATGGAAGAAATTAAGAACTGAAGAGACAGCTAAAACTGGGATTCAGACCTCAAGGGCATGGCTGACCAGGACCATGCAAGCTACCAGTGATAAACAAACTTACCAGCGGGTGCACAGTTAAGTATCCCACTGGTGGCAAAGAAATTCACTGGAGGTGACAAGCAGGGCATAGACTTTTCACTGTGTCCTTGCTGAAGTAAGTACCACATGGTCTCCTGCATACCCTTCTGCTGACAACTGCACCACAGGAAAATGGGCACAAACTCATTCATTTGCTCTGGCCTTGAGTCCTTCTAGCACATTTTATTGACAAAGGCTAGCACTGCACAAGTGGAAAAAAGAGTAGTGCATTTGGAGCTGTGAGAGAATAAATTGAAAATTTGCATAGAGCACTTGTTTGGCTGTTAAGTTACTGTATGCACCCTTCTAAACCCACTTAAGTTCCACTTAAGATTCAGCGATCCTTCATACAAATGAAGACGTTCTTATACTTCTTTCCCGCAAAAGTGGAGACACAGTCCCAACCATCACTGAATCTATGTCTGACTATGTTAATTACTCTTCAAATCCAGTCACAGTCCCATTGATATTTTAAGGTTAACCTCCAGTAATTTGTTCATACAATAAAGGGAAGAAAAAGAAAGAGAAAAATAGTTAATTTAAAAATATGTACACATAAGAAGAGAAAATGAACAAAACTATCATAGTCTTTGTTTCTGTCTTTTTCTACTATTCACGCCGTTTCCTTTGCCTTCTGTCAGAATTTGGGCTGGGCTCAACCTGGCCTTCATTCCTGAAGGGTTTGAGTCCTTTATAATCCTAAATTTGGGATGGGAATTAGTTTTCCATTAATTGTAATTATTGGGCACAGGAAAAACTAAAAAGAAGTCCACAGAATTTCCTGGGTTTCAGACATTGTCATCCTTGTCTTCTTTTAAGAAACAACTCAATTTTCTTTGGGAATTGTAGTCAGTCACTCCAGCCAGTAGAGTATTTACTTTCTTTCCTGTTGGTTTAGCAACATAAGGGTTCCCAAATGGCCAGGTGACAGTCTCATTTTAAAATCTGATGGAATTATTCTTAAAACCTTAATGGAAGAATCTCCCCATTGGGAACTAATACCTCCAAACTAAGAGAATTAAAAGTTAGCAGGATAGGAAATAAAAAGCATAAAACAAAAACCAAAAAACCTTGTGAGGAGGTTATTATGTTTAGTAGTAGAGAAACCACTTCCACATTCATTCTTTGATTTCCAGACTTGTTCACTTGGCTATAAGTGAGACATCTCCATGTCTCTGATTCAAAGTATATAATGCACACATAAGATGAAACCCTATTTTTCAAGGTCTTATCTCCCAACTGGTGCCACACAGATTCTTTAATAAACCATTAAACCTTTGTGGTACTCCATCAAATTCTAGATTATGGAATTTAATGAAAACCTAGTTAATCCCATGGATATAATTCCAACATTGTACTTTCTTTGTTTTGAAATAAATTATTGATCAGAAGCAGTTTTGTGCAGATGCTATAATAGTGGAAAAGGAACTTCATGAGTCCAAGGAGGGAATTGCAGAAAGAACTAATATTAGCTGTCTGTTACAGCTATAACAAATTGCTATAAACTTAATGGCTTAAAGCAATGAGATTTATTACCTTATAGTCTGTAGGTCAGAAGACAGATATGAATTCCACTGGGCTAAAAATCAAGGAGGCAGTATGTTATGTTCCTTTCTGGAAGTTCTAGGGGAGAATTCATTTCTGTTCATTTGGCTTGTTGACAGAATTTTGTTCCTTGCAGTTCTTGAACCAAGATCCCAATTTTCTTTCTAGCTGTAAATTGATAGTTATTTCTAGGTTCTAGAGACTACCTCATTCTATGATTCATGGTCTCCTTCTCCCATTTTTAATGCTAGTAGTGGTCCAATCCTTCTTATGTCACATCTTCCTGATTTTTCTTCCACAGTCACATATCTCTCTCTAACAATAGGTTGGAAGGTTCTCTGTTTTTAAGAACTCATATAATTAGATTGAGCCCATCCAGACATTCCAAAAGACTCTCCATCCAAAGATGTATAGCTTTAAATACATCTGGGCATTCATTTATGACTGAAAATTCTACCATGATCCTATAATAGGCTGACTTTTTTTTAGTCTCTGAGGTAAATATTGTATGTTTTCTTCCCACTCATTAAAACCACTATTCGTTCTTTCATTCTATCTACTCACTATTATTTGATGATCTTCATGTCACTGAGAAAAACAGAAAATACCAGATGTGACTTCCTTCATTTAATCACTCACCAACATACAAAACTAGCAACATTTGCACACATTACTTTGCACTTTTTTCCAGGTACGATGGAGAACATATTTCTCCTAGAAAGACGTGACCCCTACTAGTACCCTATATTCAGAGATCCAGCATATACCTCAGATGGTTCAAATGATGAGAATGTATTGAGCCACTTTGAGAATAGTTACTTAAGAAACTGTTAGGGAATAGTTATCTATGTTCTTCCAAGGAACTTTTAGTAAGGTGCATATAGACCAAGGGAAACAAACAAAGGATGTTGAGACCCCGAGACTAGTAACAGTGGAAAACTATGGCCACTCCTAAAGCCTTAGGGGAAGAAATCATATCACTATTACTGACTAGAGTTTAGTGTAGGAGGGGCCACACTACAGGAGCTAACCATGGAGGGTTAAAGCTACTTCCAGTGGCACAAAAATAAAACAGGGAAAGGAGTGGGGAAGAGGTATCCTGACTTCTCTCTCCTTCAGTGTTATGATATCTTAAGATGTTTCTCATTCCCTGAATCCAGCTTGAAATCTACTAGAAAAGGAGTCCATGTGATGCCTCTGAGAGGTTAGCTCCTAGGGTATAGAACAGGATAAAGGAGAATAGAGAATGGGTAAGGATGAAGCAAATCAAGAATAACAAGTGCATTACATTCCTTTTGTCCATTCAGAATCCATTCTTTCCTTTGATAACGACAAGCTCATCCCAAATACAAGGAAAACACAAACTCCTATCAGCTGCCATATCATTAACATCAATTAACTCATACACCCACTTGGAATTAAAATTGCAAAATAAGTCATAGGTAGCAGAAAAGAAATGGGGGGCTTCCCTGGTGGTGCAGTGGTTAAGAATCCACCTGCCAATGCAGGGGACACGGGTTTGATCCCTGGTCCGGGAAGATCCCACATGCCACACAGCAACTAACCCCGTGCGCCACAACTACTGAGCCCGCGTACCACAACTACTGAAGTCCGCGTGCCTAGAGCCCGTGCTCCACAACAAGAGAACCCACTGCAATGAGAAGCTCATGCACCACAATGAAGAGTAGCCCCTGCTCGCCGCAACCAGAGAAAAGCCTGCACACAACAACGAAGACCCAACACAGCCAAAAATAAAATAAATTTTAAAAAAAAAGTGGGGAAATCAATTAATGTAAAATACATTGAGCTGCTATTATCCTTGCTTTAGTAACTGGTCTCAAGCCTGAGGTTGATTATCATAACTTCCTTCCTCTACCACAGTTCTCTGTTCCCATTACCATTTGCCATGAAATAGAGCTCTTTACCCGAGGAGGCAATCTAAACTTTTCTCCTCAAACAAACTCAACATTTAGTTTTCTTGCTTTTATCAGGAAGCTTTCCTTTGCCTTTCATTATTTTACATGGAACTTCAAAGAATTCTCTCATTTCCAAACATAATTCCTATTTCCCACATTGCATAGTAACACAGCCTGGCTGATATGTATTAAAAGAAAATTCCAAAATTCTCCATGGATCTCTAAAGTTTCTGCAAGTCCTGTGAAACAGGGGCTCTAAATGTCTCTCATTATGGCTATCTTTTTAAGAGTGTTAATATAGTGAACAAGCTTGGAAGACAATGATAGTATCTTTGTCCAAAGTAAAAGGAAAGTTACTGTCATATAAGAAAGACAATGTATCCCTTTAGGAAAATGGTCAGGCAAATTTGTTTTCAGCCTGTTATAAAAGAGCTGGGTTCCCTAAGCTCTGGGTTCCTTAGTTGTGAGGTAAAACTACTACATGAAGAACATCCACCTGGGAACCACTGTTTTGTAATCAAATGTCCCAAATCATGTGTCTAATCATTATTTCTCTCTTGAGTTTCAGTTTTCTGCATCCAGTATGTCATATATATTTCCCTGTTTGTCCCTTAGGAATCATACCCATCTTGTCCCCAAAATGCACTTTACATTTTCCTAGCAAACATGCTGCTATTCCTAATTTTTCTTTGTTGGTGAATATTTTAATCATATGACCAATTTAGAAACCTTACATTCATCCCAGGCACTATTCTTTCACCTATACATTCAGTCACTCTCTGCCTTCCCCTTCCATGTTCAATACTAATGCTAGTTCCAAAATATTTCTTAAGTTTATCCCTTTCCAAGCATCAATATTAAAATTGGACTACTTTTTGTCTTTGAAAACTTTGGATTGTTGCACTCAGACCTTTCCCTTTCTCAGTACAGACAGCTTCAACTCTATCCTTCCTACTTTGTCAGACTGATTATTCTTCTCCTTCATATTTCACAGTTGTGAGGGGTTTTGCATGTTCACCATGAAATTCTCTACTGTCCAATTATTTGTTTTGATTCTTTGCTCCCAGAAAACCCTGCTTCACCTATCTAACTTTCCTACATTCTTCAAAATTCAATTCTGGTATTATCTCATAGGAAAGTTTTCACAGATCTCTCAGATTGGGTAATTTTCCACTACTGTGAACAAGTAAAGCATTCTTCCCTTTGCTTTTTATTGAACTTTGATGTTTTGCTAGCAGTCTCAACACTCTCCCCTAGATGATAATCAATTTATGATTAAGGAACATGACTTTTTATATATCTCCAGCTCTCACTACCCCCAAAGTGTTCAGCAATATTTGCTTTATTAGTCATTACATATAAAGTTAAAACAAATTGCTGATAAACTAAATCAGGCAACAATTGGCATGATTTGAAGATACTCAAAACCTTTTCAGGAAAACCTATAGATTACATAAGGCTTGTTTTTCTTGCTCCACATCCAGATAGCACAATTTACAAACAAAAAGACAAACTAAATATCTCTAAAATAGTTTTAGTGCTTTGTAAATATATCAGAAATTTTATTGTTAATGTAAAATAGATATTAAAATGCAGTGTTACACATTATAAAATAAAATGTTGGATTTATTTAGGAATATTTGGTTATAAAAATTAAATGTCTTATGAAAGCTAAGGTTTACATTTTTACATCTCATGAGTCATTTTTTTTTAAATATTGGAACCTGTTATATAATGTTGCTTGACTATTGCTGATCACAAAAATAACCTTGTTAACATAGGTCTTGAAATTTTAATGAACTTTTTAAAAACATTATGTGTGTAAAGACACATTTGGTGGACAAAAACCTTACTTGTGATCATTCATTTTAAGAAAGGTCCCCTACAAGATTATTTCAGCCAAAATACAGTAAAAATAAGTGCATTAATGTAATTACAATAAAATATCTTGAGTAGAGAATTTATTGTATATTAAAGAATTATTTACTAATTTTTTTTTCTGGAAAGATGATATGTAAATAGTACACAATTCCCTGCTTTTTAGAATTAGGCATTTACATTTAGATATTTATCATTTGCTTCCATCTAAATATAAATTCAGGTGTTTTAAGCAAAACAGAGGTATGCAAATCCAGTTCTTCTTTTGGAAAAGATAACCCAGGACTGTTTTGTTTTTTTTTTTAATAATTCCTAATCTTAAAAAAAAAAAAGGAGTTTATTTTAGGATTTACTTTAGTATAAATTGATTGGCATAATTTAAATGTCAAAATTTTCTTTAAATCTAGCAATTCAAGACTTTTGCTAAAATGAATCATTGTGATAGACAATATATTGCTTGATTTTCTTTTCTTTTTTTATTTTTAATATGTGGATCACCCAGTAATTACCTCAGGTCAAAAGCAAGCATTATATATTTGTCCAAACCCATAGAATGGACAACACCATGAGCAAGCCCTAATATAAACTATAGACTTTGAGCAATAATGATGTTTCCAAACAGGTTCATCAAGCGTAACAAATGTGTTGCGGGATGTTGATAATGGGCGAGGCTATGCGAGTGTGGGAGCAAACGGTATATGAGAAAATCTGTATCTTCTCAATTTTGCTATGAACTTAAACTATTCTAAAAATATTTTAAAAAAATAAAAAGAGGGAAGGTACTGATATCTAAAGAACTCTTAAAACTCAATAATAAAATAACAAATAAGCCACTTTAAAAATGACCATAGCGGGCTTCCCTGGTGGCGCAGTGGTTGGGAGTCTGCCTGCCAATGCAGGGGACACGGGTTTGAGCCCTGTTCTGGGAGGGTCCCACATGCCACGGAGCAACTAGGCCCACGAGCCACAATTGCTGAGCCTGCGCGTCTGGAGCCTGTGCTCCGCAATGGGAGAGGCCACGATAGTGAGAGGCCCGCGCACCGCGATGAAGAGTGGCCCCCGCTTGCCGCAACTAGAGAAAGCCCTCGCACAGAAACGAAGACCCAACACAGCCAAAAATAAATAAATAAATAAATAAATAAATAAATAAAAATTAAAAAAAAAAATGACCATAGAGCTGAATAAACATTTCTCTAAACAAGGTATGCAAGTAAGATTATAAAAAGATACTCAACATTATTAGTCATCACGGATGTTCAAATCAAAACCACAATGAGATACCACTGCAGACAAACTGGGATAGCTGTGACCAAAAAGACAAATAATAACAAGTTTTGGGGAGGTTGTAGAGAAACTGAAACCCTCACAGATTGCTGTTGGAAATGTAAAATAATGGAGACCCTTTTGAAAACAGTTTGGTAGTTCCTCAAAAGGTTAAACACAGAATTTGTACATGGGAAGGCAGACAGCAAAAGCAAGAAGAACTACAATCCTGCAGCCTGTGGAACAAAAACCACATTCACAGAAAGATAGACAAGATGAAAAGGCAGAGGGCTATGTACCAGATGAAGGAACAACATAAAACCCCATGAAAACAACTAAATGAAGTGGAAATAGGCAACCTTCCAGAAAAAGAATTCAGAATAATGAGAGTGAAGATGATCCAGGGCTTCAGAAAAACAATGGAGGCAAAGATCAAGAAGATGCAAGAAATGTTTAACAAAGACCTAGAAGAATTAAAGAACAAACAAACAGAGATGAACAATACAAAAACTGAAATGAAAACTACACTAGAAGGAATCAATAACAGAAAAACTGAGGCAGAAGAACAGATAAGTGACTTGAAATACAGAATGGTGGAATTCACTGCTGTGGAACAGAATAAAGAAAAAAGACTGAAAAGAAATGAAGACAGCCTAAGAGACCTCTGAGACAACATTAAACACAACAACATTTGCATTATGGGGTCCCAGAAGGAGAAGAAAGAAAGGACCTGAGAAAATATATGAAGAGATTATACTCAAAAACTTCCCTAACATGGGAAAGGAAATAGCCACTCAAGTCCAGCAAGTACAGAGAGTCCCAAGGAGAAATGCAAGGAGAAACATGCCAAGACACATAGTAATCAAGTTGGCAAAAATTAAAGACAAAGAAAAATTATTGAAAGCAACAAGGGAAAAATGACAAATAAGATACAAGGGAACTCCCATAAGGTTAACAGCTGATTTCTCAGCAGAAACTCTACAAGCCAGAAGGCAGTGGCATGATATACTTAAAGTGATGAAAGGGAAGAACCTACAACCAGGATTACTCTACCCAACAAGGATCTCATTAAGGTTCAATGGAGAAATCAAAAGCTTTACAGACAAGCAAAAGCTAAGAGAATTCAGCACCACCAAACCAGCTCTACAACAAATGCTAAAGGAAATTCTCTAAGTGGGAAACACAAGAGAAGAAAAGGACCTACAAAAACAAACCCAAAACAATTAAGAAAATGGTCATAGGAACATACATATCAATAATTACCCTAAACGTGAATGGATTAAATGCTCCAACCAAAAGACAAAGGCTTGCTGAATGTATACAAAAACGAGACCCATATATATGCAGTCTACAAGAGACCCACTTCATACCTAGGGACACATTCAGACTGAAAGTGAGGGGATGGAAATAGATATTCCATGCAAATGGAAATCAAAAGAAAGCTGGAGTAGCAATACTCATATCAGATAAAATAGACTTTAAATTAAAAAATGTTACAAGAGACAAGGAAGGACATTACATAATGGTCAGGTGATCAATCCAAGAAGAAGATATAACAATTATAAATATATACGCACCCAACATAGGAGCACCTCAATACGTAAGGCAACTGCTAACAGCTATAGAAGAGGAAATCGAAAGTAACACAATGGTAGTGGGGGACTTTAACACCTCACTTACACCAATGGACAGATCATCCAAAATGAAAATAAATAAGGAAACAGAAGCTTTAAATGACACAATAGACCAGATAGATTTAAGGGATATTTATAGGACATTCCATTAAAAACAGCAGATTACACTTTCTTCTCAAGGGCACATGGAATATTCTCCAGGATAGATCACATCTTGGGTCACAAATCAAGCCTCAATAAATTTAAGAAAATTGAAATCATATCAAGCATCTTTCTGACCACAACGCTATGAGATTAGAAATGAATTAGAGGGGAAAAAACGTAAAAAACAAAAACACATGGAGGCTAAACAATACGTTACTAAATACCCAAGAGATCACTGAAGAAATCAAAGAGGAAATCAAAAATAACCTAGAGACAAATGACAATGAAAACACGACAATCCAAAACCTATGGGATGCAGCAAAAGCAGTTCTAAGAGGGAATTTTATAGCTATACAAGTTTACCTCAAGAAACAAGAAAAATCTCAAATAAACAATCTAACCTTGCACCTAAAGGAACTAGAGAAAGAAGAACAAACAAAACCCAAAGTTAGCAGAAGGAAAGAAATCATAAAGATCAGATCAGAAATAAATGAAACAAAAACAAAGAAAATGATAGCAAAGATGAATAAAACTAAAAGCTGGTTCAATGAGAAGATAAACAAAATTGATAAAACATTAACCAGACTCATCAAGAAAAAGAGGGAGAGGACTCAAATCAATAAAATTACAAATGAAAAAGGAGAAGTTACAACAGACACCACAGAAAAACAAAGCATCCTAAGAGACTACTACAAGAAACTCTATGCCAATAAAATGGACACCCTGGAAGAAATGGACAAATTCTTAGAAAAGTATAACCTTCCAAGACTGAGCCAGGAAGAAATAGAAAATATGAACAGACCAGTCACAAGCAATGAAATTGAAACTGTTATTAAAAATCTTCCAACAAACAAAAGTCCAGGACCAGGTAGCTTCACAGGTGAATTCTATCAAACATTTACAGAAGAGCTAACACCTATCTTTCTCAAACTCTTCCAATAAATTGCAGAGGAAGGAACACTCCCAAACTCATTCTATGAGGCCACCATTATCCTGATACCAAAACCAGACAAAGATACTACAAAAAAAGAAACTTACAGACCAATATCACTGATGAACATACATGCAAAAATCCTCAACAAAATACTAGCACACAGAATCCAACAACATATTAAAAGGATCATACACCATGATCAAGTGGGATTTATCCCAGGGATCCAAGGTTTCTTCAATATACGCATATGAGTCAATGTGATACACCATATTACAAATTGAAGAATAAAAACCATATGATCATCTCAATAGATGCAGGAAAAGTTTTTGACAAAATTCAACACCCATTTATGATAAAAACTCTCCAGAAAGTGGGCATAGAGGGAACCTACTTCAACATAATAAAGGCCATATATGACAAACCCACAGCAAACATCATTCTCAATGGTGAAAAACTGAAAGCATTTCCTCTAAGATCAGGAATGAGACAAGGATGCCCACTCTCACCACTATTATTCAACATAGTTTTGGAGTCCTAGACATGGCAATCAGAGAAGAAAAAGAAATAAAAGGAATCCAAATTGGAAAAGAAGAAGTAAAATTGTCATTGTTTGCAGATGACATAATACTATACATAGAGAATCCTAAAGATGTCACCAGGAAACTACTAGAGCTAATCAATAGATTTGGTAAAGTTGCAGGATACAAAATTAAGGCACAGAAATCTCTTGCATTCCTATACACTAATGATGAAAAATCTGAAAGAGAAATTAAGGAAACACTCCCATCTACCATTGCAACAAAAAGAATAAATTACCTGGGAATAAACCTACCTAGGGAGACAAAAGACCAGTATGCAGAAAACTATAAGACACTGATGAAAGAAATTAAAGATTATACCAACAGATGGAGAGATATACCATGCTCTTGGATTGGAAGAATCAATATTTTGAAAATGACTATACTACCCAAAGTAATCTACAGATTCAATGCAATCCCTATTAAATTACCAATGGCATTTTTTATGGAACTAGAATAAAAAATCTTAAAATTTGTATGGAGAAACAAAAGACCCTGAATAGCTAAAGCAGTCTTGAGGGAAAAAAAAAAACAGAACTGGAGGAATCAGACTCCCTGACTTCAGACTATACTACAAAGCTACAGTAATCAAGACAAAATGCTACTGGCATAAAAACAGAAATATAGATCAATGGAACAGGATAGAAAGCCCAGAGATTGACCCATGCACCTATGGTCAACTAATCTATGACAAAGGAGGAAAGGATATACAATGTAGAAAAGACAGTGTCTTCAATAAGTGGTGCTGGGAAAACTGGACAGCTACATGTAAAAGAATGAAATTAGAACACTCCCTAATACTATACACAAAACTAAACTCAAAATGGATTAGAGACCTAAATGTAAGACCGGACACTATAAAGCTCTTAGAGGAAAACATAGGAAGAACACTCTTTGACATAAATCACAGCAAAATCTTTTTTGATCCACCTCCTAGAGTAATGGAAATAAAAACAAAAATAAACAAATGGGACCTAATGAAACTTAAAAGCTTTTGCAAAGCAAAGGAAACTACCAACAAGACAAAAAGACAACCCTCAGAATGGGAGAAAATATTTGCAAACGAATCAACAGACAAAGGATTAATCTCCAAAATATATAAACAGCTCAAGCAGCTCAATATTAAAAAAACAAACGGCCCAATCCAAAAATGGGCAGAAGACCTAAATAGACATTTCTCCAAAGAAGACATACAGATGGCCAAGAAGCACATGGAAAGCTGCTCAACATAATTAATTATTAGAGAAATGCAAATCAAAACTACAATGAGGTATCACCTCACACCAGTTAGAATGGGCTTCATCAGAAAATCTACAAACAACAAATGCTGGAGAGGGTGTGGAGAGAAGGGAACCCTCTTGCACTGTTGGTGGGAATGTAAATTGATACAGCCACTATGGAGAACAGTATGGAGGTTCCTTAAAGAAATAAAAATAGAATTACCATATGATCCTGCAATCCCACTACTGGGCATATACCCAGAGAAAAACACAATTCAAAAAGACACATGCAGCCCAGTGTTCATTGCAGCGCTATTTACAATAGCCAGGTCATGGAAGCAACCTAAATGCCCATCGACAGACGAATGGATAAAGAAGAGGTGGTACATATATACAATGGAATATTACTCAGCCATAAAAAGGAATGAAATTGAGTCATTTGTAGAGACGTGGATGGATCTAGAGACTGTCATACAGAGTGAAGTAAGTCAGAAAGAGAAAAACAAATATCGTATATTAACGTATATATGGGGAACCTAGAAAAATGGTACAGATGAACTTGTTTGCAAGGCAGAAATTGAGACACAGATGTAGAGAACAAACATATGGACACCAAGCAGGGAAAGCGCGGGGGGGTGGTGGTGGTGGTGTGATGAATTGGGCGATTGGAATTGACATGTATACACTGATGTTTATAAAATTGATAACTAATAAGAACCTGCTGTATAAAAAATAAAATAAAATAAAATAAAATAATTTGTATATGACCCAGAAATTCCATTGGTAGTTATAAACCCATTAGAAATAAATACACGTGTCCACACAAAAGATGATAAATGAATGTTCTTAGCAGTATTTTCATTACAGCCAAAAGGTAGAAAATACCCACATGTCCATCAATATATGGATGAATAAACAAACTGTACATATGTTTACAATGGGACTATTTTTCAACAATAAAAATAAAGTGACTATTTGATACATGTTACAACATGGATGAACCTTAAAAGCATTATGATAAGTGAAAGAAACCAGATACAAAAGAACAGACATTGTATAATTTCATATTTATGAACTGTGCAGAACAGGCACATCTATAGAGACAGAAAGTAGGTCAGTGGTTGCCTAGGGCTGGGAAGAATTAGGGGGAAACGGGGAGTGACTGTTAATGGTGATGATTACACAACTTGGTAAGTATATTAAACTGAATATACTGAATTGTATAATTTAAATGGGTTAATTTTATGGTAAGTGAAATATATCTCAATAGAGCTGCTATTAAAAAACAAACAAACAAACAAAGCAAGCGTTTCCTATGGCTCCATGTCTTCCACTGTTATTTGGCTAAGTTTCCAAGCCACGGAGTATGATTAATTCATTTTTATTTTCACATTAACTCAAGGTCCGGAAACTCTGAATATTCATAGGTGTTTGAACTTTTTGCCCTTATGCTGACTGACCCATAATGGTCATCCAGATTTGTGTCTGGCTCTGAGTTCTCTTCTGTATCATATTTCAAATGTTCTTTGAATTTGTTTCAGAACTCTGCTCATTTGACAATGTGCAGATCTCCTACTTTGCAGGTGTTCTCTGTCTAGCCAACCCTTCAAAAACTAGGAAGCTCCTATCACTCACAGGAATGATTTGTCCAGATGTCAGACTCTTAAAAGAAAACCTTAAACTCCTAAATCCTCTCAGTTGGTCTTACTTGACTGACTTACCTCTTTGATTATAACTTTAAGTAATGATATAATCTTCCCCTTCTTCTAGCCCCTAATTGTATAAATGTATATGCCATTGTATGTACTGTAACCTCTCCTGAACTTTAAAAATAAAAATAGAAACAAATTGTGTAAAATTATTTACCAGATTTTTTTTCATAAGATTTTGACGTGTGCTATCATAATAAAAACAGGATGGGAACAAAGAAAAAGGTCTGTATAGGTCAGAAAACAAAACAGAAGAAAATCTCACTGGAGACTGGCATCCAGCTAACAAGTCCCTCCAAGTCTGTAAATACTCCCATCTTTTGGTTTACTGACTGAGACTCAGTAAAACTTTGTTCAGTCGCTAGGCCTTCTAACAAAATTATTTTGAGCGAAGCACCCAAAGGAGTCAGAGGACCAATAAAGTTATTCTCATAACAAGATTGCCTGTCAAACCTGAAAGTGAAGTTAAAACTCTCTAAATTAATACTGTAAAGAATCTTTCCATAAACATTTGTACTCTCTGTTGTTCCCTATGTGTCCCTACTACCCAAATTTTTCTTTTTCTAACATGAGAACTATTGACATCATCCTGTCGAGCTTTCATCAAGGTGAATTACAGCAATATAAAATAAATGTATGTACTTGAATTTAACCAGTTCTTTCTAGTTACACTGCTCAAATGTCATCCAGGTGAATGCCATCTTTTTGGGACAATTAAAATCTACTCTTTGGAAGATTTACTACAGCCACTCTCCTTCCTTTTCTTTTGCTCTCTACTTATAGAGCACAGCTTCAGTAGTTGTGGTTCATGGGCTTAGTTGCTCCAAGACATGTGGGATCTTCCTGGACCAGGACTCAAACCCGTGTCCCCTGCATTGGCAGGTGGATTCTTAACAACTGCACCATCAGGGAAGTCCCAAGGAGCTCTTTCTTAAGCAAAAGTTCCTCCTTTGGTCTCAGAAAAAGCATTGAGGTAAAATTTACAAATACTGGCAATTGGAAATTATCTGGAATACACTGAAATGGTAAAGTTTATACAACATGGGGGAGGTACTGACTAAATGAATTACATCCAGCACTCTTCATTGAGTTGAGAAACTTAAAATTTACTTAATAATTAGGATTTTTCACCTGAAAATATTCAAAGCAAATATGTGGAGATAGATCGGAAAGGCAATTATTCATACCAATGGTAAATTTTGGGGAGTTTAAGTTCTACAATGACTTCATCTTCCACATTCTTTTGTTTGCATCAACTGATTCACAAAAATCCGGTTTGGTGTTAAGATGGATCAGTATCTGATTTAGTGATATTGATTAAGGAGTCCTGTCTCTAAGTTTGGGTCATTTGTATGGTAATTTTTAAAAAAGTTATTGGGATTTCCTTGGTGGTCCAGTGGTTAAGACTCCATGCTTCCACTACAGGGGGCATGGGTTTGATCCCTGGTCAGGGAGCTAAGATCCCGTATGCTGTGTGACGTGGCCAAAAAATAAATTTAATTAATTAATTAATTAATTAAAAATAAAAATAAATTTATAGAAAAAAATCATAAAGTCTGTGATTTAAATTTTTACTCTAAATTAGAAATTGCTCTCTAAGAAGGGTCTATTTTTTCCTAAATTGCAAAAGAGAGAGAGAGAGAATTGGTGGCTTGAAAAAACTCAGCACACTCTCCTAATACACTTGGTGATACCACCATTTTCACAAAATCACTTTTTTTGAGTTATGCTTTTGTGAATACTCACTGCTTGTCTAGAACAACATTTCCAATACTGTATCTAATAATCCTCTTCTATATTCTTTCTTTTAACATAACTTTATTTTAGGTGTTGGGTATTTGGTTTACTATTTTTTTTAAATATCTAATAACTGTAACAAAATTTAGTAAAGCATTAAAATGAAATTATGTATGAGATTGATAACATGGATGTGAAAGCAAAGAAAGGAAGCCTTCTCTAAAATCTTGAAATATTTTAAACCATTTTCTTGAAGAAATTAACTTGAGTTGTTGTGATTTTGTTCCATGCATTGTTGAATTTTTGTTGTAGTTTTGCCTCTGTGTGTGTGCACGCATGTGTGTGTGTATGCATAAACTTTCTTACCATTAGGGGCTCTGTTTAGATTTTATTTCTAGCTACATGGACTGATTGAAAGAATAGGGTAGGGACTGATGGAAAAGATAAATAAATTTTGTCTCCTGTACCATGTAACTAGTTTAAAAAAATAATTACAAGAAATATAAATATATTTTAGAAGTTTGGGTAATTTCTGTAGAAATAAGTGAATGTATGAATAACTACCATTTTCATTAATACCTGACCAATTAGTCAAGCTTTGTTTTATATATCATGAGAATAAGCTGACATCTCTAAACTGTGGTGTATAAGTAATGGAGAAGAACAAGCACATTTTAGTCCTATTCTCTTCTACTCAGAAGGAATTTTATCACAACAATAAGACTAGATTCCTAAATAAGAATATTTTTAATGGAGTTGAATGTCCTGTCATAGCTTATGTTTTTAAGGATTGAGGCAGCTTAACTGATAAAGGGTATGCCAGATTGCTACATGGCTATAAATTAAGAAAGTATATATATATATTATATATATATTTCATATTATTTACTTTGCTTTTGTATTTAAAGAGACAGTCTGAGTAAACAAAGCTTGTTTGAATGAAAGAATCGATTTAGTTCAATTGCAATCGAACCATATAAATTGAGCATTTTTATGTGCCTGGCACTCTGTTCCACATCCTAAATGAAGCATCTCTCTTTGAACCTCTATCCCCTTCTCCAGGAAATTACAACTCATTTGGTGACAACAAAACATCAATATGGAAAACAATTTGAGTTGACCGTGGAGCTGCTTTTAATCAGCCTAACACAGTTGCTGGAAGCATCTGCTGAATTAGTTTGTTCAGCCACAAGTTCAATCCCAAACTTAACATCATTGCCCTTGTTGATGTGGCTCTCAGCCAGGATAGGCAAGAAGCTAACAAAATTTGTCCAATTTACTCTAAGCGATTTGATTTAACTGGCAGTTGTTACCTTTGTGTCCCATCTCCTGACAGGCAGATTTAGAGCTCTGCAATATCCAGTCAGGCTGCATGCCAGGGTGTCAGGACCTAACTGTAACTGCCCTGGCTCTCCCTACTGTAATCTCTATCAACGGCAAACAGATTAACATTTCACAGTCAAAACCCAGGGCAGTGGCTAAAACTCCTGTTTTATGTGTGTAAAAGAAGATCTTCACTCATTTGGACAATAATCTAAAAGACCTTGCTTGAGTCCCAAACTTGGCATGAGGCAACATGTTTCCCAGTGAATTCAAGAGGATGTATACAATTGATAAATCTAAATGATCTATAATTTTAAACAGGTGATATACATGAAGAAATACAAAAATCCAAATCTCGAATCACCAATTGTGTTGGTTCTAAAGTGGATTATGTTTATTCAGAAGGCATTTGGCCACCAAGGGCAAGCATGAAAATGTACCTGAGAATGTTCAAATGAAATGGTGCGTGGTTGGTTATTCTTTTGCCTAGGTGTGTAGTGCTAATTTAAGTTTGTCTGTGTTCACAGTAAGGATGGGATGTTTGGTTGTATTGTAAAAGCATGTATTTTTTGTAACGGATATTTCTGTCCCACATGTATAACTCACTGATAAAATGTTGATAAACAAATACATGCTCTGTGGAGCCATTATTCTTTCCAAAAATTAGAATTGACTTCTCATTTCATCTGTCATAGGAATTTGGTCAGACCAAGAATATAGCTACTCAATATATAATTGTTGAGTAAATCACTGAGTAAAGATTTTTGCAACTGCATTTGCAACAGGTGTTATATCATGAGCTATAAAAGCCTATTCTGTCTAATTTTCTACCTCTTTTATGACTTCCTTGAATCTTTCTGTTCCAGTCTAGAATTCATATAATTCCAAATTTTCCAATAAAATTTATTCAATAAATATGTACATACACATATTCTTACAGTTATAACTGCCAAATAATTGAATATTAAACATACAAAATTCATTTTGGAAACAGTTCTTTGCCAGGAATCACGGTCTGCATTTTGGTCACTATTTTCCTTATTATCTTTAACATGTATATTTAATCACAATCATTCAAAGAATCTTCACATGGAGTAGCAGTGTACTAGTGTCCTAGAGTTGCTGTAACATTACCACAAATTTGGTAGCTTAAAACAACAGAAATTTATTCTTTTACAGTTTTGAAGGAGGCCAGTTCAAAATCAAGGTGTTGTCAGGCCCGCACTCCCTTCAAGAATCCATCCTGGCCTCTTCCAGCTTCTGATAGCTTCACATATTCCTTGGCTTCTGATAGCATAAGTCTAATCTCTACTTCTGTCTTCACATGGCCTTCTCCCCTGTGTCTCTGGGTCTCAAGTCTCCCTCCACTTCTGTCTTCTAAGGACACCTGTCATTGGATTTAGGGCTCACCCAAAATCTAGGATGATCTCATCTCAAGTATCTTAATTTAGTTACACCTGCAAAGACCATTTTTATAAATAAAGTCACATTCACAGTTTCCTGGTGGACATATCTTTTGAGGGACCATAATTCAATCCAAAATAGAAAGTAAAGATCATAAAATGACATCTATTTCATTGCAGGAAGAATTTTAGTTAGTAGCAAAAAAATGGGCTATGTTAGTAAATTTAGGAAATGTCTGTAGGTCAGCCAGACTATGAGAATAAATGAGGGGATAAAATACTATGGAGAGGGCTATAGAACATTTATATTCCTGCAAGTATGGCTGTAGTGAGTTAAGAACACAGTTAAAGGTTGAACAATTATATAGGTTCCAATAGTCATTACACCAAGAACCACTCCTTATCATTTAAGTTCTAGTAGCCCTCCTCACCTCCTGATCATGATAATATAATGAAAAAAAGCATATAAAATCAATTGTAATCAGAGAAAAAGCAACATATTACTTAGCTATCATAAACATGGAAAAAATCTAGAAATGAGTTTCAGATAAGTATATACAGCAAAACATGAGATCGCTGAGGAAATCTTGAATAATGAATTTGCTATGCAGTTGCAAAACTGATGAAAATCACACTGCCTTTGCTTATATTCATTAGAAAGAAATTGGGTATTTGTGGAACTGTGTTGCTTTGCCTGTCCTGTCTGATAATGGAACAACAACAACAAAAAAAGCTAGAGTTAGATGATTAACTAAACAAGACAATGTTGAAACTGAAAAAGTGGTAACAAACCTAGGTCACTTTATCATCCCCAGAAGACTAATTAACAGTGCTTATAGAAGTAAGGAGACTTGTACAACATCCTTGCATTTTCCTGTACATCTTGATTCATTTGAGATAAGGCTAATTTTACTCAGGGACTTGTCCCTTTTACAAGGGGTTGGAATAATCAGATATGTTTGGATTTCATTTTCAGCTTATCCCAAAAGTTATAACCCTGTTCCTCTACCGTTCTGATTGATGCAGGTATAAAAGTTTATCAATGTAATCCTATTTCCTAATTCTACCCGAGGACATGTAGATCCTTCTCAGAGGAAGGTATTGTGAGAAAGAAAAAAAGTGAACTTGTTCGGGAATGCTGGACTTCGTCAGAAAAATTCAAGGAACTCTGAAAAGGGATAGAGATCATTACAGTGTTGTCTCTTACAGCTCATGAGGTAAAATCTATTAAGAATTGAATGGCTTCCATTTTTGCACAATGACTGCTCAACAATTATATATTGAGTAACTGTGTTCCTGGCCTATGGAAATTATAAACTAGATTCTTATAAGAGTCAAAGTGAGGAAACCAATTCTAAATTTGTTATGCTTTTAACCATAGATTGGGTCATAATAATATAGAAAAAATAGAATCAATGATATTATTAGTAGACAAAAAATGAAAGAAAGAATGAAAGAAAGAAAAGAAAGAAAGAAAGAAAGAAAGAAAGAAAGAAAGAAAGAAAGAAAGAAAGAAAGGAAGGAAGGAAGGAAGGAAGAAAGAAAGAAAGAAAGAAAGGAAGGAAGAAAGAAAGAAAGAAAGGAAGGAAGGAAGGGAGAAAAAGAGAAAGGAAGAAAGGAAGGAATATTAATGAACTCCTATAAATTGTTTATTGCTAAAAGGACATGATATAACAACTTCTGTTATATCATGTTAAAAGGACTTAAGACACACAAATAAGGAAGAGTGAAAAATCTATAAAAATAAAAAGGATATAATTATGGCTTTAAAATTCTCAGCAGATTAAATAATAAACTGTATTTGATTTGGAATTTTGGGTTAAATGTGTTTTTCTTTATGGACTTCTCATTAAAAGAAAAATGTGCAAACCCATGATTCAATTTATTTGAGGTAGGAAATTGCCTATTAGGAATTTTCCTTGCTGAAAATCTCCTTTTTTAAAAAAATGAGAACAAAATATGTTCCTGGTATTGTTTTTGGTTATTAGAATAAAAACATTAATTTATTTATGTATATAATCTCATTAAAAATTTTAATTACAGGCAAGATTTCAGAATCTACTGTGCTGAAGACATTGTATGAAGAACTAGGGGGAAAAATAACTAAGGGAAATGGAGATCTGAATTTGGATGAATCATCTCTTACGTGAATATTCTGATGTCTGTACTGCTGAGGACACAGAATATTTTATTATCGGCAAATGAGTAGCATACACAGTAAGATACGTAAAAATGTGATGACTGCCTAAGGAAATGGAATGAGACACGTTGTTAAAGTAAGACATGCATGGACTTTTTTTGAAGTTTCTCATGTACCTCTGAGAAATAAAGTGATTTCTTTCACATAATTAGTAGGGTGATGCAAAAACATAAAATACAATATGTGATGGTTGATTTACAAATATTTATCTGAAAATTATTAAGAACTCATTTTTGCCAAGTGTTGTTCTAACTGCTTTTCAATACTAATTTACCTATTGCTCAAAACAACCCTATGGAGTAAAATGATTATCCCCATTGCACACATGAGGCTAGTGAGACACCAAAACAGAAACGAATCTGCCCATAGGTGCACAGATAGCATGTGGAACAGTAAAGAAAGGGTAATAGAAGAGAGAAAAAGAGAACACATTTGATAACAGTGTAGTGGGATAGGAGGGAAAATAGGAAAAACAGGGTTTTTTTTTTAAAGCCCTCTTAGACTTTCATGAAAAATCAGATCCACTTAGATTAAATTAGGATAGGTTTTTCAGTATCTTGTAGATATTAATGTTTTCACATGTCCTTTATTTATGAGTCAACCAAATCAACAGACATACCTAATAACTAATATACATTTTTTATAGTAGTATTTTATCATTTTTTATGCACCAGGCATCTTTCAGAAACTGAAATAAGAATAATTTTCCTTGTCAGATACCTGTTAAAATATATGCTGTTCAAAACACATCAAATAAAATTATAAAAATTATCTGAGGATATTTATTATAAAGCATTACTTTTAAGAGTTCTAAGTCATTTTCTTCTACAGTTATTGACTCTTTGTAACACTGCTATAAACAAAGCAGGTCTTTGTATTCATTTAAAAATGATGAATCACAAACTTATAGAAAGTCAGTGCCTTCACCAAAATCACGCAAAACAAAAGAAAGCAAACAGTAAAAGAACCCAGATACAAGATTCTTGATTCCAGATTTAATCCAGAATTCTTTAGACTTAATTCTTCTGAGGGAAAATTTTCTAGCTTCAGCCATGAGCTGATACAATAATTATTTTCAGTAGACTGCATAAACATTTGGAAATTTTATCATATAATAAGTACTTATTATAAAAGGGACCAATTCAGAGTGTATTCTATGGCAAACTGTAATTTAAGATTTGAAAAAGCATTTATGGATACCGGACTAGATAATTTTTTCAGGTGGAAAATTAAATGAAAGAGCTTATAATGTTTAAACCATATGTAAAAATAATAAAAATATACCATATGCTCCCCAAATTTAGTTAATTCTGTAAAGGTAATCCTTTATATACGATTTACTAAAATATGTATAAATTTATAGACTTGGAAAGACACAGTACCAGAAAACATGCCCACAGACATATTTACACACACACATATATAAACATTCTCACTCTCCCTCTACAGTCTATGATATTACATACAATGTTACAAAAATGTTAAATCAAAACAAATCTATTACTGTTCTAGGACTCTGGGTCTTTAAACTTTCTAATATGCTTGTGCCTAAATAATTCACCAAGCAGCTTAAACACAGATTATATCTCAGATCCAATAGATGTGAATCTCTCCCCTTTCATTTGTAATAAGGAGCAAATTAAAGATTTCACTAATGAAAATGATTGAGATTAATTCAGAAAAGCTAAAACAGACCTTGCAAATAAATAAGCCGGTTTTAACACTGTTAATCTGATGAGGCTCTGGAGAGTTTAATTAAAATTCTATCTATCTCCCATTTATCTAATATTCAAGAGTAAACTATCTCCTAAAACAACTTCCTCTTTAACATGGTTCTTTTTCCCCTCGTTGGTGCTGACTGGAAAAATAAATAAATAAAATAACTGAATTGGAATAAACTAAAACTGGCCCATCAATTCCATTATTATTATAATTTTTTGGTAGAAATTACAGTCCTGAATTGGTAATGAAGATGAGAATCTGTTCAGTAATTTCTTTGGGTCTCTCATGTGTGATTGAAGGTAATACAGTGTGAGAATTTACACATTTCATTCTCTGTGTGACTATTCAGTGCTAGTAGGTACTGCAAGATTTAAAGTAACAACATCCATTCTCAAGTCAGTGATTCCAGTAGGTGACATATGGTAAGCAAAGAAAGGTGGTTACTATGCTTATATTCAAATGTACATTAAGTTGAAAAGATGAGAAGCAGAGAATATTTCATAATTAATCCAAGTCTTTAACAATAGTAAATTCTGGTTAAAAGAACAAAACTCAGGTTTTTACTAGCTGAACTGTCAGGCTGCTAAATACTACACTGCTCACTAAACCATTAATAATTTATTTTAATCTCATATAACATTCATGGAGTCTTATGAATAAACAGTGTTGATTCATAATAACACTTTTTAAATTTGGGAATTTCTAAAATTTTCTGGGGGAAAAAGTATGTGAACTTGGTGTTCATTTTACTGTCCCTAAAACAGGGACATGATATGTTTGCTTTTGGTGAATTTGGCATTTAGATACGATGCATTCTAGAGTAAAGAAAATATTTATGCCCTAATTACAGATATACTGTAGCCCTTTGAAAAGTCAGGCAAGTTATAGAAAAAACATCCTTTTAATCTTTCTGATGAACACTTTTTGCATTATTCAAGTGCAATTCTTCATCCTTTAGATACAGATTGATAACCCCACCCATTATCTCTTCTCTCTGTTACTGAAGAATGTATTTATTTCTACTCGATCTTCTAAACCAGTACAAATGTTTTAGTGAACTTAATTAAAAAACAAGACAAAAAAATAAACAATGAGAAGTCTAACAAAAATCCTTCTTTGAACCTGTATCTTCTCTCATTTATACGCTGTTCCTCTCCTTACTTTTCCAGCCAATCTTCTTGACATGTAACTTTAAAGCCACTTCCTTACTTCTCTTTCTATTCTTTTGATTTTTCTTATTTTTTTTTCATTCTCAATCCACTGCAGTCTAGCCTCTTCCTCTACCATACCAGTGAAATTCTGCTGTCAAGAGTCACCAATATCCTCTTCATTGACAAACAGGTAGATCTTTTAAATTACTATACTTTTTTTTTACACATTAAAAATTATTGTTTTATTAATTAACATATATTAAGTTCACATATAGTCTAAATAAAGGCTTTCAAAATCCACTTTATAATCTTTGATCAATATACAGGAATTTGGGATTAACAGATACACACTACTATATATAGAATAGATAAACAACAAGGACCTACTGTATAGCACAGGGAATTGTATTAAATGTTGTGTTATAACCTGTAATGGAAAAGAATCTGAAATACATTTATATATATTCATTTTCATATATATATATAAATCTTCTCATTATATACAATGTTCATTGTTACTGGACAAACCATATGCTTATGGTTTTGACCACGCATATTAATTTGCTCAGTCTAGTCATTTGGATAGCATGGAGATACTTCAAGTTTCAGTAAACATTCATTGATGTTCATTAATAGCATTGACACTAAAAACCCAACAACCATTTATTTCAACACATAATATGTGTCAAGCCATGTTCTCACTTTCATATATAATTCCTTTTAATATTCACAATTATTGACTTAATAGAGATTACCATGAGTTTTAAATTTGATATTTCTGGCAAAAGGTAAAAATTATAATAGTGACAGTCTCATTATATGAGACTCAAAACATGAACAAATATTACTATATAGCATTTTTATTATTTTTTTTCTTAACTATAACTGAAGTTTTGATTTTCTATTTGATCCCAGGGTAAAATCACTTTCTTAAGTCATTTTATTTAAAATTTTATAATTAGTAGTTGTTTTATTATACAAACTATTACTCCCATGAGGAATTTATTGAAAACTTCTGGGCAATTTCTATCTATCTATCCATCTATCTATCTATCCATCTACCTATCATCTATATATCTATCTATAAGTTTCAGTGAGATCTTGAACAGGAGGCTCATTTCTCCATTTTCAAAGTATAATGTACATCAACTATCTTTTTTTTTTAATTTGAAAGCTTTTTTTTTTTTAATTTTTTAAATTAATTAATTAATTAATTTATTTATGGCTGTATTGGGTCTTCGTTTCTGTGCGAGGGCTTTCTCTAGTTGCAGCAAGTGGGGGCCACTCCTCATCGCGGTGCGCAGGCCTCTCACTATCGCGGCCTCTCTTGTTGTGGAGCACAGGCTCCAGACGCGCAGGCTCAGTAATTGTGGCTCACGGGCCTAGTCGCTCCGTGGCATGTGGGATCTTCCCAGACCAGGGCTCGAACCCGTGTCCCCTGCATTGGCAGGCAGATTCTCAACCACTGCGCCACCAGGGAAGCCCCATCAACTATCTTTTGATCAAATCATTCAAATAAAGTAGTCTAATATGTTTTGTCTAAACAATCTGTCAAAAATTGAGATGTGTTAGAATGTCTTTCCATTGCTATTTTATTTATAGCAATTACTCTAAGTATTTCCAAAAAGGATCACAGTATATTTTTAAAATATGTTTATTGAGACTAAATTCACCTAACAAAAAATTAACCATTTTATTTTACATTTTTAAATTAAGATATAATTGACATACATTATATTATTTCAAGATGTGCAACATAATGATTTGATCTATGTATATATTGTGAAATGATATCAAATCATTTTGCCTTTAATGTAAATGTTTTGTCTAAAATTCTTTTAAGACATTGCTCCCTGCACTTTTTCTTCCAGTTTTATTGAGATATGATTCACATGCAACACTGTATAAACTTGAGGTGTATAACATAATGATTTGACTTATATATATCATGCAATAATTATCACAAGTTTAGTGAACATCCATCATCTCATATAGATAAAAAATTAAAGAAATAGAAAAAAAATTTGTGATCAGAACTCTTAGGATTTACTCTTTTAACAACTTTCACATATTATATACAGCAGTGTAAATTATACTTACCATGTTATATGTTACATTCCTAGTACTAATTTATCTTATAACTGGATTTTGTAGTATCTTTTGTCTGCTTTCATACAACCCCCCCTTCCCATTGTAACCACAAATCTGATCTCTTTTTTTATGAGGTTGTTTATATGTTTGTTTGTTTTTGAAGTATAATTGACCTACAACACTATGTGAGTTCCTGTTACACAACGTGGTGAATTTTTTCCTATACATTTCAAAATGATCACCTCTATAAGTCTTGTTATAACAGATATGTGACTACAAAGATATTACTTAGTTATTGACTATAATCCCCACACTTCACTTCACTCATGACTTAGTTATTTTGCAACTGGAGGTTGGTACCTCTTAATCTTCATCACCTATTTCATTCCTTTCCCCACTCCACTCTCTTCTAGAAACAACCTGTTTGTTCTCTGTATCTACAACTCTGCTTTTGATTTGTTGTGTTTGTTATTTGTTTCTTTTTACTTTTTTTTTTTAGATTCCACATGTAGTTAAATTATACATATTTGTCTTTCTCTGTCTGACTTATTTCACTTAGCATAATACCCTCTAGTTCCATCAATATTGTTGCATATATCATCTTTTTATCCATTCATCTATTGATGGGCACTTGGGTTGCTTCCATGTCTTAGCTATTGTAAATAATGCTGCAATGAACATAGGGGTGCATATATCTTTTCTAATTAGTGTTTTTGATTTCTTCAGATAAATACCCAGGGGTGGAATTGCTGTTTATTGAGGAATCTCCACACTGTTTTCCATAGTGGCTGTACCAATTTACATTCCTATCAACAGTGCATGAGAGTTCCCTTTTCTCCACATCCTTACCAACACTTGTTATTTGTTGTTGTTGTTGTTGTTGTTTTTTGGTAATAACCATTCTGACATGTGATAGCTCATTGTAGTTTTGATTTTCATTTCCCTCATGATGTTCCATGAGCACTTGAGAAGAATGTGTATTCTGTTGTTTTTGGATGGAATGTCCTATAAATATCAATTAAGTCCATCTTGTTTAATGTATCATTTAAAGCTTGGGTTTCCTTATTTACTTTCATTTTGGATGATCTGTCCATTGGTGAAAGTGGGGTGTTAAATTCCCCTACTATGATTGAGTTACTGTCGATTTCCCCTTTTATGGCTGTTGGTATTTGCCTTATGTATTGAGGTGCTCCTATGTTGGGTGCATAAATATTTACAATTGTTATATCTTCTTCTTGGATTGATCCCTTGATCATTACATAGTGTCCTTCTTTGTCTCTTGTAATAGTCTTTGTTTTAAAGTCTAGTATGTCTGATATGAGAATTGCTACTCCAGCTTTCTTTGATTTCCATTTGCATGGAATATCTTATTCCATCCCCTCACTTTCAGTCTGTATGTGTCCCTAGGTCTGAAGTAGGTCTCTTGTAGATAGCATATATATGGGTCTTATTTTTGTATCCATTCAGCCAGTCTATGTCTTTTGGTTGGAGCATTTAATCCATTTAGATTTAAGGTAGTTATCGATATGTATGTTCCTATTACCATTTTCTTAATTGTTTTTGTTTTTTATTGTAAGTCTTTTCCTTCTCTTGTGTTTCCTGCCTAGAGAAGTTCCTTTAGCATTTGATGTAAAGCTGGTTTGGTGGTGCTGAATTCTCTTAGCTTTTGCTTCTCTGTAAAGGTTTTAATTTCTCCGTCAGATCTGAATGAGATCCTTGCTGGGTAGAGTAATCTTGGTTGTGGGTTTTTCCCTTTCATCACTTTAAGTATATCATGCCACTCCCTTCTGGCTTGTAGAGTTTCTGCTGAGAAATCAGCTGTTAACCTTATAGGAGTTCCCTTGTATGTTATTTGTCATTTTTCCCTTGCTGCTTTCAATAATTTTTCTTTGTCTTTAATTTTTGCCAATTTGATTACTATGTGTCTGGGCGGGTTTCTCCTTGGGTTTATCCTGTATGGGATTTTCTGTGCTTCCTGGACTTGGGTGGCTATTTCCTTTCCCATGTTAGGGAAGTTTTTGACTATAATCTCTCAAAGATTTTCTCGGGTCCTTTCTTCTTCTTCTTCTGGCACCCCTATAATGCGAATGTTGTTGTGTTTAATGTTGTCCCAGAGGTCTCTTAGGCTGTCTTCATTTGTTTTCAGTCTTTTTTCTTTAGTCTGTTCCGAGGCAGTGAATTCCACCATTCTGTCTTCCAGGTCACTTATCTGTTCTTCTGCTTCAGTTATTCTGATATTGATTCCTTCTAGTGTAGTTTTCATTTTAGTTATTGTGTTGTTCATCTCTGTTTGTTTGTTCTTTAATTCTTCTAGGTCTTTGTTAAACATTTCTTGCATCTTCTCGATCTTTGCCTCCATTCTTTTTCCGAGGTCCTGGATCATCTTCACTTTCATTATTCTGAATTCTTTTTCTGGAAGGTTGCCTTTCTCCACTTCATGTAGTTGTTTTTCTGGGGTTTTATGTTGTTCCTTCATCTGGTACATAGCCCTCTGCCTTTTCATCTTGTCTATCTTTCTGTGAATGTGGTTTTTGTTCCACAGCCTGCAGGATGTAGTTCTTGTTGCTTCTGCTGTCTGCCCTTTGGTGTATTTGTTTTTTTTTAACTATTATCCTTTATGCCTGCACAGTCCAAAGCCCATCTCTGGACTCAGCTTGGAGTTGTAACAGCCTGTGCTGGCAATGGATTGGATCCTATGGTTGATGAGCTTGCGGAAAACTGAGAAAACAGCTTTCTGGGCCAGTTGAGAAGTTCTGAAGGCTGGGAAGTTCAAGATCAAGATGCCGGCTGATTGGTCTCTAGCGAGACCACCCTTCCTAACTTGCAGACAGTTGCCTCCTTGCTGTGTTCTTCTACACATATTATTATAGAGAAAAATAAAGTTTGGAAAGGGACTAAATAAATTATTTGTTGAGGGATATGTACTGAGTGCAGACTTCTGTGCCTTCTTAGACAGCATTCCTTTTCTTTTTGTTAGTTAACTTCTTACCATTTTTAGGCAGTCCTCTCCAATTTTGGGTTTGGCAGAAATATCCTACTATGAGGTGAAGGATCAGGATTTCTGAGAGGCCACTAAGAGGCCAGATGATGATCTTGAAAAACATGAATGAGACAGCTGTCTATGTGGTGAGAATTACCAGCTTTGAATATAATTCCTCCTCCTTTCTCTCTCTTAATTTTCTCCTTGCAATCTTTCTTGAAAACGTGGGTACCTTGTGAATACACTTCAGAGCAACTTGTTGACTATGTTAACACCCTGCAGTGAATATGGTAAAGAATCATATCTCATTGCTTCTTTTTTGTTCCTTGCTGCCTTCATTTCCTGCTATTTCTGAAACTCCCTTAGGCTTAGAGCTTCCAAATTAAGTGCTGACACTTTAATCATCTCTGCAGACTCTGCTTTGCAGGAATTCCTACTCCAAATATTAATAAGGAACAGCATCAGCCTAGGAACTTGTAGAAATGCAGAATCTCTGACCTTGCCATATGCCTACTAAAATAGAATCTGCACTTCTATATGATCCCCAGCCATTATGTATTAATACCTACAGGTTTGTGAGACACAGTACTTTGTGTCACTAGTCCACAATGAAATAAGTACAGAAAATGAGAGTAAGTGCTTAGAAACTTTTATAGCAATTTTACATTTCCATGAAATTTCTATTTTATTTTAGAAATGTATCATTCTGCAAAGGGTTGGGAATTTAAAAGAGTTGGTCATTCAATGTAGATAATTCATGAAGTAATATTTTAGAAGACCCAAGATAAATAATAGATTTCAGTGTTAAATAGGGTATTAAGAAAAAAGAAACCACACTGACAAGTTGGTAATTTCAGAGACTTGAAGGTGATGAAGGAGCCAGCTATGCATGCAGTTGAAAAGTTCCATGTAAAAGGAGTAATAAATATGAAGATCCTGATACAGAAATATGCTTCTGATTGAGATGAGAAAAAAACAAGGAGGCCTTAGTGACTGGAGCAGAAGGTTAAAGAAGAAGGTGGGATTTGACAGAAATGTGTGAACGAGTGTCTATCTGTTTGCATGTGTATGTGGGAGGGCGATGCAGCTTATGTGGGTCTTTGTAAGCTATGCTAAGATTTTGTGTTTTTTGTTCTATGTGAGATGGGAAGATATAGAGGGAATGAAGTGAGGAGAGATATGATTTGACTTATCTTTTAAAAGGATAACTCTAGTGGCTATTTTAGGAATAGAACAAATATGAGCAAGATCTGAAACAGGGAGTCCAATTAGGAGTCTGGAGACTGTTGGAATGACCCAGGTGAGAAATGATGGTGTCTAGTACCACAGTCATAGCAGTGTAGGAGATGAGAAGTGATTAGGTACTGGATGCAACTGAGGGTAGTGTCAAGAGAAATTCCTGATGAAATGGATGTGGGTGGTAAAAATAAAGAACAAATTAAGTGTACATTTTTTTTGCCTGAGCAACTGGAAAGTTGAAGCTGTCATTAACTGAAGTTGAAAAATCACATTTGACAGACAAATATATCCAAAGACTTAGGTCTGCTCAAATATTTGTAAAACTTTAATGTGCAGTAGTGAAAACAAATGTATCTATTGTTTATAGAAATCTTATATTCCTATGATGCTTCATGAGCCCAGGTATTAAAGTCATGGAAACTGGAATCGTGTTTATAATGCAGGGATTGCTTGCATTTTTTTGATGTTGAGTTTTAAGCATTCTTTATATATTTTAGATATTAACCCCTTATAAGCTGCATCATTTGCAAATATCTTTACCCATTCAGTAGATTGTCTTTTCGTTTTTTTGACAGTTTCCTTTGTTGTGCAAATGCTTTTTAGTTTGATGTGGTCTCATTTGTTTATTTTTGCTTTTTTTTCCCTTGCCTGAGGAGACATAACCAAAAAAAATATTACTAAGATGGATGTCAAAGAGAGTCCTGCCTATGTTTTCTTCTAAAAGTTTCATGATTTCAGGTCTTACATTTAAATCTTTAATCCATTTTGAATTGACTTTTGTGCATGTTGTGAGAGAGTAGTCCAGTTTGTTTCTTTTTAATGTAGCTGTCCAGTTTTCCCAACACCATTTACGGAAGAGACTGTCTTTCCCTCATTGTATATTCTTACCTCGTTTGTCCTAGATTAATTGCCCATATAAGTATGGGTTCACTTCTGGGCTCTCTATTCTGTAAATTGATCTTTGTGTCTGTTTTTTTGCCAGTACCATACTGTTTTAATTATTGTAGCTTTGTAGTATAGTTTGAAAACAGGGAACATGATACCTTCAGCTTTGATCCTCTTTCTCAAGATTGTTTTGGCTATTCTGGCCCTTTTCTGTTTCCATACAAATTTGAGAATTATTTGTTCTAGTTATGTGAAAAATGCCATTGGTATTTTGATAGGGATTTCACTGAATCTGTAGATTACTTGGGTATTATGTCATTTTAACAATATTAATTCTTCCAATCCATGAACATGGTATATCCTTCCATCCGTTTGTGCCATCTTTAAATTCTTTCATCAGTGTCTCATAGTTTTCCAAGTACAGGTCTTTTACCTCCTTAGTTAGATTTATTCCTAGGCATTTTCCTTTTGATGTGATTGTAAATGGGATTGTTTTCTTAATTTCTCTTTCTGATAGTTCATTGTTAGAAATGCAACAGATTTCTGTATGTTAATCTTTATCCTGCAACTTTACCTAATTCACTGATGAGCTCCAGAGTTTTTTGGTGGTGTTCTGAGGGTTTTCTATGTGTAGTATCATGTCACCTGCAAACAGTGATTGTTTTACTTCTTCCTTTCCATTTTGGATTCCTTTTATTTTTTTCTTATTTTCTGATCAATGAAAAATGAACAATACAATTAAAAAATGGGCAGAGAATCTGAATAGACATTTTTCTAAAGAAGCGTACAGATGGCCAACAGCCATCTACATCACTAATCATCATTATAAAACACTGATGAAAGAAATTAAAGATGATACAAATAGATGGAGCGATATACCATGTTCTTGGATTGGAAGAATCAACATTGTGAAAATGACTATACTACCCAAAGCAATCTACAGATTCAATGCAATCCCTATCAAACTACCACTGGCATTTTTCACAGAACTAGCACAAAAAATTTCACAATTTGTATGGAAACACAAAAGACCCTGAATAGCCAAAGCAATTTGAGAAAGAAAAACGGAGCTGGAGGAATCAGGCTCCCTGACTTAAGATTATACTACAAAACTACAGTAATGAAGACAGTATGGTACTGGCACAAAAAGAGAAATATAGATCAATGGAACAGGATAGGAAGCCCAGAGATAAATCCACGCACATATGGTCACCTTATCTTTGATAAAGGAGGCAAGAATATACAGTGGAGAAAAGACAGCCTCTTCAATAAGTGGTGCTGGGAAAACTGGACAGCTACATGTAAAAGAAAGAAATTAGAACACTCCCTAACACCATACACAAAAATAAACTCAAAATGGATTAAAGACCTAAATGTAAGGCCAGACACTGTCAAGCTCGTAGAGGAAAACATAGGCAGAACACTCTATGACATAAATCACAGCAAGATCCTTTTTGACCCACCTCCTAGAGAAATGGAAATAAAAACACAAATAAACAAATAGGACTAATGAAACTTAAAAGCTTTTGCACAGCAAAGGAAACCATAAACAAGATGAAAAGACAGCCCTCAGAATGGGAGAAAATATTTGCAAATGAAGCAACTGACGAAGGATTAATCTCCAAAATTTACAAGCAGCTGATGTACCTCAATATCAAAAAAACAAACAACCCAATCCAAAAATGGGTAGAAGACTTAAATAGATATTTCCCCAAAGAAGATATACAGATTGCCAGCAAACACATGAAAGAATGCTCAACATCATTAATCATTAGAGAAATGCAAGTCAAAACTACAATGAGATATCTCACACCGGTCAGAATGGCTATCATCAAAAAATCTACAAACAATAAATGTTGGAGAGGGTGTGGAGAAAAGGGAACCCTCTTGCACTGTTCGTGGGAATGTAAATTGATACAGCCACTATGGAGAACAGTATAGAGGTTCCTTAAAAAACTAAAAATAGAACTACCATACGACCCAGCCATCCCACTACTGGGCATATATCCTGAGAAAACCATAATTCAAAAAGAGTCATGTACCGCAATGTTCATTGCAGCTCTATTTACAATAGCCAGGACATGGAAGCAACCTAAGTGTCCATCGACAGATGAATGGATAAAAAGATGTGGCACATATATACCATGGAATATTACTCAGCCATAAAAAGAAACGAAATTGAGTTATTTGTAGTGAGGTGGATGGACCTAGAGTCTGTCATACAGAGTGAAGTAAGTCAGAAAGAGAAAAACAAATGCCGTATGCTAACACATATATATGGAATCTAAGAAAAGAAAAAAAAAAAGGTCATGAAGAACCTAGGGGTAAGATGGGAATAAAGACACAGACCTACTAGAGAATGGACTTGAGGATATGGGGAGGGGGAAGGGTAAGCTGTGACAAAGTGAGAGAGTGGCATGGACATATATACACTACCAAATGTAAAATAGCTAGTGGGAAGCAGCTGCATAGCACAGGGAGATCAGCTCCGTGCTTTGTGACCACCCAGAGGGGTGGAATAAGGAGGGTGGGAGGGAAGGAGATGCAATAGGGAAGAGATATGGGAATATATGTATATGTAAAACTGATTCACTTTGTTATAAAGCAGAAACTAACACACCATTGTAAAGCAATTATACTCCAGTAAAGATGTTAAAAAAAAAAAAAAAAAGAACTAACACAGTCTTGTTCTTAACTGTCCTCTTCTTTTATTACAGCATTTGGTACTCGAGGTCAAAGTCTGTTTTTTTTCATCTTGCTGCTAGAACAATGCCCAACACATAGTTACCAAATAACTTTTTGACAAATATAAATGTGTCCATCAATTTAAAAAAAAAGTACTATGTAAAAAGATTAAGTCCAAAATGTAACAGTTAAAATCTTTAATCTTAGTTATATAATTTTTCCCTATGGTGAGGCATTACTATGCCAATTTTTCAAATCAGGGAGCTACACAGAAATTGGCCTAATGAAAGCTTTGGGATTAACATTTTGTTAGTTATTGCAGTTTAACTAACCAAAGCCCAAATTAGTTGGGTTTGTGTCTGCGGCAATTTGCAGCAAATTATTGAGTTTTTTAGTAATTAATGTCTCTTAGGCTAATAAAAAATATAAAAATTTTAAATAAATGAACACATACATTTTACTGAGTTTAGATTCTATTTTCCTGTGATTTAAAAATTAATTTCAATCATTTTTAGTATTGTCACTATAGAGATTACTATTATTAATTTCCTTATATATGAATTTTTTCAAATGGGAACATTTTCATTAATTTCAGGTATAATTTAATATCATTCTATACCTAAGTCTGCAAATATTTTCCTGCAGGGTAGATAGAAGATGCTTTTACAGTATTTTATTTGGCACTTTGAAGCACCTTACTTTTGGCATTATAAAATAATATTTATCAGTGCACTGCACATTGAAGCTTTATGATTCTCCTTTCCATTTTTTCAATGACATATTTAACTAGTTATTTCATTGGTACAATTTCTGTTTCTCAGTAGAGTGACCAAAAAAATCAATGCTGTCAATCAAAGCTCTGTTTTCAATTTTTATCCTTATATGTTCCTTTTATCAAATTTGTGATTCATTTTTTTAATATACTAGAATATTTGATAAAATCATAGATCTTATTTTTACATTTTATACACATCTTAGTAACAGACAGAATTATCAAGTCACTCATTCACTCATTCATTCACTCATTTATCATTTATTGAGTGATTCCCATATAAATATTACTGTATAAATCACTCCTGGGAAGATGGAAATGATTTCATCCCATCATACCTAAGCGAGCAATCATCTGGCATAATATAGAAAGAAATAGTGTTTATTACTGCCAAATAACAGACATGTTTCACAAAGTGAAATATTTGTAATGAAAATTCTTCTAGCTTGCTAAGGAACTTCTATAACATATAATCTCTTGTATCTTTTTCTGTTAAAAGAAGGATTATTTAAAAATAACTTTGTATCTAGTTTCCTTTAATACATCTCAAGGTATAAGTAACCTATAGACATAAAACAGGCTGATTCAATATTTGATTTCACAGTTCTTCATTAATCTACAACACAGAAATTTCAGAGATTTTATATTTTGGTCCTAGATATTTCAATTTGGATGTCATAATAGCTTCCATTTCTCTGCTGAGATTTATCTCTTTTTTACTTTACTTCACTGAGCATAGTTATAACAGCTGCTTTAAAAATCTTTTTCTGCTAGTATCAATGTCTGGGTCATATCATTTGTTTGTTTTCCCATTGATTGGCTTTTCTTGTGAGAATTGGTTACATTTTCCTGATTGGTAATATGCTGAGTACTTTTGTACTGTATCTTGATCATTATGAATGTTACATGGTAGATTCTGTTATATTCCTCAAAAGAGTGCTAACCGTCTTGTTGAGAAGCAGACAAGTTATGTGTTTGCTGCATGCCCTCCCTCTTGAGTGACATTTTCAATCTTAGATCAATTTTATTTTGCTTTAGCTAGTACCTGTCCTACACTTGCATGGCTCAGAGACAACTGGAGATCTAGGCAGAGTTTATACAGAGAAATTAGGCTTCATGTCTTTTGCTTTCATATCCCAAGATCCTCACCTACTTTCCAGTGTCTATATAATGGCGATTTTCTATCAGAGATTTAGCCATCTCATTTCTGCCAACTGTCTTCTTTTGTTCAGTCTCCAATGCCTCCAGGTGATTTTTTTTCCCCTTTTTTCTGTAATTTGTTCAGAGCTTATTGTAGTTATCAATGAGAGGTTTGCTCTAATAGGAGTTTAATCCATTACCCTGGAAGCTAAATCTATAGCTAGAAAATTTTAGGGGAAAATTCAATAAATTTTGGAAAGTTTCCAAACAAAACAAAACAAACAAAGAAGTTTTACGTTAGAGGGATACATTATGCTTGTTCAGTTGAGACACTGTGAGTTTTATTGACAAATTAAGGAAACATGAAGAGAACATATAACATTATTTCACAGGAGAAGCATATATAATATAAAATATATAATATATTCCTAGGCATTTTCCTTTTGATGTGATTGTAAATGGGATTGTTTTCTTAATTTCTCTTTCTGATAGTTCATTGTTAGAAATGCAACAGATTTCTGTATGTTAATCTTTATCCTGCAACTTTACCTAATTCACTGATGAGCTCCAGAGTTTTTTGGTGGTGTTCTGAGGGTTTTCTATGTGTAGTATCATGTCACCTGCAAACAGTGATTGTTTTACTTCTTCCTTTCCATTTTGGATTCCTTTTATTTTTTTCTTATTTTCTGATCAATGAAAAATGAACAATACAATTAAAAAATGGGCAGAGAATCTGAATAGACATTTTTCTAAAGAAGCGTACAGATGGCCAACAGCCATCTACATCACTAATCATCATTATAAAACACTGATGAAAGAAATTAAAGATGATACAAATAGATGGAGCGATATACCATGTTCTTGGATTGGAAGAATCAACATTGTGAAAATGACTATACTACCCAAAGCAATCTACAGATTCAATGCAATCCCTATCAAACTACCACTGGCATTTTTCACAGAACTAGCACAAAAATTTCACAATTTGTATGGAAACACAAAAGACCCTGAATAGCCAAAGCAATTTGAGAAAGAAAAACGGAGCTGGAGGAATCAGGCTCCCTGACTTAAGATTATACTACAAAACTACAGTAATGAAGACAGTATGGTACTGGCACAAAAAGAGAAATATAGATCAATGGAACAGGATAGGAAGCCCAGAGATAAATCCACGCACATATGGTCACCTTATCTTTGATAAAGGAGGCAAGAATATACAGTGGAGAAAAGACAGCCTCTTCAATAAGTGGTGCTGGGAAAACTGGACAGCTACATGTAAAAGAAAGAAATTAGAACACTCCCTAACACCATACACAAAAATAAACTCAAAATGGATTAAAGACCTAAATGTAAGGCCAGACACTGTCAAGCTCGTAGAGGAAAACATAGGCAGAACACTCTATGACATAAATCACAGCAAGATCCTTTTTGACCCACCTCCTAGAGAAATGGAAATAAAAACACAAATAAACAAATAGGACTAATGAAACTTAAAAGCTTTTGCACAGCAAAGGAAACCATAAACAAGATGAAAAGACAGCCCTCAGAATGGGAGAAAATATTTGCAAATGAAGCAACTGACGAAGGATTAATCTCCAAAATTTACAAGCAGCTGATGTACCTCAATATCAAAAAAACAAACAACCCAATCCAAAAATGGGTAGAAGACTTAAATAGATATTTCCCCAAAGAAGATATACAGATTGCCAGCAAACACATGAAAGAATGCTCAACATCATTAATCATTAGAGAAATGCAAGTCAAAACTACAATGAGATATCTCACACCGGTCAGAATGGCTATCATCAAAAAATCTACAAACAATAAATGTTGGAGAGGGTGTGGAGAAAAGGGAACCCTCTTGCACTGTTCGTGGGAATGTAAATTGATACAGCCACTATGGAGAACAGTATAGAGGTTCCTTAAAAAACTAAAAATAGAACTACCATACGACCCAGCCATCCCACTACTGGGCATATATCCTGAGAAAACCATAATTCAAAAAGAGTCATGTACCGCAATGTTCATTGCAGCTCTATTTACAATAGCCAGGACATGGAAGCAACCTAAGTGTCCATCGACAGATGAATGGATAAAAAGATGTGGCACATATATACCATGGAATATTACTCAGCCATAAAAAGAAACGAAATTGAGTTATTTGTAGTGAAGTGGATGGACCTAGAGTCTGTCATACAGAGTGAAGTAAGTCAGAAAGAGAAAAACAAATGCCGTATGCTAACACATATATATGGAATCAAAAAAAAGAAAAAAAAAAAAGGTCATGAAGAACCTAGGGGTAAGATGGGAATATATTTTAAAATATATTTTAAAAATGTTAAATAGGTTCTAAAACTTACAGTTTTAAATGCTAGATATTTTTGTATTCTTTTAAGTACATTTGGCCTTTGTTTTGGGACATAGGTTAGTTACTTGGAAGCAATGTAATCCTTTCAAGGTTTTTTTTTTTTAATTTTATGTATTTATTTATTTATTTTTGGCTGTGTTGGGTCTTTGTTTCGTGCGAGGGCTTCCTCTAGCTGCGGCAAACGGGGACCACTCTTCATCGCGGTGCGCGGGCCTCTCACTATCGCGGCCCCTCCCGTTGCGGGGCACAGGCTCCAGACGCGCAGGCTCAGCAGTTGTGGCTCACGGGCCCAGTTGCTCCGCGGCATGTGGGATCTTCCCAGGACAGGGCTCGAACCCGTGTCCCCTGCATTGGCAGGCAGATTCTCAACAACTGCGCCACCAGGGAAGCCCTCAAGGCTTATTTTTAATCCTTGGGTAGGTAGGCAAGAGAAATCTTTAGACTGGGGTTAATTGTCTGTCCACTAATGAGGCAATAGCCTTCTGAGTACTCTGATGTCCCATGTATTTATTTCAAGTTTTTTCTATCCTTGCTAGTAGGAACACAGACTGTTTCCAGCCCTGTGAGCTCTGGTGATTGTTTCAACCTCTTCTTTCTGGTGTATCCTCTCAATACTCCCTCCCCTGCCTTCAGCATGCATATTCATAGATATATGTTGATCAATATGCAACTGAAGTCTAGAAGGGAATGCTCTGTAGAGCTCCTGAGCTTGCTCTCCGTGCAGTTCTCTCTTCTCACAGTTCACAGGGATCTGCCCTGTAAACAACAAACGCCTGGTCACCTGAAAATCTCACTTCAATGTCCTTAATTCAGTGAGACTTTTGGGTTCTGTTTGGATTACCCCTCCTAAGTTCTGTGGCTTGGAGGCTCTCTCAAGGCAATAAACAAGAAATTGTAGGGCTCACCTTGTTTGTTTTTATTTTTCACAGTCATTGTTCTGTGTTGTCTATTATCCAATGTCTGAATCTGTTTTTTTCATATATCTTGTCCATTTGTTGATATGTTCAAAACAGGAGACTAGATCCAGTCCTCGTTACTTCACCATGGCCTGAAAAGGAAATCTGAAACTGTGATCAAATTTAAATTTGTTATGAAATGGATGTTGAAAGTGAACTTAAGACAACGGTTTACTAAAGTTTTGTCACTTTTTATTTTCCATTAATTAAAATGAAAATATTCTATGTACTAAAGGAACTGATTCTTTTAACTGAGGGAAGAAGGTCTTCAGCCTCAGATACCTAATAGATAGGGAAGGAATTTTCACTGCAATTTGTGTGAAAGTAAGTGTTCTAAACTCAAATCTATAGGATAGAGTCTGTAAATGCCCTGGGGCCGCTCTACTAATCTGAGAATACTCTGAATCAAATTATCCTTTAATTTTGTTAGAAAATGTGCAGACACAACAAGGCCCTGTTACATTTATTATGTTAGCTGAGCTGTTAGTGGAGACATTTTACCCTCATCTATTTATTATGTACAACAGCAGCCTGCTAACATAGCTTCCAATTCAAATTGCCTCCTCTAATAATCCAGGCTCTGGGGCCACCAAAACCATTCTGCGCTTTCAGGCAGCCACCAAATACTTTTGTTTCCCCTTCATTTCTTCTTCTTTCTTTCTGTATTATTTTTGGTAGAGTAAATCATATTTTATTACCTCTCTGCTGAAAACCATTCAGGACCTTCCTATCTCACCTAAAATAAATCCCAAATTATTAACAAGGCTAATTCCTTGCATTATTTATCTGCTCATTTCAATTACCTTATATTTTGTCCCTCTTATTATATCTTCTTTCAAATTAACTGAGTAATTTTATAATTCCATTGCATCTCCTTGTTTGATTATTAGCTCTACTTTGTGTTATAAATTTATAATTAACTTTTTAGATTTTATAGCACACATCATTCACTTATTACCATCTTCCTTTAAGTAATATTATACCACTTTAGGTAAAATGTAAGAACTTGATAGCACTATATTTCCACTTTTCTTCTTCTAGCTCTTGTGCTATTGTTAAATGAAGTTTTTCAGGAAGAAGGAAAATGATTCTGAATCTACGTAAGAAGATAGAGAGCACTGGAAATGGTAAATATGTGGGTAAATTTTTTAAAATATTTTTTAAAGATAATTGGCTGTTTAACAAAAGTAATAGCAGTATCCTGCCATTCTTATTCACTATACTTTGCATACATATTATCCTATATTCAGCTGTTCAAAAACACCAAGAATTTCCTACTTTAGGCTTAGCTAAGCTCTTCCGTCTGCCTGGAGATACAGCATCCCATACAAATGTTCTCACCTCACATTTGCTCTGGCTCATCATTTTTGTTTGTAAAGCCTCAGCCTAACTTTCATTTCCCTAAACAAACCTTAACAATTCATCTCACTTAAGAAACACCCCACTCAGTATTCTTTACTTCCACAGTTTCCTCAGTCCCACTTTCCACAGTTTGTAATATAATATTTGGCTGTACACTTTTTTTTAATATGTCTCTCTACTAGTTCTATAAGTTCCATGAGAGTGAGAAACACATTATATTGTCATCTTTCCAGAATCTAAACAATGTTTGTGAAGTACTCATTAATAATTGTAGAATATATGCAAGATTTACTTAGAAAACATTTCCTTATAAGTTTGATTTCCTATTAAAACACTCTTACAAAAGTCCTGGGAATTATTGTCTAACTTATTCTACATCATGCAATGAGTCATGTGAAGTTATTTAATTCTCCTTACTTTGTGTTGTGTTCTATCTACAAAATAAGCATTACAAAACAGGCCTGTGCCTTTTATTTTTAGCATACTTTCAGAAGAAAAGTTACCATATCATTTTTTAAAATCTCTTGAGCTTCTTTGAAGTGACCCTGTCAACATCTCCCAGTATTTCAGCACATAAAGTTGTTTTTTGGTTTGTTGCCAAAGGAAACACCATGGGGATTTATCCTGGCAACTTCTTTAAAAAATATACAGCACATTTTTAAAAATAAGGTGTACCTTGGAGCAATTCAAATCATTGTGTCACTTGTGATGAAAAGGCTATGTACTGATATGTCATTATACGTATTCTTAGGGCTGATAATTGGTAAGGTTTGACATTCAACTGACTAGTTAACCTCCACAAGGGGATGTCAATGGACATCGCAACCACATAGTCACAAGTGATATGGTTTTTCAGTCAGTGGTTGCAGATGCTTATATACATACAACATAAAACCTGTAACCTAGGAAGAGATGAATAGAATGATTAGCAAGATATGTAATGAAAAGGCAAATCCTAAATCTTTTTTCTCTAAATAAATTGTAGTTCTAGAGTCATTATTTTTACTTGTGTATGTTTGTGTATAGGCTTCTCACACGCACACGTACACACATGTTCAATTTTTATTTCATAAAGCAATTTGCTTTGGAATTGTAACAATAGATTATGATTAATCTCAATGGCGTCATCTGAGTTCAGCTATCAGGCACCAAAATTAGCATATATTTAGAGACTTTCTCAGTGATATCATGGCGCATATGAGAAGAATAAAAAGATGTTGAATCTCTTTTGTTGACAAGCACTTGATGTTAAATTATTTTACATGTATAGATTGCAAGCAAAATTTCTTCAAGCTAGAGTCTATTTCCACTACAGAATGTTTTATTTCATCACCCAGATAATTATGTATCTCTCAAAAGGAATCATGTATCTATCAAAAGGAAACAATCTAAATTATGTTCAAATTGGTAATCTGGTAAAACATCTCTGTCTGGAAAATATATTTTGAATGAATGAATGACCTACATTATTTGTAAGATTAAATCTAAAAAAGCATGGCAAAATCTAGGATTAAATGCAAACTTTCACAAAGGAGCAAAAGTCAAAACTAAAATGAATGTTATATCTTAGTAACATAGGATATTATTGACAGGTTTGGAAACTTTATTAGAAATGTACCAATTATAGCCAAAAGAACACATGGAAAATTTACAAAGTATTAATTTAGGTTTAATTTCTTATAACAGCTATAAAGAATGTGGAGGAGTGCTGACTTGGCATGGAAAACAAGCAGAAGCCGTCATTAACCGGAATGACTAAAAAATTTGCTAAAGTAGCAAATAAAAATCAAATTACGTTTATTGAATATCAACTTATTCATGGTCCTGCCTTCCACTGGGCCAAATATTTCATAAAATTTTGCCACAGTTATCTGCAGAGCATTCTGGGATTCAGAGCAGTCATACACAATTTGGGGGAGGGGTCTACTTTTTACAGTGGTTATCAAGACTTTGGTGATCATTAAGAGCCTTTAAAACTGTGGTTTTGAAAAATACTGTCCTCTCCTGGGAGAGAACATGAAGAGAAAGAGAGTTGCTTTTGTTTTGTTTTGTTTTTTTCCTTTTAAATCTCTTCATATATAGAAATATTAAATTTTCAGGGAGTTGCAGAGGGAAAAACACGACCCAAGCTATGTTTATTGTGCACCATAAAAGCTACAAGGTCCTTTAAGCAACATCCTGTCTTATTCAATGCATTCTTTTAGTTTAGAATAAATTTCTAAAACATAGCTGCTGGTTATCAAAGACTTGAAGGAGTTAAGCAGCAGAAACAAAGGGCGTGGGGGGAGTCTGTGTTACAGGTCACAAGAAATTACCTTCTTAAAATATTTTTTTCATGTTACTGAAGTAAATTTTGATTTATTTAAATTGGTTGCATGCCATCTAATTGCATAGAGTATGCTTTATTTAATATACTGTAGTTGTTCTAGATTCTCTAAGTTCTGTGACTTTATTATTCAGTGTTGCTGAACCAAACTTGTGTCCTCTCACCCACCCGCAGTAAAGCCAGTCTACTGACATCAGGCTGTGGTGAAGGAAAGTGTGGAATTTACGGTAAGTGCCAAGCAATGAGTCCAGGCACTACTGCTCAAAAGGCCCAAATTCCTCCATGGCTTTCAGGGAAAGATTTTTAGACAGGGTGAGGGAAGGCGGTTGTGGGGTGCACGATCAACTGATGGACATTCTTCTGATTGGTTGGTGGTGAGGTAGTTGGGAGTCAATATCATCAAACTTCTGGTTCCAACTGGTCTGGTGTCTTTGTTAACTTCTTCCACCTGGTGGGGGTTTCAGTAGCTGCAAAACTGCTCAAAAGGTATGTTTCAGAACATAATCTATAGCTCTTGAGGAGGAACTAAAGGTCCTTGACTTTGTTTAATGGTTAAACTATTATTATTTTTTCTTGCTTGATTGTTTTCCTTTGTTTCTGCATTTGCTCACTTCTCTGATTAAATTTATTCTTTGGAAGTTGGGGAAGGCCTTGGAGGCTAAAGTTTTTCCACAAACAAGAGGCAGACAGAGGACTTGGGTTGGGGTGTCTGTCCCGGTAAGGCCCCACAGCGTCTTGCTCAATTATAAGATGTGCAGGTAGAAACATGAATATTGAATTCTTTGTGCATCATATTCTATTACTCACATTTTTTGTCATTTTTAAAAATTTTATTGAAATATAGTTGATTTACAGTGTTGTATTAATTTCTGCTGTACAGCAAATTGACTCAGTTATACACACACACATATATATATATATACATATTCTTTTTCATATTCTTTTCCATTATGGTTTATCACAGGATACTGAATATAGTTCCCTGTGCTATATAGTAAGACATTGTTGTTTATCCATCCTATATATCACAGTTGGCATCTGCTAATCCCAAACTCCCAATCCACCCGTCCCCCAACCCCTTTTCCCCCTTGGCAACCACAAGTCTGTTCTCTATATCTGTGAGTCTGTTTCTGTTTCATAGATAAGTTCATTTGTGTTATATTTTAGATTCCACATATAAGTGATAACATATGGTATTCGTCTTTCTCTTTCTGAATTACTTCACTTAGTATGATAATCTCCATGTTGCTGCAAATGGCATTATTTCATTCTTTTTACATCTGAGTAATATTTCATTGTGTATATGTATATCACATCTTCTTTATCCATTCATCTGTCAATGGACATTTAGATGTTTCCATGTCTTGTATATTGTAAATAGTGCTGCTACGAAGATAGGGGTGCATGTATCTTTTTGATTTATAGTTTTGTCTGGATATATACCCAGGAGTGGGATTGCTGGATCATATGGCAACTCTATTTTTAGTTTTTTGAGGAACCCCCATTCTGTTCTTTATAGTGGCTACACCTATTTACATTCTCACCAACAGTATAAGAGGGTTACCCACATTTAATAAGCTTTTAACTTGGAATTTATAATTGAAATGCTGTAGCTAATGTATACTTATCAGAAGAAGAATCATATTTTCTCTACTAGGGAAAATAAATTCCATAATACATTATTAACATGTGTAATTTTGTTGTTAGTTAATAATTTGATAGATTTTTCCTTCTTAAACATTTTTCTTCAGTGTATGAATATTTTTTTTTCCAATTGAAATCTTTTCAAAATTTGACTGAAAGCAAACATATGTATAAAAGTAAAAGGAAAACAAAACATTTAAACAAAAATTGGGGCAAAAATCTAGACATATCCAGTGTCTGGATATTTGCACCAGCATTTAATGTGATGTTCAAACTAGGAAATATCCAGGCTTTATATTCTACTTAATTGTGAAATTTAGCCATAATTTATTAACAGTGTTATACAAATAATATATGCTGCTTAGTGATAGAGCCCAGTGTTCAAATTCCTTCCTTGTCTCTTTTTGTCTCTAAGATTTGAAACAATTACTGAATTCCTCTGAGTTCTTCCTGATCTATTAAATTAGGTTGATAATGTCATTCATAATGAGAATTTATGAAGATTTATGAAATATTTTAAGTTTCTCTAATTGGTGCTACAAAGTGATAACTAATATTATTGTTGATGTCAACTCATTAACCTCACTATATCTAAATTCCTATGAAATTTGAATGTGTTTGACCAAATGTTTTTCTGGTCAAACCAGAAAAATGTTTGACCATATATGTGAGCTATCTGTGGCTTAGTCAATTGATAAATAAAATTAACCATCACAGAGGTCCTGATTGGCAGGGGAGAGAAAAAATAAAGTGTGTGAAGACGCACTAGTGGAATGTAACATTAGAAAGGATTAATGGGACTCTAGCATAAGGTTTATTCTAGAAATAATATGGTGACATTGAAAAATTCCTAACTGTGAAAGTGTGAGTTGAAAGACAGTGTGTTCCTCTTATATGATCCTTTCTTAAAATTACATTCATCTAAGTGGAAAATAATCTTGAAACCAAAGGAATAAAAGATAAGGGACAGTTTGCCCTTGAGACCATTTTTAAGAAACATTTTCCTACATATATTGTTTCCACACTACCGTTTTTGAGTTCCAATTAAAAAATTCTTAATAATAGAGTTTCTTGAACTCTAAAATTTTGCTTTTGAGATATCACCCCTAGCTAAAGTGCATCAGGTTGCTAGGCATTTTATGTCCATTGTCTTTCAACAATATAGTCAGATATCTTTGTGTCATCTTTACAAATAAGGAAATAGGTGATAACTAACTTACCCAAGGTCACACAACTTTAGAGTCTATCTAACTCTAAATTAGACAAATGTATTAAATGACATGGGAAAGAAAAAAAGTATCCTGACATTCTTCTATTTCATATTTGACCTGGAAGAATGAAGATCAAAGAATAAATGACTCAAAGGAAACTGGTTTTGAGAGTTTCCATAGGAATAGCTATTTAATGAGAGATGAATTAAAGGCAAAGAAACAAATGATCAACATTTAATACAAGTAGCAGGGGAATATTTTAATGCTAAACTAGAAAAGATGTTTAATGTCAAACCTTAAATAGCTCTCAATAAGTTTTAGATTCACAGTCAGTGTCTTGATAATGGAAAAAATAGCATATAAAAAAATGAGGAATATTTTTTTGAGTTGAAAAGCAAAGTTGCTATAATTAGACCCAGAATTGAGGACTGGACATAACATGGTGGAAAGGCTATTCATGGTATCAGAACTAGGGCTGGTCAAACAAGATAGGTACATAGCCTATACAAGTGCATAGCCTATACAAATATCAGCAGAATTATACTTAGCATCTAGTCAATATTAACAGAATTAATAACAAGGTAAACACAAAGGGGAATGAAACCAGCACAGTGTCAAAGTATCAAAAGGTCTGCATTGAAATAGTCAAAGTTCAGAAACTCTGGTTTCCAGTTCTGCATGCAAGGGTTTAAAAACCCTTCCTTCATTTCTATCCTTCATATATATGCTGAGAAACTATGGGATATTTTATAATATATTTCTGTTCCTTTGCCAAAAATCTATCAATTATCTACTGATCAAAGTCCTCTATATCTCTCAGAACCTAGTTCAAAAGTAGTCTCCTGCTCAGGAAGCTTTCTCTATGCATTTCTCTTTGCTTTTTTTCTGAAAAGTCTTTTTTAAAGAATTTCTTTCTAAGTTCTCTCAGTTTGGTGATATAGAGGAAGTTACTTAACTTCTATGACTCAAAGCTTGTTTATTAATAAAAAATTGGGAAAACTTATGGTTTCTGGTCCACATGTAAATAGCTTGGAAGTCACCACTCTGTTCTAAAGACAATTTAAAAACTGGACATACTAAAAAATTAACAAATCTTCTTATATCTGTAAGAGAGGGGAGAACACAGGGCAGACCGTTGTTCCCAAGATTGGAGAGAAAGATAGGTAAATACAGGGAGTCATGGCTTACTGGAGCAGAAACTCAAAAAGGGAAACACAATAGGAGCCAGTGCCAGGATAGGAAAATTTAAACCATAATTGATGAATTGCTGGAGAATTATTGTAGGCAACTTTGACAGTTAAAAACTCTAGGGGGACCCAGTCTTAGGGGAGCTCCCACAATATTAGAGATTTATCTAAAGGACCTTGACCAAGTTCCCACAGTAAATAGTGAAGACAAATTCCCTTATCCTTCCAGCAGGAGGAGGGGAAAATAAACCATCAGAGCACTCTGTTCTTCTTAACAAGGCCTGCCCTCAAGGGAAACTAGTTAATCAGAACCTAACGAACTGGGTATTATGAGGGCCTAAATGACCTGGGGGAAGGGAAATAACAGACTCCAGCCCACTCTGCTCATTCTGTCTCACTTAAGGGGGCAGAAAAACACTGAGAAATATTAGCAAAATTCACAGTCTAGAGGCATGACTCACTGAAAGACAGAGATCTAATCATAGAACTTATAAAACACTTCCCCTCCTCCTTTATAATATTACTAAAGGCCTATTTACATAAGTTCCTTTTACCAGGTACATCATATCCAGCTATTAAGAAAAGATTAGAAGGCATACCAAAAGGCAAAAAATACAATTTGAAGATACAGAGCAAGCATCAGAACCACATATGGCAGGGATGTTGGAATTATCAGACTGAGAATTTAAAACAAGTATGATTAATATTTTAAGGGCACTAAGGGATAAAGTAGACAGCATGCAAGAACAAATGGGCAGAGTGAGAACAGAGATAAAAATTCTAAGAAAAAAAACAAAAATAAATACTAGAGATCATAACAGAAATGAAGAATGTCTTTGATGGGCTCATTGGTAGACTGGATATGGCTGAGGAAAGAATCTCAAAGCTATATGACAATAGAAACTTCCAAAACTGAAAAACAAAGAGAAAAACAACTAAAAAAAACAAACAAACAACGGAATAGATTATCCAAGAATTGTGGGACAACTACAAAATGTATAACATACATATAATAGGAATACCAGAAGGAGAAAAAAGAGAGAAAGGAACAGAAAAAAATATTTGAAACAATCATAACTGAGAATTTCCCCAGATCAATGTCAGACACCAAACCAGACATGGGAAGCTCAGAAAACATTAAGCAGGATTAATGCAAAAAATAAAAAATAAATGCCTACACCAACACATCATTTTCAAATCACAGAAAATCAAACATTAAAAGAATTCTAAAAAGGACTCAAAGGAAAAACATCTTACCTATAAAGGAACAAAGATTAAAATCACATCTGACTTCTCAGAAATTGTGCAATCTAGAAAAGACTGAAGTGAAACATTTAAAGTGTTGAGGGAAAACCCTCACCAAAGTAGAATTCTGTAATCTGAGAGACTATCTTTCGAAAGTGAGGTAGAAATAAAGGCTTTCTCAGACAAACAAAAATTGAGGAAATTTGTTGCCCATAGGTCTGCCTTGCAAGAATGTTAAAAGAAATTCTTTAGAGAGAAGGAAAATAATATACGTCAGAAACCTCTATTTATATAAATATATATAGGCTTATGTATGCTTACATGGAAGTGAAATGAATAGCAGCAATAATACAAGATATCGGAGGGAGAAATTAGAATTATTTTGTTATTATAAGATAGTCACACTGTCCATGAAGTGGTATAATATTGTTTGAAATTAGATTTGGATTAGCTCTAAATGTATATTGCTAAGAAAGGAGAGAAAATGAAGTCATATACAATGCTCAATTTAAACCACAAAAGGCAGGAAAAATGTGAAAGACAAAAAAGGAACAAAGAACAAGGGCAACATTAGAAAACAGTAGCAAATATGGTAGCAAATATTAATCCAACAATATCATTTGTCTAAATGCACTAATTAAAGACAGAGATGGTCAGAGTAGATCAGAAAATAAGAGCCAACTGTTAAGTTGTCTACAAGAAACCCACTTTAAATATAAAGACATAGATTAAAAGTAAGTAGATGAATAAAAATACACCATGCTAAAATTAATCAAAAGAAAGCAGGAGTAGTTATATTAATTTCAGACAGCAGACTTCAAAGCAAGGAAAAATATCAAGGATAATGATGGGCATCACATAATGAAAAAGAGGTCAATTCTCCAATGACACATAACAATCATTAATGTGTATGTACTTAACAACAGAGCATCAAATTATGTGAGGCAAAAACTAATAGAATTACAAAGAGAAATAGATTAACCCACTATCATAGTTGGAGACTTCTAAACCCCTCTATTAGAGATGGAGAGATCCAGCAGGCAGTAAATTGGTAAGGATATAGTTGAACTCCACAACACCATCAATCAACTGCATATAATTGACATCTACACACTATTTCAACCAACAGCAGTAGAATACAGCACTACCAATCAATGGAGTACAATTGACATCCAAAGATTATTTCATCCAACAACATCAGACTATACATTCTTCTCAAGGTCCCATGGAATATTTAGCAAGATAAACCACACTCTGGGCCATAAAACACCCCTTAACAAATTTAAAAGAATAGAATTAATACAATGTCAGCTTTCAGATAACAATGGATTTAAACTAGAAATCAATAAAAGAAGTAAAGCTGGAAATTTCCAAAATACTCAGAGATTAAACAACAAACTTCCAAATAACACATGAGAATAAATCACAAGTTTAAAATATTTTGAACTAAAGGGAAATGAAAACATAAGTTATCAAAGTTTGTGAGATTTCAATGAAAGTAGTGGTTAAAGGGAAATTTATAGCATTGAAAGCATATATTAGAAAAGAGGAAAGATCTAAAATCAATCATCGAAGTTTTCACCATAGGAAAGCAGCAAAAAAAAAGAGCAAATTAAACCCAAAACAGAAGAAAAGAAATAATAAGAATTAGGCTAGAAATCAATGAAATTGAGAATAGGATGTCAGTAGAGAAAATCAACCAAACCAAAAGCTGTTTCTTTGAAAAGATCAATAAAATCAATGTCTCTAGCCAGGTTAACTAAGAAAAGAAGAAAGAGGATACAAATTACTAATATAAGAATGAAAGAGGGAACACCACTACAAATCTTTTGGACATTAAAAGGACAATAAAGAAATATTATAAGCCACTCTGTGCCACAAATTTGATAACCTAGACGAAATGGGTAAATTTCTTGACTGACATAATCTGCCAAAACTCATACAAGAAGGAATAAGCAATCTGAATAGGCCTGTATTTATTTTAAAAAATGAACCAATAATTAATAACCTTACAAAATAGAAAGGACCAGGCTCATATGAGTTCTGAGCCTGGTAGATAAAGGATTATATTCCATGGTCAGATGGGATTTTCTCTGATATACATGGCTGGTTCAACATTTGAAAATCAATTAATGTAATTCATCACATTAATAGGCTAAAAAAGAAAAATTACATGATCATATCAATAGAAGTAGAGAAAGCGCATGATAAAATCCAGCACCCACTCATGGCAAAAATCTCTCAGTTAACTAGAAAAAGATGACAACTTCCTCAACTTGATAAAGAATATTTACAAAACACCTGCAGCTAATATCATAATTAATAGTGAGAAAGTCAAAGCTTTCCCACAAAGATCAGGTACAAGACAAGGATGTCCCCTTCCACCACTTCTTTTCAACATTGTACTGGAAGATTTAGCTAATGTAATAAGACAAGAGAAAGAAATAAAAGACATATAGATTGGGAAGAAAGAAATGTCTTTGCTTGCAGATGACGTGATCACCTATGTAGAAAATCCTAAAGAAAAGACAAAAAAATTCCTGGAACTAATAAGCAATTATAGCAACGTTGAAGAATCTAAAGTTAATACATTACAAAAGTTAATTATGTTCTTATATTCCAGAAATAAATAAATGGAATTTGAAATTAAAAACAAAATTTCATTTACATTAGTACACAAAAAATAAATACTAAGGAATAAATTTAACAAAATATTTACAGGATATATATGAGAAAAAATACAAAACTCTGATCAATGAAATCAAAGAAAAATTAAATAAAGTAAGATATATTCTATGTTGTCCATGGATAGGAAGACACAGTATTGTCAAGATGTCAGTTATTCCCAACTTGATCGATAGATTCAATGCAATCCCAATCAAAACACCAGCAAATTATTTTGTGATATTAAAAAACTAATTCTAAAGGTTATATGGAAAAACAAAAGACCAAGAATAGTCAACACAATATTGAAGAACAAATCAGAGTACTTACACTACCTAACTTCAAGATTTACTATAAAGCTACAGTAATCAAGAGGGTTGATAGTGAAAGAATAGGCAAATATTTCAATGTAGAACAGAGAGACAAGAAAAAACCCCTTAAACACCACACAGTCAACTGATCTTCAACAAAGGAGCAAAGGCAATACAACGGTGTAAAGACAGTCTCTTCAACACATAGTATTAGAACAACTGGATATCCGTATGCAAAATAATAATTTTGGACACAAACCGTATACCTTAAGAAAACAGAAACTCAAAAGGGATCGTAGGCCTAAATGTAAAATGCAAAACTATAAAACTCCTAGAAGATAACATAGGAGAAATCCTAGATGACGACAGGTATGGCAATGACTTTTTGATAAAAAACCAAAGGCATAATCCATGAAAGAAATAATTGATAAGCTGGATTTCACTAAAATTAAAAAATTTTGCTTTATGAAAGACATTGTCAAGAGAATGAAAAGACAAGCCACAGACTGGAAGAAAATACTGGCAAAAGACAATAAAGGACAGTTATCCAAAATATACAAAGAACACTTAAAATTCAACAGTAAAAAAACCCACCTGATTAAAATATGGGCCAAAGACTTTAACAGATACCTCAACAAACAAGATATATAGATGGCAAATGAACATATAAAGATGCTCCACATAATATGTCATCAGGGAAATGCCAATTAAAACAACAATAAGATGATACTACACACTTATTAGATGGCCAAAATCTAAAACAGTTATGCTAGCAAATATTGTGAAGATGTGAAGCCACAAGAACTTTCAATCATTGCTGAGGGGAAAGCAAAATGGTACAGCCACTTTAAAAGTCAGTCTGGCAGTTTTTGCAAAACTAAACATATTATATCCATACAATCTAGCAAATGCAATCATTGATATTTCCAAAAGGAATTGAAAATTTTGTCCATGCAAAAACCTGCACACTCATGTTTACATCAACTTTATTCATAATTGCCAAAACTTGGAAGTAACCAAGATGTCCTTCAGTTGGTGACTAGATAAATAAAAGTATGGTACATCCAGACAATGGCATATTATTCAGCAATAAAAGACATGAGTTATCAAGCCACAAGAAGTCATGGAGGAAACTTAGATAAGTATTTCTATGTGAAAGAAGCCAATTTGAAAATTCCATGTACTGTGTGATTCCAACTATATGACATTCTGGAAAAGAAAAAACTATGGAGACAGTAAAAAGATCAGTGGTTGTCAAAGATTAGGGGTGGTGGAAGGATGAATAGGCAGAGCACGGAGGATTGTTAGGACAGTGAAAATATTCTGTATAATACCATAAGATTGGATACATGTCATTATACATTTTTTCAAATCCCTAGAATGTACAACACCAAGAGTAAACTGTAATGTAAACTATGGACTTTGGATGATTATGATGTTCCAAAATAAGTTCATCAATTGTGCAAGTATACTGCTCTGGTGGAGGATGTTGTTAATGGAGAGATTATGCATGTGTGGAGGCAAGGAGTAGATATATGGGAAGTATCTGTACCTTCCCCTCAATATTGCTGTAAAACTAAAACTACTCTAAAATTTGTCTTAATTTTTTTTTAAAAAATGGTTAAATAATTCAGAGTTGTCTGGGATCAGAGATTGGTAGGGCTTTACTATATTGAAATGTAAGGCCATGAACAAGAATGAAAAACGTTGAACTGGATTAGTGTGTGGATAAAGTTGGAGTGTAAGTTGTTAGTGGAGCCTAATGTCAGAGAAAGAAATAAGACAAAAACTGGAATTTCATAACAGAATCACTCTTGTTTCAGTGGTTTTTAAAAAATTTTACACGGATACAGTCCCCTATGGCTTTGTGTACCCTCTGTATTCTGTCATCTTCTGTCTATGATTCTTTCATGTCAACATTGATTCACAGTGTTAATCTCCATGTATTGCTTATTGTGTAACTTCATGGGAACTCACTGAGTTGTTCATCTCTCTGAAGCTGTGTCATAAGTGATTGATATAGCTTCCATTTTTTATAAAATATGAAGCCAAAGATGGTGTGTAAAGTTCCTGGTTCTTGGAGTATAAAGTTTCCAAAACAAAACAAAAAAACATATACAAATAGCTGAATTCAGTGAGAAAACATCACATTGTCTAGTGTTTAAACATTATATTTTGGTAGAATATTGATGATAGCAAATTTTGTACAGGGTACTTATTATGCCCAGGACTGTGAAAGCATTTTCCCCCTCTCCTTTTATTTTTCTTATTGAATTATAGTTGACATACAATATTATATTAGTTTCAGGTGTACAACGTAGTGACTCAACACTTATATACATTATAAATTGATCACCATAATGAGTCTAGTAACTGTCATCATACAAAGTTATTACAATATTATTAACTATATTCCCTATGCAGTACATTACAACCCCATGACTTATAGTTTGTATGTCTTAATGCCCTTCATCTATTTCAACCAACCCCCCAAAACCCCTCTCCTCTGGTGACCACCAGTTTGCTCTTTGTATCTATGAGTCTGTTTTCATCTTGTGCAAGCAAGTAAGTTTTAAAAAGAAAGCAAAAGCCTAGAGATTATTATTTATTTATTCACTTAGTTATCTAAGCCTAGATATTTTTAATAAAGTCTAATATATGTGTGTATATATGTATAATTTTTTAAATTCCATTTTAATAGAACACCATCCTGTGATGTCAATTCCTAGATTCTCATACCAAATACATTAAAGAAGAGTCTCCAAATTTTGTTTTAAAATGAATTGTAATAAATTTGTAAAGCAGCAAATTGCAAGGTGGGGACAGGAGATATAAATATCAATCGAGAAATTTTAATACAATAATCTCATTAGAAATTTCAGACATCTAATGTGGATTATTTATTGGAATAAAGGGAGGGTCAGGGGATGGGAGAGACATAGAAAGGACATGTAGTTTAAAAAGTATAACTGCACTCAATTTAAGAGTTACAAATTTAAAGACTTGTTATTTTGTGTACTGTTAAGTCAGAGAGAACTGGAGTTATTGGAAATTTTTATTTTTAATACTAATCTGGAAATTTTAGTTACTTTAACATAAAGTCTGTTGGTGATTGCTAAAGTAATGTTGGAATTACATAGAATATGTAGCCTTTATATTGAAAGAAGATGTAAAATCTAATAACAAATGTCAAATTTACATTGATTAATAGTAATTAAATAATGTTTGTGATTTCTTCTGATTTACAAATGTTTTCACACATATATGTATTATATTTGGGTAGACTAATATCAACTACATATCTATTTTTTATTGAAATGTAATTGACATATATTATTGTGTAAGTTTAAGGTGTCCAATGTGTTGACTGTATACATTTATATATTGCAATAAGATTACCACCATAGTGTTAGCTAATACTTCCATTACATTACATCATATAATTATCTTTTTTTGTTTTTTATTGGGGGGTGAGAACATATATGTTCTAGTCATCTAGAAACTTTGAAGTGTATAATACAATATTGTTGACTATAATCACAATGCTGTGTATTAGAATCTCCAGAACTGTATTCATCGGCTAACTGCTAATTTATACACTTTAACAAACATTTCACCAATTTCCCTACCCACAACCACCTGGTACTACAACTCTTCTCTTTTTTCCATGAATTCAGCTTTTTTTAGATTCAATATAAGTGAAACATGCAGTATTTGCCTTTCTCTGATTTATTTTGCTTAGCATATTGCCCATTGCTTACTGCAAATGGCAGGATTTCCTTCTTTCTTGTGGCTGATAATATCCCACTGCATATAATGTGTGTGTATGTATGTATCTATATCTATATCTATATCTATATATATAGATATACACCATACCTTCTTTATTCGTTCATCTGTTGATAGATACTTAGGTGGTTTTTATATCTTGCCTATTATGAGTAATGCTGCAGTAAACATGGAAGTGCTGATATCTTTTCAATATCCTGTCTTCATTTCTTTTAGATACATACCCAGAAGTGGGATAGATGGGTCATACAGTGGTTCTATTTTTAAAATTTTTTTGAGGAAACTCCATACTGTTTTATAGTGGCTCAACCAAATTACATTCCCACAAACACTGCACAAGGATTCCCTTTGCTCCACACACTTGCCAACATTTACCTCTTGTCTTCTTGATGATAGCTAGTCTAACAGGTGTGAAGTGATAACTTACTATGGTTTTGATTTGTATTTCCCTGTTGATTAGTGGTATTAAGCATCTTTTCATGTACTTGTCAGCCATTAGGATGTCTTATTTGGAAAAAAGTCTATTCAACTTCTCTGCCCAGTTTTTAATCAATTGTTTCTATTCTGTTATTGAGTTATATGAGTTTTTTATATATTGTGGATATTAATCCCTTATTCAATATAATGTTTAAAAATATGTTCCCCATTTTGTAAGTTGCAATTTTATTTTGTTGATTGCTTCTTTTGCTGTGCAGATGTTTTTTAGTTTGATGTTGTCCCAATTGTTTATTATTGCTTTTATTGCTCATGCTTTTGGTGTCATAGCCAAAATATTATTGCCAAAACCAGTATCAAGGAGCTTCTTCCCTATGTTTACTTCTAGGATTTTTATGGTACCATGTCTTATGTTTAAGTCTTTAATCCATTTAGAGTCCGTTGTTGTGAGTAGTGTAAGATGGAGGTCCAATTTTGTTTTTCTGCATGTGGTTATCCAACACCATTTACTGAAAATAGTATTCTTTCCCCAGGGGTATTTCTGGGTACCTTGTCAAATATTAGTGACCATATATACAGTAGTTTATTTCAGGAATCTCTTTTCTGTTCCATTGGTCTATTTGTCTATTTGTATGCCAGTACCATACTGTTTTGATTACTATATCTTTGTAGTATAGTTTGAAATCAGGAATTGTGATACATCTAACTTTGTTCTTCTTTCTCAGGACTGCTCTGGATCTTTTGTGGTTTCATAAAAGTTTTAGGATTGCTTTTTCTATTTCTGAGAAAAATGCCATTAGAATTTTGATAAGGATTACATTGAATCTATAGAAGGGTTTGGATAGTACAGATAGTTTACAATATTAATTTTTCCAATCCGTGAACACAGGTTATCTTTCTATTTGTTTGTATCTTCCTCAATTTATTTCCTCAAAGTCTTGAAGCTTTTGTTGTAAAGAGCATTCACTTCTTTGGTTAAATTTATTTCTAATTATTTTATGGTATTTAATGCTATCATGAATGGAATAGTTTTCTTTATTTCTTTTTTAGATATTTTGGTTTTAGTGCATAGAAATGCCACTGAGGACTTCCCTGGTGGTGTACTGGTTAAGAATCTGCCTGCCAATGTAGGCGACATGAGTTTGAGTCCTGCTCAAGGAAGATCCCACATGCTGTGGAGCAACTAAGCCCGTGTGCCACAACTACTGAGCCTGTGCTCTAGAGCCTGCAGCCCGCACACCTAGAGCCCATGCTCCACAATAAGAGAAGCCACCACAATGAGAAGCCCACACACTGCAACGAAGAGTAGCCCCAACTCACCACAACTAGACCCAATGCAGATAAAACTAATAAATAAATAAATAAATTTATAAAAAAAAAAAAGGAATGCCGCTGATTTCTGTATATTGAGTTTATATCTTGCAACTTAGTTAATTCCTGCAAAGTGAATTTGTTGATTGGTTCAAACAGTTTTTTCTGGTGGAATATTTTGGATTTTCTATGTGTTAGATCATATAATCTGCAAATAAAGAAAATTTTACTTCTTCCTTTCTAATTTGGGTGCTTTTTATCACATATTAAAAAGGATCATACACCATGATCAAGTGGGATTTTTCCCTAGGAGGTAAGAATGTTTCAACATACACAAATCAATAAATATGGCATACCTGATTAATAGAATGAAAGATAAAAATCATATGATCATCTCAGTAGATGCAAAAAAAAGCACTTGACAAAATACAACACACTTTCATGATAACAACCCTCAACAAATTGGGAATAGAATGAACATAACTCAACCTAATTAAAGACTGTATGACAAACTTAGAGCTAACATTATACTCCTCAGTAAAAGGTTGAAAGCTTTTTTTCTAAGATCCTGAACAAGACAAAGGTGCTCAATCTCACCACTCTTATTCAACATAATACTGGAAGTTCTAGCCAGAGCCATCAGGCAAAATAAAGAAACTAAATATCTATTAAAACAAATGAAAGTTTTGTGATATTCAGCTAAATCTAAATTTAGAAACTATTACTCAGCATTCATCTTCAACATTTAGGAAATAAATGTACTTGATTAATAAATGTATTTGTGGTTTATAAATGTATTTAAAATGTAATTAAGGTTTATAAACTTTATATATAGTTTTTGATAATTTTATTCATTCCTCACATCCTAAAACTAACATACATATTGTAGTTTAAAGCATAATTGATATATTAACTATAAATATCATTAAATTTCCTATTTTGAAATCAGAAACTTCTCCAAATTTGAAAGTGAAGGAGATCTATCTTAATTTTATATCCAATGAAATTAAAGCTTTCAAATATACCCTATAATATTTGAAAATTAAAATATTCTTTCAATTTTTTAACACTTCTGCACTCATAAGTCTTCATGAGAATAATGAGAAAAAAACTTGTTCAATTGATAGTTAAACACAAGTATTATTTTTTCTTATGATAATTCAGGAAGTTTATATTGTAACATGAACATAACCAAGGCAATGTTTGCTTGAATAATCCCTGATAAAATTCATGTAATTTTCTCTATCAGGGAAAGTTGAAGAAAAATGAAATTTAATGCAAATGACCCTTGATTTAAGATGTTAGAATACTCTTCTGGATTCAAAGAAAGACACTAAAGTCAAAGACTGAACCCAATAATAATCAAGGATAGAAAGCAAATAGACTAAGTTACAGGTACTGACTCTAGGTTCCATACAGGGCATTCAAAGTACCCTAGCACACCTAATGGACATTTAAAACTAAAATTTGCTATTGATTATTATAAGATCTGGAAGCTATGTGGGTACCAATCCCAGTTTTTCACTTTATTAGTGAAGCAATGCTGGAAAAATTGCATGGCCTTTCTGTGCCTCAGTTTCCTTATTTATAAAATGAGAATATCAGTGGTTCATAAGGTTGCCATGAAGATTAAACTATTTAAGCTTGAAAAATAACTTAGAGGAGTATTTTGCACATAGTAAATCCTTCAATAAGTAGTGGTAATTGTTTTACTTTATTACTATTATTATTGGTGGTGGGGGGGTGTTATTTAGTATCAATAGTATCACCCTCTCCTGATCCCCTGCACCTCCTGATCCCCTGTCATCTCAAAATAAAATTCTTCTGATAGAATCAAGAATATTTTTACTACTAAAAAAAGAAAGAAACAAACAAACAACTTCTAGTATGTACTATAGGGAGGTAGAGTTGTTTCTACTGATGACTTCATAGTTCTGAAACTGCTTTCCAGAGACATAAGAATGTAAGCCTTGACCTATGAATCAAAGCATAAAGTCATCCTTTTTATTCAGTCTTTTGTCTTAATGACATAAAAGGATCAATCAGGTAGAGGGGTGATTAAAGCTGAGTTTCTTTCTGTTATTTACCTAGGGGCAAAATCAATGAGCATCCCCAGTAAGTAATAAAAAGTGATAAATGTATAAATAATCACATACTTCTTGAAGGAAGTTATGTTTCAGCCCTGAGGTAGTCGTCGGTCAATTATTGACAGACTGATTCCTGCACATGAATATTTTGAGGCATATCTTTAATGCTTAACATATAATGCAACTTCTTTCATTTACTTTTGAATGAAAAAATAACTGGCTTTTTGTCTGAATGTTATTAGTGTAAAAACGTCCTAAAGAAGGGCAAGGAGACCAGAGCTTACTGAACTTGTAAAGCAAAATAACCCCAAATATTACCACCGAAAAGTCTCATTACCATGTCAACGATGTGAAGAAATGAACTCTACTTCCAAAAAATGCCTTTCTTTTCCCTGGTATGTGACTGATTTTTAACCTGATCCCAGTGACATGTTTACTATTATCCAAAGCACATGTGAGTTATCTCTGCAGGTAAATATAAGGCACATTATGGAAGAGCAGAAAAGGTGAAAGCATGTGGCAATAGTTATACAGGGTTTTTTTCTCTTACACACATTTATCCATTATAAATTAACCCACTAATATGTTTTCTGTACTACCCTAGTGAAGAGTAACCCACGCTATAGATAGAACAAATTTTCCACATAATTACATTTTAAAAACAGTACTTTAAAATCAGATAGATTGCTGATCATGATTCAGAATGCAAGAGAATGCTTTGAGATCTTGATTTCATTAACAATTCAGACCTGAAATACATTATCATGAAAACACTTGTAAAAACTCTAATGTTGTATAAATTTGGGATATCACTTTGCTGTGACATTAAGTCATGTCTCCTTTTTCCTGGTCCAAATCATTAGAGGATTCTATTGATATTATCTTAGGCCAGATTATTCTAAAATCCTTAAATTGTATAGAAATCATAGACTTCATTGTGGCAAAATTTAATGGATGTTGAGGTTATAGTAAAAATAATTAGAAATGTTCCACTTCAGGAAATTCACTCCCTGGTGGCTTATGGCAAGCTATGATGTTGAAAACTAATTGGGGTTGAAATAAAGTCTTCAGTATCTGCAAATTTCTTACAGCCTTCTTAGTCATGGGTGTGGTTAATGCTCACATCATATGTAATTTGCAAGTAGATATTATAATAAAATTTTATTGAATATAAGCTGAGGAAGTAAGTATTGAAGGCTTCTTTTAAGGATTCCAAAAGAAAATTAATATATATAAAAAAGTGGAGCCACAGAAAATTGAGTAGTGGCATTTTGAATGTCTAATCTGATCTTTTTCCATCCAAGAAAAGATATCCTCTTGGGATTTGGGTGTTCGCATATGCAGTATCTTACTGAGATGGGAAACAAAGATTTAAGGCTGAGAGTTTAGGCCTGTATATATTAATTTCTTCCATGGAAGTATATGCCATATGAGCTAAGAAAAGAAGAAAACAGGCAAAAGATTAATTAGGGGATCCTCACAATGTACAGGCAGAGCAAAACCAAGCTATAAAGTTTGCTGATTTAGCGACAAAAAGGGGTAATAAGAAAATGAGTATAAAAGGAAGCCAAGAGAAGAGAGATTTTTAAAACCTCAGTTTGGAAACAAGATGTATGCGGATAGAGAGGAGTCCATGGTGTGAAATATTGCAGAGTTAGAAGTAGGATGGCCAAAGAGAACAAACTGTTTTTGACAATGAAATTTAAACAGTATTTAAACAAGTGAAATTAGAGAGATTTTGACTATGTAAGAACTGAGTATAAATGATAAAAAATGGAAATAGCATATTTTCTTCTTCGAAGAAGCATAGTGAAGAAGAGCAGCAGAATAACGAAGGGTATATTCAAAGAGAAGGCAGATTATCATTCTGTTTTTAGCATGAGAGACTTTTGAAAGTGTAGATGGAAGGAAGTAAGAAGAGAGAAAATTTGAAGAGATAGGAAAAATGAACTGATTAATAATATGTAGTCTAGTAGAAGGTAAAAAGAGAAGTAATTCAGCTTCCAGGTGCGTACCTGGGGAGGTAGACAGCATCTGAGGAGAAAAACAAAGCCAACATTTATTCAGCATCTATTTGGCCAGGCACTGGGTCTGGATTTTAAGTCCAACTTTATTTAGACAAATGCTTTCCTCATTATTCTCTAAGGTAATAAGATGTTATTGCCAAATGTTTTCAAAATAAATACTTGATTTAGAAATAATTGGTTTCAAGGAGAAAGTTGCTCGCAATGAAACATTTCCATCAACATTGCACACAAATCCATTGCTCACTCATTTTTGTCAGTCAGCAAATATATATCAAACACCTGTTATGTGTCAGACACTATTCCTGGTATAGTGAATTAAAAGATAAAGAGAGTGATGATACGACTTCTCAATGATCTTATACTCCAGATAGGTCAGATAAGTGACACTTGTCTGGAAAAAAAAGAAAATAACATAATACTCTGGCTTTGAGAATTGTTGTGAGGAGGATAACATATATAGCATGAACGACAGTAGCTGTAGAGCTATGTAAGTTAGTAGTCTGAAAGCATTTTCTCTAAGAAGACACTTGATATGAGACCTGAAAATAAGAAACTAAACCATTTAATTTTGTAGACAGAGCATTCCTAGAAGAAAGAACCATCAAGTATGAATTACCAGAGAAGAAAAAAGAAATACTTGGAGTATTCAAGAAACAAACAAAAATTCACGGTGACTGTGATATACACAATACTAGGGTTAGTTTAGAAGGAGATGCATTTGGATGGTAGGCTGGAACCAGAATATGTTGAATATTAGCGGTGGGAACTGGTCAGATTAGAGGTGTATTTTGAAGTTAGAGAAAATATAGAGGATATAGAGGAAACAAAGATGATGTCAGGATTTAGTCATACAACTGAATAGATAGAGGTTACATTTAATGAGCTGGAGAAGACATGGGTAGACTGTATTTTGATGGAAGCTTTTTAAATAGAAATCAATAGTACCTTTTGGATATGGCAATTTGAAGATATTTATTAGTGATAAACATGAAAAGAAAACGGAGGCAGAAATTTGGTGACTATTGAAGAAGTGAATGCCAGCAAAGAAAACTGAAGGAGGATAGTGAGATAGGGGGGAAAAAAATCAAGCTATGTAGTATCACAAAAGACAAAGAGAACAGTGTTTCTGGAGGGAAGCATGGGAGCGAGATTTTTAGGGCACTGTGTGTCTACAGTGGTTGTTTCATGTCATTATACATTTGTCCAAACCCATAGATTGCACAACACAAAGAATGAACTGTAGTGTAAACTATGGGTGATAGTGATGTGTCAGTGTAGGTTCATCAGTTGTAACAAATGCATTACTCCGGGGGAGGATGTGGATAATCGGGGAGGCTATGCGTGCATGGAGCCGAGGGTGTGTAGGAAATTTTTGTACCTTCTGCTCAATGTTGCTGTGAATCTAAACTGACTCTAAAAAATACCCTATTTTTTTAAAAAAATGAACACAAGCCATTGGCTATTGGCTTAAGCATGTGGATGGCCACCAGCAACCTGTTTCAGTAAAACTATGTGTAAGAGAGTCCTGTTGGAGTTGGTTTAGGATGGAAGAGGGAAAAGTAAACTGCAAATATGGGATATGACCATATCTTTCTAGAAACTTTGCTGTGAGATGGATATAGTTTGGCAGAGTTACCAAGCACTTAACTGATTATGTTTGAAGTCTTTTGGAAATTATATGTATTTCCTTTGAATGTGACACTGAATAACACAGAATACTATATATATAGCATGCATATTAGAAATATATATATTCTATAAATATAACCAGTATAACCATTTGTATATATTTTAATATCCTTTTAATGTATTCAGTTCTCTGAAAAAATATATTTTTGTCTTACCTGTCCTATGCGTCTGTTTATAAATACAATTAAATATGTAGCATAATTTAAAATTGCACAGTTTAACAAAACATCTACCTACGTAGTAGTTATTTTATATGAACGCATGCCTTATTACAGGACTCTAGACATTAAGTCTACTTACTACGTACTCCCTATAACTTTTGAAGTTGATTAATTTCAGCTGAGGTTTAGGAGCAAGTTTACTAAATTATTTTTTATCGTATCCAGTGTTTAACTGACTCTCATTTTTAAAAAATTAGATGCTAATAATCCACAAACAAGCCTTTACACTGCGTTACAGATTTATTTATTTTTTGTTTCCATTTTACTTAACAAGGTGTTTTAACCATTTATTCTATTTAATCATGTCTTTGATTACTGGTGTTTTATCATCTTGTACTTAGACATATACATTACACGCTCTAATTTTTCTTCATTGATAAAAGTGTTATAACTTTCACTAATAAACAGATTTAATTTGTAACTAACTAGGGTCATTTAACTCCTTCCTGCTTCCAGTCAAAATATCAAGATTTATATTTAAATATTTGAAATTGATTTTGTATCTACCCAAATGTATCTTTTTTTCATGAAAATGGTTTATTTCAAGAAATAAACTATCTAGTTTACTGCCTCTGCACCCCTTCTGTTTTCTCACTTAGGGCAACTCAACCTCTGACCTGTTGAATCTCGCTACTATTGTGGATTCAAAATTTTCAAAAACTACTGAATTTCTATTTTCACCTAGTCCCATAATTCTAGCAATTGGACATCAGCCATGATCAACCAACCAGGCCCTTACTTATACTAAGTTTCTAATAACATGGTCTCCATGTTATTCTCGTATGCCTGGATACTTGACATGATATTCTAGTTATGACCTAGTTCTTTCAGTAGGGGATCTTCCTTCTTATTATCAGACCAGCTGTATTCTCAGATTTACTCCTGCGCCTTACCTGGGACACCATATAATGTTGTTCTTTGTTATTTCACTGTGTCTGTGCCCTGTTTTTATCTTGTCTTTGCACAATACATAAAATAGGGATAATAGCATTGCATCCTTTATTGCTAAGAATGTTTGCAAATAACTTAGAAATATACTCATATCTTGTAAGTGCTCATGCAATGTTAGTAGCTATTATTATAAATAATATGCATTTAAATGTTATCGGACATAGAGTATTCATGATATCATTAGGATCACTTTAGAGCTGCAGCCCCAGACTAGAGGAGATTTGATTCTTGAAAGAAAAGAACTGAACTGGGTGAGATTTGCCCAAATATAATATGACTAAAAATTGGAAAAAATTTGTGCAAATAGTGTAAATCACTGCTTCTTTCTTTTCAGAAAAACTGAGGTCACTTGGTAAATCAATATGCTCTGGGGAGGTTATCTTGTTTGTATCTGAAGTATGTTTTTATAATTTTTATTTAACCATATTTGAAAGCCCTTAACAATTAAAGACACCATATTTTGACCCTGAATTCTTAAGGCAGTTCTATAAAGTGACACTTATGTTCGTTTTTGTGGGGAGGAAGGATTTGTTTTGATTGCTGATTTGCCTTTTATATCATTTGATGTTTTATAATAGTGACTTATCTGTAAGTTCAAGTAAAAAAAATGTGCTGATGTGGAGAAATAAGCAAGAACAGGTTTGTTTTTCAACTTTTGTTCTCTAGCTGAGGCAAAGTTAAAAAAAAAAAGACTGAAGTTTTATAGGATGAACTCATACCTCCCAGATGTGCATATTATTAAAAAAAAAAAAAAGGAAAGTAGTTAATTTTCTATTCTTTAAATATTTCCTGGGCTTCCCTGGTGGCGCAGTGGTTGAGAATCTGCCTGCCAATGCAGGGGACACGGGTTCGAGCCCTGGTCTGGGAAGATCCCACATGCCGCGGAGCAACTGGGCCCGTGAGCCACAATTACTGAGCCTGCGCGTCTGGAGCCTGTGCTCCGCAACAAGAGAGGCCGCGATGGTGAGAGGCCCGCGCACTGCGATAAAGAGTGGTCCCCACTTGCCGCAACTAGAGAAAGCCCTCGCACAGAAACGAAGACCCAACACAGCCATAAATAAATAAATAAAAGAACGTGAATGTCTAAAAAAAAAAAAAAAAAAAATATTTCCTAACAAGTCCTCCTCAGGACAAATTAATTGATAACATTTTAAGAATTATCTGGAAAATAAAGCTTAAGCAAAGGGCAGCTTTCATAACTAAATGGATAAAATAAAAAGATTTTTGTTTGCTTTGCAGTAAACTTTAATTTTTAGAATACTTTTGATTTATAGAAAAATTGAGAAGCTAATTATAGAGAGTTCCCATATACCCTCGCCCAGTCTTCTCCATTATTAACATGTTATAAAACATGGTACATTTGTCACAATTAATGAACAAACATGAATACACTATTAGTAAAGTATCTAGTTTACTCAGATTAACTCACTTTATACCTAATGTCTTTTTTCTCTTCCAGGATCCCACCCAGAGTACCACATTACTTTTAGTACTGATGTTCCCTTAGGCTCCTCTTGGCTGTGACAATTTCTTAGACTTTCCTTGTTTTCTTGTTTTTGACCAGGAGTTCTCAAAATTGTAAGCACGAGAATGATGACTTCCAGGTTCTTTATATGTTGGAGCTGAAACTGGAGGTCTAAATTATATTTTCAACTTTTCACTGGTTAATGTTGCTCCACTCTATATATTTGAAAAGAGAGATTATGGTTTGCCACATTGCCTTAGCAGTAATTTTTAATTAACTATTGATGAGCAAGAATTAAACAGCAGGTAAATTGTTTTTAATTGTTTTTATTTTTAAAACTTTTTTTAACATGAGATTAAGAAAACTGTGATACCATATGCTTGTGTAGGAACATGTTCCGTGCATCTGTTATTTTACTGATTGATTAGGAATATGTTATGGGAATGTGAATCGAAACCTCTCTAGTTGCTGGCATCTATCACACCTTAGTCCTAAAGAAATGGTAATTAGCTACCAACAGTGAAAAGTCAGTTTTAGCAAAAACAAATACTAACTTCCTGAAGTAGAATATAAACCATGCTAAAATAAGGTTTCTTTTTTGGTTTTGCTTTCTAAAAAAACAGAAAAAAAGCTAAATCAGAGAATAAAAGTATCAAAAAATAAAAATATATCCCTAGCTTAAAATGACCTAAATGAAATAAATACAAGCCAAAATGATAGAGAACACAAAATTATGTAGTAGGAATCCTCTCTAAGTGAAATATGGTTTAATTAAATTTCTAAACAATGTATCCAATATCAAAATAATGTTAGTACATATATTTATTTCTTCTTCTCCAGATTATTTGTTAGGTACCTACTACATACTAAATCCCTTTAGAGAATAAACACAAGAATGATACAGATTTTTCTTTGAAGGAACTGAGCTCAGAATATAATAGAGTAGATACATCTGTAGGGAATGTTAAACAGCGTTCAATCCAACATCCACATTCAGAAGACCAGGAAACTGAAGACCAGAGAATTAGTTACAAGATGAAGTTCATAATCTCAAAATCCTGGTTCCTCTGTTATAGTAGAAGAAAATAAGACATGTATTAAAAATAATAGCAGCAAAATTATAATACAAAGGATAGTGTGTTATATGTTACCAGAAAATACTGATAAAATGCTGTGTGTATGAAAATTGTTTCATGTAAAGAAATTCAAAAACAACTTCTATATTATTTGGAAATTACTATTTCAGTACCCGAAGTGATGTTCTCAGGGTTAATAGAGATCAAGATGCTTACCAGAACCTGAAATATATTCAGATTATTTAGCTGTTTAAAGAAAAAATTAGCTTGACTTATCACATTAGCTTCTGACTAGAAAATCCTGATATTTTTCTCTATAGCTTTCTCCCTATAGATAGCTCCTGTCAAAATATTTCACATATAATCACAAAGTCTTGGCCAAATATCTCATACCTGTCTTCAATGTTCCTGTTCCAAATAGGTATCAGTAACACTTATCAAATACTGAGTAAATAGTGTGCTGGAAACACAACACCTTTAGTAAGCATCTGTTTCCAATAATGTGGTCTCAAAATAGTAGTTAGTAGAATGTGTATAATTTTACAACTAGTGTGCTTGGCAGTAGCACTAAAATCAACATTTGGTAATAAACTTATTTCTGGCAGTATGTATTATTTTTGTCAAAGACAGTGTATGTGTTATGTTTGAAGAAATTCTCACAAGCTATATATTGGGACAGAAAATATGCAAGACTGTGGTAGGCACCTCCTTAGATAACTCCTAATAATGAATTTGCCTCCCTGTATTCTTAGCCTTGTTAGTGTGTATTGGACCTAGTGACTTGTTTCTAATGAATAGAATACACCATATATCACATGATATCACTTCTGTAATTAGGTTACAAAGGGCTGTTTCTGCTTCCTAGCCTTCTCTCTCTTGCCCTCTTGCATACTATGATGCAGGAAGTTACCATGTTGTAAACTGCTTTATGGAGAGACCCATGTGGCAAGGAACTGAGAGAGGCTTCCAGATAGGAGCTTGTGAGGAACTGAGGACTCAGTTTAAAAACATGGGAGGACCTAAATCCTGCCAACAGTCAGGTGTGTAAACGGGCTTGGGGGGCGGGGTACCTAATCTAGCCTTGCGATGACTGAAGCGAAGTAGGCACAGATTCTCGGCTCATAGAAACTGTGATGTAAATAATTGTGTGTTATTTTATGCCTGTAATTTTGGGGGTAATTTGTTTCATAACAATAAATAACTAATACATGGTTTTAATGAAAAATGTATGCTATTGACAACATTCATCATGATGTGCAGGATAAAACTTTTTTCCTAATTGTTATTATGACAGAGTAAATTGCCTCGCCCTCAGTCACTATGTTACGGATCAGAAATGAACTAAGGTACAAAAAACAGAATTGACAAAATACCTACTTTCCAAGGGGTATTTCCATTTAAAAAGAATCAAACACGAGAAAGACATTTTAAGTTCAATAAACACAATTGAATAATAATCACATTGGGAAGGCAACCCATTCTCTGCTTCCAAGAAACCAGCCCACCAATCTCACCTGAGTAATAGAAAAAAACAGGGAGACATAAATGTACCTTGAATTCTCCTAAGGAGTAAAATAATACTCTTGGAAGAGGACAAAGCTTCTCTTCACTATGGCAATGACCATCTGCAAGTTATTCAAGGTTCTGAATTCTCATCTCAGCAGAAAATTAATTATAAGACTATCTCAGCTTTTAATGATTTTAAATGATCTAAAACCCTCTCCCTATTTTTAATGTATAATCTTTTATATTAATAGCAGAACAGTTATGAGAAATAAACTTTATGAAGCATACAGAACATCAATAACTCTCCATGTATTTGAAGTTCTATGCTTACATTTTTCAATGTATGCTCTGAATAGATTTTCTCATAAGAAGCATTTGCAATCTAGCTGAAAATAATTAATAGAAACTTGTGTTATTTCTTTAGAATGAATGCTGACTATTTTTCTCTTTCTTGCTTGTTTAGCACAACCTTTTGTTCAAAATTTATTTGAAAGTCATTTTCGTAACTGTAACACCAATATTTTCAAGTATAAGAAAATGTTTTGTTTGCTAATCTAAGTGGCAAAATTGTTCTAACCAGTGGTTGTATTGTGTACAAAAGTTCCAAATAAGTTATGGAGCCCAAGGAAGCATTTGTGAAGTGTTTACAGTTAATAATGATTTGGGGAAAATGTGGGTTTTTTTAGATGTTGCAAAACTGCAACATTATACCAACCATTACAGATTTCACCAAAAGTAAATTAAAGAATCAAAGAAATAATCAATTATGTAGTTTGACTATGGGCCATCTATACCTCAGTTTTTTTGGTTTTTTTGTTTTTTTGTTTGTTTGTTTTTTATACCTCAGTTTTAATATTTATTAAAATGGAAGTAATATAATGGTATCTATCTCAAGTGGTTGTTGTTAGGAGTAAAGGAGTTACAAGTAGAGCATTTAAATAGTATCTAGCAAATACAAAGTACTGTATGTATCGTCTATTATTTTTGTTTCATTTTTAGTATCATAATTCTGGCAGGAAAATACAATTATGTTGTTTGGTGCAAAGAATGCATTCAGATATACTGACCATAAAAAATGATGTAACTCACCAAAATAGTACATGCTGACCCATGTACAATTTGCCATGTAGTTAATTTAGATTAAAATATATATATCCTTTTATTCAATAACTAAATATAGACAGGTAGATAGAAAGACAGTAAGTGGAAAGATACAGATAGACAGGTGATAGATAGATAGATAGATAGATAGATAGATAGATAGATAGATAGATAGATAGATAGATAGATGATAGATATATAAAGATAGGATGCCTAAAATACTCCAGACAATTGTCTTGACAAAATAATATACAAAACAACCAAAAATTCTTCCTCTTTTTGAGATTATATTTCAGTGTGTGTGGGGTGGGGGGGAGTTGCAGGGATATAGAAGATAAAATACCTATGTAGTATGCCAGGTGGTCATGAATGTTAAATAATACAGGAAGAAAATTAAGAGAAAGAAGGGACAAGTAGTGGAAGTGTGGGAGGGAATGTTATAATTTTAAATAGAGTGTTCAGAAAAGGACTCCTCAAAGAAGAAACATTTGACCAAAGACTAAAGGAGGTGAGGAACAAGCCACATGGATAAGGGAGAGTGCTCTTCAGACATGGAAAACTGTTAATGCAAAGGTCCTGAGGTAGAATGGTACCTGGTGTGTTACAGGAAATTTTAATAAAATATCTTACATTAATATCTAATGTAAAATGATCACAATAATTCTAATACCTAGAGGATATTTTAAATATTTCTACTTAAATACATGGCTCTTATTAAATTAAAATTATAACATTTACAGTAAAAGTTTAGTAAGTTCAACAAGTCAAAAATGCATATAGCATTTTGAATTTTACAATGCATTTCTCATTCATTACATCGTTTAGTGGTTTCAGAAACCCTGCGAAATACTATTCCCTTTATAAAAAGTAAGATAATGAGGTTCAGATAATTTAGGTAATTTGATCAAAGTTACCTAGGATATTAATGAAGAAATATAACTGTAACCCACATCAGCAACAAAATTCCATTTTTTTCTTGTTGGGTAACAGTTCTAAATTGCAAGAAGTTCTCATAAATGAGATGTATGATATTTACTGCATTTAAAGATTTTTATATTGATCTTATGAAGTACATTGATATTTAAACCAAGACTCTAAAATCTGTAATTCTGTGTCATTTATCATCTCAACTTCATATCAATGAAACAAAATATTCTTGAAAAATATTACTACAGAGTTTAATGCTTATTTTTTAACTATTGTATTATCTGTCTTATTTTCTCCAGTCATAAAAAGGTTGATATATTAATGGAAGAAGGAACAATACTTTAAAACAGAATAAACAGATAACTACACATACACACACATATGAAGTGCTTGTTCTGACCGCAATAAATTTATTTCCATCCCGTTTTCATTTGTTAAAGATGAAGACAACATATTCATTTAAAGGCAGAGCTATGAAATTTAAGCTCATACAGAATCTTACAGCCAAGTAGGTTCTATACTTGCCATAGATTAAGTTTGACTTACTATGGAAATATAGTGCTAAAAACTACCATTTGAAAAATTCCAAGTTATATAGTAGAAAGTAATTACTCTGACAACCATATATTATGATATGGTATATATATTAAGTAACTACGATGCTCTCTCTACAAGCATATCTTAAGTTAATTAGGAATACTTGAATTTTATATAACCAATCAGAAAAATGACAGAACACAGTTTTATTTTGATATATTTTTGATAACCATGTTACAAACTTAAAATCTGTCATTAATTTGTCAGAAGTATATTCCTAGGCTATGTAAATTTTATAATTGCTTTAATAATTACATTGTTATATACAAAATAAAGTCACAATATAAATAAATTTTGATATTAAATATTGTACAGAATACAAGGAATAATCACTAATATCTGTTTTATAACTTCTATCATAAAGAAAAATTGAGCTAAATTATAACCTGTGTGAAATATTCTATTCCAGTTTTAGAGAAGCTTTTAAAAGTGTTCATGAATTCTTTTTTTTTTTTTTTTTTAATTATTTATTTATTTATTTATTTATTTTTGGCTGTGTTGGGTCTTCGTTTCTGTGCGAGGGCTTTCTCTAGTTGCGGCAAGCGGGGGCCACTCTTCATTGCGGTGCGCGGGCCTCTCACTGTCGCGGCCTCTCTTGTTGCGGAGCACAGGCTCCAGACGCGCAGGCTCAGCAATTGTGGCTCACGGGCCTAGTCGCTCCGCGGCATGTGGGATCTTCCCAGACCAGGGCTCGAACCCGTGTCCCCTGCATTGGCAGGCAGATTCTCAACCACTGCGCCACCAGGGAAGCCCCATGAATTCTTTTAAAAGAAACACTTGCTTTGTATCAAATGAGACACTTTGTTATATTTCTATCTACATGTATACGCTGAACTTAAAGGATGAGTATGTATGTCCAGTAATTTAAAAAGAAGTTTAAAAATCCTGTCATGGACTGAGAGTGGCATGGACACATATACACTACCAAATGTAAAATAGATAGCTAGTGGGAAGCAGCCGCATAGCACAGGGAGATCAGCTCGGTGCTTTGTGACCACCTAGAGGGGTGGGATAGGGAGGGTGGGAGGGAGGGAGACGCAAGAGGGAAGAGATACAGGGACATATGTATATGTATAACTGATTCACTTTGTTATAAAGCAGAAACTAACACACCATTGTAAAGCAATTATACTCCAATAAAGATGTTAAAAAAAAAATCCTGTCATGAATGAGCTGTACTATTAAATACCACCTAAAAAATTAGCCTTTCTATTTTAAGTTGAATTTCTTCTCTCCAGCAGATGCATTGATTTGCATATAAATAAACATTTCCATCATTCAATATATAGATTCACCACTGTAGTAGACATGTTACTTTTTGCTAACCACAATACTGGATGCATATTAAGTTTTGCCTGCTCAGCATACATGCACTATTTTTTCTATTGGAAACACTCCCATTTCCTTTTCCAGAGCCACAATACCCTATCTCATCCTCATGGTTCAAAGGTAGGCAGGTGACCCAGTAAGATTCAGTTTCAAAATATTTTCTGCAATTTTGGGAAAAACAGCTATATTTGGGGTAATGAAGATAATAGGACAGAAATTTGGAGATATAAGGATTATCTAGCCAAATTTGAATAGAGGAGGCTCTCTGCCTTCTTGAGGGTGAAACCAATATAGGGAAAAGTAACATTAAGATTTGAGAAAATGCAGGTTCCTAAAGACAAATTTGAGCTCCTGGAGCCTGTCATTCCTGAAAGTGAAACTCTAAGTTTTCCTTTTCAAAGAACCTGTAAATTTGCAGTTTGTGTTCAGTTTTTGTTGCTACAAAGAAAGAGTTTTGAATAGTTCAAAAATATTGCTATTAAAGCATCCTTTAAATAGAAACACTTTTTTAAAGGAAAAAAATCAAACTCTCTTCCATATGAATTCTTTGGGAAGAAGCTATAAATCCAGCCTTTATGTACTATAAACTTTCTAATTCTATGCTATGAAAGATACTAGTGAACTTGGTTCTTCAATTTGTAGATTACAGTGTGGTTATAATTTCAACCACAATACTTTTGAAAATCTAATTGGTTTCAATTAAGATAAATTAATATAAACCATAACCACTGTTTAGATGAAATAGAAAAACTGATCAGTTTCTTCAATCATAACACATAAAAACTGTCCATAAAATACATCAGTCCCAGCTGTATCTAGCCATATTTTTTTATTTGGGTTTTATGTCATCTTTTCATAGGAATGTTAATGCAGTGATGGGGAAGGGCCAGCCCACGCAGTTGGAAGACTTAGAGGCAAATCTTATAAACCATGTGAATTTGGATCTTATTAGACCATATAGGATATATTCAATTGTCTGCAAACAGCAGGGAAGGCTTTTTTAAAGTATCATAGTAAAGATGCATAATGAAAGCAATAAAATGCTTTCAAGTTTGATTTTTTTTAATATAAAGAAATACAGTGGCAGAATGCTAGAGATGAGACATAACTTTTGATTACATCTTTAAACAAAATCCTCCAATTTTCAATAGCATTCTTTAAAATATGGAGTAGTATTAATCATTACTCTGTGAATTTCTTCTAATATTAAAAGACATTAATGTTTACTTACTTAATGTTTACAAATCCTTGGATACTTAAAACAGAGAGTGAAAAAACAGATATTTATGTATTCACGTATGGTCTTTCATGTTTTTTTGAGATTGAGAAAAAAATATTCTAGACATGGGAATTTACCAACATCATCACCATCTTTAAAAGAATGTCATGAAAACAATTTAAAGGAAGAGATGAGTCTAGCTACTCAAAAAAAAAAAAGCTATAAAATGTATTGCTATAGAGTAAAATTAAGGTAGCCCTGTGTTAGCAAGAACAAGTAAAGTCATTTTTATGCTATGCATTACTACTTGGAATCCTTCCACTAATCTCACTAATCTATATGGCCCACAGAAAAGAAATCAAGTCTGCTTCCTTACTTCTGCTCTTGGAATAGTATCCAGAATACAGAAGGTGTCTAGTAAATATTTATTTCTAAATACAGTTATAGTAAGAATATGGGAATCCATTTATTGAAATAAATGCTTACTATGCATCCACTATAATTCAGAACAGTAAAGAACCTTTATAAGGATCCAAGTGAAATGATTTAGGTTTATTAAAAAAATTTTTACTGGAATATAGTCACTTTACAATGTTGTGTTAGTTTCTACTGTACAAAAAAGTGAATCAGCTATACGTATACATATATCCCCTCTTTTTGGATTTCCTTCCCATTTAGGTCACCCCAGAGCATTGAGTAGAGTTCCCTGTGCTATACAGTTGGTTCTCATTAGTTCTCTATTTTATACATAGCATCAACAGTGTATATATGTCAATCCCAACCTCCCAATTTATTGCACCACCCCCCACTTCCCCCTTGGTATCCATACGTTTGTTCTCTCCATCTGTGTCTCTATTTCTGCTTTGCATGTAAGATCATCTATACCATTTTTGTAGATTCCACATATATGCATTAATATACGATATTTGTTTTTCTCTTTCTGACTTACTTCGCTCTGTATTACAGTCTCTAGGTCCATCCACATTGCTACAAATGACCCAATTTTGTTCCTTTTCATGGCTAACATTCCATTGTATATACGTACCACATCTTCTTTATCCATTCCTCTGTTGATGGACATTTAGGTTGCTTCCATGTCCTGGCTATTATAAATAGTGCTGCAATGAACATTGGGGTGCATGTGTTTTTTTTAATTATGGTTTTCTCTGGGTATGTGCCCAGCAGTGGGATTGCATGGTAATTCTATTTTTAGTTTTTTAAGGAACCTCCATACTGTTCTCCATAGTGGCTGTATCAATTTACATTCCCACCAACAGTGCAAGAGGGTTCCCTTTTCTCCACACCCTTTCCAGCATTTATTGTTTGTAGACTTTTTGATGATGGCCATTCTTACTACCTCATTGCAGTTTTGATTTGCATTTCTCTAATAATTTGTGATGTTGAGCATCTTTTCATGTTTTTGTTGGCCATCTGTATGTCTTCTTTGGAGAAATGTCTATTTAGGTCTTCCACCCATTTTTTGATTGGGTTGTTTGTTTTTTGATATTGAGCTGCATGAGCTGTTTGTATATTTTGGAGATTAATCCTTTGTCAGTTGCTTCATTTGCAAATATTTTCTCCCATTCTGAGGATTGTCTTTTCATCTCGTTTATGGTTTCCTTTGCTGGGCAAAATCTTTTAATTTAGTTTTAATGCAGAAGAAACTAGCATGTAGGCCAAAGGCACTATATATACATAATACAGTTGAAAGGAGGATTTGAGAATTCTTACAGTATGCAACAATAAATCCTAGATCAGAGGAAGTAAGCAGAAGTTACTCCAGCTGTTTCAAATACAAAATTTTTTGTTACAAGTAATTGGGTAATCGAAAAACCCTTGAAATGGCTAAAGACACAGAGTTTTGCCTTCTACTCAAGGAATGACTGCTAAACAACACTATGGACTGGACCAACATAGGAGCTTCTATATTTGCAGTGTGCAGTGATTCTCAACAATGGGAAGAATCAAAAAGGACTGTTGAATTCAAAAACACACCACTGTAGTTGTGAACCAAGGATCTGGAAACTACAGATGCTATAACAGCTGCCTGTCATCCATGATGTTAGTGAATGGACACCTGAACACTGCAGTAGACAATCTAATATCTCCAGCATTGAGATTGGCAATAGAATGATACTCTCTCTGACATCAAACTCTCAAATCTCAGTAAGCCCATCCACTAAACAGTCTCTTATTTCTATGCAAAACTACACACAAAAGAGTTGGGTCAATGTGGCTTAAATTTCTAGCTTATGCATCACAGGTAAGTAGAGTACAAGAGAGTTGAATGGATGCTGCAGACAGATCCACCAAATGTACAATAACCCTCACTTTTGAGTCTTCATCTGCAACAGTCCTTTGCCCATACTTGTACTTTCCAACAATAATAATAGTTGCAATGACAAACTTCTGTCAAACACACGTATCTTTTATGTAAGTAAAAAGTCCCAAAAAGATTTAGTGGATAAATTGAAAATAACTCTAAGATATTTTGTCTAATAAACTAAAAGGAAAAAGTTGACATATACTGATATTTGGAAGACTATGGGAGAAAATACTAGGAATTCAATTTTGGATATGTAGCAGTAACACATTATTCCGCTATTAAGCATGTAGTCAGAGACAAACCTGCAAATCCTTCCTTCTTTCCTTTCTCCCTCCCTCCCTCCCCCCTCCCCCACTCTTCCTTTCTTTCACCCACTTTTTATCTCTTTCTTCCTTTCTTTCTCTCTTTCTCTCTCTCCATCTCCCTTTCCCTCCCTCAGTTCTTCCCTCTGTTCTTCCCTTCTGTCTGTCCTTTATTGCTCATGAATAGATTATAATTGCAGTCCTAGCGTTAATTTACAATTAACACATTAACATATCGAAACACTCTGTGAAAGACTATGTCTTATCCAAAAGTTTTCAGACTATTTTGTTGACTTGGAATACCTATATTACCCATGCAAAATTTATTAAAACTTTGACAAATGTTTGGTAAGTTTATAGGATTTATCTTACAGATGATTAATTCATGTGTCACATATAGTCTCATATTTTGAGGAATTTTTAAAAATGTGTATGTATATATATATCTGCATCTCTAGACAAAAATATACATTAAGTATTTTGACTAACTGCTTTCTCTAAACATAAAAATGAGGCACAAACATATTCTGCCTTGCTTTAGTACTCTGGCATTCCTAATTCTCTTTTGTATGAAATGTTCTAATAATACATATCTCTCTGGGAATCTATTACCTCACAACTCAATGTGCCATCATTTTGGAAGCATTTCCTAAGCAACCTGTTGCTCTGGATGCAGGATATGTGAGGTGTCTCTTCCCTGAACACAGTTTATGCACAACTTCGCAGTAACATTTTCATATAACATTGTCATTATTATTAATTCACTTGAGATGTCCATCCCACTAGTTGCTAATCTCTTTGGGGGCAGGGAATGTATGCTCACTTCTATATTCAACACTTCTTTCAGTTAACTTGAACATTATTTTTTTTGAAAGCATACTAGCTTCCAGGTACAATAAAAATTGAAATAAAGCATAGCCCCTAACTTTAAAGAATTTAAAATCTGTTAAGAAATATTCAGTATGATATAGTAAGTATAATGATAAACACAGACCAATCACATTGAAGGTGCTTAATAATAATTTGTTGAATGAATAAAAGAATTACCAATGAATGTTCTGATAAGAATAACAGAATCAATGATAGTGAAACCTTTTATATTTGTACCTGAATAATAACCTAAACTTTTATTTTTTTTCATCGTTATGGATACTTCTTAGGTATTAAAGATGCTGGGCTTATTAAATAAGCACACAATGCTAAGACTCAAAGTCAATTTATTTCAGTGTTCTGTGAGAGAACACCCAAATATTTATCTAAATATTCTATTAATATAATACTCATGCAAAGTATGTGAAAAGAAAGCAATCCCATTATTGCACTTCAGAGCATGAATTAAGATGTAAAAGATTATTGAAGATAACTATAGAGTCTTCAGTTTTATGTTAAGCAATACCTTAAATATAAAATATAACATAACCTTCTTACCATTATCTCATCACATATATATTCTAAAATATTTATGAATAAATAAACATGTTATATATATTTGCTATTTGCATAAAAAATGTTATTTACAAAGTATTGTTGATATTCTCTTATTCATATGTTATTAATTCTTTTCTCAGGGAAAATATTTTACATCAGCAGCAAGTGATAATAGCATATGCTAGCCTCACTTTATTGTGCACTGTGTCTATTTTGTTCTTGTTGGAAATTAAAAATAACAGTAGTCAGCAGAGAGAGTTTATAAGCTTAAATAATTTATTCTGTGGCATATAAATATATAGAGTTAATTACAGCAAATATATTGGCAATTTCACATACACAAAACTGTCACATTGAAATGACTTGTAATACTAGTCATTGTTTAAACAATTTGATTTAATTTTTAGAAAACTGAGTGACAGTGTACATTGGTTAAGCTATAAACATATTGAGCAGCAAAGCACTCAGTTAGCCCAAAATGGGAAAATAAATTGTAATTTTGAAATGACTACCATTTATTTTGTCTCATACTCCAGAGCCATCAGCAAAGGGAACTAGTATCATGATTTCTGTCTTTATATTCCAGGCTGACTTCCTCCTATACTGATTGAGTGCCTATGACATGCCAGGGGCTTTTCTTTGTGCTTGGGATAGATCATGGGACAAAAGACACAAAAACTGCTACTCTAATGTAAATTTCAGTTGGGAGAATGAGTTAATGAAGAATGTACAAAGTAAATAATTAAGTGAATAGTGTATTTGGAGATGGTAATGTAAAAAACGTAAAGAGTAGAACAGAGAAGCTGACTTGGTAGAGTGGGAGGAGACTAGGTTGCAATTTTAAACAGGGTCATAAGTCTTCAGGATAGCTTTATTGAGAAGGTCAGGCATCAGCAAAGATTTGAAGGGCTTGAGGGAGTTATACAGAGGAAGAGAATCCCAGGTAGAGGAACAGGTCAAATAAAGGTTTTATACGTTTGCAGACAAATAAGAAGGCCAGAATGGTGGCAGGAAAGTGAATTGGGGGTAGGCAGAAGGCACTTAGAATGGACAGGTCTTGGTGCACCATCTTGCAAAGGACTGTGAGACCATTGTGTGCACTTTGGCTTGTATTCTGAGTGAAATAGGGAGAGAATGGAGGGTTTTGATCAAAGAGATGACACTATCTGGCCCATTTTCACAGACGTACATTTTATCCAGGATGTTCCCTTATTACTGTTAAAATATTGGAGGATGTGGCTCATCTGTAGAGACTTACCTAGCATTTAAAACTGAGAAGCATGGGATACATGAGGTAAAAGGAGAGATGAGAGTCACTTCAGGAGTTCCTCCTATATTTTGAAAACATATGATGGCACTGGGTTGGAGCAAACCATGGAATAACTGTCATTAATATTTTTGGATGCCTAATAAAATTTTTGGCTGTCACCACTAAGAGCTCACCAAAGAGTAATTAAAATGTTTCATTTGAGGTGAACACAGAAGTTCATAATTCAAAGCATATGTTAGAGTGAGCGTATTTTAGGTGGAAGAAAAGCAAGCTGATTTCTACAAGAGTGTAAATGTGTTAACCTGATGCAGAGCAAAATCTTTAGAAGTATGTCTTGCAATTTGTATGTAGAAAATGGAATATATATAGAAAAATAAGTTTGCACTACATAAAGGAAGTAAAACATTCTTCTTAAACTTTAAATGTATTCTTAATTCTATAACCCTACAACGGAGTTTCAGAATTCATTTGTTTTAGTTTGAGTATTTTGCTACTAGAACAATTCTTTGGAATATTCATGCAGAATGAGCATTTACGTTAAATTGAAGCAAGGAAGAATTGGGATTTGGACAATGCTTACAAAGTTATTTGAGTTTCAAGATTCTCAGACTTCGGCATGCAGATGAATGATGTGGAAACTTCCTAAGATGCAGATCGTAAGGCTTCAGCCACAGAAATTCAAATTCACTGGATCTGGGATAGGACATAGACATCATTGCAATAAACTCTACACATGAATCTAATGCGTGTTGCCATACACATGTTTGGCAATGTTTTAGTAGTCTAAATTAGAAGTGATGAGGACTCGAACTTGGGAGTGGCAGTGGAAATGAAAAGAAGACAACAAACTAAGGAGATATGTTTAGTGTTCAACTATCAAGTTTGACCAACTAAGTGTAAATACTGCATGAACGAGGACTCATGAGTAGTCCTGACAACTTAGATCCTGGTAATGAGAATGTTAATGTTCTTAATGCAAATAAAACTTAAGGAGAACTACCTTTTAAAGCAGGAAGATAAATTTTGCTATAAGACAGCTAGAGTTTCAGATAGCATAAAGAAAATGAAATAAAGATGCCCACCAAAGTACGTAAATGCTTTAGGGCCAGGGAGAGTGATGGAAGTGAGACTTAGACTCAGCAATCTCCTGTATATATAAGAAATGAAACTGTAAAAGTGGATGAAAGGAATACAAAGCTTGGAGAATCCATAAGGTGGGTTGGGAGAGTGAGGGAGTGGAAAGGTTTGGACTTAGTCATGAAAATCATGTTTCCCCTGAGAAGTGACACTTGAAATATAAATTTGAAGGTAGAGTAGGGATTAATTTGGGGAAGAAGGCAAGAAAGCGTAATCCAAGCAGAGACCACAGTCCCTGGGAAAACCCAGGGACAGAGCGGGTGGGGAAAGCCACTGCTTGATGAGCATCTCCAAGGGAGATACAACCAGAGGGCCAGGACAAGGCCAGGTTCTAAGGACTTTTGTCTTTGTAGACCAAGTAAAATAAATTTTTCTTTACAGTAGGAGCAATGAGAAGTCACAGGAGGCTTTTAAAGCAAGCAGTGTCCAAGAACAGGGTGCTGTGGACCTGCCATAAGGTGCTGTCATAATTTGGGAGCAGGTATGAACTGCACTATTAATTCCAGCCTGCCATTGCTTCCCCACATGTATGTTACAGGACAGCTGAGTGTATCATTAAGAGTCTACCCTACTAGTTGCCAATCCTGACACCACATTCATTGTGTTACCTTGGAAAAATTACTTAATTCAGTGCTTCTCAACTTAGATTTCATATTAGAATCATCTGGCTTTAAAAAATACCAGTGCCTGCCCTCACCTCCCAGAGAGTCTAAGCTCAGACCTGGAAGTATTTCTAAAACATCTTCAGGTATTTCTCATGTGTTTCCAAGACTGAGATGCATTGACTGTCACTCAATGTCTTTGTTTCCTCATCTCTAAAATAAGCCGATAGTAATAGCATGTAAACTTTAGAGATGCTGTGAGAGGATGATCTGAGTTGGTGTCTGGAAACTTAGCATAGACCTGGCCATATAGGGAGAGTTTAATGCACATTAGCCATTGTCATAGTCATTTACTATAGTCATTCCCATTGTTGCTCAAGTCTTTCCCACAAAGCAGATCCATGAGAACAGCTTTTTCTTCAGCTTCCAGACTGCAGCTTTGTCATGCAATGGTTCTTTTTCCATTAACCAGTTGTGTTAGGCCTCTGGTTTGATAAGTGGTGAGGTTTCCCTGCTTTCTGCTTATAAACGAGGTAAACATGTGTTTGCATCACTTTTTCCAGAGGTGTATTCTGAAAAATTATTTATGCTGTTTTTTGTCATTCCTTCCTGAATATTATGTTTTTCCTCACCCCTCCCCAACTATCAATCAGCCTTCCTTATTATCTTTGTATCAAAAATACAAAGCATACAAATAAAACAAAAAGCAAAAATTAACAGCTGATTATTTAGAGGGAGGATAGACCTTTAAATGCTAATGTAGATAAAATTTTAAAATGTTGACCATATGTATATTATGTAATGCCACTCTTTAAAACATGAAACAGACTGTGCTGGGCAGAATCATTCTAGAATCAAAATTTTAGATGACACTGCTGCATTCTCCATAAAAGTCCCTAATAGAAACAGTGTTCGGTGCCATCTGCCTGAAACTACCCTATAAATGTTGCTCTTGAGTCCTTAGATGATATATAACTTTGAACTTGGTCATCTGAATAAAGTGTGGATCATAGCAGCCTGCATTTTTTTTGCCTGACTTTGCTTCCTGTATTGATTCACTACTAAGGGACTGTAATTCAGTCTGTAGATTTCTCATTACTATTTGTCATATATCATAATTCTTCATTCCTTCGGCACTTGAGAATAATTGATTTTCTATTATTTTGTGCTTTCTCGAATGTTCTCTAGTTAAGTCATATATGTCTACAGAGAAACTTTCTTGAGGTCAGAGACAGTGTTTTCAGGTTGATGTTGGGCTAACAGAGCTGGTCACAACAGAACCACCATTTTAGAGAGTGTACAAGGCCTATGATTAATTGATTATTTTGTTCTTAGTTTATTTTTTTAAACAGTGTTGACACACGTCCTCTCAAATGAATAGAAGATAGCAGCATGACACAAATTAAGATGATCATAATGCTGACCTTGGTTCATCACTGTCTTTGCTCGCTTCAATCCCATGAAAATGCTGAGCTATGTTCCTTTCAGAACACTGTTTAGCCATAAACATAACTGGCTAATCATTTTGTCAGATGAAAGTTAAATCAAAAGTAAAATGCAAAACGTATAAACAAAAGTATCAAATGTAAAAATATAAAAAATGATGCAAAAAGTAAATTACATTACTTAACATATAAAGTTATAAATGCTCTCTATGTAATTAAGTATTTTAATGCCCTCATGTATCTTTGATGTATATTAGATTTCTTCTATTCTTTGAAATGAAGAATAGAAACTCAATATAGAAATGGAAGATGGGATAAAGAAGTTGAAAATCTTGGCAGAAGCATTTTTCAATGCATCGATATGAACACTAGCACTTACTAAAAATTATATAAAAATATACAGTTTATTTAACTGTAACCATTATTTTCTACTCTGCCTAGGAAAAAAATAGTTCTACAGTTTTTCTAGTAATGATACCTGACAGGAGCAGCAGAATTAACTGCCTCTAGCTTCCAAAATTATGCATTATTGTTCCAATGTAGAAAAATTCTCAGTGTGATTAATATTTACTGTTTATACTAACAATGCGTAGTTGAGTTCCACTGAAGGCACTAAAGCATTGCTTTAGGAGCTCTCTGAAGGAGAAGATGTTCTTTTTTACTGCAAAATACTGTACTGTATACAGTGCACTCACCTTTCAGTTTTTAAATGCAGGCTTGTTTGAGTCTAGTTTGAACTAAATAGCTTGGTGAGTTGAAGTGAGAAAAAGCTGTTTTAATTTCTAGGACATTGAAATGTATCATCAAACTGTTCCTAAATACATGGGTCAAAAAATCCAAAAACAAACAAAGAGAAAAGGACTGCAGTGGCTTATGTAAAGACTGCCCAAAAGGGAAAATGAATTAACATTGGACACCATCTTTTAGTGCCAGGCACTTACCAGTTTCTATTTCTATAAATTTGAGAATGACTGTGTAAGTTAAATGCAAGTATCTCTACTTTTAAAATGAGGCAAATAAAGCCCCCCCCCCAAATGTAAGTAGCTTGTCCACTGTCACCCAGCTGACCAATGGCCACTTTAGAACCCAAACTATCCTTCCAACCACAGAGACCTTAACTCAGCAGTCCCTTCTGTGCCAACTTGCCAGTTCTACTCTTAATAAGAGGTAAATTGTTGCCTGCTATATCTGCATTTTTAAGATGTTTTCCAAGTGACTTGAATTTGTGAAAATTCACACAGGAAGCATCATGGCTTTTGTTTCATTCTACTTAAAGTTTTAAATCTTGAGTTTGCAGACTCAGAATGTAAAACTCCTGGTCTCTTCCTCCACATATTTTGAGGCTATGACCTGGAATATGAATGTTGTTTGCTATCTTCGGAATAATACTGTATCTAAAAGTAGTATCACAAAATTCCAGAATGTTCTATTTGAAAGAGACCTCGGAGATCAGTGGCTCTGAAACTCTGCATTTACATATGAGAAAATTGGAAGCTGAATCTCCCTGAGGAGAAATAACTCCCTCACAGTAGTTCTCAATCTAGTCACAGAGCTAATTAGTATCAGAACCAGAATAAAAACCCAGGTCTCCCAGCACTTACCTCTGTGTTTTTTCCACTGCCTTATGAGTACTCCTAAAACTGAAGAGTTATTTTACCCATCTCTTTATATGTTTGTATAAGTTTGAAGATATCTGCTCTATTTAATTAAGCTGTAACACTCCTTATAATAATGAACCAAATTTTGCTTGTTTCTAACTTGCGAATTTAAACTGGAGTACTGAAGTAGGACCTGAGTGTTTGTGTACTTCTCAGTTAAAGTAACCTGATTATTATAGAAGTCTTATTGTTTTTACCAGGCTGAAAATTGAGTTGATTTCAGTCTTATCCACTAAAGCAATTGATATTTAATTATTGCCACTTGACATCAATTTCATTGTTTCAAAATGCCCAAATATATGTAAAACACATTGAACTAGTAGATTAAAAGAAGCAGTTTTCTGTTACAAAAAGGAAAATAAGCCTAAAATGACTCTATCTCTGCAGGAGCTAATTCAGGACGATGAGAAATGACTTCATTTTTATGTTGAAACACATTCACGTACTAGTGCTTCTGTCCTATTAGTGAGGAATAAAGTTTTATTCATTTTCTCTACAGATACCAAACTGCTTTTGAAAAAACAAACATTCTCACTGTGCACAATTGAAAATTACTAATTTCTCACTACATAGATTTGTTAGAACATCTGATGTGTATTTTTTATTCCCTCCATGAGCAATAACATTGTAAATTGAGCTGTTAAACTGATTCATGCTTAGACCAGCAAAAAAGGGCAGTAAGTGGCTCTGAATCTTTCATAAATGCTGCACAAAAGATTTCAGTCTGTGCTTGCCCCTAACCCCTGCTATTTTGTGTCATAATGCATCATTACATACTGATGTTTGCTCTTGTGCAAGTCAGCAAAAAAAGGGATTACTTAGTGTATGTTGTCCCCTTTCCTTAAATTAACTGTGTCACTTTTGATTTGTTATGTTATTGGACCATGTTTCAGGACTTCTTAACATTGGCAGCTGTGGCACAAATATACATAGTCATCCCCAGAGGTTTGCTGTTTTGTCATTTGCACTTGAACATTTTAAACATTTTTTAAAAATCAGTTTTAAAAGGATATAAAATAATGCTTGAAAGGGAAAGAATTTATGATGTACACTCTAATAAACATGTCCTGTGCTGTCACCTCTCTCTGTAGAAAACTAGTAGGACGTGAACTTATTTTACAGACTCAGTTATAGAACAAAATAGAAAAAAATATTTGAGGTTGAGATGGCCTTAATTAGTATATAGTCTACTAATTCTTTCCATTCTTGTTTGTTTGTCAGGTCCAGTGATCAGGTCACATTTTGCTCAAATAACTTCATTAATGAAGAATTCACTGTCAACATGGACAGTTCTGACCATCAGACTATTTCCCACAGTTGCTCAAATATTCTATATGTAGTTTTATTCTTAATATCACCTGGGAATACTAAATAAAGCACTCTTGTACTGCTAAATGCATTTGTGTAATATACTCAAATACTAAATAGTCTAGTATTTTATTATTCTCAATCTGGCAAGAAAAACCCAATATAATTTTCTTATTTAAGTATATTTATATATTAAATATTTACTGAGTTACAGCTCTGTTTTTGTTCCAGGGTAAGCCCTGGGAATTTGAAGGTAGATAAGATATAGTTCTTTTCCTCAAAAAATCCAGTCTTGTGGGAAGACAAAAATGAGTAAGAGGAAAGCATACTGTTTAACAGAATAGGTAGACTCTGGAATCAAAAAGACCTGGATCCAGGTCCAAGTTCTGCTACATGCCTGCCAAATGATCTGGAACGTGTGTGTGTGTGTGTGTGTGTGTGTGTGTTTGTGTGTGTGTTAGGAAAGATAATGTACTTAAAGTGCTTAGAAAAGTTGAACTTAAAAGAGACTGGTGATGAGACCAGTTAAGAGGTTGATGTGAAAATCATGTACATTACAAAATTCATGAACGAAACTAAGAGAGTGGACATTTTTGTGACATGGGGCATGGAGAAAAGAGGCAAAGTATAAGTGATATAGGTTGTGTGATATATGTAGACTGAAATGAAGTTTTCAAATATATCAGCTGGTAATACAAGAAAATTAAGAAGTAATGCTGGTGAGGTGTACAGTCAAAATAGTATCTGTCATTTTGGGGGATCAAATTTTGAATTTTTGAATAAAAAAGTATGACAAGGTTAAAGAAAAGAAGAGTTTGGGCCCATTGATCATTTGCAAACAAGAAATAAGGAAAATACTTCATGAGAAAGAGAGTTTGTTAATATTTCAATGGCTGTAAGGCAGGTTTTGGAATAAGTTGGCCTGAAAATACAGGCATTTAAGGACATGTTTATATCAAGTCAGAATCGCTTACCCAAAAACTGAAATTTATTTAATTTTATGGTCACACTATAGCTTAAAAAATTCAAAAATTGCATTTTTGAGATTAAAAAGCAAGTGCATATGTATCTTCTTCATTGATCTATTGTCTAGGTATCAAAAAAAACACCACAAATTTAGAATGTCACCTCTACTGTACTCAGAAAGTAACTGGAAAAGACAACCTTTTGAGATCAAATCTAAGATTCCAATAATTTAATGTCTAATTGGCAGATAATTATTGAAAAAAACGTATTCTTAACCTTTTTCTCTCTCTCACTCTTGCTTTCAGTTTCACTCTTTAACTCAAATTAGTTCTTTTGTGTTGAGTTAAAATAGGCTGTTGTCTGATTGAGGGTGTTATGGAGCATCAAGGATATGGAAGAAGAAGGACTTAATATGGTTCCCAAGCAAGCGCCCAAATAATTGCTGAAATTATTTATACAGGATGATGGCATGGTCTTTTCATCTTGATCGCGGAGGGGTGTTCCTAGTGGGAAATTAAAAGTAAAAAAAAAACAGCAAAAATTTCAAACCATTTATGTTCCTAAAAGCTAAAATAATTTCAACTTACACATCAAGACAAAGTAAGGCAAGGAAATCTTTACAAATGTGCTTTTTTTTTCTCGTTACTGTTCACAGCGCTAATGCATCTACAAGACGTTAAATCATATACTTAAAAAAAACTCAGATCAAAATGGGAAACAACTTTCTAACATATTTGACTCCACTTCCAGGACGAATGTAGACACTCCCCAGAACCTTTGTTTATTAATTCAGCTATTATTGGGAGTTGGCATGTCATCATTCAGGTCAGTTCACTGTGCTGGTACTGATTGTGCAGGCTACACCAGGGAAATATGGGCAGACCCAGTGATTTAGGAGTAGTTTTGCCTGAATAACCTTTCACAGTCTTTCCCCAAATTATGATTCAATGCAAATATATGAATTCCTGATTTAAAATAGCTTTCAACAGTATGAAATCTGCCCGAAATGAGGGAGGAAAATATTTCACCTTTGTAAAGAAAGCCATCAGAGGTGAACAATATCTGGCATTCAGTAGTACTCAATAAATGTGTGTTGAAAGAATGAATGAAGAGGTAGTTAGATGAGTAACACTAACCCAACACAAAGCCACTTGATAAAAATATACCAGTGTAGTGGACCCTACACCCAATTAGACATAATGCATCTACATAGTTATTGTGATACTTTACTTGTATGTGCTTAGCCATCTCAAAAAAAAACAAAAAAACAAAAAACCCAAAAGACAAATAACAACAACAAAAATTCTTATTCAATAATTTTTCCTGACTAGGTAAGATTTTTTAAATAATTGGCTCTTATAGACATGTTTGTAAACCCTGATCAGAGTCATTATATGTATATGTTGTATTGTTCTATGGCTATTTGGTTATATTGGGAAGTATACAACCCAAGAATCTGTTTCCTGTGTAATTTCAAGTTAGAATGGGGGAATACTTGGGAGACAGAGTGAAGAAATACACATTAGGCTTGAGATATGCATATTGTCTTGGAGAGACAAAGGGTACAGGTGTTTTCCAGTTTGTCCCTGTTCTTGTCTGCTCTGCATCCAACACAGATTCCTGACTGACTTCAGCCACAGCAGCCAACGGCAACCCCAAGCCCACCTGCAGATGCTTTGGGGCACAACCCAGAGAGGATGTAGCTACAAAAAGCAAAGAGCTAAAAACATTTCATAGACTCCTCTACCAGCCACTTTTATATCTAGAAGCTGGGTGTAATTAGTTTCACTATTTCCCTGAAAATGTTATACATTTGTTTTCTAATTTCTCCAACTCTTATTTTTGGATCATTATTTCCATGAATCCTACCACACTTACATAATATCTAATTCCATTAAAAAATTCCTTAGTCCGTAATTCTTATGGTGCTTCTCCTTCACTGATTTTATCCAGCCAGAAATGGCCACAATGATATCTCCCATCCCTCATGCTCTTCTGCAGTGTGACTTACTACTCCTGCATCAAGTGGTGGGAAACATTTCTCTACCCTCTTGTATCAGGGCTAGGGGGTGGTGTCTGTGACCCCAAAAGAATATGGCACAAGTGATGAAGTATTGAGAGCAAGAGATGATAAACCAATCCTGAGTCATTCCAGCCTTCACAGCTGAGGTTCCAGACATTTGATTTAGTCCAGCCAATTCAAATTTCAGATCATTCCAGACCCAACTGCCATTTAATAGCAACTACATGAGATACTTGAAGTAAGAACAGCTATCTGAATTCAATCTACACAAAGACCCATGAGACAAAATAATATATTACATTTCAATATATCTAGGTGTGGGATTAATTGTTAATGCAAATTTATATAACAAAAGCAATGAATTACAAACACACTCTGCTTAATGATACCCTGATTTCACCACTGCAGTTCATTGTAGAAGGGATTCGGCAACTGCTAGGTGAAGTGGAGTAACGCATTCAGTGCTCAAGAAATGATATGTAAGACTTGTTTCACTTTTAATAATTACACTGTGAGGTTTATTTTTATACTATGAGGCCATTTGCTGTGTGAGATTTACAAGCATTACTCAGACCACAGTACTCCACCAAAAACTATTTTTAAAGCCACAAATGACTGAGTCCCACTGTTCCCTCCTTACAGGCAAAATACATTTTGAAAAAGAACATGCACTGTACACCAAAATTTTGTTATAAAATTCACTTTATATCACCATGTTTTATATTATGAAATAACACCCAGAAAATGTGTTGATTTTGATTTCCCTTCTTCATATATCTTGACTGTTGGAGAAGGTTGGAGAAATGTGTGTGGCTCAGAGACTTAGGCAGTAGGATTTTTGACCTTTCAGAAATTACTCAAAAGTTACTTAAAATCACTGCTAACAGATTAGTCAGATTTTACTGGTTCTAAAAGATAGAGGGAGCCTTAGTGAAGTGGTTACTGCCTAGAAATTTACTTTGGTGGTGTTGATTCTTGCATCAATTAGACGGAATTTTGAATTCTTCCTTTACTGCTTATCTTTTTTCTATATTTGCAAATTAATTATTCTAAGATTTAGTACTCTTGTATGTAAAATAGATAATATAAAACTTATTTATAGAGTTTCTTTTTTTTTTCCTTTTTTTTAAAGAATTCTATGCCAATGAGTTTGTTACTTAAAAAATTCTCCATGACTACAAATTCCCTTTACCTCTTAACTCCCACCAGACCTATGCCCTACCTCTTTTTTTGCCTCACTCAAGTTCAAGTTTTTGACCTTTTCCACTAATTGTTTAACCCCGTGTCTATTTCTTTCTGAGTGTGAACATGTACTATATCCTAAGTTTTCCTTGACTTTGACATCTTCTCCTACCTTTCTCCATGTAATAATCCTAGCAAACTAATACAGGAACTAATGACATTTTTAAAAAAGTAATTTCAGTCATTAATGAGCAGATGAGGAAAACTGACACCCCTTAAAGTATTCCCATGAACTTAAGTAAATAATATATCTGGCCATAACATAACATTGCATTATTTCCCATTCAGTCATCCAGTTGCATCTGAGAAATATATATATAGCTAATTATTCTTACATGCCATATTCAGAGAAGAAATATTAGTAGATATCTGAATATTGAAACAGCCTTTCTCCACTGTTTTATACTTTTCCACAATCTACTCTACAGTTACTCTCTACTATTTTCCCCCAACCTCTCTGTTCTCCTTTGATACCTCTTGGAAAAAAACAAGTTTGACCTAATTTCTCATGGACACTGAATATCCAAATATTCCTTAGAAATAACCAGATATACTCCTGAATTAGCAAAATATGATCAGTTAGATTATTGGTAAATATCACATCCTTCCCACCTGCAGAGAAGAGTATTTTCCTTGGCCCATTAATTTTGTTTTTTTGTTTGTTTGTTTTTTGTTTTTTGTTTTTTTTTAATAGCTACTCTATTTATTTATTTATTTTTAGCTGTGTTGGGTCTTCGTTTCGTGCGAGGGCTTTCTCTAGTTGTGGCAAGCGGGGGCCACTCTTCATCGTGGTGCGGGGGCCACTCTTTATCGTGGTGCACGGGCCTCTCACTATCGCGGCCCCTCCCATTGCGGGGCACAGGCTCCAGACGCGCAGGTTCAGCAGTTGTAGCTCACGGGCCCAGTTGCTCCGCGGCATGTGGGATCTTCCCAGACCAGGGCTTGAACCCGTGTCCCCTGCATTAGCAGGCAGATTCTCAACCACTGCGCCACCAGGGAAGCCCAATTTTGTTTTTAATCATGATTTTTTTGTTTGTTTATTTCTACTTTGGTCTCAAAGGGAACAAAAAGAAGACACCCCTCCTGGCACTAATTTCTGAAATCTCCATTGCTTTAAAACACCAGTCACGTTCTCACTCATGAATCTCCAGGTCAGTATGGGATCAGTAAATATAAGCTGTCTCAGCTGGGGAGTTTGATTCATGTTTTGCTGGGCTACTTGCCATTTATTCATAACTCTTGTTGCTTGATATTTATTATTAATTCATACTTATTTTAATTTTATGCTTACTATTTATTACTAATTCATGTACAATTTTCAATTATAATGCTTCAAATTCATATATACATAGTTTTAATTTTTAACATCATTGTACAAGTATTTTACCTCATTTTGAAAGACACAAAATTATGAATATGCTAACTTATTTAGTTATTCAAAGAGCCAAGAAGATTTGAAATTCATTTCATGAGCTATTTATATTTCTTTTCAAAATTACAACATATTATGTTAATATTTAGAGCATGAAAATAAAACCCTAGATTTGAGTTGTGTCTTGAAGAATTAGAATAGTGAACAAATGAATAACTTTATTTTGCCTAAATGCTTAGAAAACATAGGATGTACAGAATGGTCTAATAACTTGCTAAGAATAAATAGAAACAAGATTTGAAGTAAAACAGGTAATCACATGGATGTAAATGCAAAATTGATATTTCACTAATATTGTCATTCAAAGGTTATTTTTATTGAAGTTATGTGCATAATTGGACTTAATATGAACTGAAATAGTACACAGTGATAGTACCATAGCATGTGAATATAGCAGATTATAAATTTTGATGAATAAAACATGTTAATTCAATTGTTCATTTACTGTTTTATCCAACATATACTGATTGACTTCCACCCTCTTCTGGGCACTATTCCAGGCACATGGGATCTGTAGCAACAACACAGCTAGGATCCCTGGCCTCATGGAGCATATTTTCTAGTGGAATAAAGTGAGTAGGTAAACAAGGTGATATCATCTACTAAAATTGCTTTGAATCATTAAGTTTCATAGGGTTTGAGAAATGTATTTCAATGCTGAATCATCTTAATAGTTTAAAAAAAACCCAAAAGCTTAAATTCTATTATTTTCTTTTCTATGCTGGATTACAAACACATCTTCTAAGTACAGCAATAACACCAGTGCAACATGCATTAGTTTTACCAGTGATAGTTCTATGGGTCTTTTTCTTTCATCTGGAAAATTTTAATGTGCCCATTTTTAAAAGACACAACACTTAATATTAAAATGTTGCATCCTATGAAATGTGCAGTAGTGTTATCTTACACTATACATAATTATATTTCCTGGGAATTAGGTAATTTCAAATATTCTATATAGTACAGATATCTATGAGGATGAGAGGGTGGAAAGAGTGTGGATAAGAAAATGAAAATGTCTCTGTCTTTTACTAGCATTTCTATTTTTGATCTACTGTTATCTTCATCGCTCTTTTTAAACTTGATGAGAGTTGAGACACAAGAACATTTGGTTTCTTGAAGTTGAAAATATCTTATGCAAAAATCATTTATTGCTGTTATAAGAAACATCCTTTATGCATGTTCTGTATTAAAAGAAACAGGGTTTTATGGGCTAATAGACATGTATTAAAGAGTCATGTAAATGCAAATAATATAATTAAAGTTGAAAAACATCAAGAAAACCAATATAGTGAATGCTTATTTATTATATCAAAATTTTCATGATGTGGGCAAAAATAGGCATCAAATTAATTTCACCATCTTGAGTTTATCCCCATTTAAATTTAAATGAAATATACCCTTTCATATTCCAAGAAAGTAAAATTTTCAAAACAGATTATATTCAAGTCTGTTCAGTTACAAAAAGTATTTTATTTTTTCTTCTATGTACAGTTTTGATGGAATAATGTCATTTAGAGAATTCTTTCTCAAATGCCTGCCTCTGGTGAGGACCAATTTTAAAAAAAGGATAAAATGAAATCTTAATATGTGTCACTAATCAAGAATGTACACATGTAGTCTGTTTTTGGAAGAGCTGGTACAAACAGTTTGCTGCCTTAAGAAGACAGCAATCTAACTTAAATGAATATTAATTACTACAATGTCATCAAAAACACTGCCTGTATCACAAACATTTTAGCTGGACCCCAAAGGTTCAGTTCATCCTAGGATAATGCTGCATGTCCAGATTCATTCTCTTTAAATCCAGTTAAACAGCAGTAATTGTTCTTTTAATTTTTCAAATTGGCTTGCACATGTGCCTTTTATGTTTGGCCTGTGGTGATTTAAACATCTTGGGGGAGAGGAAAGGTGTAGGAAGCAGGAAATATGTATAGAGGCTTTGTCTGGAATTCTGTTTAAAACTGGTATTAAATTAGAGAAAAAGGTAACAGTAAATAGTGTTTTTTTAAACTATAATCAGCAGGATGCTTGCCTAAAATTGTTCTTTTATTCTCTCAAATGTTTTGTGTGTGTATAATCATAAACATCATTCACATAGGCCCTCTATTTAATGGTTAAATGCTACTTTTTGATGAGATAATTAGTAACATTTTTGTCAGACTTCTAGAATCTCGGCAGTGTATGAGACATACAGAATTAATCTAGTAATCAATTTTTTTAACATACAATTGACAATTACAGAAAAAAACAAGTTTTTACTTAAAAATAAAATAAATTTTAATAACATTAAATAAAAATAATGTTTATGCATAATATCTCTTAGCCAATATGTGGTAATGGTTTTAAATAAATTTTAATAAATTTTAAGACGACATTTAGAAATTCAGTAATCTAGACAATGGTCAGAAATTCATGGAAACTAGAATGCTTTCTTATTATTAGAAGGAAGGATTATTATTAGGAAATAATCCTTCGTTATTTCCTTAGTTGAGGTGATTTCTCCAGTTAACAATTCCTGATGCCATATCTGTCCTGGATTCCAGATCTTTTGTTATGTTCTGTGTCCCCTCTCCTTTCCTTTCTCCATTCAGACCAGTGTCCCTCCCTATTCTGCCTGACACCCTTAGCAATGTGACTATAATTGTGATGAGCAATAAAGAGCTTCCCTAAATTTAATATTATAAAAATATATTAAAATAAATGTTGCTGATGGTTATTTGTGTTCTTTGTTGTATTTAATCTTATTCTATTTTTCATCAGGATCAAACTATGTGTTTTCTCTTCAGTAACATAAATATGCATCCTACCTGAGGATCATAATTTGTGCCTGTTTAATTAATTTTTCCCTCCTACAACAATGTATAACATGGCCTTATGTTAAAAAAATGCTCAAAAAAGTGTATAAATGAATAATTGAATTTAAATGTTAATGAATTAATGCATATAAAACCAGATAAAAATAGAGTCTTACCATTAAATTGTTGCTCAGATCTAAAAGTATCACTTATAAGGAGATGTATACATTTATAATATGTTATACATGTATGTACTTCATACATTAAAATGATATGAACACTAACATAAGACTGAGATTCCATTTTATTAAATTTATCTCAAATATATTCAATTGTTTTCCTTATTGCTCATATTGGACTGATGAGTCTTTTGAATCTTGTTAAGCTTATCTGTGTTGTAAAGGAGAATATATGTTGTTTGTATGACAACCATCATCAAAAATTATATTTTCAGTATCTGATATGTCCTGAATCTGTTGAGGATGCTAAATGAGGGATAACTTGATTATGTGATCTGTTTCTCCATCTGTCTGCCTGTCTATCTTCTACATCTATCTCTTTATCTGTTCATTATCAACAGATTATATTTCCTCTGCAGAACATCCTGAGCTGATTCAGAAAAAGACTTTCTTAGGGATCTTTTACAACCAACTAGGTTGTATAATTTTTTCATCCTTTTTTACCTCTGGACTCTAGGGAAGATGGATATTGAATTGACAAGACATGCACCTTAGGGATCAAGATATAACTAAGCTAGATTATATGTCCAATTTGATTACCTTTCAACTTAATCTCCTGATGCACATGTTATCTAAATTAATCCTGTCTGATGGGCAGCTCATTTGGCCTCATACTCACTGTTTGCACTGCCAAAAGCATATACTTAAAGTAGTTCATTGTTTTAAGTTTCAAATTCTTAATGATATTTCAGAAAACCTTATAACTCTATTACTTTTCTCCAACCAAGGGCCATTATTTGAAATTACCTCATTTTAAGGCTTATTAATTAAAAGATTTTTACTTATTAATACATTCAACAATGAATAGCCCTGTTATATTCTAAATATGCTCAGATCATGCTTAATTTTGAGAACCATAAATTATTCTTTCAACTCTTATTTACTGAGCAATAACTACATTTCATGCACTGTGGTTTCTAGCTTTTTTTTTTTTAATGTTTTAATTAGATCACAGTAGACTTGTTGAAATTAAAATCAGGGATCTCTTAACCATTTCTTTGTCTAAAAGTCATCTGAAATAAAATGTCTTGGCATTTAAAAATCTACCCAACCTGGTAAGGAAATATTTCCTTACCAGGTTGTACAAGCATACATTATTCAGGTAATCTGGGTTCTCAACTGCAGGAATTTTAAGTCCTCTGAGGACTAGGGAAATGATAAACTTTTTGTCTGTATGATTTTCTCAAGTCCACAGATAGAAGGTAGGGAACCTAAAGTAAAACTTACTCTTTAATTCCCATTTTTTTTAGAGAAAGTAGCTTAACAAATGTAATCGATTACGTAAGAAACTGGGGTCTAAATATACAGACTATTTTCCTATGTACTTTAGTCTAAATCTTCATATGTTTCATCGAGTTTATGCTCATTTTATTGAGGTTTGATTTTTCTATGGCTGTAAGTAGGCTTCTATGGGAATTACTATGTAATGGATAAGAAATATTATATATGAGCAAGATTTTTATTTAAGATTATTAAGCTTTCAGTTGTTTTTGAAATAAAAAGTGACTTTTTTAATGTCTTAAAATTATAGAGGGGGAGAGAAGATGGCGGAAGAGTAAGATGCGGAGATCACCTTCCTTCCCACAGATACAGTAGAAATACATCTACACGTGGAACTGCTCCTACAGAACACCCACTGAACGCTGGCAGAAGACCTCAGACCTCCCAAAAGGCAAGAAACTCCCCACGTACCTGGGTAGGGCAAAAGAAAAAAGAAATAACAGAGACAAAAGAATAGGGACGGCACCTGCACCAGTGGGAGGGAGCTGTGAAGGAGGAAAGATTTCCACGCACTAGGAAGCCCCTTCACGGGCAGAGACTGCGGGTGGCAGAGGGGGGAAGCTTCGGAGCCACGGAGGAGAGCGCAGCCACAGGGGTGCGGAGGGCAAAGCGGAGAGGTTCCCGCACAGAGGCTCAGCGCCGAGCAGCACTCACCAGCCCGAGAGGCTTGTCTGCTCACCCGCAGGGGTGGGCGGGGCTGGGAACTGAGGCTCGGGCTTCGGTCGGATCGAAGGGAGAGGACTGGGGTTGGCGGCGTAAACACAGCCTGAAGGGGTTAGTGCACCACAGCTAGCCGGGAGGGAGTCCAGGAAAAAGTCTGCAGCTGCCGAAGAGGCAAGAGACTTTTTCTTGCCTCTTTGTTTCACGGCGTTCGAGGAGAGGGGATTCAGAGCGCCGCCTAAACGAACTCCAGAGACTAGCGCGAGCCGCGGCTATCAGTGCGGACCCCAGAGACGGGCGTGAGACGGTGGGGCTGCTGCTGTCGCCTCCAAAAAGCCTGTGTGCGAGCACAGGTCACTCTCCACACCGCCCCTCCCGGGAGCCTGTGCAGCCCGCCACTGCCAGGGTCCCGTGATCCGGGGACAACTTCCCCTGGAGAACGCACGGCGCGCCTCAGGCTGGTGCAACGTCACGCCGGCCTCTGCCGCCGCAGGCTCGCCCCGCCTCCTCTGTACCCCTCCCTCCCCGCGGCCTGGGTGAGCCAGAGCCCCCGAAGCAGCTGGTCCTTTAACCCTGTCCTGTCTGGGCGGGGAACAGACGCCCTCAGGCGACCTACACGCAGAGGCGGGTCCAAATCCAAAGCTGAACCCCAGGAGCTGTTCGAACAGAGAAGAGAAGGGGAAATTTCTCCCAGCAGCCTCAGAAGCAGCGGATTAAAACTCCACAAACAACTTGATGCGCCTGTATCTGTTGAATACCTGAATAGACAATGAATCATCCCAAATTCAGGAGGTGGACTCTGGGAGCAGGATATATTAATTTTTCCCCTTTTCCTTTTTTTGTGAGTGTATATGTATATGCTTCTGGGTGAGATTTTGTCTGTATAGCTTTGCTTTATAATAGCTTTATTTTACTTCACTATATTATAGCCTCTTTCTTTCTTTCTTTCTATTTTTTCTCCCTTTTACTCTGAGCCGTGTGGACGAAAGGCTCTTGGTACTCCAGCCAGGCATCAGGGCTGTGCCTCTGAGGTGGGAGAGCCAACTTCAGGACACTGGTCCACAAGAGACCTCCCAGCTCCACGTAATACCAAACAGCAAAAATCTCTCAGAGATCTCCATCTCAACATCAAGACCCAGCTTCACTCAACGACCAGCAAGCTACAGTGCTGGACACCCTATGCCAAACAACTAGCAAGACAGGAACACAGCCCCATCCATTAGCAGAGAGGCTGCCTAAAATCATAATAAGGCCACAGACACCCCAAAATACACCACCAGACGTGGACGTGCCCACCAGAAAGACAAGATCCAGCCTCATCCACCAGAACTCAGGCACTAGTTCCCTCCACCAGGAAGCCTACACAACCCATTGAACCAACCTTAGCCACTGGGGACAGATACCAGAAACAATGGGAACTACGAACCTGCAGCCTGTGAAAAGGAGACCCCAAACACATTAAGATAAGCAAAATGAGACGACAGAAAAACACACAGCAGATGAAGGAGCAGGGTCAAAACACACCAGACTTAACAAATGAAGAGGAAATAGGTAGTCTACCTGAAAAAGAATTCAGAATAATGATAGTAAGGATGATCCAAAATCTTGGAAATAGAATAGACAAAATGCAAGAAACATTTAACAAGGACGTAGAAGAACTAAAGAGCAACCAAGCAACGATGAAAAACACAATAAATGAAATTAAAAATACTCTAGATGGGATCAATAGCAGAATAACTGAGGCAGAAGAAAGGATAAGTGACCTGGAAGATAAAATGGTGGAAATAACTACTGCAGAGCAGGATAAAGAAAAAAGAATGAAAACAACTGAGGACAGTCTCAGAGACCTCTGGGACAACATTAAACGCACCAACATTCGAATTATAGGGGTCCCAGAAGAAGAAGAGAAAAAGAAAGGGACTGAGAAAATATTTGAAGAGATTATAGTTGAAAACTTCCCTAATATGGGAAAGGAAATAGTTAATCAAGTCCTGGAAGCACAGAGAGTCCCATACAGGATAAACCCAAGGAGAAACACGCCAAGACACATATTAATCAAACTATCAAAAATTAAATACAAAGAAAAAATATTAAAAGCAGCAAGGGAAAAACAACAAATAACACACAAGGGAATCCCCATAATGTTAACATCTGATCTTTCAGCAGAAACTCTGCAAGCCAGAAGGGAGTGGCAGGATATACTTAAAGTGATGAAGGAGAAAAACCTACAACCAAGATTACTCTACCCAGCAAGGATCTCATTCAGATGTGATGGAGAAATTAAAACCTTTACAGATAAGCAAAAGCTGAGAGAGTTCAGCACCACCAAACCAGCTTTACAACAAATGCTAAAGGAACTTCTCTAGGCAAGAAACACAAGAGAAGGAAAACACCTACAATAACAAACCCAAAACATTAAGAAAATGGGAATAGGAACATACATATCGATAATTACCTTGAATGTAAATGGATTAAATGCTCCCACCAAAAGACACAGGCTGGCTGAATGGATACAAAAACAAGACCCATATATATGCTGTCTACAAGATACCCACTTCAGACCTAGAGACACATACAGACTGAAAGTGAGGGGATGGAAAAAGATATTCCATGCAAATGGAAATCAAAAGAAAGCTGGAGTAGCAATTCTCATATCAGACAAAATAGACTTTAAAATAAAGACTATTACAAGAGACAAAGAAGGACACTATATAATGATCAAGGGATTGATCCAAGAGGAAGGTATAACAATTGTAAATATTTATGCACCCAACATAGGAGCACCTCAATACATAAGGCAAATACTAACAGCCATAAAAGGGGAAATCAACAGCAACACAATCATAGTAGGGGACTTTAACACTCCACTTTCACCAATGGACAGATCATCCAAAATGAAAATAAATAAGGAAACACAAGCTTTAAATGATACATTAAACAAGATGGACTTAATTGATATTTATAGGACATTCCACCCAAAAACAACAGAATACACATTTTTCTCAAGTGCTCATGGAACATTCTCCAGGATAGATCATATCTTGGGTCACAAATCAAGCCTTGGTAAATTTAAGAAAATTGAAATCGTATCCAGTATCATTTCCGACCACAACGCTATGAGACTAGATATCAATTACAGGAAAAGATCTGTAAAAATTACAAACACATGGAGGCTACACAATACACTACTTAATAACGAAGTGATCACTGAAGAAATCAAAGGGGAAATCAAAAAATACCTAGAAACAAATGACAATGGATATACGATGACCCAAAACCTATGGGACGCAGCAAAAGCAGTGCTAAGAGGGAAGTTTATAGCAATACAAGCCTACCTCAAGAAACAGGAAACATCTCGAATAAACAACCTAACCTTGCACCTAAAGCAATTAGAGAAAGAAGAACAAAAAACCCCAAAGCCAGCAGAAGGAAAGAAATCATAAAGCTCAGGTCAGAAATAAATGAAAAAGAAATGAAGGGAACAATAGCAAAAATCAATGAAACTAAAAGCTGGTTCTTTGAGAAGATAAACAAAATTGATAAACCGTTAGCCAGACTCATCAAGAGAAAAAGGGAGAAGACTCAAATCAATAGAATTAGAAATGAAAAAGGAGAAGTAACCACTGACACTGCAGAAATACAAAAGATCATGAGAGATTACTACAAGCAACTCTATGCCAATAAAATGGACAACCTGGAAGAAATGGACAGATTCTTAGAAATGCACAAACTGCCAAGACTGAACCAGGAAGAAATAGAAAATATGAACAGACCAATCACAAGCACTGAAATTGAAACTGTGATTAAAAACCTTCCAACAAACAAAGCCCAGGACCAGATGGCTTCACAGGTGAATTCTATCAAACATTTAGAGAAGAGCTAACACCTATCCTTCTCAAACTCTTCCAAAATATAGCAGAGGGAGGAACACTCCCAAACTCATTCTACGAGGCCACCATCACCCTGGTGCCAAAACCAGACAAGATGTCACAAAGAAAGAAAACTACAGGCCAAGATCACTGAAGAATATAGATGCAAAAATCCACAACAAATACTAGCAAACAGAATCCAACAGCACATGAAAAGGATCATACACCATGATCAAGTGGGGTTTATCCCAGGAATGCAAGGATTCTTCAATATACGCAAATCAATCAACGTGATACACCATATTAACAAATTGAAGGAGAAAAACCATATGATCATCTCAATAGATGCAGAGAAAGCTTTCGACAAAATTCAACACCCATTTATGATAAAAGCCCTGCAGAAAGTAGGCATAGAGGGAACTTTCCTCAACATAATAAAGGCCATATATGACAAACCCACAGCCAACATTGTCCTCAATGGTGAAAAACTGAAACCATTTCCACTAAGATCAGGAACAAGACAAGGTTGCCCACTCTCACCACTATTATTCAACATAGTTTTGGAAGTGTTAGCCACAGCAATCAGAGAAGACAAAGAAATAAAAGGAATCCAAATCGGAAAAGAAGAAGTAAAGCTGTCACTATTTGCAGATGACATGATACTATACATAGAGAATCCTAAAGATGCTACCAGAAAACTCCTAGAGCTAATCAATGAATTTGGTAAAGTAGCAGGATACAAAATTAATGCACAGAAATCTCTTGCATTTCTATACACTAATGACGAAAAATCTGAAAGTGAAATTAAGAAAACACTCCCGTTTACCATTGCAACAAAAAGAATAAAATATCTAGGAATAAACCTACCTAAGGTGACAAAAGACCTGTATGCAGAAAATTATAAGACACTGATGAAAGAAATTAAAGATGATACAAATAGATGGAGAGATATACCATGTTCCTGGATTGGAAGAATCAACATTGTGAAAATAACTATACTACCCAAAGCAATTTACAGATTCAATGCAATCCTTATCAAACTACCACTGGCATTTTTCACAGAACTAGAACAAAAAATTTCACAATTTGTATGGAAACACAAAAGACCCCGAATAGCCAAAGCAATCTTGAGAACGAAAAATGGAGCTGGAGGAACCAGGCTCCCTGACTTCAGACTATATTACAAAGCTACAGTAATCAAGACAGTTTGGTACTGGCACAAAAACAGAAATATAGATCAATGGAACAGGATAGAAAGCCCAGAGATAAACCCACACACATATGGTCACCTTATCTTTGATAAAGGAGGCAAGCATACACAGTGGAGAAAAGACAGCCTCTTCAATAAGTGGTGCTGGGAAAATTGGACAGATACATGTAAAAGTATGAAATTAGAACACTCCCTGACACCATGCACAAAAATAAACTCAAAATGGATTAAAGACCTAAGTGTAAGGGCAGACACTATCAAACTCTTAGAGGAAAACATAGGCAGAACACTCTATGACATACATCACAGCAAGATTCTTTTTGACCCAGCTCCCAGAGAAATGGAAATAAGAACACAAATAAACAAATGGGACCTAATGAAACTTAAAAGCTTTTGCACAGCAAAGGAAACCATAATCAAGACCAAAAGACAACCATCAGAATGGGAGAAAATATTTGCAAATGAAGCAACTGACAAAGGATTAATCTCCAAGATTTACAAGCAGCTCATGCAGCTCAATAACAAAAAAACGAACAACCCAATCCAAAAATGGGCAGAAGACCTAAATAGACATTTCTCCAAAGAAGATATACAGATGGCCTACAGACACATGAAAGAATGCTCAACATCATTAATCATTAGAGAAATGCAAATCAAAACTACAATGAGATATCATCTCACACCGGTCAGAATGGCCATCATCAAAAAATCTAGAAACAATAAATGCTGGAGAGGATGTGGAGGAAAGGGAACACTCTTGCACTGTTGGTGGCAATGTAAATTGATACAGCCACTATGGAGAACAGTATGGAGGTTCCTTAAAAAACTACAAATAGAACTACCATACGACCCAGCAATCCCAATACTGGGCATATACCCTGAGAAAACCATAGGTGAAAAAGAGTCATGTACCAAAATGTCCATTGCAGCTCTATTTACAATAGCCAGGACATGGAAGCAACCTAAATGTCCATCAACAGATGAATAGATAAAGAAGATGTGGCACATATATACAATGGAATATTACTCAGCCATAAAAAGAAATGAAATGGAGGTATTTGTAATGAGGTGGATGGAGTTAGAGTCTATCATACAGAGTGAAGTAAGTCAGAAAGAGAAAAACAAATACAGTATGCTAACACATATATACGGAATCTAAGGAAAAAAAAAAAAAAGGCCATGAAGAACCTAGTGGCAAGATGGGAATAAAGACACAGACCTACTAGAGAATGGACTTGAGGATATGGGGAGGGGGTGGGGTGAGATGTGACAGGGTAAGAGAGTGTCATGGACATATATACACTACCAAATGTAAAATAGATAGCTAGTGGGAAGCAGCCGCATAGCACAGGGAGATCAGCTCAGTGCTTTGTGACCACCTAGAGGGGTGGGATGGGGAGGGTGGGAGGGAGGGAGATGCAAGAGGGAAGAGATATGGGAACATATTGTATATGTATAACTGATTCACTTTGTTATAAAGCAGAAGCTAATACACCATTGTAAGGCAATTATACTTCAATAAAGATGTTAAAAAAACAAAACAAAACAAAAAAACAAAAACAAAAAAAAAAGAATAGAGAGCCACTTTTATTAGTACTTTATTAAAATAAATATTTTCTTTCTAAATTAAAAAAAATATATCGAAAATTTATTACAAAACATGATACTAGATAAATTCTAAAACAATTTCTAATGAAAATTTTACTTAGAGGTTTGCCGAGAAATAAAAATGTTGTAGAAGTATAATAAAGCCTTAAGAAGAGTGTACATGAGAGGTATAATTTACATGAAAAAATGGAGAAAGTAGCCCCATTATTATTGCTTTATCCCAAATTTTTAAAAAAGTTTGAGATAGGCATGCAGGCTTCTATAGAAAGAGGTATTAAGATGCAATATCTCGGGCTTCCCTGGTGGCGCAGTGGTTGGAGCGGCTGGGCCCGTGAGCCACAACTACTGAGCCTGCGCGTCTGGAGCCTGTGCCCCGCAACGGGAGGGGCCGCGATAGTGAAAGGCCCGCGCACCGCGATGAAGAGCGGTCCCCGCACCGCGACGAAGAGTGGCCCCCACTTGCCGCAACTAGAGAAAGCCCTCGCACGAACCGAGGACCCAGCACAGCCAAAAATAAATAAATAAAATTAAATAGCCTACTTTAAAAAAAAAAAAAAAAAGATGCAATATCTCACTTAAACGCAGTATCTCACTTCAGTAGATCTCTTAACACTGAAAATTTTTCTCCTCGGAGTTCTTTAGGTTTCATAGAGTCAACCTAATATAATTTTATTTAGTTTTATTTACACAACTAATGACAAAGCTATTTTTAATGTCTGTTTCAAGTGGTCACTGATAAAATAGAGATATGATTTTATAGCATCATACTATGCTGGATTTAGAAAGGACTTTTGATAGAATCCCTTCCAACGCTTTCCGTGTTATAACTGAAAGTATTGATTTTGAAGGAAGATTTTGCTTAGGTAACACTTTGTTCTTCAAGGTTCGGAGTACATTAAGTGTATTCCTAACAATGGCATAAACATACTTTGTTACAAACTTGAACATTGTAGGCGTTTAAGTAGTAACCAAAGCCAACAACAACAAAAAATCACTCTGGAAATGTTTGAGCCCAATAAAAGTATAAAACTTAAAATGTATCATTAGATTCAATAAAGTTGTAGATGAATGGAATTTTGGAGGTACTAGCCTGATAATCAGGTGCCATAATGGTGAGAGGAGTTATATGCATGACTGTTAAGCCATGAAGTTGAGTGACCAAGGCAGAATCACTGTCCAAGCAATAACTACAAATGTGGTATTAGGCATGCTGCATCTCAGTTTAATTGGCTGAAAAATCGATTGGATAATAATACTTACCCCATAAGTTTGTTATAAGGAATAAACACATAAAAGCACAGGTTGGTAAAACTCAATAGATGTTAAGTTATGAAAAATATTGATAGTTTACTAAATGGACTCAAAACGTTGTGTGTGTATGTAATGAAGCTCATATATACCTTTAAGTTTCTTTTTTTGTCTTGGCTACCAAGAGGTGAGGTTATTTTAAATTATAGAGACCCAGATTAAATTTAGATGCACCTTAATTTTTTGCCTTCTAGGCATCATGTGAGGATTTTGTTTTTTAAGAAAAAAAATTTCTTGATCTTAGACAGAATTTTGGGGTGAGTTGAGCTGTGGTGGCTAACTGGTGCCAGGATTGAAGAGTAGAGGCTGAAATTGAAGTCCATTGTTTGGGGAAGGCTCAAAAGATGAGGAGATATAAAATTTTAGGTGGTGCCCAAAGTCAAAGCTGAGGAAGCTGAATTTGGTTGTCAAGCTCAAGAAAATAATACAGGGTCATGAATATTAATTTTAAAAAAAATCTAAGAGTCAGAAACCCAGGAGACAATGGGATGCATCAAAAGTAAAAATAGATAGGAATAAAGAAAATGGTTTTAACCATTTACTGTGAATCAGATCAGAGGCATGAAACTCTTTTTCATTAATAGCCTACTTTGTAGCATCAATTTTTATTTAACTTTAATGATTGTGTATCTAATGTCAACTTTTATCCCCTTATTCTTCTTTCTCCTCCACACCTTCCTTGAATGTCTAGGTACCACCTTTACCTGGAACCTTTCATGCACGAATTATAGTATAGCTATGCCTTTGATTATACATCAGTTATAACCTATTTAAAGCATAAGCATGGTACAAGTATTAAAATAAAAGTAAATTAACAGTTACATGTTTATAAAAAGCCAAGGAAAATTCTCAGCAAAACAGGTGTGTAGCATCAATAACAGTAACACTTATTCTCTACTTGTTAGAACACAAATAGATGAATGGACTCATTAATGGACATATTTTAAATAAGACAACGCTAAACCAGCTGAGGGAGAATAATATGTTTAAAAGAGTAGGACGAAGGGTCTCATATCATTGCCATATGCAAGTTGTTGATGGAACTAAGCAGAAACAAAGTGGATGTTTATAGAGGCTGGATGGGAAACTCCTTGAATATGCAGATTATATATTACAATGACAAAGAGAAATAGAATATGCAAGGATGCTAGGGCAAGATACTTCAGGTGAATATTCTTATGCTGTCACTTACTTTTTGACTGTTTCTGGGGAAGTCACTTAATTATGTTGAGCTTCAATTTCCTGATCTGTAAAATAAGGATAAAATTATGTCTAATTACAGCAGTATGCAAGGGTTAAATAATTTATGATTCAAGATATCTAAAAGTAAACGTGACAAATACTCAATGTATACTATTTACTGTTTTCCAAATTTTAGTCACTAACACTATTCTGAGTCTCTTGTAACAAACAAGTTAATTAGTTTTTACATTGTAGCTTTTTAGTGGATTTTCTGATGGGAAATTTCCAGACTTGTAACAAAAATAAGATAGAAACTGGAATAATAGAGAGTTTTAACATTTGGTTAAAATCTGAATTCTGATGACTAGTCAAGCATAGAGAATTCTAGGTGTTTGTAGAACTCTGAAGGGGTACATGGATTTGGCAAATAGGGTGAACTAAGAGTCAGTATCAGTATCAGGGTTCTACCAAACATAAAAATAGGGGAAATTACTCAAAACAGAAATTCAGAAGATTTTCCAATAATTCTCAATCCTATGTACAAATCATACTACATCATTATATATATATTCAAGAAATATATTGATATGTAAGTCCTCCTACTTCACAAACAATCTGAGAATAAGGTTTACTGTTTCTGCCATCTAAAACTGCTGTTGTCTTCCTCAGAATTCAAGGTTCATATCTGAGAACCTGAAGTTGGAGCTGTATGCCAATTCTTGTGCCTGATTGCTATTAATAGTTTGCCCAGTTGGCAGAATTTAGTACAAGACTTGTCTTCATCACTATGTACTATCTAGTAACAAGGTTGTGGCAGCAGGTACATAGAGCCCCATCTATACCTAATCAACAGATGCTATTGATATTTTTCAAAAGAACTTGATTATTGTTGAATAGCAAAATTAGCTTTGACCAGTTCACAGTAAATAAGAGAGGAAAAAGAGAGAGAGAAAAATAATTGATTACATTTATATGGAGCTTACAAAGCTCAGAATAGAGGTAAAGAATAGATACATAAAATTCTGCACCATCTGCATGTAAGAGGCAATTGAACCCATGAGTAAGAATGAGGTAAGATGGGAAAGAAGTGTGGGCTTGTGATTTGCAGAGTGCCAACATTTAAGATCCAGGTGAAAAAGTATGAATCTCCTAGGAATACTAAGAAATAGCAGTCACAATATAGTGAAAAGACCAGGAGAGTATGTAAAAAATGGTCAAAGAATAAAAATTTTTGAAAAAGCTAATGTGAAAGGGGGTTACCATTATTGAATGCTGCTGAGCAATCTATTATTATGAAGGATGAAAAATGTCAGTTGAAATAGTGACCTTAGTGAAATATAATTTGATGGGATAGTGTTGGTACAAGATAGTGATTACAAATGAGTGAGGAAGAGTTAAATTAGCAGAAGCACATATAGATAATTATTTAGAGAAGTTTTCTCTCAAGGGGAAAGGGAATAGTTGATGCTTGAAGTGTGATGTGGAATCTGGGGGATTATTTCCTTTAAGTTCCTTTGTTTGTTGTTAATGTTGTTATTTAAGCGGAAAAAACTTGAATACAGTAAGAATGCATGTGTGACAGAAAGTTTAAATATGCAAGAAAAGGACAACATATTGGAAAGGAGGCTATGGGGCTAATGAAGAAAGACTGAACTTGGTTAGGGAATGGGAGAGATCCTTTCTAATTACCTGGCAGCTCAACTTAGGTTAAAAAACACTTCCTCTGTTGACTTCTCAAGAATGAATTACAAATATTTTTATTCACTTGTCAAGAAATTAGTTACACTTTGTATCCTGAGGTTCTGACTTTCTATTTTCTTCAGAGAAGGGTTAATAAATGTAGATTCCTGAGGGTCCAGACAAATGGAGCTAACATACAGGTTGGAGGGGTTTGCTCCTTGGGTTTGGAATAAGTGGGGGAGGGTACTGAAAAATGTAAAAGGAAATATTTTCATATCCTTGGGACTAACGCTGAGATAGGGTTTTATGAAACACGGAGACATCCTCTCAAGTGCAGCTAACACCCTAGAGGTGATAAGACTTGGATACCTGATTGGCTATATTGGTGTCTATGGAAGCCAGTTAATAAGCTTTGCAGTGCTGGGAATCAGCACTCTATTGTATCAGTCACCATGGTTGACCTGACTGAAGGGGAATGAGTCACTGGAGGAATCACCCACCTTCACCTGGTTACCTGGGCCTGGCTAAAAAGCCTATTTGGGAGCAACCACAAGAGTTTTATGAATGGAGATTTCTTTCCTAATTATGCAAAATTGCTTAAACCCCTGGATCCTGTCACAAACCAAAGTGAAGAATTCAAAAGAAATAATATTAGACTACATATTTGTATAGTGCTTTTTAGAATCCTAGGGCCAAATTTGTTTTGATTTGGAAAATACAGACTGTGACATTTCTTATATTTTAAGTGTCATGGAGTAATTCATACCATGAACAAAATATGTCTGCAGCACTTTTTTAATAGGAGATTTATTTAGGAACAGGAAGGATGGAAAAAGTAAATAAAGTTGACTCATTGTTAGCAAAATCTAGACATGTTCTTAAAACTCCTCCAAGCATATCTTGATGGCAAGTCATACTAGTATCATATGCAATGAAAATTATCTATGCCTGTGTTTATGATGCATCATTTTAAGAAAAAAATACTAAAACAAAATATCATATTTCAACTATAAAGTAACATTTCATTAGTTTAAATAAGTTGTATTAGTCAGAGTTCTCCAGAGAAATAGAATCAATGGGAGAGATATAGAGATGGATAATAGATATATAGATAACCCCTATATTTCACATTTCATGTATATCCAACTTATCCTATATATCTTAGAGATCTATTATAAAAATATTGGCTCACAAGATATGGAGGCTGAGACATCCCAAGATCTGTAGTCAGTAAAGTAAAGACCTGGCACAGACAATGTTTCTAGTCCAAGTCCTGAGAACCAGGAGGGCCAATGGTGTAAATTACAGTCTGAAGTCTGGCAAGTTCAAGACCCAAATGAGCCAATGTTTCAGTTTGACTCTGAACACCAGAAGAGACACATGTCCCAGTTCAAATCCATCAGACAGGAAGAGTTCCCTCCTAGGTTTTTTGCTCTATTCAGGTCTTCAATTGATTGGATGAAGCCCAGCCACATCACGGAAGGCAATTTACTTTTTTCAGTCTACTGATTCAAATGTTAATCTCATCCATAAAAACCTTCACAGACACACATTCAGAATAGTGTTTGGCCAAATGTCTGGGAACCCAAATGGCTCAGTCAAGTTGACATGTAAAATTTACTATCTCATAGGTTTATTGCATTCTACACATGAGTTCAGACTCTCTTTCTCAATCCCCCCACCCCACCTACATATTTATAAAATTACTTTATTTGTTATTAAATGAAAGGTATTTTTGCTTGCTTTTTATATCAGAAAGAGTTGTTACTAATTCTAACTACATTAAAAGTATGCCTTGCATGAGAATTATAAAGAAACAAATGCCAACAGTTTGCTTTGAAGGGGAGCATAGAAATTTGAGAAAATAGTCTGTTATTTGTATTATTGTTAACAACTAAAGTATTATTTAATTGACAAATAATAATTTGCATTAATTAGAAAAGAAGCAAAAATATATTAACTGCCTTCTAAATTGGCTGGAATGTCACAGAATGTGCTATTTTGAGCTGATAAAAACACCCAAAATGTTAGCTTGGAACTCACCAGAAAACAGTAACTCGTTTCATACCTGAAAGTTCAATAAGGTCTCTATTTGTGAAGGGATTCTAACCTGAATAGAATGGAGTATCAAAATATTGCATTAAAATTTAGTTATTCTCAAGAAATTGGTATCTAATTCACTGCCATATGAATATTTGAATATGAATTTACTAATCTAATTAACTGCCATATGAATATTTGAGGAAAACTCTCTCATAAAGACCAAGTTATACCAATCAGGCACTTATTTTGCATGGTTATCATATTTCTGAGGAAAGCATTCACTAAAAATAGTTGACTCTGCTAATTTCAAGTAGGTTGATAGAGATATATTTAATTATCTGTATGTTTCGATGGGAATGACAACCAAAACAAAACAGTCCGGCTATGATGTAGATAGGCAGAATTTGGGGAACCACATTTTCTAATCTCAAATGCCTGCACATATTTGTCTCACATGAGTCATGTAACAAAGCCATGTGTTTCTGAATGCAGAAACACAATCCACGGACTATCCAAGCAAGCACTCTAGTCATTGTCAAAGGCTGAAAACACGTGGATCTCTAGCAGAAGTATAAAAAGAATATATAATGAGGAAATTAATGAAGAGGGAAAATGGAAAACTCTTTTTCCTAAAAATGCATGAGTTTTATTCCCATCTTACCACTAGGTTCTTCATGACCTTTTTTTTTTTTCCTTAGATTCCGTATATATGTGTTAGCATACTGTATTTGTTTTTCTCTTTCTGACTTACTTCACTCTGTATGACAGACTAAGCTGTGACAAAGTGAGAGAGTAGCATGGACATATATACACTACCAAACGTAAAATAGATAGCTAGTGGGAAGCAGCCGCATAGCACAGGGAGATGAGCTCGGTGCTTTGTGACCACCTAGAGGGGTGGGAGAGGGAGGGTGGGAGGGAGGGAGATGCAAGAGGGAGGAGATATGGGGATAGATGTATATGTATAACTGATTCACTTTGTTATAAAGCAGAAACTAACACACCATTGTAAAGCAATTATACTCCAATAAAGATGTTTAAAAAAAATGCATGAGCTGATTTAATACTTACTCTATTCTATAAAACTATTTTGTTTATTATTATTAATTTAATAGATTGTACACTGGAGAAAAACAGACCCAATTATTTAATAGTTTATTGGAACTTGATTTTTCTCCTTTGTGTTAATAAAATGGACCTCATTTTACTCCTTGTATTGGTCTCGTTATTCAATTGACATGTGAAACTGCCTAGATACTTGGTAGTAGGCATTACAGGTAGCTCTTTAATGTGGCATTGCATTTTAAATTTATTTTTCAAGGGAATGAATTTTAAGAAAGTTTTGAAATGTTGGCTTATGATTTGAAATCCATGATTTATAAACAATGATATTTCCTTAGGCACAGAAATTAGAAATTTCTTGATCTTAAGAGCATGACGATGCAGTCAAAAATATTCTAAGGATAACTGAATTTTCAATTTGGAAAATATCCCCCAATATATAGTAAAAGTAAAGGACCTAAAACAAGCTCCTCTGATAACAATTCAGCTCATCAAAGACTCACTCTTTTGTCCAAGCATTTACTGAAAATTTTTGTGGGTATAACACTGTAATCGATGCTTTAGCAAGAATACGTGCATGAAAGCAATAGAAAACATAGTCCTTAATTTCAGAGCACATGGAATTTATTTGTGCAGACCATAAAGATTACAAAAAAAACTATAATGCACGTTAAATATGAATCAGTTCAGGTTGTTTTAGAAGTAATAATACTGATATTATGTAATGATACAATAATAATAACTCTGAAATTAAAAGAATATTTCACTGCTTAAACAGAAAACATTCAGATATTTGTGTTTCCAAAAAATAGTGTTTTTTTACCCCAAAATATAAGATGGCTCATAGATCTTTCAGTGTAACAAATGAAAGGATTAAAAAGCCCAAATATTTATTATCTCAAAGCATGCTAAAATATATTTAATAAAATTTTAAATCTATTCTTGATATATTTCTTATTAAACTATACATTATATTCAACATAATAAAGTGTAGTTTTATCATACCAATAGTTAATATTGCATATAATGATGGTACATTAGAGGAATTCTAAATAAAATTAGGAATAGGGAAGGAATTGCTAGGATTTTCACTATGATTTAACTGTATTACTTTGTTCTAACTTGTACAATATAACAAGAAACAAAGTAAGAATAACTATTGGAGGAGGAACTGTAATTTTTGAAAGACCAAATATTTGCCTATCTAGAAAACACAAAGTAATAATCTATGAAAGATATTAGAATTAAAGTAATTCATTAAGCACAATTGAAAAATAAATATACATAGGTTAGCAGGTATCTTACTATATTTATCTATTTCTGCATAAAAAGTTGTTCCAAAATCTAGCAATTTAAGGCAACAAACGTTTATTATCTCACAGTTTCTGAGAGTCAGAAATATGGAAGCTGCTTAGCTGGGTGATTCTGGCTCACAGTCTCTCAAGGGTTGCAATCAAGCTGTCATCCTGGTCTACAGCCAACTCAAGACTGCACTAGGGTTGAAGTATATGTTTCTAAGCTCACTAATGTAGTTGTTGGTAGGGATCAGTTCCTCACAAACTGTTTGAGAAAGAGATACATAGAGAAACATAAAGCCCAAAGTGGAAGCCCCAGTCCAAATCAATCTCAGAATTCACATACCATAACTTCTGACATATGTCATTAGTCATACAGTCATAGCTCAGTACAATATGGTAGGATACTATATATGTGTCAATTCCAAGAGTTAGGGGTCATTGTTAGACATCTTGGAGGCTGCAGAGACAGCAGTCAAAACATAAAATTACACACACACACATTCACAAAATTAAGGGCATAAACGAAGTAGATATACAGATCTTCCTCAACTTACGATGGGCTTACACCCTGTTAAACCCATCATAAGTGGAAAATATCATGAGTTTAAATGCATTTAGTACACCTAACCTACCAAACAACGTAGCTTAGCCTAGCTCACCTTAACCTTTCTCAGAGCACTTACATTAGCCTAAGTGGGGCAAAACCATGTAACACAAATCCTATTTTACAGTAAAGTATTGAATAGCTCATGTAATTTATTGAATGCTGTCCTGAAAAACAGAATGGTTGTGTGGGTACAGAATGGTTATATGTATTGGTTTTTACCCTTGTGATCACGTGACTGATTCTAGCTGTGGCTCTCTGCTGCTACCCGGCATGACTAGAGGAGATGGTACTGCATCTCACTAGCCCCAGGGAAAGATCAAAATTCAAAATTCAAAGTATTGTTTCTACTGAATGCATATTGCTTTTGCACCATCCTAAAGTGAAAAATCATAAGTTAAACCATCGACAGTGCAGGACCATCTGTATATATGTATCAAAGGTATATATATATTATAGTCTATACCTGCATTCTCTAATGCAACAGCCACTTGCCACATGTGTCTATTTTTTAATCAGTCTCACTCACTACCTTTAAAGTGCCAAAAAGCCACATGTGACTAGTGGCTACCAAATAGAAGAGCACAGAAATATAGAATATTTCATTCATCATAGAAAGGTAACATATCACAACCATGAGGGGTAGAGAGAGAGCACTTCAAAATACCAAATGACACAAGTTTTAAAGACTGTTTTTTGTGTGGTTAAATATAATGTAGATGAAAAGAGACCAAAGAAAAGCGACTGGTGCTCACATTTTGTTTAATAGAATGGAGCTTAGATATTGGAAGAGCTCTTGGTCAAAAAAATGAAAAGAAAGCTAACTTGGATAGGCAGGTTTTAAATTTAAACAGAAAATAAACACTTATTTGACAATATCATTCAATATCCAAATGCAAATTTAAACTTCAATTGCTGAATGTATGGTTATTATACAAAGAAAGTATCCAAATAATGGAGGCAAATTTTTTATCCTTCCTCTTGGAGTTACTGTATTATTTATACACATAAAATATGAATTTTGTATTCAAAATATTAGCCCATGATGCTATTTTGGAACATTTCATCTCATCAACAGCTTCATTTTTCTATAGCGGCATTTAATTTAATGAACTCTCCCTTGGTGATCAAGAGACATTACAGGCTTAACTGGTAGAATAACACTTTATCAATGAGTCCTTATGTCAAAATTACCCTTATATTTTCATCAAGGTCAGTGACTACCTAAACAGTTTTAATATCATTAAAATTCAATGATACAGAACAACCTTACTTGTTACCATGTGACAATTTTATTTTTTAATTTTATTTATTTATTTATTTTTTTGGCCATGCAGCTTGTAGGATCTCAGTTCCCTGACTGGGGTTGAACCCAGGCCATGGCAGTGAAAGCCTGGAATCCTAGCCACCAGGCCACCAGGGAACTCCTGAAAATTTTTAAATTGATTGTTTTCAATTTCAGTTTCTTTGAAATTGTTTGAAAAGCAAAAACAAAACAAAGCAGTGCTCCTTATGCTGTGTATTCCCAAGGAAGAATACACCTGATGGTTGTTAGATTAATACTCTGAAAAATTCACAGTTACTTTTCTTTCCTGAACCAGGTTGCAGTTTCTAGATGCACCAACTCTTCAATTACAACTTGATGTGTTTTGATATGAAGAAAAACATCTCACACACTTCATTTATGCCCGTGTGTGAAGGTTTTGAAAACTCTTAGTGAAGGAGAAGAAACGTGGCCAAGTGGAAAGAGGCAGGATAAGCTTTAAGACTGAGTGCCTACACCTTTCCAGGCAGCAGGAAACAAGGCCACTTTATGCAGGAAATGAAATCTCACAAACTAGCCCAGAGCTAGATTGAGGTGCTTGAGCTTAACACTTGGAACAGTGCTAAAGGAAAGTATTTGGTGATATTTGCTGTAATATATTTTGATATAAAATATTTAATTTCCTCTGGATAATCAAACCTCTCGGATATCAAACCTGAGGAGGCCAAAAGGGAGCTTGGGGGGGGCCAGTGGGCAAGATAGAGAGAGGCTACTCTACACAGCATTCATGGAGCCCAGGGCCTCACCCAGGACTCCCCTGGACTCTATACTACAGGAGTCCTTTAAAGTATCTTCTTTATCCCCCTTCACCTGACTCCAAGTACTGGGAGAAATGCAGGCAGCACTGAGATGGTGGAGACCCAGATGCACTTGATGGAAAGGCCAGGAGTGTGGTCTTGAGGCTAGTTAATTTTCCAAAATTGTAACTTTAGCAAAATTGCATTGTTGGTGTTTAGAAAAAAATTTTTTTAATTTCAACAAGTAAAAAAAAGATTGCACCCTCAAAACTGTTTTTGAAATAATGTTGCATTAGGCCTCGTAATCTTGAGCAACATAATCCAAATGAGTCTTTTGTTGCCTTTCTATCAAAAAGGGGATGTTAATATTCACCTGTTTTTAAAAAGAAATTACAGTTGACACATATGTGTTGGCTATCAAATAGCTGGCACACGGTAAATTGAATCATTTATGTTTGTATTTGAAATATTATTTCCAAATATGGGACAAACACTGCTGAAAAGGATATTAAGCCTCAGCAATCTTTATGTAATTGGTCACATTTGTTGGAGAAAAAGAGACATATAGATAAGCAGAGGTGAGACCAGGGCTGCTGATAATGTCAGTATCTGCCTTCTCTTTTCTCATAGAAATCAAGAACTCTTGGGTAAATCGAATGAGAATTTGTGAGAACTCTGATTTTTATAAAACAAGAAACTGAAGATGGTTAAGATCTAGGGTCTATAATCCTTCAGATTTGGGCTCTGATTCCTGTTCCATAATTTATAATCTTTGTGGTTTTGCCAAAATTCATTCTTTCTAAGCTTTACTTTTTTAACCTCTAAAATGAGGAAAATATTCCTACTTAATTTACAGGATAATTGTGAGAAGTATAAATAAAGGAATTATGCATTATTCCTAGCTGGGTCTCTTGCTCATATTAACTAACCAATTAATTATTATAATGACTATTATTTCACCAGAATAATTTCCATACCAAATCTTAACCTTGAGAAAGGTCTAAGGTCTGAGATCAGGTGAATTACCTTCAGAACACACTCGAAAACCTATATTTTAAACTTTGGCCTTTAATGATAGACTCGTTCACGTTTTTTGACAGTTACTGCTGGAAATTGCTGTATTGTTGTTACTTTTTATATTAACATATTTTAGTGTTCATTTCAATTTTGTACTTTAGCCTCAAATTGTCTCAAATATGAATGGAACATATGTTCTTTTAAACCACCTGGAATAAATTGTCAAAATACATAAACCATGCTTTCAAGTTGAAAAGTTCTTCACTGTTTCTGACATAGATAATCCTAGGAACTGTGTTTTACCTTTAGCTTTTGCTACACTTTCAGCAGTTTTAGACTTCTCCCTTTAAGTAAGTCATGTTTTCTTCATGGCAGTGGCTTTTAACAATAAAATGTCACTTTTATTGCAGTAGGAAATTACTAAAGGGAAGTAGTCCATACCTGGCAAATGAGAAGATAAACAACTACCTTGTTCCAGGAAATAAAGTTTCTTTGTGTCATTTGATATAATAGATCCCAACAGACTTAATTACAAACATTGATTGAATACCTATCATGGGAGTCAGAAAAGTATAATAGACAAGAATACCAACTTTGGAATACCTCCCTGAGATACTAACCTTATACTTGGCAAGATGTCCTGTCCTCTTGCCTATAACTTTCCTCCACTGTAAAATATGAAAAGTGTCAACTTATCCAAATAATTGTAGGATTAAATAAGATGGTGCATGTGCAGTGTTTGGCACATAAAGTACTGAAATAATTCTCCTTTCCACATCATGTTGCCGTTATTATCATTATTATTATTTTTATATTGTTCTGGTGCTATAGATAAAAATATTAGTTAGACAATTGTTCAAAGTAAATGTTACTTTATTAATATAGCCTTTCTCTTCTACTCAGAAAAGCTCTCTCTCCTCGTTCCTATGATACTCTGCCCTGTATTTTATATAGTTCCATACGTGTCTATGTCCTGAAGATGATGAGTCTTGAGACTGTGTTATCTTCTGAGAACTTTACCCGTGCAGTGTTCTTTTCTCTGTAACAGGTCCAGCACAGCGCCTTGTACATCCATAGGCACAAATACATTTGAAAAGGAAAGGAGAGGGGAAGAGAGAAGAGCAGAAGAGAGCATGGAAACAAAGGGAGTAGAATGGAAGAACATGAAATTAAAGGAGATGAAGAGATCGTGACATGTAATGCAAACTAAGGAGGAAAGAGGTTCTCTGCTAGAGAAAGTGACTGCTTCTAGTTTCTTCTCTTTCTTTCTTTTTAATTTTTTGCTTACCAAGATTTGAATTCTTAAAAGTAGTTTGGGCCCACACATCTCAAACAATTGACAACTTTGGATAAGCTCTGATTAGGAAGAAAAGTATTCTTACCTGAACACAGAAGTTTAAATCACCATCCTTCAATAATGCAATATAAAGTAAAGTTGGAGTTGGGACTTGATCTTTAGGATATGCCATGGCAAAATGATTATATCAAGAAACAGATGTATTTTTTTTCATTTATAATTTTGACTTGTTTTTTATTGATGTTTTTGATTAATGGCATGATTTACACGTGCATAGCAGTAGACTCTGATATTGCTTATCCAATGGTAATTTCCCCTTCTCCCTTGTTAACTGTCCCCTGATTTTTGTGTGTGTGTCCATGATTTTTTACATGCTTCAAGAAAAAGCTATTCTCAGCCCTAGCCACTGAAGTGAATCCTAATCAATCTAAATCAATGATGATAATTCTAATCTCCCTTTCCAATGATTAAATTAGTTGGGTAATGCAACACAATTCCTACCAATAAGGAATCGGTATTGACAAATTGGAAAAATTTTCTGGGCTTTTAGGAAATATATTTTAATTATTAACAAAGAGAGGCCAAAACAAAAGTGTTTCTCTCCTTTTTTCGGTGTCTGAACACTAGTGCACGTGGTTGTGATGCTTGGAGCTGAAGCAGCAATAGAGGGACCAAGAGGTAAAGTAACAAACCTGTTGAGGCTGACAGGATAAAAATATGGGAAGAACATGGGTTCCTAGTGACATTATTGGGATATGAATTCACCAGCAGAATTTATTATGTGAGATAATAAACACCTTTATTTTTTAGCTATTTTGACTTTGGGTTTTTAGTTACTTGCAGGAAACACACCTTATATAACAAGTCACAACTACAGAGACAACTAAAATATATTTTAGCTGATAGATATTGGTCAACAGAATTTTAAAATACTAAATTATCACTGCAAATATTTTTTTTCTAAATTGAAATACCATTCCCCAATTGAGCTAGTTTCTTTTTTCTATTTTCTTGAATCTCATTTTCCATCCCACTCTTTGTTATTTTCTGCTGTGCTTTTCTTTTAATCTTCTAGAACTCCCTGAATATTAATCTTGTGTAAAGTGAACATTTTATAACAGCAGAAAAGAAATTGTGTTTTGTTCACTATTTAATACAACTTTCATAACACATACTAAGGCATTTTCTGAAAATAGCTTTAAGAAATATTGTTTTGATTTTTTAAAAAGCTTGTGTTAAAGAAATATTCTATTTGTAACTGCCTCATGAAAGTATCAACTCATTAAAGATATTTTTAAGTATATTTTCCAAAAAAATTCTATTAAACCATAAATGAACCAATGCTTTAATATCATTGTACTCTCCAAGGATAAAACATTATCAAAATTGTTGTAAACAAGTGTCAAGAAATGTGATTATGTTTTAATTTATGCTTAGACTACTAAAGCAGTACATCTACACAAAAATGTATTAAAACACCAGGCCTACAAATATAACATAGTTTTTAAGGCTAGAAAAGAAAATTAGTAAAGGGAATGTGCCTCGCCAGACCCTCATCTGATCCAAACTAGATAAATGTTGAAATCTTACTGTGTTTGAGAAGCCATACAAGATCAATTTCCCTAGTGATCTAAATAAATTCATTCCTAATCTGAAAGTAATTGACATTCAGTGGTTAGAATTTAATTGCAATATTTATTTAAATAGCCAATTTTAATGAAGGCAAAGGGTCATTTTTAGCAATCTTAAATTAGAAGAATAAATAAGAGAGTAAATTAATGTTTTGAGTTTTCATACTTTTTGAGAGGGAATGATTCCAATTCATTTTATTGGTTCTGAATAGAAAAGTAATGGCAGCCTGGCACTAAATTTAGATGGTGTTTATGTGTATAGAAAAATATGTCTTGTGAGCATTTACCCTAATGAAAAATTCAATTTTCAAACATTATCCTTGGAAATAATATTTTAGAAGTAAAATATAAATGATGCTTTTTTATGTCTTCTAAAAATGAACTCGTATTTTGTAATGGATATTCTGTGAAGGTTGAATGCTGCCCTACAAGCTACTACTAATTTATTTTTTAAACATCTTTTGTTTCAAAGTTGAAGAATGCACTTTATTTTGTGGTGTCTTAGGAGTTAATCTACACATATATTCACCTCAATGTTTTTACAAAATAAGGATTTCACATTTTTAATATCTATATGACATTTGGGGTGATTAGAATCACATTTGTCAAATATGCCAAAGTCTATACTTATGATATGAGGCAGGTTACTGAAGATGACAAAATAATTTCTGTATTCTTTTTTTTTTAATAGACTGTATCTTTTAGAGCAGCTTTAGGTTGACAGCAAACTTGAACAGAAGGTACAGAGATTCTGATATACCCACTGCCCCACACATGCATAGCATCTCCCATTATCCACATCTCCCAAAAGAATGGTACATTTGTTACAATCAATGAACTTATACTGACATATTTTTATCACCCAAAGTTCACCTTTGATACTGTACATTCTATGGGTTTTGACAAATTTACAATAACATGTATCCACCATTACAGTATGACACAGAGTAGTTTCACTGCCCTAAAAATTCTATGTTCTGCTTATTTATTATCCTCTTTTAATGGCTATCATAGGCTAGTCCTTAGCTATGTGTTTAAGATAAAAATATGTGAAGGTTTAATACAACCTTGAAACATAAAATTTTTAAAAAAACAGAGAGCATAAATTCTCAAAGTATGTAAAACTACAAGTGTAAACTTATGTTTCTGGATGACTAGATACAAAATTAGCTATATTTCCCTTATGTTAAATGTTCATTGTTTTTCCAAATTGTCATTTTGAACCTAAATCATCTGACTCTTACATCAAATTTCTTCATGGATCATGAGGGAAATTGTCTCTCTCTTATCTTCTTTCTTCCTCTCTCTTTATTTTATTTTATTTTTTTAATTATAGAGCTTAGATGCAGCTAGATGAGGTGAGTCAAAGAAGCTGATCATACCCTCCCACTGCATTGCTGTGGTAACAGAAATTCAGCTAAATACTAATACCTTTGACAGCCATCTGTAAGAGCTCCTTGAAATAAGAGAATACTCATTTACACCTGTGTTGAGGAAAAATTTAGATAATATCATATTCTGAGAGGATAGGTTCACTAATATTAGCTGAAGTGCCAATCAGCCCTGCAAAGCTCTCCTTGTTACTAAGTATTACAGAATGAGGTTAGAAACATCTGCAAACCTTGGTGTCATGGTTCCTTGTGCCTTTGTTGGGAATTCTACAATATGTGAATTTGGTCACGTGATTCTCCTTGTAACAATTAAATGGTTGTACTATTTCTTGGAAAGCAGGTGGTGGAACATACAATGAAGAAGCAGAGAAGGTAACTATCGAAATTTTGTGGGTTTTAAGAGCTGATAAGATGGCTGACAACATTGCCAACTAGAAGCTACCATGAGGTCTGAAATGCCCTCTGTGTCAATATTAGCACAGTTGTTTTTTCATGAAGCTCCTACATGCATCTTGTGAGTAGAAAACACTTAACACTGTGGCAAAATTAACTTCTCTGATTATCAGACTTCAGAATGGAAGGCTCCTTGGTATGTGTTTACTGCATAATGACAATATTATCAATTCCTATGGTGTCTTCAAAAAATATCTTAAACTACTTTAATCTCATATCAACTCAAATGTATTTTAAGCAGTGACATAGCCCTAGACACATAGATAACAGTTCAACCAAGTTTGAAATTAGTTGTAGCTTTGAAACTAGTTCCTAAGCTCTTTTCTCAACACCACACTGCATTTGATAGAAGGAAAATGCCAGCATGCAAAATAATAAAAGCAGAGGGAATGCCTGAAAAGGGGACTAAGGAGGGAGCCTCAACTTTAGTGTCAATATAAAGTCTTTGGTTTACCTGGGTGACAAATATTTCATGGAGTGAAAGGACCTCAAAAGATCACCTAGGATGCAAGAAAATATTTGCCTCAGAGTTTGGTTAAGAAACTGTGGAGTTTGCCAGGGAAAATACATAAAGTCCAGTTAAATTTGAAATTCACATCAAAATGAATAATCTTTAGTATAAGTATATATTTACATACTTGTGCTAAATAATTCTACTTACTTATACTAAAAATTATTTGTTGTTGATCTGAAATTCAAATTTAACTGGGAATTCTGTATTTTTATTAGCTAAATTTGACAATTCTTGTTAGATGGCAATTGCAGCAGACATTGTTTGTTATTTAACCAACAATACTTTTTCCTGCCCATTGATCAGCCCTAAAAGACTAGTCATGATCAGACTCAGTCAGTCATGACAATCTTGTTTCCTTTGCCATTTATTGACATAGAGTGAACATACGATATAGACAATGAGAAATAAGGAAAATCTAGTGAGAACCTTTGAAGTAGAATTGTTCTTCTTGATTATAGTGGGAAAAAGTGAGAATAATTGTTTCTATCTACCCTAGAGGGACCAAATCACCAGCCCCACTGTTATCCACACAGAAGTTTATTGGATGGCTGCACTAGTGATATGACCAGCATTAAGCAAAGGAGAACAAGGTTTATAAAAGCTCACACCAGTGGGGAAGGAGGGCTTCACCAGCCAGAGGCTTACAAGGTCATCGGAGAAGCAGCAGAATTAAAGAAGTAGAAGGATTTCTTTGTTAATTAGAGAGGGGCTACATTTAGTATGAGTTCACTGTATATGAAATCTAATTGGAAGTCATAGGAATCCCCCAAAATAAAATTTGTTTTCCTAAATTTGCCACAGCATGTCATAGGATCATTTGATCAACCTAACACATGCTAGGGGTACCTAGCATGTTGGTTAAGGAGGGAAGGAATGGAGGAGAGGCAAGTAAAAGGATCTTGGTAAGCATCCCTGCATCAAAGGGCACTTATGTCAAGGAGTTATCATTTAGATATCACAGACTAGTAGGCTCTTCTTAGTACAATACTGCAAGGAGAAAGAGCATTGCATCACCTTTTTGCTTCTTGTTTGGGTCATTGTTACATAAGGATGTGATACTGGGAAATGTGATGGTTATCTTATAACAGTAATAGAACCAACACACGAAAAATTGCAAAAGTGAAGAAAAAAACCAGAATTCCTTATATCAAAACTAGGTTGTCACACAAAACCTTAGACTGTATACCTCTTGAGCCACTGTTACTAAACAGTATTCTTAAAGATTTGTCCATGCTTATTTCTTGCAACTTAATGCATATCAACAGAAGATTGAAAAGTCTCAATTCCCTAATTTCTCTTATTGTTAAAAATAAATTCTAAAGACACCTGTGAAATTTCTCTTTTATTTGAAAATATTTGCATAGTAACTGTTGTGTACTGTATACTGTTTCCTACACTAAATATGGTCATCCACAAAGCAAGCAGGGCTCTTTGCATTAGGGTCGTAATATTAGAGATGAAGAGAGAAGGATCCTAGAATTTAGGTAGGGCACATAGATAAAATAGGGGAAAAAATTGATGGAGGATTAAATTTGGTAGATGAAATCAAGAATTGTTGACATTTAATTTTGTGGTGATTCAGACATACAACTATTGAATATAACAATTATGCAGTAAGTTTTATATATACAATTGGATCACGAGGAGGCATTAGAGGTAGATATATATATTTGAGGGTCACAAATACATAGATTGAAGTTAAATATAGACGAAATGACCTAGAGAAAGAATGTAGATAGAGAAGAAAAACAAAAAGATAACCTTGTTGGTCACAGATCTGGCATGTTAGAGGGTAAAACAAAATGTTTTCAGGATATTCAGGAAAGGCAGGACAAGGACTAGGTCAAACAAGGGGATTTAGAAACTATGAATGAATAGGGCTTCCCTGGTGGCGCAGTGGTTGAGAGTCTGCCTGCCAATGCAGGGGACACGGGTTCAAGCCCTGGTCTGGGAAGATCCCACATGCCGCAGAGCAGCTGGGCCCGTGAGCCACAGCTACTGAGCCTGCGCGTCTGGAGCCTGTGCTCCGCAACAAGAGAGGCCGCGATAGTGAGAGGCCCGCGCACCGCGATGAAGAGTGGCCCCCGCTTGCCGCAACTGGACAAAGCCCTCGCACAGAAACGAAGACCCAACACAGCCAAAAATAAATAAATAAATAAATAAATAATTAAAAAAAAAAAAAGAAACTATGAATAGAGCAGGATTATCTGAGAGACCTAGACTTCTGATTGTGGTTCAAAAAGACAGGCATAAGGAGAGATGGAATAAGTCTTAAGAGTCCCTTAAAGGAGGGTTAATGATTGGTTCATACTTTACGATACTTGGTTATTTCTTCTGAAGTTTCTGATGATGTTTGCAGTGGTCTGGGACAGAACCAGTAACTATCAATAATATAATTAATCCTCTTTTAGTTATTTATTTTTTTAATGCCAGACAGTGACCATATAGTCATTTGTGGAAATATCAAATAGTAGTGTCCTTGTCACTCTGGATACCTGGGAAGCTTTGCTGGACATCTAAAATATCCCCCCTACAATCTCCTGATAGGAAATCAAAATGACAATGACAGCAACAACAAGCCAGAACTACATAGAGCAAATATTCAATATGTATATTGAATATTTATTAATGTCTGCATAGTTTATTAATGTCTATATAGAAATACCTCAATGTTTGCTTATCTCACCTATATTTAAGAAAGAAACAGGGTTTCCCTGGTGGCGCAGTGGTTGAGAGTCTGCCTGCCAATGCAGGGGACACGGGTTCGAGCCCTGGTCTGGGAAGATCCCACATGCCGCGGAGCAACTGGGCCCGTGAGCCACAACTACTGAGCCTGCGCGTCTGGAGCCTGTGCTCCGCAACAAGAGAGGCCGCGATAGTGAGAGGCCCGCGCACCGCGATGAAGAGTGGCCCCCGCTCGCCGCAACTGGAGAAAGCCCTCGCACAGAAGCGAAGACCCAACACAGCCGTAAATAAATAAATAAATAAATAAATAAATAAATAAATAAATAAAAAAGAAAGAAACACTCACACTCAAAGACACACACACCAGAATGAGTAGTTTACACACATCAGAAGTTTAAAAATCATTCTAACATAGTGATTGGATGTCATGTAATTTGAAACCTGTGCTGGTATAATTTTGATGTAGTTTAAGAAATATGGGACTTTCATGCCCCATAAAAAGTTAACTATGTAACAGCTTTTTATGTTATGATATGAAGTTTTATTGTGGGATCATTACCCAAAAACATCTAAGATCTATTTTATTACCCAAATTTGGACCAAAACAATGACAGTTCTTGAATCCAGAATGCTAACACCATTTCTGTTTAATGTTTAAGTTTGAGGAAATGTAGTAGACACTGTTAAGCAAGAATAGATGATTTTGCACTAAAATTAGCACTCCATAACTGCTTTAACTTACCTTTGAACTTACACACTTTGACAACTCTTCAAAATATTCTGTGTAAGTGATTGGATATTTGTACACTACTGAGTTTCAAAACCAATAAGTATGATGGCTTAGTTTTACATGTTTGACAAAATCAAGACTAATCCATGTTTGAGTCAACTAAAATCTTTACAGTAGTTACTAGCAATTCATTGTAAAATAATTGAAAGTATATTAATGACCTAGAAACTTGTGGTTTAACTAAGATATGAAGATAACCAGCTAACATTTCAGTGCTTACTATTCACTGTTTAAAGCATTATTCAAGAATTAATTCATTTAAATCTCACCTCAATCCTATCAGGTAAAAGCATTATTATTATTCTTCTCATTTTACAGATTAAGCAAGTGTGACATAGAAAATTTGCATAATTTGACCAAGGTCACTCATCTAGTTGAACACCAGGATCTGAACCCAGGAAATCAAGTTCTAGCACTCATATTTCTAACAATGTCATACACATGCCTCCAAAACGATAATAACATTAATGGTCTATATTTTTATTTGAATACTTTGAATATACTTTATGTAAATTATTATATACTATAAAATTGAATATGAGGGAACAAAGTGAATTGCCCTTCTCTTTCGTTAGCATAATTACAGATTTACACACCTTGAAAATAACCTAAAGAAAAATAATAAAAAAAAACTAGACCTTTTTGAAGTCTGCAGATGTCAGAAGATAAAACATCCAAGTTATCAAATTAAATCTTTAAGCTTAAGGATGAAGCATGTCTGCTTAACAATAGAATGTCGGGATAGGATATAAAGAATTCATGCACTCTGTAAGATGTTTTATTCATATATTGGTAAATGAATACATAACTATTTGAAAACATTTTTGCCTTTGACATAACCTACATCATGGAATATGAGAAGGTTTGCTTTTTTAATGCATTGTGCAATAATAGATACATGATTTTGCTTATTTTAGTAAAAGAAATAAATCATTGTTATCAACACATTTTATACCTATTGGTGTTAAAACCCTAATGAATAAAATCTGCTCTATAGTGGTTAGAAGCTTTATTTTGTGATGGGGAACAACAATAGATTTTTGAAAAGGAGATGAATAAAGCAACTTATTTTTTTAATATAAATTAAAATAAACCTGATACATCTTGGTGATGGTTTCTTTCAAATGTATGTTAATGAACACACTTGAGTTGCCCTAAATTACAAGTATAATAATTTTCTAGAACCAAGCCTGAAATATAGCCCAAGAATATAGAGTTTTATAGATTGGCAGTGGGGACTGCAGAATCCCTGTGTACCCAGGGTTGCCAGATAAAATTCAGTTCATGCAGGTATTTGAATTTCAGATAAACAATGAATATTTGTTTAGTATAAATATGTCCCATTTGGGTAATAGGAGTATTTGCTATTTATCTGGAATTCAAATTTAACTGGATATTCTGTATTTTGATTTGCTAAATCTGGCAACTTTATGAATGCTGCATGGCTCTTTGGGCCTCAGTTATGTTATTGGCCATTAATCTATTTTATCTTTAGCATAATTTTGGATTTAAAAATCTTTGAATTTCTGCTTCAATTTACTGTTCAAAAGTAATTAAGTTGCTTCATATTACTATGAAGGGTCACTAAGACAAGTGTTATTAATGAGCAAAATGCTGTACGTTTTTGAACACATTAGCAAAGCCAAGCACTGATACTTAAAGGAATTCATCTCATTCTCAAAGCATCCACACATATCTCAGCTGGAAAATAAAAAAAGATGTCACCATACTTAATGGCAAACTGTTTTGAAAAAAAAAGATTATTGTAGAAATATTTGTATAAAAGTATTTTTATGTGTACATTACCATTAGCTTCTTGCTACGGAACCATGTTTTTTGGCTGTTTTAAATTTATTTTTAGCTTGTAGTCATTCACCCATTCATTCAGTTCACATTGTTAATTTGAACAGATACTTTAGAAAGACTGGTGAAGCACAACATGTATTTGTCTTGTTAATTTTGTTAACAATTAAAGCTGCAAGGAGAGTGCATTTTCCTAAATAGCTATGACAGCTGCCTAGTTAAAAGCATGAATTCTTCATTCAGCAAATAATCTCCAAAGTGAAATATAACACTTCCTTCTTATTTTCATAACTCTTTGCTTAAGAAAATAATAACATCTAAACAATTACTAACATGGATAACCTATATCTCTCCAACAAGAATTCCTACAACCTTTATCATGGCCATGTAGGAAAATAAAGAAAAGAAGGAATCGTTAGACTGTAAAAACACCATAGTCCTAAAGAGACTCCAAGATAGTATACATTCCTGCTTCCAGAACTCTCTAGATTGGACAGTCCATATTTCCTTTGTGAGCAGGAAATAGACCCTATGATGTCCCTGAGTAATATTTCACCTCATTTTATTTCATGAATGGTGAAGAAGTTGATCATATTGTAAAAGATTTCATCAGAAACACCATACCTTTTCTCCTATTAATTCTGATTTTTAAAATCCCAAATCCCAGGACGTCATAATTATGAGTAATGAATGGCTCTATCTTCTTTGGTTCTTAATCAGCATCATATTTTAAGCTCTAAGCTCCATTTTTCAATATAAAAGTAACAACATTAAAGAAAATCAAAACTAAAAATAATTAATAAAAACACTTAATTCTATGACCTAATAAAGTATTTGTTAGAAACATACTTTTAGCTTTTTTCTATGTATTTGTAGCTCTATATGTGAATGTGGGTCACATTCATTTTATTACACATGTATTTTTCATCCTATGATTTACTAAATAATTAAGTATGCTATGAATTATTAGTGTAATGGGTTACCCACTAGAGTGATTTTTAAATTTTATTAATATCTATTTAATTCATCCATTTTAAAATCTACAAGGTGAATATCCAGAGACTGTGGGCATTTTACAATTTTGGGAATGGTAGATGTCAATTCTTGTGAAGGCATTCTTGCTTTTGGAAAAGATAGGAGGATTGGCCCTGTCCTGTAAGTTTTACAAAAGAAAATGTAAAGTCCGACCATTTCTAAAAAATAAAACAAAGTCATTCTATATCTAAGTGCAAAAGTTTCAAACTGAGATGTTAAGTGTTCTGGTAGATAATGTAAATTGGGTTGATTTTAGACTGCATACTTAAAGAATTAGAATAGTCACTTAGAATTGTTAAATCATCTCAGATTTTGACTAGACTGCTAAGAGTCCATTATCCATCACAGATGTTATTTAAGTTGGAATATTCCAGGGTTTGAAAATGTTTTATGATGATTAGATGGGGCTGAGGGTGTCTTGCGAAATAATTTCAAATGAGTGTCAATCATTTTTGGATGGGGAAAAGTCAGTCTTAGCTTGAGTCTTGCATGGTGGGGAGGTCATTTTTTTGCAAACAGGTCATCAGACACGCAGTTGAGCCTCTCCTTCGCTATGTGACAGTCTTCTAGGGCCATAGGACTCTCATGTTATGTTTAGGATGTGAACCAGCTGCCCCTGACATGTAAGTATTTTTCAGTAGAGGCCTATTAAACTGAAGCTTTGGTAAGACCTGGAGTGTTTTGGGGTGCTGAAACAGAACCATATTTATATATGATGGTAATAAGTATGAGAAAGCATCCTAAGGAATTTTGGTGCCTCTGAGTCAGCAAAGGATAGTGACATGGAGTATAAGCAGAGGAAGAAAATGACAACCTCCATGACTAATTTTTAAAATATGTGAGAATGAACCCCAGATTCAGAAAATGTTCTACAAAAACCCTAAAAGTATTTTAACACTTCACAGGATAATTGCACTGGTAAGGAGCACCCGATTCCATTTTTCATTTTACATCTCTATCTTCTGAGATACTTTTTGTCATAGAAAAAATGGTAAAATATAATTTACTTTAAAGAAATTTGCATCATAGACAACTTTAACTAATATATTTAGTAGTTTAAACAAAACTATACTTATCTACCTGGGTTTATACTCTATCAAACACCAAGATAATTTTTGAATTTTAGTCAAAAACTCATAATACTACGAAGTATTATGACTATAGACTCTTCAAAATAATATGCTTTTATCAGAATCTTTAAATAATGACATTAGTTGCAATCACTATTCCTATTCTTTAACAATTATTGTTTAAAAGACATTTTTCAGCAAATATCAGACAACTTTAACTGAGTTGTCCAAAAGATTTGAATAAATATTTGAATTTTCCTTTAGATATTTGAAATCACATCTATAACACCTTTCTTGCCTATTAATAAAAATAGTCTCCTTAAGGTAAGATATTCAAAATCTGTACCTTCTATAGTTTAATCATTCCTTTAATTTCAGCAAATGTTATGGCATGCTATGTGTTTAGCCTGAGTGTTGGCTAAAACATAAAAGAAATATGGAATGATGTTTTCTCTCCAGAAAAGGTGGATGTTACACACCTCTAAACACAAAGTTACACAATTAAAGAGGAATACTGGTAATTATTTGATCTTAATCAGATATTTACAAAGGCAAAATTTTTCAGTGAGAATCCCTGACTACTTTTTTGAAGCTCAAGTTATATTTAGTTCTGTAATATTGCCTTTAAAAGTTCTTCCCCCAAAGAAGGTGAAATAAAATCAAATCTGCAGTCTTTTCAAATCCTTTTAAATGGAAGCTGCTCCTTCCTTTCTGTAACATCCCCTGAGTATCTGAAAAAAATGGGTCCCCTGGGACGGGGTTCAGGTCATGCTACCACAAAATATGGCACCTTGGCATGTTGAATATTTTAAGCTGAAGGAATCTGAGAAAAAGCAGGTGCTGGAAGGATTCTCTGACTTTCCCCTGAAGCAGGTGATAAAGGCTCACGTGAAGTGCCTTTTCTATAAGTGAAAGAAAATTATCTCCAAATATGGAGGAACACGGAGAGAACCTGAACAAAAAAAGCCTTGCTAAGTTCCCCCCAGTGTACACACCTAGCTCATCATTTTGCCCTATCATATTTTCCCATGTCTTTCCATTCTTCATCAAACCTAGTATAAATACACTCAGGTATGATCATTTCTTCATTTCCTTATGAAGACTTGTATGTCATATAAATTTTATATTAAATAAATTTTCCCTTGTTAATTTGCCTTTTGTTACAGAGATCCAGCCAAAAACCTAGAAAGGCAGGAAGACAAAGATATTTTTCCTCCCCTACACCTGTCTACATTCTACCCCAACATTGTAGAATTTAAGAGCTTCTATTCCTTTGAAACATCAAAAAGCACTTGCTTGATTTCTTCTTAGGCATTATCTTGCATCATTTGTAAAAAAAAAAAAAAAAAAAAGAAGTTGAGTTCCCATTTTTATTTTTAAAGATGAGCACTGACAAATTTTAGGCTCTTTGCCAAGTGTCACACAGGAAATCATGAAAGAGCCAAAATTTGGTTCTAGTTCTGATTGTAGAGTCTGTACTGTTAAAAATTGTTCTATTTTGTACTTTTCCTCAGTCCTTTGACATGATTAAAAACTGGCATCTACAACACAGCTTTAAACCACCAAAAATGCGCTTTCTGGTTGAGAAAAAAGTTGCTGTAATATCAAGGTCTCCTTTTCATGTGTCCCTCCTGGTAGCAGTCCCAACCAGTGCCTCTTTTCTCAACTGGCTTTTTCCTGAACTCATGTGATTAGCTGGCACCAGCTTCCTCCTCTCCCTCAGTATTCCATCACCACCTCCCAGACATCCCACTCACTGAGTCAAATGCCTGGGTTACGATGATATTCTGTCTACATTTCCATACGATTTATCGTGGGATGGGGCAGGGGTGGGGGCAGGGTTGGCAGCAGTGTAGTAGTTCAGCTACCTGATTACTGTGTCATTCATTACTTGAAGAACACACTTCTGCTAGGGAGTGGTTTTTACTGCTGTGTTTTGGTCCCTTTCCTACAAGTTTCCCTTATCTGTCCGTAGAGTAGATTTTATTCATCCTGGGACAAATAATCAAAAACAACGAAGATTCTTTTGTTAGTTCCAATTCCTGCTGTCACCATTTCTCAGCCACCATTCAAGGCTCCTCTGTGTTTAGGAATGAAATTCTTGCTTTACGGGCGTCAAGAGGGTGGGAACTTGATAACCTAAACAATAACGCACTTTCCTTTTGTTCTGAAATTCCATGTTTTCTCTTTCTCTGAGTTGTATTGACCTAAAGAGTTAATTTCCTTTGTATTTTTTAAAGAAAATATTAAAAATCAACAGTCTCAAAAAAAAATCTGTGCAAACCCATGTCCCCACATCATCTATCTGTTGAGTGTAGTTGACTATCAAACAGTAATTTATTTACATTTGGAAGAATAAAAGTTTCAGTCACATCCATTCCATTGATCTGTTATTTTATTGGAAGTATTCTAGGTTCTGAAACTATGATGCAGGCTTGTCTGACATTCTCTTGCAAATATCAAAATTAAAAACTTGGCACTCAGGGAAAGAAAACAATAGCAATGAGAACAACCACAACAGCAGGAAAATCCCTGTTCCTCAGCTGACTTTCTGATTTGTCCTCCAGATTCCCTACCATCCATCAGCTAAAATCTCTGTAGCTCTATTTTTGCACTGTCAGAAAATAATTTAAAATAGCTTCTGCCAGCATGGACATGGTGCTCTCACTCTTATAAGCCTACAATTTACATCTTTTAAGATTAAAATACATGACCGGTTGCAGCTGGGGAAGTAATGTGAGCCTCACAGAATTCTGCACACCACTGCTTTGAGACCAGAAGAGGGGCTAGAAGGTTCAATCGCTATTCATTTGATCTTAAGATTTTGCTGTGTCGGAGAGAAATACTGTGTTTAGGGGACAGGACACTCAATCTGCTGCTGGCCAGCATATTGATTGCATAAAGTGTGATTTGCTGCCTGAATAAAGAAATATTTTGGAATCACAGTTGGACTTGGATATTTGGCACATTTGCTGAGAAGCAAATTCAATACATTAAAAGATTTACTCCATCCTTCTACTTATATAAAATATTTCCCCAAACTATAACTTTGCAATGTATTTGTGGGGGGAGTGGATTGTTGGGTATTCACACCTCAACATACTCCTGGGTGTAACTTTATTTTTTATTTTTTACCCAAATCATATACCATTTATAGATAAAAGTTGGGGGCAAAAAAAACATAGAGTTTCATAGCTTAAAGGATCTTATAAGCATCATCAAGTTATATCCTAGATAAAATGACTAAGGTATAGGGAGGAACAGCTGGTTAGTAGAAGGGCTGAAACTGCCTCGATTTTTCTGACTTGAAATCATTCATTAGCACCTGGAGGCAGCAGGTAATAGTTGAGGACTGAATAGCTTTTCATGTGCTGTTTCATTCAATATGTTAGCATTTACACCATTTGAAGTTTAGTAGCTAGCTCTGCGAGAGTGAAATATTTACATTTTAAAAAACCAAGCAGTCTACTAGAGGCTCTTCATCATGGAGAGATTCCTAAGCAGTTTTTTATTATTTGGTTGCTCTGACTCCATTTCCTCACCTTTCAATTGTGATGATGGTTGTATCTACCTCACAGGAATACTTGAAGATGTGTAAAGAACATGTACCTAGGCACATGATAAGTAGTGCATATAAGTGTTTGTTATCACTAGAGCCTTCTTGTTCCAGAAAAAAAAATTAAAGCTTAATCAGTTGAAACATGATTTTATTATTGAAACAAAAAAACAAGTGAATTTTCTCTCTGAAGAAGAAAGCTAGTGCTGTTTCCCTTGAGAAGCAACGTGTCTTAAAGTGCAATTAACTGTTTAGGAGGTGGCTTGTGTAACACAAACTAGTTTCTGCTTGGATTCACTTGAAGGATTGACGCAGAATAATGAAATAGAGAAGTTGCTTATATGACTTCCTCTCCTGTTTGTCACTGAACCCATATTTCCTGGTCCTAATATTTTATATAACATTACTTTTAATTGTCTCCTTTCGGGGAGAGGGATAGGGCAAGGAAAACATGAGAAAAATCCTCATTAAATTCACTGAATTATATATTACAGATATTTTTTCGTGGATTGTTGGCATCCTGAAAGTAATACTTAAATATTTTCCCAGCATGGCATAATCTATGCCTGCACATATTTTGCATAAGTTATTACCTTCTACCAAGGAATGAAAATGAGAATTGTTTAAAATGGGATATGCTTGATAGTGAATCAAATTTCCCTAGTATGTAAATTATTTCCTTGGAGTGAATAAGGCACATTGGGAGCAATTTAATAAATGATACCCTGGAGGTCTGAATGGATTAATGAACCTGATTATTCTTCTCCTGCAGAAGGAGAAAACTGTCACTCTGCAGATAACTTAAAATGAGCTCTCCATAGTGTCACTTCAAGGTATTTTGTGGGGTGAGAAGGGATAAATATAGGTGCCCCATTTAATACTTCTTGGGGTAGAGCTACTTTACATGATTACCTTCTTTCCTTCTCAGTATGGTGTCATTAGCAAAGAAGCATACAGTCTCATTGGGGCAGAGAGTGAACTGGTCTGTTAAAAAACCACATCCACCCCGGTGCCATGGAGCCTAGCCTAAGGTGAGTGCCAAAGTCTTTTTCTCCTAAATCCTGATGTTTAAGGCTGTACCTTGTTTCCTCTGCAGTGTTTCATAGGTATTTTCCAATAGAGTACTTCTATGGAACGGGCTTAGTGCTCTTTAGCCAGCCACAGACAAAAGGTAAGGTATATGTAAGTCTCAATAAGAAAACATAGTTTCTTATCTTTTTATTAAAAATAGCTTATTAGATTGCTACTCATGTGTGACAAATTACCACAAACATAGAGGCTTAAAACAACAAAACATTATCTCATTATCTTGGTCAATCCAGGCTGCTAAAACAAAAATATCATAGACTGGGTGACAAACAATAGACTTTTATTTCTCACAGTTCTGGAGGCTGGGAGATCCAAGGCCAAGGTGCTAGCTGATTCAATTCTTGGTGAGGACCCTTGTTTACAGATGGATGAATGCCTTCTTGCTGAATCCTCACATGGTAGAGAGAAAGAGAGCTTGGGTTTCTTCATCCTCTTATGAGGACACTAATCCCATCATGAGGACTCCATGCTCACAACTGCGTCTAAACCTAATTATCTCCCAAAGGCCCCACTTCCTAATTGCATCCCATTTGGGGAATGAAAGTTTTGGGCCTACATACAGAATCTTCTAGGCTGCTCCTTGAATTCTTTCCCTTCCCAGGTGGTTCAACATTTTTTTAAAAAATCAATACAAATAGGTACCTATCCAAAAAAAAAGAAAAAAAATGTGACTTGCAAATGACCCAATCTAAAAATTAAGAAGACAGTAGGAGAAGCAGATCTATAATTAAACAATACAAGCAGACTATATTTAGTGTATCAGGGAATACAGAAATTGTTTTGTAGTAAGAACAAGGACAGATTAATTTCAAGGGAGATATAGAGGAAAGAGGAAAAGTTGGAAACTACCTGGTGGAGGACAGATGGGATGGGAGACAGGCTTTCAAAGTTTCGTAAGATTTTAACAGACATTTGGAGTGAAGATTTATAACATTTCGGAATATTCATCCAATTAATCATTGACTATTTAACCAATATTTTTGTGAACTGAAAATGTATAGGGCTCTATGTTACTGATTGCTGAGTATATACCAGAAACATGTGGCTGAACAGGTCACATATATTACTCACTAAATACTTTAAACAACCCTAAATGGGGAGGCACCATGATAAAAGAAGTAATTATGGGGACTTCCCTGGTGGCACAGTGGATAAGAGTCAGTGCTCCCAATGCAGGGGGCCCGGGTTCAATACCTGGTCAGGAAACTAGATCCCACATGCATGCCACAACTAAGAGTTCACATGCCACAACTAAGGACTCCTCCTGCCACAACTAAGATCCAGTGCAACCAAATAAATAAATAAATATTTTTTAAAAAAGAAGTAATTTTGGGCCAAAAATGAGAGAGAAGAAATTTTAAAAGTCTTCCTCAATGATATGACCCCTGAACTAAATTTTGAAGGAGGTATAGGAATTGTTTAGCAATCAAAGAGGGGTAGAAAAATTATGTATATAAGTTACCCAAGCACTAGAGAGCAGGGTACATTTGAAAACTGCAAGTTGTTCAATATTACTAGAACACGACTATGTGGATGAGTGGATATATGTATACATATAGCTGATTCATTTTGCTGTACACCTGAAACTAACACAATATTGTAAATCAACTATACTCCAATAAAAACTTTTTAAAAAGGAGAGTTTTATAAACAAATGTGATCCTTTAATGTGATTAAGAAAAGTTACTTCCTTCAGGCAGACATATTGCCAAAAAGTACCCCTCCCCCTGTTTCCCCTAACCAGGGTATGAGATTTATCAAGTGGAGTGGAGGCTAAACTCCAGACCCTGTTAATCCTGATGATCAGAATGAAAAATCAGCTACAAGTTTATCCAAATCCCTCTCACCAGAGCTTCTGATCTGGGGCACAAGGGAGGTACAGGAATTCAGAGATTTTAAGAGAATTTCAAAGAGATTTTCAGAGAGTTTAAGGGAATCAAGTGAGTTAACAGCTGACAATAACTGATAAGAAATTGTGTAACAGGATGCCAAAGTTAATTTACAGGGAGGTAGTACAAAATTATGTAATAAATATCTAGACCTGAGAGTCCTGCTTCTCAGCTGAGGTTTTCCAATGGATCAGACCCTTTGTCAAGAACCTTGAGCCACCTTAACACAGAAGAGTAGGTTAGAAAGAACAATGCTTTGTGTGAGCTTTCTGTCAAACTTATAGACCTGAATCCACCTTACAGAGTCCCTGTGGGCCTCACATTAAATTTTCTGAGTTTAAGGGACATGGATATGACCTTGAGAATCATCAAGGAACATGTAAAGGGACCTTGAAGCCAGAGTAAGTTATATATATATAATATATATATATTTATATAGCCTGATATGTTGTCTCTTTCCCATGTTATGAAGCAAAATAAACCCCTGGAATTTAGACTTAACCTTGGTGAGAAGACAGGTTTAGGAATTTCAAATTGGGTTTATCAGAAAGGATTGTTTCACAAGAGAAATTAAAAATAATAAACCAAAATAGCTGAAAACAAAGACTAATAGGATAGAATTGCAATGAACTGACTAAATTCCCATGTAAGTTGAAAGCTCTAAATAAAAACAGTTCACTACATAAAAAAACTCAATGATATAATTCTTACAGACATGAGTTTTATAACAAGATAATGGGACAGGCAAGAGAGTTCATTGATAAAGTAAATTGCATTTTATACTGAATCTGGAATAATGGATTGAATGGTTTTAAGAAAAAACGTAACATGATTAGATTTATATTTTAAAAGATGACCCTGGCTATAGTGCAAATGATGTGCTGGAGGATATTTGGATTGGAGACAAAAACTCCTATCAATGGGTTGATGTTGATGTTTTGATTCAGATTATTTAGAACAAGGATTAAGATAAGATAGTGTCATTTTTTTATCTTCTTATAAATAATTTGTCATGGGGACTGAAAGGGAAGGAATAATCAAGAAGGAAGATCTTCAGTTTTCTGTCATATCATTAGATTGAAAATAATGCAATTTGCAAACATAGGGAGTGTAGGCAGGAACCAGCAGTGGAGATGAGAATGCTGAAGTATTCTGAAGTATTTGTGGGCCATGAAAATCAGGAAAGTGTACATGTCTGAAGCTCCACAGAGAAATGTAGACTGGAGATAGTGAGTTACATCATTAGCATAGAGGTGGTAGTTGAAGACCTGGGATGAGATGATTCTCAAAGTATATAAAGGTAAAAAGAAGTCCAAAATAGAACACTAGAAGGTAGAGAAACACGTGGTCCAGAGAAAAGAGTGAAACAAGTCACAATGGGAACATTGCTTTCCTGGTAGACGAGGAAGAACAGAGTTTCAAGAAGAAAAGAAAAGATCAACAGTGTAAATGTCAAAAAGAGTTCAAATATGATAAGGACTAAAATGTGTCTATTAGATTAAGCAAAGAATAAGACAGTGTTGACCTTTGTGAAAAATTCAATAAAAATGGTAAGGGCAAAAGTTAAATTACAGGGAGTTGTGTTATGGATGGGAAGTTAGACCTTAGTCTTTCAAGTGTTTCCATCATGAAGAGGAGGATTGGAGAGCAGCTAGAAAGGTCAAAGTGGCTGCAGTGTACTCTCAGCAGGGACAATATCACCACAAGGGACAAAATTAGTTTTTTAGTGAAGGAGTGGGAATGAAAAAAATCTTACTCTTTTTGTGTATAAAGCAGTGAGATACACAACACTCAAAGAGGCACAGAGTATATCTTTGGTATTAAAACTTAATGGGGCAAAATTAAGAAAAACGGTCTAAAAAGTTTCCTTAAGAGGAAAACAATAACAAACAACAATAATAATAATAAAAATAATAAAGTTAAGAAACACTTGTGTAAAGTAGTGGTGTTTGCAGAAAAGAAAAGGAAGTATTCAAAGTTGGAAGAAAAATAAAAGTATTTATAATCTGTAAAAATTGTAATAAAAAGTTGGGATTCAAAAGGACCAGATAATGAGAAAAAGATTAACCTTAGAAAGTATACATGATATCTCTTTCTCTGAAAGGAAGAAAGGGTAAGAATGGAGCCTAGAGACTCATATTTTGTAAATGAGAGTGTCCTGTTTGATGGCTTTTATATTCTTGTTCCTAAGAAATAAAATCATTTACTCAGAGTGAGGGATCAAGAGATCAGATAGAAAGGAGAGATCAGAAGTTAAGTACATGTTAAACTATTCTGGAGAAAATAGAGTGTGGTAGGCAGAGTTCTGAGATGGTGTCCAAGACTCCTGCCCCTTGGTGTACAAGCCCTGCTTTTAGTTCTCTCCCATTGGGTGTGGTCAGGGCTAGGAATGTGACTAATTTTGCTTTCATGATTAGGTTAATTTATATGACAAAGGAAGGAATTTGAATATGTAATTAAGTCCCCAAATGCTTTTGAGAAATCCAAAGATTATGCTGGGTGGGTGTGATCCGATCAACCCTTTCAAACCTTGAAAGGGATTGGGCCCTTCCTGAAGGAAGAGTTTCAAAATTCCTGTGAAGTTTCTCCTGTTGACCTTGAAAAAGTGAACTGGCATTTCGTGAACCACTGTGGAATTTGTTGACATGAAAAGTGGCCTTTAGAAGCTGAGCAGTACTTGGTAGATATTTAGCAAGAAGATGGGCATCTCAATTATATGACCACCAGAAAATGAATTCTGCCAGCAACCTTAATGTGCTTTGAAGCAGATCCTGCCTTAGTTAAGCATCCAAAAAAGAATATAGGTCAGTGAGACTAGAATCAGTCTGTATAGCTCCAGAACGATTTTCCAGAATCACTTAGTCACCTAGAGGTGTGGAGGGAGGAATTACCTGCAATTTTCTAGGAAAGAGTGATAAAAGGGAAAGGCAGGGAAGGACAAGAAGACAAAAGAATGTTGATATTGGCAAGGGAGTGATTTAAGTAGGGCTCTACTATTTGTTAGTAGTATAATGATAAGAAACTTTCCTGTGCCTTAATTTCCTCTTCTACAAAATGGGATAATAATAGTAGATGCCTCATAGGATCATTGTGAATACTTAATACATTTAAAGCACATACAACAGTGCCTGCCTGTGGTAAGCCTTTAAGAGCAGTTAGATCGTGGTTAAGGGACTAGTTACGAAGCGATAGTATTATAACCTGAATGGAAAAGGAAGATGAGATCAGAGTGGATAGTTTAGGAGAAAATAGAAATTAAAGGATGGCATGAAAGTAGATGGTCAAAGAGAAAATGTGGATAGTATAAAGAAATGAGGAAGCCTAAGGGGATTAAAGTTAAAGTGTGATACTGGATTTATATTTGGAAAAGAAGAGTGTATAAACAAAAGAATGTTGCCCTTCAGTCCAGTTCTACAAGGATCAAGTCATTAGGCACTGTGGTCGCTAACCTACAGTGCACCCTGAAAGAAACTCAGGATAAAGAACAGGATGAGCACTCCATGTTTTGGGAAAAGAGGTGAAACAGGCCCTTAGATAGTTAGATATATTTCAGGAAAAATTTTAATGAACCTAGATTCTTACATCTTCCCCTACATAGAAAAGCACTAAAATCATTAACTAAAATATCTGATCCTCATGACTAGCAGTAACTTTTTACCAAGATGTATGATTGACTGCATGTATCCCCTAGCAAAAACCGCATATATACTGGCCTCTTCCCTTACCTCTCCAGAGAAGTTCCTCAGAGCTGTCTGAGAGGCCGTCTCGCAGCTATAGTCTGCAGCAAGACACTGAATAAAACTCAACTCACAGTCCTTACATTGTCCATTTATTTTTTTCTAGTTCACAAGTACTTGGAAGTGAATTTACACACACACAATACATACATGTACAAACACATGTAAATGTATATATATGTGTGTGTATATATATATATATATATATATATATATATATATACACGTGTATATATATAAAGTATATAATCTATAATATATATAATAGATGTCTTGTACCCAGGGAAAGACATGACACAATTTTTCATGGAGCATTTGTGGGGGAAAAAAGGAATTAAGATAAATACAAAACAGGAGGGACCATAGCTAAATGGATTGGTAGGTATTTGAACAATTAATCTCATAAAAAAGGCTAACAACCTCTGGGGTAAAGTTCTCTGGGGGCATGCTTAGGACTCTTTGTTAAACAACTGGGTTGATCATATGTGTGGCATAGTTGGCTGAATTGTAATGTATGCAACATAGAGGAATGTCTTGATGCATGGCTTAAATGAAATAATTATACGTAATGTTTAAATTTAAAACCTTTGTCTTAGGCACTCACAGTTTTTGTGGAAGCATAAGATACTAAGTATATTTGTTTGCAAAGAAAGCCACATTGTTTTGTAGCTCCTCACATCCAAGAGGTAGAAGCCATTACTCTACCCTTCAAGGGAGACTTGCCTTCTTACTTGCTCTAACTCATAGAATGTGGAAAAAGTGATGCTGTGCTATTTCTGAGCCTAAGCCTGAGAGGCTGAACAGCTTCCACTCTTGCTAATTTTAGTATTCTGTGACGACTGTCACATGAAGAAATGTACATGACGAGAAACATAAGGCATAAGCTTTCTGCTGCCCTGCTCCACAATCCCGCAAGCGCCTGACATGTGAGTGAAGCCCTCCTGGGTCAGCCAACCACCAGGCAACCCACCAGCTAACCACATCCCATGAATGAGCTCAGCAGAGGTCAGCCAAGTTGGCTCAAACTACACTAGAGGAACTGCCTAGCCAACACAAAATGGTGAGCTAAATAAACATCTGTTATTTTATGCCCCTATGGTTTGAAACGGTTGGTGCAGATATAGTAATGCAATTAGAGAAAACAACCTAATATTCTGATTATATATTCGGTATGAATCACCTAAATGATAAAGGTGCTAAAACGAGCAAACATAGAAACAAAGTAAAGACAGTGACATATTTTCTTAAGTTGTATCAATTGAAATAAATTGTCCAGAAAAATAATGATAATCATTCTAGGCTGCATTCCCACAGACATGTTACAGACGGAGACTGATATTCAATTAAAATGCAATATTTTATAGACATATTAATTTAATGCTGCATATGCAAAGGAAAGGGACCAGGATTTTACTCATAAGAATCCAACGTTCATTTTTTCTACAATCTGGAGATACAAAAATTCAGGAGGAACCTAAGAACTAGCTCCAATATCAAATTTAACATGTCACAGAGGATTGAACTTATATTCTGCATGGCTCTGAAATGCAGAAAACAGAGCAGGATATATATGTTTGGGGGAAACAAATATCAGTTTAATCCAAACAGAAATATTCTAGCAATTAAAATTCAAAAGGGAATGTGCTGTAAACTGGTAGAGGGTCCCCCTCACAGGAAGCATGGTATCAAGTTAATGATGGAACTGTAACATTCTTTCCAACATGGAGATGTTATTTTGTTACATGCACTTTCTAACACAAGGGAGAGAATGGATTGTCTTTTTATTTTTTTATTATTTTTTTTTATTGGAGTATAGTTGCTTTACAATGTTGTATTAGTTTCTACTGTACAATGAAGTGAATCAGCTATATGTATACATATATCCCCTCCCTCTTGGACTTCCCTCCCGCTTTCCCCCATCATGCCCATCTAGGTCATCACAGAGCACCGAGCTGAGCTCCCTGTGCTATACAGCATAGATAGCTAGTGGGAGAATGGATTGTCTTCAAGCTTGATCACGTTGTTAATCAAGAGAACACCATGTCCCAAACTGGAAGATATGTGGCTTGAAGTTATGAGGATATAGAAGACTGAGGGGGAAAGAGGAAGAAATGGAAAAGCATCCAAACTCAAACTTCCTTATTTTTTTTTTTCTGTTCAATTGCCAGATAGCAATTGAGTTTGCCTAGTACAGTCTCATTTTAGCTACAACTGAGTCACAGAACCTGTATTACAATATTCAAAGGAGGAGCAAACACCAAATAATCAGAGAATAGGACATAGCAGTCCATAACTAAATGCTTAGTTTGTTGGTCCATGCTGTAAACATTAGAAGAGCTCAGTGAAACAAAATAATTTTATAGAGTCAGTATCGAAGAAAATTTTAACATAAACTGAGCCTTGAGTTTAGCCTTAAAAGATAGAAAGAAGGTATATTTAAATTCGGTTTCCTAAATGTTATATCTATTCACCAAGCATGTAATAACAATAGGTAATATTTAGGGTCTACTTATTAAGTACACAAAACTTTGCCCATTGTATCCATTTATCTCATTTTTAACTGCACAACAATCCTACTAGATATGTATCCATATTTCCCCATTTTAGAGATAAAGAAACTCAGGGAACAGAAAGGTTAAGTAGTTTGCCTAAGGTTGCACTGCTAGAAAAGAGCAGAGTCAGCAATCACCCTCATTCAGTCAAGCCCCAGACCCCAGGTGTCTAACCAGCAGAACACTGCCTCGGTGCAAAAACTGTGTGCTAGACACTGCACTAGGCTTAATGGAAGACACTGAGCTAGATATTTCTAAGTGAAGCTCTAAAGACTACCACAGAGTGAGGAGGACCGATATGGAATAACTAAATACAATTAAGATAGAGTTCAGTAAATTTCAAAATGTACCTACAGACCAAATGCTATGGGGCAACAGTAGTGGGTGAGATTAGTTTGGTTGATGAGATTAGGGAGGACTTCATGGAGGAGGTAATATTTAATTTTGATTTTGAAGGAGGGGTATGATTTTAAGCATTTTGATCACTCTGACAATTTAGGAGAGACAGATGATGTTTTGCTGCTATGGGATGAAGCAAAAACTCTAGGGAGAATTGAGAGAGGATTCTTTCTCCTATTCACAAGGCAAAGCACACTCTGCTACCAAAAAAGAAAAATCAGGTGTATGATCTCTTAGATTCCTGGGGATATCTTTTACTAAGAGACTATTTTATTTCACACATACTGCAATACATTAAAGTATACCTCACATACAACTTTCTTTTAATTGCATATGCTTTTTATAGAATACAATGTTGCCAGAGGATTAATAAAATTAACATTGTAGGGTATAGTTATGTACTTAATAACTATATATGAGTTCTTATAAAAGAATCTGTAAAAGAAGTTAGAGCAATAGTATTTTAAAATCTGCAAACACTTTGCAATGGGATTTTAAAAAGAATCAAAACCAAACAAACACTTCTAAATCTATCTGCTAAATTATCTTTTTTAGGTTTTTTTTTCTTCCCTCTCAGTCCTAGACCTGGGTTCCCTCTCTTAGCATCATGTAATAGAACAATCCCTGAATTCACTTTCAAACTAGAAACACCTGCTCCCACCTCGTCCCTTCCAGTTAAAGCTTTAGTGGAAGAATACATTGCTGGAACCAGCCTGTCATGTCTACCTGGTAGTTCAGTCTCCCATGAAACTTTCAGGGCCTTTTGGGTCATCTGCTTTATGTGCCACTGCCCTCACTCACATCCCCAAAGTGTACCACACCGTCCATGAAACTGACATCTCTGACAGAATGCCTCATGCTCAGTGATGCCTTCTTCCTAGAGACGTCCCTATGGACAAAGACCAAAAGGTAGATGGAGTAGCAGAGGTGAAAATAAAATATAAGCCTTAAAAGAAGATAGAACTAATTCTTGAAAACTTGTAAATTTCATGCTACAGTAAATAAACTTAACTGAAAAATTGGGGATTATTTAAACTTGGTGCCAGTACCATGATATGGTAATATCTGTGTTGTGTCAATGGCAGGTAAAAGCAATCAAGATGGTAAGAAAATAATGGAAAGGAAATCAATTTATAATATTGTAAAGATTCAAATATGTGATGAACATGACCAGACAAGGACAGCTGACGTAGAAATTATTAAATAGTACGGATGAAAAGGAGCTGCAGAGACAGCATAAATAGAAAGTGATGCCATAACTAAGAGATGGATAATAGCAGAGAATAATTTTAAAATTTTCAGCCTAGGAGGTTAATGAGTTTAATTCACTCAGGAAAACCTTACTAAGTGTTCAAAATGTGCTTGTCTTAGGAAGAGGTAATTGGATCCAGAAATAAAACCACAATCTCTACTATCAGATAGCTTGCAGTTTATGATGGAATGTCAATAGAACAATAAAAATTAATAATAATTGTAAGTAGTGGAGCTTCAGCAATGGTTTGTATGTTTAAAATAGGGACATGGCATGAAAGTATGATATTCAGGAAGAGCTTTAAAAAATTTAGTGAATTATAAAGAATAAATGTGTATTTTTTTAATAGAAATAGTTGGATGGGAGAAGGGTATACTTGGAAGGAAGGTCAAAAACTTTAAATAGTTGTTGGGAGGGATGAGAAACACACACATTTTTAAAGCCATTATTCATGCCTAGAACTCAGAATTTAGTGGGAGAAAGAGAAAAAAGAATAAAATATTGTGTGGTCAGGGAGATTTTCATGAAAAAGTTCTGTGGATATTGCCTTGAATCAATGGAAAACAATAAAGGATTTTAATCAAGGAAGTTCAAGGATCAAATTTGTATTTCAAAATGCTCTAGGGCAGCACCATGGAGAACTGATTCACTAGTAATCAGACTGGAGACATGAGACTAGTTAGGGAGAAGATGCTGTAAGAGAGAGGAGGGGTAGCTAGGACCTTTACTAATAGAGGGCAGGAGAAAAGGGAATAGAGATTAGAAAACAGTTCAAAATGGTTTATTAAAAGGATAAAATCAATAGTATGTGATGATCAAAACCATGTCCTGAGATGCTACTCCTTCAGAAAGGCCCTCCCCGCTAAGGCTAATCAATAGCCACCCATTGCAGAGACATCTGCCTATCCCCATTCTTTCCCCATGCCTTCCTTAATAACACGATTTCATTTGAAGTAGCAATGAAAATGCCAAAAGGATGGCATCCCCTTCAGCATGATGTAGCCAACTAGAATTAAATAAACATGATTTTTGGAGTCTCCAGGAATATTATTAAAAGGTGTCAACTTCTTTGGTATGTGCCTCCTTTTCCTCTTCTGTGCCTTGTTTTCTGCTGCCTGGAACTTAGACTCAATGGCTGAAGTCCAGCCACCTTCGTGAACTGAGAAGTGATCTTGAGTTGAAAGCTATCTTGGTCAGCTCAGGCTGCTATAACAAAGTACCATAGCCTGGGTGGCTTATAAACAACAGAAATGTATTCCTCATAGGTCAGGAAGCTGGAAATCTGAGATTAGTGTGCCAGCTTGGCTGGGTTCTGAATAGAATCCTCTTCTGGGTTGTAGACTGCCAACTTCTTGTTGTATCCTCACATGGCTGAGAGCAGACACAGGAAGGGAAATCTCTCATGACTCTTATAAGAATACTAATCCTACTTGTGTGGGCTCTACTCTTATGACCTCTTCTAATCCTGATTACTGCCCAAAGGGCCCACCTCCCAATATCATCATATTGGGGGCATAGGGTTGCATTCAACATGTTAATTTTTCAGAGACATAAGCATTCAGTTCATAATAGAAACTCTATACAAGACTTGTAGAAAAAGGTGGCTCAGAGGTCCCTAAAGAAAATGATGCTGCCCTACAAGCCCTGAACTGGATTTTCTTTACCATCAGAGGGAAATGAATTTCAATAATGTCACTGTTATTTTAGATTTTCTGTTTTATGCAACTAAATCTAATCACAAATGATGTACCCTTTCCCCACTATGCTTAATATTTTTGTTACTTTCTATTATCTAAAATCATTTTCTTTGTTTGTTACTTATTCATTGTCTACCCTCTTCCTACTAGCCCCGAAGCACTATGAGAGAACAGTTATGGTTTATCTTGTTTATCATTATATCCCAAGCAACCAGCACAGTACATACATAAACTGAGCAGCCAACACATATGCCTTGAATGACTAAATCGATGAATAATGTGAAAGGGATATGGAATAGGCAAATATATCAAATACTGGTTTCTGCCTTTGGAAGCTCTCTCAATAATATAAACAGTTTTAAAATGGAGAAAAACTGCAGATCTGAGGAAAGGATGAGTCCAATTTTTATCATCTTGAACCTGAGATGTCTAATTCACATCCAGGTTGACTCATCCAGTAGAAAGTTAGGTATATGAATTTAGAGCTCAAAAGAGTGTTCGGGGTTTGGGAATAACAGTATTGTTAAGCATCAATATACAGGGGATAATTTGAAGTCGAGAGAAGTGATGAGATTGCACAAAGAAAAGTACTGAGAGCAGAAGCCAGAGAAACATAATACTATGCGCAGTAGAAGAAGAGTTAGAAAGGCAGGGAAAGAAAGGGAAACACATCTTGCCTGAAAGGCAGGGTAATGTTGAAAGTAAGTGAGAGTGGTAAGCAGACTCAAATATAAATAAAAGAAGAAATTATCCTTTGAATTTCACAACTAGAAGACATCTGTAAATATCAGGGCAGCAGTAGATTTTGTGAGGTAAAAAGAGAAAGCACATGGAAACAAAACTGAGATATTGAAAGTAGGCCACTTGTTCATTCAACTATACCAGAAAAGTAATGAGAAAGACGCAGCAGGATTAAGAAGAAAAGATGGGGTTAAGAGAGTAACATTTATTTATATTCAAGTGGGAGCCATTTGGATATATTTTTATCTAATGCAAACTAAGCAGCAATAAAAAGAAAGCAGTTGAAAATACAGGGAGAAGAGGGAATTTTGATGGGATAAAATCTCTCCAGATCCTGAAAGCTAGATCTTTGAAGTGAGATACTTGTAATTCTAAACTTGCAAGTAGAAAAGAGATATTTACTTCTATAGATCTAAATTCTGACTCAATTCTTGGTCCCAGTTTGCACTGGCTTTTTGAAAACTGTAATAGAAATGTTCAGTCTGACATTTTATCTCGAATGATTTCTTCTTCTCAATCCCTGAAGAATATGAAAGGTGATTGGCTCCCTTCTTTGATGTGAAGTCAATATTTCCAAAATGTCTCCTCTGAGGCAAAGATGTTATTAGGACTAAAGCTGGGCTTCCCTGGTGGCGCAGTGGTTGAGAGTCTGCCTGCCAATGCAGGGGACACGGGTTCGAGCCCTGGTCTGGGAAGATCCCACATGCCGCGGAGCAACTAGGCCCGTGAGCCACAACTACTGAGCCTGCGCGTCTGGAGCCTGTGCTCCGCAACAAGAGAGGCCGCGATAGTGAGAGGCCCGCGCACCGCGATGAAGAGTGGCCCCCGCTTGCCACAACTAGAGAAAGCCCTCGCACAGAAATGAAGACCCAACACAGCCAAAAATAATAAATAAATAAATAAATAAATTTATGAAAACATCTCAAAATATTTTAATTCTGAATTTAACATGTTAACCCCACAAAATTAATTCTTGCCCAAGACTAAAATTATATTGTTTCTTGACAAAATTCTAAGGTAGTAATTACTGACAAAATGATGTCCACTCTCTAGCCTTTACAATCATTCTACTTTTATCTGTAGGCTTCATATCACTTAGCTTCTGGACCAGGGAAATGGAAATTATCCCATTAGGTATTAATGCTTTTAACAACTTTGTGAATTACTTTGTCTCAGTATTTAACAAATTCTTTGAACTCTAGAATAAGAAGGCTTACTGATTTAAGTAAAGGCTTTGTGATTTAAATAAATCAACAAAAAAGGAAATTTCTAGGCAAATAAAGATATAAAAGAATAAATGCTCTGGAAGGACCTTCAAGATGGTGGAGGAATAAGACGTGGAGATCACCTTCTTCCCCACAAATACATCAAAAATACACCTACATGTGGAACAACTCCTACAGAACACCTGCTGCACACTGGCAGAAGACCTCAGACTTCCCAAAAGGCAAGAAACTCCTGACATACCTCAGTAGGGCAAAAGAAAAAAGGAAAAACAGAAAAAGAAAGAATAGGGTTGGGACCTGCACCTCTGGGAGGGAGCTTTGAAGAAGGAAAAGTTTCCACACACTAGGAAGCCCCTTCACTGGTGGAGACAGGGAGGTGGAAGGTGCGGGCGAAGCTTCAGAGCCACAGAGGAGAGCGCAGCAACAGGGGTGCAGATGGCAAAGCGGAGATATTCCCACACAGAGGATCTGTGCTGACCAGCAATCACCAGCCTGAGAGGCTTGTCTGCTCACCCACTGAGGTGGCTGGGGCTGGGAGCTGAGACTCGGGCTTCAGAGGTCAGACCCCAGGGAAAGGACTGGGGTTGGCTGTGTGAACACAGCTTGAAGATGCCTAGTGAGCCACAGCTAGCCAGGAGGGAGTCCAGGAAAAACTCTGGACCTACCTAAGAGTCAAGAGACCATTGTTTCCGGGTGTGCAAGGAGAGGGGATTCAGAGCATCGCTTAAACGAGCTTCAGAGATGGGTGCAAGCCGTGGCTATCAGTGCGGACACCAGAGACGGGCATGAAACACTAATGCTGCTGCTGCAGGAACCAAGAATTCTGTGTGCAAGCACAGGGCACTATATACACCTCCCCTCCCAGGAGACTGTGCAGCCCGCCACTGCCAGAGTCCCGTGATCAGGGACAACTTCCCAGGAGAACACAAGGCATGCCTCAGGCGGTTGCAACATCACACAGGCCTCTGCCGCCACGGCTAGCCCGCATTCTGTACCTCCCCCCCGATCTGAGTGAGCCAGAGCACCCTAATTAGCCACTCCTTTAACCCCCTCCTGTTTGGGTGAAGAACAGATGCCAGAGGGCAACCTACATGCAGAGGCAGGGCCAAATCCAAAGCTGAACCCCAGGAGCTGTGCAAACAAAGAAGAGGAAGGGAAATTTCTCTGTGCAGCTTCAGGAGCACTGGATTAAATCTCCAAAATCAACTTGATGTACCCTGCATCTGTGGACTACCTGAATAGACAATGAATCATTCCAAAAATGATGCAGTGGACTTTGGGAGCAACTATAGGCTTGGGGTTTGCTGTATGTGACTGACTAGTTTCTGATTTATATGTTTATCTCAGTTTAGTTTTAGTGCTTGTTACCATTGGTAGATTTATCTATTGGTTTGGTTGCTCTCTTCTTTTTTTTTTATTACTTTTTAAATTTTTATTTTAATAATATTATTAAAAATTTTTATATTAATAACTTTTATTTTATTTTATTATCTATCTTTCTTTTTTTTTCCCCTCACTTTTCTTCTGAGCTGTGTGGCTGACAGGGTCTTGTTGCTCCAGTCTGGTATCAAGCCTGAGCCTCAGAGTTGGAAGAGCCGAGGTCAGGACATTGGACCACCAGAGACTTCCTGGCCCCATGTACTATCAGTTGGCAATAGCTGTCCCAGAGATCTCCATATCAACACTAAGACCCAACTCTACTCAAACACCAGCCAGCTCCAGTGCTGGACACCCCATGCCAAACAACTAGCAAGACAGGAACACAACCCCCCCCATTAGCAAAGAGGCTGCCTAAAATCATAAGTTCACAGACACTGCAAAACACACCACCAGACTTGGTCCTGCCCACCAGAAAGACAAGATTCAGCCTCATCCACAAGAACACAGGCACCAGTCCCCTGCATGGGGAAGCTTACACAAGCCACTGAACCAACCTTACCCACTGGGGGCAGACAACAAAAACAACGGGAACTATGAACCTGCAGCCTGTGAAAAGGAGACCCTAAACACAGTAAGTTAAGCAAAATGAAAAGTTAGAGAAATACACAGCAGATGAAGGAGCAAGGTAAAAACCCAACAGATCAAACAAATGAAGAGGAAATAGGCAGTCTATCTAAAAAAGAATTCAGACTAATGATAGTAAAGTTCATCCAAAATCTTGGAAATAGAATGGACAAAATACAAGAAACGTTTAACAAGGACCTAGAAGAACTAAAGAGCAAACAAACAATGATGAAAAACACAATAAATGAAATTTAAAATTCTTTAGATGGAATCAAAAGCAGAATAACTGAGGGAGAAAAGAGTATAAGTGACCTGGAATATAAAGTACTGGAAATAACTACCATGGAGCAGAAAAGGAAAAAAGAATGAAAAGAATTGAGGACAGTCTCAGAGACCTCTGGGAAGACATTAAACACACCAACATTCGAATTATAGGCTTCCAGAAGAAGAGAAAAAGAAAGGGTCTGAGAAAATATTTGAAGAGATTATCGTTGAAAACTTCCCTAATATGGGAAAAGAAATAGTCAATCAGGTCCAGGAAGCGCAGAGAGTCCATACAGGATAAATCTAAGGAGAAACACACCAAGACACATATTAATCAAACTATCAAAACTTGAATACAAAGAAAAAATATTAAAAGCAGCAAGGGAAAAACAACAAATAACATAGAAGAGAATCCCCATAGGTTTAACAGCTGATCTTTCAGCAGAAACTCTGCAAGTCAGAAGGGAGTGGCTGACATATTTAAAGTGATGAAAGGGAAAAACCTACAACCAAGATTACTCAGCAAGGTTCTCATTCAGATTCAACGCAGAAATTAAAAACTTTACAGACAAGCAAAAGCTAAGAGAATTCAGCACCACCAAACCAGCTTTACAACAAATGCTGAAGGAACTTCTCTAGGCAGGAAACATAAGAGAAAGAAAAGACCTACAATAACAAATGAAAACAATTAAGAAAATGATAATAGGAACATACATATTGATAACTACCTTAAATGTAAATGGATTAAATGCTCCAACCACAAGACATAGACTAGCTGAAAGGACACAAAAACAAGACCCGTATATATGCTGTCTACAAGAGACCCACTTCAGACCTAGGGATGCATACAGACTGCAAGTGAGGGGATGGAAAAAGATATTCCATGCAAATGGAAATCAAAAGAAAGCTGGAGTAGCAATTCTCATATCAGACAAAATAGACTTTCAATTAAAGACTATTACAAGAGGCAAAGAAGGACACTACATAATGATCAAGGGATCAATCCAAGAAGAAGATATAACAATTGTAAAGATTTATGCACCCAACATAGGAGCACCTCAGTACATAAGGTAAAGGCTAACAGCCATAAAAGGGGAAATCGACAGTAACACAATCATAGTAGGGAACTTTAACACCCCAATTTCACCAATGGACAGATCAACCAAAATGAAAATAAATAAGGAAGCACAAGCTTTAAATGACACATTAAGCAAGATGGACTTAATTGATATTTATAGGATATTCCATCCAAAAACAACAGAATACACTTTCTTCTCAAGTGCTCATGGAATAGTCTCCAGGATAGATCATATCTTAGGTCACATATCAAGCATTGATAAATTTAAGAAAATTGAAATCGTATCAAGTATCTTTTGTGACAACAGCACTATGAGACTACATATATATTCCAAGAAAAAAACTGTAAAAAATACAAATACATGGAGGCTAAACAAAACGCTACTAAATAACCAAGAGATGACTGAAGAAATCAAAGAGGAAATCAAACAATACCCAGAAACAAATGACAATGTAAACACGATGACCCAAAACCTATGGAATGCAGCAAAAGCAGTTCTAAGAAGGAAGTTTATAGCAGTAAAATCCTACCTCAAGAAACAAGAAAAACCTCAAATAAACTACCTAACCTTATACTTAAAACAATTAGAGATGGGCTTCCCTGGTGGCGCAGTGGTTGACAGTCTGCCTGCCAATGTGGGGGGCACAGGTTCGAGCCCTGGTCTGGGAGGATCCCACATGCCGCGGAGCGACTGGGCCAGTGAGCCACAATTGCTGAGCCTGCGTGTTTGGAGTCTGTGTTCCGCAACAAGAGAGGCTGCGATGATGAGAGGCCCGTGCACCGTGATGAAGAGTGGCCCCCACTTGCCGCAACTGGAGAAAGCCCTCGCACAGAAATGAAGACCCAATACAGCCATAAATAAATAAATAAAATTTAAAAAAAAAAAAACAATTAGAGAAAGAAGAAAAAAAAAAAACCCCAAAGTTAGCAGAAGGAAAGAAATCATAAAGATCAGATCAGAAATAAATGAAAAAAATGAAGGAAATGATAGCAAAGATCAATAAAACTAAAAGCTGTTTCTTTGAGAAGATAAAATTGATAAACCATTAGCCAGACTCATCAAGAAAAAAAGGGAGAAGACTCAAATCAATAAAACTAGAAATGAAAAAGGAGAAGTAACAACTGACATTGCAGAAATACAAGGATCATAAGAGATTGCTACAAGAAACTATATGCCAATAAAATGGACACTCTTGAAGAAAAGGACAAATTCTTAGAAAAGCACAACCTTCTGAGACTGAACCAGGAAGAAATAGAAAATATAAACAGACTAATCACAAGCACTGAAATTGAAACTGTGATAAAAAATCTTCCAAAAAACAAAAGCCCTGGACCAGATGGCTTCACAGGCGAATTCTATGAAACATTTAGAGAATGTTATCCTTCTCAAAATCTTCCAAAATATAGCTGAGGGAGGAACACTCCCAAACTCATTCTACGAGGTCACCATCACCCTGACACCAAAACCAGACAAAGATGTCAAAAAAAAGAAAACTACCAGCAAATATCAGTGATGAACATAGAAGCAAAAATCCTCAACAAAATACTAGCAAAGAGAATCCAGCAGCACATTAAAAGGATCATAAACCATGATCAAGTGGACTTTAGCCCAGGAATTCAAGGATTCTTCAGTATATGCAAATCAATCAATGTGATACACAATATTAACAAATTGAAGGAAAAAAACCATATGATAATCTCAGTAGATGCAGAAAAAGCTTTCGGCAAAATTCAACACCCATTTATGATAAAAGCCCTGCAGAAAGTAGGCATAGAGGGAACTTACCTCAACATAATAAAGGCCATATATGACAAACCCACAGCCAACATCATTCTCAATGGTGAAAAACTGAAACCATTCCCACTAAGATCAGCAACTAGACAAGGTTGCACACTCTCACTACTATTATTCAACATAGTTTTGGAAGTTTTAGCCACAGCAATCAGAGACGAAAAAGAAATAAAAGGAATCCAGATCAGAAAAGAAGTAAAACTGTCACTGTTTACAGATGCCATGATACTACACATAGAGAATCCTAAAGATGCTAGCAGAAAACTACTAGAGCTAATCAATGAATTTGGTAAAGTAGCAGGAAACAAAATGAATGCACAGAAATCCCTTGCATTCCTATACACTAATAATGAAAAATCAGAAAGAGAAATTAAGGAAACAAAGGAGACAAAAGACCTGTATGCAGAAAACTATAGGACACTGATGAAAGAAATTAAAGATGATACAAACAGATGGAGAGATATACCATGTTCTTGGATTGGAAGAATCAACATTGTGAAAATAACTATACTACCCAAAGCAATCTACAGATTCAATGTAATCCCTATCAAACTACCAATGGCATTTTTCACAGAACTAGAACAAAAAATTGCACAATTTGTATGGAAACACAAAAGACCCCGAACAGACAAAGCCATCCTGAGAAAGAAAAACAGAGCTGGAGAAATCAGGCTCCCTGACTTCAGACTATACTACAAAGCTACAGTAATGAAGACAGTATGGTACTGGCACAAAAACAGAAATACAGATCAATGGAGCAGGATAGAAAGCCCAGAGATAAACCCACACACATATGGTCACCTTATCTTTGATAAAGGAGGCAAGAATATACAATGGAGAAAAGACAGCCCCTTCAATAAGTGGTGCTGGGAAAACTGGACAGCTACATGTAAAAGAATGAAATTAGAACACTCCCTAACACCATACACAAAAATAAACTCAAAATGGATTAAAGACCTAAATGTAAAGCCAGACACTGTAAAACTCTTAGCAGAAAACATAGGCAGAACACTCTATGACATAAATCATAGCAAGATCCTTTTTGACCCACCTCCTAGAGAAATGGAAATAAAAACAAAAACAAACAAATGGGACCTAATGAAACTTAAAAGCTTTTGCACAGCAAAGGAAACCATAAACAAGACAAAAAGACAACCCTCAGAATGGGAGAAAATATTTGCAAATGAAGCAACAGACAAAGGATTAATCTCCAAAATATACAAGCAGCTGATGCACCTCAATATCAAAAAAACCAAATAACCCAATCCAAAAATGGGAAGAAGACCTAAATTGACATTTCTCCAAAGAAGATATACAGATTGCCAACAAACACATGAAAGGATGCTCAACATCACTAATCGTTAGGGATGCAAATCAAAACTACAATAAGATATCACTTTACACCGGTCAGAATGGCCATCATCAAAACGTCTACAAACAATAAATGCTGGAGAGAGTGTGGGAAAAGGGAACCCTCCTGCACTGTTGGTGGGAATGTAAATTGATACAGCCACTATGGAAAACAGTATGTAGGTTCTTTAAAAACCTAAAATAGAACTAACATATGACCCAGCAATCCCACTACTGGGCATATATCCTGAGAAAACCATAATTCAGACAGAGACATGTACCACAATGTTCATTGCAGCACTATTTACAATAGCCAGGACATGGAAGCAACCTAAGTGTCCACTGACAGATGAATGGATAACAAGATGTGGCACATACATACAATGGAATATTACTCGCCATTAAAAAAAGAAAATGAACTATTTGTAGTGAGGTGGATGGACCTAGAGTCTGTCATACAGGGTGCAGTAAGTCAGAAAGAGAAAAACAAATACTGTATGTTAACACATATATATGGAATCTAAAGAAAAAAAAAAGGGTCTGAAGAATCTAGGGGCATGACAGGAATAAAGATGCAGACATAGAGAATGGACTTGAGGACACAGGGAGAGGGAAGGGTAAGCTGGGAAGAAGTGAAAGAATGGCATTGACATATTTACACTACCAAATGTAAAATAGATAGCTAGTGGGAAGCAGCCGCATAGCACAGGGAGATCAGCTCGGTGCTTTGTGACCACCTAGAGGGGTGGGATAGGGAGGGTGGGATAGGGAGTGTGGGAGGGAGACACAAGAGGGAGGGGATATGGGGATATATGTATAGGTATAGCTGATTCACTTTGTTATACAGGAGAAACTAACACAAAAATGTAAAGCAATTGTACTCCAATAAAGATGTTAAAAAAAAAAGAATAAATGTTCTATAAGCTTTGATGAGAAGGCTTTAATTGATGTCAACAACTCTGAAATGGTATCTCTATGTCATGGCATTACAGTTCGTGTCTTCAAATATCAGGTGTTATAATTTGACCATAATGAACTAGACCATCTCTACTTGTATATGAGGGGGAGTTTGACAGTTTGCACCAAGCTTAAGACAACATCTTTAAATTGAAAATAGATATTGGTCTCTACATAATAGGCAAGCTATATTGTTGCTGAAACTATAATGAATCCTAAAGAGATGATTTTTCCTGGAAGTATACTTTAATTAAAAATATTGATGTTATGTATATAAATAATGTCAATAGCACCTACTAGATTTACCCTTATTTATCACTATATCTTTGAAAAATATAGTGGATGTGTTGTAAAACATCAAGGAATGCTATTAATTTTGATTCACACATAAAAAACAATATTTGAAATTCTTTTGGTGTGTCTCTTTTTGTCCCACAAAATCATCTTTCCTTTGAAAATTATGAAAAGTAATATTACAGAAATATTTGGGATCATATATTTGTTCTTACATCCAAGAAATATGCTTTATTTCTTCTACAAATATCAAAATTTGAAATCAAAGAAAAGGAAAGAGGCCAGAATTATGCAGATTTCAATCAGGATTTAGATAAATACTCTATGGTATATTGTAGCAGAGGATTAATTGAAGTGGGATGGTTACTTTTCTGGAGGCTTTAAGATTTCTATTAGGAGGGTCAATATGTATGTCCTCACACATCAGTTCAGACTATAATAAAGATGGAGTTTTATTTGGCTTGATTTTGATCTGACCAACTCTGTCATTCTATATGAATGTAGGTAGGGTTTAGGGTATTAACTATGTGATTTTAGAAATAAAACCTAAGACAAATCATCAGAAATTCAAGAAGTTGAAAGAAAGTCATAAGATGATTTTAAGTAGGAAATTCCAGTTTCAAATTATTGTGGGTAGGCAATGTAAGTCCAGTTACTTAAAAACAATAAAGATGAGAGCTTGAAATAAAATTAGGAAATTGGTCTATAACATCTCAGATATCTCCTTTAGCCCCATTGTCCTGGCATAATGCCAAATTCCTCTCTAATTCAATCTTTTTTAAAAATGTCTATCAATGTTGCTGCATTGTGTTTTATTTCTTTGATTTATTTGAAACTCTTGCTCCTACTTAGCTACATTTTTATATTACAGCAACTGTGTAGGATAGTTATTTAATTTTTAATAAAATTTTTCTCTAGAAAAAAACTTGATTTTTATTTATTGCTACGTGAAATCATCTATGATTCAAATTCACAGAATAGATGTTTTAGTAAGAAACATCTTTCATCTTCCATTTCCTGGGTTTATTTCTATAAAATCAATATTTTGAACCCAACAATGTGATAAATGAAATCCTGGGTGTTTAAGTAATTGTTTTATTTAAGCAAAAATATTACCAATAGAGATATCATCACTAGAGCAGTAATGTGTTGCAGTTGGAAGCCTGGTTCTGAGTCAGAAAGATGTGAGTTTAAATACTTGCTTCTTCAGTTGCTACTCTGTAATTTTGAGTGGTATATTCAAAATTTATTAGCCCAGTTGATAGAATCTGAAAAATGGGGATAACACTGTGTATCATAAAATTGTTGTGAGAATTAAATAATGGATATCAACAACATATTTACTGTGTGTCTGGATCATTATAAGTGCTTAGCTAGGTAGGACCTTTGCTAAAGTAAGATAGGTTAGCAGAATGGTTCAGCACTTAGGTTTAGGAATGAGACAATGGAAGCTTGAATCTCTGCTCTACTGTTTAAAAGCATGAAGTATGACAAGTTACAAAAACTCCTTGGGCCTCAGATTCTTCATGTGGTTATTTATACCATAAGGTTCTTTGGGGAATGAAGTTAGATAAATCATGGGAAGCAACTACTGGATGGTTATAGTAAATATCAAACATCATAAACACTTTGTAGCTTATGCCTATATTTGTGCTTATAGTTAAATGCAAAAGTTGCTTTCAGACTAACATGTATTGCACCATCACATGCATGTATATGTATGCACATATGTATAATATATATACACACATGTGCTATCTGTCTGTCTATATGCAAAACTTGGAAGCATTAACTGGAATTCCCAATATTTACTATGTATTCTGACCAGTAGTTAACTATGTATTCTTATTTCTAATTCAGGTGAATCTTTTTTTTTCTTTATCTTATCTATATTTTCTGAATTTTCTAAATGGCTAAATTATTTGTGTCATAATTTACAAGAGAAATGCTAGTTCTACTTGCCTGGAAGTTGAACTAATGTAGATATTTTACATAAAACAAGCATAAATCATGAATAATTGTATTAAAGTATATGGACAAGTCCAACAATGGGAAGAGAAATTCTAGGTGTAAGAAATAAAAAGCATGGCAAAGACTCTTTAACAATATCTCGGGGTTTTCTTTTATCTGGACCTACAACTTAACTATATTTTTTCAGCCTCTTTTACTGATTTTTGAACTATTTGTCTTAGATCTGGCCATGGAATGTGAACAGAAGTGATGTGTGCTACATATAGCATGGAAAATAAAAATATTCCATAAATCATTTCATGTTTTATGTCCTCACTTTATCTCTCTCTGTATCTGTGTCCATCTCTCTCTCACCACCCACTCTGGGGAAAGCCAGCTGCCTGCACAGTGGGCCTTGAAGCAAACTTATGGAGAGGCCCATGTGGTGAGGAAAGCGCATATAAACCAGCTCTCTTGGAAACAGATCTTTAGTCTTAGTCAAGCCCTGAATCTCTGGCTGTTTTGTACTACTTTGACTTCACCTTCATAAGAAAACATGAGCCAGACCACTTAGCTAAGTCATTCCTGCCCACAGAAGCTGTTAGATAATACATTTGGGGGTTTCTTTTAAGCTGCTAAATGTTGAAGTAATTTGTTACACTGCAATGGATGCATTATTTTTGGTTTTCTGATACCTTGCTTTGGTACCAAAACAAAACAAATACTTTTGGTAGCAATCTCTAAGTACAGATATTTTTATCATGTCAAACCCTGATATTTTGAACCTTACTGATATAGATGATAACAGAATATATTTTAAGATCAACTTGTTCAGTTCAGTACTGACAGAAAGTTACAGTGAAGCTATACCGTTTAAATTTCCTTCAGTAGTGCTCATATTGCTAGTTACAGTTTCAAAATGTTTAGTAACTATATATTAGTTAATACCAATTGAGACCTTGCATAAACGGTCAATGCTAATTTATTCATCTAACAATAAGGAAGTCAAGGTAATGTTAACTGGACTGTCATCAATATTTCTCATAAATTTTAGCATAGAACCGCAGTCTTATTTCTCATCTTTCCTTTCCTGGTTGAAGGACATATAAAGCCAAATAATACAAAAGCATTATTATTTTAATAATACCCAACTTATTTACAGCTTATTGAGGCAACTTATTCAACATACAGTAAAATTGTAGAATTATAAACTATAAAGAAAAAAATAATGTAAATATAGCATTTCTTGACCCAAAAATGTAATACAGATATGAAGGTCAGTTGATACATGTAATTTCTGAAAATTTTAGCAGTCGAGAAATTTTTTAAAATACCTGATTAGATACACATTTTATTGTCTATTCTAAAATAATCCCAACCATGATCTGAAATTAATTGTGTAGTAGGGCTTTAGAGGTAATATTGGTACACAATGTTTTTAAGAGCAAGTGTAAAGGAAATAAAGCATCAGTTTTAATGAAGTTGTATCTTGTAGCTTCCCTTGATTAAGTCTGCAACACTGAAAATGTCAAGGTCAAGGCTACAACATATTGCTCCAAATACGTGGATCCTGACAATTGAGTAATTTCATTCATGAGATGCTAGCCTTCCTGGAGTTAAAGGTATACTGCATAGTCTTCAACTGATCTTGAATTAATAGCACTTCTCTAACCCACACTCTAAATAACAGCTGAAAACAGAATTTTGAATTTATGTTGTCACTATTTACTTAGGACATAAGTCCCCATCATCATAGAGTATTTAGTGAAGTGAGAGAGGAGGGAACATCCCCTGGAATGCTTATGAGATTTTTCAATCTTATTGAATTTTGGAAAAAGCATTTGATTTTAGGGGTCATAGACTACTTGCATGGACTAAAATTATGCTGATCACAAGATTGTTAAAGTATCACTAAAAGGTGATTTGCGTGGCGGTAGGGGTGGATTAAGAATATTATATCTAGAGAATGTGAATTACATCTATATCACCATCTAGAGGAGAATGTCAGTAGATAATATCTACATGTGAAAATAATTTTTAAGTGAGGGTTTGTTATTTAGGACTATAGCGATTACTAACCTAACAGAAGAATCAGTCAAAGTAACCATGATGTGTTACCTGTGGGAGGAAGGAATTAGGATAGAAGTGTATAGGTACAAAGAATTTTTTGTTTGTTTTTCTTTGTTTTGCATTTTGGTCAGGACATATAGTACTATTTCACATTATATATGGAAACATATTACTTAGATAAAAGTAAGCATTACCCTAGACTTTGCCTAGCATAATCTCTGATAAATAACAGGCAGTCAATAAATGTTGGTTCCTTTTTGTGAGAGTCCCAACTTAAATGTCCCAAGAGGAAATAAATGGTTTTTATGGTCTAGGATGAATATATCTTATTTAGTTTCTTTTTCCTCATGGTTCTTTTTTCATCTTTTAGTTTATAACAATGGGTGCTACCAAAAAGACCCAAGAACTGACATGATGTTGAAAGAAAGAGCAAGCTGCAATCTAAAATGATGAAGTTTAGAATTGGGTAGGATTTTTCAGAAAAGGTTGCTGGTGAGCTTCTTAAGTATTTTGAAAAGATGTTATGTGGTGAAGCAAGAGGTTGTAGAGTATAAACAGAAAATGGCTGCAGGAGGCCTCAGAGGCAGGAATCAATATGATGTATGTGGTCAATTGCAAACCGATTTTTATGATTTAAATGTGGAAATACATTAAACAGATAACATACAATTGTATCTTTTCTTACTTTATTTATTTATTTATTTAATTTATTTTTTTGGCTGTGTTGGGTCTCTGTTGCTGCACGCGGGCTTTTCTCTAGTTGCGGCTAGTGGGGGCTACTCTTCGTTGTGGTGTGCAGGTTTCTCATTGTGGTGGCTTCTCTTGTTGTGGAACACGGGCTCTAGGTGTGCAGGCTTCAGTAGTTGTGGCACACGGGCTCAGTACTTGTGGCTTGTGGGCTCTAGAGTGCAGGCTCAGTAGTTGTGGTGCACAGGCTTAGTTGCTCCGCGGCATGTGAGATCTTCCCGGACCAGGGCTCGAACCCGTGTCCCCTGCATTGGCAGGTGGATTCTTAACCACTGAGCCACCACGGAAGCCCAAAATTGTACCTTTAAGTTTGAACAAAATAGTATTTGGTTGATATGTTCACTTCGTATTTGCTAGGGAATTTAAGAAGCCTCTGTTTTGTTTCTGAGTAAGAAATTAAAATGATAAAATTAGAATTTGAAAAATATGATTGCTGAATGAATATACAAGATCGTTTGAAAGAGAAAGAGAGGCAAAACAACTACTTTATTTCTGGATTTTCTCATGTAACAATAACTATATCTCTTAGGTTTTTTTTTTTTAATTCATTAAAGTAAACAAAATTTCATCTCTGTTTAAGGGAAAATTATCTCCTACACTCTTTGCAATGAAATACAGTGTACATATTTATCTAAGAGCTAATTTTCTTATACTGATTTGAATTTGTTGGGGAGGTTAAGCACGTGGGTGATTCACTAATTTCAGAGGAATAGATGTTCAATTTTCCCTATGTCTGCCCCAAACATCAAGAGCACTAATTAGAAAACATTAGAGAAATTTAGTTTGAGTCCTGTCTCTGAAATGCTCAGCTCTTCCAAGAGCAATATTATATAAATGTAAGTGTGCATATATCTATATCCCCTGATTCTACAGAGGATTAATCAGTTTATAAGCATGCATGCAATAAAATGACAAAATGTAACCAGATAAAAGTTGCCACCAAAAATTGTCAGGACCAAGGAAATACTTAAAACGTAGAAAGATATGCAGACCACTACCCTACTAAGTTATTAAAGTTGAACTTCACGCTTGGTTTGAGTTTCTGGGGGCTCAAAATTAAATGAGAATCATAGTCAGTAGTGCCTCTCAATATTTTAAGTTGGAAGAAATTATAATTTCTTGCATGAAAACACTTTTTTTTCTGGAGCTAATATTTGAAAACTTTTCTTAGTGGTGTTCATGCAAGAAACAGAGAATAAGGAAGAATAACAATAAAAGTAACTAAAATTAACTTGTCCTTACTGTACATAAAATACCATATTAACCATGTAACAGAAATTATATTATTTACTTATTAATTTAGTTACATAATTTCTATTGTATAAAGAGGAATAAAATGGTAAATTTTAAAATTATACAATATCACACAGCTAAAAGTAGTTGAAAAGTGATTTAATATTTTCTTTTAGTAAACAACATATTCAGTTGCAACCTTATAAATAATAAAATAGGTTATGGTACTAAGGGATGGAGAGTTATGTGGAACAAATAAAGAAATTGCAGGGATTATAAGTGGAGAGGGACCTAAGAAGTTTATTTGATTTGATTAATTACCTTATTAGATGTCATTTTTTTCCCCAATGTAGCTGATTTAGTGAATGAGAATGTCTTCTGCTTTCACTGCAGGCTTCTGAAGGGTAAGCTGAACCAGCATGTGGCCCATAGAAGGTACACATAGAGCAATACGTTAGCATTTCAGTGCCTTAAGTATTAAGGCGAAACTTGCGTTATATCATACCCTCTACTTTTTATCCTTGTATAGTCAGCATAATAAAATCTAGAGTGCCAAGACCACGGTATGAGTCTTCAGAAAAGGAGGCAATAAGTAAGCAACTCAGTCTTCTGGAAGTCTAAGGGCTAGTCTAAGTGTTTCAAAAGAATCATTATCTTTCATCTGTGACCCAACTGAATTCAAGAGATAAGAGTACCAGATAAGAGTTTAGACCCAAAATTTTGTCCGCAATAAAGGGTATTATCTGGCACCAAATGGAATTTGTGGTAGGAAACCTAGAATTGTGGTTGTGCAGTTGGAATAATAAGATTTCATTATTTTGGCATCTGGCCATTTCTTCCTTTGGATATGGTGAAATACAAGGAATGTGCTAATTCTTCAAAATACCAAGACAAACATGAAGAAATAAGTAAAATAGGGTGTCTACTGAGAATCTTATAGGAGAAAAAATAAATTCTGTTAGAACAAATTTAACTTTCTCTTGAAGTTCTAATTTCATTATTATTTGACAGAATCAATGGTTTGGCTAGCTTCTATGGATTACTTCTCAAAGGGTTTTACCATCAAATAGGCCTTTCACACTTTTGAGTGATTACACTTCATCATGGTCAAGAGTGTCTTTTCTCTTCTAACTATGATGTTATCTTTGCTGTACTATCTGCAAATTAAAGAACATTAAATTGGGTGAACCAAAATATGTTGGGGGTGGGGGGAAACTGCTCTGCATTTGATAGGATTTAGATGTGTTAGAAGTTCTAAAATCAATTACAACTTTCTAAAATTCATAAGCATCAGAGTCTCTGTGGATATTTGATGACAAAATTGATTTAATTTTGGAAGGATAGACATATTCTTACCTCATTGAAATACAATGATTTCATTAACAGGTATAGTTTACTGTAGAGAACCATTAGTGTGTCAAAGCAGTTTTACCAAAATAAAATTACAAGGCTAGAAACTCTTTTTGTGTGTCAAAATGGACTATTGATATTTCCTATACCATGCTGATTATCCAGAATTCTTAATATAGCCAGTCCTTTATTACAAACACTTGATTTAAAAACAAATCCTTCATCTGATTATCTACTGCCATTTAGAGTCAATTGCTGCCACAAATGCCACCTTCTATCAAAATCTGTTTTTGAGGACATCTAACCAGAACTTGTTGCTCTTGGAAGCTTTTTCATATTTACCATAGTAACTAACCTTCTTTGGGTATAGATATACAAATTTAATGATCTACTTAATTATGTACTCTCTTGAGACTTAGAAAACTTAAGAAAGTCCAGAAATCAGATTCAGAAAGACTCGTGGTTCATGACTCATATGAATATTACATGATAGGTAAAATTACTTATGTTAGGCAACTGAGAACTTAAACAGCTCTTTCTGACATAATTTTTATAGGAAATGTTCTGAGTTCTAGACAAGTTACTCAAATATGAACATTTGAAACATTTTATTAATCATTGCTACAATGTCTTCAAACTTCTGTAAAATTTTGTGAGAGCAAGTCTTATGATAAAACACACTTTACAGTATTACTATGATTAAATTTGAATTTTCATCTCCAGGGACTAAATTGCTCTAGATATTTTGAAGAATTACAGTAAATTGAATCAGGGTTAAATTAAAGGAGTTTGGTTAATTATCCTTTAGGTATGATATTTATTTATTTATTTATTTATTTATTTATTTATTTGGCTGTGCCGGCTCTTAGTTGTAACTTGTGGGCTCTTAGTTGCAGCATTCAGTATCTAGTTCCCTGACCAGGGATTGAACCCAGGCCCTCTGCATTGGCAGTGCAAAGTCTTAACCACTGGGCCAGCAGGGAAGTCCCTAGGCATTATGTTTTATAATTTCTTTTTTCATTTTGGGATGTACTTAATGCACATCTAAATAGGGATATAGCAGCCAATGGATGATTCATGTCAGCATGGCAACTTGGCCATAGATACTAACAATATAACACAGACAGATGATGTGATACAAAGACCCTAAGGAGAAAGAAGACAGGAGAGTATATGAGTCTAAAACTAAAAGCAATGATCTTTTTGGATGGTGAAATGTACAATATAGAAAAACAAATGTCTCAGAGGAAGAAAATAATTACATTTTATTCTTCTCCTTCATGAAGACTATATAAGAACCTTTAGAGTAGTATAATAAGTAGACCACACGACCACAAACGCACTCAAGATATCTGAATGATCCACAAGTCACAGAGAAGAAGACGTGTCCAAAATAGTAGGTAAGACATTGAGAAGCACTGTAGCAGGTGCCAGAGCCAAAGCCTTTACAACAAGCCACAGCCTCAAATGCCTGTCATGGTTAATTTTGTATGTTAATTTTGACTGACCTAAGGGATGACCAGATAGCTACAAGAACATTATATCTGGGTGTGTTTATGAGGGTGTTTCTGGAAGAAACTAGCATTTTATTCAGTAGACAAAGTGAAGAGATGAGCCCTCACCAACGTGGGCAGGCATCATCCAATCTGCTGGGGGTCTGAATGGAACACAAATGTGAAGGATGGGTGAGCTCTTGCTCTCTTTTTGAGTTGGGAAGTCCATCTTCTCCTGCACTTTGACATCACCAGAGCTCCTCGTTCTCAAATGTTGATCACAGATTGGGAGTTACACCAATGATTCCCCTGTTCTCAGGCCATCAGAATCAGACTGAATTATACTGAATTGTTTTCCTGGTTCTCCAGCTTGCAAACATCACACTGTGGTACTTCTCAGACCTCCATAATTGGGTGAGCTATGTCCTGTAAGAGAACCCTGACTAATACAATGCCTAAGCTTATGGCTAAGTAAAGAACATTTAAAAGTTGAGGATTTTGCTAGTATTGGAAGTGTGTTGTTTCCATATCTCTAATTTGATATGGAAACAAACACTTCAATTTGAGATATCTCTAACTTGAGGTTTAGAGCAACATTTTTTATTAAACTTACTTATCGTAAACAATGGAAAAAAACAAATCAGAGTAAAATTGTCTCTGTTTGCAGATGACATGATCTTATACAGAGAAAACATTAAAGATTCTACAAAAAAATCTTAGAACTGATAAATTTAGTAAATTTGCAGGATACAACATCAACATACAAAAAGCATTTGAGTTTTTAGAGACTAACAATGAACTATCCAGAGAAATTTAAAAAGCAATTCCATTTGTAATAGCATCAAAAACAATAGAATACTATGGAATGAATTTACCCAAGGAGGTGACAGATCTGTACACAGAAAACTATAGATATTGATGAAAGAAATTGAAGACACAAATAAATGAAAAATGTCCATACTACTCAAAGCAATCTATAGATTTAATTCAATTCCTATGAAAATTCCAATGCCCTTTTTCACAGAGAAGACAATTCTAAAATTCATATGGAACCACAAAAAACTCTGAATAGCCAAAGCAGTCTAGAGAAAAAACAAAGCTAGGGATCTTGATTTCACACTATATTACAAAGTGATAATAATAAAAACCATATGCTACTGGCATAAAAACAGACACATAGATCAATGGAACAAAATAGAGAGTCCAGAAGTAAATCTACATATTTGCGGTCAACATCTCTGACAAGCATGCCAAGAACACAATGGAGAAAAGATAGTCTCTTCCAATAAATGGTGTTGGAAAACTGGATAGCCACATGCAAAAGAATAAAACTGGACCCTCATCTTACATCACTCAGAAACATTAATACAACTTGGATTAAATACTTAAATGTAAGACCAGAAACTATAAAACTACTGGAAGAAAATATAGGAAATATATATTATAGGAAAAATATCCTTGGGTTGGTCTTGGTAATGATTTTGAAAATATGACCCCAAAAGCAAAAATATGCAAGTGGGACTACATCAAACTAAAAAGCTTCTGCACAGCAAAGGAAACAATCAACAAAATGAAAAGTAATATATGGAATGGGAGAAACTATTTGCAAACCATACATCTGATAAGAGGTTAATATCTAAAAGGTTGTAATATCTAAAATGTGTTAATATCTAAGAGGTTGTAAGGAATTCATACAACCCTGTAGCAAAAAGTAATAGTAATAACCTGAGTTTTAAAATGGGCAAAGTATCAGAATAGATTTTTTCCCAAAGAAGACGTCCAAATGGCCAACAGGTACATGAAAAGGTGCTCAACATCACTAAACATCAAGGAAATGCAAATCAAAATTGCAATGAGATATCACCTCACACCTGTTAGGATGGCTATCTCCAAAATGTCAAGAGATAGCAAATGTTGGTGAGAATGTGGAGAAAAGGCAACCCTTATGAACTGTTGGTGGAAATGTCTGTTGGTTCAGCCACTATGGAAAACAGTATAGAGGGTACTCAAAATATTGAAAATAGAACTACCATATGATCTAGAAATCCACTTCTGAGTACTTAGCCCATGGATAAAAAATCAGGGTCATAAAGAGATATTTGCATTCCTGGGTTCATTGCAGCATTATTCACAACAGCCAAAATATAGGGAAAAACTAATTATCCATCAATAGATAAATGCATAAAGAAAATGTGGTATATATACAATATTATTCGGCCATAAAAAAGAAGAAAATCCTGCCCTTTGTGACAACATAGATGAGCCTGGAGGGTATTAGGAAATAAGCCAGCCAGAAAGACAAATACTGTATGGTATTACTTATATGTGGAATCTCAAAAAAAAAAAAAAAAAAATTTAGAAATAGCAGAATGGTGGTTGCCAGAAACTAGGGGGTAAGAGAAATGAGTAGATGTTCATCAAAGGGTACAAACTTTCAGTTATAATTTGTATAAGTTCTAAAGATCTAATGTAAATCATAGTAACTACAGTTAATTAACTGCTGTGTGGTATACTTAAAATTTGCTAAGAGAGTGAAAATTAAAGCATTCTCACCACACATACACACAAAAGGTAACTATGTAAGGCAATGGATATTTTAATAAACTTGATTGTGGTAAATATTTAACAATTATACATACATCAAACCACCACACTATATACTTTAAATATGTACAATTTTAGTTGACAATTATACCTTAATAAAACTTGGGAAAAAGAAAATTTGAACACATGATAATTGCTGGATGTGTCAGACATCTATTTTCATAAGAAAGAAAGGAGAATTTGCACAATTCAAGAAGTAACTTGTTTGGGTAATGGCATCAACTTTGCACTATCTTTTTATTAAGTTTTTTATCATGAGACATATCATACATACAAAAATGTGGGGTGTGTGTGTGTGTGTGTGTGTGTTATGCCAGGCATATAAAAATAATTAATTATAAAGGAGAGAGCATGTGATTATCACTCAAGTCAAGAATGAGAGGACCGGGCTTCCCTGGTGGCACAGTGGTTAAGAATCCGTCTGCCAATGCAGGGGACATGGGTTCAAGCCCTGGTCCAGGAAGATCTCACATGCTGTGGAGCAACTAAGCCCCTGAGACACAACTACTGCGCCTGCGCTCTAGAGCCTGCAAGCCACAACTACTGAAGCCCACGTGCCTAGAGCCTGTGCTCCGCAACAAGAGAAGCCACCCCAATGAGAAGGCTGCGCACCGCAACGAAGAGTAGCCCCCACTCACCACAACTAGAGAAAACCCGCGTGCAGCAACGAAGACCCAATGCAGCCAAAATAAATAAATAAATAAATTCAAAAAAAGGAATGAGAGGACCACCAGAATCTCAGAAGCCCCATGTGAGTGCTCCTCTCCAAAGACAATCCTCTCCTTATCCCCTAGGGATAGTCCACTTTCCTAACTTTCCTAATAAACATTTCCTAGCTCTTCCATGTAGTTTACCACCTATGAAAGAATACATAACTATTATATTTTAATTTTGCCATCTCTGTATTTATATAATTGGAACCATACTGTGTTTGTATTTGGTTCCCTGCTTTTTTCACCAAATATCAGGTTTATGAGGTGTGTCCCGAATTTTCCTTGTGGAACTAAACTTTCTATTCTCAGTTCTTGCCAGGTACTAACTTTCCTGCCAATGTGTAATTCCCAAGAACCTTTATCTATCTATCTATCTATCTATTTATTTATTTGTGTATGTATTTATTCATTATCTACTTCAGTAAGAACATTTATCATAAGAACTACCTTCTTAAATTATTAAGTGTACAATACAGTATTGTTAACTATAAGTACAATGCTATACAGCAGATATCTAGAAATTGTTCATCTTACATAATTGAAACTTTATACCCATTGAATAGCAACTCCCCTTTTCCCCCTCCCTCCCCTGGCAGTCACCATTCTACTCTGCTTCTATGAGTTTGACTATTTTAGATACCTCATATAAATGTAGTCACACAGTATCTGTCCTTCTGAGACTGGCTTATTTCACTTAACATTATGCTTTTAAGTTCATCCATATTGTGACACATTGAAAAGTTTCCTTCTTTTTTAAGACTGAATAATATTCCATTGTATGTATAGACCATATTTTCTTTATCATCTATTCATTTGACCCTGTCAGTATTTCTTTCTCTCCTTGACTTACTATTTGAATCTGAGTTGCTTTTGATCTGTCTGATAATTTATCTCTTTGTTCTCCACTTCCCCTGTTTTCTTTTTTTGGGGGTACTATATTATTTATCAACACATACATTCATAAATCTCTGCAATGAAGCCACCATATCAGTTTCTAAAGCAATTTTAATTCCTATCTAATCCTTACAATTATAATTATCACCTTCCTCTCATCACTTTATCTTTCCTTCTTTGCTTTTCCTTTTCTTCTTGCATATAGAAAAATTTGAGACTGGGCATATTTGGGTAATTAGTATAGACCTTTTATAAGGTAATTAGTAGAGTATCTCTTACAAGGTGATTAGTAGGGAATCCATTATAATATATTGTTTAATATGTATCTTTTTGTGTTTGTATTCTTAGCTCCTAAAAAAAGAAGGGAATCCATAGATAATATAAAACTAAAGTATCCAATTTTTGTACTTTAAGTATTCTTTATACAGAAGACAATTACTGTTAATGAATTAAGTTTCTTTTTAAGCCTATGGGCAAGGCAATATAACTGTCCTCTTTAAATAGCCAAAGCTTGAAACAACAGAGACAATGCAGACTGTGATTGGGTGAATTGAGTTGATTTCCTATCCACTTTGCTCATCTGGTGCTCTACAATTAGAGCCTTCCTTTCAATATTCTACATGTTATGCTTTAAACATTTTTTTTCAAATAAAGCAGATTAATTCATAGTTTGTGCTTTGAGGCTGTGATTTCGGAAGTATGTTAAATATACGATCCTTGAGTACTGGGAATAAATTTAATTGCATTATTGAAATTTCAGGTATGTCTATCATAAAACTAGAAAAGTGTTTGCTGTTTGTTCTTTGGTTTTTGGTAGTATTTAAAAATCTTGAAAAGATTTGATTCAGATTGAAAAAAGTCTTAGTTTTTCTCTTTTTCCCCAAATAATTCGTTGTTATTATCCTGTTTGGCAAAAATAAATGTGCAATATTTCATGAAATCAAGTTGGGCCCCATGATTGTGCTAGTGCAGCATGTCTAGAGGATTTAGCATATGTCATGCCATATGTCCTTTATGTGTTTTTCATTCTAAGCACACTAGGATGAATCATATCCCTTAAAGAGTGTGATATAGTTCCTGTTACTCCTGAAGCCTGTGTGGGTTTGGCACAGTGGGTTTGGCAGGTGGGGGTGGGAGAATCGCTGGTTTTTAGTGAGAAATATCTGAGGATAACTCAATTTTCAAATTCTGATTATTTTGGTTGTCTTCTCTTTTACTTAATTTCTAGCAAACACATAATCTACTTATTATAATAGCACTGTAATATATTTCATGATATGAGAAAGTAAATCTATGCATTTAAAAAAATTGGATTCAAATCATTTTAATTATTTAAAACTAACATTTTAATTCCACTATATTTTCTGCTAGAAATAAATGCCTAAAGGCTAACAATAAAGCAAGACAAAATTTGCTATTAATTATAGTCATAAAAGTTATTTAAGCCCTTATATTTCCCACATATCTGAATAGAGTATAGTATTATCTAAATATAAATATTCCTCTAAACAGTGACTTGTAATCTCTGTGATTATCTATAATAATATGTTTTAATATGTTTTTGTTCAATGACCACAATTATTTTATAATATGAAAGCAATAAAGTCCAGCTCTCTTCTTCATCTTTAAGTAAGCATTAAATGTGTGTCATCCTGGAAAGAAGAGTTGTGGATTGAGCTCAGAACCTTCCTTCACATTTAAATAGCACCAAATACTCAGGTGTAAGTGTTGTATGTGGACTATTGATTGTCTTTTTTCTGCACTGTTTCTGGATGTCATGCCTTGTATACACTGAGTCTTAGACTCACACACAGTTCAGGATTGAATTGAATCCTCTATCTTTACTTTTTCATATTATTGACACTTCTTGTCCTTGAAAGAATTATTCTAAAAGACTAAATTGTTGAAAGAAAGAAAGAAAGAAAAAAAGAAAGAAAGAAGAAAGGAAGAAAGAGAGAAAGAAAGAGGAAGAAGGAAAGAAGGAAGGAAGGAAAGAAGGAAGGAAGGGGGAAGGAAGGGAGGGAGGAAGGAAAGTGGAAGAGGAAGGAATGTGACACTGAACAAGTTAATAAATTTAATAGATTCTACTTTAAATTAATTGATATAATAAAACTTAAAGTGAAAAAGTGGAAAAAATAAAAATATACTGACCTTAACAGTTTTACTAAGCCTTTCCCCTTTCTCTGTCTCTTCCCCTCTCAGGCTCCTTCAACTTTTCAATATACAATTTATCAACACAAACATTTTAAAAATGTCCTTGTCATTGAGATGGTCTCCATTTAGATGAAACTTTGCAAAGAGAGAGGAAAACCTAATAGGTTCATTCTGTTTATGCTTTGTTAAAAGTCATAATAAGAGTTTATTTTGTGTATATGACAACTGGTTTATAAATAAGAAGGACGGACAGGCAGTTCTTGTGGCGGAGTATTTCTTTCTGAATTTTTCTTTAATATTCTATTGAAATGTAACATCTGACCTACATGAAAATAAATTGTGTTATGAGTTATTGCAAGGGATCCAGTCTTTAAAAACCCTCATTTAATAATTTTACAGTATAAAATAGATAACAAATGAGAACCTGCTGTATAGCACAGGGAACTCCACTTCACTGTACAGTAGAAACTAACACAACATTGTAAAGCAACTATACCCCAATAAAAAAATGACAAAAAATAATGATTTTACATAAGATTATGCCTAAATACAAATTAAGCAATCAAAAATGCATATTGAGTTGCTGAGCCACATAATTTATTTATTTACTCAATTCTTTATTACCTTTGTAGGCAAAGATTCCTTCTTCCTCTCACAGCCAAAATGCAAAAATAATGTGGAGGCAGAAAAGGTAGTAGAGGTGGCCATGAAAGAATACCAAAAGAAGGGGGATGTGAGGGGTAAAGTGATATGAGGAGAGATTAGCTGATGTTAATGTTGGGGCAGGAAGAAAAACCATGGAGGAAAGGCTCTGGGACATGACCAAGGTAGCAAGAGCTTCAGATCTCTGCCTTTTTTTTTTTTTTTTGTCAATTTGCACTTTTCTCTCTGTCCTTCACTGTGCTTGAAGCATCTGTATTTGTGACAATTGACTTTTTAGTTATTCTCTTTTTTTAAATTAGTAACACAAAAAAAGTTTCTAGTACATGATTTACCATTTTTTTACTCCTAATATCCTCCTTGAATGTATCCTACCTCACATTAGACCATTCTGTTTTCACACAAGGTACATTTACTGTGCATGTACTTTGTGTCTGTACATCTTCTCCTTAACTTAGTAGCTAACATGTAAACAGGTAAAATGTGGTCCTGTGTGTTCTAAACAATACAGTGCATGAACAAACTAGCAATTCATATACCACCTTAAAGATTAATCCTCATTTAGGTGCATGTATAGAGCATTAAATTATGAATAGTTATGGTTATAGAAAATTATTTAAATTAAGGCATTTCTAATAATTTAAACAAGTAAAAATTGTAAAAAATAAAAAATCATATTCTTAGGCATATACAAAAATGATTCTTGTTAAGGAATATTATCAAATTATATATAATGACAGTATTTGATTTACATTCTACTGTTGTAAAGATCTCTTTCAATTCTCTGTTAACTTTATTAATTGCTTCTGTGAAATGTAAGCAGGGGTTTAATAGGTTATTATATTGCAAGGTCTTTTTCAAAGTGGTTTTGTACTTGTTCATCTCAATTCATCTTGAATTTGTGTTTATTATTTTGGAGTTTAATGTGTATCCCTCTCTGATTAGATTGGAATGTGTTTGGTGTTTAAACTGTTCTAGATGATAATTGGCCTTAGCAAGACAGGATCTAAAAATAAAATGAGAAAATCAAATAAATCTCTAGCTCATTATTCTAAGAGAAAAAGTGCTTTATTTTTAAAGGAGAAGCAGCTCAAAACTGTGTCATTCTTTGTGCTCTATCCTTTTCTGAACTGCAATTTCAATATGATTTGACAGGATGTATCACTAGAGATATTTATTCACAATACATGGTTTTTCCCTAAATTCTTTCCATTTAGGAACAGTTCCAATGTTTGTGTATTTTACTTTGTTGGATTTAGCACTTTTCCCCTTTGGTTTCTCATTTGGCAGTTGGTCTATTATTTTTCATAAGATTGACTGTACTCTGTATTGCAGGAAATTATAGAGTACTGAATGCTCAAAGATGAGTGAAAGTTGTTCATTTTCTTCAAGTTACTGATGGTTCAATGTCAGATATGTAATCAATGATTATAATAAAGTGGCATAAAAATTGTGGCAAAGGCCATACAAATTGTGGCAGAGGCTCATAATAGCCTGCATAATAGAATAGGCTTGTGGCATAAGGCTTGTCTGGGGAATTCCTCCAAGTTATAATTTCTAGCATAACAGCTATGACACACTCCCTATATTATGCATTTCATTAGGACCTTAAAATTTTCCTTTGCTAGATCTTTCATTTTTTTCCTAATAGTGCAATCCATTTCCATTTATTAATTTAAAATTCAAGGTCTTAAATATTCGTTATTTGCCCTTCACCGAATGAATCATGATGTCGTTCTTGTCCTTTCATGCTTAAGTTGTAAGGAAATTCACAGAGGGAAAGGTAAAAGGAAAGATGGATTAATAGTGGGGGATGTCAGTCAACAGAGTGGCAGGAATGTGCCAGATCCATTCAGAACATAATCACAGAAGTAGCAACATCAAATCTCAGCTTTCTAAGCCAATTTCTCTATTGTCTCACTTTGAACTGAGTTTTCAAGGATGGATAAGACCTAGAGTATACTTAAAGTTCTCCACTCCTGAGATTTATGATGGATTTCTAGTTAATTCATGTTTTGAAAAATGTTTACATTTAATTCTCATAAATGAAGAAGCTGACCTATAATTTTAAATCTGGGTATAACATGCTTGGAGAAGTGGATAGTAGCCTGCCAAAATGTCAGCTAGGCCAATGTACACCTAGCTTTGCCATACAATATATGGCTCAATTTATTTTATAAAATAATATTTACTGAGTGTTTTTATATGATCCAGTTACTCTACCTTATAAATAAAACAAAATCTCTCTGAAACGAGCTTAGAGTTCTGTATGAAAGATGTATGGTAGTTTTTATTAATAGTCTCAATTTTTTATTCTTTCTGTTATCTATACCTTTCACTACATGAATTCTCCTTTGCCATGTGGTGTGCTTTGGTCAATGTGAGGTTAGCACATGTGACAAAAGCAGAGGTTTAAAGTGTCCTCATGTGCTGCACTAATGAGAAGTACACACCAGTGAATCCTGCCTGTTTAAGAAAACTGGAAGACACGTGAAGTATATCTAGACTCAAACTACAGCTTGGAGCCAAGTCCAAGCTAATCCTAGATTGTCTGACTCCTAGTCCATGAGTCAATCATCAGACCCATGAATTAGAATAACAGTTGTTGCTTTAAGCCATTGAGTTTTGTTGTGATTTGTTACTGGCATTACTGTTATAATAGTTGGCTGATACAATAAGAAATGTTAAACTGTGAGTTATTAAGTGCTATGACAAATATGCGTGGATAGTCTGGAGCAAAAAGGAGAGATTTCCAACTCTTTCTGGTAAATTTATAGGCTTGAGAACAGAGGCAGCTTCTAACCTATGTTTTAAAGGTGAAACCACTCTGCAAATTATGTAAATGAGGAGCATTTTGAACAGAAATAATAGCATGCAAAAAGTTATAAAAGGTGTGAAAATGCATACAAAATTCAGAGAACATCAATATTTCTATACATCTAAAACAGACTATGCAGAATAAAGTGATATAAAATTAAACAAAAACATAATTAGTCAAAATTTATATTATTTACTAAATTCTAAATACTTTACAAATATTCATTCATTCATTTATCAAATAGGTATTAATTATTTATTCCATGCTAAACACGTTTTTAGGGAATACAGTGGTGAATAAAGTCAATAGAAAGGGAATAGATCCAAAAAAAAAAAAGACAAATCAATAAATAACTTAAGCTTATGATAAATGCTAATAAAAGTGAGAAAGACTGGTTTTTGATCATATACTCCTGCAAAAAATAATAGTCTAAAACACAGTGGCTTAAAACAAAACTATGTTATCATTTCTTATGATTCTGTTGTTTGGGCTCAGCTGGACAGTTCTGAAGCATATGATATTAGCTGGAGTCGTAGTCATCTGGGAGATTTGATAGGGTGAGAGGTCCAAGATAGCTAATTCATCACTTTGTTGCCTTGGTAAAAACAGCTGAAAGATTGAGATTATCTGGCCTACTGGGGCCATTGGGCCTTTCTCTCTTTCCATGTAGTCTCAGAGTCTTCCCTATTCTACATATCTTCTGTACACCATCCCTCCATGAAGTCTCTCTAATAAGGAAAGCAGATTCCTTACATGGTGGCTCAAAAACAGAAACTCTAAGGTCTTCTTAAAATATAGCCCCAAAACTGGCAAAGTTTACTTCTGCCATATTTTACTGGCTAAAGTGAGACCCAGGGCCAGGCCAGATTCCATGAGAGAGGGGACAACACAAGGGCATAAATATTGGAAAGCATGGTTCACTGGAGATTATCTTTGGAGAATAGCTACCACAGCTGGAGTGGAGATACTTCCCACTGAGTGATCAGCGAGCACTCCTCTAAGGAGATAGCATCTGACCTGAGAGCTGAGCGAAGGAAGAAGGAGCCAGTTATGTAGCATCCTGAGGGAAGAGCACTTCAGCAAGAGGAAATGCAGTATGAAAATACAGAGATGAAAATTTTGGTGTGTCTGAAGAACAGATAGAAGTTGGAATACCAGTGTGGCTAGTGTCAAAGTGAAGGAGGAGACAAGGGTATAAAAAGAGTTTGGAGAGGTAGTAAGGACTAAAATCATAAAGGACTTTACAGGCCTTGGTAAAAGTTAGGAAAAGTACTATAGAAAGAATGGAAAGTTAATAAAAGGTTTGGTTTTGGTTTTATTTATTAAGTAGAGAGGTGGTATGATTTGAATATTATTTTAAAAAAAGATCAATCTACCTCTTGTACAGAATAAGAATTCTAACAAGAAAAAGAATGGAAACAGGGAAACAAGTTAGTAGGTAACTGCCATAGTCCAGGAAAAAGGTGTTAGTGATCTTGAAGGGGATTAATGAAGATAAAGAGAACTAGAGACTTTCAAGAAATATATTTTGGAAGTAAAGCCAACAGGACTTGCTGATGGATTGACATTGGAGGAGGGGTTAGAAAAAGGACACGACACTCAACTGGGTTTTTGGCTGGGTGAGTAATGTGTGCTATAAATGATGCGGATAACCCTGGGCAACTGTATTTGACATTTGGCATCCCAGCATTTTCACCCCTTTCTATGGATGGAGAGCATTCTGCCTTGAAAGTCTTGTCCTTATTAGAAGCAGACTGTGCCCAATATTTACTTGCCTGACCTCTGTCACAGTATAGGCATATGCCCTGGGATGGCTTAAACAATGTATGTGTCTCTGATTTATATCTATTTATTTGAAGAAACTATGCAGTATCCATCCTGGAGAGCATGTTCAAAGCATCAGCAGTCATATCAAGTTATGGGATGCAATTATTGTAGCAGAAGCATGCAGTGTTTGATATCAGGATAATTGACTCTATAAGTGATGTAGTCTGTCCCTAGCAGGGATAATGCACATGTTTTCAATAGACCATTCTGCGGCATGATTTTGGACATTATAGCTGCTTAAACTCTGGGACGAGCCATGTGCTCTAGAATTTCTATAAAGGGATGAGACATAGAATATGTTAAAACACACTCATACAAATGGTGGAAGATCAATCCCATGAACATGCCAGGATCTTCAGTAAAGTTTCTGAGAGCTTGGTGATCTTGGTACAGCTTTGTAATATAAACTACAAGGAGAAGGACAACTTGCCACGCTTTGTTCTATCTACCACTAAGAAAGAGGCACAATACTTCTTTGGTTTTAAAAAGCACCCTCTATCATAAAGCATGTTGTTTCAACCTATTTTCCAGGTGAGCAAAAGCCTTTGAGTTTTGAAAGAAACAAAGAGTGGAAGGAAGGCTTATACATGCTGTAGTGCAAGAAGCTCTACCACTTAGCCTTTATAACCCAGACAATAAAATTATCTGCAGCATCTGAATGCTTGTGGAGATGGTGACAAGTCCCATTAGGATAACATGAGAATTCTCTAAGATTTTTATCTTCTTTCAATTCTTACTAATGCAGTCATGCAGATGATGAAATCTGGCTCTCAGCAACAGGTAACATACAACATGTGCTGTCCATCCTATACTGAATGCTATCTAATCCACAAACCCATAAAGTTTAATATCCTTTACCTATTAAGTGGAAGTTTATATATGAGGTGATCTCAAGCAGTTATTGAAAGCACAGGTCAATAGCAGGAGCAGATGGCTTGTAACCATTGTTGTCTACTTCTCCCATTCGCCAAATTTCTTATATCCTACAGCTTCACACAGATGTCCCTGTGGCTATTTGAAATGAAGAAAAAGCCTTACAGTTGCTACTCTATGTTTTTACTCAAGCAAGGCAGAACTCTATGTACAGAACTCTTTTATATCCCAAGTGGAGAAAATAAATGTCCCCAGTGTGCAGAACTTCTGGAAGTACATCAAGATGTACCCTCTGCTTGGAATGCTAGATGGCTTGAGGTAAGGAAATACATAGATACTTGAACAATGGCTAAGATTTGGCTAGAGAGTCAGACACATGAAAGGAGCAGTATTAGGAAATTACTAGTAAAGAGGTTAGGGGAAGAGCTATACAACATAATATTACTCAACCATAAAAGAGAATGAAATCTTGCCATTTCTGATGACATGGATGAAACTAGAGCGCGTTATGCTAACTGAAATAAGTCAGATAGAGAAAGACAAATACTGTATGATTGCACTTATATGTGGAATCTAAAAATGAAAACAAATGAACAAACGTAACTAAACAGAAACAGAATCATAGATACAGAGAACAAACAGGTGGTTGTCAGAGGGGAAAGGGGTGGGAAGGATGAGAGAAATAGGTGATTAACAGGGGCACACTTTCCATTACAAAATAAATGAGTCATGGTTATGAAATGTACAGTGTGGGGAATATAGTCAATAATTATGTAATATCTTTACATAGTGACAGATGGTAACTAGACTTACCATGGTGATCATTTTGAAATGTATAGAAATATAGAATCACTATGCTGTTTGTGTACCAGGAACTAACACAGTGTTGTAGGTCAAATATACTTCCAAAACAAACAAACAAAAAAACTAACAAACAAATAAATTCATCAAAAACAGATCAGATTTTTGGTTACTAGAGGTGGCAGTTGCAGGGAGGAGAAATTGGTCAGAAGGTACAAACTTCCAGTTATAAAATAGGTACTAGGGATGTACTGTACAACATGATAAACATAATTAACACTGCTGAAAGTTACATAGAAAAGTTGTCAAGAGAGTAAGTCCTAAGAGTTCTCATCACCAGGAAAAGATATTTATTTTGTGCTTCTTTAATTTTGTGTCTATATGAGATGATGGATGATCACTAAATGTATTGTGATAATCATTTCATGATGTATGTAAGTCAAATCATTATGCTGTACACCTTAAACTTATACAGTGCTGTATGTCAATTACATCTCAATAAAACTGGAAGGAAAAGAAAAAAGAATGGATTCTGGGGCCAAACAGCCTGGGTTCAAATCACAGTTCTACCTCTTAAATATTTTGTTATCTTTGCCAAGTTTCTTCTGCCTCAATGCTTCTATATCCAAAATGGGGATAAGAATTATACCTAAATTATGGGAGTGTTAATAAGATTAAAATACCTGTAACTTTCTCAAGAAATGTCTATCTTATTATCTATTTACATTAATAATTAATTTAAATAAATGCATTAAGTGTCTTTAAGAGAGGAAAATAATATTGATATTATAAAATTTTATCTTACATCCTGAAAAGTCAACTATTCCTGCTAAAATATTTTTACTAGCATAACTTTAATCACTTAATTTAACTAGGGAAAGAGAATATATGCATTAGCTCTCACTTTGTGATGGAGGAAATGTCTCTGTGAGCAGAGCTGTCCCAACAGTAGTTAGGGTTAACTCTCTTACTCTTTCTACTGCCAATAAAAAAGACAAACAGAAAAATCCCATCTGTCCATGTGACAAGTCCAAAATCAGACACCTGCGTGGCAAATATGCATAGCAATGAGTATCACTGATGCTCTATATTTAGTATAAACCATATGCTCAATGATTTACTTAAATTTAATTGAGAGGATGATCCATTATAGAAAAAGTCCACAGAGCAATTACGGAGCAACATGTTTTGCTGCTCTCATCTCATCTTTCCTCCTTTAGTCCCAGATGTTATGAGCACTACAGAGATGTTAGTCAGTTTGTTAATTTATTGTCAGACTGTTAAGGGTTTATGAAGATTTTGACCCATTTTGCTACATTCGTTTTACCAGAAAGATTAATTATAACTGTCTTGGGGACAAAAGGAACACAGTAGGATATCATATGTTATATTTGAATGGTTAGTGCTTTCACCAGACACTTGAAGCATTTGTGCATTCCTAATCTTTGAGTGTGTGATTTGCCTAGAGAACAGAAGAAATAAAGGGAGCTGGCAGGTATGTATATTTCCTAAGTGATGTTACCTGGTTCCTCAACCCTTATATCTCTAAAGAAAAGTCCATAAATTTCCTAGACTTCCAATAACTCTAGTATTTTATTCAAGGGCTTTTAATCTGTATTTTATTCCTATGTTTTAAAAGTTGTCACTTAATATTTAGAAAATTTAAAAATAATTCATAAAATTCTAGCCCAGGCCATTAGTAGAGTTCTTCAAACAAAATGTGGTTCACTTTTTCAAGTTGATTTAAAGGAAAACTCATGGTGTAGGTTTTGCCCTAATTTAGCCCAATGCAAACATATGTTGATCCAGTGATGTTGCTTAGACATGGACTCCGTGAGTCAAGGTTTCCTCATCTATTAATGGGGATACTCGAGGTCCACACTAGTGGAAAGGGTTATTGTATAGATTAAACAAAATAATATGTATAAAAGTGTTTTCAATATGATAATGGGCAGTACTGTATTGAGATTACTATTTTTTCATATTTCTTCATGTCATTTCTCCAGCTATACTCCAATTTCTACAAGGATAGAGAATATTCTATGGAAACTAATATGGTACTAATACAGATACTTCTAATAAAATTTGGGACCTAGAAAGCACTCATAAAATACATCTTGAATTGCATTGACTTCTACTTACTTAAATACCCTATGTAAATGAAAGTTGCCAGGTACAAAATACAAAACTTAAAGAAAATAATGATCAAATAATTCAAATAATAATGATCAAATAATTCAGGGGAAAACTATATAAATACACTAAACCAGTGTTGCTCAAAATGTCTTCTGCAGACCGGCAGCAGCAGAATCACCTGGGAACTTGTTAGAAATCCTACAAATCCTCAACTCCGGCTCTGACCTAGTGACTCAGAAGCTCCTGGGGTAGAGGCAAACAATCTGTTTTAACAAGCCCTCCAGCTGATTCTGTTGTATGCTGAAGTGTGAGATGTCCTGCTCTAAACAATTATGGTATGTTGGAAATATTTGTTTTTGTGATTATGTAGAATCTCCTTCAGGAGTGTAGGGGTATGAGGGCCACCATCATTCCATAACAACAATTTAATTACTATACTTTAGTAAAGGAACTGCACTAAAACCCATTTGGAAAAAAACCATGAGAGAGCTTTAATCCTCTAGTATAGGCAGCACTGTCCAATAGAACTTTCTGCAATTATAGAAGTACTCTGTATCTGTGCCGTCCAATTAAAATGTGCCTAATGTGACTGAGAAACTGAATTTTTAATGTTATTCCATCTTAATAATTTCAGTTTAAATAGCTGCATATGGCTAGTGGTTACCACATTAGCACAAATCTAGGGGATCTTTCTCTAATGGAGGCTGTTAGGTATTGTATGAAGATCTTCAACATTAAATAAAATGGGATTTTTAAAAAAAATGGCATGAAGTACAATGAGAGGGGTTAAATTCTAGAGAAACTGGCATTTGAGTTGGGCCCTGGAGAACAGGATAGAACTTCAAAAGACTGAAATGGGAGATATTATAGACAGAGGCTATGACATACTAGAAAAATGCAGTGAAGTACAAGTTGCAGAAATTGCCCAAACTGGTTTGTGTGCAAAATATATGTTGTGAAATTGTGGAAAATAAGGATGGAAACTTCGCTGCATCCAGAATATGAAAGGCTAAAAAGTTAGGGTTTTATTCTCTATTCTTTAAAAAAATCACGAATATTTCAGGTAAAGTAATGATGGAATTGGAAAGACAGTTAATTGCACAGAATACATTAAGTAAAGGAAGGAAACAAGAAACAATCCCGGAGACCCAGTGAAATGTAATTTGGGGGCTATAAGAGTTCTCATTTAGCCATGTTTCAGTTTAATTAAGTTATTATTTGAATACCTGTTATAAATCCAACATTTGCTTGTACACTAATTCTCAACATTAACAAAAGTGTTGTCTACTTTAGCCAGTTTCTAGATCTCCCATTCGCTGCTCTAAGTTAAAATCTCCAAGTGTGGGGCCCAGGAATCTATAAAATATTCAGCAAGTTCAGTGGTGATTATTTAGAGCACATTTTAGAACCATTGGGCAAATGATAAATAATAAGAACTTGACTTAGATGGGTCATGTATATAGTTAAGTAAATATAAATATTTAGTGATTTGGCTGCAATATTTGCCGACCTATGACTTGGATTGATTTTGACTTACACTGATTTTCACTTCTCTATTTCTCTGTACGATTCTCATAAGATTAATGAGTTCTAAGAACCTGCTATGTGAGCTTTTAAACCTACAGGGTCACACAAAGTGACATGTCAGATTAAGTCAATGAGCTCTACAATTTAGCCCAGAATCACTTTCACCTGAAGTAATAAGATACTTTAGGAAAGGGAATTGGTTGTTAAACTGTTTAAATGATCACATCAGGGAGCTTCCCTGGTGGTGCAGTGGTTGAGAATCTGCCTGCTAATGCAGGGGACACGGGGTTCGAGCCCTGGTCTGGGAAGATCCCACATGCCGCAGAGCGGCTAGGCCCGTGAGCCACAACTACTGAGCCTGCACGTCTGGAGCCTGTGCTCCGCAACAAGAGAGGCCGCGATAGTGAGAGGCCCGCGCACCGCGATGAATAGTGGCCCCCGCTCGCCGGAACTGGAGAAAGCCCTCGCACAGAAATGAAGACCCAACACACCCAAAAATAAATTAAAAAAAAAAAAAAAAAAAAAAAGATCACATCAGTGTGGTACATTACTATGTGGTCGGATATATCCCAAATGTGTATTCCCAGTAAGTTCACATTCCCCATTTTGCAGGGTTAGGAGTCATTATCCTATGCTCCTCTTGTTGTTGGGATTGTCCTTCTTATTAGGAGAGGACTCTATGTGGAATACCTTTCTATACCAATTTCTTTGAGAGAAGGGGCCTAAAACAGTAACATGAATGCATGTCCAGGCCTTTATGATTATATTGTTAGTTACGAATATGTAATAAAAAGAAGTTCCTGTATTCCTTATATACAAGGTATTTCTTGTGTAACTTGCACCCTGTTAGCTAGTAAAGCGTTTCTAACAAAGAGAAATATTTTCTTGTATTCATATCCCTTGCAGCCTGTTTAGACTCCAATTGACTAGGAGCATGCAGTTCAACTCAGAAAAGAAAAAGGAGTGGGGAAAAATTCTAAATGTGATGCTGATGGAGACAAGGTCCATTACCCCATAGGCGTTTATTTTGACTATAATTATATTTAAGATGCCACAATCACAATGCTGTTACACTAAGCCTGGAAGTTGCAGCGATTCCAATGGTGTGTCAATGACAGCAGTAATCAGAATGAAAGGAGTCACTTCTTTCTTCTCAGCCACAGTGAAATGAATTGTGCTGTTCACAGTCTTCATTGAGAAGGTAAGTGATTGAATTGTGAAACATGGACATTTTCCTGACTTCATTTTACCAGCGATGAATTCTATTTCCTGCATGTTGAAGTAACTTCTGTTCATATACTGCTTTTGATATATGAAATGAGAGTAATGGACACACTTTATAAAAATGAATGTACATTCCCACTTGGCTTCAGAATTCCGTTCCTCCTACCTGCTGCAATTGATTAAAATATCAGCATTCATCAGGGAATTCTAAGCACTGTAAATTTCTCTGGCCCCCATGGTGTGTTAAAGATTTTTCTCCCCATAATTTAATTCTGTTTCCTAACTATCTGCATATAGCTGGTGCATCATGGAGGCTGAAAAATTGGGAATCTGCAGCCAGAAAATAATACAACAACAAACATTTACATTCCTTACGTTAAATATTTATAAAAATTTAAAGACTGCTAGGAACTTCTTCCATTTTTAATTATAATCATGAAAGTGAAAACTGTTCAGTTTCCCTCTGAAGAGACACTTTATTATACACTGAGATAGTGTTTTTTTTTATTAATGCTAGTCAATTGTTATTATTTCTTAATACCACTCCTATTACTCTGTGCAATTTTATAGCTCAACTATAATGTTCATTGTGAAATAATTCACATTATAATAACAATGAAGTTTTGCAAAATGGTCCATATAAACCTGGTAAATAATAAAACAGCAAGTTGACTATGTTCTAATGGACTTTTAAATATGAGTTAATAGTGTTCTTTTCCAAGATTTTTTTTCTTTATGGTTGAAATTCCTGAGCCCTGTGAAATAGAAGAATGCTCTCCTTTCTCCCACATTCTAGTGCACTACGCTTACACACAGTCATTCTTACAGTAGCCATGTTCACACGTGTAGCTACCCTCCCATCCACCCACTTCTTAAAAGTTGGGGCAAACTTCATGTCTTAAAATGAAGCTGACATTGCACAATAACAATAACCCATTCATTTTAAGCTGTATGCTCATGGCCATTTTATAAGAGCAATAGGATAAACTTGGCTTTGACTATAAATAAAACATAATAAGTAAATCTGACATATGAAATGAGTTGTGCACATCTAATCTTGTTGCATAGCAATCAGGCAAACCTGGTAAAAAAAACTTAAAAATTATCATAACTGAAATTGCATTTACAAATAAAACTATTTATATATATTGTTTCCTACAATATTATAATTAGTAATGAAATATGCAAAATTAAATTTAAATACCACGAAACCTTGAGCCAATTCATTGTCGTGGCTGTTTTCTAGGTCTCTTCTTTCCAGACCCCTAACGCACCTTCCCCCCAAATTGTTGATCCAGTGTCTGCTTTCTGTCTTCACTTATCCCACTTCTTCTAACTTACTAAAATCTAGTGTATGTGAGTTCTGGGGGGCTAAATCCAATAGGAATTCTGTACCCCAAGCCTGCCCAGTACTGATGAGGCAATCTTGAGAGTACAGCAACAGGGTGTGGTATATCTGGTAAACCTTGCATGAGCATTTAAGGAAGGCAGGCCACCAGGCCATTTTGTACCAGCAGGGGATGATAATGTTGGAGTTCAGAGGCCTTATACTTTATTAAGCAAGGTAGGAGGACGAGCTGTGGTTTCTGGAAAGATTTAAAAACTCAGATAAGTCCCATAAAATGGCAAAAGAACAGGAGTATATTTTAAAGGCTGGTATATGAAAAAGCAGACAAAAAAGTGAGTAAGACGAAGGAGAAAATTTCGGTTCAAAGTTCTCAGGAAAATGTGATAAAATGGGCTTGATGCAAAGGTGGCAAAGGTGGGATTTAAATACACTGGAGGAAGGGTAGTCTCTTCATGGACATATCTCTTTGCTAGATACTTTATAAAGTATACCATAGTTTCCAGCTTTTATGTGTCAATGGTTAATGACTACACATATTTGTAACATATCTAGAGGTAACCATGTAACGAACAGCACTCTTAGTAGTGAGGACTGAAAAGCAAACACCTTTGATCCCTTAAGAAAATTGAAATCATTTTTTTAAAGAAACATACGTGAATTAAAAGACTCAAATTTCCATTAGGGATACATTTCCTCTAGGGAATCCCTAAACTACTTACTAAAACAAATGGGGACTTTAGAGCACAGAAATGCTACACATGTGCTTTAGAAATTCAGATTCCTATCCAATAACAATTTGCTTCTCTGAGAAAAAAGTCAGATGAATTAACCAGTCCTACTTATCTGGTGTTGCTTCTGCTGCTGCTTTCAACTGAATATAGTTCATAACTGCTTCAAAAGAAACCGAGGGAAATTGAATGTCCTTTCTTTTTCAACATATGGACCCTACTCTTGAGTACTGGAATTGCATTTCATATCTGGTTTGGAACTCAGTTCTTGAGAGCTGAACATAATCATCCTTAATCCTTTTGGCTGCTTACCTATTACTTTGAAGAGTAGGCAGAAATGTGCCTCTATTGAGTTTGCTCTCCAATCTCTGCTTCTTTAAAGAGTGCAGCTGAATAATCTATATTTCAAAGAAAGATGACCTTTACTTGATTTAATGGAATCTCTCTTTCAATATCTGAAATGAGAAAGTGATTAAAACTTTGGTTGATAGGCAAGATGTATTTTAGGAATAGATAAGCATAAAGGTCAGACACTGTCAGAAAGGATTTTGACTTTTTTAAATATTTAAGTACTTCATAGGAATCATGGTTTATGCATTAATAGTATATTTTTAAGTTTGATTAAAAGTCCTGCATTTTTTTATAATTCAAAATTGGTTTCTGACATAAAGATATTGGGCATGGCAGGTATATTTTTGTTGAGATTTTCATGGATACTGGATCTGTTCTCATAAGATCATATGAAAAGATAATGGTCATTTAACACACAGCTTTGGAGATTTTTAAATTCTGTTTGACATACTCTGCAATTATAATTAATTTGAATTTCAATAGCCATGTTTTAGTGCCATCTACAATTTAAGGAATTTCTCTCAACAAATTAATAGGAAAAGAAATATCACATTTATTGAGGTCTTATGAGGTACTAGGTATCTAGGTGCTTTGCAAGGATCAATTAATTTAATACGCACCTACACCTTTTGACCCATAGTAGAGGTTTGTTGACAAAATGAATGAGGAACTTTATGAAGCAGGTTGTGTTTTTATTAGCCCCATTTTATAGATGGGAACTCTGTGACACAGAGAAGTTAAACTGTTTGCCCAAGATCATGAGATGAGTAAGTGATGGAGATGGGTTTCGATACAGGTCTTGAGCTACAGCCTAAATTCCTAAACATGATGCCCTGCCATGTGTTCTTACTATTAATAATAGCATATAACTTATATTTGTTTAGCATCTTATGTTGTACAAAACACTTTTGCTCACCTTTCCTTTATTCCTAATTACACTGCAGAATATGTATATTTCCTTCTTTTAAAGATTTCCAACCACACTAGTTATCAGTATCTACACTTTATAGGTAAGTTCTTGGGTGATTACCTAAATGGCTATAGCATAAGATGGAATATATATAAAGTGACAGAATAAATGTGTAAAGACAAATCCTAGGAGATTTGAAAGAGAGGTTACAGTCTATTCCTGGATCAAGAAATATTTTATTGAGGAAGAGGAATTGTGACGACCATTCAAGCAAGATTTTGACTGCTGAAATATCTCACACAGAGAGAATGCCAACAGTAAGACAAGAAGGCAGGTAATTTACAGTAAAGTTGTAAAACTCTTCCTGGAAGTCAACTTGCACTTACGTTCAAAATACCGCCTAGGTTTTCCCTACATAAGAAACATTGTGAACTGCCCTGACATATTTCCAAGGTTGTTGATGGTGCCCAAAATCTGTGATATCATTGGCTTCCTTTATCAAGCCTTTACACTGTCCCTCATAAAATGCAGGATATTAAGATAATTCATAGTTAACCAGAAAAGGAGACCTGGTCTAATCCTTGGTCTAATGTGTTTTAGTGGTTTGATGTTGGGTAAACTAATTAGCTCCTTTTAATCCATTTTCTCATTTTAAAAATGGAGATAAAAGTTGTTAATATTACCTTCTTAAGAGAGTTTTCTGAGACTCAAATAAGAATCTTGTAAATTATAATGGATGTGCATTATAAATTATAAAATATATCTATTTCATATAAAATATTACCACAGTACAAAACATTTCCTCTATTTGACTTTTTTCCTACTCTTTTAAGTGTGTTTTTGTTACTAGAAATAAAATAAGAGCTTATTTCTATGTTATATTTTTGATAATATATAATATATGAAGATGATATAAGCTAGTAATCAAGAACAAGACTCTTAGAAATGAGAATAAGAAAGGCAACAAATATTTTAGATATTTAGGGGAACATTTGAAATTATAGAAAGGTAAATAATTAAAAACAAACAGAATCCCTCCTCCCCCCCAAAAAAACCTAACAGTATCTGCTGGAAAGTGAACTCAAATTCAAATCAAACACTCTTTCAGGCAGCACAGTTCAGAAGAGTGTTATGTGCTCCAACTCCTGGCCAAGCCTCCCCATCCCATCACCAGGAGGGATCCCTCTTTCACCTCCCCATAACCCACAGTGCTCCAAGTTTCCCCATCACTCACTGCCTAGACACCCTCAAGGCTGACTCAGTGATGTCCTGGTCAAATCAGTCACCATGAGAAGCCTTGGATTGCTAGTTTTTTCCTCAGTTCCTAGATTTTAATCCCTTAGATGGCTATGTACAAATTCTTTTTTGGTGTGTTTCTCTACCCCTCAATAACTCCTACAGCTTTTCCACCGTATCATCTGGAACACACAGTTATCAGCCAAGTCCCTTGATGCTTAACCATTTACCTAAAATGGTTACCGTTTTCCTCTGCCTTCTTGCTCTAATTTGGCTCTCCCTTTAGGACTTAGCTTCCTATGCAGTCCCCAAACTGTTCACTGGCTGTTTCTTTTCCCATGATTCTCCTAACAGTAAGCTTGATGGTAGGGTAGGTGTTTTCTTGCATCTCATTCCCACTTTCACACCATTTAGCCCCTTCCCTCCCTAAAAATAACCAGTATTGAATCAAGGCGTCAAGAGTATATCACCTTGAAACTGCTTGCTTCAGTCATTTGCCAACGTCAAGGTCAGTCCCAATCATTCCTCGAAGAGTTTAGCTAGTTTGCTGTCATGCTCTCTCATTTACTCTTACCATATTCTTGGCAATGCCAGTGCTCTCATGGATCATTCTTCCAGCACCCTGGTTTCTCAGTTCCTTCTCTTCCCTTGTCTCGTCCCCTATCCTGCCTCTCACTTCATGAGCCAAACTCTAGAACATCTATCATTACCAATAACTGAAGCCCCTCCACAATCTCAAGTTCAAGTACCCAATTACAACTCCACTGCTTTCATCCAGATAACTCCAGAAAGTACCCAGACACCAACAATTTTTGACTCCCTCTGAGAATTATATTTTAATAATTATTATTCCTCTTCATGGTCTCTCACCCACCTTACACCCTCACATTACTGTTTATCAAAATTAAATTCCTTGCTCTAGCAATGTAAACATCTCCTTATTTTATAACCTCATTAATTTTACTTCTTTTTCATTCCTCAGATACTTGTGTAAAACAATACCCAACCTTGCTAAATATCTGCTGGTTTGGCATCTGTACATGTAACCATGCTAACTAGTCTCACTTTGAATTATTGCCACTTTCTCAATTGAGCCCTTAATGCTGCCTGAAACCTACACTACATTTCCCTTATCCATCCACTTACCCATGCTCCTAGACAATTACTGTCTCCCATTTTCTCTGCTGAAATCTTCAAAATTCTGTCTTTTCTTCTTACACACCGACTATGAACTTGTTTCTGACTTTAACAAGAAAATAAAAGCAGTCATAAGAAAAATAATATCCATAAGCAAGCTATAATCACCCTTTCTATTTGTTTCCATGATTCATTTTATTAATATGGATTTACTTTTTGCTTTCGTCTAAGGCCAACTCATCAACTGATGCATTATATCTCATATTCTCTCACTTAAATCCAGGCCATTGTTCCAGAAATACCAGCTCTCCCTCTATTGAATCTTTCCTATTTGTATACAATCATACTAATATTATCCTACGGTAAAAGTTTAATAAACAAATCCCTCTTTTGAGTTCATATCAAATGTTACCACTCAAAGGTTCGATGTTTTCATTTACAGCAGTAATTCTCCAAAAAACAGCAGAGGTCTTCACTTCCTCTGCTGCCTGAAACTCATTCCAATAAGTTTTGTCTCTAGCACACCACAAACTCTGGTCACGATCAACAACAACCATGACCTTGATAAATCATATTGTCAATCTCAGCTCTCATCTCACTTGACATAGCCATACAATTAACACAGATGATCTGGACTCCCCTTTGTCATACTATTTCACTTAGCTTCCAGAAAAGAAACATCCTCCCTTTTCTTCCTACCTCTTAATTGCTTCTAATTCTTCCCAGTATCTTTGCAGATTCTGAATAATCTCTCTGACTTTTTAACATTGGAGGACTCAGAGCTCTCAGTTCTGGACTTCTTCTGAGGTGGCTAACTTCTTGCCTTGGGGAACTGAGAAACCTTGTCATAGGAGCATAAATATTAATGTAACCTCATCTTTGTTGTCACATGCAATTATTTTTATCTATAAAGATGATAAAGTGTTGTATGTTATACGTGTGTGGGAGTCAGAGAGGGGATAGTTGAAAAAAATAATTTCTGCTGTTGCAATAGCTCAACATAAATCCTGGGGAGGAAAAAACTAAATTTTTCCTGGGTCAAGTCTTCTTAAAATAGCCAACATGTAGTAAAAAGAGCATGGGGGAAAATCTGGCATACCAAGATTTGATTCCTGTGTTTGCCAATTATTAGTATGACTTTCCGATTTTATTTTGAGATTTCTCATCAATAAAACTTGGCTAGGAAACAATACTCTATATTTTTACAAGTGATAAAACCAGAATTTGGCTTCTACCTCTTGTCCTAAGAATTATTTTTTTTTTTCTTCTGATATTCAAAGACAGTCATTCCACTTGGACTCCTGACCCCACCTTTCTTTGTCATCTTTAGACCTTACACCAACATTTAGTTACTCTCTCTTCTGACTTCCTAAAATGCTTCATTTCATTACTTGACAGGCTTGCTCAAGTCTCTAGAATCCTAAAATAAAGTCATACTGGGCATTCTAGCAGACTGTATATACTAGTGCCTCGATTTCAATAAGCTCTAAAATAATTTATATATTTTCCATTAAACATAGATCTCTATTAATTTCCATGCCAATGTTCAGCATCGTTATTCAGCCAGTTACCTAGCATAGAAATTTAGAATTGCCTCCTTGACTTAACATCTTCCATATCCACCACTTCTAATTAATTACCAAGTCTTATTTATTGTATCTCCTAATTTTTTCTTAAATCTATACCCCTCCTTTTCATCTTTATTGTCACTACCATAATTCAATACTTCATCATCCATTTCTTAGAATATGGTAATGTTCCTTCTAGTTTGATTGGCATACCTCCCTTATTATACCCCATCAGTTCAAGTTCACATAGATACCTCAAGCTGACAATCTCAGCTCCCTGCTTAAAGCAAGTCATTCCTCATTTTGTTGCATTTCTTAAACTTTTCCAACAATATACTCCTAATGGGCAAAGAAGAGTGGCTTGCCATGTACTTTAAAATTTGTGTGCTCTATTTCATGATATCTCTGTTTGTTATAATATAATACAAAAAATATTTTTTCACATCTTATAATGTGTTTAAGGGAATCTTTCTTTTTTGCAATACATTCTACTTTTCTGCTTGTGTATTTGGATCCTCTACTAGATTAAAAGCTACTTGATGGAAAGAAATTTTTCTGATTCTCTTTGTTTCATCAGTGTGGTGCATATTGTCCAATTCATAGAGAGAATTCAATACATATTAGTCAAATGAATGAGAAAAAGGTAAAAGGATAATGTTGACCATTATCTCAAGTTAGAAGTCACATATTCAGATACTCAGATTGAATCCATATTTATTTCTGCTCTGTCTATTTCTGCCTAATAGGAGGGTGGCAATCACTGTGAAATGAATCTCTTCTATTCTGCTTCTTTATTATCTATATTCTTGATTTCTTTGCTTGTGTTCTACACTATTGCTCCTTCCCTTTCAGGTTTTCTCTTTTATCATAACATGTATGCTCTCTTCCTTTCTATGCTACTTTTAGAAATGGCAATTAAAATGATTTGCTGGGGCAAGCATATCTAGTAGTCCCCTGATATATGTTTCAACTACTATTTTAATAATTGAATTCCTAACTTTTGGCTGGGCACATGGCCACTGGAAATACAGATGTAGTCCCCAGCTTTCATTAAAAGCTATTTGTGGTAAAATAACTAACTTTTTGGCAGAAATGCTCTGTGGGAATTCCAGGAAGTGGCCCTAAATAGAAGAACCACCATACAGCCATGGGCTCTCTTCAAATTCCACTTACATAAGACAACAATTAAGTTATATCTTGTATTAGTGGACTGTTCTCCTGCAGTTTCTATCTGTTGTAGCTGAACACAATCCTAACTAATGCATCTAAAGGAAATTTATTATATTAACAGATGCCACTAGAATTCCTCTCAGAACAGGGACTGCAGTGCTTGGGTTTTGAAAGCAAGTGCCCCTAAAGTCTTGGATTTGGGAAGAACTAATCATAAGAAGAAAGAAAAGGATAGAGGAGAGAGAGAGAGAAAAGAACATGGAAGAGAAGAAACATAGTGGAAACATAATGTGGAAACAACCACAGTGTGGTTGTCTATCCTAATATCACAAAACTCTTGATGTGATTAGAATGGAAGGAGGTTTGATTGGGACAGAGCTGAGGCAGTTTGCCTGTAAGCAGGGCAAAGAAGCTTAAGGAAAACAGAAAGTATTGGGAACTTTCTGAAATCAAGGTGATATTTTGGGGATTTTATAAGCCATGAAATTGAGGTTCAGTCAGATATAGCTATACGTGATAGAAGTATTTGGAGCTCATAATCAGTAGTGAACACTCATATTTAATTTTCATGATATAAAAAATATAGAGGCACTTAAAGTCACAAAACAAAACAAAACAAAGACAGTATCAAAATTATTAGTTGGGAAATTCTGAATAGTCCTTAGGGCCACCTGAATCTGAAAGTATCAAGCCTATAGAAAAGTCCTCCCATATAAGAAAGGAGTATTAGGTAGCTGCACAAAAAGAAAGATCTCTATTCACTGGTATGGAATTAATTCCAGGATGTATTAGTAAGCTAAAAAAAAAAACAAGGTGCAAAAGATTATATACGTACGTATGTATGTAAATGTATATGTACATTTCAAATCTTTTGGGTAAAAAAGGGGAAATAAGAAACTATACACATATCTACTTCTTTTTGCAAAGGAAACACAGGTTATGCAATTTAACTGGCATCCTTCTTAAGTGATGCTATATCACTTAATGTGGATGCCTGGGCATCAAAATGAATGCCTATGAGGTTCCTTTGCAAATTATTGTTGATGTTAATTTTGTTCTTCATCAAATGACCCACTCCTGCTGATTAAGCCTTTATTAATGATTCTTGATTGAATTAAATTTTATATGTCTGCTGTAAAAGATTATTATATAACTTTATTATTTCTTCTCTATTTATTGATATTCTACTGAATTTCCTTATTATTTATTTATTATTACTTCATTTTGCAAATGTGTATGCCTATATGCAAGTATTTATTTTAATGTGAACTTATAGATTCTTACTTTATTCAATGAGATAAAATCAATACATGTCTTTATATATTTTGATGCTCAAATTGTGCCTATTTGGCTAGCTGGAACACCTTTCATCTGGATGCTCTATCCTTTTGATACACCCCCATCAATAATTATTTTTAATCATTTTCATATTACCTGGCACAGCAAGTTATTTCTGGGTCATTCTGTAGCTTTTCCATCCCAGACCTGGAATCAGTCATTTCTCTTGGTTTCTGATAAATTTCTTCCTAACAAGTTACTCTAAAACTTAGTGGCTTAAAGCAATACTCAACATGTCTTCTCTCTCACACTTTCTATGGGTCAGAAATTCAGGAGTGCTTGTCTATGTGTTGCTGGCTTGGGTTTCTTGTGAGGTTTCTTAGGTGTCCACTAGGCCTGCAGTAATCTGATAGGTGAAGAGTGACACTTCTCTGAGTGTACCTTTTTGTATAATTTTGGCTATCTGAATCAACTTTTAATATTGTATGTAGTCTTAAAATTTAAATTAAATTAACAAGATGGAAAAGAAATAGTAAATGCAAAAAAAGGAACAAATGAAGCCAACTGGATTTCAAATAAATAAAATAATCACATTGAAAATGGAGATTTTTAAAAGGAAAGAACGGGTTCTATTAACTTTTTTTTTTAGCTTTATTCTTTTTTAAATTGGGGTATAGTTGCTTTACTATGTTGTGTTAGTTTCTACTGTACAACAAATTGAATCAGCTATAGGTATACATATATCCCCTCCCTCTTGGACCTCCCTCCCACCCCCCCACCCCCACCCAGCCATCTAGGTCACCACAGAGCACCGGGCTGAGCTCCCTGAGCTATACAGCAGGTTCCCACTAGCTATTTGTTTTACACATGGCAGTGCACATACGTCAGTCCCAATCTCCCAATTCATCCCACCCCTCCCCACCCCTCACGTCCATTCCTGATGTCTGCATCTCTATTCCTGCCCTGCATATGGGTTCATCTGTACCATTTTTCTAGATTCCACATAACTGCGTTAATATATGATATTTGTTTTTCTCTTTCTGACTTACTTCACTCTGTATGACAGACTCTAGGTCCACCCACATCTCTACAAATGACCCAACTTTCTTCCTTTTTATGGCTGAGTAATATTCCATTGTATATATGTACCACATCTTAATTTTTAAATACATTTCAACAACTTTAAAAATCCTTGAACTTTTCTCAGTAAGCATGTAAATATAAACTCTGAAACAATTTTACGTTTATTGAAGGACTTTTAAGTGAGTAAATTTATATTGAAATTCATTATTTCATCATTTCAAATATTTGTATATACACACATACTCACAAACACGCACACATACACCCTATATGTTCTGGCTCTGTTCACTGAAAAGCCCAGGAGCAATGATGTATCAATACAAATGAGTACATCTAATGTCATTGATTCTTGATTCCTGTTGTAATCAGCTTCTAAGATTTAACCCAATGACACTTACCTCCTCCTACCGTTACCCTACATGGTTCACTCTCACAGTGAATCAGGGCTTGAATGACCAAGAGATACCAGATGTGATAGTGTGTGACTTCCAAGGCTAGGTCATAAAAGATATTAATACTTTTAAATCATTTGTTTGCATCTATCACTCTGGGGGAAGCCAGCCACATTATTATGAGAATACTCCAGCCAGCCTAGGGAGACGCCCACACTGGAGAGCACGCTAAGGTCTCTGTCAAACAACCAGTACCAACATGCCAACCACATGAGCGGTCCATGTGGCTCCTTCAGCCCTCAGTCAAAACTTCAGGCCACTGCAGGCCCAGTGGACAGCCAACTGAGAAAACTCATAAGAAGCCCTAGCCAGAAACACCCAGCCTGAATCCCTTACCCACAGAAGCTGTGCGAGATAACAAATGTTTAATATTGTTTTAAGCCATTGAATGTTGAGGAGACTAGTTAGGCAACAGTTGAGCCCTAATAACGGTTTCTAAATACCATTACTTACTAAAAGAAATGGCAAACCCTTGGTAAAATGACTGATTCTAGGTCTGAGACAGGGAAGTTTGATGATGAGACTGAAACATCTTACTTTGCCAGAAAATAAGGAAGTGCCTAAAGATGATGACGGGATTGTGGAAAAAAGCTAGAGGAGTCAGCTGGCAGTGTTCCAAATAAGCCCAACGGGTGCAATTTACCATCCAAGGGCAGAAATTTACTAACGGTCTTACTGAATAAGGTGAGAGTCTGTGAGCCTACAATGAAAATAATCACATGCATGTCTGTATCTCTGTGTGCATAAATATATAACTAAAGAATAAATAACTTGTGAAGAAGGGACATTCTTCATTTCAGTATAGTATCAACTAATAAATAGAGAACAGATTGTATAGTTAAATAATTACCTTTACAGCTAACACTGTACAAATTGACTCTGGAAAGAATCAGCAATACATGCTTAATCAGTAGGAGGAGGGCATTTGATGGAGAACAAGGTATTTACATATTCTTATAGGATAGGACCTCTTCTCAAATTAGTTATTAGTTACAAAAGGAAAAGTAGTAATTATGAAGTGGATAAAATAGACAATATTTTATCCAAGTGAGCGAAATTAACATCACCAATAAATTGCCAAGGAACATCCTAGGCCTCCATCGTGATGTCCTGAGAAGGACACAGAATTACGTTAAGAATTGTGCCAGCCAAAAATGCATAACCTGAATCTAATCATGAGGAAACAGCAGACAAATCCAAACTGAGAGATAGTCTATAAAATAACTGGCTTGCATTCTTCAAGGAATCTCAATGTCAAGAAAGTCAAAGAAAGGCTGAAGAACTGTCTCAGATGAAAGAAAACTAAAGAGACAAGCAAACTTTATTCATTACATGACCTGGATGAGATCCTGCACTGAAAACAATCCTGCACGGGACATTATTGGCACGATTGAATAAATTGGAGTGGGGATTGTAGGTTAGAATAAAGTATTGTATTACTGTTAAATTTCACAAATTTATTAATTTTAAGGAGGTTGTTTAAGATAATAGCCATATTCTTAGTTAATGCAAATTGAAACGTTAAAAGGATTAAAGGTAATGATTCCTGAAACCTACTCTTATACGTTAAAAAATGCATACAACAAACACAGACACAGACACACACCCACACAGATACGGAATATGTTGAGAGAGACAGAGACAGAAACAGAGAGACAGAGACAGAGAAATCACAGAGGAAATGAGCTAATAATTGGTAAAATTGCACAAGGGAGATTTTATTCTTGTAACCTATCCAAAGCTTGAAATTATAATTCTTAGGGAAATTTTCATTCCTTTAACATTTTATTTCAAATTAGTGCCTTTTTTGAGAGCAGAGAAAATGGTGAAAATTTAAGATTTGAAGGGTAATTCAATTTTTGGTGGTCAGAAGGAAGCAAGAGGAGTCGACTTCTGTATAAGGACAACAAATGACAATTTCTATTAAGCAAAGACAAAATCATGGGCATGCTTGGGGCAGGAAGAAGGAGAGGACAAGCTATAATAAAGAAATTCATCCCGGAGTACAAAGAATTAGACGAGGGATTCAGGATTTATCTAGGCAATGATAAGCTAGTTATAACCTTGTCCTTGTTTGTATCAATTTTGATTTTCTGCTAAACCTGGAAATTTTTGTAGTGCTATGAATTCTGCCTAATCATATATGGAAAAGTAATATTGTATTTTGCTAATTGGATCTAATTATGTAAGTTTCAATTTCAATTTTTAAATCCAATTCAGAATTTCTCAGTACATTGAAGTTTCTCCCTTTTCCCCTGTTCTTTTTTCCCCTAGATGTGATCTAAATAAACAGGAGTGAGGTGTGAGGTGACCTAAATAAGGGTGAGGGTATGAGAGGAATGACATAGGCAAAATTAAGAAGGTAAGTCAGATTTTCTTTCTTTATAAATCTTTGGTTTAGAGCAGCATCTTTTCTCATCTCTTCAGGCTTTATTCCCACATCCTCCACTGCTGATTTGCCACTGTCTTCCTCACTCTGCCAAACATTCATGACATTGACATTTTGTTATGAACACAAGCCAGTTATTCTGTAGGCTACTAGGCCACTGAAGTGACTCTTTCTCTTCATCAGATACAAGGCCTCTCCAGTTCCACTGGCCCACTCTTAGCTTTCTTTAATTTTTTTAAAGATATGGGACATTTTATAATAATTTGTTGTACCCCACAGAGTCATCAGAGGTTGGGGAAATGGGTATATCTGACACTTTTTGAACAAACATTTTTCCTCTATTGTAACTCTTCTTTGTTGATGCCCTAGGGGAAAGTGGAAGCCTTTATCTATGACACCATTGTCCACTTTATTTCCTCTTTTATGTGATCTTTGCAGGGATCTGCCTAGATTATTTCTTTCTCTTGGAAAACAGGCTCTTATATAATCAACATATACCTCTCACACCCCCAGCACCAAGACACGCACACATGCTCACATGTGCAAACTTTTTTTTTTTTAAAGCATAAATTATGCTCTGAATCCACCAAACTCTTAACCTGTGGATTAAACAAACAAATCAGTTTCATTCTAAAAATCTTACCTCTTGAAAATCTCAAATCACCTGACTTATTAGATATTTGTTGCTGCTTAAGATACTCAGTGACTTCTTTTGTGTGTGTGTGCTTTCTTTACTAGAGAAAATAAAACCTTTTAGGCATGGCAGCCATTGATCCAGTGAAGAGTAGGAAAGAAAGTATTAGAAATAGCAACAGCAGAATGACTTTAATGTTACCAGAGTTTTATCCCATTTTTCAATTTATAATGTAGTTAATGTTTAATCCATCAATGTATTTATACACCCCTACTTTGTGCCAGGCAATATATAAGGCACATTTGGATGACTAAACCATAGTTTCTGTCCTCTTGGTATCCATGATAAATACAGAGGGAAAGTATGTTCATAGGAGTTCAAAGGATGGACCTTAAACTCGTCAGTTGGGGTGCAGCTTAGGAGTGACTTCTAGAGGAATTCTGATACTCTGGACTTGAGACAAGACTGTGCCAGAGCAGCCACTGCCCCCTAAGCAGGGCTTGTGCATTCTGGAAGTTTCTTATAATCTGTAAGATATATGGCTTCAGAGTTTGTTTCATCAACCTACCTCTGAGCACTACTGAACAGCAGTGATAGAAACACAGACACTAGAAATACAATCCTTTACTATAACTGGTCTGGCAACATTGAAACAATAGTCATCATAGCACAACTCTACTAAGCTGCACATGTGCAGAAAATAGAAGACAGCAGGACACCCAACTGCTGCTGTAAAGTGAGCTGAAATGGGGGTAATCACAAGCAGAGAGGGCAGCAGAAACATGCTAAGGATTCATAGAAGCACAGCCTCAAGCAATGTAGCATAACTGAATATATGAGAAGGAGCATGCTGCTGAAGGAATGAAAGAAGAAACTTGCTCTTAAAAACCGATCTCTGATGAAACAAGACAGTGTCATGCACCTATATGCAGCTCTGTTAATTTTTGGTTTTAAATAACAAAGATTAGTATGCAGGTCAAACACTGTTAGAAAGTGTGCGTTTATCTAGTGTATTTGAGTTGTATTATAGTAATTTTTACTTATTATTTTCCTAGTTAAATTAACAATTTTTTGCATAATAGATCAAGAACAATTCTATTAATTTCTTAAAAGACGTAGACAGTTAATTTGGAGGGGCAGATGGCATATTTTTTCCTCTCTGTCTCTTGATCTTGAAGTATTATATATTCATATAGAAAAATCAGGAAAAGAAACTAAAAAGGGAAAGAACAGAGGTGAGAGATTACTTTTGCTTCTACACTGTCTCAGCATAACACAAAGGAATAAACCTGCTTTATGAAGGTAGCTTATGGAAATAATTCTCATTATTTCAAGCATGTATACTTATTCATTCAATGCATTCAAGTATTTACCCAGTATTGTATGCATACACCATGCTACTCACACCTGGAGACAAGGGATGCAGACAGAGACTATTGGCATGCATGATAGGAGCTTTTACTTTTCCTTCCAGATTTTAGCTATAGGTAGGTAAAGGGAGTAAACTTATTTCCATGCAGGGAGTGTTACTCACTCCATATAACAAGAAGTACTTAGCTCTCACAGACTGAAATTCTGGCAAACATCCATTGAACCTTAGAACAACTTCCAGAATTACAATGACTTTAGATACAGAATCAACAGTACATCATTATGATGAAAGTATCTTTTTTTCCCTCTTGCCTGTAGAAAATTTTGTGGCAAAGGTGGGCTAAAAGGTTGGAAATTAAAGAAAATGTAAGGGAATTAAATGGCTAGTAAATCATTAGAAGGGATAATTTAATTTAAAAGGATTATGAAAGCACACAGAGGCTTTTCAAGGTCAATTTTTTAGATAGTTCAATTTCAGTGTATTTTTTGAGCTGATTCGATTGAGGTCATTTAAAATTTTGCAAGATGGCTTTCCTTATTCTCGAAGGCATTAATGAGGTACAGTTTAATTGAACTACCTGGAAAGCGAGTGAATTTGATTATAAAGGTACATAGACAATTACTCAGTTTATGCTAGTTGAATGCCATTCACTTCAGTGATGATTTTATGCACATTCCACGTTCCTTATTAGCTGTGCAGTTACTGCCTCAGTGGAAACATTTACCAATTTCTATCAAAGACTGGAATTACTGAAGAAGAGAAGGCAAAAATGAAGGGGTGGTTTCCTCCTATCTGACTGTAACACTAGGAGCTTTATTTACAGCAGCTTTGAATTAGCTGCAAAGCATACACTTCCACATTCTTTTTAATAAAAGGGATTATTTTCATTTCCTAATAAAAGTTCCCTCCATCTCAGTACAGGGCAAACTTCTCAGATTCTGCAAAGATCAAAGGTCGAGACTATAAATCCTTTTTTTCAAAGTCAATTTCCATAGCCTGTGAGTTTTATTATTCAGCCTACAGTGGACAGGTTTCAGTGTTTAATGGATCTAAAAGGAATAGAATTTCTAAAACCCTAAAATGCTAATGGGGGAAAAATCACTATTTAGACTGTATTGAGTTATAATTTCCTTGCATGCTTTTCTTATTAATTACTTATTTATTTATGCATGAAAAAATAATGCTGTTTCTGATTTCATTATACAAACTCATATCAAAAACTCTGTTTTGGAATGTAATACTTAGAATAAAAACCATCATTCAGCTAAGCAGTTATTCTTGGGTTTCATGTTTATGTCACTTGAATGAGATTGCCATCCCTGGGAGGAAAAGATAATAAGTCAGAACCTGTCAGCCTTATTAAATTTGGCTAGTCTCTTTGCCCCATTGCTGAATGCTTCCTGGTTGAAATCAACCCCATGAGAATAAGGATTATTCTTAAGGTGATTGAAGTAATACTCTTTTGTGCTAGCAAACTGCTACCCTATGCTGGTTTATTCCTTTAGTGAAAACCAAATTCAAAATTACAATTTTGTAGAAACTATTTGAGTATAAGAAGATTATGTTTATAGTTTTAATTGCTATGTCTCTATCAGTAAGCAAGGAATAAATCTTTTAACATTTTGAAAGTGCAAAAATTTATTTGTGCTGTGAAAATTCCATTTGTTCTTCTTAGAGTAGTAGATATACTAACGAGAGTGAATTATTATCATCTTTTCTCATTAGCACAACTTGCACGTATATACTTTGACCTTCAAAATTCCCCCCCAAAATTAAACCATAACCAAGATGTTCAATTTTATCAATAAAGTCATGGTGAATGTTGGGTCCCATCAGATTCCTCATTGTTTTTGATATTCACATGATCTATTAATATTTATTACATATTCAAATGAAATCATCTTGTTCTCAAAAATATGTGGTAAATAGCTTTTCACTTCTAACAGACCTTAATAAATAATGTCATTTTCTTTATCTCAAGGAGTTCATTTTCAGCCATATAATCATTTATTTTGAGCCCTTCATAACTTTTCCCACACCCTTTCTAAGTCAGTCATCTTACATGTAACCGATAAGGGAACACAGTTCTCATAATTCTAAACAAAATGAGAGGCTTTCTCAGAAAGCTCACCCCATCTTCCTTTCGTTATGCACTCCTGGCAAGACGTTAATCTTTAATTTAAATGTGTTTAATCTACTTCCTCTTATTATCCTAGGCCAGATCTTCATTATCCATCACCTTAGACTATGGAAATGATTCCCTGAAGTGCCACCTGTCCCTCACCTACATTGCTCACAACTGTGCCTTCTCATACCATTTTCTCCATGATTAACTGCCAAAATCAGAGTAGGATTTTAGCCAGGCACTCAGGGTTGACCTCAGCCTGTGCCAAGTCTCCTTTTCTGATCTTACAATTCTGTTCTCTTCTGCACAGCCTAATGCTAAAGAACAAATCATACAACATGCCACTTTGCAATAAACTTAAGCCTTCTCCAAAGGCACTTTTCTCTACCTGGAAATTGCTATAATTCATTTCAAACTACAAGAATTATTACATTTCCACTAAGCCTTGCTCAAAAATGACCCATATGCTAATATTTTCCCTGAACATAAGTTCTCTCTCACTTTTGAACTGCAATATTTTGTTTGCACATGATACATGAAATTCAGTCCATTCCATTTTTATATTTTTAAATATATGTTATAGTTCTCTTTATCAATTAAAAACTTTCTGGGCTTCCCTGGTGGCGCAGTGGTTGAGAGTCTGCCTGCTAATGCAGGGGACACGGGTTCGAGCCCTGGTCTGGGAAGATCCCGCGTGCCGTGGAGCGGCTGGGCCCGTGAGCCACAATTACTGAGCCTGCGCGTCTGGAGCCTGTGCTCCGCAACAAGAGAGGCCGCGATAGTGAGAGGCCCGCGCACCGCGATGAAGGGTGGCCCCCGCTTGCTGCAACTAGAGGAAGCCCTCGCACAGAAACGAAGACCCAACACAGCCAAAATAAATAAATAAATAAATAAATAATAATTAAAGGTGCTAATAATTTAAAAAAACAAAACAAAAAAAACTCTCTGAAGATAGAGGCAATATTAATCTATATTTTAGTAGTTTTCAATTTATACTTTATGAATAGTACTTTTGAAACAGTACTTTTGAAATAATTATTAGCCTTCATTAATTTATTCAAGTATTAGTGAAGTACCTGTTAATATAAAAACAATAATGTAAAACTTATTCATAGGTAATACTTTTGAACGATTCTGTCAAGAAATATTTTTAGTGTTTTATGTTTATCAACTTAGGCTTATTCTCAAAAAAACAAAATTGGGACGGTTATAACTACCTTATTTTACAAATAATGACTCTGAGTGTTAACTAAATGACTTTTTAAGGGGCACAGACATAATTAGGAGAGCAGATGTTTGATCTCTTATCTTTTTGAAGCCATAAGTAATGCTCTTAACTATTATCCAGGAAATAATTTAACATTATACATTGTCTTTAAAAAGTATTTAATAGAAAGGATATACTAAATAACAGTTTAAAAACTGATAAACAGTTGCTCAACTAAATCCTCAGAAGTCCCAGAGGGTGAAAAATCAATGTAAATTGATACGATCAAAAGTTTTCATGCAGCATATGGGTATTTGGATGGGCTTGGAAAAATGGGATGGACAGGAATGTGATATGTGTCATGATGATGAAGGTACTTCCAGTTTCAACCACTAAATAAATAGAAACACAGATAACTAAAGATTAGGTGTGTTCATGAACAATGACATATTTCACTGGAGATGATTTTTGATTATTACAGCATGAATATGGAAAAGTTACTTAATACAAAGTAATACATATTTCACCTACATCCATTGTAATTATGATACAAAAATATTTGTTTCAAATACCTCCACTTTTAAGTTTTGGTTTTGAGCATAAGAAGCTTTGATAAAGGTTATTCTAAAGTCAACTGGGTAAGTCCTGTATTAGTCTGCTTGGGCTTCCTTATACCGCAGGGCGGTATAAACAACATAAATGTATTTTCTCACAATTCTGGGTGCTCGAAGCCCAAGATCAAGGTTCCAGCAAGGATGGCTTTGGTATGACCTCTCTCCTTGGGCTTGTCGATGGTGGTCTTCTCACTCTATCCTTGCATGACCTTTTCTCTGTTTTTGAGTTTGGAGAGAGAGGTTTCTCTTCCTCTTCTTATAAGAACACAAATCCTATCAGATTAGTCGCCTTGCCTTTATGATCACATTTTGGCCTTAATTACTTTCTTGTTGGACTTATCTCCAAATACAGTCACACTGGGCTTTAAGGCTTCAACATATGAATCTGAGGGGGAGGGTACACAATTCAGTCCAAAACAATTTCAGTCTTCAGGTACTTACTCTGTAGAGAGATTACAGAGAATAACCATCTCTGATGACATATATATATATTTTCCCAGGAAGTATGATTAGAAAAATTACATACTAAAAGACTAATAGGTATTCTATAATATGAGTCTACAGTTGTTCAATAATGATTCATAAGTCTCAAGGAAAATATTAAGAATATGAAAGTCCCAAATTCAACAGTGATTGCTGTTTAGTGTCAAAATATTTAAAAAATCATTCCATCTCTTTTGTATTCAGAAATAAGAGTTTAAGCCTGGCATATATCAATAAATGTCAACAAGATAATATGTATATTTGAAAAGTCTATATTTGCACAAGAGATTTTAGATTTTTCCTTTTGTAAATTTCAGAATTATACTAGACAGTCTGATTGCTCTTGGTGCTTGTGTAATTAAGACTCACAGACACCTAAAAACTTCAAAAAAAAACCATCAAATAATCTCTTGACAATATGGAAACATCTGTCACCATGTCATTTGGGGCACAATACTGCCAACTTATTTTTTCTTTTCCTCTCCATATAGTGTCAGTTATTACTAAATTTAAAATAAAATTCAGATAAAAATTAATATCTTGTATTAATCTTTCTCTAATTCCATCCATTTAACCATTTAAAAAAGTAACTAATTTAACCCAGAATAAAATTTATTTTGCTTATCCATGTATTGCAACATTAATGTATACTAACTCAAATGTTCCTTTCTTTTTCAAGAAACATAGCTTAATGATATTTCCAATGTGAATGGAATTAAGGAATCAAGTGTTCAAATTAAGCTGCTTAGTTTTGTCTCTGAGTCCAATGTCTGATTTAATCTTATTTTACTCTATTGAAGCAAAAGATAAAAAGCGTATAACACTGTGAAGTCCTTAATTTGATGCTGATTTGTAGTGACATTTTATCAATACATTTTTTTCCCCTTTTTTTCCTATTAATCCATTACTTCTAGTTGTGTTCTTTGTTTCACATTTAATTATAGTCATCATTTTTAGGGATGTTTCTATACAAACAAAAAATAAAATAAGAGTAAAAATATACAAATTTAAATCTTACCAACTTTGCATTTGACAGAAATTCGGCTGATTCTAAAGGATATTTCACTTTAGCTTAACAAATTCTCTCTCTATAAAAATATATAATAGTAGTATACACACAATAAAAAATGTTTTAACTTTATAATATTGGGTGAGCCAAAAAGTGCCTTTGTTTTTTTAAGTAAAAATAAAAGACACATTTTTCATCTTCACCAAGAACTTTATTGAACAGCATATTCACCCTTTTGTTCCACTACCTTCTGCCATTTTTCAGGCAACTTCATAATTCCATCTTCCCAAAACTTTTTATCTTTTTGAGCAAAGAACTGTTCCAGGTGCCTTTTATAGTCTTCCAGGAAATTGAAATTTCTTCCATTAAAAGAATTTTGTAAAGACCAAAGTAAATGGGAATCTGAAGGTGCAATGTCTGGTGAATACAGTGGATGAATCAGAACTTCCCAGCCAAGCTGTAAGAGTTTTTGCTTGGTCATCAAAGAAACATGAGGTCTTGCATTATCCTGATGGAAGATTATGCGTTTTCTGTTGACTAATTCTGAACGCTTTTCATCGAATGCTGCTTTCAGTTGGTCTAACTGGGAGCAGTACTTGTTGGAATTAATCATTTCGTTTTCCAGAAGGAGCTCATAAGGGAGGACTCCCTTCCAATTCCACCATATACACAACATCACCTTGTTTGGATGAAGACCAGCCTTTCGTGTGGTTGGTGGTGGTTCATTTCGCTTGCCCCACATTCTCTTCTGTTCCACATTGTTGTACAGTATCCAATTTTCATCCCCGTCACAATTTGAGAGGGTGTGGAGAAAAGGGAACCCTCTTGCACTGTTGGTGGGAATGTAAATTGATACAGCCACTATGGAGAACAGTATGGAGGTTCCTTAAAAAACTAAAATTAGAACTACCATACAACCCAGCAATCCAACTACTGGGCATATACCCTGAGAAAACCATAATTCAAAAAGAGTCATGTACCACAATGTTCATTGCAGCTCTATTTACAATAGCCAGGACATGGAAGCAACCTAAGTGTCCATCAACAGATGAATGGATAAAGAAGATGTGGCACATATATACAATGGAATATTACTCAGCCATAAAAAGAAACGAAATTGAGTTATTTGTAGTGAGGTGGATGGACCTAGAGACTGTCATACAGAGTGAAGTGAGTCAGAAAGAGAAAAACAAATACCATATGCTAACACATATATGTGGAATCTAAAAGAAAAAAAAATGGTTCTGAAGAACCTAGGGGCAGGACAGGAATAAAGACACAGACATAGAGAATGGTCTTGAGGACACGGGGAGGGGGAAGGGTAAGCTGGGACAAAGTGAGAGAGTGGCATGGACATATATACACTACCAAATGTAAAATAGATAGCTAGTGGGAAGCAGCTGCATAGCACAGGGAGATCAGCTCAGTACTTTGTGTCCACCTAGAGGGGTGGGATAGGGAATGTGGGAGGGAGACACAAGAGGGAGGAGATATGGGGATATATGTATATGTATGGCTGATTCACTTTGTTATACAGCAGAAACTAACACACCATTGTAAAGCAATTATACTCCAATACAGATGTTAAAAAAAAACTTAAAAAAAAAAAGAACATTTTTGTTATGTTTAAGTAGAGAATTACATGCAGAAATATGGTCAAGAAGGTTTATTCTGCTTAACTTATGTGGAACTGAAACATTAAAGCGATTCACATAACCAAGCTGGTGCAAATGATTTTCAACACTTGATTTGGATATTTTGACTATGTCAGCTGTCTCCCATGTGGTATAATGTTGATTGTTCTCAATTATTGTTTTTATTTGATTGCTATCAACTTCAACTGTTCTACCTGGCTGTGGAGCATCGTCCAGCAAGAAATCTCCAGCATGAAACTTTGCAAACCACTTTTGACATGTTCGATCAGTCACAGCACCTTCTCCATACACTACATAAATCTTTTGGTGCATTTCAGTTGTGTTTTTACCTTTCTTGAAATAATAAAGCATAATATGCTGAAAATGTTGCTTTTTTTCTCCATCTTCAATATTAAAATGGCTACATAAAAATTCACCAATTTTGATAAGTCTTTTTTTAAATGCATGCTAATATGACAGCTGTCACATACAATCTAACAAAATTGTTTCAAATGAAGTTAAAGACAACTAAGTGCTACTAGAGCCATATTATGGGAAAAAACGAAGGAACATTTTGGCCCACCCATAAAACAAACTACTTTTAAGCATATTCAAATTCTAGCTTGCTCTCTCTTCCTTTCCCACACAATTTATACAGTAAATAGATAGTATTTCATTTTTTTGTATGTGTATGTTTATAATATATATATATATATATATACACATTCTCATATAGGTATGTAGATCATCTTCATATATGAATATAATACATAAGTATGACATGGTAAGTAGAAATTATTCTATTTGTTCATTAACTTTAAAAGCCTAAGTTCAAAAAAAAGTATTAATCATATAAGAAGAGATAGATCAATTGAGCTTTATTTAATTAATGACTAATTCATTAAAAAAATTCCATTAAGGAAGTGAAATATGAAAGTCATAATGAGTGAAATTTGCCACAGATAAAGCCTACAAAGGATATGAATCTAAATTACAAAAATAATCTTCAAAACATTAAAAAGGTTGATAAGCAAGTTTTAATACAACTAAGTTTTGAATAGGCACTGCTCTGATGAGCTATCCATGTCTAAAATATATAAAGTGTGCTCAGCATTATTTATCATCAAATAAATGTAAATTTAAACCATAGTTAGGTGGTATTAAACACTCAACAGAATGGCTAAAATTAAAATACTGATATTACCAAGTTTTGGCAAAGATGTTGAGCAACTAGATCTTTTATATTATTTGTGTCAGTGCAAATTAATACAATTATTTTGGGAATTATTTGGCATTATTAAATAAAATTAATCATACATGTATGATAAAGCCTGGCAATTCCACTCCTGATATATGCCCAAGAGAAATGAATGCCTAGAAGTTCCAAAAACATGGACAAAAAAATTCATAATTGCCTCAAATTAAGAGCAACTTAAATGACATCAAATGGATAAAATGAAATAAACTGATTTGTTCATACAATGAGTAATAAAAATTAAGAACATGCAACAAAATGGATGGATGATGTAGGGAGAATGAAGTCAAGACACAACAGAGTAGAACCTGCTCTTTAAAATGTTATTTATATTAAATTTTAAAATAGACAAAAATATTTTATGCAGATGGAGATCAAGATAGGTGTTACCATTGGGGAGGAATGTTAACTGGGAAGGAGCGTGAGAATGCATTCTGGAGTGCTGGAAATATTCTATAGCTTGATCTTGGCAGAATTTTCATGCTGTATGCTCACCTCATCTTGACTTACATTGAGTTAAACACTTAAGATATCTGTATGTGGCTTCATATAAGATAAACCTTAATTTTAAGAATATCGAAGAATAAGTCCTAAAACCTAAAATCTTAGTTAGACTATGGGGCACATTAAATGTTGAATATTGAGATGAAAACATACACACACGCAAATTTTTTTCTTACCCTTTTCTCCATTTATAATTAGTTTTCATCATTTTTTAGCCATATGGTCATGAACATTTAACTCAACCTTTCTACATTTGTTTTCTTATTCATTAAAAAAGGATTATAATATTTTTTCCTGTCTCGTACTCAGAGTTGTAAGAATTAAATAAAATAATGGTAGAATATTAATATTTGTTGAGCTTCAAATACACACCAGATACTGTGCTATCTATCTAATAGATAGAAAGATAGATAGATATAGATATATTTGATATGATATCTACGTATAGGATGACATTTATTAAAATATTGTCAACATTTTTTCCCTCCTACTTTATTACAGGAATTTGCTCAGTATCTCCCCCTCAACGTTCTCCCTCAAGAGGCAACTGTCTACCTTTAGAGGAATCTTTTGTGCTTTTTGACCCAGGAGAGGGGGTAAAGAGGAGATTAGATGGGAATACCATTGGGGAAAAGGAATAGGAACGTTGAGGAGGGTTTACAAAAGATTTTGAAAAGAGACCTTCAAAGAATGAGTGCATTTTTCAGGAAAGAAAAGGAAGAATTCAAGTTGTCTTTGCTGTGACGTTTGCATGTCATTAATATTGTTTGAGAAATGCAAAGAAAGGACCCGATTATGTGGAAATTTTCATAATGGGAGCTGGATTGTCTGCCTTTGTTCATAATACTTGTTTAATATTAAAACTATCAGATAATATTATACTCATAACAAGATTGCAAAGAGTTTATTAATATTTCTGGTTTTTTGATAAGGCAATTGAGCCTCTGAATATTTTAATAATAATTCTAAAGTTATTTGGCCACTAAAAGGCATTTCAACCCAAGCTTATATTAATATATTTTAAATACCATTTTCATTGACTACATAATGGCTTTTGTTTAAATGATTTCACAAATTGTAAACTGTATATGACACTATTTTCCTCAAAAAAAAAACAATTTTAAGAAAAAAATCAAATAGGATTTCTTTAACAAGTTAAAACTGTTTAAAGTTACACTCTATGATTCCTTTAACATTTAAAATAGTAGATGTGATGTTGCTATTTGAAATAAACTGTGTGGGGAGTGACCCTTTCATCACACTCTTCTTGCCTGACAGGGAAGCTGAGGATTGTTGCAGCAATTGAGAAGCCTCTGCCATTGAGGTAGAAAAAGGAAAAATAACTTTAATTATTTTTTTAAATAACTTTAATTCTTAAAAAGTTAATACACATTGTGTACAACATTTTAGTTAGGAATAGTTTTAGCTATTTAGTTAGGAATAGTGAGTAGCAGAAAATCCAAAATGAAAAGAGCTTAAAGAAGATAGAATGATACGAAAATAAACTATTGTCTTGATAATGCTGTGAAACAAACTATCCAGAAACTAAGTGGCTTAAAATAAGCACCATTTAATCTCCAGCACACATCCATAAATCAGTGGAGGTCAGCCTCTCTTCTGTAGGCTTTGCTCCTTATGGAAGATGGGGTCCAGTTCGGCCCTACACCCCTTTCATTCTCCTTGGAACAGTGAATAAGATAGTCATGGTGATGACAAATGCATGATACCAAGTCCACCTAACCAAGCACATTTCCACTTTCTGCTTGAATTAGGTCCAACCATACTGCATTGGTCAGAACATAGTCTCATGACTACTCTTAGAAAGAAGGCTGAACAATGCAGTCTGGGTAAGGTACTCTGGCTAGTCAGGTACCTGGTTAAATATTGCTGGTCCTTTTAGTGAGAAAGAATAGTACAAATGGGTATTAGGAACAATAATCAGTCAATACCACAATGGCTGATACAGGTCATTATCATAGAATCTCCAACAAACACAAATCAACAACTGTAAATAATGGTAAAATCATGTCATGTCAGAAAAACAGAAAATAATCTACTGATGTTGAGATACAAATTATATATATAATTTATATATAAATTATATATTTGTGTATATTTCTTCCTTAAAGGATGAAGAATATTTTGATATTTATAGTGAAGACTGGGGAAATGCAAGTCCTTGCTGTCTGTGGTTGTTATAAGAAAACTCACAGGAGGATTATATCTTAAAGAGGTTAGTGGTTAGTGGGGTATGGTTTTACCCTTCTAGAAAGTGTGTGTGTGTGTGTGTGTGTGTGTGTGTGTGTGTGTGTGTTTATCCAGGCTGTAATATTTTCCTGACTTCTCTGTACATCTTAGATATCTTCCTTTTCAGCTAATTTTAAAAGTATGTGAACCTGCTCTTAATAGGCAACAAAGATTATTTCCTCAGTAGTTCTGAGAGTTCAAGTTGTCTTCATTGTGCAGCCCCAGATTGTACCATCCACTCAGTTCTGTTTCTGGAGTTGCTAGTCACATATCATAAAAAGTGAATGGAACTCTTTGGACTTGCACAACACTGTGATCCTAAAATTACAAAAGCAATTTCTTATTAAAAACACTATTGTAGGGGCTTCCCTGGTGGCGCAGTGGTTGAGAATCTGCCTGCCAATGCAGGGGACATGGGTTCGAGCCCTGGTCTGGGAAGATCCCACGTGCCGCGGAGCAGCTGGGCCCGTGAGCCACAATTACTGAGCCTGCGCGTCTGGAGCCTGTGCTCCGCAACGAGAGGCCACGACAGTGAGAGGCCCACACACTGCGATGAAGAGTGGCCCCCGCTCGCTGCAACTAGAGAAAGCCCTCACACAGAAACGAAGACCCAACACAGCCATAAATAAATAAATAAATACTTTCAAAAAAAAAGTACAGCTTCTATATATTAAAATGAAAAACAAAACAAAACACTATTGTAGAAATGATGCTTATTCAAGATTGTAAGATGAATCTGTAGTCAATCCATTCTAAATTTTAGCTTTGGGTTATGCCAGACTATCAAGTCAATATTGTTTTTCCTCAAAATATAATTTTAAAAAACTTTTGGTTATAATATCAATATGTTTTGAGGAAAATTGATTCTCTATAAAGTGTATGATAGAGGTATCTGATTATCCCTTTATGAGATCCATCTTTTCATCAACTGGTAGTAAATAAGCAGGACTCAACAACTTCTTCCATTCCCAGAAAAGATCTCTCTTTCTCTCTCTCTCTCTCACACACACACACACACACACAAACCATATCACCATATAGTGCAAAATTTCTTTAGGAGTTCCTTGCCTTTGACCTCCCCTCCTCATGAGGTGAGAATGTTTGCTTTTATATGTTTTTCTCTACCTCTTTATTCTGTATTCTCTTCTGAAGGAATCAGGAGAGGGCCTGGTGGGCACTGCACTTCTTATTCACCTCTTCCTAATACAAATCTGTGATGTTCAAAAAGGAAAAGGTATGAAAATTTGCATTTTGGAGAAGGTGGAGGTGTATTACAGATGTTAAATTATGGGTTTGTTTTCACTACCACACTTGTATTCACGGTGCAGTGCTGCTGAAGCTTTGTTCGCTATGTTGGAGACAGTCCCATTTGATGAGAATCTTCTCCAAAACATTTTCTCCAGTCTCATTATTGGAATACATCCTTTGAACCACTGGTTAGTTTTAATCCAATTACATATTAATCTTGTAAATTCCTATGTTTTGTCTTTTCATGGAATTCTAGAAAATACAGAGGCAAAAATATAGTCCATCTTTAAGAAAACGTTATTTCATTTCTTCTGGCAGGATAACATTAGAAGCCAAAAATGCATCTTATAAAGCATTTCAAATACTTTTTTTCTTATGTGTTTCCTTCCTCCCTCCCTCCCTCTGTCCCTCCTCCCGCCCTCCCTTCCTTCCTTCCTTCCTTCTTTCCAATGGTATGTTCTGAAACTTACTGGTATTTTCTTAGGGAAAAAATAAAATGATTAATGGTAATAACTAATACGTTAAACACATAGCTAAATGCTTTATTGGATGGCCTTATTTAATTACCCCTAAACCTAGTGAGGAATGTTTTACATTTTTTTCCACTTTGCCAATGAAGAAATGAGACTCTGAGATGTTAGGTAACCTTCTGGAAGTTTGAATTTGCATAAACTGGAGCTTATGCTGCTATCCTGAACCACATGCATCTAAGTTCAAGTTCTTAACCATTATACTCTCTTGTCTGTCAGCACTTTGATTAGCAAAGTTTGTGTATTTAAAAAGAAACTCCAAATTATTTGTATATTATTCTGTGAAGAAAAGAGATGAGAAAATACTACAACAGTACAATAGGAGTGCTGATAGTGAACATGATCCTTTTCCCCCTTGAAAGGGGGAAAAAAGATATCACTCTCTTTCATCACACACATTCTATACTGTTGAATCAATACATGTGGTGATGCCTCGACTACATGTATTACATAAAGTTCATGATATATATAAAACATTTTATCCTGGAATAAGGTTCTTCATTACTGAGGACAGGACACAGTTATCATGGAAGACTTATAAAAAGGTGATTTTTCCAGTCTTTTATTAATAACCTTTAGGCATATTCTAGAACTTAGTTCAGAAGAAAGATGATAAGTTGTACGTAAAGGGGACTATTTCATACCTCTCAGGAAAACATGTCAATCCACATGCACACTCAAACTTTGCATATTATCTGCCAAACAAACAAACAAATAGTAGTTACCACAGCCATGTAACTCCTACACATTTTCAGAAAGCATTATATCAGTCCTAAATATTATATTCAAAAGATAAGTACAGCTGAGAAAAGAATGTTTATAGTTGGAAGAAAGGAACTACTAGAATGCTTCCCAAATAGGAAGTCCAGAGCTGGCTGAGAATGAAGTTCTCACCAGTATGTAGTGCTATGAGAAGAATAAAGACAACAACTTGGGTTCTTATGACAGACATTTCTAAATACGCACCCAATGCCCATTTCCCCTCCCTCCTTGCTAAAGAAAAATTTTCATTTTGTTTTAGTCAGAAATGTGGCCTATTAACTTTTACATTTCCATAATCATTTGCAAATCAATTTGATGGTGTGACCCAGTTCCTATAAGGCATTAGCAAAAATGGATGGACTGGGACTGGGGCTTCTAAGATTCATAAACAGAATATATCCTACATCTTTCTCTTTTATTCATATTTAGAATGTGGAGGGCAATGCCTGGTGGTGGACCAAACTCTACATAATGAGTACTAAATTTTAGGAGAGAAGGAATCTAAAAGGATCTTGGTTTCTCGAAGAGTTCTTTGATCAACTGAACCCTACCTCAACTAGATCCTCTAATATCATGTTTATGAGTAAAAATAAACTTCTAATTAACATCCACATTAGATTTCTTTACATGCTTCCAAAGGCACTCTTAATATAGTTCTTCATTAAGTCAAATGTAGTCCATGTGAAGTACTGCTTTAATTTCTTTTTTGAATTTTCTTTTTTTATAGAGTAAGTTCTTATTAGTCATCAATTTTATACACATCAGTGTATACATGTCAATCAATCCCAATCTTCCAATTCATCACACCACCCCCCCCAACCCCCGCTGCTTTCCCCCCTTGGTGTCTGTAAGTTTGTTCTCTACATCTGTGTCTCTATTTCTGCCCTGCAAACCAGTTCATCTGTAACATTTTTCTAGGTTCCACATATATGTGTTAATATATGATATTTGTTTTTCTCTTTCTGACTTACTTCACTCTGTATGACAGTCTCTAGATTCATCCACGTCTGTACAAAAGACCCAATTTCGTTCCTTTTTATGGCTGAGTAATATTCCATTGCATATATTTACCACATGTTCATTATCCATTCGTCTGTCGATGGGCATTTAAGTTATTCCATGACCTGGCTATCTCGTAAATAGCGCAGCAACGAATACTGGGGTGAGTGTGTCTTTTTTTTTTTTTTTTTTTTTTTTAAAGAAATTCATGTTCTTTTATTTATTTATTTATTTATGACTGTGTTGAGTCTTCGTTTCTGTGCGAGGGCCTTCCAGTTGCGGCAAGTGGGGACCACTCTTCATCGCGGTGCGTGGGCCTCTCACCATCGCAGCCTCTCTTGTTGCGGAGCACAGGCTCCAGACGCGCAGGCTCAGCAATTGTGGCTCACGGGCCCAGTCGCTCCGTGGCATGTGGGATCTTCCCAGACCAGGGCTCGAACCCGTGTCCCCTGCATTGGCAGGCAGATTCTCAACCACTGCGCCACCAGGGAAGCCCCCGAGTGTGTCTTTTTGAATTACGGTTTTCTCTGGGTATATGCCCAGTAGTGGGATTGCTGGGTCATATAGTAATTCTATTTTTAGTTTTTTAAGGAACCTCCATACTGTTCTCCATAGTGGCTGTATCAGTTTACATTTTCACCAACAGTGTAGGATTCCCTTTTCTCCACACGCTGTCCAGCATTTGTTGTTTGTAGATTTTCTGATGATGCCCATTCTAACTGGTGTGAGGTGATACTTCACTGTAGTTTTGATTTGCATCTCTCTAATAATTAGTGATGTGGAACAGCATTTCATGTGCTTCTTGGCCATCTGTATGTCCTCTTTGGAGAAATGTCTATTCAGGTCTTCTGCCCATTTTTGGACTGGGTTGTCTGTTTTTTTAATATTGAGCTGCATATGCTGTTTATATATTTTGGAGATTAATCCTTTATCCGTTGATTCATTTGCAAATATTTTCTCCCATTCTGAGGGTTGTCTTTTTGTCTTGTTGGTAGTTTCCTTTGCTTTGCAAAAGTTTTTAAGTTTTATTAGGTCCCATTTGTTTATTTTTGTTTTTATTTCCATTACTCTAGGAGGTGGATCAAAAAAGATCTTGCTGTGATTTATGTCAAAGAGTGTTCTTCCTATGTTTTCCTCTAAGAGTTTTATAGTGTCCAGTCTTACATTTAGGTCTCTAATCAATTTTGAGTTTATTTTTGTGTATGATGTTAGGGTGTGTTCTAATTTCATTCTTTTACATGTAGCTGTCCAGTTTTCACAGCACCACTTATTGAAGAGACTGTCTTTTCTCCATTGTATATCCTTGCCTCCTTTGTCATAGATTAGTTGATCATAGCTGTGTGGGTTTATCTCTGGGTTTCTATCCTGTTCCATTGATCTATATTTCTGTTTTTGTGACAGTACCATATTGTCGTGATTACTGTAGCTTTGTAGTATAGTCTGAAGTCAGGGAGTCTAATTCCTCCAGCTCGGTTTTTTTCCCTCAAGACTGCTTTGGCTATTCGGGGTCTTTTGTGTCTCTATACAAATTTTAAGATTTTTTGTTCTAGTTCTGTAAAAAATGCCATTGGTAATTTAATAGGGATTGAGTTGAATCTGTAGATTGCTTTGGGTAGTATAGTCATTTTCACAATATTGATTCTTCCAATCCAAGAACATGGAATATCTCTCCATCTGTTGGTATCACCTTTAATTTCTTTCAAAAGTAACTTATAGTTTTCTGCATACAGGTCTTTTTTCTCCCTAGGTAGGTTTATTCCTAGGTATTTTATTCTTTTTGTTGCAATGGTAAATGGGAGTGTTTCCCTAATTTCTCTTTCAGATTTTTCATCATTAGTGTATAGGAATGCAAGAGATTTCTGTGCATTAATTTTGTATCCTGCAACTTTTCCAAATTCATTAATTAGCTCTAGTACTTTCCTGGTGGCGTCTTTAGGATTCTCTATGTATACTATCATGTCATCTGCAAACAGTGACAGTTTTACTTCTTCTTTTCCAATTTGGATTCTTTTATTTCTTTTTATTCTCTGATTGCTGTGGCTAAGACTTCCAAAACTATGTTGAATAATAGTGGCAGGAGCGGACATCCTTGTCTTGTTCCTGATATTACAGGAAATGCTTTCAGTTTTTCATCATTAAGAATAATGTTTGCTGTGGGTTTGTCATATATGGCCTTTATTATGTTGACGTAGGTTCCTTCTATGCCCACCTTCTGGAAAGTTTTTATCATAAATGGGTGTTGAATTTTGTCAAAAGCTTTTTCTGCATCTATTGAGATGATCATATGGCTTTTCTTCTTCAATTTGTTAATATGGTGTATCACATTGATTGATTTGCATATATTGAAGAATCCTTGCATCCCTGGGATAAATCCCACTTGATCATGGTGTATGATCCTTTTAATGTGTTGTTGGATTCTGTTTGCTAGTATTTTGTTGAGGGTTTTTGCATCTATATTTATCAGTGATATTGGTCTGTAATTTTCTTTTTTTGTAGTATCTTTGTCTGGTTTTGGTATCAGGGTGATGGTGGCCTCATAGAATGAGTTTGGGAGTGTTCCTTCCTCTGCAATTTTTTGGAAGAGTTTGAGAAGGATGGGTGTTAGCTCTTCTCTAAGTGTTTGATAGAATTCACCTGTGAAGCCATCTGGTCCTAGACTTTTGTTTGTTGGAAGATTTTTAATCACAGTTTCAATTTCATTACTTGTGATTGGTCTGTTCATATTTTCCATTTCTTCCTGGTTCAGTTTTGGAAGCTTATACCTTTCTAAGAATTTGTCCATTTCTTCCAGGGTGTCCATTTTATTAGCATAGAGTTGTTTGTAGTAATCTCTTATAATCCTTTGTATTTCTGCAGTGTCAGTTGTGATTTCTCCTTTTTCATTTCTAATTTTATTGATTTGAGTCCTCTCCCTCTTTTTCTGGATGAGTCTGGCTAATGGTTTATCAATTTTGTTTATCTTCTCAAAGAACCAGCTTTTAGTTTTATTGATCTTTGCTCTTGTTTTGTTTGTTTCTATATCATTTATTTCTGCTCTGATCTTTATGATTTCTTTCCTTCTGCTAACTTTGGGTTTTGTTTGTTCTTCTTTCTCTAGTTCCTTTAGGTGTAACGTTAGATTGTTTATTTGAGAATTTTCTTGTTTCTTGAGGTAGGCTTGTATAGCTATAAACTTTCCTCTTAGAACTGCTTTTGCTGCATCCCATAGGTTTTGGATCATCGTGTTTTCATTGTCATTTGTCTCTAGGTATTTTTTGATTTCCTCTTTGATTTCTTCAGTGATCTCTTGGATTCTTAGTAACATATTGTTTAGCCTCCATGTGTTTGTGCTTTTTACGTTTCCTTCCCTGTAATTGATTTCTAATCTCATAGCGTTGTGGTCAGAAAAGATGCTTGATATGATTTCAATTTTCTTAAATTTACTGAGGCTTGATTTGTGACCCAACATGTGATCTGTCCTGGAGAATCTTCCGTGCGCACTTGAGAAGAAAGCGTAATCTGCGGTTTTTGGATGGAATGTCCTGTAAATATCAGTTAAATCTATCTGGTCTATTGTTTCATTTAAAGCTTGTTTCCTTATTAATTTTCTGTTTGGATGATCTGTCCATTGGTGTAAGTGAGGTGTTAAAGTCCCCCACTATTATTGTGTTACTGTCGATTTCCTCTTTTAGAGCTTTTAGCAGTTGCCTTATGCTCTTATGTTGGGTGCATATATATTTATAATTGTTATATCTTCTCCTCGGATTGATCCCTTGATCATTATGTGGTGTCCTTCCTTGTCTCTTGTAACATTCTTTATTTTAAAGTCTATATTACCTGATATGAGTATTGCTATTCCAGCTTTCTTTTGATTTTCATTTGCATGGAATATCTTTTTCCATTCCCTCACTTTCAGTCTGAATGTGTCCCTAGGTCTGAAGTGGGTCTCTTGTAGACAGCATATAGATGGGTTGTTTTTGTATCCATTCAGCAAGCCTGTGTCTTTTGGTGGGAGCATTTAATCCATTCACGTTTAAGGTAATTATCGATATGTATGTTTCTATGACCATTTTCTTAATTGTTTTGTTTTTGTTTTTGTAGGTCCTTTTCTTGTCTTGTGATTCCCACTTAGAGCAGTTCCTTTAGCATTTGTTGTAGAGCTGGTTTGGTTGTGCTGAATTCTCTTAGCTTTTGCTTGTCTGTAAAGCTTTTGATTTCTCCATCAAATCTGAATGAGATCCTTGTTGGGTAGAGTAATCTTGGCTGTAGGTTCTTCCCTTTCATCACTTTAAGTATATCATGCCACTCCCTTCTGGCTTGTAGAGTTTCTGCTGAGAAATCAGCTGTTAACCTTATGGGAGTTCCCTTGTATGTTATTTGTCATTTTTCCCTTGCTGCTTTCAATAATTTTTCTTTGTCTTTAAGTTTTGCCAATTTGATTACTATGTTTCTCGGCATGTTTCTCCTTGGGTTTTTCCTGTATGGGACTCTCTGCGCTTCCTGGACTTGGGTGGCTATTTCCTTTCCCATGTTAGGGAAGTTTTCGACTATAATCTCTTCAAATATTTTCTCTGGTCCTTTCTGTCTCTTCTTCTGGGACCCCTATAATGTGAATGTTGTTGCGTTTAATGTTTTCACAGAGGTCTCTTAGGCTGTCTTCTTTTCTTTTCATTCTTTTTTCTTTAGTCTGTTCCGCAGCAGTGAATTCCACCATTCTGTCTTCCACGTCCCTTATCCATTCTTCTGCCTCAGTTATTCTGCTATTGATTCCTTCTAGTGTAGTTTTCATTTCAGTTATTGTATTGGTCATCTCTGTTTGTTTGTTCTTTAATTCTTATAGATCTTTGTTAAACATTTCTTGCATCTTCTCGATCTTTGCCTCCATTCTTTTTCCGAGGTCCTGGATCATCTTCACTTTCGTTATTCTGAATTCTTTTTCTGGAAGGTTGCCTTTCTCCACTTCATTTAGTTGTTTTTCTGGGTTTTTATCTTTTTCCTTCATCTGGTACATAGCCCTCTGCCTTTTCATCTTGTCTATCTTTCTGTGAATGTGTTTTTTGTTCCACAGGCTGCAGAAGTGTAGTTTTTTCTTGCTTCTGCTGTCTGCCCTCTGGTGGATGAGGCTATCTAAGAGACTTGTGCACATTTCCTGATGGGAGTGACTGGTGGTGGGTAGAGCTGGCTGTTGCTTTGGTGGGCAGAGCTCTGTAAAACATTAATCCACTTGTCTGCTGATGGGTGGGGCTGGGTTCCCTCCCTGTTGGTTTTTGGCCTGAGGCAACCCAACACTGGAGCCTACCCTGGCTCTTTGGTGGGGCTAATTGGTGACTGTGGTAGGGCTCACACCAAGGAGTACTTCCCAGAACTTCTGCTGCCAGTGTCCCTGTCCTCACGGTGACACACAGCCACCCCCAGCCTCTGCAGGAGACCCTCCAACACTAGCAGGTAGGTCTCGTTCAGTATCCTATGGGGTCACTGCTTCTTCCCCTGGGCCCCAATGAGCACACTACTTTGTGTGTGCCCTCCAAGAGTGGAGTCTCTGTTTCCCCCGGTCCTGTCGAAGTCCTGCAATCAAATCCCACTAGCCTTCAAAGTCTGATTCTCTAGGAATTCCTCCTCCCGTTGCCAAACCCACAGATTGGGAAGCCTGATGTGGGGCTCAGAACCTTCACTCCAGTGGGTGGACTTCTGTGGTATAAGTGTTCTCCAGTTTGTGAGTCACCCACTCAGCAGTTATGGGATTTGATTTTATTGTGATTGTGCCCCTCCTACCGTCTCATTGTGGCTTCTCCTTTGTCTTTGGATGTGGGGTATCATTTTTGGTGAGTTCCAGTGTCTTCCTGTTGATGATTGTTGAGAAGTTAATTGTTTTTCTGGTGTTCTTGTAAGTGGGAGTCACTGCTTTCATTTTGAAAGTCCAACTTCTTTTTGTTGCTGACAATATTTATTTTTAAGAAACAGAGTAAGAATAGATGATAGTTTTTTGATCATTTATTTGTCCTTTGCTGCTCTAAAATAGAAACTGTTATATTGAAAAGACAGTTATTCTAAAATTTTTAATATATTTCATTAAAATAGACAATTCTGGAACTACTAGGCTTAGTTTCCAGGTTTTCCACTTCTCAACTCAATCATCTTTGGCAAATCAACTGACTCCAATTTCCATGTGTAAAAGGCATATAATATTTACTCAGCTCACAGAATTACTTGAGGATCAAGTGAGGTAAAGCATTTTATAATTCAGAAAGCACTATGGAACTTTTAATGGTTATTACTAATAAAATATATGTCAAGGCAATCGCATTTCATTCTAAATCTGTTCCTGAATGAAATAAATGCCAGCAAAATGAAATTTCAGTGTATCTCATAACTACACTCTAATTATGTTTCCTAATTTATGATTCTATATTAGAAATTGTCAGCACGAATGTAACTAGCTCAATGTTTCCCTTTGCATTTTCAGAACGGTCATCATCGTGATGAATATAAAAAGGACATCTATGCACATAAATTCCATAATGTACAGGCAAGTGACTTATGCCAAAATATATTAGAAACAATGCAGTTTCTTCTTGTAATAACACTCCTAGATAGAAGTCCTACGTGGGGTAATCTGTGTGTTTGCATATCTCAGAAGACTCTTAACACATCTGGCCACCTAGTTTGCAAATTCTCATGTGAAAAATGCTCATTATTAGAAACTTTTTCATGACTAACTAATATGAAGAAATTTCACATAATTCATTAAAGATTTGGGAAAATAATGGTACCTACCTCCTAGGACAGTGGTTCTTAAATTTTAATGTAGCAAAGCCTTACCTGAGGATCTCCTTAAACATTGCCAAACTCCACCTGTGGACAGAAAATTACCACAGGTGATTCACAGGTGATTCAATTCAAGGGGCTCATACATGATACTTTATGAATATATAATCCAATTACAGTCACAAGTTATTTAAAGACTATAAATAAAAATACAGCAACTGATTAACATTTATACATTCACTACCCTTCAAATTAGTCACCTTGGCAACCTATATACTTAACTAACTATGTGACCATCATTCTAAACATCCAAGAATTTCTTCTTCAGAAGCTCCCTTACAATTTTGGTAAAAGAATTGTCCTTTTGCATATATTTCATTTTTTGCAGTGGTCTAAATTATTTAGTGAAGATATGTATAATTATTTGAGAGATGCTAAGTAAAACCCTTTTTACATGAGCAGAGGATTATTTGTGTGAAATAAGAGAAAAAACTTTAAGTATCCAAATAGATTTCATATCATCTTCCAACAAACTTTGATGATTGATTCACATGATACCTTGTTTCATTTTTTTTATATTACAGAGCTGTACTTATAATCAAATACACACTGTTAAAAGATTCAGCACAAAGAAGTAGATACCAACCAAACAAAAAGTGAAAATGCTAAGCAACCACCCAACTGCTTAAATCAGCAGATCTTTCTGGATTCTTTGGTGGTTAAGTTTAGACTCTGTAGTTGGACTTATTAGTTCAAATCCCTGCTCTGCCACTTATTAGCCTTGTGACCTTGAGCACAATGTCACTTTTTTGCCTCATTTTTCTTAGAGGATTAATGTGAATATTAAATGCGTTAATTATAGTTTGAACTTACTGAATTAGTTGTCATTACTACTGCTATAGTCATTATTATTTTTTTAATTGGTCTGAATTTCTTTAAAAATTTTTAAGACTCCATAGACTACCTCCTTAATTGCCTCTGTTTGCAACTGTTGAAAGAATCAGTGGGAAAGTATTCTCAAAGTAAAACATGAAGACATTGTCATATTCTAAACACTCAATTTATAAGGTCCCATAATGCAGTCACCTTGGAAAATGACGGCAGGTTGCTATTGCTTTTCTCTCCAGTTTCACTAAAAAAAATATTGAAATGCAACTGTTCTGCTTATTAGTATTTGCTTAATTAATCAGTTTTTGGTGTTGCTGATGTACAGACATAACCTGAGCAGCTGAAATCACATCAGAATCACATTTGGTGCAGCTGTGAAATAGAGAGAAGCTATTTAAGGCCCCAAGTTCGTGTGTTCATGAAAGAGTGTTTGGACATACTGTCTTACTTCCTAAAGTAATTATCTCACATGATATGTAATCTTCTGTGAGTATTCCCTCTTTTGAAAAACGATGAACCTATAATTAATCATGAACTTGAAGACTGATATATGCTTTTCCTTCCCTTGCCAAAAATAATAATAATAAAATAATAATAATAATAATAATAATAATGATAATAATAATAATATCTGTTCAGGAATATAAGATAAAATATTCTCAGAAAAACTTAAAAATTAAATTTGGAATTGACTATATCAAGACACCACGATAAAAATTAGTCAGAGTCTTAATTCAAAGAGTGTATTTATTTAACTCATTTGTTTAAGAATATATTCTAAATTCACCTTTTTTTTCTAGTCCCATGCTGTTTAGTTCATAGTTTTATTAAATGCATATTCAAATTGTTATTTGATAATGTAATTTGTGTCACAGAAGGTTTATTATTGAATTCTCATTTATATTAACAACAGATTCCAACTCTAAAGTTTTAATTATCATTCAATATCAGGCAAAAATCTCTCTTTTCCATTATCCTTTTTATTAGCATAATAAATTGTTCTGATGGTGCTGAACAATCAGCAAAACAGAAAGGCAATGTGTTCTCAATACATGAACTAGGATATATTTCTTCTGTGAAATATATAGCCAGAATTAATTATTTATTGAAATATTATTGTACTTCAAGGTTATTATCATGCTGCTTCTACAGTACCACTGTGCAAATTTGGATATCACAATCTGTCAGATTTAGAATACTGGATTGAATGTCTATTGATGACAAAACATTTATTAGAAATTCATTTCAGAACTATTACCTGGTAACAAATGGATTAAAAAAAAACTGATCTCTTTATTAAAACCCAAGTATTGAGAGAAAAAAGTAGTCAAATTTAAGCCTAGTAAAGATCCAAAATATATACATATATTACATATTAATAACCATAATTACAAATCTTTTATGTTTTACTAGTCACTCTATTATTAATATTAATATTTCTACTAGCTTTATGCAATATACAAAGTCGTAGTAAATCTGAAACAGTAGTGACAGCTTCTTTTCGATTAATAGCTTTCTTTAGCTCAGCATCAACACTGTGAATACATTTGAATGTACAATAATATGTCCTGCCTTAGAATGTGTGATAGATCTAACATCTTCCTACATATTCTTCCTACAATATGTGATTGACACTTCTCCTGGAGGGGTGGGGTTTAGGTACCTTCACTTGAATCTGGATGGAGCTGTGAACACTGTGGATATAACACTGTGTCACTTCTGAGGTTAAGTCATGAAAGTTGATAAAGCTTCTGCTTGGTCATCTTGAGGTGCTCACTCATGGAACCCAGCCATGCTGTGAGGAAGCCCAGCCACATGGAAGGACTATGGTCTAGGTTTTTAGGATGACTGTCCCAGCTCAGTTCCCAGACTGCAGTGAGCATCAATCAACCTGTAGACGTGAGAGCAAAGAAGCCTTCAAGCAGACCCAGTCTCATCTACTGTTGACTGCAACTGGATGAATGACTTTGAGCAAGGATCACATAACCAATCCTCAGAACTTAGAAAGATGTTAATAAAATGATTAAGCCACCAAGTTTTAGGATGATTTACTGCACAACAATAGATAATTACAATGAGATATAATGGCTTTTATTCCTAAATGTAGTCATTGCAGCTTGACATCTAATTGTGCTTGGTTTAACCTCCTTAAACATATGACTTTTCTTATTTAAAATTTAGGGAAAATATGATCTACCATTTATAATGTTACTTATAGAGCAGTCCCAGATACAACCTCTCAAAATTCCACAATAAAATACAATATTTCAAAAGAAATTTGAAAACAGAACATCAGAGATACTAAATATATATAGGTCCTCCTAATGTCATAATCTAATACGAAATTCTCCTCACTGTAACACCAGTGGAGATCATTTGAAATATCAATCAATATCTGGTGTGAACTATGCTAAAAAGGCAAAATAAACCAACCAAACTGGAAAAAGTAAAGAGATGTTTATGACCTCTTCTACTAGTTTATCCTGCCTCAGAAAATCTTTTTTACTTTGTACTTTTAGCTTGCATTCAAATAAACCCAATGTGTCAATATCATGGTACAGTATTACGTCTATGTACTTGTATGGTCAGGACACCCTAGATGGCTCTCTGTACATCCCCTCCTTTACCAGTCCCTGCTTCACCTACTCTCTGCTCACATGACTGACCTTCTCTCTTAATCATAGAGCCTAATCATTAAATACCTATGCACTTGTCCCCGCTAGTGATTGTTCTAATCTTTAGATCAGAATATCTCCACCTTGATAGCTTATCAAAGGGGTGGTGAGGGGCCTGATCCTCTGCTGGATTCCCTGGTAACCAAGGAGCCAACCTGACATCAATTTCCCCTAAAACTGGTAATTATCCTATCCCTGCCCCCCCCCCCACCCCCGCCTGGAGCGAAGACTATTTCCATGTCCTGCTCACTGTCTGCCATACACCACAGGGTGTTACTCCAGGACCTTGCTTCAGACATGTAAGCTCCCCCTATTCATTAAACCATTGATGTCTCTGTTGCTGACTCCGGGCTCTTTCTTTGATCTTGAGGCTGGGCAAGCACAGGGCTTGCAGGCCTGCAGGGTGCAACCCAACAGTAGTTTATTCCTGTGAAGTTCAGGGAAAAAATATTTCAAAAAAGCAAGTGACTGACATGTAGAATGATCCTAAAAGATGGCTTAAGAGAAGGAGAAGGAAATACTTGTTGAGTTGGTAAAAAGAAGGTGGTAACAGACTCTCAGAAGAGAAGTTTTAGTTGATTGGTGGGAATAGAAGGCAGATTAAGGAAAGTGAAGGCTGGATAGGACTGGAGAATAATTAAAACAATTTATAAAAAATTGCTTTTCTTACTTTTTTTTGAGAAGTAGTTTAGAGTAATGAATATTATCTGAAAGTAATGTGGCTAAAAATTGCTTTTTTAATGAAGGCAAAAATGATTAAATTCATTTGTATGTATATACATACATAGGTAAGGACAAGTTGAGGCCGTGAGAATTATCGAGTTGAGTGGGAGCAATTAATGATGGTAAATAAAGCAGAACTGAAGCAGAGTTCTTGAGAAAGAAAAAGCTCTGGCATCCAAACCACAAAATAAAGTATTGGCCTTTCAGAACAGAGGCTCTTCTTTCATTGTAGCAGGAGGGACAATGGATAATTTAGTTATTGATTCAAGTTTCTGTGCAGATTCATGGACAGGAAGATGAGGTATTTCCTATCTACTTTTTTTTCCCCCCTCAGTGAAGACTAATATAAGGCCATTGCCTTAGAGTTAGAAAAAGAGTGTTAGAGTTTTAAGGAAGAGAGAAGACAGTCATCAGTCATCACCTTGAAGAGTGGAAAGTAATTTTACTGGGCAAACAGTAAGATATTTGGGTAGTGTTGAAATATTAGTTGAGGTCTATGTTTTAAAGTAAATTTAAACTTAAATTTAAAATGAAACTAATCAGCCCAGTTTTGTGATGTTTGTTATAATGTCCAATTGCTTGGGTTTATGCACAGAGAAGGTGAGTAGGTAAAATGGTTAGTGCCACAGGTTTTCAGATTTGCCAGATCAAAATAGGACAATGAGTAGCTCATGGGGAATGAGAGTGGCTTGCAAAGACTGGCTGCCATAACGGGCCATGAATATAGACTGACAGGAAGATAGAGCAAAACATGGTAGAGTCAGTTAAATGGGGTCTTAATGAGGTAGCAATACAAAATTACACTTTGTTATGATATATAAGATTAAGAAAAGCCTTGTATCTAAAATTTCATTTGCTTTTTCATACATCCACTTCATAAGTCTTCATACTTTACATTTTTTTACAACGTACATATATGATTATTTCAGGAAAAAAATTGTTTAAAATGATTCCAGTAATACTAATCAATAAAATATAGAATATTCATACAAGAGAATATGATGCAGCAATTAAAATTATGACATGATATCTACTAAATAAATTACACTTATATTATTATATAAAATTTCCATGTATAAAATTGTAAAAGGTATGTCCCAATGTAAAGATAACTAAGCAATATACAAAATACTCATTTAAGTATTTTTATATGTATTACTTTACAAAAGTACATGAGGTAATATAATTATGATTCCCATTGCACTGCTTAGGAAATTGAGCCTCTGAGAGGCTATGCCATACGCCCAAAGTCACATAGCTATAAGTGGTAGAGTGGAGATTAGAATGGAAGCTTTCTGGATTGAGGATTGTGGTCCATTATCACTATATAATATGTAAGCAAAGGGAGAAGTTTGGAAGGATTCACTGTTAAAAATGATAACAACAATGCTTGCTTCTTTCTGTTCAATGACATTTTAAAAATTTGTAGCTATTTATCCACATTTTCTAATTTTTTACACTATAAAAGCATTATATTATTGCACATAAAAAAGAATATAATTTTTAAGAGAATTGGGAATTTTATAAGACCCAAATTAGTGCTTTTTTGAAAGCAAATAGGAGGCATGCGGACACAAAATGTTTTGAAGGGTACAGCATGGTTCAAGGGTTCAGACTGAGAAAGTGAATAACCTCTATCTTGTACTGATAACTACAGGACTTTCTTTCTGCCTTCAAAGGACTGAGGTGCATGTGTAGCATCTTCTGTCAATATTTAAAATTACACAGCACAAAATAAAAATCTAACATATGAATTGATCGAATAAATGCTACCCAATTCCTTGAAAGATTAATCCTAGTAAATACATTCAGACACAAAAGAATTTGTCCTTTATTTAATATGTATTTGTAATTATAAATAAATTATAATATACCTGTAACCATATAGATTATAGATTCAAAAAATTAAGTGATATTTTAAACATACTTATTGAAATAAAATCTCATACTTGAACCATTATCAAAGGACCCACAGGGATAACAGTCCCTGAATATGGATAACTTCCTTACTCATTTATGATATAATTTTAGTCAAATAGATATTCAAATAATTTACTTAAAAATTAGGAATAATTTGGCAGAGTAGAAAAAAATCACAAGGCTTCACTCAGATATCTGGGTTATAACTAGTTGACCATATAGTTTATTATGTAATACAGGACAATATTGAGAGTAAAAGCGGTGCTATAAAAATTATTCCAGGATAACATCATAAACCCAAACTCTCCTGAGTAATCTGGGATGTATTCAATCTAATTATAATCCTCATTTCCCTTTAGCCTCATAATTTTGCACATTTACTTGTCTTCTTGGCCTCAATCTTTACATCTGAAAAATGAGCAGAGTAGAGCAGCTAAATATCCTAAGTGTTTAATACCCATTTAGTATTCACTCAATGAATGATTTTTACATACATATACGTGTGGCACGGTTATATAAATGTTGGGATAAGACTGCAATAATAATACACAAAACATCTCTCAAGGGGACTACACTTTGTGAAAGAAGGTAAGCTACGCACACAATTGGCCCCATACATGGTAAAGGGTGGAGAGTGCCATAAGTGGGACAACCAGAGTGACTTCCAAGTTACTTCTTTTTTATTGACCATTCTAGAATTTGGATCGTATTTTTTCTCTTATCAATAGCTGCTATCAAAATCAAGGGTGATTTCAACAACCTGATCTTACAGGTCCATGATCTCTACTACTTCAGCAACATTTACTCAATGATCACATTTCAAACCTTGTTAGCACCTGAATCTTAACCTCTAAAACCTTAAATTCCAAAATGCCAATAATCTGGTCAACAATAATCTCACAGCATTGTGTAAGAGTGATTGAAGCAAAGAGAGGTTAAAATAGTGGAATTCCCTTTTCAGATTAATGTAAAATCTGATAAAAAATGTAAATAATTGTCATGAGAGAAAGTGGATTCTAGACTATGTGAATCAAAAAATTTACCAATCATATCAACTATATAGTGAAGATGATGAGCTTGGTTACCTGAATATCAACATCGCTCTTAAAAGAAATGTCACATGGAAACTCAGGTTTGGAAAATAAAATCATGGTATCAATTACTAAAAAAGAGAGACACCAGATGTTCTAATCATTAAAGAATAAATCAATGGATAATAAAACAAGAAATTCATATATTTCATTTTAAAAAATAATATTGACTGAGTACTTGGTTACTTCTAATGGTAGCAGTAAAGTTTTTACTTAAACTAGATCTTAGTAACTGTTAATAGAAAAATACCAATTTTCCTGTCCTGGTACGATTCCTCATTTATTTTTCCAAAATTACTTATTATAGTTGTTGATTTACATGGAATTGTCACTGCTGATACTGTTTGTCTAAACTAGTAGCTGAGTGGTAGCAGCAGGGAAGCTGAGAGGAATATAAAGCATGGCTTCATTTAAACCAGTTGGACTAGGTGTATGCATCTATGGATACAAAGTAGACAAGAAAGAAATATTTTTCATGAGTTAAGTAACAGTATTTTAGTCTTAAGGAGAGCTGTTTCAATGTACACATGGTAAAATACGTCTTTGAGATGGGAAATAGCCATTCTCTAGCTTCTGCACTGAATGAAGCAATATCAGCGCACCCTGAGAACTGGAAGCTGTGTATACATCTGTAGTCACCACCCTTGGCATGGCGTACCAATGGCAGGCAAAGACAGTACGGAGGTTTTGCCAAATGACTTCATGTAGCCTTACCTATAACAAGTGGGTAGTGGAGCAAAGAAGGAAGAAGAGGAAATGTTCCACAAGAAAACTGTAAATGAGAGTATGTATAAGACAGTACTATGGGAACACTTAGCTATAACTGATAGGTATTTTGAAGAGAGCTAATTTCTAGAAATAAAATAGGTGGGGCCTTTTGCCATAATTTCTCAATTTTTCAAAAGAGAAATGTTCTAATTGAAGACTTTATCCTGATGAAGTTTTAAATATATGGGTCATATAAAAATAGCAATGTATTTTTAAGAAATAATCTTCGCTAACTTCCAGTTTATTAAATTAAAATGAAGAAGTGGTGTAATACTGTCTACCTAAAGAATAAATCAAAGCCAAACCAAAATAAGAATATTGTTTGCACTACAGAAAGTCTTTTAACCATCCAACCTTATGATTTCCTCAATCACTGTGTTTTTGTGAGTCTGTGATTAGTGTGTATTTGTAAGTAATTTTACAGTTCTATCTGTGGAGTCTAGAACCCATTCACAGGCAATTTCTAAAATAAAGATTTTCATTCTTGACAGCCTAAGTCATACTGCCTTGACTTTGAAACCTTAATAGTAACTTTATAACCCAGGTGAGAAAATAAGATACATCAACTGAATGTTTCCACTCCAGTTTACCACTTACCATCTCATATCTTCCCTAACATTTCTGCAATCATACAGTTTCAAAGCCTGTGGTAGAAATAAATATAGGTTTTATTTACATTTTAGTTTTTGATCATCAATCCTCTTCCAGCATTTTAAAATGTCCTACACTTATGTCTCTTTAGGGGAAAATGATTATTTCTAATCATAGCATTACAAATGTGGAAACAGATATAAAGAGATAAGAATTGCTCAAGGTCATTGGCAGAGGTATGATTAAGTGACAGCAAGCAACCGCAGAATATAGAACATTATACAGATGTTCAAATTGTAAAGAATATGAATAGTTGCAAAATTTAAACAAAAAGTGACTTCAAAAATCATTGTATGCTAATGAGAAAACAAAGGAAGCACACTGTAAAGTTACATAAATATAAATAAGTAGGGGGTTTCTATGTATCCTCTGATTTTTATTATGATACTTCTCCTAAAGCTGAGTTAGTAATAAAACATCATGGTGTGAAGCAGGCTGACTCTTCTCAGACAGTGTGAGGATCTTAAGCTGTATTCCTACAGGTTTGGAATCAAATAAATAAGACAAAAAGAAAAGTAAAAGAACCAACATATGAAAATGGTAAATTTATATTATCAAGTAAATTATGGTCTTGGTAATATGAAGAAATGTAGGTCAATGTCTGTTACTGATACACACACATGTATACACACACAACTGCAAGTGCATGTAACAAATATTTGAACTGTGAGGCCTGGTAATGTTAGTGATATTTTCCATGGCTCTTTTCTATGTCAAGGAAAAAAGAAGTGAGCTTATTCTTTACCAAACCTGTGCTGAACAAGTCATATATGTTGTTTCAATTGGGTCTAAGAAAAATCCTAGAAAATAATTCTTATTCTCCATTCAAAGAGAAGGAAACAGTCAAATGTAGAGTATTACTGAAATCACTGCATTTACAGGAGATGTATCTAAAATTGAACTCTGTATTTGTCATATTCGTTCCACCTACTCACCCCTGCAAAGAGACCTCTGAAATGTAACTGTATTATGAATGAAGGATGGAGTTTGGGAATGAAGTGGGGAGAGAGAGAGTGGGGGGGGAGGGAGAGAGGAGAGATTGAATTTGAGATCTTTATGGAACAAACCGGAACTTCCAATAATAACATGCCCTACACATATATTCTCCAGTAGCCAGAAAGAGTTAGCATGCTCCCGCTCCCGCCCCCCCTGCCCTCCTCCCGCCCCCCCAGTTTGAATCACCACCAGGAAAATTATTTGGCACTGGGGCAATCATTTTAGAAAACCCGCATCCCCAATACAACTGTTAATAGTCCCATTGGGGTGGGGGGGAAAAGAAAGAAAAGTTTCAGAATGAGGACTGCTTTCAGCTTGTGCCAAATTCTAACCCATAATCCACTTCAAACAGAGTAGTGTTATTTCCTTTTCATTTCATTTCTCCTCCAATACTGCTTTGAATATTGGATTTCCTTGTGATAATGCTTCGAAGTTAATGATCAAAGTGCACTTCATGAACCAAAATGATTTTAACTCAGCTTTTCAGAGTTACTCTTCCTAAAATATTCCCCTGGAGAGTCAAGTTTTCCTGAATCAAGATATTTCTATTTAAGGTCTAAACCACTTTTGAGGGTAATAGGTAAGTAAACACTGTTATATTTTGGTTGATTGAATCTGCATGAATTATTTTTCATTAAATGGCAAAATCTAATTCCAGTGGGAAAAAATCTTGTTAATTGTTTTCATAAAGATGTGTCCCAGGGCAGCACTTAGTTTTTCACTGACCATGGGTCTCCAAAAGCTTTTAAAATCATTGCTTGCTTATTATTCATTGAAAATGAAAAAAAAAAAAAGTAAAAAATGACCTTTTCTGATAAGCATTTGTTAAATATATTTTTCCTTCTAGCTAAAAACTTCTTACTAGTATGAATATTTACTTGTATTCTGTAAATGAAAAAGACACGAAAAGCCAGTAGACTCACATGGATGGAACATTTACCAATTACCGGTCGACAATTTCAAATCCTCTCTCTCTAGAAAAAGCTGGCCATCCTGGACTCCCTGTTCAGTTTTCCTAACACTGGAGAGAAAACGTGTTGTCTGAAAAAAATACAGTGCTCTTTGAGACCAAATACTCTGCCCACCACAGATAACTTCAGATTCACACACATATAATCAGTATTTTTAAAAATTGTTGCAAGAGAGAAGGAATGAACCATTGTTCATGAAAACTAAGCATGATTCTTATTCATGGCTAAAGATCTAGGGAAAGGATACAAAGCAAACTGATTACTCCACTTCTGTAATCTCAAGGAAATTCTTTTGTGCACACATGCACACACACATTTCACCTGATTCTCTACTCACAGTAGAGAATCAGGTGAAATATTGTTTTAGTGATATTTTAAGTTCAGTCTTTTCTCTTGACCAAAGCTTAGATTTTGTAGTGTTACATCATTTTTATAAACTGCTTTTATTTTTACTATGGTCTAGAAGTTTCCTGTTGCAGAATGGATCAATCTTACTCCAGCTTACAAAATTACTGCAAAATGGACTTGATTCCTTCAACCTTTCTATGTAAAAATGTCACTAAAGCTTGCATGACCAGGGCAGAATGTTCTTTTGCTGCAGTACATATTACCTGCATACCTTATTGTGTTTCCTAATTGAGAAAAATTGTCAGTGGCTGACCTGAGCCCTTCTACTAATAAAAACTAAAGTCAGGGATTCAAGTGATCTTAGCTTTCTTGTAAATGTCCTTCAAATATTAAAGTGGAAAAATCTCCTGGAGTTTCAATAGTGTTGCAGTCAAGTGTTTATTTCTACATTCTAGAGTCAACCACAGAGACTAAGAGATAAATTATACACTTCATAAAATAAATAGCACATTCAGATACCATGTTAGTAATATTATCATATTCAACAAATACTCTTAATTGCAAAGACATTTTAACTAAATGTCAAAATATAAAATTTCAAAATGAACTTATCATTCACTCTATGAGAAAATTTTTCTAATTTATTTCTTATTTTTTTGATAAGTTTAGTTGAATTCCCCTTTCAAGGAATCTACCTTATTTTTGAGTGAAAAGCACAGCATTTATGGGCTGCATATACAGAGCAAATATAAGGGTATTTTCCCTGTTTCTTTATCTGAATTTCAAATTCCTTAATGAATGGAACCCATGTATCTATTTTAGAGTAACTAACTCCAGACATTGAACAAAAAGTCATGTTACCTCCCAGTAAAATATTAGCAGGACTTAGTGGAAGTCCTTGATTGAAAGGAATTCACTGTTCAGGCCTGGATCTTACATTAACACAATGTTATTAGACTTTTTGACACAATTTTTTGAATCGCAGTTTTCTGATCAGTAAAATGAGGTGCAGCTTAGGGACTAATAACAATTCATTGGTAGGCTTTATATTGATTTGCAAATGAATACCATGTGTTTGTAAGAAGCAGAACCTGCATTATTACTTTGTGAGAAATGACATTACTACTAGAAATAAAGACAGCTGTCAATTATTCAGAAATTTCCAAATACTGAGTGTTGAGTGTTAAGCAAATTACATAGACTATTTTCCATATACATGCACCTTTGTAAAATTGATAAAATTCTCATTTTTTAAAATGTGTATCAGAAAAGCTAAGGATCTTACACAATTAGTAAACAGAAATATTAAACCGAAACTCTGTTTTGTGTACTCCAAAACACATGTGTTTTCCTGTACATTCTAATAATAAAAACAGAATCCTTCAATCTATTGAAATAATCTATTTTTGTGGGGGAAAAAGTGAAATTTATGTCAGGGAAACTGAGTTCAGCTATTAGACATTGAACAACAATTGAAATATCAGAAGAATAAGTCAAATATTAATGTGATTGGTTACCTATAAGGAATGAATGGGGAGGGAAGGGGGTGGGGAAATGGCACATCTCTAAATTTACCTTTTTTATACAATCTTGATTTTGAAAACCTGCTATTGTTTCACATAATCAAAAAGAAAAGAATTAAAATCAAAAAGTTTGGGAGAAAATCCTAAAGTTGAATAAAAGCAGAAACAAATTAACCAAAGTGTGCTTTGGTTAATACACCAAAATACAAATTATAAATGAATAATATAACCACACTGAAGAATGGGTGGGAATAAAGAAGTAGCCCATGTACATTTTGAACACAGTATTTGGAATATATGACCTTAGCTAAAGACAAACAAACAAAAATATTGAACTCTAGTTAGTAGATTTCTTTTTCACAAAGACATAGGTTACCAATTCTGAAACTAATTTTTCTATAAATTTTAAGACTAATCAAATACATAGATGTATTGTGGATAATGAGAGCCAGCTTTGTCAAAGAAGGAATGTATAATGTGGAAAAGGAAAAGGATGGAATAAACCATGTGGTGCTGAGTTGGAACTGGGTTTATTCGAGGTTTTAAAGTATGTAAATACTTAGATATAAGAGTAGAAATAGATGTGTGTGTGTGTGTGTGTGCATGCGCATGCACACGTGTGTGTGGTATGTGTGTCTGGTATATGTTTCCTAGCTCTATCAGCTAAGAAGACTAAGAAGCAAGAGAAACCCAGAAGCAATGAGCAAATAGTACCCAGATCTAGGTTTCTAAATACCATTCTCCACAAAGAGGAAACTATGAAGAAATGCCTGAATCCAGAGATATGACTGAAAAATAACAAGATAATCCTGGGATATCCTGATGTGTCAGAAAACAAGGAAGTATTAAAATAAAATAAATTATGGGGACAGGTTAAAGAAACAGGAGTCAGCTTGAAGGGGCTTAAACTAGTGAAATCTGGAACAATTTGAAGCTCAAAATAAATAATGACAGTAAAGGATTATAATCTATTCAGTAAAATGATTCAAGGATTCACACTGATATAAAAAGTAAATGAATGATAGCTAGATGGTGATGATAGATAAGCAGATAGATAGATAAAAGATAAAGAAAGGAAAGCTCCTTTTTATGAAAGAAAACCAACTAATAAATGTAGACAGAGTGATAGAATTGGAAAATAAATCCCAATTTGTCAACCATGGTAATAAAAACTGATTCATGCACAAGCCGTCATAGATCATAGATACTAAAACTTGTGGGAGAAAGTTTGAGGAATATTAAGATGTTTAAATAAGTTCAAAATATCTCTCCAAAGGATATTTATTAATTAAAAAGGATAAAATAGTAACTTTACAGTAAAGCAACCTGGCAAGTAGCAATTTAACCAAGTATTAAAGTTAATATCTCCAATATTTTAACACATTAATATTTCATGCCTTTTGATATGAGGCACCAAGAAAGATACATCACTTCTGTTGTATTCCTGTCTCTAAAGTGCATCACCTGAATCTAGTCATGAGGAAAACCCTATCATCAGATAAAACAAAATTGAAAGACATTCTGCAAAATAACTAGCCTAAACTCCTTGAAAATGTCACTGTCCAAAATACAAAGAAAGATTCAGGAACTGTGTCAGATTAAAGGAAACTAAAGACATGTGAATGTGATTCATAATCCTAGTTTACTTTTTCTACAAAGGATATTATCTGAACAATTGGCAAAATCTGAATATGGACTTTGGCTTAAATAACAACACAGTATCAATATTAAATTTCCTGATTTTGATGATTATGCTGTAATTATATAATAGAATGTCTGTGTTTTTAGGAAATAAACACTGAAGTGTGTTGGGGTAAAGAGTAATCATATCTACAACTTACTGCCCAGTGATTCAGGAAAGTAATTGTATACACACTCAGAGACATAAATGGATACATTCAAAGAAAGCATACAAAAGATAATGCATATGTAAGCAATATCTGAACACTTGGGAAAACTGTAGGAAGAACACAGGAATTTTTTGAGTACCATTCTTGCAAGTTTTCTGTAAGTCTGAATTTACATTAGTACATAATATTTTTTGAAATTAGCAACAACGGGCTTCAAATTTCTTATCTTGAAAATCCGTGATGATCTCAAAGAATCCTTGCAAATGTAACATTCTCTAATTCAATAAAACACTTAATCAAGATAAGTCTTCATGGTAGCATACTTCACATCAAGCATGATTCTTAAAGCTGAATTTCAAAATTAACTTTACACCAAACCAGCTGTAATCTAGCAGCATCTTTGGATTTAGGAAACTCATTTTTCATCATAATAATATACATGCTGGGCCTGAATGTCATTAGACAAAACATGTTTATGTGCTGCCTTGTTAAGTGTTTAATATTGCTTTAAAATTAATGAAATTCACCACAACTCACTCTCTTTTATTTTCCCAATTCTTACAGTATTGCAAAAGCTCATGTAATGATTGTTATTAGTAAAAAAAATTAAATGTAGGTGATACAATATGTATTTTTTTTAAAGTTTTATCTGCCCATAGCAAGACTATTTTCACTCTCAACTTATCTTCAGAGCTTTTAGGTGTGTTTGTGAACAAGGCGACTTTTTTATTTCCTTTTTTGGGTGCTTTCAGATTTGCTTCATGAATTCAGGGTTTTGAAATAGAAGACAAATTTCATTATTTTCTCAGCACTGCTGCTCAAGGTGAGTTGACTTTATGTGAAACTACAATTGTTGAAATTAACTGGTAATTTTAAAAGAAAAAGTATCTAGGCATCTTTTATCCTTGGAAGAGGAAATTAGATAAATGAAAACATCAACTACAGAATAACTCAAGTAAGTAGATTTTAAAGATCTTATTGGCTTTATTCAGTGATTCCTGAGTCAGGCAGCATCCAATATAGCAGAAAGAAAGGAGCTCCAAGGGGCTGTACAAAGCAAAAGATTTTGCAGGCATTAGGGAGCAGGAACAGGGAAGTTATACTAGACAAAACAGCTGCTTGGTTATTACAAGGCCACTTTCCTTTAGGGTATGGCAGTTGTCTATAATGTGGCAGCGCTAGTTAGGTAATCTGCCTGATAGAGACCCTGCCATCCCCTAATGGAAAGTAACCTTGCAATAACTAGTATAACTTCCTTGTTCTTGCTCACTTTTGCCTGTAAGTCTTTCATTTTGCACAGCTCCATAGAGCTCCTTTCTATCTCCTAGATTGGATGCTGCCTGATTCAAACCAATTTTTACTCAAATTTTTAATATGCCTCAGTTTATCTTTTAATACCATAGAAATAGAATCAATAGAATACATATATTCAGAGAGAGACAGAGACGAGACAGAAAGACAGAGAATGAATGAGACAGAGAGACAGAGAATGGATGAATGAAAGATTCATTTTAAGGAACTGGCTCCTGTGATTATGGAAGCTGGCAACTCCAGTATTTGTAGTGCAGGCTGGCAGGCTGGAAACTCAGGAATTATTCCAATTACAGAATTCCTTCTTCCTCAAGAAACACCAGTCTTTGCTCTAAAGGCCACAACTGACTGTATGAGGCCCACCCACAGTATCATAGGTAATCTATTTAAACTGGCTGTAAATGTAAATCTTATCTGTAAAATACCTTCACAGCAACACCTAGACCAGTGTTTGATCAAACAACTGGACACCATAACCTTGCCAAGTTAACAAATAAAATTTACCATCGCATTGGTAGTTGGGCAATATTCTTAATGAAGTCCTGCCAAGGATATTTTATGAACCCACTGACAAAGATTCTTTCCTTGACCAAATTCTAGCAAGGATCCTCTGAGACCCTTTTTGACTAGGTTCAACCTTGACCTATAAAGATTTGGACAAGAAACTAACATAGTTTCTAACAACTCAGCGCTATATTCTTAAGATGATCCTAACCTCCCTTTAAGTGCTTGGCTGAGAAAACTCAAGACTGCCCCCCAAATTTGCTGCTTTTTCTAGTCATTACAGAGGATATGACCCTGTATCTCAGTCTCTATGGGAGGGTAGGAACCTAACTTGACAAGCTCCAGTTAGCAAATCCACATGAGTGTCACAAAGACCAACCCCCTTTCCCACTTTTTGTAGTTTTCCACCTCCCTAACTCTATTGAACCCCAGTTCATCCCACTCCCTATTCCCTCGTTCTCCCTTTAAAACTCCCAGTCACCTCTGTACAAATCAGAGTTGAGTTCAGTTCATCTTAGATTTATTTTGCTATTGCAAAAGCATATTATTGATTAAAAATTGTCCTTGGGGCTTCCCTGGTGGCGCAGTGGTTGAGAGTCTGCCTGCCAATGCGGGGGACGCGGGTTCGGGCCCTGGTCTGGGAGGATCCCACGTGCCGCGGAGCGGCTGGGCCCGTGAGCCACAATTGCTGAGCCTGCGCGTCTGGAGCCTGTGCTCCGCAACGGGGGAGGCCACGGTGGTGGGAGGCCCGCGCACCGCGGTGAAGAGTGGCCCCCGCTTGCTGCAGCTGGAGAGAGCCCTCGCACAGAAACGAGGACCCAAAGCAAGCCATAAATAAATAAACAAATAAATAAAAATAAAAATAAAAAAAAAATTGTCCTTACCACTTTAGCTAGTGTCTGGCTTTGTGTATCTTTGACTGCATTCTCCTTTCCAAAAAACAAAGAAACATTAAGAAAACAACAGCAGGAACATATCAATTAATTAAATATAATAGAATTATATTATAAAATTAATTAACACTAATAATTGATTATTTGATTAATATGGAGACCACTGATGTTATGATGAAACCAGAGAAATTAAATTTTACAGGACAGTATTAATTAAGCAAGGAGACCATTAGCCTGAGGTGGCTCTAATGCATTAGTGGCTTATGTAAGCAAACCAAAATCCAAATCTGTAAATGCAAAGCTATGAAATCAAAACCTAAGGAAAACTAATCACAAACAGCCAATTAGACTTTAAACTACATCCAATCAATAATGTTCTTGTTACTGAACTCAGGTTCAGCTGCTCACCACTCAAAAGCCAATAATTCAAGAGACAAGTGTCAGTAGAAAGGAAAGTTGCTTTAATCAGAAAAACCGGCAATCTGGGGAGAAGGTGGACTAAAATCCTGAGAGCAACTCCAAAGATTCTGCTCAGCCATGACAGTTTTTAAAGGGGAAAAGGGGGGAAGGGAATCATCGAGGCAAGAGGCCGGATTCTGTATCATTCTCCATTGCATGTAGAATGGCTGACTCTTTCTTCAGATGTTATCTTGCCTGCATGATCTGCCTGCAGGATTGCTAATGGGGCTGTTGGGGATAGAGAGCTAGTCATTTTTTAACTGCTTAATTCTTCATTCTTATTTCTTTTTATATAGGAAAAGAATCAACTGGTTAGGCAAGGCATGGTGTGTGTTCAGGAGAGCGTAAGTCAGGAGTTAGGTTAAATTGCCTAGTGATCTCATGCCTATAATTAGGTTCTTTTAAGGTGAGAGGGGCCCAGAAATGGGCAAACAGGAAAGGGGCAAAAGAGTTACTTTCAGTTTCCATTTCTATGGGATTAGGGGCGAAGATCCATCGTCTGTAAATTCTTCATGCTGACAAATGGTGCTGTATTCTCAGAGTGGAAAATGTCAACATGGGTCTGTAGCATCTCTGTGCTGACAATTCTATTTGCCCACTTACATATACAGGCAGAGCAAGCTACAATTATTTTGATTCCCACAAAGATATAGATTATTATGAGCAATAATGTTAATCTCATTCTCTTGCCAGATCTTAGAATTGTGCTAGCCATAGATTCAGTACTGCTCAAGATGGAGAAGCTTATGTCATGGCTACAGTCTGGTCATCTCACAGTTAGTTTTTTTTTTTCCATTTGGTGGAAGTTACAGTATCCTTAAAACAACTCAGGAATGCATCAGACACTGAGTCTGTGACTCTACTGTCCTAATCATTAACTGCTCAGTTTTATACTGGGGCCCTGCAGGGTTCTGCTCCGTTCCATTCTTTCTTTGCTTTCACACTTTTTCTATATAAGTCTTTCCCCTGGCTCCTGTCTGTGGAGCACTCCCAACCACTTCTTGTTTGGCACTGTCCAATTCCTATCAATTCTTGGTCAAATAAACTCTTAAAATTTTAATATGTCTCAGTTTGGTTTTTAACAACAGAAAACTAAAAGTGACAAGGTTGCTAAGTGATTCCTGAAAAGAAAAAAACAGAGAAGGAAAAGGAATATTTTAGAAAAAAAAATATATAATTCTCAACAGAAAAATGAGAAATGGCTAAGAACTTACTTCCCAGAAGTCACCATCTGTCACCTTGATCATATGGTTGAAATAAACAATATCCTCTTGCAAATATACCAAGTCCTTCACAATTAAACCAAAGATGCCTTCTTTCTCCAAAGCTAATTCTTCTACTCATAAACAGTTCTACCTGGACTTTATTTATTTCAGTGAATAATACTATACATCCACTTTATTTATTTCAGTGAATAATACTATACATCCACTTTTAATTCTTTTTATAGAGTACCTACCATCTTGTTTTTCTTCTCTATTCTAGTCTTATATATCTCGAGGCATAGGAAACAATGCACATCCTCTAAAACAATAAAGTGCAGTTTCTTCTAATAGGAATCACTGCTTAACCTAATTCAATCAATAATCATACGTACAATATAGAATTCTACCTTTCATTTACATCCGCTCCTAGACCCAAAACACAGAGCACCAACTGCCTCTATCTGTTATTACTTTGGATGCCAGTTTAGACCAAATATCCTTTAGAGCCCTGTTTATTGAAAAAAACTTTTGAAATCTTTTATCTTTACCTTTACCCTGATTATGGGGTAGAAATGTAGCATAATTGCTATTGTGTCTCATGCAACAATAGCCATATCAAAGCAAGTTTTATGGAAAAATTTAGATTGAGAAACCAGGATTTTAGTTTGTAAACCAAACACTGGTAATTATATCTCTTAGCTTTTACAAGGCCCACATTTCCATCTCTGTGACAGAAAAGGCTTAAACTATCAAATCCATAGAGTTTTCAATAACTTGAAAATTCTGTGCTTTTCAAACTCTCTCAAACAAAAGATTCAGGCTTGAAATATTTTAATGGTTCTAAAAATTAGAAAAAAGTTATTAAAATGTAAAAAAAAAAGAGTTCATCTGAAATGACTACCTTTTCTTGTTCATTATCTAGCTGATGACTTTAGGCACTTTAGAATGTTGCCAACCAGACTCTAAGGCAACTCTAATAAGATTAAAAACAATAATAATCACCATGTCAACAACAACCAAAAATAGCAATAGTGAACATAAAGAGAATTTCTAAACTCCCAGGGGAGCTGAAAGAGGTATCAGGATATTAGAAACAAACAAACAAACAAACAAAAATATTGTATGAAACAAACAAAAGTATGGGGAGGAAACAACCAAATATGCAATAAAGAAAACTAGGATATGAAGAATAATATTGTTTCAAACTGGACAGTGCTTTGTTTGTTTGTTTTATAGGTTTAGAAGTTTGACCAGAAGAAAATAATGAAAATACCTAATTTGTCTTTTAGACACTTAAATAAAACAAGCAGATTTATTTCATGTCTTTGTTAGAACTCATATGTGTTACCAGAGGGATCAAAAAAAAAATAGCTTTTATTTCCTGCTTTTCTATATTCTCTCAGCAATCTAACATACTGTAGTAATTTTCTGATAAAAAGATGTCATATTTAAATCAACTTATAAACAACTGTCAACAAGGATTCAGATGAGAAAGATTAGGTTCAGCATTCATGACCATGGTTTTAGATAAGATTTTTGGAACACAGACATAGTTTGGGGGCAAATCAGACCCTAGGATCATGTTTAGTAGGGTTCCTGGATCTTTTCTTCAATCTTCAAATTGGAGAAGCATTACAATCAACTGGTAGAACACTTTCTAATTCATTTGATTGAGCTGAACAGATAACTGGAAAAAGCAAGATCCATTCCTTCCCACTTTATAGCATTATATTTATTTAAAGAGTAAATTTATTTTCCTCATGACTTTGAACAAACTCAACCTATTAAATCTGAGCAATGTAATAAAAAGTTCTCCATATTATCAAGTATATTTTAAAAAAGAAACTGTGATCATTTGCTGAATCTTAATTGCAAAAATATAATCCTTACATATGAACCAAGCATGAAGAATGATGTTTAGTTTTAGCATCTTTGATGATCATTAGATGTGAACTTTTACAGTCTTGAGTGGTCAAACCTCTAAAAGTTTCTGAGAGTTAATGGTCATTATCAGAAAGCTAATTTTGATAAGTTCACATTCCTAAAATATTTTAATTCAGATTGTAGATAGGGGAGCTAGGTTCTCAGTTTATAAGTGAATGTAATGAAGTATGTACATTACCTTCTGTTCAAGAAGGCTGCATTTGGATAATCTGTGTCTTCTATAGTAATCATAATAATTCCATAAACTTAAAAAAATAATTTAGGTTCTTCTGCTTTTAGGTCGTTAAGTAGTGAAAAAATTATAGGTGTTAAAATTGTAATTTGCTTACAAGCAGGGAACTCTAAGAGAGTTATGTTTTCCCTCGGTTCCCAAGCAAATGGTTTCCAGTCTCTTCTATGCATATGGATATTCCCATTCTACTAGTGCCAAGCACCCTGATTTCCTAGCACATTTTACTTAATTCCATGGGCCAAATCAAGCAGTAGGTCATAAAACACAGATAGAGTTTTTGCTAGAGATGGGGCCAAGGCATAATTCTCAAACATTTTTCTCCTCCTTAATGTGAAGAAGTGTGTAAAACTGTAAAGATTAGTAAACTAAGCCTCTCAGAAATGACACTGATGAAATGCTGATAAATAGGATGATCGACATCTTCATGTTGTGATACTGGTGATGAATTCAGAGCTGAATAAAGTAGACAAAATCTCAGACATTACAAAACTTACATAGTTACTAGATGCAAGAATTTTATAAAAAAGGAGAACAAAGCACTTTTCTTGTTCTTGAGAAGCTTAAATGATTAAAATAGGAGCTAAGAACTTGCTGATACAAAGCCTTTGGAGAAAATAACTAAGCAATAGGTCATTAAGAAATAAGACATGTAATTATAAAGAGTATAGTTACAAACAGCATCAGTACATGGAAAAACAGATCAGTTTGAGTTCAAGGAGTTGGGTAAGATATTCTAGAAAAGTAGAAACTGAGAAACAGTACAATACATGTTTGTACTGATTTTAAACAAAAACAACAAAATGAATAGGCATGTATTTATCAGCATAAGGAAGAATCTAAGCAAAATAATGTACAGGGAAACCAATTTGGCACAAATAAGGGTCGAATAAAGTGTCTCATTAGACTATAACAATTTTACATGTTTAATTAAATGTATGAATATGGGAGAGGGACTAGGACCAGATAATTAGTTTCCTCAGAGTTAAAAGCACATTTAATAAATAGCAGCTAATAAATAACAATTAATGTGCTATTCATTTCTATAGAAGTAATTTTTGTCTTGATTTTTTCATGATGGCTCATCCTATTTTATACAATAGTATTTCTTACAGTAAAGTGATTTGCTAAATTTATTTACATCAATAAATTGAGTTTTTCCATATTCTGGTATGTTGTTTGGGACTGTCAACATAAAAATGGACCAACTCTCTTATCCTTCAAAATGCTCACAGCTGAGGTTAGGGGGAGTGAGGACAGTGCGGTGGTACAATGAAAGAAGCATGTAAATGTGGAAGCTAATTTTGTGAGTTAATAAATTATCTTTGAAAAAAATTTCATAGAAATAAATTTTCCATTTGAAAAAAAAAATCAGATGATAAATCTCAATTTCTGACTCAGAAAATGTGATTATCATGGAAAGAAGCTAGAATCAGGCTCCAAGCACTGTTTTGTGAATTATAGGAGTGGCTACAATTAGTATGCGTGCCATATGTTAATCTCCAGATGGTCAAGAGCTTTGGAACACATTGTCTATATGTACTATATATATAAACCTGTTTAACTTTGTCTAATATTCTTCTATCATTGCAACATAAGTTGAAAATATTTAAAAGAAACAAGGGTCTTGTCTCTTTAAGATGCCATGGAATGACCATGAGTAAATTAAGATCACTGAAGGCAGGAAAATAAATTGCTATCATTAATGAAGGTCAGAATGACTCGAGGAAAAAATAAGAAATCCAGAAGATAAAAAGTCAGAAGGAAGGTTTAAGACAAACTAACCATTGTTTCAATTTTGTACCCTAGTCAGAACCTTGATTAATAAAGAACAAACAGATTTTGATGCTCATAGTTATTCTAAATAGCAAACGAGAAAAGCATAGGAATAATACCAGTCTCTGTTAAATGAAGGGGAAATATAGAAATAGTATATGATAAAGTTGGAATTCAATAAATGGTAGCTTAAAATTAACTACATGACTTGGTGGCACAACAGATATTTATTAAAGATATGCATGTAAAACACAAAATTTGTTTTACATATTTTTTGATCGTTGAATGATTTGATGAATGAGTTTAGTACTCGGGGTGAATATTATATTGCCAATTACAAATGAGAAAAATACTAGTAATACTGAAATAATATGAGGTGTAGAAATAATACATGCAAAGCACCATCCAGAGTATCTGTGCTTTCATAAGCAGTAGGAAATAAATTAACAAATTAAGTGTTATTGATTCCTAAACAGATATTTTTGTAGGAATATCTTACTATGCAATATAAAGCAATTATTAATAATATAATATCCATTTATGAAACAGTTCCTCTATGGTATATATTGCAATAGTCTGTGTCAGTTTCCTATTGGCACTGAAAAATATAATCACAGACTCACTTTCTTACAATTCTAGAGGTCAGAATTCCAAAAGGAGTTTTACCAGGATGAAATCAAGGTATTGGTAGGGTCGTGTTCTTTCTGGAGGCTCTTGAGAAGAATCTGTTTCTTTGTTTTTTTCCGGCTTTTGGGTACCATCTGTATTCTTTGGTTCATAGCCCCTTCCTTTATCTTCAAAATACGGCCAGCCTTTCTTTTTTTGTCATATCTTCTTTTTCTCTTCTTTGACCTGCTTAACTCCCTTTTATAATGACTCTTGTGATTACATGGGTGTACCTGCATAGTCCAAAATAATCTCCCCAACTCAAGGTTCTTAATCCCATTTGCAAATTCTCTGTGCCACGTTAAGTAATATATTTGCAGATTCGAGGGACTAGGATGTGGACGTAGGTGGGAAAGCATTACTCTTTCTACCACACCGTTTTTAAAAATATATATTCTAATTATATACTCAAAACAACACTGTGAAGTAGCAGTTACTCTTCCTATTTTACACACGGACACAAATCTAACAAATGACAGGCTTCATCTCTCTTCTGTCTGTCTACAATTCTATCTTGCCACTTAGAAATCCTGCTTCAGTCTTTCTGATTGGGAGGTCATTCCTTTGTAAGGAATATAATGAAAGATACCACAGTTCAACCTTCCCATTGGTTTTAAGGGTAATAATATTAGGACGATGAAAACTAATGGACAGTCCAATCTCTGAACGACCACAATTTAACAGATGCTCCTTGAAGCACATGGAAGCAGCCACCATAAACACAGGGACTTCTAGAAGGTGACAGTTGCTGTCTTTGCTAGTAACTTCCTAGTAAGTGCTCCTGGTGCCATCTTTTTAATCCTCCTATTTCTCTCATGTTCCACCCAGACAATTCTGTGGCAAAAGACAACCCTCAGAATGGGAGAAAATATTTGCAAATGAAGCAGTTGACAAAGGATTAATCTCCAAAATGTACAGGCAACTCAAGCAACTCAATATCAAAAAAACAAACAACCCAATCTAAAAATAGGTGGAAAACCTTAATAAACATTTCTCCAAAGAAGACATACAGATGGCCAACAAACACATGAAAAGCTGCTCAACATCACTAATTATTAGAGAAATGCAAATCAAAACTACAATGAGGTATCACCTCACACCAGTTCGAATGGGCATCATCAGAAAATCTACAAACAATAAATGCTGGAGAGGGTGCGGAAAAAAGGAAACCCTCTTGCACTGTTGGTGGGAATGTAAATTGATACAGCCTCTATGGAGAGCAGTATGGAGGTTCTTTAAAAAACTAAAAATAGAACTACCATGTGACCCAGCAGTCCCACTCCTGGGCATATAGCCTGAGAAAACCATAATTCAAAAAGAGTCATGTACCACAATGTTCACTGCAGCTCTATTTACAATAGCCAGGACATGAAAGCAACCTAAATGTCCATCAACAGAGGAATGGATAAAGAAGATGTGGTACATATATACAATGGAATATTACTCAGCCATAAAAAGGAACAAAATTGGATCATTTGTACAGACATGGATGAACCTAGAGACTGTCATACAGAGTGAAGTAAGTCAGAAAGAGAAAAACAAATATCGTATATTAATGTATATATGTGGAATCTGAAAAAATTGGTATAGACAATCTTATTTACACAGGAGAAATAGAGACACAGACGTAGAGCACAAATGTATGGATACCAAGGGGAAGGGGGGCTTGGGATGAATTAGGAGGTTGGGATTGACATATAAACACTATTGATACTATGTATAAAATAGAGAACAAATGAGAACCTACTATATAGCACAGGGAACACTACTCAGTGCTCTGTGGTGACCTAAATGGGTAGGAAATCCAAAAAAGAGGGGATATATATACGTATAGCTGATTCACTTTGCTGTACAGTAGAAACTAACACAACATTGTAAAGCAACTATACTCCAATAAAAATTAAAAAACACAAACATTTTAAAGATACTGTTTCAGTAACTACTCTGAGTGTTGTTCAAAGAACAATTCCTGCTGAGCCCTCTGGTGGTGGCCAGACACAGCCATTTCCAAAAACTTGTTCAATGCTACCTAGATTATATACCACCTGATAGCACATCTCAAGTGAGTCCTTGGTGCCATCTGACTAACATTAAGTGGAATATAACCATTAAAAGACTTTGAAGGCTTGGGGTAAACCCTACAATTATTTCCCCATGACATCTCCCTGCCACAGTAGTGCATGAACAAGACCCAGGTTAGACTGTTCCAATATTCCCTAAAATCAGTATTCTAATTAAACTCTTAGAGTAGCCTGAGTTGTGTGTGTAAGTATATACATAATTTATTACAAATACACACATATAAATGCATACACATACATGTATATTTGGCACACATAAATATATTGGTATACAACTCAGTATAGTCCATGTATGTTGTATGTATATGCACAAGTATACATTCAGGGATAGATTCTCACTTGATACCATTAACCTCAATTGAAGTCAATCTAGCTTGACATCCCTGGAATTTATCTCAGTTTAGGTAGTGCTCTCCCCAGGAACATTTGCCTGAGCCCTTCCCTCAAGGCTACAGGAGTGCCTTGTACATAGCTCTCCCACTGCATTTGCTTAAAATTGTCTGCTTTAGTCGGTCTGCCTGACTTAAATTACACTATAAGCAACTTGAGGAGACAGACCATACATTATTCATTTGCATAATTCCTGAGAGATGATAGAAGTTCAAAAATAATTGGCTGATTTAAACAGGGATTCACTCATACAGTAATTACCCAAGGCAAAGACAGACTGTGATGTGATGTGCACTGGAGATGTGCACTGGAGAACTCAGTAAGGCATTCAGGCTTACCCCATGGCTTCACACCTTTACTGGTGACAGACCCATCATGTAAGTGTTCAGATTTCTGCATTTTCACTCACTGGTATCCACCTCTAGCCTTTGTTTTCCATTATTATTTTGAATTACCTTAATATGACTTATGGCAGTCTAGGGCTGTTCATGTTTGGAGCTAGAAATAGAAGAAGCTATTAGAAAAAAATCAGAGGAATAATAGGAAGCAGTCCAGAAAATATGTTAAGCAGACAATTTTTTTCTAGCCCCTGTAGAAAGATTTTAAAAAGGAATAGAAAGACAAAAACAACAGACAAAGAAGCAAAATGAATGCAAACATCTATGGAAGCAAGCAAGCAAACCAAGCAAACCAACCAACCTGATTCTGCATTCTTCCAGTTTGGAGAAATTGCAACATAAGGACCATGCTGGTCAAATTAGGCCTCACACAGATTCCATTATGTAAGTTCAGTAACTGCTTGGTTCAACCCACTTGAGGCACTAGAATCTTGGCCACAGTGTTAGTTTGGTTGATTAGTCAGGTAGCTTTCTTTAATAACACCTCAAGAGGTTGTGGCTTTTGGCAAGAATAGAGCTAATTTCAGCTTAATTGCCACATAAAGTTTTCCCTAAAGCACAGAAGCCACTGACCTTATGTTGCTTCCTATGACACACTTATCAACATCCCTCCTGAGTGTAATGACATATCCTGGATTTGCTGTTTAACAGCTTGAGCCTACAGTAGATGATCTTGTCATCACTGTCATTTTACCTTTTCTGCAAAGAGGAAAAATGTCAGGAGTTTATACCTCAGACCTCCGAACACCCATTTTGTTCTGTCTGAAACAACTTCCAGTAGCTGTCCTTTGTCCTTCACAGAATGGAGATTCTTAGCACGGAGCAATGCAAACACTAACTCTTCTTCTCCAAAGTCCTCTCATCCGTGTGTAGTCTCTCCTCCCTCCAAAGTAAAAAGAATTCCATGTGTATGCTTTCTTAATTATAGCGTTCATTTTTCCCTCTCCACCAGCTCCTTAAGGATAAAAAGTATGTTTTACACACCTCTGTGCTTGCTATAGCATGATTAAACTTCTATATTCTATTGATTCTTTATTTATACATCATGACTGTGGTTCCCTCATTTATTCTACGAATTCCTTGGTGTATAAAGTCTTCGTACTACAGTATATGATACTTGTGTGCTCCTACAGTGTTTGGCAAGTTCTATGGGACCATACTTTATTTTTGGTATTAATTTCAAAGTTTCAAAGAACCTGGGAAGAAAGGTTAAAATTTTTCAAAAAAAATTTTTCCTTTCTACTAGAGAAAAGCATATAAAATTCCCAAAGATCTAGCCTTCCTTTTTCCAAACTCTAACAAAACCCAGAATGGACTGGACACCTCTGGTTGTGACTGGTTTTCCAGAACAGGGTTTTATCTGAAGGATCTTTCTGATCAGGCATGGCTAAGGTAGCCAAGTGGTCTGTCAGAGTGAAAGCATTCTTTTCTGTTCAAAGGTAATTCCTTTACAAGATGTGCCATAAATGTATTACTCATGATTCCTGAGTTCAGATATGTCGGGTTTTTTATCCTAAAACAACTCATTAGGATAGGAGAGAACTGAAATCAACAGAAGAGAACTATATTTCAAAGAAATGTTGGGTGGGGTTTTAAGCACTGAAGAGTTTACAATACCTTCCCATCCCTCATATACAAATTTAAATAAAAACAAAATATCAAGACTGGAAAAAGTGCAAAAAGTGTAACAATGTTCTACCTACTTGCTTCCTTATTGTTACTATGTCAAGACTTTCAAAATATGAATTAGGAAATTATTTAAAATAACTACTCTTTCTTATTGGAGTAGTGCCCTTTGCGTCTACCAAATGGGCTCTCTGGCATTACTAAAATGGATGTGAAAAAATGATAAAAGACATCCTTTATCTCACAGTCTTATAAAGTCTGCCTCTGAATTAAATTCGAACTTGTGTTTGGCCATCCTTTAAATATAAAATATAAATCTAATTTCATCTCTCATTTTACACAGTTCTCTGCTTTAAGATTGCCCCACAAGCCTTCTTAGCTTACACCTCTTACTCCCTTCTATCATTTGTAGCACTGACTTCTAGGACTTGGAATAATTTTAGAAAAATATACTGCGTGTCATACACTGTATCATGGAGACTTTATATACGATGGAATTCTTAGAACAAATGAGGAAACCATAGCCTTGATATGTCTAAGTGTTGACTTTCATTCAAGATCTGTATGGCATATTGTGCCTCAGATTTTCATAACTGAAAAAAAAAATAGCCCATTATAATGGTTAAATAAGATAATGGCTTGTAGTGCAGTCCGTGGTATATAATAGCCAGATTTTGAACTCAAGCTCATCTGTCATATCATGCTGCACATAACATTCAATCTGCTTCAGAAACAGGCCTTTCAGGTTTTAGTCATGATCCCAGTCAAGAAAGTGGCAGCAAAATTCTAAATGGCCCCCATTCCCAACCATACATTCCTATAAAAGACATATTTCTCCCACTGCTAAGATAGCTTTCTCATATAGCTTGCATTTCCTGGGTTGGGGAGGGAACAAAAGGTAGGGGGGTCAGAATAAATATAATTATCCAAAAGTTGGGGAGTTGTGCTTTACCTGGAGAGAGTACATTTGAGGATTATACTCCATGAATAATACATTTAAGGCTTATACACAGCACTCCATAAAGATTTGCTCTAGCAATATTTAAACAGCATGAAGTTATGTAGGCAAGATGATAATAAGAACATGCATATATGAGAATTGTGTGTAGGTAAGCCACCCAATACCAATTACAGAAATTAATTCTATTACTTACTAAGCCACTAACTTCTTCTTGAATTATGAAGCTTTTGGGTGTTTGAATGTATGACACATTTATATGAAATGTTGTTTCTGTGAGATTCCCAATTTCATTCCACAAATACCCTCTAAAAGCTATTATATTACATTATTTATTAAGCAATTGAACTCAATCATTTTATGCCACATCATCTTACATTCTAAGGACATGTTATATTGTCTTAAGCATCTTATATTTGATCCATTTTGTATGCACAGCTTATTACATTTATAGATTGACATTTGCATGTCCGATCAATTACAAACCACCAGCATAGAGTGCAGTATGATACCTTAGTTTAATTCAATTTCATTTTCAATTGGTTCCATCTTTAAATATTAATTTAGGTAAATGTGATTGCACCATAGTGTAATTACTTCAAGCAAGGACAGATTTAATCTATTTTTAAAACTACAGAAGTAAGATTTATGTGTCTACTCTCCAACTGTAAAAATGTATTGAAAATTGTCATACATATGACACTTTATTTTTTGTGTACCTCCAAGTAGCTTCATCAAAAAACAGATTATGATGGTTTTAAATAAAGTTTCATAGAAGCATGTGGTCACTTTCCAATGAAAAAAAGCACAATCAAGCCTCTCTCTGAGATTATGGCAGAGGTTGAAAGCCGCCTGCCTGCAAAAGTGCTCTGGAGCTGGTCTCTGGATAGATTTGGTTTATCCCTCCACACACACAAAAAAAGCCAACATTTTAATATTAGACAATTTTGCATAAAAGTCAAAATCAGAGATCCTGTACCACTTGGCCCACACTTCTGCATGGTAACAACTGACTGGTTAAGTGGCAGGTATGTGTAACCCCTTTAAATGGACGAGGTAGAGTTATTGCTGTGTGCTACAGCCCCACTGCATTTCTGATACTATGTGTGCATAATAAATACATAATATAGTTACACCCTGACAGATACGGGAGGCATTTGTGTTTTCTATTCTTCATTTATGGTATTTACATCGTGGAAAAACAGAAATGCAGAATATTTGGCGGGGGTGAAGGTGGGTATCAGCATCGGTGATAGTTGGAATGCTGTCTTGGAAACACCCATAATGGAGAAACTCTTCCAGAAACTTGTGCCCCTCACTCTAATTTCTATGTTTACAAAATGAAAATCCCTATTTGTTCTTCAACATGTTTCACTATTTCTAATTCCTGCCCCAAGCCTCCTCCTACTGCTCCTCCTTCTTCTTTCTTCAGCTCAGGTTAACCTGGAACATTGTATTTAAAAACAATATCATTCAGCAGATACTAGGAAATACAGCTAAGGAATTTTTTTTTCCAGAAGTTGTTTATTTTCCACCTATAGAAAACTGTAATAATAAGTGAATAGAAACCAAGAGATACTTTACATTAGGAAACTGTTTGATCTTCCTGAATTATTTTGCTATGTTTTTCCCCAATTTATTATATGTTAAAGTGATTTGGGAGAATGTTGCTCACGTTGGGTTTTCTGTGAAATAGCTTTAAGACTCCGAGTAAGTCACACTGCCTCTCTGGGCTTCGATATCATTTTCTGTTAAAGGGGTGTCTAATACAGTGATTAAGAGCATGGACTGAGGAGTCTGAATGCTGGCTGTGCCATTAGTTTCAAAACCTGGTGCAATGCACCCAGTCTCTTGATATCTGCACCTACCCAATGGAGAGGATAACAAAAGCGTTTTGCTCATAAGGTTATTCTGCAAACTAAATGAACTAATAATGTAAAGCACTCAGAACTGTGGTTGGCATATATTAAGTAAGATACAAGAGTTTGTTGAAAATAAATAAAACTTGATAAATTGTTTGTATCTAAATAAGCCACCAGCTTTAAAATTCTACTTTCATATTCTGTGACTTGATAATATCAATAGATTAATTAAAAGACCTCTTTAAATGTGTGATATTAAAGAGATTACCCCTATTATTTATGTTGATTTTAGTTTTATAAAAATATCTTGGCCAAATCTTTTTAAAATGAGTCTATATACAATTCTTAATAGTAAAAAGATAAAAGAAGGAGAGAAGCTTACATATGGAAATTCACTGTTCAATGTCACCTCGGTTCCTTAGATTGGAGTGAAGTTTCAGTTTTACTTCAAAAAAATAAACAACTTGGTATATGATTTCCTACACCTCATACATAGGGTAAGAAGTTAGAAATATTATGACACACTTACACTGAGAATGTATGTTGGTAATCAAGAAGCGAAATTTCACATGGGGTAACTGTCTTGACTTTCTTCCAACCTAATTCTATTAACAAATTTTCTTTATCTGTACTTAAAAATGTTATTAATTTTGTTGTGTTCTATGTGGGGATCCCAACTTTAAAGAGTCTTATTTCTTTAAAACTATTCTTATGCTCTTTATACATAATATAGTTTTAATATACTTAAATATTAAAATTATTCTTTCTAGAAATTTTTAATTTGCTGCTTAATTCCAGGGTAATGAAATGTCCAAAAATGTTGGAATGCCTTACTAAAACTAGTGACCTAATTCCATATGGAAATGCAATTTTAAACTGTATAGTTTTCTGATAGAATATTTTAATTTTTTCCTGTTTCCAATGAAAATCTATTTTAAACTACACTTCATAAGTCATTGAGAATTACTACCAAATGGGACTTAATTCAAAAAGAAAAAAATTATGTAGATATATACAATGATGGAGCAGGAAGGAAACATAGAGTACATCTGGTTCATTGTCCTTATTTAAAGGAGAAGAAATTTAAAACCAGACAGGTTGTCAAAAGTTTATTCAATAAGGCAGAATCACAGCCAAAACTGGATACAAGATATCCTACTTGCTGACAATTTATCATGAGCAGTGTTTAATGTGGGCTGGAATGTTAATTTCCCAGTCCAGAAACTTAAATGATGTTAGACACTAAGTTTATCAATATGTTTTATCACTGTTTCTTTAAAACGCTGAAACTTATTAACACTGATGACTTCTTACTAAAAGAAGACCAATACAATGATTTTATCACGTTTAAGAATTGTATTGATCAGTAGATTCAAACTGTTGGCTGCAGATATTTTTTAGCCCTACATATTTTATATTCAGATATCTAAAGAAATAATTCTCAAATAAATTTAGAATTGTGAGCAGAATTTACTCTTTCATAATAGTCCCAAAATAATGTATTCTCTCATTCAATACAGAAATCATTCTTATATATCCTATCATATCTCAAGATGTTCTGAAGTGACTACACACACACACACACACACACACAGAGGCACATGCACTTATAAGCAAACCCACTGTTTAAATCATATCTATTTGTCCTACAGAAATTAAGTGCAACATGAAGGAGACACAGGCATTTAGATATTTTCACCATTAATAATTGTTGATCTGTAATAATACAAAATTGTAAAATGCAGAAAGCTATAAAAGACTTTTAAGTGAATCTATACTTGAACCACCTGCTCATGGCCACTATAAATATTCTGGTATGTTTTTTTCCCCAGCCTCATTACTATCCTTGTGTGTTTCTAGGTGTGTCTCTGTGTGTTGTGTGTTAAGCAAGGAAAATTTAGAAAAATTTGAATTCATAATAATTGATTTCCTTAGTTCAAAGATGGTGTATGTACTTTAAGACTCGAACTCAGTTTATGGAGACCAAATACATGTCTTTACAACTTAAAATGTTGATTTATAATTATTTATGTCTCAATTTCGGTTACATTTTTGTAATGCTCTACTTTAAAAATAGTGGAATTTATTTCTATGACTTTTCCTCTAAATAGAGCTGTCCAAATTCTATGAGTTTTGAGGCAGAAAACTTCTGTTTTTAATTTTTAAGTCATTCTCATTGTAATCATTTACCAGTTAGACACTGGGAGACTGATTCCCATTCCTTAATTCAATAAATATTTTTGTGTTGATAGTATGTGAGAATCATTCTCTTAGATGGCAAGGTAAAAAGCAGTGAAAAAACACCACCAAAGCAATAATACAGCCCTGCCCTAACAGAACTTACATTCTGATAGGTAGATATGATAAAAATTAGACAAATTAATGTACAATATGACGGCAGGAAGCGATAGAACTATGAACAAAAATAAAGCAAAATAAAGGAATAAGAACTAATAGGAAGCATTGTTGAGATGGAGTAGTTTCAGAAAGCTTCTCTAGTGAGGTAAACATTTGAGAAAAACCCAAATGAAGTGAGGGAATTAGGACTCCCGGAATCTGACAGGTGCGTGAAATGAATATTGTCAGCAACCACCTGAGCAAGAAAGCCGATCCTCTCTAAGTCAAGCATGCAGAAGAAAACCCAGCCAGGGGCGGTCCTTGATTGCCTCTTCGTCAGATCCTAATCAAAGGACCAAAGTAAGGCATGCTCAGACTCCTGATTCATGGAGAGTATGAACTAAGAAATGTGTGTCCTTTTACCCCACTACATTTGTGGTAATGCGTTACACAGCAATTGAAAACTAACACACATTTTAATACCTGGAAGTGGGTTGTACTGTAACAAATACCTCAGAATGTGAGAGTGGATTAAAACTGGGCAATGGGCAGAGGCTGGAAGAATTTTGAGGATCGTTAAAAAGAAACTCTTAATTTCTTTGAACAAACTGTTACTAAAAGTATAGACTTTAAGGACGCTGCTGCTGAGGGCTCAAAAACGAAGTGAGGAATGTGTCATTGGAAACTGGAGGAAGGAGTATCCTTGTTATACTGCGGCAGAAAGCTTAGCAAAATTGCCTCCTGCAGTTACATGGAAAGCAAAACTTGTAAGGGATGAACTTGTTTATTTAGCTAAGGAGATTTCCAAGCAAAATGTTGAAGGTACCACCTGTTTTTTGTTTTGTTTTGTTTCTTTGCTGTATTTAGTAAAACATGAAGGAGAGAGATAAATTGAAGGAATACTTAAAAAAAAAAAAAAAGGAAAAGAAAACATATCTTGATGGGTTTGAAATACTCAAACTTTCCAAATGGCAAAGAATGCTAAAATTGAGAAATACCTTCTAAAAGCATGGCATAGGGAAAAGCTGGGGGTGCAAATATACAACCTTTTGCTATACTCTCAGAAAGATCAAAAGATCAGAGTATTCAGTTACACAAAGTGTCCTTAAAGAATTAATAACGTGCCTGGCAGATCCTCTCAATCTTCTCAGTCAGCCTAGGAAGACTGACAGCCTTGTCCTTCTGAACAGGAGGTAGAGAGGGATTATTTCAAAAATATCTGTGAATGTGACTTTTGTCTAATGGGCTGAACCCCACTGTAATCCACAGGAGATCCATAAAGTTCTTGAGAAAATCATATCAGCACAAATATTGCCAGCTTGGACTGAAAAAGACAGAAAAAGTATCAAAGGAAAAGTTGAAACCCCAAAAGTCTACTGGAAGTGTCTTAGCTTGTTCAGGCCACTATAATAAAATACCATGACCTGGGTGGCTTATAAATGACAAACATTTATTTTTAGTAGTTCTAGAGGCTGGGAAGTCCAAGATCAAAGTGCCAGCTCATTAGGTATGTAATAAGAGCCCACTTCCTGGTTCATGGATGGCCATCTTTTTGCTGTGTCCTCACATGGCAGGATAGGCAACAAAGTTCTCTGGGATCTCTTTTATAAAGGCACAAATCCCATTCATGAGGCTCCACCCTCATGACCTAAGCAATACACAAAGGTCCCATTTCCTAATACAATCACATTGGGGGTTAGGATTTCAAAATATCAATACTGGAGTACACAGATATCTAGTCCACAGTAGGCAGGAAGCAGACAGATAAACTATGCACTACAAACACATGCTACTTTTGATGAAAAGTGAAGATGACACAGAGATGGAACCAAGAAAACAGAGAATACAGTAAAGAGCCACAAATAATTATTCTTTAGTCTTGAAATCTAATCAAGAAATTCCTAACATTTTCCAGATCGGAACTACTATTAAACAAGCACTTACTTTTACCTCCTATTTCCCTCTTCTTAAACATAAGGTTTATAGCTCAGGATATAGGATATTCTGCCTACCCTACCATCATATGGTACGGAGGCAGGTAACTTGTCTTTTGTTTCATAGGTCCACAAATGAAAGGAATTTTGTCCCAGGAGCAGTATTTAAGAGATTATATTCAGGAATCTCATCTACTCCAGAACCTGATCTGGATGACAAGATTTTGTACTTTGTTTTCTTTCTTTTTTTTTAATAAACATCTTTATTGGAGTTTAATTGCTTTACAATGTTGTGTTAGTTTCTGCTGTATAACAAAGTGAATCAGCTATATGTATACATATATTCCCATCCTCCCTCTTGTGTCTCCCTCCCACCCTCCCTATCCCACACCTCTAGGTGGTCACAAAACACCGAGATAATCTCCCTCTTCTATGCAGCTGCTTCCTACTAGCTATCTACTTTACATTTGGTAGTGTGTATATATGTCAATGCCACCCTCTCACTTCGTCCCAGCTTACCCTTCCCCCCTCCCCGTGTCCTCAAGTGCATTCTCTACATCTGTGTCTTTATTCCTGTTCTGCCCCTAGGTTTGTCAGAACCATTTTTACTTTCCTTTAGATTCCATATATATGTGTTAGCATATGGTATTTGTTTTTCTCTTTCTGACTTACTTCACTCTGTATGACAGACTCTAGGTCCATCCACCTCACTACAAATAACTCAATTTCATTTCCTTTTATGGTTGAGTAATATTCCATTATATATATATGCCACATCTTCTTTATCCATTCATCTGTCGATGGACACTTAGGTTGCTTCCATGGCCTGGCTACTGTAAATAGAGCTGCAATGAACATTGTGGTACATGACTCTTTTTGAATTATGGTTTTCTCAGGGTATATGCCCAGTAGTGGGACTGCTGGGTCATATGGTAGTTCTATTTTTCATTTTTTAAGGAACCTCCATACTATTCTCCATAGTGGCTGTATCAATTTACATTCCCACTATCAGTGCAAGAGGGTTCACTTTTCTCAACACCCTCTCCAGAATTTATTGCTTGTAGAATTTTTGATGATGGCCACTCTGACTGGTGTGAGGTGATAGCTCATTGTAGTTTTGATTTGCATTTCTCTAATGATTAGTGACGTTGAATATCCTTTCATGTATTTGTTGGCAATCTGGATATCTTCTTTGGAGAAATGTCTATTTAGGTCTTCTGCCCATTTTTGGATTGAGTTGTTTCTTTTTTTGATACTGAACTGCATGAGATGCTTGTAAATTTTTGAGATTAATCCTTTTTCAGTTGCTTCATTTGCAAATATTTTCTCCCATTCTGAGGGTTGTCTTTTCATCTTGCTTATGGTTTCCTTTGCTGTGCAAAAGCTTTTAAGTTTCATTAGGTCTCATTTGTTTATTTTTGTTTTTATTTCCATTTCTCTAGGAGGTGGGTCGAAAAGAATCTTGCTGTGATTTATGTCATAGAGTGTTCTGCCTATATTTTCGTCTAAGAGTTTTATAGTGTCTGGCCTTACATTAAGGTCTTTAATCCATTTTGAGTTTATTTTTGTGTATGGTGTTAGGAAGTGCTCTAATTTCATTCTTTTACATGTTGCTGTCCAGTTTTCCCAGCACCACTTATTGAAGAGACTGTCTTTTCTCCATTGTATATTCTTGCCTCCTTTATCAAAGATAAGGTGACCATATGTGTGTGGGTTTACCTCTGGGCTTTCTATCCTGTTCCATAGATCGATATCTCTGTTTTTGTGCCAGTACCATAATGTCTTTATTACTGTAGCTTTGTAGTATAGTCTGAAGTCAGGGAGCCTGATTCCTCCAGCTCCATTTTCCTTTCTCAAGATAGGTTTGCTATTCGGGGTGTTCTGTGTTTCCATACAAATTGTGAAATTTTTTGTTCTAGTTCTGTGAAAAAGGCCATTGGTGGTTTGATAGGGATTGCATTGAATCTGTAGATTGCTTTGAGTAGTATAGTCATTTTCACAATGTTGATTCTTCCAATCCAAGAACATGGTATATCTATCCATCTGTTTGTATTGTCTTTAATTTCTTTCATCACTGTCCTATAGTTTTCTGCATACAGGTCTTTTGTCTCCTTAGGTAGGTTTATTCCTAGGTATTTTACTCTTTTTGTTGCAATGGTAAATGGGAGTGTTTCTTTAATTTCTCTTTCAGATTTTTCATCATTAGTGTATAGGAATGCAAGAGATTTCTGTGCATTAATTTAGTATCCTGCTATTTTACAAAATTCATTGGTTAGCTCTAGTAGTCTTCTGGTGGCATCTTTAGGATTCTCTATGTATAGCATAATGTCATCTGCAAACAGTGACACCTTTACTTCCTTTCCGATTTGATTCCTTTTATTTCTTTTTCTTCTCTGATTGCTGTGGCTAAAACTTTCAAAACTATGTTGAATAATAGCGGTGAGAGTGGGCAACCTTGTCTTGTTCCTGATCTTAGAGGAAATGGTTTCAGTTTTTCACCATTGAGAATGATGTTGGCTGTGTGTTTGTCATATATGGCCTTCACTATGTTGAGGTAGGTTCCCTCAATGCCTACTTTCCAGAGAGGTTTTATTATAAATCGGTGTTGAATTTTGTCAAAAGCTTTTCCTGCATCTATTGAGATGATCATGTGTTTTCTATCCTTCAATTTGTTAATACTGTGTATCACATTGATTGATTTGCATATATTAAAGAATCCTTGCATTCCTGGGATAAACCTCACTTGATCATGGTGTATGATGCTTTTAATGTGCTGCTGGATTCTGTTTGCTAGTATTTATTTTTTTTGCTAGTATTTTGTTGAGGATTTTTCATCTATGTTCATCAGTGATATTGGCCTGTTGTTTTCTTTTTTTGTGACATCTCTGTCTGGTTTTAGTACCAGGGTGATGGTGGCTTTGTAGAATGAGTTTGGGAGTGTTCCTCCCTCTGCTATACTTTGGAAGAGTTTGAGAAGGATAGGTGTTAGCTCTTCTCTAAATGCTTGATAAAATTCACCTGTGAAGCCATTTGGTCCTGGGCTTTTGATTGTTGGAAGATTTTTAATCACAGTTTCAATTTCAGTGCTTGTGATTGGTCTGTTTATATTTTCTATTTCTTCCTGGTTCAGTCTTGGAAGGTTGTGCTTCTCTAAGAATTTGTCCAATTCTTCCAGGTTTTCCATTTTATTGGCATATAATTGCTTGTAGTAATCTCTCATGATCCTTTGTATTTCTGCAGTGTCAGTTGCTACTTCTTCTTCTTCATTTCTAATTCTGTTGATTTGAGTCTTCTTTTTTTTCTTGATTAGTCTGGATAAGGGTTTATCAATTTTGTTTATCTTCTCAAAGAACCAGCTTTTAGTTTTATTGACCTTTGCTATTGTTTCCTTCATTTCTTTTTCATTTATTTCTGATCTGTTCTTTATGATTTCTTTCTGTCTGCTAACTTTGGGTTGTTTTTGTTCTTCTTTTTCTAATTACTTTAGGTGTAAGTTTAGGTTGTTTATTTGGGATTTTTATTGTTTCTTGAGGTAGGATTGTATTGCTATAAACTTCCCTCTTAGAATTGCTTTTGCTGCATCCCATAGGTTTTGGGTGATAGTGTTTTCATTGCCATTTGTTTCTAAGTATTTTTTCATTTCCTCTTTGATTTCTTCAGTGATCTCTTGCTTATTTAGTATTATATTGTTTAGCCTCCATGTGTTTGTGTTTTTTACATTTTTTTCCCTGTAATTTATATCTCATCTCATAGCATTGTGGTCAGTAAAGATACTTGGTACGATTTCAATTATCTTAAATTTACCAAGGCTTGATTTGTGACCCAAGATAGTATCTATCCTGGAGAATGTTCCATGAGCAGTTGAGAAGAAAGTGTATTCTGTTGTTTTTAGATGGAATGTCCTATAAATATCAATTAAGTCCATCTTGTCTAATGCGTCATTTAAAGCTTGTGTTTCCTTATTTATTTTCATTTTGGATGATCTGTCCATTGGTGAAAGTGGGGTGTTAACATCCCCTACTATTATTGTGTTACTGTCGACTTCCCCTTTTATGGCTGTTAGGCTTTGCCTTATGTATTTAGGTGCTCCTATATTGGGTGCATAAATATCTACAATTGTTATATCTTCTTGTTGGATTGATCCCTTTATCATTATGTAGTGTCCTTATTTGTCTCTTGCAACAGTATTTATTTTAAAGTCTATTTTGTCTGATATGAGAATTGCTACTCCAGCTTTCTTTTGATTTCCATTTGCATGGAATATCTTTTTCCATCCCCTCACTTTCAGTCTATGTGTCCCTAGGTCTGAAGTGGGTCTCTTGTAGACAGCATATGCATGGATCTTGTTTTTGTATCCATTCAGCCAGTGTATATCTTTTGGTTGGAGCATTTAATCCATTTACATTTAAGGTTATTATCAATATGTATGTTCCTATTACCATTTTCTTAATTGTTTTGGGGTTCTTTTTGTAGGTCTTTTCCTTCTCTTGTGTTTCCTGCCTAGAGAAGTTCCTTTAGCATTTGTTGTAAAGCTGGTTTGGTGGTGCTGAATTCTCTTAGCTTTTGCTTGTCTGTAATAGTTTTAATTTCTCCTTTGAATCTGAATGAGATCCTTGCTGGGTAGAGTAATCTTGGTTGTAGGTTTTTTCCTTTCATCACTCTAAATATGTCCTGCCACTCCCTTCTGGCTTCTAGAGCTTCTGCCTAAATATCAGCTGTTAACCTTATGGGGATTCTCTTGTATGTTATTTGTTGCTTTTCCCTGTTGCTTTTAATATTGTTTCTTTGTATTTAATTTTTGATAGTTTGAATAATATGTGTCTTGGCGTGTTTCTCTTTGGATTTATCCTGTATGTACTCTCTGTGCTTCTTGGACTTGACTAATTACTTTCCCATGTTAGGGAAGTTTTTGACTATAATCTCTTGACATATTTTCTGAGACCCTTTCTTTTTCTCTTCTTCTTCTGGGACACCTATAATTTGATACTGGTGCATTTAATGTTGTCCCAGAAGTCTGTGAGACTGTCCTCAATTCTTTTCATTCTTTTTTCTTTATTCTGCTCTTCAGTAGCTATTTCCAGTATTTTATCTTCCAGGTTACTTATCCGTTCTTCTGCCTCAGTTATTCTGGTATTGGTTCCTTCTAGGGTATTTTTAATTTCATTTATTGTGTTGTTCATTATTGTTTGTTTGCTCTTTAGTTCTTCTAGGTCTTCGTTAAATGTTTCTTGTACTTTATCCGTTCTATTTAGAAGATTTTGGATCATCTTTACTATCATTACTCTGAATTCTTTTTCAGGTAGACTGCCTATTTCCTCTTCATTTGTTTGGTCTGGTGGGTTTTTACCTTGCTCCTTCATCTGCTGCATATTTCTCTGTCTCCTCATTTTGTTTAACTTACTTTGTTTGGGGCCTCCTTTTTGCAGGCTGGTTCCTAGTTCCTGTTGTTTTTGGCATCTTTCCCCAGTTGGTGAGGTTAGTTCAATGGGTTGTGCAGGCTTCCTGGTGGAGGGAACTGGTGTCTGTGTTCTGATGGGTGGGGCTGGATCTTGTCTTTCTGGTGGTCAGGGCTGCGTCCAGCAGTGTGTTTTGGGGGTGTCTGTGAACTTAGTATGATTTTAGGCAGCCTCTGTGCTAATGGGTGGGGTTATGTTCCTTTCATCCTAGTTGTTTGGCATGGGGCGTCCAGCACTGGAGCCTCTGGCCATTGGATGGGGCTGGGTCTTAGCACTGAGATGGAGATCTCTGGGAGAGCTCTTGCTGATTGATATTACGTGGAGCCGGGAGGTCTCTGGTGGTCCAATGTCCTGAACTCAGCTCTCCCACCTCGGACATTCAGGCCTGACACCAGGCCAGAACACCAAGACCCTGTCAGCCACATGGCCAGGTACATGGGGATTTTCTTGCTTTTGGGGAAGTCTGAGGTCGTCTGCCAGCATTCAGTATGTGTTCTATAGGAGGTGTTCCACATGTAGATGTATTTTTGATGTATTTTGGGGGAGGCAGGTGATCTCTACGTCTCACTCCTCTGCCATCTTGAAGGTCTCCCGTTTTTTTTTTCTTTTCCTCTGTGCTTTGTCTAGTTTCACTGGTTCACAGGGTGCTTCATGCAGAGGCCTAGCACCTGGCACTTCAGATCAGAGTGCCTAGTGAGACATGGCTGTGCTGACACCTCAGCTCAGCCTGCCGGGCCATATGCAGAAGTGCTGCCCGTGACGCTGTAACTGAAGATCAAATTTTGTACTTTGATATGATGCATAATGGGATGAGATTTGGGGGAAACTTGGGAGAGGGTGAATCTCTTTTGCATTTGGGAGGGATATGATTAAATATACTTCAATGAAACATAGCTCTGAGTCCTGCACCTTGTACATTCAGCTTTTTTCTCCTACCTCCTGAAGTAGATAGAAGACCACTGGGCTAGATTATTTGCAACTCCTCTCATCTCTAAAGTTTACAGTTTATTTTTCAGAGAGACACGGGTATTCAAATTAAAAAAAAAACAAAACCTTTATCAAAGAACATGGCTCATGTTCTGATCAGAATTACTGGGTTTGTTTCCTAACTATAAAATCAACATTGTTAAAGTATTTAACTCATAACACTCCAGTGTTGTTAGTGTGGTTTAAACATTTAAAGCCAAAATTCATGTAGAGTGCTTAACTCAAAGAAGGGCTAGTATAGAGTAAATAAGTGCTATATTTTAGACAGTATAATCATCATTATTATTAAGTGATAATTTCTATGCATTGCTTATTCTGGAAGTGGAAGAGAAGTATCTTAGTGTGAAAAATAAACATAAGATATGATGAATATAGGGATTTCCCTGGTGGCGCAGTGGTTAAGAATCCACCTGCCAATGCAGAGGACACGGGTTCGAGCCCTGGTCCAGGAATATCCCACATGCCATGGAGCAACTAAGCCTGTGTGACACAATTACTGAGCCTGTGCTCTAGAGCCCGTGAGCCACAACTACTGAGCCCATGCACCTAGAGCCCGTGCTCCGCAACGAGAAGCCACTGCAGTAAGAAGCCCACTCACCACAACAAAGAGTAGCCCCCGCTCGCTGCAACTAGAGAAAGCCTGCACACAGCAATGAAGACCCAACGCAGCCAAAAATAAATAATAGATAAATTTATTTAAAAAAAAGATATGATGAACATCAAGCCATGCTAATTCAGATATCAGCAACTATAATTTCTGTAATGATTCATATCATTAAAAAGTCTCTTTCCTTAAGTGACTCACCTTACCCCTGAAGAATCTGAGGCTTTATTAAGTAAAATGAAGATAGTGGTCAAGAAGTAAACTTATTTGTGGATGTGTTCACACTTTTATATTCCTTTGTTTATGAGAGTATTTTTCCAACCTGCATGGCACTATACCAAATCCTCTTCCTCCCTTGAGACCTTTCCTGGCCATTGCAGAAATAACTGTTCCCAATTATCTCTGAACTTACTGCACTTCTCTCCTCTCTCAAGGCATTTATCACTTGCTATAATGCAACAGAGTCATCAGTGCAGATTTCTTCTCCCCTAATGCCCATGAACTCACTGACAAAAGGTTTTATTTTGATTCACCTTAGGCACACAGATATGTATCAACTCGTCCTACTGTAACCAAAGGTGGGGTCTGGCTGCTCATCGCTCAAAAGCCAATAAAGAGGTAAAGTTGGTGGAAAGGAAAGTTTGCTTTACTCTGGATGCTGGCAACTGAGGGAGGGGGGCAGTGGACGCCTGTCTAAAGGCTGACTGCTCCCCCCCACCCCCCGCCACAACTAGTGAGCAAGAGCTTTTATAGACTGAGGGAGGGGCCTACATGCAGAAACAGCACAGTCAGCTCTGACGGTAATCTTTTTTTTCTTTTTAATCAGTCATCAATTTTATACACATCACTGTATACATGTCAATCCCAATGGCCCAATTCAGCACACCACCATCCCCACACCACCACAGTTTCCCCCCTTGGTGTCCATATGTTTGTTCTCTACATCTGTGTCTCAACTTCTGCCCTGCAACCCGGTTCATCTGTACCGTTTTTCTAGGTTTCACATAAAAGCGTTAATATATGATATTTGTTTTTCTCTTTCTGACTTACTTCACTCTGTATGAAAGTCTCTAGATCCATCCATGTCTCAACAAATGACTCAATTTCGTTCCTTTTTATGGCTGAGTAATATTCCTTTGTATATATGTACCACAACTTCTTTATCCATTCGTCTGTTGATGGGCATTTAGGTTGTTTCCATGACCTGGCTATTGTAAATAGTGCTGCAGTGAACATTGGGGTGCATGTGTCTTTTTGAATTACGGTTTTCTCTGGGTATATGCCCAGTAGTGGGATTGCTGGGTCATATGGTAATTCTATTTTTAGTTTTTTAAGGAACCTCCATACTGTTCTCCATAGTGGCTGTATCAATTTACATTCCCACCAACAGTGCAAGAGGGTTCCCTTTTCTCCACACCCTCTCCAGCATTTGTTGTTTGTAGATTTTCTGATGATGCCCATTCTAACTGGTGTGAGGTGATACCTCATTGTAGTTTTGATTTGCATTTCTCTAATAATTAGTGATGTTGAGCATCTTTTCATGTGCTTCATGGCCGTCTGTATGTCTTCTTTGGAGAAATGTCTATTTAGGTCTTCTGCCCATTTTTGGATTGGGTTGTTTGTTTCTTTAATATTGAGCTGAATGAGCTGTTTATATATTTTGGACATTAATCCTTTGTCCGTTGATTCATTTGCAAATATTTTCTCCCATTCTGAGGATTCTCTTTTCATCTTGTTTATGATTTCCTTTGCTGTTCAAAAGCTTTGAAGTTTCATTAGATCTCATTTGTTTATTTTTGTTTTTATTTCCATTACTCTAGGAGGTGGATCAAAAAAGATCTTGCTGTGATTTATGTCAAAGAGTGTTCTTCCTATGTTTTCCTCTAAGAGTTTTATAGTGTCCAGTCTTACATTTAGGTCTCTAATCCATTTTGAGTTTATTTTTGTGTATGGTGTTAGGGAGTATTCTAATTTCATTCTTTTACATGTAGCTGTCCAGTTTTCCCATCACCACTTATTGAAGAGACTGTCTTTTCCCCATTGTATATCTTTGCCTCCTTTGTCATAGATTAGTTGACCACAGGTGCGTGGGTTTATCGCTGGGCTTTCTATCTTGTTCCATTGATCTATGTTTCTGTTTTTGTGCCAGTACCATATTGTCTTGATTACTGTAGCTTTGTAGTATAGTCTGAAATCAGGGAGTCTGATTCCTCCAGCTCCGTTTTTTTCCCTCAAGACTGCTTTGGCTATTCAGGGTCTTTTGGGTCTCCATACAAATTTTAAGATGATTTGTTCTAGTTCCGTAAAAAATGCCATTGGTAATTTGATAGGGATTGCATTGAATCTGTAGATTGTTTTGGGTAGTATAGTCATTTTCACAATATTGATTCTTCCAATCCAAGAACATGGTATATCTCTCCATTTGTTGGTATCACCTTTAATTTCTTTCATCAGTGTCTAATAGTTTTCTGCATACAGGTCTTTTGTCTCCTTAGGTAGGTTTATTCCTAGGTATTTTATTCTTTTTGTTGCAATGGTAAATGGGAGTGTTTCCATAATTTCTCTTTCAGATTTTTCATCATTAGTGCATACGAATGCAAGAGATTTCTGTGCATTAATTTTGTATCCTGCAACTTTTCCAAATTCATTAATTAGCTCTAGTAGTTTTCTGGTGGCAGTTTTAGGATTCTCTATGTATAGTATCATGTCATCTGCAAACAGTGACAGTTTTACTTCTTCTTTTCCAATTTGTATTCCTTTTATTTCTTTTTCTTCTCTGATTGCCGTGGCTAGGACTTCCAAAACTATGTTGAATAATAGTGCTATTGAATAGTGCCGTGGCTAGGACTTCCAAAACTATGTTGAATAATAATAGAAACTATGTTGAATAATCCTTGTGTCGTTCCTGATCTTAGAGGAAATGCTTTCAGTTTTTCACCGTTGAGAATGATGTTTGCTGTGGGTTTGTCATATATGGCCTTTATTATGTTGAGGTAGGTTCCCTCTATGCCCACTTTCTGGAGAGTTTTTATCATAAATGGGTGTTGAATTTTGTCAAAAGCTTTTTCTGCATCTATTGAGATGATCATATGGTTTTTATTCTTCAATTTGTTAATATGGTGTATCACATTGATTGATTTGCGTATATTGAAGAATCCTTGCATCCCTGGGATAAATCTCACTTGATCGTGGTGTATGATCCTTTTAATGTGTTGTTGGATTCTGTTTGCTAGTATTTTGTTGAGGATTTTTGCATCTATATTCATCAGTGATATTGGTCTGTAATTTTCTTTTTTTGTAGTATCTTTGTCTGGTTTTGGTATCAGGGTGATGGTGGCCTCATAGAATGAGTTTGGGAGTGTTCCTTCCTCTGCAATTTTTTGGAAGAGTTTGAGAAGGATGGGTGTTAGCTCTTCTCTAAGTGTTTGATAGAATTCACCTGTGAAGCCATCTGGTCCTGGACTTTTGTTTGTTGGAAGATATTTAATCACAGTTTCAATTTCATTACTTGTGATTGGTCTGTTCATATTTTCTGTTTCTTCCTGGTTCAGTCTTAGAAGGTTATACCTTTCTAAGAATTTGTCCATTTCTTCCAGGTTGTCCATTTTATTGGCATAGAGTTGCTTGTAGTAGTCTCTTAGGATGCTTTGTATTTCTGCGGTGTCTGTTGTAACTTCTCCTTTTTCATTTCTGATTTTATTGATTTGAGTCCTCTCCCTCTTTTTCTTGATGAGTCTGGCTAATGGCTTATCAATTTTGTTTATCTTCTCAAAGAACTACTTTTTAGTTTTATTGATCTTTGCTATTGTGTTCTTTGTTTCTATTTCATTTATTTCCACTCTGATCTTTATGATTTCTTTCCTTCTGCTAACTTTGGGTTTTGTTTGTTCTTCTTTCTCTAGTTTCTTTAGGTGTAAGGTTAGATTGTTTATTTGAGATTTTTCTTGTTTCTTTAGGTAGGCTTGTATAGCTATAAACTTCCTTCTTAGAACTGCTTTTGCTACATCCCATAGGTTTTGGATCATTGTGTTTTCTTTGTCATTTGTCTCTAGGTATTTTTTGATTTCCTCTTTGATTTCTTCAGTGATCTCTTGGTTATTTAGTAACGTATTGTTTAGCCTCCATGTGTTTGTGTTTTTTACGTTTTTTTCCCTGTAACTGATTTCTAATCTCATAGCGTTGTGGTCAGAAAAGATGCTTGATATGATTTCAATTTTCTTAAATTTACTGAGGCTTGATTTGTGACCTAAGATGTGATCTATCCTGGAGAATGTTCCATGCGCACTTGAGAAGAACGTGTAATCTGCCGTTTTTGGATGGAATGTCCTATAAATATCAATTAAATCTACCTGGTCTATTGTGTCATTTAAAGCTTCTGTTTCCTTATTTATTTTCGTTTTGGATGATCTGTCCATTGGTGTAAGTGAGGTGTTAAAGTCTCCCACTATGATCGTGTTACTGTCGATTTCCTCTTTTATAGCTGTTAGCATTTGCCTTATGTATTGAGGTGCTCCTATGTTGGGTGCATATATATTTATAATTGTTATATCTTCTTCTTGGATTGATCCATTGATCATTATGTAGTGTCCTTCCTTGTCTCTTGTAACATTCTTTATTTTAAAGTCTATATTATCTGGTATGAGTATAGCTACTCCAGCTTTCTTTTGATTTCCATTTGCATGGAGTATCTTTGTCCATCCCCTCACTTTCAGTCTGTATGTGTCCCTAGGTCTAAAGTGGGTCTCTTGTAGAGAGCATATATATGGGTCTTGTTTTTGTATCCATTCAGCAAGCCTGTGTCTTTTGGTTGGAGCATTTAATCCACTGACGTTTAGGTTAATTATCAATATGCATGTTCCTATTGCCATTTTCTTAATTGTTTTGTTTTTGTTTTTGTAGGTCCTTATCTTCTCTTGTGTTTCCCACTTAGAGAAGTTCCTTTAGCATTTGTTGTAGAGCTGGTTTGGTGGTGCTGAATTCTCTTAGCTTTTGCTTGTCCTTAAAGCTTTTGATTTCTCCATCAAATCTCAATGAGATCCTTGCCAGGTTGAGTAATCTTGGTTGTAGGTTCTTCCCTTTCATCACTTTAAGTATATCATGCCACTCCCCTCTGGCTTGTAGAGTTTCTGCTTAGAAATCAGCTGTTAACCTTATGGGAGTTCCCTTGTATGTTATTTGTCGTTTTTCCCTTGCTGCTTTCAATAATTTTTCTTTGTCTTTAATTTTTGCCACTTTGATTACTATGTGTCTCGGCGTGTTTCTCCTTGGGTTTATCCTGTATGTGACTCTCTGTGCTCCCTGGACTTGGGTGGCTATTTCCTTTCCCATGTTAGGGAAGTTTTCGACTATAATCTCTTCAAATATTTTCTCTGGTCCTTTCTCTCTCTCTTCTCCTTCTGGGACCCCTACAATGCGAATGTTGTTGCGTTTAATGTTGTCCCAGAGGTCTCTTAGGCTGTCTTCATTTCTTTTCATTCTTTTTTCTTTATTCTGTTCTGCAGCAGTGAATTCCACCATTCTGTCTTCCAGGTCACTTATCCGTTCCTCTGCCTTAGTTATTCTGCTATTGATTCCTTCTAGTGTAGTTTTCATTTCACTTATTGTATTGGTCATCTCTGTTTGTTTGTTCTTTAATTCTTCTAGGTCTTTGTTAATCATTTCTTGCATCTTCTCAATCTTTGCCTCCATTCTTATTCCGAGGTCCTGGATCATCTTCACTATCATTATTCTGAATTCTTTTTCTGGAAGGTTGCCTATCTCCACTTCATTTAGTTGTTTTTCTGGGGTTTTTTTTTTGTTCCTTCATCTGGTATATAGCCCTCTGCCTTTTCATCTTGTCTATCTTTCTGTAAATGTGGTTTTTGTTCCACAGGCTGCAGGATTGTAGTTTTTCTTGCTTCTGCTGTCTGCCCTCTGGTGGTTGAGGCTATCTAAGAGACTTGATGGGAGGCTCTGGTGGTGGGTAGAGCTGACTGTTGCTGTGTCAAGAGCTCAGTAAAACTTTAATCCACTTGACTGTTGATGGGTTGGGCTGGGTTCCCTCCTTGTTGGTTGTTTTGCCTGAGGCAACCCAACACTGGAGCCTATCTGGGCTCTTTGGTGGGGCTAATGACAGACTCTGGGAGGGCTCACGCCAAGGAGTACTTCCCAGGACTTCTGCTGCCAGTGTCCTTGTCCCCATGGTGAAACAGAGCCACCGCCCGCCTCTGCAGGAGACCTTCCAACACTAGCAGGTAGGTCTTGTTCAGTCTCCCCCAGGGTCACTGCTCCTTCCCCTGGGTCCCAATGCGCACACTATTTTGTGTGTGCCCTCCAAGAGTGGAGTCTCTGTTTCCCCCAGTTCTGTCGAAGTCCTGCAATCAATTCCCATTAGGCTTCAAAGTCTGATTCTCTATGAATTCCTCCTCCCGTTGCCGGACCCCCAGGTTGGGAAGCCTGACATGGGGCTCAGAACCTTCACTCCAGTGGGTGGACTTCTGTGGTATAAATGTTCACCAGTCTGTGAGTCACCCACCCAGCAGTTATGGGATTTGATTTTACTCTGATTGCGCCCCTCATACCGTCTCATTGTGGCTTTTTCTTTGTCTTTGGATGTCGGGTATCTTTTCTGGTGAGTTCCAGTGTCTTCCTGTTGATGATTGTCCAGCAGCTAGTTGTGATTCTGGTGTTCTCGCAAGAGGGAGTGAGAGCACGTCCTTCTACTCCGCCATCTTGGTTCCTCTCTCCTCTGACGGTAATCTTTAAATTGGTCATCGGTGGTCTGCCCAGCATCATCTTGATTGTTTTAAGTACAGTTAATCTTCAGTTACAGGGTTGGTTTGTTCCCATTTCCTTGGGCCAATTCTCAGAATTGTGGCAGCTTATGTCATGGCTACAGTCTGGTCATCATGCAGTTAACTTCTTCCACCCGGTGGGGGTTTCAGTATCTATAAGACAGCTCACAGGATATGGCTCAGAATATTATCTATAACCCTGAGAAGGAAATAAAGGTCCTTGACTATGCTTATTGAATATATTATTTGGTCTCTTTTGACGGTTTTCCTTTGTTTCTGCATTTTCTCACTTCTCTGATTAAACTTATTCTTTGGCTAAAGTCTTTCCACAGACAAAAGGCAAGCTGAGGACGTGGGGGGCAAGGATCATAGGGTCCTGCTCTATTTCACTACTTACTGTCATGACTCAACTTTAGGGATTTTCTCTGTGTTGTTTTAATGCAAATAATAATTTTTTAATAGACAGAAGATGTAACTTCTTTACTCTTTATACTCCCCAAATCACACAATATAGTAGCTATGAAAGGTATGATTTAACCTTTGCAATTACCTTGCATCCTTGGTGAAATTGTATTATAATGTGTTATCTTTTAGAATAAGAAAACTGAACCAAACCATCTGTTTTCCTGCCCGTTGAACGCTTTAGACCCTTGGTAAGTGAGGCCTTTCTGAATTTCACATAGAAGATACGTCTCCTGATATAGAAAGTAATTCCTTTGCATTATTCACAAGAGAATTATAAAGATTTATGGAAAATACAAGTGACTTCCTTTTAATTCTTACCAGGATTTCCAGATGACTCTGTTGTAGAGGACTTTTTTTTTCCAAAAAAAAAACAAAGAAAGGAAAAAAGAAAAAAAAAAAAGTCTGCTTAAAATAACAAAGTAAAGTTACAGGATTGGACATGAAAGAGAAACCCAACACCCTCTGAATTTAATTTGAAAGTGAAAATAAGGGTCTGAAATAAAAAGATGGGGGTACAGAGAGGGAAAAGGGCAGTTGTCATGCATATAATCAAGCTACATCAAGGTTAAATCCCAATTGGGAAGAATACTTGAAAATCAATAAATCTCTCTAAGGGTAGATGACAAAAGAATTCTTAGGGAGGTGTATAACACACTAGACTCCACACTGCTTTTCACTAGCTCTTTTTTTTTTTTAATACATAATAGTCTTTGATTTGGTTAGATGAATGGGACTTAGGAATCTTTTAGCTGGTGAAGAATTTTGCAGTGTTACAGTGAAGAGGAATATGAGTAAGAGGAATTTAGAGGAACTCATTATTTATCAGGGTATTAGTATTAGCCTTCTGTCTTTACTTTCCCCTTCTGTCATCAGCCAGAAGACATTCTCTGCTTTTAAAGGACTTATGCAACTATCTTAGTCCTGCCTAGATAGTTTCCCTATCTTCAGGTCAATTCAATATAATATAACATTATCACAGTAGTGAAATCTCATCATATTTACCAATTCCAGTTACATCCCAAGGGTAGGAGATTATTCAAGGCCAAGGTCACTGAGGATCATTTTTAGAATTCTGTTCAACAAAATAGGGAAAAGAGTTCAACTTTAGCCCAGATTTATAAGCTTTCATTCAATGCAAAAAGGAGGCCACCAGTTATTTTTAGTATATATTGACTGTTACATTTAATAGAGAACATAATAAGAATAATAAGACTTTACACAGCATTTTTCCACAAACACTTTCACATTTGCCCCTACAGAATACCTAGACAACTCTTATTATACCTATTTTCCAGAGGTAGAAATGGAGCACAGAGATTTTAAGTAAACTATTCTCAAGTTCCACTAGTGGAAAATTCTGTCTTCAAAGAAAAGTCTGCTTCCAAACACATTATGTTCTACTTTACACAGAATTATTTATTATAGATAATTTGCTGTTACCAGAATCATCAAACATGATTGCTTTCACTATTGACAGAATAGAGTGAGTGTCTTCTACGGTGTGGTTTGTACTATAACAACATGAGTTACAAATAATGTGAATATTAAAGTAAGGATAGAGTCCAAGATGAGGTGAGTCATGTTTCTCTGCATCTCTGAGGCAATGATAGTGTTGAATATTAGAGATGAGAATCCAGGAAGAGGACTCCTAATTCAGGGCTCTGCATCATCAGGTGACTTGCCTCTCTTTAGGAGGCTCTCCAACTACTTGAGTTGTGGAAAACAGGCTTTTCCCCCGTGCTAAATGTCTGAAAGCCTATTCTGACCTACTTAGGTTTCTAAATAGCCTTCCCTGGTGCTATATAGCAGGAGTTACATTGAGGAGAGGAAAACACCACTCCTTACACTCTCTTAACCTGTCGACTGCCAGATCTGTTTCATTTTCCAAGAATCGTGCCAGTGTCTTTTCTTCTGTTTAAATTAGTTGGCTTTTAAAATGTAGCTTCATTACCAGAGAGCCTAGTAGATGAGGTATCATTATACGCAAATCCATAGGGACACTGAAATTATTTAAGACAATATAACCCCTTCTTCAGGATGTCATTTTTAACAGAAATTTTACCTCTGGCATTTTTCTGCCAAGTTAAAGAAATATACAACTTTAGTAACTAGTTGGTCTTAATACATTGCTTGCAAAACTTGTACAGGGAATCTCAATGATGGTCTCTGGGAGAATTCGGCTTGAATAGGATTTAGACTTAGTTCATGCAATGTTGACTTTTGAGTGTTGGTCCTCTGAGAAAGACAGAATACTTTATAAACTATGTACTTTAGCATCGATGGCCTGGGAATTTCTCACAGAGGATATCTTTCTTTCATATTCTGAGTGTGATTACACAGAACCCTTTTCTAAGAGTTCAAGCGTCAAAGCAAAGAGTTCTACAGGAATTACTCATTAAAGTATTTTCAAATGAAAAACTAACCACATCTAATAACAGTATAGGCCAATTAAAAAAATAAATAAAAGTAAAATATATGTATACTTATATGATAGAGAGAAAGAAAGGTAAGTAGATAACAGATGACAGATAACAGATTTGTTAACTTTTTGGTATTTCAGCTTACTGAAATTCTTAAATTTGGCATGATAAAATGATTTAAAGATATTTTCCTTCAATTTTGACATTTGGATAAGAAAAGTAAAAGTAGATACTTAGAGCGATGAACTGATTTAGTAGAGTATTTCTTCCAACTGTGACTCAGAGTACACATGCTTTGCTTATATAAGTACCATATTTGAACCCAAGTTTCTAGACTTATCTTCTCAAATAAAACTGAATATGCTGATAAAAGAAGTTGCCACCTGTTTATAATACATTGAATTTAAAAACAATAAGGATTATAATTTGTATATTAGAACAAATAGGTACACAGAATTTTTATTACTCAAGGAATACTTAGAGGATTTCTGACATTTATGTTTTCCAAAGAAGCATCAGATGGGTATGTATTTATTGGAAAATAATGGGTTAAAAGTTGTCATAAGAGTGCTTGCTTTTTTCACTTCCATTTATATCTATATAACATTTTAGGTATATCATTCTGCATTATTACTGACTTATTCTATTATTAGCAGGAAGATGTATGTCCAGGTTTATTAGAAAATGGTAGTAATATCTCAGCAGATATTACTCTAAAGTTTGCAATTGTGATCATTCCAGTTTAGTTCCTAAACCAGCTAAAGTGCTGGTATATTAAGCCAAGTTTCCTTAAAGTAAACAAACAAAAAAAAAAAAATTAAAGTTATGGTAATAATATTGGATTTTATTTAAAATGAAGATATTTTTACTGACTTTAGTATACATGAAAATATTATTTCTGGAACTCTATTAAAGACATTATTATTTACTTTTGTAGATGTACATATGCAATTTTTTTCAGAGCTTATTACAGTCAACTATATTAAGTTTCCTCCAGCTTTGATACTGAATCCTAATTACTTTACTAGATACCTGTCAAATAATATACCACACTCAATTTTTTTTTTTGTTTTGATTTTGGTTATGTGAATGAGACCAATGGCAGGAGTTTGATACTCATTTGGCCTTTTAGAAATACAAGAGAAATGTCCTCCCTGGAAAATTGTTGCTTGGAAAACTGAGGTTGAATGACTTCTATTATTTTTAAAACATATTCAATAGTATATAATTTTCTGTCTTTTAAAACGTGTTATCCATACCTTCTAACAACAACAAAAATTTTTTCATCTTAAACCATGAAAGATCTGTGTTAAAGAAGTTATAACTTCTTTAATAATGAAAAGCCAGTAGATCAGTAGATAGTGTTTCTGGTTACAGATTTACTCCTAGGTAGATATGTGATTTTACACAAGTTATTTAAACTTTCTAGAAATCAATTCCTCACTTAGAAAATTAGATAAACTAAATAGGATCTCAAAGGGTCTTGATATCTCTAGGATAAGCAAGGCTACGCTGGTACAATAGGGAAAAAATCAAAATCTCATTGTCACTTTTCCTTTTTATGCTCACACTAATTCTTCTGAAGATCCAGGAAACTCTCTATGGCCACTGTCCTTCATGCAGCTACTTGGTGACTAGGAGTAAGGCTGCTGTTGCTATATAATCTGGAACATGCAGCTTTCTTGGATGATGCAAGAAAATGCAGGAGGGCTGTTCATAAGCAAGTATATGCTTTGAAATTGACAAAGACTCTCTACTTGACCAAACTCTAGACAGACTCCTCTGAGCCCCTTTTCAACTAGGCTCTGTCCTTAGGCCTTGTCTTCAAGAGCCCAGTTGTAGCAAGAATCTTGCTATGTCAGTTTAGCAAGAATCTCCCACCCTCAATATCTGATTACCCTTGCTATATGATCATATTCCTCATCCCCCACTACTATAGACTGAATATTTGTGTCCCCTTAAAATTCCTGTGTTGAAACCTAATCCCAAATGGGATAGTATTAGGAGGTGGAACCTTTGGGAGGTGACTAGGTCATGAGGGTGAAGCCCTCAGGAATGGGGTCAGTGCCATTACAAAGGAGATTTCAGAGAGATCTCTGCTCCTCTTAGTGAGAGGGGGTCTTCTATGAACCAGAAAGCAGAACCTACCAGATGCTGAATCTGCTGGCTCCAAGATTTAGGAGTTAACAAGCCTTCTGAACTGTGAGAAATAAATTTCTGTTGTTTATAAGCTACTCAGTCTATGATATTTTGTTACAGTAGACCAAACAGCCTAATTCCCCTAGGAAATATCTGATCACCTTGGTCTGCCTTCAGCAAAACTTCTTTCAGGTCAATTTGGCAAGAATTTCTCTATTTTCTTAGTAATTTTCTACCCACTAAACCACCATCATCACCACCGACCCTGCTCCATAACTATAAATCCCCCTTTTTCTTGTTGAATTTGAAATTGAGCCTAGTTATATATTGAGGTCGTTTTTCCTCTGTTGTAATAGTGCTCAAATAAAATCTGTTTTTACCACTTCAACAATTGTCCAGCTCTGGGTTTCTTTAAAAGATGAAAGTGATATGTGAGTCTTTCCCACACATTCCTTTGGTCACAGCTAGTCACACAGCCATGCTTATTCAAAGAGATGTGGAAGGAAGATGAGAAGCACTGGAAATCTTTGTGAGAACTGATTATGTCTATTGTACTTCTTTGTGCTGTAACTTCCTAAAATTCCATTATGCCTTGAAATTTCCCAGGGAAAAGGTATTGGATAATGACAATTTTACCAATAATAAAAGCATTTTAAACATATATAAATACCTTTTCTCAACGTATATTCACAAAAACATCCATGTTATAGTTATGTCTGAAAGACATCATTCTTATATTACAAATGAACAAACTGAGGCACAGAGTAATGAAATACGGTGATTAAATAATATCTAAAATACACTCCTCTGCTTGGATGCAGAACAAAGTCTAGAATCTAATCTCCTGTATTCTAATCCAAAATTCTTTTCCACTGGACTATGTCAAATGTAAATGTAACTAACTAGAAAATACTACCAGAAATCACTGTCAAGAAAAACCAGCTTGAAAGAACATTCTAGTATTTGACTGAAAACAAGTAGTTTCATTTATTTTTATTAAGAATATGAATTTCTCAAAGCAGGAGTTATGTTCTTTATTCTCTATTTTCTTCCTTCATGAGGTTCAAGACAGGGCAAGAAAATGTTAGCTTCATCCACTTTACCCCACTCACATCCCCCTGACAAAATCTGCTTTTCCTGGATACTACTCAAAATGTCACAAATGAACCTGGGAGCCAATTTGTGACAATGTGCTAAGCACCCCTAGTTAATGGTACCTTATAAAATATTAGAACATTAAGGCCCTTAGAGAACATCTTGACTAAAATTCTCATTTGTAGATAAGATACCTGAGTCTCAAGAAAATCAGTCTGTTTTTCCATTGCTACTAAGCTATATTATTTGCTGTATTAAGTATAATTGAAGAAGGTATATGTGACCTATTTGGGGCATTTATTTTAGAATACTTCCAATAATAAAATTCATATAGTTTGCTTTTAAAAAGTAACCTCTTTGCCATGAATCTTCCCCATCCCTACGTATGTTCCATATTTCCCCCAGTTATCAGAGAAGAATAAATACTATCACATAGCTCCCCTGCTGGAAGGCCTAGGTAAGCTTCCCTTGCTTATGAGAGAAAGCACACATTCTGCAGTATTTAATTTTGCAGTCTGGTTTCCACATTCCACATTTCAACATTCTCCATATTCATTGACAGTCCTGCAGCCCATACCACAATCAGAGTGATGTCATTCTTCTCTGCACATATGATGGTATTTCATAACTCCACACATTTGCTATTGTCTATCTTTATCCAATTTCCCTTTCTTCCAGTCCTTCCAAGTCCTATCATTTTCCACCCTTCATTTCAAATGATGTCCCTTCAGGAAAGACTCTCTCATCTCCCTAGGAGTGGTCTGTATGCTCCTACAAAATATTGTTCATATCACTATCAAAGTATTTACCAAACTCACATTAAGTTTTCTCTGTTTCGGCTTCCCTGGTGGCGCAGTGGTTGAGAATCTGCCTGCCAATGCAGGGGACATGGGTTCGAGCCCTGGTCTGGGAAGATCCCACATGCCGCAGAGCAGCTGGGCCCGTGAGCCACAGTTACTGAGCCTGCGCGTCTGGAGCCTGTGCTCCGCAACAAGAGAAGCCGTGATAGCGAGAGGCCCACGCACCGCGATGAAGAGTGGCCCCCGCTTGCCACAACTAGAGAAAGCCCTCGCACAGAAACGAAGACCCAACACAGCCATAAATAAATAAATAAAAATTAAAAAAAAAATTAAAATCCCTGCCCTTAAAAAGAAAAAAAAAATTTTTTTTTCTGTTTCACCCAATAGATCTTCTGAAAGCAGGCACCACATTTCATGCATTTTCTTTTTTCAGGGATACCAGAGTATCTGACCTAATAGCTGCCTAATGAATTTTGTAGAAGAGTGAAAATATTAATGAATAAAAATTACTTGCACTCACACAACACTTTACAAATCACAAGTACTTTTCCTATTGTGTTATAGCAACCCTTCACCACAGAGTATCCATCTATTTATAATTCTTATACACAGGGTTCACCAGATGTGGGAGAGGGATTCTTTTGAAAGTCCCATAAATGAAGAAAACCACCAGTAATTGGACAATGGGTAATATTGAACAAACTCTCTTGACACATCTGTGCCTCCTAGTAACTAATCCAGTTGTGTATCTCCCTACTTCCAAATGGCATGACCACAGCTACATAGTAGTAATTTAAACAAGCAGCTAGTCACATTTTCTCAAACTGTAGAAAGTGAGGATTTCAAAGCTACACACCAATTTCGCTTTATAAGGTGTTTCACTAATTATGTTCACTGACCTTACTTCCACTGTGTTAGTTTATATTGCTCTCTGCTTGAGAAGTTTAATGAGTGTGTGAATTCCACTGGGTATTCTGATTACAATATCCCTGCATATGTGCACCATTTTATGAGAAAACAGATTACCATGAGTCTAAAAAAAAGGTGTTTTTTGGGTCTTCCATCTGAATTTTACACTTTTCTTCAATTATGGGTTTCTCAACCCAAATTATAATATTTGTGACAAATAAGCTGGTATGTCAAGAATAAATTTATGTGTTCTGTTTCAGCTCAGCAAGAAGTGGAAAGAATATGAGATTTTGAGTGAAATGACTAGTTCCACCTCCACTACTTACATTTTGCTTGACATTGGGAAAGTCTCTAACCACACTTAGCCTCAAGTTCTTCTGCTAAATGTGGATACTAATTAGATACAGATTCTGTCAGAATCAAGAGAGGGGATAGATGTAAATGTGCCTTTTAAAATTCAAGGATGTATATGAGTTTCACAGTACAACATTATATATGCATATTGTCGTAAGTTTTTGCTAAATCCTATTCAGGTATTGACCTGCTGCCTCTTAATGCAATCAAGGAATATAATTAAGCAGATCTGACATCTAGTTCTGGCTCTTTAGTCAGGAGCATTAATGGGTGACATTGGGCAGCTCACAGTAACCCTAACCAAATCTGGCTCCTACCTTTAGTATTAACAGATTCTGAGAACCACCCCTTCTTTGGAGTTACTGGATATGAGTACATCACCACCTGTCAAGATAATTCTTTCTCTTTTGTGTCTTTTTTTCCTTCTGTGACTCAAATGCTAATGCAATTTTTGCCTGTATCTGGAAACTACTCTTTGTCATTCTTTCTGAAGATTCTGTCAATAACCTTATTATATGGCAGTCAATGAGAAAAAATTGCAAATAAAGTGCTGACCCAATTATAAACTGGAAGTCAAGAAATCTGCAATCTAATATGAGGATTAGCAATTACGTGCTGGACACTCCCAAATTTATATCATTTATCAGAAATCCTCTGTTGGCATTCAAGAGCCAAAATATTCAATTGCCTATACAACATTACAATTGTAAAATACATATACAGACTTCAGGGTTTTGGTCCAGCATGTAAGAAGCTTAGAAATCACCATTCTATCCTAACAAAAAGTAAAGAGCTGAACAAACTGAAAAAATCAACAATTCTTTTTAGATCTGTCAGAGAAGTAAGGTCACAAGGTAAACCACTGCACAAAAAAATTAGAGAGACAGACAAGCAGTTACAGAGAATCACAAATTTCAAGAGCAGAAACCCATGAGCAGAAACCTCCCCAGGAACCAGTGCTGATGTAGAAAAACTTGAACTATAATTGGCAAATTGCAGAGTTGTGTGGACAACTCTAAGTATTAAAAACTCCAGGGGAACATTGTCAAGGGGACACCCATGTTTTTGTGAGTTTTACTCCAGGAGATTTATCAGGTCCTCATGGTGAATAACGGAGAAAAATTCCCTCATGCTTATGACAGGGGTAGGGGAAAATGTAACCATTTTTTAAATACTCCAGAATATTCTGCTCTAAAAAAGGCCTGTCTTCAGGAGGAACAATTTTATCAGTATTAAACTTGCTGGGGTTTTAATCAGAGCCTAACCTACCTGGTGGAAGAAAAATACCTAACTTCATAAAGGAATTTTGTGAAAAACCATACACACAATTTTTTTTTTTTAGTTTGTCTTTCAGTACCTGGTTTATGTTACTTATCATAATGTTCTCCAGCTTTATTTATGTTGTCACAAATGGCAAGATTTTCTTTTTCTTTATGGATGAACTACATATGTTCTTTATTCATTCATCTATTGAGAGACACTTAGGTTGTATCCATATCTTAGCTATTGTGAATATTGTTGAATGTGATGAAGCTATCTCTTCAAGATATGGATTTCATTTCCTCTGGATATATAACCGGAAAAGGGATTGCTAAATTGTATGATAGTTCTATTTTCAATTTTTTGAGGAACCTCCATATTATTTTCCATAGTGGCTGTACCAGTTTACATTCTCACCAACAGGGTTCTCTTTTCTCCACATCCTTCCCATCACTTATCTCTTGCCTTTTTTTTTTTTTTTTGCCTCGCCCTGTGGCTTGCAGGATCTTAGTTCCCCCACCAGGGATCAAACCTGGCTCTCCTGCAATGGAAGCGCAGACTCCTAACCACAGGACCACCAGGGAATTCACTTGTCTTTTTTTTTTTAATTTTTAATTTATTTATTTTTGGCTGCGTTGGGTCTCCGTCACTGCATGCAGGTTTTCTCTAGTTGCGGTGAGCAGGGGTTATTCTTGGTTGTGGTGCGGGGGCTTCTCATTGTGGTGGCTTCTTTGTTGCGGAGCACGGGCTATAGGCACCTGGGCTTCAGTAGTTGTGGCTCGTGGGCTCTACAGTGCAGGCTCAGTAGTTGTGGCATGCACACAATTTTAATAACCCAGATGAAAATGGAGGATTCCTTGAAAGACACAATCTGCCAAAACTCACACAAGAAAAAGCAGACAATCTGAATAGGACTGTATCTATTAAAGACGTTGAATCAATAATTCGAACCTTCCAAATCAGAAAACACCAAGCCCAGATAGGTGACTTCTATCAGATAGGTGAATTTTACCAAATATTTAAATAAAATAGTATTTTCTACAATCTCTTCCAAAATACAGAAACAGAGGGAATATTTCCTAACTTATTCTATGAGGCCAAGATTACCGTAATACCAGACAAAGACTTTACAAGAAATGAAAACTGCAAACCAATATCTTTCATGAACATAGATACAAACATCCTCAACAAAATAGCACACTGAATCCAACAGCATATAAAAATAATTATAAACCACAACCAAGTGAGATTTGCACTTGTAAATGCAAGGCTGTTTGAAAATTTGAAAATCAAATAATGCAATCCATCACATCAACAGACCAAAAAGAAAAATCTATAGTCATAACAATAGATGCAGAAAAAGTGTTTGACAAAATCCAATACCAATACATGGTAAAAACTCTCAGTAAATTAGGAATAGAGGGAAACTTCCTCAACTTGATAAGGAATATCTACAAAAACCCTATGGTTAATACTGTATTTAATGATGAGAGTATCAAAGCTCCCCCAGTAAGATCACAAAAAAGGCAAGGATATTCCCTCTCCTTATTGCTTTTCAACATCACACTGAAAGTCCTAGTAATGCAGTTAGAAAACAAAAGGAAATAAAAGTTATACAGATTAGAAAAAAAATAAAATTGTCTTTCTTTGCAGATGACATGATGGTCTATGTAGAAAATCTAAAAGAACTGATTTTAAAAAGCTCCTGAAACTAATAAGCAATTATAGCAAGGTTAAAAGACACGAAGTTAAAATATAAAGTCTATTATTTTCCTATATAGTAGGAATAAACAAGTGGAATTTGAAGTTAAAAACATAATACCATTCACGTTAGAATGCCCAAATATGAAATACTTTGGTGTAACTTTAATATGTACAAGATCTACATGAGGAACACTATAATACTCTGATCAAAGATATCAAAAACTAACTAAGTAAATGAAGAGATATCTCATGTTCATGGATAGAAAAACTCAATAATGCCAAGATGTCAGTTCTTCCTAACTTGATCTATAGATTCAACGTAATCCCAATCAAAACTGCAGTAAGTTATTTTGAGGATATCAGCAAAATGATTCTAAAGTTTATATGGAGAGGCAAAAGACCCAGAATAGCCACTCAGTATTGAAGGAGAAGAATAGAGTCAGAGAACTGACATACCGTACTTCAAGATCTACTATAAAGCTACAGTAATTAAGACAGTATAGTTTTAGAAAAAAAAAAAAAAAATTCAGTGGAACAGAATAGAGATCCCAGAAATAGACCCACATAAGTATAGTCAACTGATCTTTCAGTTGCCTATAAGCAAAGGCAATATAGTGAAGCAGAGATAGTCTTTCCAGTAAATAGTGATGGAACAATTGGACACCCACACATAAAAAAATGAATCTAGAACAGAACTTACACCCTTCACAAAAATTAACACAAATGGATCATAGACATAAATGTAAACTACAAAACTGTAAAACACCTCGATAACAGAGGAGAAAACCTAGATAACATTGAGTATACAATGACTTTTAAGATACATTACAAGCATGAGCCATGAAGGAAATAATTGATAAGCTGAACTGCATTAAATTTTAAAACTTCTGCTTTGTGAAAGACAAGTTCAGTAGAATAAGATACAAATCACAGACTAGGTAAAAATGTTTGTGGAAGACTCAGCAGATAAAGAACTGTTATTCAAAATATACAAAGAGCTCTTAAAACTCAGCAATAAGAACACAAATAACCCAATTAAATGATGGACTAAAGCCCTTAACAGAGCACTTATCAAAGAAGATTTACAAATGGCAAATAAGTATATGAAAAGATGCTCCACATCAGTACATCATTAAGGTTAATACAAATTAAATCAACATTGAGATATCACTACACATCTATTAGAATGTCCACACTCCAAAGTACTGACAACACCAAATGCTGGGGAGGATGTGGGATAACAGGAACTCTTATTCATTGCTAGTTAAAATACAAAATGGTACAGCCACTTTGGAAGACAGTTTGACAGTTTCTTAGAAAACTATATGTATTCTTACCATACAATCCAGCAATTCTCTTCCTTGATATTTACCCAAAGGAATTGCAAACTTATATCCACACAAAAACCTGCACATGAATGTTTATAACAGCTTTATTCATAATTGCCCAAATTTGGAAGCAACCAAGTTGTCCTTTGGTAGATGAATGGATAAATTGTTGTACATCTAGAAGTGGGACATTATTCAGCACTAAAAATTATGAGCTATCAAGCCATGAAAAGACATGGAGGAAACTTAAATGTATATTACTAAGATAAATAATCCAATCTGAAAATGTTACATACATACTGTATGATTCCAACTATATGACATTCCAAAGGCAAAACTATGGAAAGAGTAAAAAAAAATCTCTGATTGTGTTAGGGGAGAGGGTGGCAAAGTACAGAGAATTTTTAGGACAGTGAAACTATTCTGTGTGATACTGCTATAGTGGATACAAGCCATTATACATTTGTCAAAATTCATAGAATGTACAATACCATGAGTGAACCCTTATGTAAACTATGGAATTTGTGTGATAAGGAGATGTCAGTGTAGATTCACTGACTGTAAGAAATGTACCACTGTGGTGCAAAACATCAATAGTGGGTATGCATGTGTGGCAACTGGGTGTATATGGCAACTCTTTTGTACTTTTCACTCAATTTTGCTATGAACCTAAAATTGCTCTTAAAAAATAAAGTTTATTTATTAAAAACAAACATAATACACATACATCTCAGAGTCCTCTTTTCCAAAACAAAACCTATTTTTCTCAAAACATTGATGTTGACTTTTTCAACACTCAATAACTACTTTTATTGAGCCTGGAGTTGGGTAATTGATCAAGTGGTTGAACCTGGTACACAATCTGATAGCACTTATAGTTCTCAGGCTGCAAGAAAAAAAAGTTGTTACTGATACAAATACTTAAAGGCTTCTACATATCTTTCTGAATTTATTTTTTTACCACTATAATCCTAATTCTCCCATGCAGTCACACTGGCCTCTGCTTTTCCTCAAAAAATCCCAATAGTGCTCCTGCTTCAGGACATGAGGTTTTGATGCACTTGTTTATAATGTTCTTCTCTTAGGAAGAGTGTCATCACCCTAGAAAGGTCCTTCTGGATCTCAACCCTGTGACCCAGGAATTTTCTCTTTTTCCCCTGCTCCATTTTAATTCATGGCCTTTGTATCTGACGTTGAATTACTTATTCTATATTTATTGTTTATTACTTATCTAATTCATTAGAATATAAGCTCCACAAGGGCAAGGGTTTGTCTCTTTGTTTACAGCTGTATTTCCTGTGCCTAGAACAATGCCTGACATTAACTTTTTAAAATATATTTTAAAATTTTATTGAAGTATAGTTGATTTACAATGTTGATTTAATTTCTGCTATATGGCAAAGTGACTCATATATACATATACATATTCTTTTCCATTATGGTTTATCACAGGATATTGAATATAGTTCCCTGTGTTATACAGTAGGACCTTGTTGTTTATCCATCCTATATATAATAGTTTGCATCTGCTAATCCCAAACTTCCAATCCTTCCTTACCCAGCCTCTCCTTGGCCACTACAAGTCTGTTCTCTATATTTGTTAGTCTGTTTTTGTACTGACATTAACTTTTTATGATATATTTGTTAAATGCATTAATAGTTCAAAAATAATGTAGATGCATATGCTCTAAATTGTGGAATGTGGAACTATGGAAGATAAGCATGGATGGGAAGGGTGGTTTAGTATAGAAATCTTCTGTAAGTAGGGATAATTCCAAGGTGTGAAAAATGAGTAGAGTTTCAGAAGATATAGCAATGGGAATTGAGTGCTCTTAGACAAAAGAGTCATTCTGAAATCAAGGAAGTGAGAAACAGTTTGATGGAGAGGAAGTTAATAGAAAAGTGGTGGAGATAATGCAGGAAGTAGCAAAAGCCAGATCACAAAGGACTCTGGATGCTAACCTAAAGCTACAGAGAAAAACTGAAGATTTTTAAATAGGTAAGTGACATTATCAGATTTATATATTTGAAAAAATGATTCTTGTAGCTAGAAAGAGGAGCGATTGGAGAAGAGCCAGACTAGAGTCAGAAAGAATGCAATGTAGCAATACACAATACAAGTGAGAGAGCCTGGACTAAGGTAGTGGCATTGGGGGTGAAAAGATCCAAAATAATTGCTGAGATAGTAAGATGATATAATCCGTTAAGACTTCATCACATAATGAATGTGATGGAACTGGGAAAAGAATCAAGGATGACTCTGGGTTTATGGCTTGCAAGAAACTTAATGACAATGCTACTCACTGAGATAGGCAGTATGGTAGAATGAAAGATTTTTAAAAATAAAATAATTCAGAAAACCTACATGTCCTCCAAATTTTGGAGGACAAAGGGAATTGTACTTGGTTTGTATCTGATAATTTTCAAAGAAGAAAAGCTGTTCCTCCTCTGATGATAGTGGAAATGTGGGCATTTGCCATGGAGCCAGTTATGGACTCTTTGACAGCAGTCTTTCAGTTATATTGAAAAGTTACCTGCCTAAGAATACATCTTGCCAGGAGTAAGGAAAACTCATTAGAAAAAGTTGAAGGTAAAATAGGCATAGGTCATCATGTGTAAAATAGGCATAGGTCAGTGATGGTTTGGAGAAAGCATTGCTCATGCCAGGGAATTGAAAGCAGAGGTTCCTAGTAGTAAGTAGTAAGGGTAAGAGAACCTCTGAGGAATCCCATAAAAATTATTTTCCATGGGACAAAGAAAGAACACTATAATTCCAGATTAGTAGTGCTCCAGTGCAAACCTACAACTCCCAAATTGAGAGTAAAATACAATCCTATTTATTTATGAGTTGATTTAGCCTCCCATGGTCACTTTAAAATTTATTCATGAGGGTCATCTCCATGCCACTGGATGAAAACTTTGGAAACTTTCCCAAACTCTTAGGTAATAGACAATTCAATTCCCTCTTTGATGCAAACAGGGTCTCCATTCTGAAATTAGGTTATTATTAGATTATTGAAGATGGTAATCAATAATTAGTGAATTAATTAGTTATAAGAATTCTCCCAGTAATCACACACTCATCCCATACCCTGAAATTAGTAGCTCTTGGCATTTGAGGAAGGAGTATAGTCTTCTGCTCTCTCCCCCTGGTCATGTCTTTCTTGTAGTAGGTGGGAAAGGATAAGGTGTAGACTGCATGACTGGTAGTGGCTAAACCAGCTTCTTTCTCAGGGTTGTTCAGAAAGTCTCAGCTCTGGATATGTCTTACTCTTACTGGGGGCAGATGCATTTCTCTTTTGGGTGTTTTTTCAGCCCCCAGTAATTCAGCATCCACTACCAATTTCTTGATGCTGGAGTCTCTCCACTTCTCTCACCGACTTTTGTACAGGACAGTAGACAATCCCATTCCAGTTTTCTCTCATGTAGGCTCACCTCTGATCTATAGAAAATACTCACACATTTCTTGACTCAACAAATTCTGGGAGAACTTGCCCATCTCAATTAGCTGACATTTTGCTTTCATGTGTTCCCAGTGGCTGTCAGTCCCCAGTCCACGGTGACCCCGAGTTTAGGAAAACAAATCAAGTTCTCTGAAACAAGTTAAAGAGGTGACTTAGAGAAGAGAACTTTAAACTTTGGGAAACTTGACTAAAAATATAATAATAAACATTGGTATCTGCTGAATCAGCATCTCAAATAATGGGTGCAGTGTCTAAAATTTTGAATACACTTCCCTAAGATTATTGTAACTCACATGAGAGTTTGAGTGAGATTAGCTTATCCATAGCTTTTTCCTTTTCAAAAAATTTCATTTATCCTTTCGTCATCAGTTTTAAGACACATAACAACAATGATTATTATATATTTTAGTGAAAGTCGGAAATGCATTTTGCTATAAATTTTCCCTAAAATTATGTATTCTTCTCCCTGTGTTGTTTTGCCTTATAAGAGTTAATACATGTATTCAGATGTAAAAATGGTGATTTTGTTAAAGAGGAAAAGCCATGATTCCTGGAGAATACAATGCCATAGCTATCATCTACTGCCTTCAATAAATTGCCCCTCAAATCTCTTGATTTTAATAACTGCAATCCTGTGGAAAATCACCCTTGTGAGCATGCACAGTGCTCCCTGAACAGATGGACATGAGTGAAGATATCCAAGACACCACTGATAATCATGGAATGTATTTGTGGATTTCAGTAAATAATCTAAAAGAATCCAGATGGAATATTATCCTGCTGGAAATGATACATAATTAGGAACATGGTCACTATTAAAATACTTCCCAATGCATATTATGCCATATATTATACAATATATGTGGGCATAAAAATTAAAAGGAGGAAATGTAAAGATTACATTAAGATTTACACTAAAATATTACTTAAACTTCTCACTACAAAAAAAATGATGTAAACAATGTGGTCCCTTTGGACATCCTGTCTCCTTTTACGGAGCAGTTTCTGTAGCTGGTCACATAGGCAAATAATTAAACCAAGGAAACAGCAGCATGGCTACCATAAAATTACTTGCTCCCGGTGTGTAGGGGACTGGTTTGTTGCAACTTGCTACAATGTTTGCTGTTTTTTCAAAAAGTGCTAGGCCTTTGGACATGGGTTCCTCATTTGTGACGCAAGCTCACTGCATGAATAGTGTCCATCTGGGCCCAGTGGGACTTACAGGCAAGGGAAAACAATACAAATATGCTGATAACTGTGTTGCCTGCTATGCTGTGAGTAACAAATTCCTTTTGTCTCTGATCCAGAGGTCTTGTATTGTCTCTCAGAAAATTTTTAGCTTAGAAGTAGGGTAAAAACCTCAGACACCTTATAGTTCTTGATACAGTCCTTAAGCAGTTTGAATAAAAGGCTATTTTCAGATTGAAATTAAAATTTTTGAGTTCACTTCTCAGATAAATCCATGAAAACACAAACTGTTACATAAAGTTTAAGCAATGTGTTGGCTTCCTAACACTGCTATGACTAATTACCACAAACTTATAGGGGCTAAAAGAAAAGAAATTACAGTTCAGTAAGTCAGATGTCCAAAATTAGTCTTTCTAGGCTAAGGTCAAGACACTGGCAATTTGGAGACTCTTGAAGAGAGTTCATTTCTTTGCCCTTTCTAGTTTCTGGTGGCAATCCTGATCCTTGGGCCATGGCCCTTTCTTCAGCACTGAATCACTCTAAGCACTGTTTCTGTAGCTGTATTTCCTGCTTCTCACTCTGACCCTGTGCTTTTCCCTTATAAGGACCCATTGGACCTACCCTGGATAATCCAGGATAACCTTCCCATCTCAACATCCATATCTTAATCACATTTGCCAAGTCCCTCTGCCATGTATGACAACATCTTCACGGGTTCTGGAGATTAGGACATAGACATAGATACCTTTGAGGGGCCATTATTTAATCTACCACAAGGGATTCAAGTATGCTAAGAAGTCCAACAATGGCCCAAAGTTGATCACATGGAGAAAATTTCAAGGAAAATCTTTAGGGGATTCACAGACATTTCCAGGGGGCCTGAGGATCCACGAATAAGAAATAAAGGTTTTTTTTTTTTTTTTTTGAAATAAAGGTTTATACACAGGGACTCTTAGAGCATAATTAGGATTCAACGGCATCATATATAATGCAGCATCATGAAGGCAACTGTGATATTCTACCTAGAGCAGTACAGATGGGATAGACTTGTGATCAAAAGTAAAGGATTTGAATTCTATCCACATTGTTACTTGTGTGTCCCTGATAATACTATGTAACCACCTTTTGTAATCTAATTGGTTTATCGATTTAAAGGAATCAACACCTCTATCTGGTTGAATTTTTATGAGAATTAACTGGGTAAAACATTATTAGTTATACTGTTATACAAATATATAATTTGCATCATGACATTTCAATATTATAGTTTATGAAAATTTATTTCTATTACACATTACATTGTTGTAGAAAGAAACAATTTGTAAATTACTAGTCAATATCTAAAAAAAATTATAACATATTTTTTAATTTACAAATTATTAAGGTATCTCTTTGGCTCATATTTGTAGTGTGGTAACAATTGTTTTTTAAAAAACTTCTGTATTGAGTTTTAATAAAATCATTTTCCAGGATATTCAGAATATATTTAGAAGACAGTAAAATAAAGTAGTATATATAAGTACTATTTGCAGACTCCCCCATGCTATAGACTGAATATTTATGTCCCCCCTCCATATTTCAGATGTTGAAATCCCAACTCACAGTGTGACGGTATTAGGAGATGGAGTCTTTGGGTGGTGATTAGGTCATGAGAGCAGAGCCCTCATGATTGCAATTAGCGCCCTGATAAAAGAGACCCCAGAGAGCTCTCTTGCCCCTTCCATCATGTGAGGACATAACAGAAAGATAGCTATCTATGAACCAGAAAGTAGGTTTCATGAGTCGCTGAATCTGCCAAAGCCTTGATGTTAGACTTCCCAGCTCTGGAACTGTGAGAAATGAATTTCTATTGTTTGTAAGCCACCCAGTCTATGGTATTTTGTTATAGCAGCCTGAATGAACTACTAAAACACCATATTTTTGAATAAAAACATATATACTTTTGTCCCCAATGAGCACTAATGAGAGAATAATCACATATGCATAGAAATTTGTAAGAAACTTTGAATTTACATATTACTTTAGAAAATTCAGGAATGCCTTCCTCTTTAGTCTCATAATTTACAGTTTTCTAATGTCTATCTGGATAATTCTAATACATGGGAACTCACCACTAAAGGAAATACATTTTTTAAAATTTTAGGTAGACCTAATCCAACAATGCCAGGCTGATATGATACTATTAATCATAATTGTTATTGTTCTCTTTAAATACATATCACACATGAAGATTTAATGAAAAATGTTACATACATTATGCTTTTTTAAATTCAGAACAATCCTCCCTAATATTTTTAAAGCTAAAGAACCTTCAACTCATATAAGTTGCCACTTTCTCTATATGACCAAACCTAGATAAAATAGAAAAAATTTTTTTTAAAACTTTTCAGAAAAAACGTAAAGAGAAATGTATGGAGAAAGCTTCCTGAGGAGGCAGCTGCATTGGAACTAGGTCCTCAGAGATATAAAGGATTCGATCAGTAGAAAACTGATAGATTTTTGGCAAAGGAACTGAAATATATCATAATGTATCCTACAGTTTCTAAGAAAAAAAGTGAAGGATATATGTGAAGGAAAGATTTTTTAAATAGAAAGTAATTTGAAAAGAGATTTGGTTACACAATTAATTGGGGAAAAGGTATTCTAGTTACATGCAGTCACTGAATCTCCAGTCTTTAATGGGATATGCAAAATAAGTATATATTATGTTGTCTTCCTAAAAGACATACAAAAAACAAAAGTGCCAGAGAGCTTTCAATGTATCATCCACTTAAAGACACTAACAAGGATAACTAACTCATTGAATGAGCTGGACAAAATGGAGTATGAGCAAAAAATTATTTTCATTTCCACCACCGCAATTTAAACTTATTCTATTGAATGCAAGAAATTTTCTGAATGAATACATTAAGATATTATAAAATAATTGTCCTCAGAAATTAGATATTGGCATAGTTATCAAACAAAGTGGTGAATTGGCAAAAGTGGCCTAATGTTTAAATGCAGAATAAATTGAATGAGATGAAGGTGAGATATTAAAAAAATCTTTCTCTGGATGAGACTCACAGTGATAGGAAACCAGATCAAGGTGGCAGAATTGGATGTAAATAATCATCCAAGAGATACTGTGGAAGAAGAATGGATTGTCCTGAATGACTAAGTGAATAGAGGAAATGAAGAAAATAATTCAGTGTGAGATCCTGCTCCTAAGGTTGTTGCTGAAGAAGAAAGTTATAGTATTGCTGACATATATGTGGGAATTAAGAAGCATATTGACTTAGGAATAAAAAATCAAACATTGGTATTTGGATTTTGAGACAGCACTCAGACATTCAAGTGTAAATTTGTTTTTCTAAATTCAGAAATATAGAAGTAGAGGATGAATTAAGATACAAAAATCAACATGTGGAGTTATTACTGAAGAAGTGACAGCTGCATTGTGAGCCTAGATTAATTGGGGGGAATTATGTATAGTACATTTTCAAAAGCAGAGGAATCAACATTGAGCTCTGACTTAGAGACTGGATATGCCATCATTTATTGAGTGTGTAGTGTATGCCACCTAAAGAGAGGAACTGGGCTTTAGAGAGGATAAGGAAGTTGCCTAAGATCACACAACCAGTAAATGTTATCAAATGGAAGATCCAGGATTCATCCTCACTCTATTTCGAAATCTCCTTCTCCCCACCACTTATAACAAAGGTAACATAAATGGAATAGACTGAAAAAGAAAGGTAAATCCAGGTTTTAACACAGATGAATGTTTTAAGAGTGGATTATTAAACACATAGGTTGACATGTGGAGAAAAGTTGAAGATGATGAAAATACATTGCAATAAAATGACCAAGCTGCTCAAAATGTCCTTGAATGGCCATGCTTGTAAAACCGTGCTACTCTGTTTTCTGGCCATTGTTAAATAACACTTACATTACCCATGAATTTTCTAATGATTAAAGTTCTTAGGTTTTATAAAGTCTTCCCCAGCAGTGTTTCTAGCAAATTTGTCTTGAAAGATTTCCATAGCCCTGCATACTCAAGGTCTCACGTACCTGACAAGATAATGACAGCGGCAATTTTAAACTGTTAAAAGACTGCTGTATTTGATCTTTTCCAGTGCTGATTTCAGCAAAAGAGGGGGAAATGTTCATTATGTCAAGAAGAATGACAAACACACACATCAAACACAAAATATGATGCCCGTTTCTGAGACTTTTCCGTCCAAATCTTCTCCTACCGAATGACAGGAATATGTCAAAGTTATAGTCAGGGAAAACGAAGTAAATGTTGGTTGATCTCAAGCTAAAAAAGTAATTACTGTTAACAAGCTTTGCAATTTACAAATCCCCACTTATATATAACAGTACATGATTTTATATTAGCCAGAAAAGATGACAGGAAAGGGGTAATATTCACTGACATAAAAATGATCTTTGCTTATATGAGGCAGGTTTTATTCTGTGATTTCCAATTTGATTCAATGCTCAACCTAATGAAAATGCTACAGCAAATAAAATGTATTTCCACTGCACAATCATTTGTGATTTTGTTTAGCCGTGAATAACTTCAGGTTTTCATAAATGAGGTTATTTAGTTGCCCAATATTAAACTGCTTGCTATATTGTAAACAGAAGAGAAGAGGTTAATTTAGAGCAGCATTAAGAAAAAAAAAGTTCTGCAAGGGAAAATGCAAGGTTTAATCAAAATAGACCATTGGGAACAAATGGCAAGGAGCAAAATACACTAATTGAAAGCCAGGCAGGACATTTTCCATTTCTTTCTTTTTTAGTGCACTGATTAAAAAAAATAGTTAATGAGCACCCATCACCAGATCTACTCCACGCTGGGAGTTTACCCTTGTAATTTTGTCATTTTTCAGAGAAGCAGGGCGTTTAATGAAAGCACCATTAAGTTATAAATGCACAATGATGTATATTGTCGATAAACTGGAGACTACTCAAAACATTCCTTTGTAAACGCTGCATGTTTCCAGCATTTATTTACCATTTCATGTTTACCAAGGGCTTTATTCTGGTTCAAAATCTGTTTTTCAAAATCATGTGGAAATATTTTTGTTTGGAAATATTCTTGTTCGAACGCTATTAGAATACACAATGGTGACACTTCTCCTTGGTTTATTTTTCTTAACAGTTTATATCATTTACATTATTTAACCACAATTACTTTTAATTATATAGGAAAGTACTGCAATTTTGCAGCCTGCTAGACCTCCCTGACTCAACAATTATTTATCTATTGTCTACTATGTGAAGTACAAATGTACCTGCTGGGTCCTTATCTTTTCAAGAACTTTTATAATCTATTGAAGGAACCAGATTTCTCATCATGTGTGTTACAGTAGAATAAGGCAGTTGAATCTTGGGCAGTTCCTTAGGCCCATGTTGATGTAGGATTTCTTGAGGCATGCCCTCTGGCATTCACTGCCACATTCAAAATACCCCCAACTTAACCATCCAGGGAATAAATAACTGCATGCAGATGACTCACAATAATAAAAGGCAGCATTAGTCGAGTATGTATTCTGCATCAGGCATCGTGTTAAGTGTGTTTATTAAGCATTCACCCTTTGGAGGCTCATCATAACTCCTTAAGACAGCTGTTATAATTACTGCCCATTTTAGATGAGAAAACTGAGTTTGAGAGAGTCTAAATTGCCCAACGTTATATAACTAGATGAGTTGGAGCTGGTATTCACATTCATATAGCCTGAATACAGACTCTTTACTTTTCTCTAGTAAGATATACTTCCTTTCTGTCACACTGGGGACTTGGAATGCCTCACCTAGTGACTATTTAGACAAGCACTACTTTAGTTTAGCTATCTTTCTACTACCCTAATTACAGTAAAGAGGACAAGCAGAGCCAGGATTATTTCATTAGATGATGGAAAAAAATAATTCCCACCTACTTCTGTCTACTGGGATTTGTCTCATGACTTAGCTCATGAGGCACCTGAACCAACAAAAATAAATAAACAAATAAATAAATAAGTAAAATAAAATAATCTAAGCAGAGCCGTTTAAGCTTTGCCCAGCTCCTGTACATAGTCAGAAGGGCAGCTGTTCCTGTGATGGCCACATTCTCTGGGGATGCCTTGGCTGTGACTACCCAGATGATTATGATTGCAGATTTTAGTTTGGCAAAGAGAAAGCATATTCTGATCAGAGCAAGTGAAGGAGAGAGGGTCATGCATTCAGAGTATTGGGGAATTATACAATTTCAGAGTTGGAAATGCTCTTAAAGTTCACGATGCCTTCATATCAATAGTGTCTGACCCAATTCAAAATGATCATTATGCATCCCATCACAGCTGAAAGAGGAGAAAGTCTTTGTTAAGTGATCTGGTCAGAATAATCTAATTATTTTAACTGTAATATCTGGTTGCCTTTTGTGGCCTAATTATTATATATTACAAAGGAGGGGAGTAAAGTTACTATATATTGCATAGAAAGGGACAGAAAAATATTCTGGTTCAAAAATCTATTTTTCAAAATCATGTGGAAATATTTTTGTTCGAAGGCTATTAGAATACACAATGATGACACTTCTCATTGGTTTATTTTTCTTAACAGTTTATATCATTTACATTATTTAACCACAATTACTTTCAATTATATAGGAAAGTGCTGTCTTCAATCTCAGGGCATTTGACTAGGACACCCACAGGATGACTCTTCCTAGAAGTTGAACTTTTATTTTCTGACTCCCAAGACATTATGTTATTAATAATCTGATTTTAACTTAGATGGGCCTGTTACATCACGGCTCTCTCACCTCACAATAATTATGGTTTCAACAATATCCTACTTGCATTACTGAAGAACTGAGTGACACAAGATCACATTGGGCAACAGTTTCCCCTATGACCTGGTCTAAAATACGCACACTTTTGAGGGCTTTCATAATGGCAGATTGTCCTCCTAGACCCAGTCCTACATTTTTTTCCCCACTGGTCATCCATCATTTAGGTTTCAATGTGCTTTTCAGTTGTTCTTTTTCAAAACTGACAGTAGGGCATTTCTTATTATTCTCCCTTACTCTAAAAAGCTTGTTTCTAATATCCTTCTGGACATAAAAGGAGGACTGAGCCTTAGGAAAAATCCAATAAAACATGTTATACCAAGGTGCAATCCCCACAAAAATTATGACAGCAATAACTTTCTTATTTTGAAATGTATTTGTAATTTTTTGGAATAATCTTCTTGTCTTAAGGAAAATCCTTAATCTTATCAGCTAAGAGGTTTTAATAGCTGGCTTTTAAGTCCCTGGTATTATCCAGAAAATAATCTATTTAGAAATAAAAGTGACATTAGGAAAGTGGTTGAAGAGGCTTTGCCTGAACTTTCTGTAGTGCATCAGTCTCTGTACACTTAAAGAAATGAACCGTCTTTAAATAGTCTAATGGCTTTTGGAGGCACTCTAATAAAACACCATTTCCTTTCAGTTATTTGATGCACTAAATGTATTTCTGCTCCAGTAGTTTCATGTTAAGTGTTCCTTTCTCCTAAATTGTTTTTGTACTTGCATATATATCTCTATAGCTACAGATATATAGTGCATTTTGCACAATTAAAGAAAAAGTATTTTAAATCTAGAAAGCTCAAATGTAAGAAGTGTAGTTCCCAGCAACCCTTTAATATGTCTTCTCAAACTGTTTTTTCTAACTTAGGGCTTCCATTTATTTCAAATGGTGTTTGTTTTTATTACTTGAATCTATGTTCATAGGGATTAATCTCAAATGTCCATTCATATACCTGTTATTAACAGTTAAAATTTAATGACTACTTTATTAGTGGCTGATATTGTTCTAAGTGTTTACATGTATTAATTTATTTAATACTCTCAAGAACCCTTTAGAATAGGTGCTATTATTATTCTCATTTGATAGATGAGAAAAGGAAAGAGAAGCTAAATAATGTGTACATAGTTGCACTGGTAGAGGAAGAAACTGCACCCCAGAGGATGCAGAGGTGACAGAGTCAGGCATTAAACGTGGGTCTCAAGTCAGACCTTATAGCATTAGCCTCTACTCTATTCTGTCTTAGTTGGAGATCAGAGAATCTTAGTAACTCACCTAAGGCCAACTAAGTACTGTCTGATACAATGAGAATTTCAATCCAAGTTTTCCAACTCCAATTCCAACACTGTGTTTATTTTACTTGTGAAACTTGTCATAGTAAACTTCTTATCATATTGTGCCATTAAGAAACTAAGCACTCCCTGATGTTTATAGAACTGGACATTTAAAAATACTTTTATCAAGAAGGATATCAAGAAACCTTTTCTAACATTTCCCCCATCACCACCACTATTGATGTCCTCAATTGGAGAAACTCACTGGGAAACATTTTGTTAATCTAGAACCTTTGCAGAAGGATAAATATGTCTGGATTGGGGCAGGGAAAGTTCTTTTTCTCTTTAGCTGGTGTGTTCTGGATTGGTCTCTCCTTGCTCATAGATAATGTGGGCATGTGAGGCAAATGGCAGATATCCTAGGCTTCATATTTAGTTAAAAGCTGAAGATGAATGTGAGAACTAGTGAAGGTATTTCTTATTTATTTCAAAAAGTAAAGCATGGCTCTTAGCATTCAGAGCAAAATTCAACATCAGAGGTCTATGCTATCACAGTTGAGATACTTGCTATAAGATACTCTTTTACATATTTACATGTCTAGTGTATATTAGGTACTGTATCAAGCACTAGGGTTAAAAAAAGAGAGAGAGAAATAGCACATGGATTTTATCCTGCTTTCACTGGTAAGGTATCAAGGGGAAAATGCTACAAGTTTAGAGTAAGGTTGTGCTGCCTCCTGGCAGAGAACAAGAAGAAACTCCTAACACTGACAGTTAGTCCTCTCTACAGGCCATACTAAGGTGGTCTTTGGCTGGTTCCTTCTCTTCAACTTCCTGTTGCAGGATTTAGTCCTTGGATGATTCATGACTTTAAACCTCCGAATTTTTTCTCTAGCATAAAACTTTTCTCCTCTGTATTCCAGACACACACCTCCATTCTAAAACTTAATACAGACAAATCTTCATTCCTGACTGCACTCCCTGTTCCCCAAATTTGCTCCACTCAGTCTTCTCCATTCATATGATAGAATCTCCATTTTTTCCAATTTCTCAGTTAAAAACAAACAAACAGAAAAATCCGTAACTCATCCATGAATTCTCTCAAAATCCACTTTTAATGGGTCTGGAAATTCTGTTCATTCAACTTTTAAAATAAACCCAGAGTCTGAAAGCTTCCCATCTTGTTCACCTCAAATGCGGGTCCTGATCCCAGCTGCCCTCTTTTATGGCCTGGATGACTCACTATCTTTCTAATCAGCTGTGCTGCTTCCACACCTGCCCCCACTCACACTCTGCTCTCAACACAGAAGCTACAGCTATCTTATTCAATCCTAAGTTAGACAAGGTCCACTGCTCTCCTCAAATCTTTCCACTGGCTTCCCATTTCTTCCTGAGTAGAAGCTAAGTTTTCTAAAAAGGCCTGCAAAGTCCAATATGATCTAAGCAACATTACCCTTTTATCTTCACCTGCTACTACTTCTCTACTCATTCATTTTGGCCAGACTGGCCTTCTTGCTACTTTCAGAGCATGTCAGGGAAGCTTTTACCTGATGAATTTTCTGCCTAAAATGTTCTTTTCCAGATAACAGCATGGCTTGTTCCTTAGTTCCTTAGGTTTTTACTCAAAGTCATCTTTCAATTGAGCCTACCTTAACTACCTGACATTAAGTTGTGATCACTCCCTTCCTCTCCCTAGTCACTCTTCATACTTTTGCACTCCCTTATTTCTCTCTACTGTACTTATTACACTCTAACATGTTACATGTTTATTACTGTCTTAAGCATGATACTTAATTTAATCCATACAATAACTCGACTAGGTAGAAGCATAATATCCACCTAAAAAATGGGAACATTGTGACACAAAAAGATTAAGCATCCTATCCAATTTGCATTGCTAGGAAGTGGCTGATCTGGAATTTAAAACAGTCTGACTTGAGATCCAATTCTCTTAATTACCATGCTGTGCCACTTCTGGGAGGCCACATGAAGATTACTACACTATAATCAGTGGTATACAGAAAGTCACCATGGGGACGCATAGGAAAGACACCTAAGGAAGGAAAGGTTCAGCCTGAAGTTTTGGAATTGGCAAAGATGTTTTCCAAAGGATGAAGGGTTCACTCTTTTTTTTAAAAAATAGATCTTCATTGGAGTATAGTTGCCTCACAATATTGTGTTATTTTCTGTTGTACAACAAACCGAATCAGCCATATGCATACACATGTCCCCATATCCCCTCTCTCTTGAGCCTCCCTTCCATCCTCCCTATTCCATCCCTCTAGGTCATCACAAAGCACCGAGCTGATCTCCCTGTGCTATGCTGCTGCTTCCCGCAAGCAAACTATTTTACATTCTGTAGTGTCTAGATGTCGATGCTACTCTCACTTTGCACCAGCTTTGCCCTCCCACCCCATGTCATCAAGTCCATTCTCTATGTCTACCTCTTTTATTTTTTCCTTTTTTAAAAAACATCTTTATTGGAGTATAATTGCTTAACATTGTTGTGTTAGTTTCTGCTGTATAACAAAGTGAATCAGCTATACGTATACATATATCTCCATATATCCTCCCTCTTGTTTTCCCTCCGACCCTCCCTATCCCACGCCCTCTAGGTGGTCACAAAGCACCGAGCTGATCTCCCTGTGCTATGCGGCTGCTTCCCACTAGTTATCTAATTTACATTTGGTAGTGTATATATGTCCATGCCACTCTCTCACTTTGTCTCAGCTTACCCTTCCCCCTCCCCATGTCCTCAAGTGCAAGAACTTGTCCTGACCCTAGGTTCTTCAGAACAATTTTTTTTTTTTTTACATTCCATACATATGTGACAGCATACAGTATTTGTTTTTCCCTTTCTGACTTACATCACTCTGTATGACAGATTCTAGGTCCATCCACCTCACTACAAATAACTCAATTTCGTTTCTTTTTATGGCTGAGTAATATTCCATTGGATATATGTGCCACATCTTCTTTAAACATTTATCTATCAATGGACACGTAGGTTGCTTCCATGTGCTGGCTATTGTAAATGGAGCTGCAATGAACATTGTGGTACATGACTCTTTTGAATTATGGTTTTCTCAGGGTATATGACCAGTAGTGGGATTGCTGGGTCATATGGTAGTTCTATTTTTAGTTCTTTATGGAACCTCCATACTGTTCTCCATAGTCGCTGTATCAATTTACATTCCCACCAACAGTGCAAGAGGGTTCCCTTTTCTCCACACCCTCTCCAGCATTTATTGTTTGTAGATTTTTTGATGATGGCCATTCTGACCGGTCTGAAGTGATATCTCATTGTAGTTTTGATTTGCATTTCTCTAATGATTAGTGATGTTGAGCATCCTTTCATGTGTTTGTTGGCAATCAGTATATCTTCTTTGGAGAAATGTCTATTTAGGTTTTCTGCCCAATTTTGCATTGGGTTTTTTTTTTTTATATATTGAGCTGCATGAGCTGCTTGTATATTTTGGAGATTAATCCTTTGTCAGTTGCTATATTTGCAAATATTTTCTCCCACTCTGAGGATTGTCTTTTCCTCTTGCTTATGTTTTCATTTGCTGTGCACAAGCTTTTAAGTTTCATTAGGTCCCATTTGTTTATTTTTGTTTTTATTTCCATTTCTCTAGGAGGTGTGTCAAAAAGGAGCTTGCTGTGATTTATGTCATAGAGTGTTCTATGTTTTCCTCTAAGAGATTTACAGTGTCTGGCCTTATATTTAGGTCTTTAATCCATTTTTTGAGTTTAGTTTTGTGGATGGTGTTAGGGAGTGTTCTAATTTCATTCTTTTACATGTAGCTGTCCAGTTTTCCCAACACCACTTACTGAAGAAGCTGCCTTTTCTCCATTGTATATTCTTGCCTCCTTTATCAAAAATAAGGTGACCATAAGTGTGTGGGTTTATCTCTGGGATTTCTATCCTGTTCCATTGGTCTATATTTCTGTTTTTGTGCCAGTACCATACTGTCTTGATTACTGTAGCTTTGTAGTATAGTCTGAAGTCTGGGAGCCTGATTCCTCCAGCTCCTTTTTTTCTTTCTCAACATTGCTTTGGCTATTCAGGGTCTTTTGTGTTTCCAGAAAAATTGCGAAATTTTCTTTTCTAGTTCTGTGAAAAAGGCCATTGGTAGTTTGATAGGGATTGCATTGAATCTGTAGATTGCTTTGTATAGTATAGTCATTTTCAAAATATTGATTTTTCCAATCCAAGTACATGGTATATCTCTCCATCTGTTTGTATCATCTTTAATTTCTTTCATCAGTGTACTGTAGTTTTCTGCATACAGGTCTTTTGTCTCCTTAGGTAGGTTTATTCCTAGGTATTTTATTCTTTTTGTTGCAATGGTAAATGGGAGTGTTTCCTTAATTTTTCTTTCAGATTTTTCATCATTAGTGAATAGGAATGCAAGAGATTTCTGTGCATTAATTTTGTATCCTGCTACTTTACCAAATTCATTGATTAGCTCTAGTAGTTTTCTGGTAGCATCTTTAGGATTCCCTATGTATAGTATGTCATCTGCAAAGAGTGACACTTTTACTTCTTCTTTTCTGATTTGGACTCTTTTATTTCTTTTTTTTCTCTGATTGCTGTGCCTAGGACTTCCAAAACTATGTTGAATAATAGTGGTGAGAGTGGGCAACCTTGTCTAGTTGCTGATCTTAGTGGAAATGGTTTCAGTTTTTCACCATTGAGAACGATGTTGGCTGTGGGTTTGTCATATATGGCCTTTATTATGTTGAGGTTAAGTTCCCTCTATGCCTACTTTCTGGAGAGTTTTTATCATAAATGTGTGTTGGATTTTGTCAAAAGCTTTCTCTGCATCTATTGAGATGATCATATGGTTTTTCTCCTTCAATTTGTTAATATGGTGTATCACATTGATTGGTCTGTGTATACTGAAGAATCCTTGCACTCCTGGGATAAACCCCACTTGATCATGGTGTATGATCCTTTTAATGTGCTGCTGGATTCTGCTTGCTAGTATTTTGTTGAGGATTTTTACATCTACGTTCACCACTGATATTGGCCTGTAGTTTTCCTTTTTTGTGACATCTTTGTCTGGTTTTAGTATCAGGATGATGGTGGCCTCATAGAATGAGTTTGGGAGAGTTCCTCCCTCTGCAATATTTTGGAAAAGTTTGAGAAGGATAGGTGTTAGCTCTTCTCTAAATGTTTGATAGAATTCACCTGTGAATCCATCTGCTCCTGGGCTTTTGTTTTTGGTACGATTTTTAATCACAATTTCAGTGCTTGTGATTGGTCCGTTTATATTTTCTATTTCATCCAGGTTCAGTCTCGGAAGTTTGCACTTTTCTAAGAATTTGTCCATTTCTTCTAGGTTGTCCATTTTATTGGCATATAGTTGCTTGTACTAATCTCTCATGATCCTTTGTATTTCTGCAGTGTCAGTTGTTACTTTTCCTTTTTCATTTCTAATTCTGTTGATTTGAATGTTCTCCCTCTTTTTCTTGATGAGTCTGGCTAATGGTTTATCAATTTTATTTATCTTCTCAAAGAACCAGCTTTTAGTTTTATTCATCTTTGCTATCATTTCCTTCATTTCCTTTTCATTTATTTCTGATCTGATCTTTATGATTTCTTTCCTTTTGATAACTTTGTTTTTCTTTTTGCTCGTCTTTCTCTAATTGCTTTAGGTGAAGGTTAGGTTGTTTATTTGAGATTTTTCTTGTTTCTTGAGGTAGGATTGTATTGCTATAAACTTCCCTCTCAGAACTGCATTTGCTGCATCTCATAGGTTTCGGGACATCGTGTTTTCATTGTCATTTGTTTCTAGGTACTTTTTGATTTCCTCTTTGATTTCTTCAGTGATCTCTTGGTTGTTTAATACTGTATTGTTTAGCCTCCATGTGTTTGAATTTTTTACAGTTTTTTTCCCCTGTAATTGATATCTAGTCTCAGAGTGTTGTGTTTGGAAAAGATACTTGATACAATTCTGAATTTTCTTAAATCTACCAAGGCTTGATTTGTGACCCAAGATATGATCTATACTGGAGAATGTTCCATGAGCACTTGAGAAGAAAGTGTATTCTGTTCTTTTGGGGTGGAATGTCCTAAAAATATCATTTAAGTCCATCTTGTTTAATATATCATTTTAAGCTTGTGTTGCCTTATTTATTTTCATTTTGGATGATCTGTCCATTGGTGAAAGTGGGGTGTTGAAGTCCCCTTCTATGATTGTGTTACTGTCGATTTCCCCTTTTATGGCTGTAAGCATTTGCCTTATGTATTGAGGTGCTCCTATGTTGGGTGCATAAATATTTACAATTGTTATATCTTCTTCTTGGATTGATCCCTTGATCATTATGTGGTGTTCTTCTTTGTCTCTTGTAATAGTCTTTATTTTAAAGTCTATTTTTTCTGATATGAGAATTGCTACTCCAGCTTTCTTTTGATTTCCATTTGCGTGGAATATCTTTTTCCATCCCCTCACTTTCAGTCTCTATGTGTCTCTAGGTTTGAAGTGGGTCTCCTGTAGACAGCATATACACTGCTCTTGTTTTTGTATCCATTCAGCCAGTCTACGTCTTTTGGTTGCAGCATTTATCCCATTTACATTTTAGGTACTTATCAATACGTATGTTCCTTTTACCATTTTCTTAATTGTTTTGGGTTTGTTATTGTAGGTCTTTTCCTCCTCTTGTGTTTCCTGCCTAGAGAAGTTCCTTTAGCATTTTTTGTAAAGCTGGTTTGGTGGTGCTGAATTCTCGTAGCTTTTGCTTGTCCATAAAGGTTTCAGTTTCTCCATCGCCTCTGAATGAGATCCTTGCTGGGTACAGTAATCTTGGTTGTAGGTTTTTCCCTTTCATCACTTTAAATATGTCCTTCCACTCTCTTCTGGCTTGCAGAGTTTCTGCTGAAAGATCAGCTGTTAACCTTATGTGGAGTCCCTCGAATATTATTTGCTGCTTTTCTCTGCTGCTTTTAATATTTTTTTTTGTATTTGATTTTTGATAGTTTGATTAATGTGTGTCTTGGCATGTTTCTCCTTGCATTTATCCTGTGTGGGAATCTATGAGCTTCCTGGACTTGATTGACTATTTCCTTTCCCATATTAGGCAAGTTTTCAACTATAATCTCTTCAAATATTTTCTAAGTCCCTTTCTCTTTCTCTTCTTCTGGGACCCCTATAATTCGAATGTTGGTGCATCTACTGTTGTCCCAGATGTCTCTGAGACTGTCCTCAATTCTTTTCATTCTTTTTTCTTTATTCTGCTCTGTGGTAATTTTTTCCACTATTTTATCTTCCAGGTCACTTATCCATTCTTCTGCCTCAGTTATTCTGCTATTGATTCCTTCTAGAGAATTTTAAATTTCATTTATTGTGTTGTTCATCATTGTTTGTTTTGCTCTTTAGTTCTTCTAGGACCTTGTTAAACATTTCTTGCATTTTGTCCAATCTATTTCCAAGATATTGGATCATCTTTACTATCATTACTCTGAATTCTTTTTCAGGTAGACTATTTCCTCTTCGTTTGTTTGGTCTGGTGGGTTTTTACCTTGCTCCTTCATGTGCTGCGTATTTCTTTGCCTTCTCATTTTGCTTAACTTACCATGTTTGGGTCTCCTTTTCACAGGATGCAGGTTCGTAGTCCTGTTGATTTTGGTGTCTGCCCCCAGTGGCTAAGGTTTGTTCAGTGGTTGTGTAGGCTTTCTAGTGCAGGGGTCTGGTGCCTGTGTTCTAGTAGATGAGGCTGGATCTTGTCTTTCTGGTGGGCAGGACCACGTCTGGTGGTGTATTTTTGGGTGTGTGTTAACTTCTTATGATTTTAGTCAGCCTCTTTGCTGATGGGTGGGGTTGTATTCCTGTCTTGCTAGTTGTTTGGCATGGGGTGTCCAGCACCAGAAATTGCTGGTCATTGAGTGGAGCTGGGTCTTAGCATTGAGATGGAGATCTCTGGGAGAGCTCTTGCTGATTGATGTTACGAGGGGCCAGGAGGTCTCTGGTGGTCCAATGTCCTGAACTCAGCTCTCCCACCTCACAGGCTCAGGCCTGACAACCAGCCGGAGCACCAAAACCCTGTCAGCCACATGGTATGTGGCAGGTGAAGTAATGGTCCCCCATAGACACTGACATCCAAATCCCTGGAACTGCCTTGCTGGTGCACAGAGTTGGGGACCCAGAGCCGCCAGAGGCGCAGGGCATTGGCCTGAGGTGCACAGGGAGGCCTGGTGTCCTTGGTGTCAGAGCCGGGCCATCTGCACTGCCCATTGTACCCAGCACGCCAGGGACTCCGCCTGAACTTGACAGGTGTCTCGAAGGGTTCACTTTTTTTTTTTTTTTTTTTTTGGGAATCGAAGGGTTCACTCTTGAAAGGTGCATTGGTGTTAGGCAAAAAAAGAAAAAAAAACTGAAAAATAACAACAACAAAAAAAAACATAGCAGCACAGGAAGAAGGGACAAAATAAAGGCATACAGAATGCTTGGCATGTTGGGAGGACTACATCAAGTTACAGTATTACTTGAAAATAAAATGCTAAGTCATAAAGAGCCATGTAAGCCATACATATGGCAGATAATATGAATACATGGAAGAATATGAAGTGGGTTGCTATTGTAAGTTGAATTTCCCAGAACAGGCTCTAAGAAAGGTAGCCATGTGAAAGAGTAGAAGAGGAACCAAGTGGGAAAGTAAGGAAAGGAGAACAATAGAGGGTGGAATATCCAGTTAGGGAGTGTGAATTTGGCCCATTCTCACAGGGGAATCATATACAATTGGGTTTCAAGTAAATGATACAAGATAAAAGAGCTATATTAATATACCTCCTGGAATGTTTCAGGAAAGCTTTATTAAACTAAAGGTGCACTCCTAAATACACATGAACTGTGTAATGTTAATGTGTTTGGCTATTCCTTAAACAGGGGGAGAAATGTCTGTGTGTGAGGAAATTTTACCTTCTTATAGCCACACCTTCCTAAGTTCCCTTCTAGGCAAGTTGTCTATATGTGGTTAACATGTAATGAACACAATGATGATGAGTAAGCTTAAATAACAAGTCAAGATAAATCTGTGGAGGTCCTTAAGAGAGAGATTTGTCTTTAGTACCTAAGAATTAGAAAGACCTAATTTGGTAGTAGAAAAACTATTTCTGAAACATTTAAGAGTTTGTAAATGATTCTTTATCAGTAGAATGTAGTAATCTCTGCCCTGCCAACTCACTGTATTATTATTGTGAAGATCAGAGGATAGAAAGGCTATTAAGAAACTTAAAGTTGTACAACAAGCGATATACATAAATGAGTTTATGATTTCTGATTTATACCATCCAGAAATGATGATATTGAACCTAGTCTATACCATCTAGAAATCCTATTGCAGACCCTTTAACAGTGTCTTTGTATATTTGTACAGTATATTTGTGTGTATGTTTGTGTATGTATGGATACAAATTTTCTTCCCTTATGCATAGTGGTAAGCAGAATAATGGTCCCCTAAAGACTTTCATATCCTAATCCCCAGAGACTACGTAATGTTACAGGGCAAGCAGGAATTAAGGTTACAGATGGAATTAAAATTGTTAGTCAGCAGACCTTGAAATGGTGAGAATATGCTGAATTATTTGTGTGGTTTAAATGTAATCACAAGGGTCCTATATATTAGGAAGAGGGATACAGAAGAGGACTTATCAAAGGAAAGCAATGTGAGAAAGACTCAAATGGCCACTGCTGGTTTTGAAGATGTAACAGAGCCATGAGCCAAGGAATAGTAGGCTGACTCCATAAACCGGAAAAGCAAGGAAATGAGTTTTCTCCTAGCACCTCCAGAAGGAACGCAACCCTGCCAACACCTTAATTTTGGTCCACTGAGGCCTATTTTGGATATCTTACCTTTAAATATTTCAGATAATAAATGTGTATTGTTTTAAGAAAGCAAATATGTGCTATGTGTTATAGCAGCAACAGAAAACTAAAAACCATATAGATAACAGAATTCTACACGTAGATTTTACACGGATGAATGCAACCTTAGAATTTTGGAAAATAAATTGTGATGACGTGTTACTATGTAAGGAGACATTAAATGTTTTTATAATCATTTCTCAGGCTTAATAATTGTAGAGGAATATAACATCTTCAGAGGCAATGGAAACATTGAATGAGTGAGCCAATATGTGTGAAATTTACCAAGCTCTTAAATATAAGTTTTAGGGTTGTTGCTGTTATTATTATTATTATTATCATCATCATCATTTGGATAGAGAAGGAATACTTGTCTGGTAAAGGAACCTTATCTTTTATTGGGTAGAAAGCATCCACTTCCCTTTGCCATTAATAAAGGTCCTAGAGAGGAAATATATATATATATAGCAGCTGTGAGGGAAACAGAACTATACACTTATTCTGAATTATTGTAATGAATACAAAAGTCCAGTTACTCGCGAGAAAAGAGAATTCATTGCATATTGTGACAATAAAGAAACGGTCAATGCTCAAAGACCAAATCTATTTTTTTGGCTGTTTACAAGTCAATGAAGTATCCGATTGTGATGAGTTTTGACATTAGTAACATAATGCTCAAAGAAAATTAACAATGTACAATGATTTTGTCATAAATGGGGAGGTAGAAAAAGGAGGGGGAAGAGAATCAAGAGGGAGAGAGACTGAAAGAGACAATGGGTTCTGGCACCATCTGTCAGTGTGCTAATAGTTGCTTCTATAGCAGCAGCAGGTTTAAGTCAAGAAAATTAAGCATTTGGATGATACACCATTGCATCAGCTGTTGTCAACTGCATTTTATTTTGGCTCATTATCTTTATTAGGTAAAAGCATTGAATATCATGTTGCTTATTCAAAGCAATTATTGAGTGAGGGGGAAAAAACAAAATCTGCACATAATATTTTAGAGACCAATAAATGACAAAGGCAAAGAGGAAAGATACTTAAAAAGTAACTTTAATTTTGGTATATTTTGGAATTAAGATTTTGAAAATAATAGACTTTGAATATGAGAGTTGACACATAGAACTGGGATTGTTATACCAACTGACTGCCCTTTTATTCATGTATCTAACATGAATTATGTTTAAAAAGTGATCAAACAAAATTTTTATAGCATGTCACCAGCTTACTTGTCCTCAGTATTCTCCATTCTTTCATAATATGACCTGTACACTCTAAGATGGATCAGTAAATGCTTCAAGCTGGGCTGTTTCTGTGTCTATCTAAAGCTTCCATCTTCAAGATAATCATGATTTCAAATCCAGAATTCCTTTAAGAGCTTATATAAAAATCACTGCCTCTGTGAAATTTCATTGACATGAAAGATGAGTAGGTATTTAATAACGTTAGTAATAGATGTTAAATAATGGAAACAGAGATGGATACTTACTCTGAGACTGAATCTGAAATTAAGAATAGAGTCGTCAAGATAATATCCAATGGATGGATGATACAGTGTGAGTGTTTTCAAGTTAGCAATAAAACCAAAAAATTAGGGGAAAAATATACAATCTTTACCAACTTCAACTGCCTTACATATAAAACTGCTTATAGCGCATTTAAAAATATCAGTGTTTATATAAATTAGAAAAGATATTTTCAATTATCTAATTTCAGCCACATACCCCAACTTTATACTCCCATTTTAAACATTTGCCCAATACAAGCTACTCCTGTGCTTTTTTTTGCACTGATCCCTGGACCTAGCTGTATGTTAATACCTTTGATGAGAACTGGCAGCTCTGAACTGCAAGCCTCTTATCACAGTGGTATATGGTAGACACTTAAAACTTACTAATCGAGAGAATGAGAGAATGAATGATAGGTTGAAAGAGTGAAAGTCAAGTATTTTTCTATTTCTATATTATTACATTTCCTTAACTAACAAGGGAGCAGAATCAGGTAGACTGGACTTTAAAAAAATCAGGAATATAGGCTAAATTATAAGCAATCTTAGCAATCCAGGGACATAAAGGAATGTACATCATTTAGACCTAAGGATACACATAATACAATCAAAATATACAAAAAATATAGCTTCTGTGGCCATTTGCTGCAATCCTGAAAAGATGAGCAAATGATGCATTACCAGAGGGTGCACACCTTTATGGCCAAAAAAATGTATGAATGTTTCAATTTTTGTCCCTGTACTCTTGATACGAATTTATTTACACTAGAGAACCAGGCACCTTTCCAAACTTCTCAGACATAATGAATTGCATTTTGTAAAAGGAAAATACATAATATAATATTATACACATTTAAACAGACATAGCAGTTCAGTCTGCAGAGACATCCTGGAATAGGATACCTGGTGTAGTTTAAGAAGGTGAGCTAGTAAGCATTTTTAGGCCAGTTCTAAATGAAGAAATTCCAGAAAACAAAACAGAACAAAATGAAGTAGTTAATGTGTGTATATACATGTACACATATACATATATACACATATATACATATATGTACATGTACATATATATTTTATATATTTACACACACATATACACACGCACAAGAAAGATGAATGGCAGATAAGTCCTATGTGTAATGACTGTATCCATTCCTTGTAGGATTCATAACAATTAGCCTCTCAGGGAGCACAATATATATACTTAAAAGATATGACTGCTCACTTACTGTTGTATTCTCATGTAGTTTTTTTATTCTTCTACTATTAAATTTTAGTGACACTGCCATGGTATTTCTTTTAAAAACGTCACAATTGTATTTCCTATAAGCAACTAGTGGGCTATCCTGAGGCCAAAATGTGAATCCTCTGTGAAAATACAGCTAAGCAATTATATAGTTCTCCAAAATAGGGAAAAATAACTCTTTGGCCAAATGGGAAGAGATACAACAAAATACATTATTATAACAACTATAGTTTTGTAGTTTATGCACTTTTTTTCCCCAGACAATAGCATCTCTTGGACTCCAACGTATGAGTAAAATTCCAGACATTCCAATTTCACATATATCCCTGAATGAGGTTGTCCAATCTACTATGACATGCAATCCTTCATTCTTTCCTCTGGCTTGGGTGTGCCCCAAATCTTACTAAGGAGTCCACGAAAGTAATATGATTTTGTTTCAGCATTATTTTTTGTCTGAGGTGGACTGAATTCCATATTATTATTTAATTAGGATCTATCTACTATAATTCCACTTAATACATTTTCTCATGTCTTCCTTGTAGCAAATCTGCCAGCTAGCTGTTATTTCTATTGCAAAGATGAATAAAATTGGGCTTTGAAACATTAACTAACTGGTTAAGTTCTCACAATAGGATTCAAAACTAAGTCAGGATTCTTACAAAATCAAGTTAGACAAGTAGGTCCTGGACCTCTCTCCTCCTCTTTGCAGCTTTGGAGTGCTTTCTTTGGAGGATGTTCCTCTCTGGGACCTGTATATGCCAGAGACAGCAATGCCATCTATGAATGGATACTGTCCTTTTTCTTTCATTTCTTTCACTGTCCTACTCCTCCCATTGTCCCCTTCATACCTACATGGAATTGACCAGATAGGTACCCAAGGAGCTCCAAGACTCACACCAGTGGAGTCCTGGTCCTTTCAGCATGACTTGGAAAGCAGATTCTCTCACTATCTAGCATGTTATTTCTTTCACAATATCTTTGAATTTGAACTATCAGAATGGTAGTTATACTTTGATTTGGGGTTACTTTCTTTCATTTTAGACATAGGACAAGAGCAGGCCTCTGAGCTAGAGTCCATCAGTAACCTTGGACATAAGGCTGTTGTTCCTTGCCTATCTATATTCTGACCTTGGTGCTACCTCCAGTCTACAGTGTTTGTAATACAAAGGGTCCCAACAGCATCTTTAATCCTGTGGGCCCCCACCACTGGCACCTAAGACAGTCACCATATCATCTTTGCAGGCTCTATGCCATATATCAGGCAATTCTCTGGATGAGTCATGCCTATCACTTTTTATGCTTTTTAAGACCTTTTCCTTTTAATGTCAATGGACACATAATTGATGGTTCTCCCTTGACTCTGATCCACATGGAGATTTCTTATTCTATGAAGTTGGTCTTAAGAACTGCCAGATGATCAAGCAAACAACCCAATCAAAACGTGGGAAGAAGACCTAAATAGACACTTTTCCAAAGAAGACATACAGATGGCCAAGAGGCACATGAAAAGATGCTCAACATCACTAATTATCAGAGAAATGTGAATCAAAACTACAATGAGATATCACCTCACACCAGTCAGAATGGTCATCATCAAAAAACCTACAAACGCTAAAATCTGGAGAGGGTGTGGAGAAAAGGGGACACTCCTACACTGTTGGTGGGAACATACTTTGGTACAGCCACTATGGAGAACAGTACGGAAGTTCCTTAAAAAACTAAAAATAGAACTACCATACGACCCAGCAATCCCACTACTGGGCATGCATCTGGAGAAAGACATGCTTTGAAAGGATACATGCACCCCAATGTTCACTGCAGCACTGTTTACAACAGCCAAGACATGGAAGCAACCTAAATGTCCATCAACAGAGGAATGGATAAAGAAGATGTGGTACATATATACAATGGAATATTACTCAGCCATTAAAAAGAATGAAATAATGACATTTCCAGCAACATGGATGGACCTGGAGATTATTGTACTAAGTGAAATAAGTCAGACAGAAAAAAGACAAATATCATATGATACAGCCTATATGCGGAATGTAAAAAAAAAAAAATGATACGAATGAACTTATTTACAAAACAGAAACAGACTCACAGAATGAACGTAGAAAATGAATTTATGGTTACTGGGGGGGAAGGGAAGGATAGACTGGGAGTTTGGGATTGACATATACACACTGCTATATTTAAAATAGATAACCAACAAGGACTTACTGTAAAAAAAATAAAAATAAAAATAAAATTTAAAAAAAAAGCCAGATGAGAGAAGGATGTTCCTTGAACAAACAGTGTTGTGTGGAAGGCAGGGGTGTGGTCAGCATTGAAAGAGATCTCATGAATTTCTAAAATAGCTTTTATTCAAATTGTTTATATAGACCAGGGCCCCACAGACAATATTTTCCCAAGGTCTTACATGCCCTACTGGTTGCCTCGTCCCAGCATATTGCCTTACATAACCTTCTATGTCTTGCTATTCAGACACCTGCTCCTTCCCTGAACTACTTCTAATGTAGTTACTGTTCTATATACCAACCAATGCCACTGAAATGGCAAAATTGTCACGTGTCATTTATAGTATATGAATTATTATATGACTATTATATGAATCAAAAAACAGACTTTTTAATCACCAATATTTTAAAGAAGTTTTAATGACTCATCTTCTCTTTAATATTCTTCGCACACCTCCCTAGGACTCGGTTTCAAGTCTATAAGCTGGGTCAGGAAAAAAAAAAAAAAACCTAAGCAGCGTGTATATTGTTTTGTGGTTGCCTAAAAAATATCATTGAGTCATGAAGCCTCAAGACGTCAAGTCATGCTTCTCTCCACCTGAGTTCTGAATCAATGAAAGGATAACTTAGGAGAAGACAGATGGAGAAAGATATATCCTCTCTGCTACTGGTAAACACTAGGTTAAAAGTTACTAATTCTTACCTCAGAATCAGCAAGGATTATTGATCCAGTCTCAATCATAGCTGGACATTGGGTGGTCTCTCGACAGACACTGGCAGAATGCCTGATAAAATCTAAAGCATGAAGTGTGCACTTCCTGAAGGGCACCTCTCTGAAGCAGAATAATTGCAAGGCTGAGCCACACATGCTCAGCATCCTAATGTAACTCACCTGTCAGGAACTTCACATGTCTTCCCTTGAGGAACGCCAGTGAGAGTCAGTAGGGGCCAGAAGTGTGACTACTTGATGTCTCTCTGAATGGCTTCAGAATTTCCATCCAGGCACTATTAAAATACCTTGATAGCAGCATTAGTAACTAAACTAGGGTGTACCTAAAGGTGAAAAAAGTAAGTAAAGCTTTCTTTTACCACAGCAAAAGGCTAAAATAACCAACACTGTTTTTGAGAGTCCACTTTGTGTCATACCTTCATCTGCGAAGAGTAATGTCTCAAACAACCACATCACTGGAGTTGTAAAGTGAAATAATATATGCTAAAGGACTTCCTAAAAATAATGTGAGAAGACTATTACTATGATAACAGAAGCTATCAATCAGAAAGACTGGATGAAAAAGAAAAGGGAAGTATTATTTACTTCAATTCTCATATTCTAAATGAAGATGCTGCCATAATATAAGCAGTAAAATGAATCAATAAATCAAAGAAAACAAAAAAAGAGCTTAAATTGTAGATATCAGTTGCCATTTGAAAAATCCCCTTGTTTGCTGATTTGGCTAGCATAATCTACATCAAAGCTAGTGTTTACATTCCATGGAGCCACAGGAATAAGGAATAAGTAATCAATGAACTATGGGAGGCATTATAACAGAAAATTTAGAAATGTATTGGTGGCCAGTACCATAAAATTGAATTCCCCAAATAGCCTTAAAATATAGCTATAAAATTTGTCTGCTGTGATCACATCTGCAAAGAGGCAAGAAAGGAATTAGTCAAAATTAAGCCTTTTTCTGCACTTCCATGCACCTTCTGTCAACAGCATGCTAGTGGAAAGAGTCATCAACATGGCAACTGTGGTTCAACAAGGAATAATTACCTAGAAAATACATTAAATGGTTTTGTTTCCCTTAAAATGTTTTTCCTTTCAAGAAAGCTATTTTTTCACCCTGGATTGAGAATTTTAGTGATTGTCTTTGAAAGCTTTACAATCCTAATTGTAACATTGGAATAAATCACTGTAAATCTGGGTACAATCTGCTGATTCTTTTCTAATAATCCTAAGTCTCATATTCAAATAGTTGCATTATAGGATAGTAAGTTTAAATGAATATACAGCATAATGCTGTCATCAAATGCCAATGCAACATGATTAAGCATGATTTATTGATAATGAGGTTGTCTCTCAATTTTTACCAATTCTACTTACATAGAATGAAAAAAACATAAGACAAGTTTTTGGAGACAGGAGAAGGAATACAACAGCTGAGAATTCCTACATGGGAAAATTGAAAAATACATCATCAATTAAAGGAATTTGCCATGTATATTAGCATAATATCACTTTAATGATGAAGAATTTACTTAGCTAAAATCTCTAACAGAAGGTGTATGCAGACAGATTGTGACAATGACCCTTGTTTTTTTTAAAAGAAGCCATCCCCAGGAAGGAAGAGTAATGCAGTTCCACTGTGATGTAGGCTGTTTATATTCCTTATGCCTGGTCATTTAATTGATATTAAAAATATCTTGAACTCTATTCATTAGGCAATTATTTTTACAATGAAATCCTTAAACTTACCTCTCTGCATCTCTTGCCACTGCCTTGCAGCCATCACTGTACCACAACTTTTTGCTAAGCATAATACATGGCCATTTTTGTTTGTTTCTTTTTAACCCAGTTGAGATATTAAGAACATTTTATGGAAAATGTTAAATTTTCCCTTGTTTTTCATTACTTTAGTCTTTAGCATACATATAATCTACTTTCTTTCCTGTCAAAAAAATTGCACTGGATAGGTTAAAAATATAAGAAAAACTTTATTTGCAACGATTGCAATAAGGGAGGCTATCATAATAGGGGAGAGAGAGGGAACTCAAAACTCAACTCTGTTGAAACAAAAGATGGGAGAGTTCTTAAAGGCTAAGGTGAGTTAGCATTTAAAATACTGGAGGACACTGGGTGGTGGGAGGTTGGTCAATGGGCCATCTGTGTTTGCTAACTGGTGCTTATGGAAGTTACACATCCATCCTCCCACAGAGACTGGGAGATAGGGGTATTATCTTTCTTGATTATTACATTCCAAAGGAACATCTCATATATCTTTGAGAAAGGTATTCTTGGGTTGTAAAACTGGCAATAGTGTGGCAGAAGATTTAATCCCAAAGGGACAGAGAAAGAACTTATAATGGCAAGTTTTCTACAGTAAATGTTCTAAGGAAAGGGAGATCAGGGGCTTCTATGGTCAAGAAAAATCTAAGGTTTAGTTAAATTGAGGGAGTAAGATTTGAAGTTACTGTAGCCATCTTGAACTGTGAAACAAGAACCAATCTAAGGAGAAACGAGTATGAGAGAGAGAAAGTGCATCCTAGAACTATTCTTTAAATATTTATGCAGCAATGTCTAAAGACATTCTTATCTGGACTCTTTATTAATGTTAAGCAATAAACTCCATTTTGCTTTTGGATTTGGATTTTCTGTCACTTAACACCAAAAGACACCTAAGTAATGTCCACTATTCACAGATTCAATCTCATGTGTGGTGTTGCAATACTGTGCTATGTCTCTATCAAACTGCAACCCCACTACTTCTAAGAATTAAAAAAAAAAAGAACTTGAAAACACTCATCTGATTTCCTGTTTCCCAATCACAAATGAAATCAACAATGATATGTAAAATCTAGAACAGCTTATATTAGATCAAAAGATACGAAGAGAAGCATCTCTTTTCTTTTCTCTTTTTATACATTGATATAACCTTAAAATAAATATGTATCCTGAATGCAGTGGAGATAGTGTTTTACATGTTTATGCAAAGCTGTGTCAATTGCCCTCTCTGGATTCAAGATCATGCTCAGAAGCTTACCAATGGATAAGAAAGAAGCCCATTAAAAAGCATTGCCGAAAAAAAAAAAAAAAAAAAAAAAAGCATTGCCAAAGGATAAGATCAGCTATCACTAAAAACAAACAAACAAACAAAAAACACCATTGGTTACATTCAAATCAAGTAGGATTTTTTAAGTTAAAGATTTACTTCCGGGCTTCCCTGGTGGCGCAGTGGTTGAGAATCTGCCTGCCAATGCAGGGGACACGGGTTCGAGCCCTGGTCTGGGAGGATCCCACATGCTGCGGAGCAACTGGGCCCGTGAGCCACAACTACTGAGCCTGAGTGTCTGGAGCCTCTGCTCCGCAACAAGAGAGGCCGCGATAGTGAGAGGCCCGCGCACCGCGATGAGGAGTGGCCCCCACTCACCGCAACTGGAGAAAGCCCTCGCACAGAAACGAAGACCCAACACAGCCAAAAATAAAAATAATAAATAAATAATAAATTAAAAAATTAAAAAAAAAAAAGATTTACTTCCATAAATGGAACCACTATAAGCATTTATTAACCTTTGTCCAAAGTTTGCTTCTAGGTTTGGGTTGAGGTGGGCATTGTATTTCTAAGCTACAGTGTAAGACACTTAATACAGAATCTGATACATTTGGTGAACAAAATAACATCTTATACATGTGTTATTAAATGAATTTTGTGATCAGGGGAACATAAGAAAATTTTACTGATTATATAATAAACGCAAAATAAAATGTTGTAATAAATAGCACAATGGGTACTGAGTGGAAAATTTTTTTGTGTTATAGATGAATAACAGAGGCTTAGGGAATGTTTTTTTAGATTGGGTAACAGTTAAAGCTAAATTGGGGAAATGGAAATCACAATAGGCAGAGGCCTCCCTGGCAGAAATATGAACAGTGGTACAATCAAATCAAATTGTTCTTAAAAGAGTAATGTAAGAAAGGAAATCTTTTAGTTGTTATTTTGATCCTCTCCAGTAGGATCAAATTGATGAACAGCTACTATTATTTTTATTATTATATGAACAATTAGTTATTCAGTTATGCAATTATTACATGAAAAATTTTATTCAGTTACACAATTATAGTTATTCACCCCTTCATTCCTGTCATATGCCATATTCTAGACATGAGAGGCAAAATAATGAGCAGAATAAACTGAAGTGTCTGCCATCACATAATTATATGCTAGTGGAGGGATGCAGAAAATAAACAAATGAATGTTTATGTTGCAGAGTGATAAGTAATATGAAGAAAAATAACACAAGCTAAGAGAATAAAGGATGGAACAGGATGATACTTTATTTGGATTAGATGATCAGCAGATGTTTCAAAGAAGCTAAACTTTCAGAGAAATCCAAATGTATAAGGGAGTGGGATATGTGGATATCTAAGGCAAGAACTCCAGACTGAGACAGTAGCAAGCAGCACTAGAAGTGTGAGAGATGTTTGCATAACCACAAAAAGGCCAACGTGGCCATCACAGACTGAGCAAAGGATAGAGGGATAGGAAGTTAAGTTGGAGTGGGACTCAGGAGCGGGGCCATGTGATGCCCTTTTCTCTTCTGTATCATTCACCCACTGGTCCTCTAGTCATCCAGGCCCTACACTGTAGATGAGCTGGTGATTATTATCATTAGGTGAGAAGCTGTGCAATGTCTTTGGGTACAAACTCTGTTGGGTGATTGATAGGTAGTATGAAGGCAATGCTGGTGAGGGACACTGTTTTTCTGGTGGTTACCCAGTATTACTCTGTTCAGAGTAGTCCTTGATTTTCTCATCCTTCATACCCCTTCATTCCTCACAGCCCCTCTAGCAGTTATACCTTCAAAACACAACCCAGCTGTTTGTATTTTCCCCATCTTTACTATTCATTCAAGTCACCTTCACCTCTCTATCCCTAGGTGTCCCTTCCCAATTGGTTTTCCATATAGCAGGCATAGGAAACTTTAAGAAATGTAAAGGAGTATATGATTTTTCTCTGCTTAAAATCTTCCAAAGTTTTCTCATGTATCATAGCATAAAATCCAAAATTCTTCCCTTGCCTATAAGATACTATGTGATCTGCCAGTTGTTTACCTCACCAACTTTATCTGGAGCCTGTTTGTCCCTCATCAACTAATTCCTGTTAGGTTGTCTTCCCTATGGTTCTCCAACATATTGAGTTGTTTCTTCCTTGTAACCTTTAATTTTACCATACTATTCTTTGCCTACAATGCTCTTCCGAAAACAGCCTGGAAAGCTGTTTGCACAGCTGATTATGTCGTTTTATTTAGTCCAAAGCTCCCGTAAATGGCTTTACTTTACAATCCAATTTAAACCAGCTTCCACACATACATCCAAACACCTACTCATAAATTCAAGACCTTATTAATAAAGATGGTGAAAATCTATGATGAAAATTAGGAGACATGAGAAAATTCATTTCCTACAACCTTAAAGACCTTGAGTCTTCCAGCATTGCAGACATTATCAGCCTTTCGTTCCTGCTTTGCTTTCATCTTAATATTATCCTCACTTTAAGGTTGACAAATTCTCCCATTTTTTCTTTCAAGAATGACATCATATGCAAGGGAAATTACAGCTTGACTTTCTCAAATCTTAAGGAAATGACCTGAATAGATACCCAACACACAGCAGGTATCTAATGATAAATTCTGATTCCGCATTCCTGTCAAATTAGCTATGCGCCTCTTTATCTTGTCACACTCCAATTTCACACGAAGCAACAAAAAATGGACTGATGCTATGAAATAGGTGACTTCAGGTCATATTACGAATAAACACCTCTTAATTTCACCTTCTGCACATAGTTTAAGAAAGGTGGTCATTTGCAAAGCACACATTTTCTATAGAAGTTGACATTTGATTTTGGCATTATACTAATGCATCTTTCTATAGGTTTGATGCAGGAATTAGAATTTGTCTTTTGCTGTCCACCTCAGGTGACATTTAGGGCTGTAAGTATGAAAATGAATGTACTAGAGTTAGGAGATTAGAGTCACAGGAACCAGAATTCTGGTAACAAACTTTTAAGAGGTGTGCTTATTAGTGATTTACAAATACTATTGCAAATGGAGAATCTTAGGGAATCTATGCCTCCTAACTTTCTCAGTCCCCACACATGGTATTGGCGGTATTGTTAATCACAAGGGTTGCTTGTCCTCTGGATGTATGGGTAGCTCTGTGATACAGGGCTGGCCACTGTGGCACACAAACCATTTTATCCCTGCTGGTGATTCATGTACACTGTGAACAAATGACTCAGGCAAAGTTAGCTAATTTATAACACACACATATACACACACACTCTTATGTGTGCATGTGTATGTATGTGTGTATACATTTACACTTATATTTATAAGTGCATGCACACATATTTGCACATACATGCATGCATGTGCACACACATTTACATTCTAGAAGAGAGAGGGAAATTGCCAAATTAGCAAACAAAAATAACCATGCATCTCTGGAGGTGTTGGTCCCATTTTAGCACCAGGTGGAATAAGCCTGCTAGGCAACAAAGTCAATTCAGAAGCAAGCAGTGCTGGGAGATAGATAGCAGTGCTGGTGAGATCATGAACATCCAACACCATTAATATTTTTCAGCCTTGGGCTCCTCCTGTCTGGAAGGCAAACTACCTACCCTCTTTGAATGTCTCAGTCATGAGTCAATGATGTAACTGAGGCTTAGAGAGTTAGAGACACTTGTCCAAGGTCAGACATCTTGTAAATGGTAATTCTCAAGTCCGTGTGTCTCAGAACTGAGTTAGACTGCCTCTTTGTAGCACATGAAAAGCATATTTGTACTATTGGGGAGAGATAATTACATATATCTCTACTTATCCAAAATATTTATAGTTAAGCAGAACTGATACTAACATCTAAAAGCCTTCCAGAATAAATTATCCTCAAATGGGTACATTAATGATTCAAATATAAAACCTGCTATAAAAGAAAGAAGACTTCTGTAAACTATTTAAAAGGTAAAAACATCCTTCTTAATATAGAGAGTATTAAACTTTAAAACTCTCATTAAATATTTAAAAGTCATAAAGTTAAAAGAATTTCTTAACTCTTTTAGCAAATTGAAGAAGTATTTCAGAGATAATTGGAGGAATCAAAAAAAATGAGAAATTATAAAGGGTTAAATAATTCATAAATAGAACAGGATTTTAGAAAAAAAGGCACATTTTAATAATGTATACATTTTAATGAATTGTTTCCTTTTAAAGGAAATATGAAATTCATTCTAACAAAAATATAAAAATTATACCATTCGTCATGAGAAAAATTCTTGTGAAATTAGAAATGTATGCACACAAAGAAATCACTTAATTTCATGATTTATGAATTAAATTGTGTTGAAATAAGGTAGTTTAATAAAATAAATCAGCTATACCTATGCTTTGCACAGGCATCAAACTATATGTCACAAATGAGGGGAAGGATCATGCAGTCACCATGAGAGATTAACCATATTGTTTTTTAAAACTAATACCACTGTGTAACAGTTGTTAATTTTGAAGAAAGAGATAGCTGTTTGTTAATGTAGTAGAATATCTCATTTCCCAACATAGATCTTTTTATCCCAGGAGTCAAGATAAGAATATAAATTTCTTACAGAATCCCATAGTAAATAATATTTAAATTTAAAAATTCACTCCTGTCCAATTAATGATGTTGGGAAAACTGGATAACCACATGGGAAAGAAAGAACGTGAACTTCTGTCTTATATCACAGACAAAAATCAATTCAAAATGAATTAAAGACTTGAAGACAAGACCTGAAGTTACAACACTTCCAGAAGAACACATGGGGGTAAATTTCTAGACATTTTTTGTAGTGATTTTTTTTTTAGGTTTGATACTAAAAACAAAGAAGACAAAAGCAAAAATAAGTAAGCGAGACTATTTCAAATCAAAAAGCTTTTGTACAGTAAAGGAAACCATCAACAAAATAAAAAGGAAACATATGGACTGGCAGAAAATATTTGCAAACCACATACCTAATAAGAGGTATATACTTGTATATACTGTATATTCAATATACAACTCATACAACTCCAAAGCAAAAAAACAAACAAAAAAACAAACAAGAACAAAGACAGATTAAAAAAAAAAAACAACCCACAAATTACCTGATTACAAAATGGGCAAAGGACCTGAATACACATTTTTCCAAAAAAAAAAATACAAATGGCCAACAGGTACATAAAAATATGCTCAACATCACTAATCATCAGGGAAATGCAAATCAAAACCACAATGAGATATTATTTTATACCTGTTAGAATGTCTATTATGAAAAAAATAAGAGACAACAAATGTTGGCAAGGACATGGAGAAAAGGGAACCATGTTTACTGTTGGTGAGAATGTAAAGTGGCACAGCCACAAGGAAAACAGTACAGACATTCCATATTTTAATTTCATATTACTGTTTAATACTAAATTAAACACAGAGCTGCCACATGATCCTGTAATCTCAGTTCTGGGTAAATATCCATGAGAAATTAAATCACTATCTTGAAAAGATATCTAAACTCCCATCTTCATTGCAGCATTATTCACAATAGCCAAGGTGATACAACCTAAGTGTCCACCAAGAGATGCATGGAAAAAGAAAATGTGGTATATATTTACCATGGAATAGTATTCGGCCATGAAAGGAAGGAATTCCTGCCATTTGCAACAACATGGGTGGACCTTGAGGGTATTATGCTAAGTGAAATAAGTCAGAGAGAGAAAGACAAATACTGCTATCACTGCTACGAAGAATCTAAAAAAAAAAAAAGAAGAAGAAACAGAGTAGAGTGATAGATGCCAGGGACTGTGGGGTGGGGGAAATAGGGAGAAATATAGAGAGGTTGGTAAAAGGGTATAAACTTTCATTTATAGGATGAATAAAGACTGAGAATCTAATGTACAACATAGAGCTGGTAGTTGCTAATAGAGTGCTGTATAATTGAAATTTGTTAAGAGTGCTCTTACCGAAAAAAAAAAAAAAAAAAAAGTGAGGTGATGGATGTGTTAATGAACTGGATGGTGGGAATCCTTTCACAATATATACTTATATCAAAAAAATTCCCTTGTAAACTCTAAATATATTACAATTTGTCAATTATACCTTAATAAAGGTGGAAAAATAAATAAATAAAAAGTCACTCTCTGCTAGTTACTGCCTCTTTTAAACAAAAGCATAGATACCAAGAAAAACTCAAGAAAATTTCATTTATATGAAAAAAAGTGCTAAAGTTACATGTAATAGGAAGTATAGCAGTAGTAGCATGTCAGCACAGCCACACTTCAAATAAAGGCTACATTAAGAAAGTTACTTTACCTCTCCACTTCATATAAACACTTTCCGTACCACTTCACAGAAAGGCTACCTTAGGCAACTTACTTTACCTCGCTGTGTGTCAGTCTGCTCATTTATCAAATAGAAATAGCAATAGTGCTTACCATAAAAGGGTGCTGTGAAGATAAAATGATAGAGGACCTTCAAGACGGTGGAGGAGTAAGACGTGGAGATCACATTCCTCCCCACAAATACATCAAAAATACATCTACATGTGGAACAACTCTTACAGAACACCTACTGAACGCTGGCAGAAGACTTCATACTCCCCAAAAGGCAAGAAAATCCCCTACGTACCTGGCCGTGTGGCTGACAGGGTCTTGGGGCTCCAGCGGGTGTCAGGCCTGAGCCTCTGAGGTGGGACAGCCGAGTTCAGGACATTGGAAAACAAGAGACCTCCCGGCCCAGTGTAGTATCAATCGGCTAGAGCTCTCCCAGAGATCTCCATCTCAATGCTAAGGCCCAGATCCACTCAACGACCAGCAAGCTCCAGTGATGGACACCCCATGTCAAACAATAGCAAGACAGGAACACAATCCCACCCATTAGCAAAGAGGCTGCCTAAAATCATAATAAGTTCACAGACACGCCAAAACATACCACTGGATACAGCCCCTGCCCACCAGAAAGACAAGATCCAGCCTCATCCACCAGAACAAAAGCACCAGTTCCCTCCACCAGGAAACCTACACAACCCACTGAACCAACCTAACCCACTGGGGGCAGACACCAAAAACACTGGGAACTACGAACCTGCAGCCTGTGAAAAGGAGACCCCAAACAAAGTTAAGCAAAATGAGAAGACAGAGAAATATGCAGCAGATGAAGGACCAAGGTAAAAACCTACCAGACCAAGCAAATGAAGAGGAAATAGGGAGTCTACCTGAAAAAGAATTCAGAATAATGATAGTAAAGATGATCCAAAATCCGGGAAATAAAATGAAGACAATACAAGAATCGTTTAACAAGCACCTAGAAAAACTACAGAGCAAACAATGATGAACAACACAATAAATGAAATTAAGAATTCTCTAGAAGGAATCAATAGCAGAATAACTGAGGCAGAAGAATGGATAAGTGACCTGGAAGATAAAATAGTAGAAATAACTACTGCATTGCAGAATAAAGAAAAAAGAATGAAAAGAATTGAGGACAGTCTCAGAGACCTCTGGGACAACACTAAACACAACAACATTCAAATTATAGGGGTCCGAGAAGAAGAAGAGAAACAGAAAGGGACTTAGAAAATATTTGAGGGGATTATAGTTGAAAACTTGCCTAATATGGGAAAGGAAATAGTCAGTCATGACCAGGAAGCACAGAGAGTCCCATACAGGATAAATCCAAGGAGAAACATGCCAAGACAAACATTAATCAAACTATAAAAAATTAAATACAAAGAAAAAATATTAAAAGCAGCAGGGAAAAGCAACAAATAACATACAAGGGAAGGGAATCCCCATAAGGTTAACAGCTGATCTTTCAGCAGAAACTCTGCAAGCCAGAAGGTAGTGGAAGGCCATATTTAAAGTGATGAAAGGGAAAAACCTACAACCAAGATTACTGTACCCAGCAAGGATCTCATTCAGAGGCAATGGAGAAACTGAAACCTTTACGGACAAGCAAAAGCTACAAGAATTCAGAACCACCAAACCAGCTTTACAACAAATGCTAAAGGAACTTCTCTAGGCAGGAAACACAAGAGAAGGAAAAGACCTACAGTAACAAACCCCAAACAATTAAGAAAATGGTAAAAGGAACATACGTATTGATAAGTACCTAAATTGTAAATGGATTAAATGTTCCAACCAAAAGACATAGACTGGCAGAATGGATACAAAAACAAGAGCAGTGTATATGCTGTCTACAGGAGACCCACTTCAAACCTAGAGACACAAACAGAATGAAAGTGAGGGGATGGAAAAAGATATTCCACGCAAATGGAAATCAAAAGAAAGCTGGAGTAGCGATTCTCATATCAGACAAAATAAGACTTTAAAATAAAGACTTTTACAAGAGACAAAGAAGGACACCACATAATGATCAAGGGATCAATCCAAGAAGAAGATATAACAATTGTAAATATTTATGCACCCAACATAGGAGCACCTCAATACATAAGGCAAATGCTTACAGCCATAAAAGGGGAAATCGACAGTAACACAATCATAGAAGGGGACTTCAACACCCCACTTTCACCAATGGACAGATCATCCAAAATGAAAATAAATAAGGCAACACAAGCTTAAAATGATATATTAAACAAGATGGACTTAAATGATATTTTTAGGACATTCCACCCCAAAAGAACAGAATACACTTTCTTCTCAAGTGCTCATGGAACATTCTCCAGTATAGATCATATCTTGGGTCACAAATCAAGCCTTGGTAGATTTAAGAAAATTCAGAATTGTATCAAGTATCTTTTCCAAACACAACACTCTGAGACTAGATATCAATTACAGGGGAAAAAAACTGTAAAAAATTCAAACACATGGAGGCTAAACAATACAGTATTAAACAACCAAGAGATCACTGAAGAAATCAAAGAGGAAATCAAAAAGTACCTAGAAACAAATGACAATGAAAACACGATGTCCCGAAACCTATGAGATGCAGCAAATGCAGTTCTGAGAGGGAAGTTTATAGCAATACAATCCTACCTCAAGAAACAAGAAAAATCTCAAATAAACAACCTAACCTTCACCTAAAGCAATTAGAGAAAGACGAGCAAAAAGAAAAACAAAGTTATCAAAAGGAAAGAAATCATAAAGATCAGATCAGAAATAAATGAAAAGGAAATGAAGGAAATGATAGCAAAGATGAATAAAACTAAAAGCTGGTTCTTTGAGAAGATAAATAAAATTGATAAACCATTAGCCAGACTCATCAAGAAAAAGAGGGAGAACATTCAAATCAACAGAATTAGAAATGAAAAAGGAAAAGTAACAACTGACACTGCAGAAATACAAAGGATCATGAGAGATTAGTACAAGCAACTATATGCCAATAAAATGGACAACCTAGAAGAAATGGACAAATTCTTAGAAAAGTGCAAACTTCCGAGACTGAACCTGGATGAAATAGAAAATATAAACGGACCAATCACAAGCACTGAAATTGAGACTGTGATTAAAAATCTTCCAATAAACAAAAGCCCAGGAGCAGATGGATTCACAGGTGAATTCTATCAAATATTTAGAGAACAGCTAACACCTATCCTTCTCAAACTCTTCCAAAATATAGCAGAGGGAGGAACACTCCCAAACTCATTCTACAAGGCCACCATCACCCTGATACTAAAACCAGACAAAGATGTCACAAAAAAAGAAAACTACAAGCCAATATCACTGATGAACATAGATGCAAAAATCCTCAACAGAACACTAGCAAACAGAATCCAACAGCACATTTAAAGGATCATCATGATCAAGTGGAGTTTATCCCAGGAATGCAAGGGTTCTTCAATATATGCAAATCAATCAATGTGATACACCATATTAACAAACTGAAGGTGAAAAACCATATGATCATCTCAATAGATGCAGAAAAAGCTTTTGACAAAATTCAACACCCATTTATGATAAAAACTCTCCAGAAAGTAGGCATAGAGGGAACTTACCCCAACATAAAAAAGGCCATATATGACAAACCCACAGCCAACATCGTTCTCAATGGTGAAAAACTGAAACCATTTCCTCTAAGATCAGGAACAAGACACGGTTGCCTATTCTTACCATTATTATTCAACATAGTTTTGGAAATTTTAGCCACAGCAATCAGAGAAGGAAAAGAAATAAAAGAATCCAAATCAGAAAAGAAGAAGTAAAGCTGTCACTGTTTGCAGATGACAGGATACTATACATAGGGAATCCTAAAAATGTTACCAGAAAACTAGTAGAGCTAATCAATGAACTTGGTAAAGTAGCAGGATACAAAATTAATGCACAGAAACCTCTTGCATTCCTATTCACTAATGATGAAAAATCTGAAAGAAAAATTAAGGAAACACTCCCATTTACCACTGCAACAAATAGAATAAAATACCTAGGAATAAACCTACCTAAGGAGACAAAAGACCTGTATGCAGAAAACTACAGGACATGGATGAAGGAAATTAAAGATGATACTAACAGATGGAGAGATATACCATGTTCTTGGATTGGAAGAAACAAAATTGTGAAAATGACTATACTATACAAAGCAATCTACAGATTCAATGCAATCCCTATCAAACTACCAATGGCATTTTTCACAGAACTAGAACAAGAAATATCACAATTAGTATGGAAAAAAAAAGAAAGACCTCGAATAGCCAAAGCAATCTTGAGAAAGGAAAACGGAGCTGGAGGAATCAGACTCTTGGACTTCAGACTATACTACAAAGCTACAGTAATCAAAAAAGTATGGTGCTGGCACAAAAAACAGAAATCTATGAAAGAGGATAGGAGGCCTGGAGATAAACCCACACACATATGGTTGCCTTATGTTTGATAAAGGAGGCAAGAATATACAATGGAGAAAAGAGGGTCTCTTCAATAAGTGGTGCTGGGAAAACTGGACAGCTATATGTAAAAGAATGAAATTAGAACATGTCCTAACACTATACACAAAAATAAACTCAAAATGGATTAAAGACCTAAATGTAAGGCCAGACACTATAAAACTCTTAGAGGAAAATATAGGAAGAACACTCTATGTCATAAACCACAGCAAAATACTTTTTTGACCCACCTCCTAGAGAAATGGAAATAAAAACAAAAATAAACAAATGGGACCTAATGAAACTTAAAAGCTTTTGCCCAGCAAAGGAAAACATAATCAAGATGAAAAGACAACCCTTAGAATCGGAGAAAATATTTGCAAATGAAGCAACTGACAAAGGATTAATCTCCAAAATATACAAGCAGCTCATGCAGCTGAATATCAAAAAAGCAAACAACCCAATCCAAAATAGGCAGAAGGCCTAAATAGATATATCTCCAAAGAAGACAAACAGATGGCCAACAAACATACGAAAGGATGCTCAACATCACTAATCATTAGAGAAGTGCAAATCAAAACTACAATGAGGTATCATCTCACACCGGTCAGAATGGCCATCATCAAAAAATCTACAAACAATAAATGCTGGAGAGGGTGTGGAGAAAAGGGAACCCTCTTGCTCTGCTGGTGGGAATGTAAATTGATACAGCCACTATATAGAACAGTATGGATGTTCCTTAAAAAACTAAAAATAGAACTATCATACGACCCAGCAATCCCACTACTGGGCATATACCCCGAGGAAACCATAATTCAAAAAGAGTCATGTAGCACAATGTTCACTGCAACTCTATTTACAATAGCCAGGACATGGAAGCCACCTAAGTGTCCATCGACAGATGAATGGATAAAGAAGATGTGGCACATATATACAATGGAATATTACTCAGCCATAAAAAGAAACGAAATTGAGTTATTTGTAGTGAGATGGATGGACCTAGAGTCTGTCATACAGAGTGAAGTAAGTCAGAGAAAAACAAATATCGTATGCTAACACATATATATGGAATATATATATATAAAGGTTCTGAGGAACCTAGGGGTAGGACAGGAATAAAGACGCAGATGTAGAGAATGGACTTGAGGACACAGGGAGGGGGAAGGGTACACCGGGACAAAGTGAAAGAGTGGCATTGCCATATATACACTACCAAATGTAAAACAGATAGCTAGTGGGAGGCAGCCACATTTATAGGGAGATCAGCTCGGTGCTTTGTGACCACCTAGAGTGGTGGGACAGAGAGGGTGGGAGGGAGACGCAAGAGGGAGGGGATATAGGGATATATGTATACGTATAGCTGATTCACTTTGTTATACAGCAGAAACTAATACAACATTGTAAAGCAATTATACTCCAATAAAGATGTTAAAAAAAAAACACACGTGAAAAAAAAAACAGATAAAATGATAAAATTATTCGAAATCTTTTAGCACAGGACCTAGAACGCTGTTCTTGTTCAGTAAATATTCACTATTATTCTCAAAACTATTTAATCAAGTGAATATGAACATGAAGTAGAGAGTGAAGAAAATGAATAATTACAAACTATAAACTTTTTTAAACACTCAGAAGTATATATTTTTCCACTCTAGAAAATAATACTCAGTGATTTTTTTTCATCTTCAGACAATAAAATTCCACTTTTTTGAGGCTCTTTGCCTGACAATCCTGACATGTATGATTCTAGAGTTTACAGTGTAGTATTTTTAAACTTCCCATCTCCAAATTGTTTCAGTAATTTATATGATAGACAAAGTACTGAGCTAATCATTGTGGTATATTTTATTTTCCTAAAATACTTGCTGTTCTTCTCTGGCATCAGGCTTGGACACATGACTTTTTTTGGTCCATGGAATGTGTTTCTTGAAAGCAGAACCTTTAGAGCCAGCACATTGTTCGCCTAGTTCTCTTATTCCTCTGTCATGAGAACAATGTTCAAGCCAGAGGCTGCTTCCTCATCTGGGCTCCAAGAGTGCAGACGACATGGAGCAAAACTGAAGCTGACCCATGCTGGATATTTAGAAGTTGTTGTAAGGCATCATAATTTTTCGATGAGCTGCACTGTAGTGTCATCTATCTAGCACTTACTGAAATCATTATTATGACTATTAAATTTTCCCTTTTTCCTAAATACCATGCTTTATTATCTGTTCGTGATCCTGCATCCACCTTGTAAGTAGTAGTAGAGAAATGGCAGAGGAAATGCTCTGTGTAGTAAGAGAAAAACCAGGACTGAGAGCATACCAAAACCAAAGGAAGTTCACATGATCAAAGGGTCATATGCCCCCAGGTCACTTAAGATGAGCCCAGTTCAATTCATCATCTGTCAAGCACCTACACTGTGGCAGGGATTTGGTGAAGCAGTGGGGAGTCAAATAATGAGTCCTCATCCTCAAGTTTCTTCCAGCTTAAGGAGGAAGGCAAACTTGCAAAGCAGTGTAAAGGATCTTCTACCAAGGGCAGAGTTCAGGGTCAGTGACAGCACAGTAAAAACAGTGGTCAACTCTATATAGAAGGCATACAAAGTAGATAATATTGGAACAAATCACAGTGATAAGTGGAAATAAGATACTTAAATAAGGTGGGACGCTGAAAACAAAATCACTGCATTTGGCAATTACAATATCCATAGAACCACAGTGAGATTAATTTCAGGGTGGCTCTGGGGGCAACGGTCAGATTTTAAGCACAAGGAGAAATAAATGGGAAAAGAAGGAAGTGAAAAAAATTAGGGCAGCTATTTTTTCTTTTTTTGTGATATTTGACAGTGAAAGAAAGGAAAGACATGATGCTGACTAAAGCGGAAGATGCTGACAGATTTTGGAAGATGAAACGATATATTTAAAAGTTTGAAAATGAGGAGGAAAGGTACATAATAGATGGATCATGGTTCCAGAGGTTACACCAAATAATGGCATCAAGAGTTCACATCTTGAACAGGAGAAGAGGTAGCTTATATTTTGAGGCTATAGGGAAGCAAGTATGAATATTTGAGGACACAAGTAATGGAGAGTGTGAGTTCTAGAGATTTTATGTTTGATGAGAAACTGCTTTTTCAGGAAAATTAGATGTACTGTCATCTCCTGTGTGTAAAGGTAGCAGAGGTTAAGTAGACCAAAAGTTTCCTGTGGCTGACCAAAGTAATTCAGGTAATTAACCACATCAAGTACAGTGTTTTTCAAACTTTAATATGTACTAGAATCCCTTAGGTATCTTTTAAAATGCAAAGTCTGTTTCAGTGGATTGGAGTGAGACTGGAGATTCTGCATTTCTAGCGAATTCTCACTTGATGTTGATGATGCTGTTAAGTGTGGACCATAATCTGAGTAACAAGGATCTAGCCTAGGTAAGAAATTAATTAGCAATTAATCAGGAATTAATCCTAAATCTTTATGAAAGAGTCACCTGGATGCTTTCAAATCACAGCAAGATAAAATCAGCAGCAAAAACTCAAAGAAAAAGTGTTCTTGAGTCAAGGTCATAGAGTAACAGTTTGGCAGCGATCTTAAGGAGAGAGATTTCTGATACAGCCTCCTGTCTCCTCAGACATAGAAGTAGAAATCTGAACATCTGGGCTAGCATAGCAAGCTGTGATATTTTCCTTTCTCTCTAATTTTAATTGTTAAAAACAAATACATTATCAGTAGATGATAACTAGTATCATAAATGTGCTAAGAGAGAAAAAGCAGTTAACTTTGCCCCATTAACCCTAGGCATAAAGTTGATTGGGCCAGTATAATGATAACTTAAAATACCTGGGGAGATATTGGAGGAATTCGTCACAAACAGAAGTAGATTTACCACATAGCCAGTGAAGCTTAAGCTTCAAGGACACTCAACTGCACAGACCTTTCTAGGATTCAGGTCATAGCAATGTGTACCACATCATGATATGTTATTGTAAATTTTTCAATATGATATTTTAATCAAATTGATTAAGATCATTGCTTTTTTTTTCACCATGACTTCTATTTCACTCCCCTTTGTATCATGTGGCATTGGAGTGGCAAAAACAATTTTGGGGATCCAGCTTAAAAAGAAGTTGACTTTACATTTAGTTGGTTTAATGGTATAATAGTTATGTGATTCACAGTCAATTCCATTTATAATCATGTTATTGCTAGCCTTATATCTCAGTCTACTCAGGCTGCTATAACAAAATACCATAAACTGAGTGGTTTATAAATAATAAACTTCTATTTCTCATAGAAGGCTGGGAAGTCCAAGATCATGATACCAGCAGGTTCAGTGTCTGGTGAGGAACTGCTTTCTCTTTCACTGATGGTGCCTTTTTGCTGTGTCCTCACGTGACGGAAGGAACTAGGGATCTCTTTTATAAAGGCACTAGTCCCATTTACAAGGGCTCCACTCTTATGACCTAAGCAACTTCCAAAAGCCTCACCTCTTAATACTATAACATTGGGTGTTAGGTTTCAATGTATGAATTTTGGGAGGACTCAAATATTCAATCTATAGCACATTGCCACTACCCCTCCCCCTTGGCTGATTTACCCAGCATCATAATAAAAAGGAGCAGAAGTTGACTTTTATTGCAGTAAGAATTTGAGTTTTGGCACTTCCAAATTATACAACTTATAAAGAAAAAAAAAATACAGATTTCCCAATTTGACAGTAAATAAATTTGTTAGGCTTCAAAAACTCTTCTTTTAGTAATTTTAAAATGTTATTTTAAACATTTATGCCAGAGAGGGAAAAACTGATTATCTTTATTTATGTAGAAAAATCTTTGAAAATTGTCATTTGAAGTAAAGATAGATTATGTACCTTCAAAATGTAGAAAAGAACATTATAGCAGTATATAATTTTGTATTTAGTAGTAGAGAGTATAGAATTAATGTAAATTTTTTTTTTCTGATTTGAGCACACTTAGGCTATGTGTTAACTTTGTAAAATTTATAATTTATTTTGTTTCATTTTCTCATCTGAAATACAAATGAATTTTGACCTAATTTTGTATTTATTATTCTTAATTCTTTTTTTTTTTTCTTATTAAAAGACTCTCACATTGTAAAATGTACAAGGCCTACAATATACTGGATATAATCCCTTCACTTTTCAGAATGTTTCCTCATCTGTAAAATGAGGGTAATAACAACTATCTCTCTGGGTTAGAGCAAGAATTAATTGAGATGATACATTACATGGGCTCAGTAAAGGCTCAAAGACATAGCAAAGGATCAGTAAATATTAGTTGTTGTCATTGTATGTATATGTAATTATTATTTTTATTTCCATTATTAACAGATATTTCTTTCCTCCATCCAGCTCAACTTCCCCTCAGGAGGACGTCTAACATCAAAAAACAAATTGTGATGGTCTCCTGCTTAAATCCTTACAGGGATCTCTATTATCCACAAGGCTCTTTAAAGCTCAAATTCAACTTGCCTCTCTAACTGCATGTCTTGAAATCTCAACTACTTGCAGCCCTCAGATAAATGAACTTTTACCTGTTGGAGATCCAAGCCATGGACTTTTACTTTTCCCTGACTTTGTACATGGGTTTTCCTCTTCCTGAAACTTTTCCTTTCTTTTGCAACAACGTAAAGTTCTATTCATCCTTTAATGATAATCTGAAATGCCACTTTTTATAGATGATAGTACAATGGATAGGAATTTGCACTTACTTTGCATCAATCATATTCCCCAAGTGAGAATACTGCTACATGTAGAAGATGACTCATACAATAATGTATGAGCTAGCAGTTCCATTCCTGCACCAAGAAACTCTCAAAGTTTCCATAGGAGGACATGCTCATAATAGTATTGTTTGTGCAGAAGAGTCTTGAAGGCCATACAGATGAAAGAAATAAATAAAATGTGCTAGAAGCACACAAAGAAATAATCTGAATAGTCAAGTTATATAATATAGTCAAGTTATAAATTATATACCCCTACAATGTTTTTTCCTACATAATTAGCTTTGTTTCAAATATATAATTTATCTTTACATCAAATGACAATTTTTAAAGATTTTTATACATAAATAAAAGTAACATATATGTTCATCTTTATTGTTGAGTGAATAAGTAAGACATAAACACAATCTATAACAAAGTCTTGTAAACTGAAACACATACAAAACAGACTGCTTTTCAAAGACATGAATATTATATACATTTAAGTCAGTGCCTATGATAAGGAGAAGAGTAAAAATGATATATGTAATTTCTAATGCACAAAACCTTATTACTATAAGACTATTTTTTCTCCATCTTTATTTCTCTCTCTCTCCTTCAATAACTTTTGTCTGGGTAGTATAGTTTAATTAGAGACATCAGGGTCTGAAAAGATGAGCTTCACAATAATCACGTCACAGTCATCTGGGAATACGTGTCAGAAAATCAGATACCCAGGCTGGTTTTAAGGAGTACTGAATTAGAATCTTTCCTAATAGTATATAGAAATATATCTTTTGAACAAACAACCAGGTGTTGCTTAGGAAAATACCTTTTGAAAATCACCAACTTAAAATATGGTGCAGATGAAATCAGTCACAGACAGGCAGTGGACACAATTCTCCCTGAGATGCAGTCAGCCATTTATGACATTGATTAAACCTTGCATAGAGTAATTACTCAATAAATTTTTGTTCAAAGAATGAATGAATGAATGGCATCATTTCATAGAGGATAGGTTACAGTAATAAAGGCTGCCAGAAAAAATATATTAAAAATAAAACATATAACTAGATAACACTTAATCTGTACAATTACAAAGCTCTAAGTTCATTTATCAATGCAAAATATATTTACATTAAATAAATGTATATACATAATATATACATATACATATATGTTATATGAGAAACTTTTTTAGTTTATAACAGAGTAAATCAACAGTGTGCATGACTCCAGAATACTAACTGTTAGTATAATGGAATACATTTCGTCTGCTGTTTATATGCCCGAAATTTGCATTCTTTTTTTTTTTTTTTTTTTTTTTTAAATCCAACTTTTCTTAATATGACTAGTAGTCAATCTGGCGTAGATTTGAGCCAGACTTTGGAACCATAATCTGCCTGTGATTATATAGGCCAAATTCACTGGGGAATTTACACCAGTTCAGGAAATTAGAAAATGTTCTTTCATTTGAATAGCTGTGTTCAAGCCCAGGACATGCTGGGATTTGCCATTTTGGCTGCCATCACAATTACCCCTATCAGTGTCTATGCACAGATGCTGAATGTGGGTAAGTATTACTGGCAGGTTATGCTGGCGGCTCATACAAATGAATAATCATTGGCTCATGATTACCTCAACTCCCCAGATCACTGGAATGGCCCAGCTGGGCTGAGCAGGAAATCTAGCTAACAAGATAGATTGTTTTTTCCCATTGCAGTAATTCATAATATATAGGTTCCCACACAGCTGTCTTTTTAAAAGTTTATCTTAAACTTTTAAATGTATTTAAATGTTTTCATTCTTATCTTACTAATGAAAAATAATGTCATTATGCAGATAGTGTGTGAGTAAGAAGGACATTCAGTTAGGGATTTAAGATCTGAAACTCATACTTCAATGGAACATTACTTTTTCCTATGATATGTTATACAATTGCTAATGAATAGCATTAGTCCAGCTGCTTACTGTGAAATTGCCACTCTTATAACATGCCTGCAATAAAATAAGGAACACAAAGACTGTTATTAAAGCTGAACAGAAATTCTATTTTTGAATGACCCAATCTATATAATAGCAGCTAAGTAACAAAGTAAACATCATAAGTGAGCTTTTCAGTCTATATTTACATTTTGCTACCTTTCCTCCACCCCATTTTACAAAGTGTCTGAGGATACAGCTTCCTCTTTATATTTAAATTGTCTATCTACAGTTTACTGCGCCATTAGCATTAAAAGGATATGTGCACCATATTTAGCATTTCACTATGAAGAACCAGACAGGAAGGTATGGGAAAAAGGAGCACTTTAATGTGTTCCCATCAGAAAGGATGACGGTACAATGTTCCGAGATGCTGTGAAAGTGAGGAATTTTTAAGAATGAGAAACATGTAACCATTACAAAGATGAAAAAGCAAGTCCCCTCTGCTCTCTTCAAAACCTGACTGCTAATCTGATGCCCTTGGTACATGGAAAGATATTAAATGTTTTAAGATTGAGACGGTTTAAGAGTATAATGCAGGAAATTTCCTAAGGCCTTTTATTTTGGACTTCCAAGTATAATTTAAAGGGAATCTATCATTTCTAATTAGGAAGTCATTAAGAGTTTTCCTTGAAGTTGCTTTCTTTCTACCCGAGCAGTACCATACTTCTTTCATGACTAATGTTGTTACTATATTACTATCTATAAATTCAGGTTTTTATTTTTCTTTTTTCAATGCACAGTTGTTTACCTTGGCCTCCTAGATGTAGCGGTATGTTGGTTTTTTCTTCTACCTTCCCAGTCTCTGTTTAGCATTCTTCTTCAGCCACACCTTAAATTTCAGAATTTCTTCTATCTGCAACTCTTCTCTCTTATCACTTCATACCCTTGGCCCAGGTAATCTCACATATTAATATTACAATCTATCAACATACCAATGACTTTTTGATCAATATCTCCAGGCTATTTCTCTCACCTGAGCTCCAGTCCTAAATAACCAAATGATAATCCAAATTGAAATTCAAATAAAACTCTAACATTCACCCTCATTATTCTCTCCTCACACTTATTTCTTCTCTGGTGTCTTCTATGTCACTTGATAGCATCACTATGCACCCAGATCAATCAGGAAAACTTGGACACATCATTGATTCCTTCCACTCTCTCATCCCATACATCAAATCAACCAAGTCAAGATAAATCTTCAATAATTCTGTCTACATTTTATAGTGCTGTTTCCCATTAGCCTAGTAAAACCCCAGCAACTTTTTTTTTTTAATACGTTAAAGCAGTGTAATAACTAAGGTGTCTGCCTTGGTTCTGGCAACTTCCAATTCATTCCTCACTGTGTATCCCAAGTTGTCCTCTTAATTTGATCTTACTGTTCCACTGTAGCAGCTCAATGCCTTGATATCTCCCAATTCTCTCAGAATAAAACCCAAATGTCTTTGTATGTCTTGCAAGTCCCTGTCTGATCTGCCTTCTAATTTATTGCTATTCCTGTGCTTACATTCCACACCCCAGACATAATGATCTACTTTTAATTTCCCTGAGAATCATTCATTCCTTTGGCTTGGCCTTTGTTATGCTGCTTCCATTTAACTAGAACACTTTTGGTTTCTTTCTCTCACTCTTTACCTCTATAAATCTTTGGGTGGGGAGAGACCTCTCCCAAGCCACTAGCACCCTACACAGACTAAAATAGGTATCTCTTCTATCCTTTTAAATCTCATAGCATTCTGGATTTCTACTATTACATTTATCACAATTTGTTGAAGATTATTGTGTTTTTTGGTCTTCTCACCCATTGTATTTTAATTTCAGTGAGGGAAAAGTGTGTCTGAATACTTACACTGGTATTTCCAGCATCTATGATAGGACTAGACCTGTAATATATGCTCAATGAATGTTTAATTAATATATATACAAATATATTTGTCTTTTTCCCTTGAAATTTTTTAATCTAGTAGCTACTTTCTTATGCCCTGAAGTCTAGGAACACTATCTTCAAAAATGAAAGAACTAGCCTATATTTCCTTATAGAAGTTACTTCCTCTGGTTATCCTATGCTGTCTGTAACAATCTGATAAAAATATATAAGTCGCTTGAAAACATATAGTATCCCTCCATCTTTATAAAAGGAGAAAGGAGGGCAAAAAAGCTCACACAGATTAGAGGAAAGAAGGAATTTGAGGAGAACTAGATATTTTGATGATATAAAAGCAAACACCTGCAAAGCATAGGGTGCAAATAAGAAAGCTGACATATCAATATTTAGTTTCATTCAGGTATTAAAAAAATTTAGTCTAATTATCTTTGAAAATTCCAAGAGTCTTACAGATAAACAATGGTATTTACATTCAATTTGGCATAATTTTTAATCAATCAGAACATTATCTTATTTAATATTTAGAATAATTATATAAAACAATGTTATTAGCACTATTATATGAATAATGAAATTGAAATGTAAGGTAAAAATCTTGATACAAACCATGAAGGCAGTATACTTGAGGTAAGATTAATACCCAGATCCACAGTTCTTAACCTCATTCTAAATTACAACAAGCTACATCAGCAAAAGGTTAATTAGAATGTACTGTGTTTCCAGCTCGCTCTAGGCACTGTATTAGACAATTATCCAATTCTCTCCATTGATCATTCATACATCAAAGTCCAAATTTTTATGGTATAACTATGCATAATATATCCAGAAAATATTCCATTTAATTCAGAGTACTGGACTGTTTTGAAGTTCTAGGATAATCAACTTGTATCAAGATGTCTTTGTCATACAGGTATGGGTGACAAAGCCAGAGCAGTCATGGAGCAGGCTGAACTTTTGGAATTCTTCAGGAACCAAAGATGTCCATTTACTTACAAGGAGGTATTACCACAATGAATACTGCCCCTCTCCGACCCATTTTCAATGCTATAATCTGAGGCATTTTTCTAAAACTCAAATAGGATTGTGCACACTGCAGTTTAGAAAATGTAAATAATCTTTCATAGCTATGACAGTTATTGTATGTTGCTTATCTTACAACAAATTTCCTTTCCGTGTATGTCAATAATTTCAACTCAGGGTGATTTTGCCCTGTGGGGAACATCTGGCAATATATGGAGACATTTTTAGTTTTCACAACTGGGGAAGAAGGTGCAACTATCATCCAGTGGGTATAAGCCAGGAATGTTGCTAAACATCCTCAATGCATAGGACAGTTCCTCATCAAAGAATTCTCTGGCCCCAAATGCCAACAATGCCAGGTTGTGAAACTCAGCTTTATGCTAGCAATACGTCGATTCATTTATATCAGGAATGTGCCTGGTCAAAAGATAAAATCCAAATTAATTAAAATTAGCATACAAAGTCTTTCATAATTTAATCCCTGCTGATATCTTAATGTTATTTCTTGTCACACTACCTCCTTGTTCTGAATTATTTACCACTTAAAAAAAAACATGTATGTGTCAGTCAAGGTAGGATAAGCTGTGACACATTAAGAAACACCACTAAAATATCAGTAGCATAAGATTCAAGGCAGGAGGAGGCTTCACCACCTTAAGGAGCTTCCATCCCAAACTGAGTCTTTAGGTTTCACTGCATCATGGTGAGAGCATGGAGCAACGCACACTGGCCCTTAATTGCCTCTGTCCACTGGTAAAACCGTGTCACCTTCCCTTCACATTGGTCACATTCACTTGGCCAAACAAATCACATGGCTTTGCCTAAGTTCAAAAGGACCTTTTCCTGTCAGAAAAGGAAAGCTTGACCTCTTAGTGAGCACAAGTAGTGTTTACTCCTGTACTTTTTCTCCTTATTTCTAGGGCTAACTCATTCTTAACATTTAATTTATGCAATACTTCTTAGATAAAGCGTTCTTGATGTGTTTTCTTCCAAGACTTTGTTAGGTGCCTCTCCTTGGCCCTCTTATCACATCCTGTACATAGATTTTACAGCATTTAACCCTTGTTATTATGAAAGTCTGTTCACTAGCTTGCCTCTTCTAGATTTTTGGCTCTTGACGGTAGAGAAAGTATCTTATTTATCATCGTATTCACAAAATCTACCACACAAGGGATGAAAAACATAAATGTAGGGAATTCCCTGGTGGTCCAGTGGTTAGGGCTCTGTGCTCTCACTGCAGAGGGCCCGGGTTCGATCCCTGGTCAGGGAACTAAGATCCCACAAACCCTGTGGCCAAAAAAATAAAACAAATAAATAAAAAAGAATTACATGTTTCTTTATACAAACAAACAAAACAACCAACTAGACAAATTATACAAGAGAAGATATAGGATCATTTTTCTATCAAACAAGAGCCTCTTGCCTCTCCAAGTAACCACTAATTCATTGACTTAAAGCTCTGTTCATATTTCTCCCTGATCCCAATATGAGGAAATGTGCCTCAGATCACAGCAACTGAAGAGTTCATAGTGTCATAAAATATAACAGGAGAGCATGGTAAAATTTTGTTGGGTAAATTATATCAATTTTAGGGTACCTAGGGCAATAGTTTTCCTTTTTTTAAAAAATGCCATTACTAAGTAAAGATAAAGAGACATTGTTGAGGATAGTCAAATTCTTGTTCAACCTGGATTGCCTTCAAGCAATTCAAGAGCCTTCATTTTTAACTGCAAACACCTTTCAGCATCCCCTGAAGAAAAAAAATGATCAGGAAAACTATGGTAAACCTAATGGGTCCCAAAGAAACCTCAAATTGTTTGAGGAAGACTGAATTTTCTCCCTGTTGCAGATCCAGGTTTTTTCATACTCACTGTGAAAAATATTTACTTCACCACTGTTGCAGAAGTAGACTGAGTTTATGCATAAAATGAGACTCTCCACTGAATAAACATAGCTGTATGATTCAATTCTGGGGAAAGGTCACTGGACTAAGACACAGGAGACTAAAGTTCTTTCCCCAATCTTGTCAGGTTTAGTCAGGTCACTCTAATTAAGTAAGTAACTAAGACTTTTCTTAACCTTTCTTTTTTTTGGCTATAAAAGTGGATTTAGTAACAGCTGGCTTATTTACTTCAGTTGGAGCAAAAAATGAAGCTATTTGAATTAGTATATATTATAAAATATAAAAGAAAAAATGGATATAAAGGTTCGTTATTACTGTTGCTATAGCATTGTAGTTAGAATAGGTTTTGAATCCTACCAATGCAAGTTATTTAGTCTTCAAATCTCTTTACTCATTGAAAAACAGGCATAAAATATAGCAGTTTATAGGTTTGTTAGAAAAATTAAGTATTTATAACTTAGGGAATAATATATGTTCAATAAATTGTAGATCTTTAAAATATACAATTCCCTGAAAATATAACACAATAATACATTTCAAAAAATAAATTATAAATGTTATACATATGTGTGTGGTTAAGTAAGTAAATTAAAGCACAGTATTTTCCATGAACTAAGAAAAGCAGATGACAGCTTTATATGTGGAAACTCACAGTATCTTCTCTAGAAAAGGGAGAGTGGCCTTCTTTAGCTCTGAAATAATATTATTCTACCATTTTAAAAATCCAAGATAAATGTAGACTTAATTTGAAAGAAATACAGGAACTATAAATTGCATAATAACTATGCAATATTTTAGCAGAAGGTCAGAAGGAACTATTAGGAAAAGAAAGAAATGGAAGGAAATAAAACAGTAGCAACAAAGAAAAACAGCACTGATGAAATGAGAGTCTGAAAATTCCAAGCCCTGATTCTTACTCTAAAGATCAGAAATTGGTTGCAATGTATGTTTCATGGCCACTGTGGGAAGCAGTATCATATGGTGCTTTATGAGTGGGGACGATGGAACCCAGCTCTAGCACCAAACAACACTATGCCTAATACTTAATAGCGACTCAATAAATATTAGCTAATATTGCTATTGATATCTTTGAGAGTCTTATGATTTTAAAAATGCTGATTAACCTACAAAAAAAAGAAAAAGATCTCTGCTGTTTACTCTCAAGCCCTAGATTTCCATCCTCAGGAATGGCAGAGTGAGACAACAGAGATAAAAAGCTGAGTGGATCTGTTCGTTTTCCAAGCCTGATGGAACTTGCACGGCAGGCAGAGTTTGGTGTAGGATTTCAAAATCTTTTCATCAAATACAGTGGTTGTTCAAAAGTATCCCAGATCCCCTATGATTGTAACTATTCAGTAAATATTAAACAATCAATAAACTGTTAACTTCCTCTCTTCTTTCTCCCCCGCCGTGGACACAATGCAGGGGTTTGTTGAAGCTGGCTCTCAGAAATCCACTGACTTGAGCCCTCTCCTCATTTTGTAAGGCTTTACCTACTGTGATGTGTCAAAAAGCTGAACATTCTACAGAAAGGAATGTATGAATTCAGTCTTCTCTTACTACAGTCCAAATATCAACTGCTGTTATTTACCCTGGGATTTCTCTGGATTAGCATGTTTTGTCCTTTGCTTTCCATACACAAAGATATCAAGCTGTAGTTTACCATCTCATATGATTCTTAATAACTTAAATGTACTTTGGGGGAAATCAAAAGTAGGAAAAATAGGATCAGATTATTTGTTAATTTGTATCACTTAAAAACATAAAAGGGAAAATTGATGTTTGCCCTCCTATTGTTCCATATTAATTTCAAAGTAAAATTTGGTGAATTATATTTTATAGTACATTTTATATTTTATTCATTATCTTTCTGAAAGGTAAAACCAGATCAAGGTTGGCAAACATTTTTTCTATAGGACCAGATAGTAAAAATTATAAAGCTTTATAGGCCACATATAAACTTTGTTGCATATTTATTATTCTTTGTTTCATTTTGGTTTGTTTTGTTTGCTTTGCAAACACTTTAAAAGTATAAGAAACATTCTTACCAAGCAGACCATACAAAAAACAGGCTGATGCTGAATGTGGCCCTTAGGCCATATACTGCTGACTCTTAAATTAGACATTACATGGACTTTAAAATAAGCATGCTGAGGGTGAAGATGCAGAGGAAGCAAGTGGGATATGTGAAAAAGATAACTTTTCTTATTGTCCCTTTGGTACTGAAAAAAATCAGTGAAAAAAAATGTACTCTGAGGACTTACATTTTTCTGCCACTGAAAATACATACGAAACCATACTTGAATTTATATACATATTGAGGTGTGCAGACTCTAAGATGGCTCCCAATGATCTTTGCTTCCTGCCACTCAAATTCATGGGTAGTCCCCTCTCCAGGAATGTGGACTGGACTTACTGACTCACCTCCAAACAAAACAATATCACAGAAGAGATGGTAGGTATGTCAATTCTGAAATTAGGTTATAAAAAGACTGGCTTCCATTATGGGTATCCTTTCTTATTTTTTCTCTCAGATCACTTGACCTAGGAGAAACTAGCTACCATATTGTGAACAGTCATGAAGAGAGGCTCATGTGGCTAGGAACTGTGTCTCCAGCTGACAGTTATCAAGAACTTGAGGCTCAATAATAAAGTCCAGGTGTGTGTGTGTGCGTGCGTGCGTGCGTGCGTGCGTGCGTGCGTGTACGTACCCCTCTGCCGGATTCTGGAAGAGTTAAATAAATATGTCCTTACCTCTCATGGGATTCTGTGCAGTCTGGTAGCCAACCTACGTGGGCCAAAGACTGTCCTAAACTGTACAACTCTAGTAGAAGGCAAATGAAACACAGAGCAATTTATAACCTATACTTGCTACAATTTCAAAGTCTCAGAGAATTTAATATTTGGGGAATACCAAAAGTAGGGTTTTTTTTTTGATTGTTTGTTTTTGGTCACTCCACTTGTGGGATCCTACTTCCCCAACCTGGGACTGAACCCAGGCCATCTGCAGTGAGAGCGAGGAATCCTAACCACTGGACCGCCAGGGAATTCCCCCAAAAGTAGTTTAAAGATGAACACACACACACACACAAAGAACTTGAGGCTCGCCAAAACACAAGAGAGTCAGCTTGACATGGGAGACTTTCCCAGTCAAGCCTTGAGATGACTGCAGCCCTATGACTGTTAATTTTATGTGTCAACTTGGCTGGAACATGGTACGTGGCTATTTGGTCAAACATTACTCTGGATGTTTCTGGGAAGGTGGGTTTTATTTGGATGACAGTAACACTTAAATTTTGTGGACTCTGATTAAAGCAGATTACTCCTGATAATGTGAGTGAGCCTCATCAGAGAGGGGTTCACTGGAATGGGGGAGCCATATGGGGACAAAGAACAGAGCTTTTGTTGTGAAGCTTAGTCTAAAATGTTTCCCTTTTGACTACTATATATTTAGACAAATTTTTAGCATTTGAACATATCTAGTATGTATATGTACGTGTGTGTGTGTGCGTGTGTGTATGTTTGCCATCAATCAGTACAGATTTATAAAGAAAGGCAGGAGAGGCAGGAGACTTTCTGGAGCTGTTCTCACCAGCCAAGTACTGGATATTGGTTTAGTACACCTAAAGGAAAGGAAATAAAGTGATTTCCCACATAATTCTCTTATCACCTTCAGCAACTATAGGAAAAGATCCAATGGTTCACCTGGCTCCATGTGAACAATCATGTGAATCTTCTTGGGAACTGGAATTAAATCTGCCTCAAGAGAATGAGAGGTCAGAGCAATCTCTGCTTAATCTAGAGACTAAAGTGGAATTCCTCTAACCCTGAAAGAAAACTTAAAATAGCTAAAATTGACCCTAATATCTGACAACAATTTATATGAAACTGTATACCTCAAAGTATAAAGGGAAATTGACTGGAACATGGACCAAGCTTCCCAGGGGTTCAGGGACTACATCTGCAAAATCTTCATTAAGATAATGGGGTAGGAGCTTGAGGCACCAAAATGAGTTGGTTACAGACTACAGTCCATGTGGGATGAAAAGAGGCAAACACAAAATTATTAGAGGACTAACCACAAAAAAGTAGAACAAAGCAAAACAAAAGCTCCTCTTCAAGATGAAGCTTTATATCAAAATTCGAAACCCCATGAGGAAAAACAAAGTTTAGAAGAAATTATGTAAGCGTGAAGTGATTACTTTGCTCCAAATGAAAAGGAAAATAAAATAGAGCATTCTAAAATGGCATTACAAGAGTATAGAGGAAAGAGAAAAAAAGAATAATATTTACAAAGGAGAACAGGAAATTAGAAAGTAGAGGCAGAAATTATATTAGTATAGATGGATATGAAAATTAATTAGAAGACTTCCAAATGAAAAATTTAGTCTCTAGTATATAAAATTCAATAGCTGTTATAAACTATGGATGGGAGAATTGGTGAATTAAGATATAGTTCTCAGAGATGTACCTAAATACAACAGAGCCAAAAGTAATGTATGTATAAACAAGCAATATATTGAGGGAAAATCCTCATGTCTGATGGCTTTTTTTCTTTCCCCATAAAAGTTTACTTCTCCATAGAAAAGTCCCATAGATGGTTACTTGTAACCTCTCTTTTCTCGTTTTGTCATTCACCCCTAGGGGTTGTGTAGAGATTATATAATTGATACATTTGGGAAGAATAACTGGGCATTCTTTGCTGAGCTCTGCCCCGCTTTCCCTCAGGGATCAGATGTTCCAGGAAGTCAGAAGTCTCCTCTGTTTCTTTAAAGGTTAGCTCACTTCCTACCATATAAACAAACCTGTCCCAAGGTCAGCACTTGCAGGTCCAGATGCGAAAGTGTGCTTAACTCTGTTGTTAAGTATTTGCAGATCCACTTGATTAATATCCCTAGTCATGTCCTCCAGCCCAGCCTCAATTAATAATAGAGGAGTTCTTTGGTTTCCATATGCCATTCTTCTGTTTTATGTCTCAAATATTTTAGAACCTAAGCAGGGGAAATGGGTGTGATTTAAGAGAAACCTGCCAGAAATCCCAATACTTGCATGGATATTATGCATATGTGTGTTTAGGTTGTGTTTCTTTCACCTCTGTTTCTCCACTTTATATTTCACTCCATTAGTTAAGTCAGTGCCAAGGACTGGACCTGTTGTACTTTTGGTGGTCTGGAATAGCATATGTTAGAACATTTCTGGCAGTTATGTCCATTTTTCCTGAGCACCCTGAGGATAGACTTGTCAGTAGTTTGATTGTTCTTCTGTTTGACAAGTAAGGCCACAGGGGACATGACAAAGCTTTGGGTACTGTAGGATCATCACTACTTGGATCGTATAAACCCAGCCACCTTCTATTAGGAAGGATTTAGTGGGGTCCTTTATTTCTCAGTGTTTGACAAATGGGACTTTCTATGTATGCTACCTGGAGTTTTTACAGTCTCTGAGCCTTACTCTCTTGATGTATTAAAACAAATGCAGAGTAAGTAATGGGTATTCAAGTAAGAGAAAATAATTCACTGAACTATGAACACAGCAGGGATTCCCCAAAGATAGCACCCCTTATTGTGTGCTGTGAGATTTTGTATTCATGTATCAAGCCTAAGAGTAGCAGAATGGGTGAATCTGGCCCATGCTGCCAGCCAGACAATGTTCTGTATACCTAAAATATCTTCACAAATAGGAACCTTCTTATATAAACAGATCCATATGAGATGAACATATATCATGATAATAGATATATCAACTTTTGATATGTATCCCATCTACATGATGCCCTCTACGCTATCCAAGGGATCTATCAGCATCTCTTACTTATCTGGGCCAGCCTGCTTATCTTCCTTAAGCAAATCTCCTACCCACATCCTAACTCTATTTACCTATGGCTTAAAAATCACTGCCCTCAGTTAGGCATCAGATCTCTTAAAGTTGTAACACTAAACCTCAAGCTTAGCTTTCTCCTCAGTTTGTACTGGACGGTTGGTTCTGATATGCAGCTGTCACTCTAATCATATCTTTGGGCCCATAGGTTTGGCAGGAAGAGAACATAGCTATCTATGTTCAACTGAAGAAAGCTGTTGAGCTTGATCTGAAATGTGTGCTGTGTTAAGGCAAAGCCTTAATGTATAAACTGATAACTGTGAGGGTCATGAGAATGAAGATAAAATCACCTACAGACTTGCCATAAACCATTTTGGTTTTCATTCACTGTCTCTTTGATGAGTATAATTGATGGAACTCAACAACCTCAGGGGCTAGACTTTATCATATGCTTTCCTTTTTGTCTCCTCAGAAATGAACAGTAGGAAATGTTATTATAAACAGGGAAAAAGCACAGGTGATGGTAACTTAAAGCAAAAGAGTAAGTATAAAAGAGCTCTGGAATTTGAGTCAAACTAGATTCAAGATACATAACTCTCAACAAAAGAATGCATCTCCCTAGTCTAAGGCAAAGTTAAGGAAAATAAGTATACCACAATCCATTTACCATGCTCTGCCTTATCTTTTTGTTTTCTATGATTTATTTATGAACTCAGGACTCACTTTCTTGAGCAAAGGGTAGAAGCTAACTAAGCATATTTTATTAATTCATTCAGGTGTTCTCTGTGAATTTCTCTGTCCAAATTTTCCAGTTATAAGGACATGAGACTTATTGGATTTAGGGACCACTTTAACCTACTATGGCCTCATCTCAACTTGATTCTGTCTGCAAAGACATTATTTCTATATAATGTCACATTTACAGGTTCTGGGTAGATACAAATTTTTGCAGGACATTATTCAACCCAGAATAAGTGGTGAACAAAAACATTTTTAGCTATTAGAAGCGTTAAGTCATTATGACTTACTTGTGTACCTCCTGCACAGATATGAGCCTGAGGGATGGACATTTTTCCAACTTTAGCACAATGTCTTTGAACCAATATGTAACTACCACAGTGTGATTTTGAGAATTCATCATCAAAATTAGCACAAGCGGGAGGATGCCCTTTTACAAGGCTTCATAGGTAATACTGCTAATGGAAGAAAAGCAAAGGGAAGGTAAACTGCCTGATGTCCCATGGTGGCTGAGACTACCTGTGTAAGAATTACTCTTTAGAAGTTTACAGAAAGAGTTGAGAAGATTCTGGGATAGAGTGAAGTGTGGGGAGGGGGCTATATATTCATCAATAGAAAGTGAGCAGAGTGAGTGATGATAGAGAAATATGTGTTACAATAGATGAAAAGTACATTCCCAAAGATGGAGGAGACACATTCCTCCAAAGTCCTCTTTTTACAACTAAACAAAAAATAAAACAAAACCCTGGACACAACACAACAAATAAGAACACTTTGAAAAGCAGAAATAAGAAAGCACACTGTGCACTGCTTAGAGTTTTCCATACTTGAGGAACTACATGACAAGTGAATTCCCTGAATTTTGTTATTCTCTTATATATCCTGGACAGAGAACTCTAGAAGCCTCTAACCCAGAACTGTCAGCTGGCACAGAGAAAAAAAGCTTCAAGAAAAGTCTGTTGCCCCTAGCCAAAAGTCCTAGAAAAGGGTGGCCTCACAGCAGAAAACCTTTTTGGCAAGACCTGCCCTACTCCTGACAAACACGAATGGAAAAATCACGACACCCCACCCTCACGATTTTAGCAGGGCTGAGTAGAGAGCTGATTTTCTACTTTTCCTACCCACCCTGCATGGAAGCAAGCAACAGCTTTCTGATCTTTCATTCCCTGTTAAGTAGAAGCAGTGGTGCTCCTCCTTCTCTGTCAAGGTGGTGTCTGTCCCCCACTGGGCAAGGAGCTGAACCCTACATGCTGAGCTTCTACCCCACCCTGCTTCCCTCCTTCCTGGTATTGGCTCATTGGGAGCTGAGCTTATAACCTGACTCAAGGGCAACAGGGCAGTGTGTGTTGGTACCCCACCTTCACCAGGAAATAGCTACCTGAACTTCCATCCCAAGGCAGTCTGAGTCAGCTCTCATCACTTTTGCTGGGTGGTATAGGTAGGGTCCAGTGGGAAGCCAAACTTACACACACCCAACTCTGGTCTGATACACCTCAAAAGGGAGAATGGCTGATAAAAGAGAAAATTAAATAGGATTCAGAGCCTCATAATATGCATTGCTGAATATGCTTAATAGTAAAGATGTCAGAGTGCAGAACCAGTGAACTTGAAGACTTATTCAGATTTGCTCAATATGAACAGCAGAGAGAAAATAGACCCTGCCCCCTCCCCCCAAAAAAGAAACCAACGAAAATTTACAGTGTCTAGAACCTGGGAGACAAAAAATGAAATAAGTTTGTATCAATGGACTCCCACAATGAAAGAAGAGAGAGAGAGGGTGGGACTAAAAGAGTATTTAAAGAAATAATGACTGAAAACTTTCCAAACTTGTGGAAGGACAAAACCTACAGATTCAAGAAGCCAAGCTAACCCCCACAAAAGATAAACTCGAATAAATTCATGCTCAAACACATCATAATTAAACTTTAAAAATTAAAGACAAAGGACATGTCTTGAAAGCAACCAGAGAGAGATGTTGCATTAATTGTAATGGAACACCAATTAGAATGAGGGCAGATTTCTCATCTTCCAGAAGGAAGTAGCAAAATGTTTCTGAAGTAGTAAAAGAAAAGAAAGTTCAACTGTGAATTCTGTAGAAATATTCCTGAATTCTTAAAAATATTTTTCAAGAATGGAGAGGAAATAAAGTAATTCTCAGACAAAGGAAAACTGAGAGAATTTATTGCTAGCAAATCTACTCCTAACGAATGGCTAAAGAAAATTCTCTAAACAGAAAGAAAATGATAATAGAAGAGAACTTGAAACTTCAGAAAGGAAGGGAAAATATTGGAATGGATAAAAATAAGAATATATATAATAAATTAAAAGAGAAATGACCTTACAAATGCCATGTTCTTATTGCTAATGCAAAATATATAATTTTCACTTTAATATTAGTATCTGTATATTATATATGTGTGTACTATTTGTTGCAAATTATAATACATATAGGAAAATAAAAACAATCCAAACAATCCAAATTTCATGTAAAAATTAAACACGATTAACCCCATTTATCTGGATATGTTTTCTAATTTTCCAAACATTTAGAACAAAATCCCAAATAAGAACTGAATGCAAAGACTTCTGAACATTACAAAAAGCTTTTCATATTCTTTGCTTTATATTGAAGTCCTTATCCACACGTAAAAGTTTTAATAGACTCATATTTAAATTACCTCCCCAAACTCCATCATTCTGATTTTCAATATCCTGGCAAATTATAAAGAGTAAATTAATGGGGACTGGAGGATGGAACAGAAGTGGAGATTTCTAGAAGTAAGCATTCCATTCTAGACAGAAATAGGAGAAAAAAATTAAAAATAAAAGCAAAGTGTTATTAAACCATATTTATAAACAATTAAAGAAAACAGAAAACTCATATTTTAAAAAGATTTCCATTAATAATAGCTTATACACAGCATGTTTAGTTAATTCTAGGACTGTTTCATAAAAGGGCAGATAAGGGGTGTCTGTCTTTGACAAAATGTTTAAAGAATTATAGGCCCTTCATGTTAGCCCAATACCATGGACTATCTAACAAACAGAACAAGAAAACCAGCAACATCAAAAGTACACACAAGCATAAAATTGGAATTTATAAGCACATAGGATTTACAAGCATACAATAAAAACCACTATGACCGGGCTTCCCTGGTGGCGCAGTGGTTGAGAATCTGCCTGCCAATGCAGGGGATACGGGTTCGAGCCCTGGTCTGGGAAGATCCCACATGCCGCGGAGCAACTAGGCCTGTGAGCCACAATTGCTGAGCCTGCGCGTCTGCAGCCTGTGCTCCGCAACAAGAGAGGCCGCGATAGTGAGAGGCCCGCGCACCACGACGAAGAGTGGTCCCCACTTGCCGCAACTAGAGAAAGTCCTCGCATAGAAACGAAGATCCAACACAGCCAAAAATAAAATAAATAAATAAAAATTAGAAAAAAAAAAAAAAGAGCAACAGGTTTAAGAGGTATCAGCTTTTCTCTAAAAAAAAAAAAAAAAAAAAAAAACCACTATGACCTTATGAATAGAAATTCTTTAGACCAATTTCATTTCCTTCTGTGACAGTTAAAGTAATGTTGATCAAGCCAAAAATAATATATGCCACTTACCTGTGCGTCAAGAGGTTTTTGTATATCTGTATGTGTATGTTTCATAAAAACACATGATCCCTCATTGTTTATTCCCAGTCTTCAAATATATAAATCAAATATATAAAAGGACCATATGAAGAAGTTGAAGTTTATTTTCCACTGATTGTAAAAATACATGCTATCAAAAAAACCCCTTCTATTTCAGCAACACTTTGAAAAAATTACATTTTATTTGATACTACCACATCTATAGCTTTCAAAATTATGTTTCTTATTCTTCAAAAACTTCAATATATTAGGCGGAAATATTTATGTAAGTACAAATCACTAATATATATATACTGTGATGCAAATATGACAGAAGTAAAGGGGAGGGTGGAGAGATCAATTCTACATGGAAAAGAGACAGCATAGGTGATGCTTGAGCTGAGTTTTGAAAGATGATCATATGAAAAAGGAAGGCTGGGAATTCTATGTAGAAGAAAAAAACATACAATGCAAAGTGAACTGAGATATGGAAAAGAAAAGCACTTTTTAAAATTTCCATGTAAAAGTGTCTTTATATGGGGTTGAAATTAGAAGAGAAGTCTGGTCTGGAGGCAAATGTTTGCAGTACCTACACATTGGTGGTAATAGAAACCTTGAGTGGGTATAAAATCCCCAGGAGACAGTAGCATTTCTTTCCAAAAAAGAAAATCTGAGGCAAGTGCAACATTTTAAGACCAAGCAGAGAAAGACAAGAAGCTTACATAAGAGATTATTTCTAACAGGTATACAGATATGATTTTGTAGTCTGATGATACAAAATATCATCAGAGCAGAATGGAAGCCTAATATTGAGTTAAGTAATAGCTTACAAAATCTTAGACATTTATACTAAGCTTAAAATATTATACAGCTGCTAGATAAGCATTATCAAGCATGACAATAATTAGTCATCTATTTGGGACCAGCCTTTAGTTAATGTGTTTGGTGGTGGAGGTGATTTTTTTTTTTTTTTTTTGCTTTTGAGGAGTGCAGTCATGTAAGAATAACAAAAATATAAAAGCATCACACCTACTTTAGTAGGCGAGTTGGAGAAGCCATTTGAAAGTTCATGTTTTCTGAAATGGGCATATAACATATAGCTTGAACAAGAGAAATAAATGACTGATTTTAGTTCAGTTCAGGATCAACATTTATGACATAAAAAAACAAATCAAAACTTGTATGTACCATGCTTTATCCTAAACTAATTCACATTCTTACCACAAAAAATAGTAATGATAAAAGAAATGTCAGGTATTTGCCTATGAAGGATGTATGTAAGTTATTGTGAGACTACAAAATATCATATTTAAATTTTATCAAGCCTAATAGTCTTAAAAATGCTATTTGAAATATATTAGGATTTCATGTAAACTCCCCTTGGGTATATTTAACAGAAGCTGCTAAATCTGGGATATGAGAATTTTAAAACTATTTTTCACACTTTATTTGGTATCTTATTTTTTGCTCTGCTAGACTGCTAACAAATAGCTATGATACTCATTTCAAGAGAAACTTTAGAAACGAGTTATTTTTTGATTTACCTCTTTGAATATAGCCCAGAGATTAGAAGATACATTTCTCTGGTCAAAACAATCCCTTTGGGTAGGATTTGATTGGAGGGATAGTGAAAGATCTTTCCACTGATTAAGCAGAGTGCATAAAATCCTTACCAAGGGAGTCTCTTGCCTGGACATGATCTTCAGAAAATGGAGATAAAATGCACAAATACGGGAAAAACACTAATGTATTAATTCTGGAGCAAACATTATAGTTTGTATAAACACACACACACACACACACACACACAGCCCTGGAGAATATGAAAAATGTAGTCACACAATGAGGCTTTCTGGAGAGAGCAGGGAAGGCTCTTAAGCAGTTCCTTAAATGTCTTGAGAGAGCCAGGATCAGTGACTGGCTTTGGCTTTTACTAAGGTCAAGGGTAGGGTTGGGGTGAGATTTCCTGTGTGCATGTATAGATCAGGGCAGGCACAGTCCTGCCAGTCCAAAGGGTGGAGCACCTAGGCTTTCACATTGGCTTACCTAGATGTGAGGCAACAGTGGAAAAAGGCTAAGTAGAGGTTGAAAGCCGTCAGCAAACACTGACCATGGAATCAGCCTCTATCACATCACCACAAAAGTATGTGCTCACCTCTTCTCCTCCATGTCTTAAATTCCACAGGGGTTGGCCTTTATGGTGGGGAAGCCTGTCATGGCCCAGCATTACTTGCAAATGGCATTACTTATCTAATGAGTTAATTTTTTTATTGATGCATAACTAACAAAAACATAGGTCTTAAAACAATATATATTATCTCATAGTTTCTGGGAATCAGAAGCCTGAGCCTTATTTAACTGGGTCCTGTGCTCAGAGTCTCAAAAAGAAGCAATATAAGTGTAGCAAGGCTGCACTCCTTTCTGGAATTTGGGATCCCCTCCTAAATTCATGTAGTTATTGGCAAAATTCAATCTCTTGTGGTTGTAGGACTGAGGTGCCCATTTTTTTTGCTGGCTGTCATCTGGCTCTTAGCTCCTGGAGGCTGTCGACACTTTGATGCCATGAGCCCCTCTCACAGGCCCTCTCACAACATGGCAACTTACTTCTTCAAGGCCACCAAGAGAATTTCTGCTTATAGTCTGCTAAGACAAAGTCTTATATAAGGAAACATAATCATGATTGTGACCACCCCATCACTTTTGCCATATAACATAATCTTATCAACAGACAGACATCCCATCACTTTTGCCATATAACATAATCTTATCAACAGAGAGACATCCTATCACCTTTGCCATATTCTGTTGACTACAAGCAAGTCAAGGTCGCATTCACACTCAAGTTGCCCCTTGAACAACACAGGTTTGCACTGTGTGAGTCCACTTATACTCGGATTTTTTCCCAATAAATACATACTGCAGTACTACATGATCTGTGGTTGGTTGAACTCACAGATGTGGAACCGTGGATACACAGGGCCAACTGTAAAGTTATAAGTGGATTTTCAACTGCTCAGGAGTCTGTGTCCCTAACCCTCATGTTGTTCAAGTTGACACATAAAATTAACCATTATAACTATTACAGAAGTTCCTCTACCTTTCATATTTCCAGTTAGGGCTGACACACTTGTGTATCATATCCAGGGCAGCAGCAGGGGAACAGCACCGCTCTACCAAGCCATCTGCATAAATCACAGTTGATAGTTCTTTCCAGCTCTTTCATTTCATACTGATTTAGATGATGATGTGTTCATAGAATTGGGCGATCTCTAAACCAGCTGTTGGAAGGGCTGCTAAACCTCTTCTCTCCTGCTGCCAATGAAGACACAAAAGGCTCTACAGTCTGAAAATATGGACAGGTGGATATCAGAGAAACTGTGTGAAATATGGACATCTCAAGGCTTACTGGCAAAACAAAACACTTCCTCATAAGGGTGGGTCTTTATCATTGTGACACCAATGCTACTGCACATTTAAGGTTATTTCACCAGGTGATTACTTCCAGGAAATATCGATGAGCTGCCATATTCCTTTTCTCAAAGGACTATTTAAAATATAACACAGGACTCTCACCATAAAACTGTATTGTGGTAATACCTCAAAAAACACATATATTGGGGCTTCCCTGGTGGCGCAGTGGTTGAGAGTCTGCCTGCCAATGCAGGGGACACGGGTTCAGGCCCTGGTCTGGGAAGATCCCACATGCCGCGGAGAGACTGGGCCCGTGAGCCACAATTACTGAGCCTGCGCGTCTGGAGCCTGTGCTCCACAACAAGAGAGGCCGCGATAGTGAGAGGCCCGCGCACCGCGATGAAGAGTGGCCCCCACTTGCCGCAACTGGAGAAAGTCCTCGCACAGAAACGAAGACCCAACACAGCCATAAATAAATAAATAAAAATTAAAAAAAAAAAAACCACATATATTATGAATTGTGATATGTGGCACTAAGTGTGTAGCTCCTGATGAATACTAGGTACTCTGAGTCTTTAAATACTTTGTTGCTTGACCTAAAACCACTTGTGGCAATTGAATCTCTGAATTTTATGAATTCAGAGATTTCATTTATGAAGTCATTATCAAACCTCTGAATTTCCTTCCCTGAACTTTCAGTTTTTTAAAATTTCCTAGAACTGCAATAAATTTAGACTCCATCTTGCTACATACTAGATACATAATACTACACATACATACATACACAATACATAATTACTAGCCTATATGTCATTCATTTCTTAAGAACAGCCTTATATTAGTATTTGAAACTTGAGGATAAAAAAATATTTTTTAAATTATTGCAAAGAATCAACCACTTATTTTCCTTGCAACTAAAGGGGAAAAAAAGAGGAAAAGAAAGCAAAAACCATGATTCTTGGCTTCAGGAATGACCATGTAAGCTTTTTAAACTCTGTTGCCTACCAATTGCAGTCAATATATATGAATAATATGAACAATATATTACTTTTCCTTGGTTACAAAGACTAAAACAGGACCCATAAGCTAAAGCATATTAAAAACCTTAAGCGACTGCAGAGTTATTTTCACAATTGCCTTACAGTTATTCTGAAAATGAATTGATATTATGCACACCAAGCCCTAAAACTGAATAAAACTCAATTATGTTGTTCCCTTCCCAGATATGATTTGGATTCAGAGGACGTATCATAGTGGCAATGCTGGACCCAGCTCTGGCATACTGCATGCTTGGGCTGTTATTCAGGACTGGCTGATTTACTGCAAAGAAAAGAGGATTGATTGGGGAAGATAACCTGTATTAAAGGGAGTGGAAAAACCATTAGAATTTAGATTTGTATATCTAATTCAGTCTTCAGGGACTTTGAGTCTTTGGGAAGTAAATCGATTTGGGATGAAGGGTGCTATATTTAACATTTTGGAAGACACATTTCATTCAGAAATACTTTCATTGGAACTTGAGAATTAATGTAAGAGAGACTATTCCAGAAGTTGGGGAAATAAATTCTCTACAGTCAAAAACACTATTACTTTTAGGGACATCCAAAGAAAATGGCGACACCAATACCATCAGTGTGATTGCTGCCTTGGAAAATTTTTGGCTGATTTCATCAGTGGGATTTTACTGTATCAGAAGGTAATGAATTCAATGAAATGTTCACATGTGGTAAAATTCAAGGGACCAGTAGCATTCATGCAGCCTGGTAGCCTGCATGATGGCAGGAAAATAACATAGACTGTGGCAATATTTCTCAGTAAGTGTAAAGGACAAAGGTCATTACAGGAGTGGTGGGCTATATCTGAAAATTGGGGAGGCAAACTCTCCCATGTCTCCTGTCAGAGGATAGGTATCAGGTGTTGGTACAGTGGAGGTGCTGTCAAAAGTCTTCACAAGCAATAAAGGTATATGCATTCAACAACAAAGCAGTCCAGGACAGGAGAGAAGGAAAGGAGCTCATACTAGTATTAGCTAGGGGTACCAGAATGAAAACATTACCTCCTTCGAATGATTAAATTTTTTTTTTTAATTTTTATTTTTTGCATCTCACTATTTTTTTTTATTATTTACTGGAGTATAATTGCTTTAGAGTGGTGTGTTAGTTTCTGCTGTATAACAAAGTGAATCAGCTATACATATACATATATCCCCATATATCCTCCCTCTTGTTTTCCCTCCCACCCTCCCTATCCAACCCTTCTAGGTGGTCAGAAAGCACCAAGCTGATCTCCCTGTGCTTTGTGGCTGCTTCCCACTAGCTATTTTACATTTGGTAGTGTATATATGTCCATGCCAATCTCTCACTTCGTCCCAGCTTACCCTTCCCCCTCCCCGTGTCCTCAAGTCCATTCTCTACGTCTGTGTCTTTATTCCTGTCCTGCCTCTAGGTTCTTCAGAACCTTTTTTTTTTTTTTTTTTTGTTTCCATATATATGTGTTAGCATATGGTATTTTTTTTTCTCTTTCTGACTTACTTCACTCTCTATGACAGACTCTAGGTCCATCCACCTCACTACAAAATAACTCAATTTCATTTCTTTTTATGGCTGAGTAATATTCCATTGTATATATGTGCCACATCTTCTTTAGCCATTCCTCTGTTGATGGACAATTACATTGCTTCCATGTCCCAGCTATTGCAGATAGAGTTGCAATGAACATTGTGGTACATGACTCTTTTTGAATTATGCTTTTCTCAGGGTATATGCCCAGTAGTGGGATGGCTGGGTTGTATGGTAGTTCTATTTTCAGTTTTTTAAGAAACCTCCATACTGTTCTACATAGTGGCTGTATTAATTTACATTCCCACCAACAGTGCAAGAGGGTTTCCTTTTCTCCACACCCTCTCCAGCATTTATTGTTTGTAGATTTTTCGATGATGGTCATTCTGACTGGTGTGAGGTGATACCTCATTGTAGTTTGATTTGCATTTCTCTCATGATTAGTGATGTTGAGCATCCTTTCACGTGTTTGTTCACAACCTGTATATATTCTTTGGAGAAATGTCTGTTTAGGTCTTCTGCCCATTTTTGCATTGGGTTGTTTTGTTTTTTTGATATTGAGCTGCATGAGCTGCTTGTAAATTTTGGAGACTAATCCTTTGTCAGTTGCTTCATTAGCAAATATTTTCTCCCATTCTGAGGGTTGTCTTTTAGTCTTGTTTATGTTTTGCTCTGCTGTGCAAAAGCTTTTAAGTGTCATGAGGTTCCATTTGTTTATTTTTGGTTTTATTTCCATTTCTCTAGGAGGTGGGTCAAAAAGGATCTTGCTGTGATTTATGTCATAGAGTGTTCGCCCTATGTTTTCCTCTAAGAGTTTTATAGTGTCTGGCCTTACATTTAGGTCTTTAATCCATTTGGAGTTTATTTTTGTGTATGGTGTTAGGGAGGGTTCTAATTTCATTCTCTTACATGTAGCTGTCCAGTTTTCCCAGCACCACTTATTGAAGAGGCTGTCTTTTCTCCACTGTATATTTTTGCCTCCTTTATCAAAAATAAGGTGACCACATGTGTGTGGGTTTAGCTCTGGGCTTTCTATCCTGTTTCATTGATCTATATTTCTGTTTTTGTGCCAGCACCATACTGTCTTGATTACTGTAGCTTTGTAGTATAGTCTGAAGTCCAGGAGCCTGATTGCTCCAGCTCCGTTTTTCTTTCTCAAGATTGCTTTGGCTATTTGGGGTCTTTTGTGTTTCCATACAAATTGTGAAATATTTTGTTCTAGTTCTGTGAAAAATGCCATTGGTAGCTTGATAGGGATTGCATTAAATCTGTAGATCGCTTTGGGTAGTATAGTCATTTTCACAATGTTGATTCTTCCAATCCAAGAACATGGTATATCTCTCCATCTGTTTGTATCATCTTTAATTTCTTTCATCAGTGTACTGTAGTTTTCTGCATACAGGTCTTTTGTCTCCTTAGGTAGCTTTATTCCTAGGTATTTTATTCTTTTTGTTGCAGTGGTAAATGGGAGTGTTTCCTTAATTTCTCTTTCAGATATTTCATCATTAGTGTATAGGAATGCAAGAGATTTCTGTGCATTAATTTTGATCCTGCTGCTTTACCAAGTTCATTGATTAGCTCTAGTAGTTTTCTGGTAGCATCTTCATGATTCTCTATGTATAGTATCATGTCATCTGCAAACAGTGACAGCTTTACTTCTACTTTTCCGATTTGGATTCCTTTTATTTCTTTTTTTCTCTGATTGCTGTGGCTAAAACTTTCAAAACTATGTTGAATAATAGTGGTGAGAGTGGACAACCTTGTCTTGTTCCTGATCTTAGAGGAAATGATTTCAGATTTTCACCATTGAGAACGACGTTGGCTGTGGGTTTCTCATATATGGCCTTTATTATGTTGGGGTAAGTTCCCTCTATGACTAGTTTCTGGAGAGTGTTTACATAAATGGGTGTTGAATTTTGTCAAAAGCTTTTCCTGCATCTATTGAGATGATCATATGGTTTTTCTCCTTCAACTTGTTAATGTGGTGTATCACACTGGCTGATTTGTGTATATTGAAGAATCCTTGCATTCCTGGGATAAACCCCACTTGATCATGGTGTATGATGCTTTTAATGTGCTGTTGGATTCTGCTTGCTAGTATGTTGTTGTGGATTTTTGCATCTATGTTCACCAGTGATATTGGCCTGTAGTTTTCTTTCTTTGTGATATCTTTGTCTGGTTTTTGTATCAGGGGGATGGTGGCCTTGTAGAATAAGTTTGGGAGCATTCCTCCCTCTGCTACATTTTGGAAGAGTGTGAGAAGGATAGGTGTTAGTTATTCTCTAAATGTTTGATAGAATTCACCTGTGAAGCCATCTGGGCCTAGGCTTTTGTTTGTTGGAAGATTTTTGATCACAGACTCAATTTCAGTGCTTGTGATTGGTCCATTTATATTTTCTATTTCTTCCTGGTTCAGTCTCAGAAGGTTGTGCTTTTCTAAGAATTTGCCCATTTCTTCCAGGTTGTCCATTTTATTGGCATATAGTTGCTTGTAGTAATCTCTCAGGATCTGTTATATTTCTGCAGTGGCAGTTGTTACTTCTCCTTTTGCATTTCTAATTCTGTTGATTTGAGTCTTCTCCCTTTTTTTCTTGATGAGTCTGGCTAATGGTTTATCAATTTTGTTTGTCTTCTCAAAGACCCAGCTTTTAGTTTTATTGATCTCTGCTATTGTTTCCTTCACTTCGTTTTCATTTATTTCTGCTCTGGCCTTTATGATTTCTTTCCTTCTGCTAACTTTGGGGTATTTTTGTTCTTCTTTCTCTGATTGCTTTAGGTGTAAGGTTAGGGTGTTTATTTGAGATGTTTCTAGTTTCTTGAGGTAGGATTTTATTGCTATAAACTTCCCTCTTAGAACTACTTTTGCTGTATCCCATAGGTTTTGGGTCATCGTGTTTTCACTGTCATTTGTTTCTCGGTATTTTATGATTTCCTCTTTGATTTCTTTAGTGACCTCTTGGTCATTTAGTAGTGTATTGTTTAGCCTCCACGTGTTTGTATTTTTTACAGATTTTTTTCCTGTAATTGATACCTAGTCTCATAGTGTTGTGGTTGGAAAAGATACTTGATACAATTTCAATTTTCTTAAATTTACCAAGGCTTGATTTGTGACCCAAGATATGATCTATCCTGGAGAATGTTGCATGAGCGCTTGAGAAGAAAGTGTATTCTGTTGTTTTTGGATGGAATGTCCTGTAAATATCAATTAATTCCATCTTGTTTAATGTATCATTTAAAGCTTGTGTTTCCTTATTTATTTTCATTTTGGATGATGTGTGATTGGTGAAAGTGGGGTGTTAAAGTCCCCTACTATGATTGTGTTACTGTCGATTTCCAATTCTATGGCTGTTAACATTATCCTTATGTATTGACATGCTCCTAGGTTGGGTGCATAAATATTTACAATTGTTATATCTTCTTCTTCGATTGATCCCTTGATCATTAGGTAGTGCCCTTCTTTGTAACCTGTAATAGCCTTTATTTTCAAGTCCATTTTGCCTGAGAATTGCTACTCCAGCTTTCTTTTGGTTTCCATTTGCATGGACTAATTTTTTCCATCCCCTCACTTTCAGTCTGTATGTTTCCCTAGGTCTGAAGTGGGTCTCTTGTAGACAGCATATATATGGATCTTGTTTTTGGAACCATTTAGCCAGTCTATGTCTTTTGATTGGAGCATTTAATCCATTTACATTTAAGGTAGTTTTCGATATGTGTGTTCCTATTACCATTTTCTTAATTGTTTTGGGTTTGTCATTGTAGGTCTTTTCCTTCTCTTGTGTTTCCTGCCTAGAGAAGTTCCTTTAGCATTTGTTGTAAAGCTGGTTTGGTGGTGCTGAATTCTCTTAGCTTTTGCCTGTTTGTAAAGGTTTTAATTTCTCTGTTGAATCTGAATCAGATCCTTACTGGGTAGAGTAATCTTGGTTTCCCTTTCATCACTTTAAATATGCCCTGCCACTCCCTTGTGGCTTGCAGAGTTTCTGCTGAAAGATCAGCTGTTAACCTTATGGGGATTCCCTTGTATATTACTTGATTTTTCCCTTGCTGCTTTTAATATTTTTTCTTTGTATTTAATTTTTGATAGTTTGATTAATATGTGTCTTGGTGTGCTTCTCCTTGGTTTTATCCTGTGTGGGACTCTCTGCATTTCCTGGACATGATTGATTATTTCCTTTCCCATATTAGGGAAGTTTTGAACTATAATCTTGTCAGATATTTTCTCAGTCCCTTTCTCTTTCTCTTCTTCTTTTGGGACCCCTATAATTCGAATGTGGTGTGTTTCGTGTGGTCCCAGATGTCTCTGAAACTGTCCTCAATTCTTTTCATTCTTTTTTCTTTATTCTGCTCTGTGGTAGTTATTTCCACTATTTTATCTTCCAGGTCACTTATCCGTTCTTCTGCCTCAGTTATTCTGCTATTGATCCCTTCTGGAGAATTTTTAATTTCATTTATTGTGTTGTTCATCATTGTTTGTTTGCTCTTTAGTTCTTCTAGGTCCTTGTTAACTGTTTCTTGTATTTTCTCTATTCTATTTCCAAGATTTTGGATCATCTTTATTATCATTATTCTGAATTCTTTTTCAGGTAGACTGCCTATTTCCTCTTCATTTGTTTGGTCTGGTGGGTTTTTACCTTGCTGCTTTATCTGCTGTGTGTTTCTCTGTCTTCTTATTTTGCTTAACTTACTGTGTCTGGGGTCTCCTTTTCTCAGGCTGCATGTTCGTAATTCCTGTTTTTGGTGTCTGCCCCCAGTGGCTAAGGTTGGTTCAGTAGGTGTAAGCTTCCTGGTGGAGCGGCTGGTGCCTGTGTTCTGGTGGATGAGGCTGGATCTTGTCCTTCTGGTGGGAAGGACTGCGTCCAGTGGCGTGTTTTGGGGTGTCTGTGACCTTATTATGATTTTAGGCAGCCTCTCTGCTAATGGGTGGGATTGTGTTCCTGTCTTGCTAGTTGTTTGGCATAGTGTGTCCAGCACTGTAGCTGGACATTGAGTGGAGCTGGGTCTTAGCATTGAGATGGAGATCTCTGGGAGAGCTTTTGCCATTTGATACAGGGTGGAGCTGAGAGGTCTCTAGTGGACCAGTGTCTTGAACTCAGCTCTCCCACCTCAGAGGCACAGGCCTGACATCCGGCCGGAGCACCAAGACCCTGTCAGCCAAAAGGTCTAAAAGAAAAGGGAGAAAAAACAAAAGAAAGAAAGAGAATATAAAAATTAAAAAATAAATTAAAATAAAATGAACTTAGTAAAATTTAAAAAAAATTATTAAAAAATTAAAAAGTAATAAATAAGAAAAATATACTTAAAGAAAAATAAATAAACAAATAACGAACAGACAGAACCCTAGGACAAATGGTTAAAGCAAAGCTATACAGACAAAATCACACAAAGAAGCATACACATACACACTCACAAAAAGAAAAAAGGAAAAAAAGAGATATATCTATCTTTAGAGAGGAAAAGGAAGAGAGCAACCAAATCAATAAACAAATCTACCGATGATAATAAACTCTAATTACTAAACTAAGATAAACATAAAACCAGAAACAAATTAGATGCAGAAAGCAAACCCCAAGTCTACAGTTGCTCCCAAAGTCCACTGCCTCAATTTTGTGATGCTTCGTTGTCTATTCAGATATTCCAGAGGTGCAGGGTACATCAAGTTGATTGTGTAGATTTAATCTGCTGCTCCTGAGGCTGCTGAAATTTCCCTCTCTCTTCTTTGTTCGCACAGCTCCTAGGGTTCAGCTTTGGATTTGGCCCCGCCCCTGCGTGTAGGTCACCTGAGGGCGTCTTTTCTTCTCTCAGACAGGGTTAAAGGAGCAGCTGATTAGGGGGCTCTGGCTCACTCAGGCTGGGCGGAGGGAGGGGTACGAAATGAGGGGAAAGCCTGTGGTGGCAGAGGCCGGAGTGATGTTGTAACAGCCTGAGGTGCACCGTGCGTTCCCCCAGGGAAGTTGTCCCTGGATCACAGGACCCTGGTAGTGGTGGGCTGCACAGGCTCCTGGGAGGAGAGCTGTGGATAGTGACCTGTGCTTGCACACAGGCTTCTTGATGGCTGCAGCAGCAGCCTTAGCATCTCATGTCCATCTCTCGGGTCCGCGCTGATAGCCGCGGCTCCACCTGTCTCTTGAGCTTGTTTAGGCGGTGCTCTGAATCCTCTCTCCTCACGCACCGCAGAACAAAGAGGCAAGAAAAAGTCACTTGCCTCTTCAGCAGTTCGAGACTTTTTCCTGGACTCCCTCCCGGCTGGCTGTGGTGCACTAGTCCCCTTCAGGCTGTGTTCACGCAGCCAACCCCAGTCCTCGCCCTGGGATCTGACCTCCGAAGCCCGAGCCTCAGCTCCCAGCCCCCACCCTTCCTGGCGGGTGAGCACACAAGCCTCTCCAGCTGGTGAGTGCTGGTCGGCACCGATCCTCTGTGCGGGAATCTCTCTGCTTTGCCTTCTGCACCCCTGTTGCTGAGCTCTCCTCCGTGGCTCCGAAGCTTCCCACCCGCCATCCCATGTCTCTGCCAATGAAGTGGCTTCCTAGCATGTGGAAACTTTTCCTCCTTCACAGCTCCCTCCCAGAGGTGCAGGTCCCGCCCCTATTCTTTTGTCTCTGTTTTTTTCTTTTTCCTTTTGCCCCACCCAGGTACATGGGGGAGTTTCTTGCCTTTTGGGAGGTCTGAGGTCTTCTGTCAGCGTTCAGTAGGTGTTCTGTAGGAGTTGTTCCACATGTAGTTTTATTTCTGATGTATTTGTGGGGAGGAAGGTGCTCTCCACATCTTACTCCTCTGCCATCTTGAAGGTCCTCCTGATTAAAATTTAATAAGCAGTAATACTTATTGGGATGGGGGGGAATGAATGGGAAATAAGAACCAGAAAAAAGACAGCTTAGTACTGTTAACATTATTCCATTTTTTAAATCCCACGATTATGTGGTGTGCAAAGTATGGATTAGATTTTTTTAAGGAAATAAATATATTAATGTGAGATCTAAATTACAGCAATTGGCCATTTGCATACACCAGGTTCATTTAATAATTCTGTGTCCCTGCATAGTCTTTGTTAGGCACAGGTGTAGATCCGTGATATTTTCTGTGCATCTTTCATTGACAGCGTAACATCACAGACAAGTCTGAACTGACAGCATAACATCACAGACAAGCACTGAAGAAATTGGTCAGGTAACTGAGATAGGAATGTTACTGGATTTGGGATTAAGAAAAAGCAGTGGGGAGGCCTGCTGCTTACTAGCATATCAGATGCTAGTGTAATCTAAGCTTAGTTATGAAAATTTGAGTCTTGGTTTCCTTATCTTTAAAATAGGCATTGTATTATATGTCAGCTGTAGACACCCATTGTTACTGCTTGTTCTGGGTACTCTTACTCCATTTCTTGTTACAAAAGCCCCTTTCCTCTAGGAAAAACATGTAATTCTACTGGACGTGACCCTCATGGGCTCATAACCCAGGCCTGCCCAGCAACGTTACCCAATCTTCTTGGCACAGTGATTAGTTCATAAATAGTCGTGTCATACTAACTGTCCAAGTTAAGTCCCATGGGGGCTTTTCTGCCTAAGCCTTAGGAAGATTCTGTTTCCACAAGGCCATTACAAAGTCAGGATGAAAGTCATTGCCCACCATCACACCCACCATTAGAAGAGAGTCTTTTTAAGGGACTGAAAGAAAAGGATCCCTGAAAGTACTACTTGAGCCTTGAATCCAGCAATGCCTAAAACCAAAATATCCAGTATTTTTCAGTTACTTGAACCAACACATTTACTTTTGGGCCTAAGTTAACTTGAGTTGTAATGCTATATTGATAGTACTAAGTAATACAACCTCACATCCTGTTATACTGACAAATGCACATTTAGTGTCTCATAAATAGAAACACTGAGAATATAGTAGTTTCCTCCTACTGGTTAGAGCTTTGAAAGTAGTGTTTTTAAAATGTTCAGAAGAATAAAATATACAGTATAACCTTTTTATCCATACGAACCATCTTTATTTTTTTCAATGCATGTTATGCCAAGGGTGAGTATGTTAGTTTTACGTGAAGAAAAGCAGTTTGTATGGAGGAGTGATAGGCCTGGCACTTCCTGCGTCACATATTGCACTATTTTCTGCTGAAAAATTATTGAGTGAATAAGGCATATTCACAACCACAAAGAGAGTTCATCAGGCTGTGAAGCATGTTTCTTCAGTAGTTTTGCTGTAGTGAGAACAATTTTCAGAGTCCTAGCATGTGTGAGATGACCGAGTGACTACATCAGAGAGGCTGTGAAGAGGAGTGTAAAAAGGAGAAATAAGAACTAAATATATCAGCCCCACACTTGTCTTCTTTTTTTTTTTCTTTCTTTGACGGTGGGGAGGGGTGGGGTGGGTGTGGATGTGGATGAGGACACAGTGCACTTTTTTTTTTTTTTTTTTTTCACAGTGCACTTTTTAAGTGCTATGTTTCTTGAAATACATCAAAGAGTCTAAGAGAAAGCAGAAAACTCCAAATAGACTTCGAGAGAGTCTTTTTTTTTTTTTTCTATTAAAAATATCGGAATCTATAAAGGAAATAAAAGAATTGCATTAGACCTAAATGATCTCAGAAAAGTGTCAGAAGAACTGACAGGTAAATGAATAGTCTATCATTATTTTATTATTCTCTTCTTAAAAAACAAAGGCAGGGAAGTGGCTGATTTAAGCCCATTCCAGAAGTGCCACAAAATTATAATCTCCTCCGATTGTTTATCTTGTTTAGAGAGTATCTTTTATGTAATCAATTCTGTAAGTGCAAATCAATAACACAACAGATGATTTCAAATGACATTCACTGACGATGTGCTGCGTGCTACGCGTTGGGTTAGGTTCTGCATGCATGGGAGATACATTACAGCACAGCCCCTGGTTTCAGGGAGCCCAAAGACAAGTAAATCTAGATAATGTAGGCCAAGAAAATAATTATTCAAGCAACATTCTCTTTTCCAGATGTGCCTGTTCAGTATTATTTACTGAGATTACACCATGGAGGGCCAGACTACTCAATTGGAAGTTTAGTAAATATTTAGTCTTCCAAATGTATTATTTTAATCAGGTAGTGGATCTGGAAAGTAATTTCATAGATATATTTTGAAATTTTTACTTGATCTTTCTCTTTGTGCTAGGGAAGCTGCTGGCAAAATATTGCCATGTACACCAAGAAAAGAAAGCATGGTCAAAAATCTGTCCCTGATCTCTAACTCAACTCCCCAAAAGGCAGGGCTGCATGAGTGCAAGCAGAAAGAGATTTAAAAACTTGATTACTGACTTGCTTTCTTCATACCTGATGCTCTGAAGGTGCTAGTGTTAAGAAGGGACCACAGTATCTAGTTCAGGTACTTGATGTAGAGTCATCCTTGACCTGTATTAACACCAACACCAGGAAGCTGAGCTGCATATAGCATTTTAATACAAAATGACCTGAGAAAATTATCCGTAGATTCTGGTTCTTTCTTTCTACCTACAGAATTCACCAGGATTAGAGGTCTATTTTTCCTACATGTTAATGACTATAATGTATGCAGGTGGTGTGAGATTTTTCTCTTACCCCAAAGAAAATCAGAATTATATGACCAATATCTTATCCTTTACTGCCTTTCAATACCTACTTCTTTATCAACCACATGTTGTAGTTATTTTCCCTTTATTTTATTTTCTGTGCACAGGATACAAGTTGAGGGCAGATGCTGTGTCCCTTGCTTGACACAGCAAATATCATTAACAATCAACAAGTGTTTTTTCTATGAATGAAAGAATCTGGGGGCTCACCTTTCCTAAAATGTCATGTATTAGATGTACAGGAAAATGAAACAATATTTTTACTCTTTTACTCTTACACTGGTGAGATATATGTATCAAGTTAGACTTGTTTGGTTACTAGAAAATTTCAAACCATACAAGTTCCTCTATATGCAATTTTTGTAAAGATTTTAAACTTTGGTTTATGTATATTTATATCCATGCTAAAATTATAAAAAACATCTTACATTTGCTTCAGTGATTATATAGTCAGTCTAATAGTATTAACACTTGTAGAATCTTATCTCATGTACAATCTTATTCAATGAATTATATAGTTATATATGTATCAATATATACTCGAGTGTTTGTGTGAAGGTAAAAGATGTATTAAGTTGCCTGCCATTCCCCCACCCATTCACAGAGAATAAACTCTAGGGATATATCAGAGGTGAGTACCTAACTGAAGCAGACCAATCAGATTCTCTCACCTGTAAATTGAAAAAGAGATATAATGATGGCAGCAAGTCTTCATTTTGCAGTTGAAATGGGAAAGTCATAGACCTGGTATTGCATTTTTTTCCCCACTCAGATGGAAGACAGGACATCTGGCTATAGAGAACATAAACGCCTACTTCAATAAACCCAGAGGAAATATCTGCCTTATTTCAGAAAGACTTTCTGGTTCTTGTCCCTGGACCCCCATGAAGCCTGGCTTCTTCCCTGACCTTGGCTTTCCTGGACATCCTTTATCCTGCCAACAAACAAGATGTTTTTCTTAAATCAATTTGAATTGTGTTCAATCGTTGCACCACCTTGGTAACAATCTTCCAAATGCAATTCAATAATTTAAGAAATATTGATTGAGAACTTATTCTGTATTCTATACTGTGGAATGGTCTAGGTATGTAGAAAGAAAATTTGCCCTCAAATAATTCATTTTGTAGTGGAGAAAGTGGGTATACAAATAGGTAAATTTAGTATATGTGTGGTGTGATTAAGAATGATATAAAATCTTCTATAGGCAAATAGAGATGTGCCCAATGGACTGAGCTGCAGAGGGAAAGTAGAGGTGGAGTTTCAAGAAGAGTATAGATGCTACATGAGTTAAGTGTAGACAAGCAGCCAGACTTAATAAGGCAAAGGATGAAAGGATATTACAGGCAGAGGGAATAACGAGAGGAGGGACACAGATGTGTGAAGTCCTACTTTTACTTATTCATTTAACAACAGTTGTGTAGCACACACTGTAAACCAGCCACTGTTTCAAATGCTTTGGAAAAAGCAGTAAAAAAAACCCCACAAAAACCCATAAATTCTTCCTTCATGATGTTTATACTTTTGGTGAAATATATGTGTATATATATATATATAAATATATATTAACAATAATACGTAATAAAATATACTATAATAAAACATATATAACAAAATAAATAAAATATGTAGTTTTCCAACTTTAGCATGCATCAGAATCACCTGAAAGGCTTGTTAAAACGCAGACTGTTGGCCTCTATTCACCACATTTCTGACTCAGTAGGCATGAACTGAAGGCTGAGAATTCTCATTTCTAACAAATTCTCAGGTGAGGATAATGCTGCTAGTCTGGCCATCATACTTTGAGAACCACTGATAAAATATAGTAGAAAGTGATAAGTGCTATGGAGACAAATAAGTCAGGAGTCTTGAAGAGGGTTGTAATGTTAAATTGCATAGCCAGGCAAAGTTTCTCTGAGAAGACCTGAAGAAGTCAGGAATCCAGCTATGTGGATATCTGGGGAAAGATCACTCCAGGTTACTTACTTAGAGTGAGATGTCATTGTTGAGTTTTAAGCAGAGATGTTGCATGATCTGACATGACCTCTTCTTTGAAACAGGATTATTTTAGCTGCCCCACTGAGAATAAATGGAAATGAAAGGAAGCAGAGAAATGAAACTAGTCAGGAGTCTATTGCAATAAGAGCATTAGCAAGAATGATGGAGATCTGGACCAGAGTGATAGCTGTGGCACTAATGAAAACATGGCTGGAGCAGAGATAGAAAGCCAAACTTTGAAGGTAGAAGCTTCAGGTGAAATAAAGGATTTAATTTGGGATGTGGAAAAAAGAGAATAGTCAACAATGATTACCAGAATTTTGTTCTCAACACATGGAAAGATGGATTTATCATTAAATCCATTGGTGGAAGGACTGTGGGAGAAGGAAGATTAGGGAGGAAGGTCAGGAGCTCAGTTTTTGACATGTTCATTTTGAACTAGCTACTAGTAACTCAGGTAAGGATGTAGAGTAGGAAGTTGTATTTAAGGATCTGGAGTTCAGGGCAGAAGGCTGAGCTCGATATAAACTTGAGTGCTATGAGCATATGTGTTTGTGCACAAAGGGAGTGCAGAGAGAAAAAGAATGTGATCTAAGGGCTAAGCCTCAGGGTGATGTGAGAGTACAGAGGTAAGGGGGGAACAAAGAAAGAAGAGGAGCAACAGCCAGTGATGTAAGCATAGTGGATGCTGCCCTGGAAGCCAAAGGAAGAAAGTGTTTCAAAATAGAGAAACTGAGCAGTAAAAATAGGCAAAAATATGCAGAGTTTAAAGAAAAGTTAAAAACAAAAAGGATTACAATTGGCAGAATTTGGTTTGGAGTTGACATGGGGAAAAGAGGAAGAAAATGTTTCTGTTTTATCTTTTTCTGACACAACTGGTCCCAGGTATTACCTCCTGAAGAGAAAACAGTCCTTGCTTTAAAGATGAAACCAAGGAGTTGCAGCGTATTTCCCATAGAAACCATCTGTCTGTTCTGATGAGGCTGAAACTCTGTCTCTATGAATGTAATTTATTTAATGCCCAGAAAGAATATAATGCTTTGAATACAGGTGTTAAACACAACTAAAGGAAGTAGCTTATTTTCTGAAATACACAGAATAATTATGAGCATTTTTTAACATCTAAAAAGCATACTAAAATGTTCCATCAACAATTAGTGAGAACAATGATTCCATAATATCTAAAAGGTCCCATCAGTGATTCTTGAGAGCAACAATGTAGTTAGCTTTGTAAAAAATGAAAATAATGATGCACTATGAAGCAGACCTCAAAATTATCTGTCTTTAATAGAAAGTCATCATGCATTTTCACATAATGCAAGAGCAAGTGCTGACTGACATTTCCAACTGGGAGAAGTTAAATCGTATCCTATCATCTGGCAAATAGCAAGTGATTCTTGGTGATGAAATTAATTATGACATATTATCTATAATGTGTGCATCTTTGAGAGGAAGGTGATTTACTTGGGATCTACAAAGGGAGAACATTTGGGGATGCAAATAGTTCTCTTCAAGATGACTTCATGCTGGAATATTAAGTTTCCATTTGTGGTAAATGGAAAAGCAGATGGCTAAAGAAAAATATTTTGTCAAGTTTGTAACATAAACTACCTAGTTGTAGGAAAAACGTTTTTCTCATCATTGGAAGGAGTAGAAAGTGAGAAATAAACATAAATAGTCTGACTTTTCCAGGATGGAGTTTCCCTTTGGGTTTTGAGCACCCAGTAATTTAAATATTTCTCCACAGTTAACCAATTAGTCAATCATGCATGTAGTTAACAGACATTTATTGAGCTTCTACTACGTTCAGGCACCATTTTTGTTGCTGTGGAGATATAGAAAGCAATGAGACATAAATTCCAACTCCCAGGCTCTAATTGTATGATAGTAAAATTAAGGCATGCACTTAAATTTGTTCAACAACAAATATTTATTAATCGCTTACTCTGTTTACTGGAAATACCAGTATAAATAATACATGGGGATACAAAACTGAATTAGGCACATCTAAAAATTCGTAAAAGGTAGTTAATATTAATACTTTAGTAGTTTCTGCTGTTGAATGGAATGGTGGGGCAATATAAAAGGTATTACTTTATTTTTATCATTACCATTAATAATGGCAATGACTGTTATTTGCTCTGTGCTTTCTATGTGTCAGTCCTTATACGCATTATCTCATTTAACTGTCAAAACAACTCTTAGTGAATGTACTCGTAATAAATCCAATTTATAAATGTGGCAACTGAGGCTTAGAGAAGCTACTTACTTTGCCAAAGATCATCTTCAGAGGCAGAACCACATTTTAACCCAGTCTATTTGTCTTAAATACTCAAAGTTTTATCTTCTACTGCACACATGCACAAAATAAACATGTGGAGCAGAGGAAGAACAGTTTAAGTATGATGCAAATGGAAGGTTTTGTGGAAAAGGTTGGACTTCTGTTAGGTTGCTTTGAATTGTGGATACTATTTCAATAGGAAGTCTCAGAACACGCAAGGCATTAGTCCATAGAATTTGACTAGAATGTCAAATTTCTCAACGAGGTATTTATGAAATTATATTTAAAGCTTATTTGGGAAAGCCTCAAAAACCAGGCAGAGAAAACAGTTTCAATTTTATTCTGTAGGCAATGAGGAATTTCTAGTGGATTAACCTGGCAGCAGTCTGTCACATAGACTAGAGATGTTGGGAGACTGAGTGAGAGAGAAGTTAAAGGTCTACTGGCATGTTACAGATCAGTGCATGTCAGACTTTAATGTGCAGATAAATTCCTCGGGGATCCTGTTAAAATTCATATCCTGATGCAGTGAATCACACTAGAGCCCTAGAGTCTCCAGTTATATCAAGCATCCAGATGATCCCTTTGCTCATGGTCCAGAATATACTAGAACAGTGGTTTTCGACCTAAGGCATTCTGCTCCTCCGAGAATATTTGGCAATATCTGGAAACATTTTAAGTTGTCACAACTAGGGCAAGTAGGAGAGGGATGGAATTGCTACTGGCATCCTGTGGGTAGAAGCCAGGGATGCTGCTAGAGGATGTTGCTAAACTTTCTATAATTCACAGGACAGTTCCCACAACAAAGAATTATCTGACCAAAATATCAGTACTGCTGAGATTGAGAAACTTTGCCCTAAAATTATAACATTTGCAGAAAATCAATAGTATATCATCCTTAAAAAATGTTGGAAATCTTTACAAAATTAAGACTCCCATGTTCTTTCACATGGGTTGAGGGCGTGTTGTAGAGCTGGAGGAGGGATAAAAATTTGTCAACCCAGATGTATGTGCAATTACTGAAGAAAATCTAATGCCTCTAACTGAATGCTCTCAGACTAATATTAAGAATTAAGTTGTGTACATTTCTCCCAAACACAATGTATCCCCTTTTTTCTTCTGATTGTTCTTTTTCCATATTTTTCAAATCATTACCACTTCTTTTTTAAATGAGGCTGAAAAGACGTCGATTATCTTAAAAACCTATCCCTTCACCAATAAATAGGTAAACATTTGCACTTAATATTTCTGCTTATTTCCTATCTCAGTGCAAAAGGTTTCCACCAGTTATTCTAGTCTACCATCTCCACATTTCCTCAAACTCACTTCATCAAATTAGAAATTCGGTTATTTTTCTATTCCTTTTTCTTCCCTCCTTCTTTCTAGCTAACATAACTTGATTTTGTGGCAAAGCCAGGACAATAATCATGATTGTACAAAGCCAATCTTAACAACGCCATTTCCCACTCTTTTTAACCCTCATAAATGGTGTCCACATGACCAATTCTGATTAGTATCACTTAATTTGAAGCTGGAGAAGTCTCAGAAAGTTATTGAGCTTCCTGAATAAGAGGGCAAGAGTTCAGACGCAGCTGTCTCCTTCTTGCCTTCAATGTCAACATGATGGCTAAAGATTCAGCAGCCATCTTCCTGTCATGTGGGAAGGACTTTCAAGAATTCTTATTACATATGAAAAATAAATCCCTATTTGTTTAGTCCACAATAGACATGTACTCTATTTTTTGCATCAAAAAACAATTTTAACTGATGTACCTTTCCTTTCCACCTCCTCAGAGTACAAGGCTTATCAGTTTTCACCTAACTTTACACAATTTTGAAGCATTCCCTTTCTAATCTCCCTTTCCCAAACCTGTAAACATGATCCACTTTCTTCTACCCAGCAAAACAACATAAAGCAAACCAAAACACACACACATATATCCATATAATATATATACTTACTTTTTTCTCTGAGTATTACTTAAAGTTTAAAGCAGAATTTTGCATTTGCTGCAGTTTGACAATGAATGGAAAGATAGGTGCTTAACTGCCTCTTTATGTCTCTTTCTTTTTTCCTTTTGAACTGAATATAGGCTTATCCAAATTTCTGTGCCTTTATCCTGCAGTTTAAAACTCTACATAGTAACAGACTAAGAATTTTAGGAGAAAATAACAGAAAATATGTCTTTCTTTTTTTATTATTAAAAAGTTATTTTTAAAAAATACCTGCAACCTCCATATTTTCAAATGCCATATATGGAGTAAACTACATATTTCCTTTTAAGAATGTTTATAAAAATTGTGGTACAGTGAATAAAAAAGGTTTGAAATTCTTATTTGAATTCCATTGTCAAATCTACTTTCTAAAATCTATCTTGTTGACATTCTTTCAGCACATTTTAAAATTACACAACAATGCTTAGGTAGATTGGTAAGGCATTTTCAGAATGCCACTGGTAAATCTGAAACATTTTCTCAGATCCAAAATAGAATAACAAGCATAGCTCCCCCCTGTTGAGAAGCTTACTAATTCAAGAATTGTGCAAACTCTCAGAGATGCTGATGTTCCCACAGGGAACTGAGCTAGTGCTGCTACCTTTTTACTTGTGGCACCTCACATAATTAAGAAAATTACAGTTATGCTCCTTTCTCCAAGACAGGGAACAAAAATGATCCTTGGACTCTTTCCAAGGATAAATGGGCAATAAATCTCTCCAAGCTTTTTTTTTTTCTTCTAGTTAAGAAGAACATGAAAAAAACATACAGGCATTACATTTTTCAGTAGTGGTGAACAGACTAGCGGGAAAAGTTTAATGTAATTTATGCCTGGTGCCCCTTATGCTCTCTCATTTAGAAAGTTGTGATAATGATTATATTAACATATTCTGTCTAAGGTGAACTTTAAGATATATATCAGTGCACTCAAAGAACGTAGGAGGTTGGAATAAAGGTGAAAAGAAATTCCTAGAAGGTGTAATGTATTATGTCTATTCCTAGTATCTTTCATCTCTAAAAATGGGAAAAGCAGAGTTCAGGTACTAAGGCTACCGTTACACTTCAACATAGCCCAGACACAGTGTGCCCCCTCCATCTATTTCCTATTTGGTTCATGATTTCTTCAGTTTCTTGTGCTGCTCCCTTTCCGTGCTGATCTTCATTCTGTTGTATCGGAGCAATCATATTAATTGCAGAGTATTCTTGGTATCCATGCCTGGCACTTACTCAATGCTCTTATTTCAAGTGCTAAGTCTTAGTCTATGATATTAGCATAGTCCTGGTTATTTATGCCCTTAAACTCACATTTTGCTTCTAACACACTGAGCAGAACATGTAATACATGTTCACTTCTAATGGCATTCCTTTGTCTGGGCTTTTCTTTCCTTTACTCACCAGAGAACTCTGAGTTGTGTTATAAAGGCAGTGGGTGAATAGAATTGATGAGTGTAACTGATGAGTATTTCTCTTCCTGTCTTTTAGAGAAAGAGGACAGTTTCCATATTGAAAAGATACAGATTTCCATGAAACTCCTTGTTCATCGCAATTACAATCTTAACCTCCAGCATTTTGACTGATTGTACCACATCTTTCTTTATTTCATCATATAAATCCTGCCATGCATTTAGCTATTAACACACATGGACAGTACACAGTAGCGCTCAAGGAAAAGTCATAATTTTCCTAACTCAAATTTTTATTTGTATTCTCATTCAGAAGATGGGAGAATACTTTCCTTTATAAGTATTAGTATTACTTGTATTTTCTTTACAAAGCTATTCAATTAAATAATAAATCATGTAAAACCATACAAAAACATAAAACACAACTGAAACACTCAGAATCAGTTAATATACAGGAAAAAAACAAATCCTACCTCAACTACATGCCAACATGGAAATAAAGCCTGATGGGACTGCTTGTGAGCAGCTCATGAAGAACTATGCCATGAATACACAAGCAATTACTGTTTAGACTAGCACTTGAACTAACTTTATAGAAAGCTGTACTTATTGCTAACCAGGTTGAATCTGCTAGAGTACATGCTAAAATTAGTGCCCAGGGGAGAGAGACAAAACTAGAGCTATTCATTCACTAAGAAGTGAAAATCTAGAAAAAGAAGTCAAACACTGCATTGGCAAACTAAAAGTGAGGAATGTAATGGGGCATACACAATAAGTATTCAGAGTCATGTTTAAAGCAGGATGGAGTGTTTGGATTAATAATAGTAGACATTTGAATTAATAAGAATAGTGGAAAGGTGGGAACTTCTTTGAATAGTGCCTCCCTCTGTGAAATGGGAAAGGGCACATTTACCTTAGAGGGATATAAATTTATGTTAGAAAATGATCTTACAGGCAATTGACAACACTGCCATGTAAAAAAGGGTTTTAAAAAATGGGACCTCACATTTTCTAAACGTAGCATCGCTTATTATCTTTTACATAATGGTACTGCATAAACTATGTAAAACCTGTAGCACATTTCTCACGCTCATGGGGCTGTCACCCTTCTAGTACCTGTGCCAGACTTTTTGCCTTATCAGGCTTCAAGAGAAGTAGCTAATTTGTTTGTAAAATAATTGAAATTGTTTAACTTTCCATTTTCATTTTGAATAATGATTCAATTTCAATTTATATCACTGTAGTTGCTCTACACGCTTTTATAGGAAAATATTCAATAAATTATGTTCCCAAGCTTCTTAATTATAATAGTGTGTAAACAATGTGATAAATGTGATATTTATGTATATTTAAAAGCAGCAAATTAACTTGTATTAAAGGACTTCACTTACTAAAGTTAGCAAGAAATTTGACCTACGCTGAATGCTTTCTCTCCCTCACTTCAGTTGTAACAGAATCTTGGAACTAACATGATGAAGAAAACAGGGAAAGAGCCCAGGGTTTTGGTTATTGTAAGTATTGATCTTCTTACAAGGTTCATTCCATGTGGCTCACTAAAATTTGGGAGTCAAACTCAGTAATAATGACTTGAAAATTTTTTCTAGAGTCAAAGGCTATATAACAGATAATCACTTAAGAGATTTTTTCATCTCTCAGAGTACTACATTCAAGCATAGTTCATGTTTCTACCACTCAACCATGTTTCTACTGACCTCTTTTCTAGTCTCTGGAGATCCACCAGTTCCTGGGGTCAAGACCTCCAGTCTTCAACTAATTTTCCATTCTTCTTCTACTCTTGCCTTATCTCTCTAAGCACCTGAAACACTTTTAAATAAAAACCCTACATAGAATTTTTGTTCAGAGTGGGCCTATTCCACACTGTTAGTTAGATTAACATAAAGTCTGTTCCTTTAACTCTGGAATTAAGGAGTCTGTATCTTAAGAAAAAAACACCTGACAACTTACAGTGACAGTGAGAATAGGCAAGAAATTGTCTTTTCATCCATTTGCAACTGATGAATGCACTTATGTAAAGAAAAAAAAAGCCAAACCAGAACAAAGCACATAATAATTCTCTACAATAAAATGCTAATAAAGCATATTGTTACATGTAAAAAGGTGTGTTCTGACACACATAATCAACTAATCTATTTCTTATACACATTCTGGATTATACAATTGAACAAGCTCTCCTTTTTCACATAATTTTACTTTGTTATTTTGCTCTATTTCACAGAATTTTTTACAAAGAGAACAGACCACATAATCAGATAAACATGAATTAAAATATTAGCTGTCCCTCTCATAACTAAAGGGCATTGGCAATTTATTTCTTTGATCCTTTGTTTCTGCATCCACAAAATATAGATAATATCCAGTTTATAGGACTGTTGTAAAGATTTTCAAATGGGTATAAACCTTGACAGTTAGAAATGCTCAAAATACTTATCACTCTCCTCACCCCCTAACAACCCATGAGGTATATTAATTTCATCCTTAATTTTGTGTGTATGTGTGTATGTTTAAAAAAATTATTCATATAACTCTCTCAAATCTTCTTTCAGTTTTCAAGTCTAGGTAAAGTTTTAACTGTTCAAGAAAAACAAAATGAGACATAATACAATTTTTAAAAAAGTAAAAATCATGGCTCTATCTCTGTTTTAGGAAGTATTAAACACTAGTTTCTAGCACTAATAGTAATTTGAGAGATAGTAATAATAAAAATTAAGAGTAAGGTGCAGTAATTGATTAAGTAAATGAAAATGCCAATTCTTCTTACAATATTAACAATATAAATGAGCAACTGAAATCAACATGATGGCAACAGAGGACTGCTATCCTAACTTTCCTGATCATTTTACTGCCAACAGTGACTGTTGGAAGCAAGGTTATATGCCAAAATATTCTTTCAAAAGAAGATAATATTTTGAAAGATAATAAGAAGAAAATAGATAATTAAATAAGTTTAATTAAAATAAGTTTCAAAATGATAGGAAAGATAATACCTATGACACAATTAGAAATGACAGAATTTACACTGTTACAGAATTCTCTTTAAATTAAAATAATCTAATCAAAGGCCTCAGCTTCTGGTAATGATGCTTAAAAAAAATGACTTCATCCATTCACTTAAAAATCTCTTGTGTAGTCAATGACCATCTTCCAGCATGAAGCAGGATAAGATTTCTAATTTACAGAACATAATTTATTGGAAAGCTTGTTTGGGTTTAAGTGCATTGTTTGTGTCCCAAGATTTATTTTTCTCTAAGTAAGTGTGATAGTAGTGATGGTTCCACAACAACGTGAATGTGTTTGATACACATTCAGTGCACATTCAGTTTGATGCACTGAATTGTACAGTTAAAAACAGTCAAAATGATAACTTTTACACTATGTATATTTTACCAAAATAAAAAATTCAAAAGATAGGAAGATACATTTTATTGATGGGACAGATTAATTTCTAACACTTTAAAAAATAATGATTAACTTTTTTTTTGAAAAAGAAATCATTCCTTAATTGTGAGTCCTCTTTTTTATCCTTTTATCATTAAATTTTTTCTTTAGATTTCTTGTACTTTCCCATGTTCCTTTAAAATGTGGACACCCATAATTAATGTCATAGCAGAAAACAACAGAAGAAAAATTTAGCCTATAAAGTACAAAATACAATTGCCATAAAACAAACCTCAAACTTTAAAAAAAATTGAAATCATACAAATTATGTTCTCTAACCATAATGGAAACAAAATTATAAATGTTAGAAATCCATAACAATAAGACAAAATGAAACTCTCCAAACACAGGGAATTAGACAACACTTTTCTAAGTAATCTTTGAGTGGAAAATGAAGGATCAATGGAAATAATAAACTACGTTGGATTGAATGGAAATGAAGATATATCAAAATATGTGAGACACAACTAAAGTAGGGGCTGAGAGGGAAATTTGTACCGTTAATTACTAATATTAGAAAATAGGAAGGTTATCAAAATAGAAAATCTAAATACTTACCTCAAGAAAATAGAAAAATAAGGGTAAAACCAATTCAAAGCAAGCAAAAGGAAGGAAATAATAAAGAGCAGAAACCAATATGATTGAAAAGCAGTATATAAAATCAGTGAAAAAAATCCACGACTTTAAAAAATTAATAAAATTGACACACCTCTAGCAAAGATGAAAAAGGTATATAAAAAGGGACAAAAATCATCATTATTTGCAATTAAACAGGAGTCATCACTGCAGATCTTGTAGCCATTACAGGTATATATAGCAATATTGTAAAAAACTGTACACTCATAAATTCAACAACTTAGAAGAAATCAATCAGTTCCTCAAAGACTACAAACTACAAAAACTAAACTAATTAACACCAAGTTTACAAAATATCATTCAGAAAACAAAAGAAGAGGAAACATTTCTTAACTCATTTTATAAGGCTTGCAGTATTCTGATACCAAAACCAAAAAAAAGTATTAATAAAGAAAACTACAGAACAATATCTCTCACAAACTTACATATACAACTCCTCCAGAAATATCAGCAAAGAGAATCTAGCCATGTATAAAAAGACCAAGTGGGATTATTTTTTTTTAGGTATGCAAGGCTGGCTCAACATTTAAAAATCAATGTAATCCACCATATCAACAGACTGACAAAGCAAAACCATATGACCATAATAATTGATGCAGAAAAAGTATTCAACAAAATCTAACATAAAATCTCAGCAAACTAGGAATAGAAGGCAATGTTCTAAACTTGATTAAAAAACTACACAAAACTTGTTGCTAACATACTATTTAATGATCCAAGAATGATTATGTTCCCCATTAAGACTGGTAACATGGAAAAGATGTCTATCTTATTTAAGAGAGTACCAGAAGTTCTAGACACTTGGTGCAAGAGAAATAAGGCAAGAGAAATAAATAAAAAAGCAAACAGACTGGAAAGGTAGAAATAAAACTGTCCCTATTTTGCAGATGGCATGATCATCTACATCAAAAATCCCAAATAAAACAAAACAAAACTCCTAGAACAAAAAGGTAAGTTTAGCAATGCTTTAGGATACAAGATCAACACACACAGCTGGATCACTCATATATTGTTAGCATGAATGTAAAATGATACAACCAATCTGAAAATATGTATTTTCTTATAAAACTAAACATGCAACAACCCTATTCCCCAGCAATTGCACACTTAAGCCTGTATCTCAGAGAAATTAAAATTATCTATTATATCTGCACAAAAACTTGCACATAAATGTTCATACACCTATATGTGTAATAACCAAAAGACTGGAAATAGCTCAGGTATACTTAAACTAATGAACGGTTAAACACTCTGTAGTACATCCATACCAGGGACTACTAGTCAACAATAAAAGGAAAACACTACTGATAGTCCCAACAATTTGAATGAATCTCCAGGGAATTATGCCAAGTAAAAAAAGGCAATCGTAAAAGGTTACATACTATATAATTACATTTATATCACATTCTTAAAATAAGAAAATTATAGAAATGGAGAACAGATTAGTGATTGCCTGGGTTAAGGGAGAAGGAGAGAGAGAGGAAAGTGAGTATGACTATACAAGGGCACAGAGGACCTTTGTGGTTGATGGAAATGTTCAGTACCTTGAATGCATGGATGTCAATGTCAATATCCTGGTTGTGATACTGCACTATAGTTTTGCAACTGGTTACCATTGGGATAACTGAATATGTGGTACATGGGATCTCTCTGTACTATTTCCTACAAATGCATATGAATCTATATCTCAAAATTAAAAGTTTAATTAGAAAATAAATTAAACTTTGTTCCCAGATCTCTAATTTAAAAAATAGTAATATTTTCAGTCAAGTAAAACAAAATTTCAATTAGCTTAGATCCAAGTAACCAGTACCGTCTCTCCTCTTCATGCTCCTGAGCAAACAATGTATTGTCCATCTGAAACAAATAGACTGACATATATTTCTGCAGCAAACATGGGTTTATTCTGGATATACTCAAATAATGGAGAACTATACAGCAATGAGAATAAACAACAATTGTCATGGGGAGTGGCAGAGTTCTAGTGATCAACCTTGATGCTAGTTACTAGAGTATATTCACTTTGTGAAAATTCATTCAAAGGTATGCATTTCTTTATGTATGTTATATGACAATAAGAAATGTACTTAAAATTTTTAAAGTCCCAAATTCTTCTCTATGGTTAGTATGTATGCAGCTCATATTCTTTTAGTTTTTCTACAAATTTCTATACATGAAAAAATAAAGGGACTGATAATGGTAGACTGGCAAAAATCCAAGTCACTAAGGACAATAACCACAGAAACATTAATGAAACAGCTTTCAGGAAATATCAGAACAGAATTGAAACAAAATATTAGCAGTTTAATGATACTTTTTAAAATGCCTCACTTAATAGAATTTTATTACACCATTAAATAGAACATCGGCATGTCAATGCAGATCTATCCACTTTTATCCGCTGAGACTTTCAGCTAGGTGTGTGTACTTAATCAGTTTTTCCTTATTCCATCTTGCTTCTTTTAAACTTTCTGTTAGAGTATTGCTTTGCTCTTTTCCCCTTTCCTTGTTGAAAAAATATATTCATATCAAATTGTACTCTTACTAAAATTGATCTTGTAAAGAAATCCATACTACTTGTTTCATCTGTAAATAGAACAGGTATAGCCTAAGTTCTTTATCCGGGTCATGGTCAAAGATTTTAGGCAATATTTGCCTCAGGATACATTTCCGGCAGTGACTGTGATTGGAGAGTGCAGCTGTGGACTACAAGGCAGTCCTTTTGGCTATGAATTTCCACATGGCATTCACACAAGACTTCCTTAGTTTTCAGAGGCAGCAACTATTTGCCCAAACTAGTGTAGTCTTGGGTTCTCTCTTATAGGTTCACTTCATCCTTGTTGTCTGTGATAAAAAACCTCCTGCTTTCAGAAGACCTCAGGCAAGGTGGGTCCGACAGCCACTGTTGTTTTCCTAACACTGCTCAACTCCTCTCCTTCTTTTGAAGCTGTAACTCATTGTGTCCGGGGAGTACAGTATTTTTGTCTGTCTTCTCTTTTTGGCTCTCTCCTATTTGCCCTAGCTACATAGCTGGTGGAATGTTACATTAGGGGTCCTAAAGAGTGTTAGTATTATTTTGAGCCATTTCCGTCCTTCAGAGGCTCTGGCTTAACTGAGATGCACTGGGATACGCTATAGGAGTAGAGGGGTCCTAGGAAAAGAATACTGTACGGTGCAGCTGCCTTCTTCATTGTGCATTAGACATTTGGAAGATTTAACTTCTGCTGCAAAAGAGGCTTCTAGGAGAGAAACCATCATTCTGTGGGCATTTAACTCACTCAACCATCATCTCCAATGCGTGTGGCACAAGAAACTCTGAAGTGGCCTAGTGTCAGAGACCAACTAGACCACTCATACTTAAACACCAATGGATGAGAAGTCGTTTTAGCTTTCTCAGCTACAGCCAAATCTATGTGTGATGAGACTGTCTAGTTCCAAGGAGAATATTGTATTTGACCCATATTGAGCACTCACGATGCACACAGCACTATTTCTAAAACTTCATATGCATTGTCTCAACTAACTCTGTGATAAAACTTTGAATTATAAAATCTTAATACATCCATTCTAGAGATATGAAAACCAAGGTAAAAAGTTTCGTTACATGCCTCAAAACATTCAAATCATACAACATGAAGCCTTTGAAACTGGGATTCCTGTGCTGGCTCCAGAGTCAGAGTGCTTGGGTTGGAGGTGCCTCTGGATGATGAAGGACAAATGAAGCATATCAATGCTTTGAGTCCTGTGCTCCTGAAATGGGGATGTGAAATCCTCATGAGATGCTAGGAAAAATCTCCCTCTCTGTGTTATTTTCCTAGGGCTGCCACAACAAAGTATCACAAACTAGATGAGGTTCAATAACTTGCCCAAGAGCCCAGCATTAGTATGTGAAGCCTGGATTAAAACCCAGGTGGTCTGAATCCAAAGCCTTGTGTATGAGTTTCCTGCAACTGCTATAACAAATTACCACAAACTGGACAAAAACAACAGAAATGTATTGTCTCACAGTTTTGAAAGCTGGAAGTTTGAAAGCTGGAAGTTTGAAATCAAGATGTCAGCAGAGCCATGACACCTGAAACCTGTAGGGGCCTCCTTGCTTGCCTCTTCCTAGCTTCTGCTGGTTTTCTACCAATCTTCGACAACCATTGCTTGCAGCTGTGTAACTCGAATCTATATCTTTGTCATCACATGGCATTCTCTTTGTGAGCAACTGTTCTCACATGGCTGTCTTCTTTGTAAGGACACTGGTCACAGTGAATTAGGGGTCCACCTTTCTCCAGTATGACCTCATCTCAACTAATTTCATCAGCAAAAAACCTATGTCTAAATTGGATCACATTCTGAGGTATTGGGGGTGAGGACATATCTTTTAAGGACAGAGGATAGACAGTTCAACATCAAAATCCTCTCCTTTATGCTCTCTTTAGCCCTGAATCTTAAAATCTTTTAGATATATCGCTCTCTACCTTATTACCACATATCTGTTCACATATATTATCTGCCTATTAGAGCACGGGATGTTAGCAGGGTTACTAGCTACCACATCTTACATTTTGTTACCCTTGGCCTATTTTTTCAGTAGTCTATCATAGGAACTTGTGCAATTAATACATTTTTGAATGAGTGGATGAATAACTTTGATGCATGCCTGTATTAGGTATATATTGCTGAAAAACAAATTACTCCCCAATTTAGCAACTTAACATACATTTATTGTTTCAGTTTCTCTGGATAAGGAAGGAACCCAAATGAGCTTAAAGTAGGTTGTATCATTCTTTCAATATAATTTTATTTTCACTTACTATGGAAACTATAAATATGAGCCTCCACAAATCGATTAGGATTTAAAGAGAGATAAAATAGTGATTTTTATGGTGGCAGTGTAAAGAGCACACCACAGTTTCAATTTTACATAGATTTCATTTAGTCAGCAATTTGTATCAGAAAAGCACTACAAAAGGCATTGTGGGGATGCCAAATAAGTAAAACATTGTTCTTCTAGGATTTAAGATTCTCACAGCAAGAAAGCAGCATCTGAAAAGTAGAGAAAAAACTAAAAGAACAAATAAATGTCATACTGATTGTACCAAGACCATGTACTAACTTTTCTAGTTCAGTTAGTTCTATAGGCTTTCTATTCAAGAAAATAGTTTTTAATTATAGAAGACAAAATATTTAAATTCCTGAACAACAAAGACTCTTGAATAGCTTTAACTACTAGGCCAGTCTAAATATTTGTGTCATTTCACTTGTTATTTCCAATTAGTATTACATAGTAGATGCTTTACAATATTAAAGAAAGCTGATATCCCTTATTTATACAGAGTATCTCATATATCATTCTCTGTATCTGCTTATAATATTTATATTCTTACTGAAAGATGCTTAAATAAACACCTTTGTATAGATGAAGAGAAGGAAAACTTTATATTCCTGACACTTTTACTCTTCCCTAACCTTAACCCTTTCCATTCAGGCTTACTTTTCTAATTTGGGGAGTAGAATTATGCAAACAAGTTCTAGATTTCCCAGCGTATGGTCATTCCATATATTATTTGAGCTCTGAGACATTATACTTAGGAGGAGACAGGACAGATGAAATCACTTCCTTCATAGATCATACAGCCTACTGAATAATTAGGTAAACAACAACAAAACAACAATAATAAACAAAAAAACAATGGGAAAGAAGGGCAATGAATGAGCAAAATAATGGCAACATGTGATGGGCCCAGTAAAGAAAACCAAGTGGTGCCACAGAGGTAATGGAGGAGGAACTGGAGTAGAGGTGGATAATACTTCAGATACAGCAATCACTGAGGAGGAGATCATTTAATCTGAAGTATTAAGATTGAGAAAAGGACAGTCATGTCAAAAAGAGGGGGGAACAGATGTCCAGGAAGAAGGAGGGGCGTGTATGAAGAGCTCAATTAACTTTAAACTTTGAGCCTAAAGACCTAGAGTTTGTATGTTGAGGAACTCAGTGATGTCAATAGAATGTGTTTATGCAGAATAGGATAAATGACTTTACCTCTTGGACAGGAATTCCAGCTAAACATTACTAGATACCACCCAGTGAGATTCTCCTCAGTAGCTCCTAGTGTTATGTTTAGGGGAGGAAACATGTTATATCTCTTTACAGAAGTCAAGTAGTAGATGGCATAAACAAGACATTCCAGAAAGCTCTTAACTTTTTCAGAGGCCATTCTTTTGGTCCAATGATCATGAAAGTCATTTGTTTGACAGTGTTGTTAGGTAATAGTAATGTGTTATTGAGCAGCTCTTCTGTGCCAGATCCCAGTCTAAGCAGTTATAAGAATTGCTCAATTTAATTCTAAGATTTATACTATGAAGTAGATACTACTGTCATCCCTAGTTTATAAATGAGAAAATTGAGGTTTAAATAGGTCAAAAAAATTGTCCAGTGTCACATAATGTCATTATAAGCTGTAGTGATAAGGTTGAAATCTTATACTGTTTGCAATTATATATGCACTGTTAAGTAATATGCTTTGCAAAATAGAATGTGGATACACACAGAGACCAATATGACAAGATTCCTGATATGCAGATGCTCATATCTATTTGACTTGTACAAAGAGTTGAACTAAAAGATAAATGTCACCTGGAATACGATGAGATTATACATAAAGATAACAGAACTGAGAGAAAAGTAACTAACTGCATAAGGCCTGTGGACACATAGAAAGGAATCTGTAAACATTTGAGTTTGGTAGTCCTACATTCTCTTTGACTGATCCTGACTTTATGTTTTTTGTTTAACTAATGTCATTTGATTATTATAAGATAAATTTACGGGAAAAAAATCTCTATTATAAATTTGCCAAATGCTCTCACATTAAAAAACAAAAATGAACAAAATAATACTAAATAGATTGTTCAAGATCTATACAAAACATATAGCGCATGAAACAGTGATGTATGGAAAATTTGACTTTATTTATCCCTTTAAAAGTAAGAAAAAAATAAAAGCCAGGGCTAAAAAATTTGTTGGCTAATATTCTAATAATAGATCCTTGTTAGTTATCTATTTTATATATAGCAGTGAGTGTATGTTAATCCTAATCTCCTAATTTATCACTGAAACTAATACGACACTGTAAATCAACTATACTCCAATCAAAATTTTAAAAATATATTCTAATAATAGAATAATTCATAGTCAATTGTAAATTCTTAGTGATCCCTAGAGAAAATTAAGTTTAATAGACATTTTGGAAATCATTTGTTACCAGCTATTGGTTATATGATTACTTAAATAATAAACACACAGAAAGAATACACCAAAATTTCATACGTATATATCTACACACACACATATATACAGATACACACACATATATACATGTAATATCAATAATTTTACCTGAGATTTTCAATGAAAAACATTAAAAATTAGAGATTCTGTAAATGAAATGCACTCAGAATCGTAACATTAATAAACGTGTAAATAATTTATTAACTTAAAAAATTACAAAAATGCCCCCAAAGTGAAATAATTTTCACTAGGTTACATTAGAAAGAAACATCAAAAAGATAGTTTAACTACAAAAGTGGACACTGGAACCATGAAGAAATTCAAGCATTTTAGAGATTCTGAAACAGAGGTTTTTTGTTGTTGTTGATTTTGACTTTTTGCTCTGCGGAAAAAAATGAAGACCAACCAAATGAGAAAAGCAAAGGCTACTTATACAGAGCTTGCTTTAGCACGGAAGTCAGACACTGTCATTTGTGTTTTGGCACTCCAAGGCACGCAGGGGAGTGGAGAAGATTTAAAGTGGGAAAAAAGGAAGCCTTCAGGTATGCTCTGATCAGAGACTTGGTAGGCAGAAGCTGTAGGTACACTAACTTAGAAATGGGGCATCCTATATGATTGATTACGAGGCACACATTTGACTTTCCCTGGTTTGTCCTAAATTGAAAGCAGGGACAAAAATTAAAGAAGCTGTCTGTTATAAATCAAGTCCTGGCCATTTTGGACTAATTGCTATGGAAGTTATTATTTTAGTTCCCTGGATTGTCACTAGAGATAGCAGTCTGATTTCCTACAAGTCTACCTTACAGCCGGCTGATTTCCTGTGTTGTTTACTGGATATAAGAAGGTTAACTTCCAAGGCAGGTTTCTGTAGGTTGTGGGTCAGTGTTCTATTTTTATATATGGCTCTACCATTTTCTGTTTGTATAATTAGTTTCTCAGCCTCCTTAGTTGGTTTTCTTTCTCTCAATTAAGTTCTCTCCAATTAAAAATGAGGAAAGTATAAAAGGTTGCAGATGTTGCACTTAAAGGTAGCTTTCTGGTGTGTGCGCCTGTGTGTGTGTACGGTTGTGTAGCTGTATCTATAACGAATCCTGTAATGTTGACAAGTTTTCTCTTTTATTCTAGAAAATACAAACTTTTACAAATAAACACAGGGAGCTTTTGACAATAGAAGAGCATCTTTTGCATTTTTCTGAGTTTGCCGATTGTAAGAGTACAAAAGGGAGGCTGCCAAAAGAAGGAAGTATAATTGATTTAACATGCCCACTGAATGGAAGATATTCTATCCCAAAGGCTCTCTGAAAAGTTGTGAAATTCTAGGCCTTATGAGTCTTGATTGCTATAATTAACATATGTGAAGTCTTTCAAGTGTCTTCAGAAGCAAGTATACCTACTGAAAACTACATTCAAGCAGCTTTTAAATAGAGGGAAGTCTGCTCCAGAGATTACAACTCTCCATAAATGCCTGGCTATTATCAAGGTCACAAGTTGATATATAACAGTTAACCTGGACCTAGTTTTTTATGAAATGTAGGAACTTAACTGCGGAAGGAAGGGAACTACATATTCTTTTAAAGTTATTTCATTTCTAATCTCAGGACAACAGGAAATCTACATAAATATGTGTATGATGCAAAAACTATACTTAATAAAAATATGAAAGACAATGCATCATTCAAAAAGGATTTGCTACCACCTCTCCAGTAAATTCAGAATTTGGTCTTTAGAGTCTTTCACCAATATGTGGACCAGATCTGGGTGTAATTTACCTTATAAGAGCAAGCAGATACACTGAGGAGAACATTGTATTGATTTAGGAGCCAAAAGGCCTGGATTCTAGTGGTCATTCTCACATCATCTAGGTAAACTGTTTCTCTATCCGTGAATAAAGTGATGATATTTGAGAGTTTTAAATACTCCTAATGATTTCTGGATATTTATATTCTTAAAGAAATTTTAATCTTAAAGATTTTTAACCTTAAAATCTTAAAGAGTCTTTCTACTACCCAAATCATGATTCTGTAGTCTCATTTCTACCCCTTTTCTATTTAGCCATGTTGATAAGAATTGAACTAGGGAAAGACAAACAATAATACAAAATATAAGTTCTCTTCCCAAGAAAGTTATACTCTAGTTACGAATATTTTATTACTCTACAGTCATCCCTCAGTATCCACTGGAGATTGGTTCCAGAAGGCCCACCCCCTTGTATACCAAAATCCACACATGCTCAAGTCTCATATAAAATGGCCTAGTACAATGAATACAGTTGGCCCTCTGTATCCATGTCAGCAGATTCAAGCAATCATGTATGGAAATTTAGATTTGCTGTTGGCTGAATCCACTGATCCAAAAACCCATGAATACAGAGGTTTGACTGTATATTTATTGAAAAAAATCCACATATAAATGGACCTGTGCAGTTCAAACCGATGTTGTTCAAACCCATGTATATATATGAGTGTATACACAAACATTAACTTGTATTATAACATTTAAAAGTAATATCATATGCAATGCAAAATTATATAATCAAGCTCTACAAAAATATGTTCATAGATGAAAACCCAAAGATTTGTATTTTATCTTTAAAAAATATAATAAAGGAAAGATAGATTAAGAGTGTTTCTTTTTTAGTAGATATATGAAATTTGAAGCCATTTGGAAGGAGTGAATTTCCTCTTTTCTTTTTTTTTTGGCTATGTCACGTGGCATGTGGGATCTTAGTTCCCCAACCAGGGATAGAACTTGTGTCCCATGCAGTGGAAGCACGGAGTCTTAACCACTGGACCAGGGAAGTCCCTGAAGGGAGTGAATTTCAATGATTAAAATATTTATCAAAGTTTAAGTACTGCAATTAATAGATATTAATAGATATTCCTTTTCATTGCTAAGTAGCATTTCATGTATTCCATTGTATGCATGTACTACAGTTTGTGTATCCATTCACTGGTTGAAGGACATCAGCTTTGTTTCTAGTATCTGGCTACTAAGGATAAAGCTGCTATACAATCTCATCAACTATTGCTTATACATCTCTTAAAAAAGTCATTCAACTAAAGTTTACAATGTATATTTTAAATTAGAATCTAACTTCAAATGGGATTATATCACTTTCTATGTAGTTAAGAACCTTACCACAGTATTTCCCAATTCCACAACCTATCTTATTGTGCTGTTTTAACTTTTACACATGTTAACATACAGCATATTGCTAATATTTTTGTCTTGGACAATTATCTTTTAGAGCTTTAAATTTTTTAAAAGAGAGCACAGAGATAAACTGTCCTTCCCTTATAACCTTTCCAATGCTATTTATTTCTTTGCATGGTCTCATGTTTATTATATTCTTTCTAGCTAAAGAACTTACTTTAACTCTTAATTTCCTTAGTTTTTGTTTGAAAAAGTCTCATTTCTGAGAGATACTTTTGCTTACTAGATTACTCTGGGGTGACAGGTTTGGTTTTTGTCTCCCTTTTTGGCACTTTAAAGATGTTATTCTGTTGGCTTGTCTTGCTTGTTGTTGTTCTTTTGCCCCTCTCTCAGCAATATTTGGAGGTTACTTATTGTTTAAAACTTCTTCGATTGGTGATAGGTAGAACATTTATTCTTATTAAGCCTTATTCTTGGGCATATGTCATGCCCCTGCATTACGAGAGTGTGGCTTTTCAGACCTGCTGCTTTTCTGCCACTATGGTTGTGAGTTCAGCATGTAATCCTGCCCCTCCCCCAGAAGCAAGGTTTTCTCTGCTAGTTCCCTCTCCTAGCTGCAGTTTTCAACTAAGAGCAGCAGTGATGGTTGCTCTCCAAACCCCCCACACACAGTAAATTTTTTTTTTTTTTTTTTAATAAATAGGAGAAGATGGATCTGGATGAAGTTTTTTGCCCCTCTTACCTAGCCACTGCTGTTCACCTCCGTGAGATCTGCACTGCAAAAGAAATTTCTCAGGGCTTTTTTTCAAACTTATCTATGAATGTTTGGTGGGGTTTGTGGAGAAAGACCCTGAGAGAAGGTGTAGATAACCCCAATATCTGTAGTCCTCAGAGTTTCAGACTATTTCATCTGCCAATACTTGGCATTCATCAAATTGTCACTTCTTCTAGTTGCACTCTCTTTGTTGGTGTCCAGCTGTGTTTATCTCAAGTGAGAGTATGCTTGTGTCTTCTCTCTCCCTGTAGCAAATGACTGTTGTGGCAGTTGCTGGCTCTGCAACCTCAACTCTCTCCTGGGTTCAGTCAAAGTCATAAATTTGACAGTAGTTGTTTAGAGCCTGAGACTAATGCTCCAGCTCTCTACCTCCTGGACAGGAAGTTAGGTACCATGGGCTTTTGAAGATAAAATGAGGTCACTGTCATCATAATCATGATCATCTATACTTACAAGCTGAGTGCAGTTCTAAATACTTTATATGCAATATCTCATTTATTGTCACAGTAATACTATAAAATAGGTAATTTATTTCTATTTTCCAGATAAAGTAAGGAATGCATATAGAGAATCCATCACTTGACCAAATTGCTATAAGAAGACCTTGAAATTTAAGTATTAAAGTAGTGACCCCACTGTTCACACCATTAAGCATTAAAACTCTAGTTTCTATCATATGAGGGAGCATGTGAAAGCATCTAAGAGAGTTTTCTGGTATACTCAGTAAGTGCTCAGCAAACATTTTGATCCTTTCTCTGTTCTTCTTTGTTTCAGGTCCTTGTTGACATTTATTGTCATCTCAAGAAGGCCAACGTTGATCAGAAGGAATTCTTTTTTTGCAAGCCTTTCCAATAAGTGTGTGTTTTTTTATTTTTCTGTTTTTTATTTACCCTGTCACATTGTGACACATTTTATTCATCAGCTTGAGCATTTTAGTTCACAAATAGAATCTAAGTCATTATTGATTTAGTTTTCCCTTTCTTAGGGGGAAATAAGCTTTCCAAGCTGTGTTTATTTTTAGAGGTTAATAATCAGATTGGGTGGTTAATGGGGATGTTTGCTTCTTGCAGTTACTGTGCACAGAGCTGCAACTTCCTGCCATTCGGTAAGGCATGCAATGTAAGGGTATGCTATGTCCCCTTTAGAGGCTAAGAAATGAGTATACAGAAATAGAGAAATAAATATTCTGAAGGTATTTATAGGAGATGTACTATGCAATTTTGACCTAAGATATTTCCTAGAACAGCTCAATCTTACACTGATGATTTATAAAGGCTTAGATTGGCCTCTTGAAACCACAAATCTGTGCACTGATATTTTTAATTTTCTTTTGTTCTGTCCTAGGCTAACCCTGTCATTGTCAAACAACAACTGGTCACTGGGAGAGAAATGGAGGTTGGTGCATTCAATTTACCCTGAAACTATTTTAGGAGGCCCCCTCTTGATCTAATCAGAATTCCAGACATTTTCCATTAGAACAAGTTTTGTCTTCGTATCTTATCATAGGACAGAACTCTTAAAAATTCTTATTAGAACACAGTTCAATTTTAACCTTTTGAGACACAATGGACTTTGATTAATTAATAAACTAATGGACTCCAATCATTTCTTTATTCATTTTAACAATCAATCATGAACTTCCAACTTTGATTTGAGTGGCTTTTCTCATAAATATGCCAGTCTTGGTGGTTACTCCTTTTATTTCAGAACAGTCTTTTGTTTTATGCATTTTTCTTCTTAATGCCTCATTTTTTTCTTTAAACCTTAGGACAATTTATATGAAATTTTATTCTCAAAAATAAGTTTTCTTACTTTAAAGTCATTCACCCAAATCTAAACAGTCATTTCATTTACATTCTGCATTTATTTTATGTAGAATACAAGGATTGCTTAATATTTTTAAGAACACTTACGTGGAAGGGAGAATTCTGAGTTAATCCCAAATTACACTCAACTTGGGATAATCTCTTCTTGTGTGGATGGAACCTATGACTATCAAGAGATATCACTCCTGCAATTATGTTACCATCTTTGGCAAAAGTGATTTTTCAGATGTAATTAATGTCTCAGAATGACTGACTTTAAGATAGGGAGATAATATAGGTGAGCCTGACCTAAGCCCCTGAGCCCTTTAACCTAGGTCTAGAGGTCAGAGATGGAGGAAGTCAGAGATTCAAAGCACAGAAAGGATTCGATGTGACTTTGCTGGCTTGAAGACTGGGGATGTCACATGGCAGGGAATGCAGGCAGCCTCTAAGAGTTAAGAGTAGCCCCTGGCTGAAGACTGACAAGGAAATGAGGACCACACAGTCCTCTAAATGCAAGGAACTGAATTCTGCTAACGAGAATATGCTTGGATTCTGAATTTTCACCCAGAGCCTCCAGACAAGAGCTCAGCTTGATTTCAGCCTGATGAAACCATGAGCAGAGAACCCAGTAATGTCATGTAGGACTTCTGACCTACAAAACTGTGAATTCATAAATGGATGGTGTTTTAAGCTGTTAAAATTTTTGGTAATTTATTACACAGCAATAGAAAGTTAATATACCTTGATTCTTCTTGTATTATGCTGAATATTCCTTTGTCTCATTCTCTTCCTACAACTAATTATACCTAAGTCCTTGTTACCTGGAAATTTAATTATTTAAAAGAAAAATGTATCCATTAAAGTATATAGAAGTCAAACAGCTATTACACAGGTCATAAATTTACCTCATAGAAGAAGGATCTATTCAGATCTAGAAACATATATTCATTGCCTATTTTAATAAACCTGTTTATCTCATACTTTCTAGTCTGTAAGAATCAAAAGTTGATTATAAAGAAGGATACAGTGAAAAATAAGAGCAAAAGTTTCACAGGGATGAAAAAACAGAATTTTGCAAAACAAACAAAAGAGCCATAAAACAGCATAGTCTGAGGTCACTAACTCTTAACTGTGCTAATTTTAAGAAATACAAGGAGTGTCTGCCAAGCAATGGGTGAGTTTACTTTAACTCCCCAGAGGGGTGGATTAGATTAAACCTTCAGATGAAAAAATTCTTGCTTGTTAAAAGGGATTATAAGAAGACCCTATCTAGCAAGGACTCTGGAGTTAGACAAGAAATAAATCTTTGTTGCTTTTAGCCTTTGGAATTTTGGAATTGTTCACTACCAGAGTATAACTTAGTCTGTCCTGACTGACTAAATGTGCTCCTTCTCTAGTCTTTTTCATTTTAGTTTAGTGAAACTTCATTCTTCTAGTTTTTCACAGGTAAAATACTAAAATCATCCTAGACCCTTCTCTTTCTCTCTTTTATCATCAGCTATTTATCACTGAGTCCATAACTAATCTTGTCATTTCTATCTCCAAATATATTCACTTCTCCCCATTTATGCTTCACCTTGAGCTAAGCACCATGAGTCTAAATATCCCCTGCCTGGATTATCACATTAGCTTTCAAACTGCTTTTCATAAAGACTGACTCATTAGTCTTCCTTAGAAAGTGTATATTTGGTTAGATGGTCCACCATAAAGTTCAGTATGTGATCACTGCATAAATAAAATTTGTATTCTCACCATGCAAGATTCTTTAACATGAGATATATTTCTAGAATTAAGAGAGCCTACCTATGATTGAGAAAGCACCTCAATTCTAGTGGTTTCAAAATAGAAGAAAGAAACTTATGCTAGCTCACCAGGTAAACTCAGCAGCCATATAATCAATTTTATTAAAATAAGTCCCTTTAAAAAAAGGAATAATAAATGTGAAAGGAGATAGCCCAAAAGAACCATGTTCTAATGTTGAATTAGAATTAGAAATGTTAGTATTAATTTACAATTCATAAATGTGTATATTTCCTAAGGGCTAAGAGCTGAGAAAAGGCCAAAAAATCAATGACACCTCCAAAAGAAGAAGCACATTTAGCACCTTGACTCATTTTAAGATATTATCTCCCACCATAAGGAACCCGGATCCTTAGAGAAATGGCTAATTCCAGTACCAGGGCAGGGAAAAACACAGTGAACCCGAAATGTATTATTATACCAGAGAGGAAGCAGAACTCAAAAACTGGAGAGTATGTGCTAAAAGGATACAGAAACCAACTTGAATGGGCTCCCATTGGGCAAATTAGGAGCAATATGAGCAATAAAATCAATAATGGCAGCAACTAAGTATAACACATATGTCAACTGTATGTCAAGTATACAATGTGTCCTATAAAATATTTATAGATACCATCCCTGAATTTATACTGAATCACACCCAGATAATTCAAATGAAAAGACTTCAATAAATGAACTATTTAGGCAGTATGAGCAAGTCTGAATGAACCAAAAAGAGATGCTGAGGCCCCAGGAATCCACAGCAGTAGAAAGAACTGAATGGGACAGGGGAGGGACTGGTGTAATTAGAACCTGGTGAAAGCTGGACCTGTGGAGTAAGAACTACTGAGGGTTGCTAGAGTTGAGGAGGTATCTGAAACAGTGAGGGAGTGGCGATCTCTCTATTCTGCCCACTTATATCTCACTGGAACCTCCTGTTAGCCCCACTGGCAAGAGCGTCCAGGTGAGGCAACCATAGGAGTCAGCACCACTTGTCTGAGCAGGGCAGGTACAGCATCTGGTAGAGCAAATATACGACAACATTTGCATCACATCATCCCTTTCCAAAAAATCCCAGCTGCCCGGAAATTACAGTTTAGTCTATTTCCAGGATTTGATTTGATTTTCTTTCCTAAGTCACCTTAATTCTATTTATTGTCAGTCCAATTAGTTCTATCCCTGGAATATGACAAAAATTTCTCTTTGATTGGCATGCAAAGTCCTTCCATTTGTTCAAATATATCTTACGGTAGCTATTTTATTTTAAGGAATTTCCTAAGAGTCTACTCTTCAATCTACTGTTACAATAATATCCAACAGATCTCAGATTCCTCTTGACCTAATGATACTTTTCCCCTTCTTTCTACATGACACAAAAAGAGAAAGTGAGAGAAAAACAGTTGCTAATGCTGAAGGCATTAAAACTTCAAAATTAGCTCAATCAAAAGCATGCAATTTCTACTTTACTCTTAAAGAAGCATGAAATATTCTTCTGCATCATCATTTTTCCCTCTCTGCTGTGTCATTTTCATCAGCATAAAAACATATTTTAAAATCACTCATCTTAAAAAAGAAGAAAGGAGAGGAAAACCCCTCATTGACCCTATTCCTTCTCTAGGTATTTCTTCTTTTATATCAAAAACTCTTAAAATCACTGTCACAGTATTGTTTCTTGCAAATCTCTCTTAGCCTGTTGTAATCAGGCATTTTTTTTATTACCACTTTACAGAAAAATTCTTTTTTAAAGTCATCAATAACTTCTACACTACTAAGTCCAGTGATTGAGTCCAATTTCATTATTATCAGTATTAAGCATAAATGATCACTCACTCATTCCTAATTTATTTTATTCCCTTGGCTTTTGGGACAACAATTTATCTTGGTTTCCATCTTACCTTGCTCAATGGGTATACTTTTTCAGTTTCCTTCACACTCATCTTTGTGTGTTCCATGGTTTAGGCCTTACACTCTTTTCTCTGTACATGTCATTCCCAAGATTATGGCTTTAAATACTTAATTAAATGAGTAATCCAGATCATTCTCCTGAACTCTATACCCATACAGGCAACTCTTAATTTGGAATTACTAGTTGGATATCTAATCAGAACTACAAATTTGGCACCTTTAAATTTAAATGTCTTCTGAAGAATCTTAAGTGCTACTTGCTAAATATGTCCAGTTTACACCTTTTGGGCACATGGTAAAAATGTATCTCTAGCCCCTTTTTTAATATAAATGTACACGTCACCTGCTTTGGCAAATGAAGTATTGAGTGTAAGTTATGAGCTTTATTTCTGGAAAAAAGATTTACTATTTAGTGCATAATTCAATGGGTTTACTGACCTGCGCCACAGTGATTGTTAAATCACATATCAACATGGAGCCTTAGTCAGCATGGGGCCTTCAGGGGCTGTGACAAACAGAAACTTTGTTGTCAATTTTCTTTGGACATGTGTCATAGCTATAAATGAATTTTCATTGTTTTTAGTGCCTGAGATTTTGGAGTTGTTTGTTATCACAACATAACTTAGCCTATCCTGACTTGTACACCTTCCTAAATGTGCTCTTTCTCTAGTCTTCTTCATTTTAGTTTGAGGTAACTTTATCTTCCAGGTAGGCCTAAAATCTTGAAATTACCCTAGACTCTTCTTTCTTACTCACATTCCACATCCAACCCATCACCAAACACTGTTGTTTCTATCTTCAAAATGTATCCACTCCTCACCATTTACTGCTCCACCCAAATTTAAGCAACTATAGCCCTCATTGTCCTTCCTCTGGGTATTTATAATTACCTCCAAACTGTTCTTCATGTCCCTCTCTGAGTCTTTATGTTCTCAACTGTGTAGCCAGAAGGAGTCTTTTAAATACAGGTCCTATAATGTCACTCATTGATCAAAACCCTCCAATGAGTTCCTATTTCAATCAGAGGAAAGCCAAACTGCTGTAAAAACTACAAGTTCTGATCCCTCCTCTTTCACTGACCTTATCCCTAGCACACTAGCCTTCTGGTCCCTCTACCATGCACCAAGTGTGCTCTCACTTCAAATATTTTTGTTTTACTTTTTTTTCCCCTTTTTTTCCTTTTCTGGCCATGCAGCATGTGGGATCTTAGTTCCCCGGTCAGGGATCGAACCCATGCCCCCTGCACTGGAAGCGCAGAATCTTAACCACTGGACCACCAGGGAAGTCCCTTGCCTCAAATATTTTAATTTGCCAGTCTCTCTACTTGGTATATTTCCCCTGACCCTTCCTTTATTTGGGACTCATCAATGAATCTTTCAACATGTATAAACAGCAACTTCTCCCACCTTAAAAACTCGTTATAGTCTTTTTTCTGCTTAATTTTCTTCCATGGCATTTATACAACCTGGTATCGTATTTATTTACTCTTTTTTTTTATTGTCTGCCTTACTAGAATGTAAGCACTTTCAGAATAGCGCGATGGCTGGCATGATAAATATTTGGTGAATGAAAGATAAATAATTCTTTGAGATTGTTAACTGCAGGAAGGAAAATAAGTTTAATCTCAAAGGTCATCTATTGTCTGCTGGTTGTGGTTATTTGAGCCTTCATACAATGGATACATAGGCCATATCCTGGCTCAGTGGGAAGTACATCATGATCATTTAGAGATGTCTTCTATGATTTCAGAGGGGTCGATATTTGCTTCTAGAACTTCCTATAAAAAATAAACTGAATTCTAATTCTGACATTAAAATTTGACCCTTGTTTATAAACAGAGATTTGAAGGGCTTTATCACTCAGGCAGGTGGTAGAAAGGAATGTTAATCGCTGGCTTGATATCTTTATGAGATTCCAAAATCATAGGGGTGACCCTAAGTCCCCTTTCTTCACATACTCAGCCTCTCTCTTTCTCTTCCCATGCCTTTCTTTCCTTTTTCTCAGCTGTCCCATCTTTTTTACTCCCCTGCTTATATTTTTGTCTTTCCTATGAAGCTATTTGGTTGCATTCTCAGATACTAGTTAGTCCCACTGACAATAATGTCAACTAATGATATTTTTCCTTCTGTTCTCTTTAATTTGTGAATGATCTAATTACCACTCTTCTTCAGCAAATTAATTTCTGAACAACAAAGCTTTCTTAAATTAATACTGTATGCCAATATTCTTTTATCCTAAAATAAGGCATCAAAGTCATCTAATGAAATTTCAAGATTACATTCTTGTGTGTGTCCTAAGACAGTGCTGTACACACAAAGAAAAAAATACCTGTTAAATAAATGAGTTAAACAAATATGTGGCTGCCTACTCTACTCCAGTATTTTTCTTCAGGGTTGCAACAAATACAAAGCTAAATCTGTCAGGAACTTAGGTGTTATGACATTGCTATATTGAGGCCTGTACATATCCAATTACAGCACACTGCCTCTTCATTTGAGCCTTCCCTCAGCATCAGATAGCGAGTATGATCTCAAATTGGAAAGCCAAGTGGCATATTTTTTCAATTACACAAAGCATATTTCCTGCATTAACACCAAAGGGAGATATCAAATAAGGGTTATCAAAAGGGGCATACTTTTTCAAACTATAGAAGTTATATGCTGGTTTCATAACAATTTCTGATTTTCTATAAAGAATAATTTTGGAAATACAGGAAAACGGTTTCACTCTGTGTATCCAATAGGGGAGAACAAAAGCAAAACAAATCCCTACAAATGTAAAATACTCTCACCATTTATTATCAACATTCCCATCATCAATTATTAAATTTCAACTAGGTCTAGTCTACATTGATTCCTTCCTTCTTAAAACTCATTCAAATCCTCCCAGGTGTCAGGTCTGTAGAAATGCAAAGGATACAAATATTAGTAAAACAGGATCTTAGCCCTTAAGAAATCTATAGTCTGTCAGGAGAGAAAAACTTATAAACTGACACTCCTAACAAAATATTATGAAGTTCCAGAAGTCGAGAGTAACCAATTTTAGGAAAACACAGACTTTATTAAACTGACTGATTAAATTTCATTCTACTCAGGACTCCAATTTCAATATTTAATTCAATCCCAATACTGTACATATGACATTGTCTTTGTATATTTTTTAAGCCAGTCAAAGGTATAAATTTCCTCTATCTTTTTTTTGCATAGGTAAAGTGTAGTATATTTTCAGAATAATTTGAGGGAAAAAACCTCATTTTTTGTCTTCTATGACATAGCTGTAGCTAATAAATTAAGCTTCCTTGCTCTTGGAATTCCAGTTTCTAAAGTTTAGCAAAGTTCCCCTTCATCCGTGAAATGGTTTTGTAATTTAGAGACGTAAAAATATTTATGAAGGAGCATTAATTTAACCAACTGCCTACAAGATTCTGCACATTAATTTTGAACTCAAGCAATGTGTAATCTACACATGGAAGCATATCAAAAAGATAGGAAGTGAAAAAATCCCAAACTTTGAATTCAAGGAAAAGAGACATTTTTGTCCTTTAGAGAAAATGAGCTAAATATACATAAGAGAGAAAGTGTAATATAAACATATCTCATACCCATTTTACTGAAGATAGGAAGAATTTTCCAAAGCAGGTACAAGTTGAATTGGGCATAGCCTTTCTGTCATAACTTAGAATAGGACTAGCACTGAACTGAGCTCAATTTATCAGAATTTTGTATTAGCTCCCTTGTACTGAGAAAGTTGGTTGAGATCTGAAAATATCACTTCTCTTGCTTTACTGTAGGAAAAATTCATCTGACAGAATTTTCAATTCAAATGAATAATGTACGTGAAACAATTATGTATTTGATTATATTTTTAATCCCATATCTTACCAAATATAAGGGGCAGAAATGACTTTTTCTTTCTTTCAAAATCAAAATAATATAAAATTTATATCCTGCTTTTTCATTTTGCAATAAATGTTCTATAAGATTTTTCTGGCTACATAGTATTTCATATTATGGTTGTATCATACTTTGTTTATTCCAATATTGCTAATACTCATATTGTTTCCCATTTTCCACTTTATGTGTAATGTTCTCTGAACACTCTTGTCCATAAACCTCTGTACATTTTAAGTTTTATTTTCCTTCCAAAAATTAATGGAAGAATTACTAAATAATGATATTATTTTTATGGTTTTTGATATAGATTGACAAATGAACCCTCATATACTTAACTCCAAAATTCATGCTTTTTCCACAACATAAACATGTCTATACTTTTACCGCACTCTAACTTACTTGAGGGACTTTGAGTAATGTTCTTCAAAACATTACAGATAAAACAGAAATGGATTTATATATAACTGTCTCCTGAAGTAATCATTTACAAGTCAAGCACATAATCTGAAAGTGTTTTTTTAGTGAATGTAATCATCAACTAGAAATGTTATAACAGTAACCAAGTATGTATACCTTTTAGAGTCAACCTTGAAATGGGAAAGAACTTAGATTATTTAGAAGAATAGGTAGAAAACATGTCCTCTAAGCTAGCTTTCTAAAGTTCACTTACTTTAGGTAGGCTTTTTTAGGACTAGGATACCAAATAGCTTCTGGTTACATTATGTGGTAAGTGCCTGAGGGATGACGTTTTATATTTCTAAACTATTTTACATTTCTATGCCTAGAATGATTTCTGGTTTATAATAGGCACTGAAGAAATATTTGCTAATGTAAGATAAATAAGGAAAGATATGTACACTTTGGAAAGCAGACAAAACAATGGTATTACTGTGAGAATTTGAAGGTCTCAAGTGAGTAAATGGCCTGATAGAACATCAGGTCACTACTACGTCTGGTCTGAATGTTTTTATCCCTCTTAAAATCATCTGTTGACATCTTAACCCCCAAAATGGTGATATTCAGAGGTGGGGCCTCTGGGAAGTAATTAGGTAATGAGATTGGAGCCCTCAAGAATGAGATTAGTGTTCTTCTAAGAAAAGATGAGAAAAAGCTCACTTTCTGTCTCATGAGTCTCATATTCTGGTGGAGGGAGAAATAAAAATATAAATAATATAGATAGATGATAGATAGGTAATGTTTTCATCAGGAATCTCCAGAGAAACATAACTGGTAAGATTTTATATATATATATATATATATATATATATATATATATATATACACACATACACACACATATGGAGAGAGAGAGAGATCATTCATCTTTGGAAACTCTCTCAGCTGTGCTCAGATTTCAAGCCCTTCTGAAGGGAGGCTCCTGATATTACATTCACAACTTATAAAGACAGTGCTGATCTAAATTTGACTATAGCTTCAACAAATCCTAAACCCAGCTCAACTACACATGAGATTGATTTAGGTTCCACTTCAGAGGGCCAACAGAGGAAAGGGTGTGTCTTTGTTGATGATAAATATTACCTACTTCAATGTCTATTATTCTTTAATATCCAATACCTGGAATGCAATCAAGAATCGTGAAACAGGTAAAGAAGAAAAATGTAACTCCCAAATCACAAGGGACCTATGATTAGGAAATCAACAATAAAATATCTGTGATAGTGATTATTTATAACTTGAAAACAACAAATATTTATTATCTCACAGTTTGTATGGATCAGGACTACACCTGTGACTTAGCCTCAAGCTGTCTCACAAAGCTGCAAAGTGTCAGCTGTGGCTATGGTCTTACCTGAAGGCTCCACTGGGGGAGGATCTGCTTGCAAGCTCCTATATGGTTGCAGGCAGGATTCAGTTCTTTGATGGCTATTGGACTGAAGGCGTCAGGTCCTCAAGGACTGTGGATGAGAGGCCCCCTTCAGTTCTTTGCCATGTGGACCTCTCCATAGGGCAGTTCACATATGGCAGCTGGGTGAGAGAGAGAGAGAGAATGAATGAGAGAGATAGAGAACTCAAAACAGAAGCCACATTTTTTTACTGTAACATAACCTTGAAAGTGTCACATCTTGGCATGATCTATTCATTAGGAATGAGTCGCTAGGCTCAGCCAACACTCAAGGAGAGGTGATTACACAATAGGGTAAACGTTTGGAGGTGGAGATATTTGGGAAACATAATAGATCTGTATTATTTGTAGAATCATATAAGAATGAGCATATTAATTTTCACTAAACTTTTCTCTTCAGTTCTTGGGAAGAACTTAAAAACTCATAAATACTCAAAATGGCACAGAGAAGTAAAAATAGAAGTCTCTAAGTCCATGCACAATGCCATGTCTATGATCCTGGGAACTCTTTGCAGTCACTCATTTAAAGCCAACTGTGTTTTATATTCAGCAATTGTATGTTTTGTTTTATTTTCCAAATTCAAAGTCCTTTGGAGAGAAGAGACTAGAATTTAGTGGGCAGTATAATATTTGAAAGAGGGAGAAAAACAGAAAAATTTTGTAAAAGCATATCCAAGCAGGCTGTTTGGGAACACTTAGTGTAAAAACCATTTATTGAAATGTATATTTCAATTGTTACTATGGAGTCTATTAAATTTTCATCTGGAATTGTTAAAGTATATTTTATATAAAATGATCATTAATGAGGTAAGGTTTTATCTGGGAAAAAAAAAAAACTTTTTACTAAAGCTATTTCCAGACAATCCTCAATTAATTACTACTGCACACTCTTTCTAAAGCAAGGCCAATACTTTTTCATCAACATATCTTCATTTGACACTAGGTTTGGTCATCTAAACAGGTTTCATTAGGGTTTTTTTTTTTTTTTACTACCACTTGTCCAACATGAAAAGACCTCAAAATAGCTCATCAACCCATATTATTTCATCACTACCTAATCAAATTAAATAGCTGATTATAACAGCAATTACTAATAGTTTATCTCTGTTACTATCTGTAAACAGCTGCAAGCATTAACAGAAGGAAGAATAACCACCTAACATGCAAATACAGTAAATGGCAATATGTATCTGTTTTTCAGCTGGTAAAGCAATTATATATTTATAAGTAATTCTTCTTTTAGCAGGAGGCCAAAATCTGAGATTTGGGCATTTTACTTCAGGCTGAATATAATGACATAATGATAAAACTGAAGCAAAATAATTTAAAGTGATATATACATTTTTGTGAATTAGAACAGATGAAATCAATTCCTAGAAGTCTTTAATAAATCTGATTCAAAAGCTTCTATTTCAGGAATGTTCTAATTTATATGTACTGGAAAATATCTGGGCAAAGAGCAGTAAATTAGACACTTTAAATTATTCTTTTCTTACCTCATAATTTAAGGGAAAAATGTTATTTTTTCCAGCTTTATTGAGAAATAATTGACAAATAAAATTGTATGTATTTAAAATGTTCTGCATGATTTAACATATGTATGCATTGTGAAATGATTACCACAATCAAGTTAATTAACACATCCAACACCTCATATAGTTAACTTTGGGTGTGTGATAAGAACTCAAGATCTATTCTCAGCAAATTTCAAGTATTTAATACAGTGTTAACCATGCTGTACATTAGATCCTCAGAAATTATTCATCCAAAAACAAATTTAGTAAAGTTGCAGGATACAATACAAAAGTCCATTGTATAACACTAACAACAAACTTTCTGAAAAGAGAAACTAAGAAAATAATCTCACTTACGATAGTATTAAAAACAATAAGATACTTAGGAATAAATTTAACCAAGGAGGTGAAAAACCAGTACACTGAAAACTATAAGATGTTGATGAAACAAATTGAAGAAAACACAAAAGGAAAGGTCTCCCATATTCTTGGATTGCAAAAATTAATACTGTTAAAATGTCCATACTATCCAATGCAATCTACAGAGTCAATGCAATCCCCGTCAAAATTCAAAAGTATTTGTCACAGAACTTTAAAATACCCTAAAATTTGTATGGAAGATGCTATTTTGTGATACAGTCCAGCTGCCCAATTCATTCTTGTTGATTACTGAAGTAACAGGAAAGCCCAACCTCAAATGAAGAAACAAGCAAACTGAATTTTATTTACTTAATCAAATAAGGAAGGTAACAACAAAGACAATTCTAAAATGGTGTCGATTTAGTGACAGTAAGTGCACAGGATTTATTGCTATAGTTTAGTATCAGAAGTTCTTAGTATGGAATACCAGAAGCATAGAAAGTTTTTGGATTGGTTGGTATCCTAAGGATTGATGGAAAATCTTCAATGGTGAAATCTAATTTTCCTGAGACAATGAGTACATAGATAGTGGCTGCAACTCACACAAGGACTAAGAGCAGCACAATGACTGGATTTGGTTGAACGTTTCAAAGTTTTGATACAAAATTGGTGAACCCAGGCCAAGCAAACATTTTACAGATTCCATACTTTCTGCCTTGGAAAGCCAGCTTAGACATGGATTTTTCTACTAGTTCATTAAGAGTTAACTGAGCATAACGCAAAAAGTGATGGCAAAGATACCATCCCGGCTAACAGTGTCAAAGCTATTAGACTGTCTAATGCAACACGGCCAAAAAACCCCCCACAAAAACCCAAACAACCACACACTTTTTTTTCTCCTTCCTAACATGGCGGCCACCCAGGGTGGGGTGAGTGTGGGATTTCCCAAGAAAGCAAACGGCACAGCTGGAACCCGCAGGCGGCGCTGTTACCTCAAGTTGTGCCAGGGGACTCAGCGCGGGTCCAGCTATGATGGACTGGTAAGCCCTGAGCGTCTGGAGCAGCTTAGAAAACTGCTGAATCAGGCCTGAAGGACCGCTGCCGCGACCGCTATTGCCAGAGGACGCGTGATCTCGCCAGAGGACGCGTGATCTCGCCAGAGGACGCGTGATCTCGCCAGAGGAAGCGTGATCTCGCGGGATCTCAGGAGCTCTCGGGGAACCGGCAAGGGAATCCTGGAAACAGGAAGTCACGGCTGCCGTGGCTTCCCGCCTCGTGGCGTCTCAGAGTTCTCCGTGAAGAGTGTGGCTCACGTCACCTATCAAGCAAACCCCAAACCTCCTCAGTGCAACACCGTTCCCTCCACCTTCCTTGCTCAGAGTCACAGTGAAGCGGCGCCTGGCTCCAGAGGCCTGGCCAGGTCGGGGAATGGAGCTCTGGCCCAAAGGCTGTGCAGGGGTGCGATGTCTTGAACCTTAAGGCATGTGAACATTTATGATTTCAGTTTCTTGATTTGAATAATTTGAATAATTATTGAATTTGAATAATTTGAATAATTCTGTTTGTAACAGTTACCATGTCAAGTAATTTAAAGAGTTAAAGGAGTTAATCATTGATTACTCTAATTCGCCACAGTAATATTTTTGTATGGTTGGTTCTAAGACACAATCTAACAATATAAAATTGGAGAGGGGGGTGTCAAGGGTCTTGCTTGTCTGAAAAACTTTAATAATTACTCCTTAGGCACAAGTCAGGTTTGTGTGTGGTAAGCAAGTGAAGTCATAATAGTCTAAACCGATACAACCTAAATTTAGATGTCATTTAATGTGACAAGAGTGTTCATTCCATTGGTTTATTCCTTGGGGAGGGAAAATTCCCTGAGTAGGGGTGGAGAATATCTAAGAAAAGGAGAGCTCCTACATTTGTTCCCAACATTGCTGTGTCTTCAGCCCCTGTGAACAGCTCTGAAATTGTTTTCTGCAGATACATTTTGCTATTTCTTGTCCAATTTTAATGTGACTGAATGTTGGCATTAATAATGTGAGACTCTTTCATTTACCAGAAGTGTCTGGGGGAAGGTAAATGATTTTCTGAAGTGTTTAGAGAAATGGAGATTAGATTTTTATCCAGGGAAACCAGGTAGTAGATATTACAAATAACAGTCACAAGACATAAAGCTGTAGCTGTAATGTGTGATAATGTCTCGGTATACATTTTGGGAAGAATATAGAGAATATTACAATATTTAAAGGACCTCTTCAAAAAATTTAAGGAATGAGAATTAAGTTATCAGCAATCTAATACCATAAAAGCAGCAAAATGGCAGAAATAGACTAAAAGGTTAACGTGCTAGAAGAAAGAATATGCTAATCTATGGCTTTTAGCATATAGATAGTCTTGCTGCAAAAATTTAGGGTGGAAGCTGTGTAATTTGGGCTGTCATCAGCTTCATACAAAGGTCTTGATTTAGCAGTCTTCTGACAGTATTCTGATACCAAAGTATTCTTTAAGTAGCCTCAGTTTGAGGTGTGTAGTTGGGATGCTTTTCTAATCTTTTTTAAAGATTTGTGTCTCTGTAATTTGGAAACATGGATTTTAGGAGCCACCTCTTCAAATTTTACTTCTGAGCTGTTTGCTCACAGTAACTTACAAGATTCTTTCCATTGAGATTCAATGGCTGGCATTCTATAATTTCTCTTCCAGAAGTCCAAGCCTTCAGGTCTTAGGTCATCAAAGGTCTTTTGGAAAAATGTTGAAAATAGACTGCTTATACCTTTTTAATGTCAAGACTGAGTATATATGCTTCATGATTCCCTTGGCAGTATACATTTGCAACCCAGCAGGTTCTAAGACCAGAAATGGTATTCCTAAGTGCTAGGTTGGCCAATTACTAACTGATACAGCAAAAAATGGTAGAATTATTTCCTTGGTTTACTATTGACTTTTCCTATAATATGAAAAGTTATAATCTTTTTCTGTGTAATTTGTCTAAATAGCAAAGATTGGACATCTTTATGTCCTTAATACTTATGGCCTTAATTATTTACAAAAACAAAGATTGCTTACTTATGAAGGAACTAATGTCTTTAAAACCATGTTTTCTTCTATGCTTATTTTTAAATGTTTTATAGACATTAACGTTAAATAGATATCCAAGTATTTTTTCTCAGGCATTCACAATTTATATTAATCAAATATTCAAATATCCTCTTACAACTTGTTCATTCCTGCTTCCCCAAATTGGATTCTAATCATTTCAATTCCATTAAAATTGGAGTATGTCTTTTGCACCTAATACTATCTTTGAGATATTTTAGAGGACCTCTGGAAATTTAGAAAGATTTATTCTTTAGCCTTAAAAAAGAAAGGTGCTATAAACAAGTGGGTTTATTTGTTGTGTTTCTGATGATGTGTTGCATGGAAAGAGTTGAGAACTCAGAAGAAATGCTCAGCCTTCTCTAGGTTAAATTTATAGAGGTAATATATAATTAGAATAAATATTTCAAAAATTATATGGTTTTGTGAAGTTTTTGGTGGTTTGTCAATTCCCTCACTTTTTATAATATGTACTAAATTCATTAAAAGTACTGAAATAGTATTTCACTGAGCTTGTCTATATTTATCAGATTCCTGGTGATGTTTGGTCTGATGATTTTAGGCAACAATACTATAATGTTATCAGTCAAGCATGTGGTAGGGGAGGAAGAGTTTTCCTCAGCCCTCTTTGGGTCCCTGGCTGGTCTGAAAAGTAAACTGACAAAGAAAAATTAACAGGAAATAACATGCATATTTTTAAATCAAATTTTTACATGTACATGGGAGACTTCACAGGAGAATGAAGACCCAAACAAATGACCAGGGTAGGAAGCTTTTATACCTTTTAGACAACAAAACTATAAACTTGTAACGAATTTGTTAAGACAGAAGGGTTTGTACTAAGGGTGGTAAATGGTGAAGAAGTAACTAGGAAGATAAAGGTTAGATTAACAAGGTTTATATAGATTTTTTGGCCTCCAGTTCCCTTTTTCAGTGGTAAGAATGTCTTCCTTCCTCCTGGTACAGAGAGAGGGTACCTTTCACATAGGAGATTCATCTCCTGCTTTCAGGAAAGAAGGTGGGGAGGGGGGATCAGAGTGACCTTCCTGCTTCTTTGGTTTTCTCATATTCCTTCAGCTTAAGATATTCAACATGCCAAGATGCCATATTTTGGGGTAGAATGCCCTGAACCCCATCAATATGTTAATAAGTGTTAACTAGGCAGCAGCTTTACTTACAATTTGAAACAACATCTTCTAGGCAAGTGGTTCTCAACTCATCGGATTTACCTAAAGAGTTGAATACAACAAAGATGTCTTAATCTTGTTACTTGATATTCTTGATATATTTTTAAGTGTATGATTTTTATATTCATGGTATAGTACATATTTTTGGCTCATTATTATTATATGTATTATTCCAATATTTTATCTAAAAATTATGTTTGTTCAATTTAAAAATCAGATGTAGCATTCACTGTCTTATTTGGAAATAGGATTAACAATTATGCTTATGTGTGTTTTGTGTAGAACTTGTTTCTTAGATTGACCTTACTTTCTTGTTGGCATTACACAGAAACAACCAAATCTTTTTGTTAGTGATCTTGCATTGTTCTTGTTATGATCTTGAAGGGTACGAGAATATGCCACCCCCAGATGTGCTACTTTGACATATGAATTATTTTTAGCTAAAGGCCGTTGAAAACTAGCTGACAGTGGAAAAGATCTAAAAACAGGACACAAGTTTTCCTTTTGTGAGGGAAGTTTACATTTGTAAAAGATGTCTCCAGATATCCTACCAGGAATAAGAGGATTCAATAACTCTTACCAATGGAGAAGGCATTGACTTAAGACCAACACAACTAAACAAGGTTTTTGTTTACCATACTTTTCCTGATCATCTCCCCATACCTTGCCTTCTCTTGCCCAGAGGTCCAAAACCCCTTTTCCTTTGCTTTTGCTTAAAATTCTACATAAACCCAAGTTCTAACCATATGTTTGAGTTATTCATCTCTGGGTACCCCCATATGTAAGCACGATTCACATGCTAATACACTTATGTTTGCTTTTCTCTTGTTAATGTGTCTTTGATTAGTCCAATATACAGGGCCCCACCAGAAATCTAGGAGGGCAGTAGGAAAAAGAATTTTTTTTCTCCCCTGTGATCTCTTGTCAGAACTTTGAAATTTGGAGATTATTAATAAATTAACCACAGTTATTTTAAATCTCTGTCATCTGCAGGTAGTTTATTCTGATTTCTGCCTGAAGGCTCTTTCATCAGCCACCTGCCAAAGGAGTAGTGCACAAAGGAGACTGTCTCAGAGCCCCATGGAAAAGGCTATACCAGGTACTTCAAAATATTTATACTTCAAAGATTAGACTCTTGGTTTTAGACTTATGATGGCATTTTGATACCAGTCGGCTGAGTCAGAGTTCCTCAGATTCCTCCTATATACCTTTCCAGGTGCCTTCATTGAGACTGTTAACCCAAGATAGCAGATTAAGAATGAATTATATAGAGTGGGGATGTAGCATACTGTGAGATGACTATATTTAACACTGCTGTAACTATAATTCTAAGTTGCTATGAAAGTAAATCCTAAGAGTTCTCATCACAAGGAAAAACAGTTTTTTGCTACTCTGAGGTGATGGATTTTAACTAAAAATAAATAAATAAAAATGAAAAGAAGAAAACAAATAATGAGTTATGTAAGACTGAATGAACTGACAAGGGAAATGTTGTTTATTTGAAATAACAGTGATGTTGTTTTAATGTTCTATTTTCTGTGTAAGGAAGCCCTTTCTTCTTAATATAACTGTTGCTCGTAAGGGTAGCAAAATATGCCGCTCCGAAGTATTCCACTTGGGTATATTAATTATTTGGGGCTATAGGTACTTGCAAAACAGCAAATGCAGGGAGAGGCTTTCTCTGAACTCCCTTATCTGCCTAAAGACACATCCTCCAAAAGGAACTCGTCATAAATCCCCTCCCCTGGAGTTTCATCAACCAGGGAAGATTGACTCTTATCACAGGAAAGGAGACTACAAGTGACACCACACCCAGAGAAACTTTGTCATAAGCTACTGTTAAAAGAAAAACTGAGGCATATTAAAAATTTTTAGAGGTTCTTTGAGCAAAAATCTACTTGAATAGGGCAGCACCAACCTAAAATGGTTAGGAATATTCCACAGACAGGAACTAGGGGAAAGGCTTTTATAGACCAGATGCAGAAGCAAATCAAGAAAATTATTTGATTAGCTAGAGCTTAGGTGGTTGCCTTATTTGGGAAAGCCTAGTTGGCTATTTGTGATGGGTTGTTCTTAGATTTTGATTTCTTAACCTTGTGGCATTTACAGGAATATACTCTGGCTTAGGTTTCTGTTCACTTATGTAGGCTGCCAAGGCATTAGAATGCCCTCAGTCTAATGGTCTTCTTGGTCAGTTACTGTAATACTATCATATCTCCCATCTGTTCTTCTAAGGGCCCATTCATCTTTCCTAGAAGTCATTTACTCTCCTCTAAGTGGCCTACATGCCCTCTTTTCCTTTCCCTAGTAAGATGGTATTTAAGTCTGAATTGTAAGTCACCCCAAAGAGTTACTCATTTTTCCTTGGGTAGCTCCTGTGTATACATGAGAGATGCATGTTAATAAACTTCTGTTTGTGTTTAGCTTGTTAATCTGTTTTCATATTACAGGGGTCTCAGCTAAGAATTTAGAAGGGTGGAGGGAAAATTATTTTCTTCTCTTACACCCATAAAAGTTTGGTAGACTCTGCTTTTATAAAATGGAACATTTAAAAATAGTATCTGGCTCGGTGCTTTGCGACCATCTAGAGGGGTGGGATATGGAGGATAGGACGGAGATGCAAGAGGGAGGGGATATGGGGGTATATGTATACATGTAGCTGATTCACTTTGTTATACAGCAGAAACTAACACAACATTGAAAAGCAGTTATACTCCAATAAAGATGTTAAAAAAAATGAAATTAAAAAAATAATAATATCTGATTGCCCTCTCCCTCCCCACCCCCATTCTCTCCCAAGAATTTAGAACGTTGTATTGAGTTTCCTTCCTTTATGTGGCTATTATGTTATTTGCATACGTCCATTAAGAATCTATCCTTTTGTTTACTAAGGTATAATTGTTTACCATGGTGTTACTGGGAATATTAGTTATGTAACCAGCCCTTACCTGGAATGTGATATTTGAGAATGATGCACGTTTAATCAGATCTGACCAGCCACTTTACAGGAGCTAAGTTTGCTTTTACGGAATTAAAACTTGCAAAGTCCAACCAGGAAAATTGACCTGGTACCTAATTTATAGGCTCTGTGGTAAGGAAGATCATCTCTGGCAAGGCAGGTACCTTAGAATATTTTGAGGACCTTAGGAAGAGGAAATTATCCAAAATTATAGGTAATGCAGGTCAAATCTCATGGAGAGAGTTTTTCAGGATTGGGTCTTTGAGTTCAAGAAAGCAAATAATAAGACTCATATAAATCTAATCTGAGATTCCTTTTGATAACATTCAGCAAAGAAAATTTAAGAAGCTCTAAGTGGTAGATTAAGACTCTTGCTGCACTTATGTAAATAATCAGGCTGCATTTAATAAGAACAGTTTTATTTTTTGGTCTGTAATAGTCTTTCTTTGAGATTATTTTTTTAATTAAGTGGGAGGATCTATAGGAACAATCTGCTTCAATGGAAAGCTATGCATTGTCTAGAACACTCCATTCCTGCTTATTGGATTCCAGTCTTTCATTGACTGTGAGCTGTTTTACAATGCTTATATTGTAGGTAAATTATAGAAATGCAAATTCTTGTCTATAGACATGCAAATAAATACTATCTGGTAGAGGTTCAGTTGATTTCCTGTGAAGCCAGTCTTGCTTCTATTTGAACACTAATTTCAATATTCTTGATCTATAAACTTGCTGTATTTAGATTCTTTTTTGTACTGGATGTAACATCTTACCAGTTTCCTTATTAATGATTAAAAAAAAAATCTTTAACATCTGTTCATTTTGTATCTGAATTAGTGTTATGATTTTGCTTTTTTTTAATGTTCAACATATTGTAAATATTTCTTCTCCTTTCATACCACTTCAGTTTGAAAATGTATCTTCTTTCATTCCCCTGTCAGTTTCCACAATTATTTTGGAAGTTTCTTCAACTTCCCTTGCTCATCCACTCTCCTTTGTCTGTGACGGGAGGGATGAGAGGGATAGAAAGTGATCAACAGCAAAGTAAAAGCCACTATTCATCTTTTCTATTTTTGCTTCACCTCTGATTCTTTTTAGTTTGCTTCCTTTTAAAGATTTTTTCCAGATTTACCATCTTATTATTGGATTTTAGCTTTTAAATAATAAAAGCAAAAAAAACCTGTCTGTTTTACCTTCTAGATTCTGCAGTTTCATCATTTTTTTCATGAAAGTGAGAAACAAAAGAGGAGGGGATGTATAATACAAGTTAAGCACATCGTTCTTACTTAAAAAAAAATTCTAAAGTGATAAGTACATTCTGTATGCAAAGCCCAGGCTTAATTCCAGCAGTAATCCTGCAAACCAGGAATGTTATTATTTTCATTTTAAATGTAATACAGATGATGTTTAAAAGGCTAAGGAACATTCCCAAGTTTGCACAACTACTAAGTAGATAGAAAAAGGGAATTGAGGTGTTAATGGGAGGGCCAGATGAAAATCATTTGTTAGTTTTGATCTCGGGTGGCTTCAGCCTGCAGCCGCTTGAAGCAGGATTTCTGAATCCCTGGCCAGAGATTGAAGTCAGGCCACGGCAGTGAGAGTGCTGAATCCTAGCCACTAGACCACCAGGGACAATGGCCAGTGACACGGCCCTGGCCTGTCAGCTTTGTGCAAATGAATTTCCACAAAGAGACGGAAAGTAGTGAAACAAGTAAAGTGTTTATTAGGAGGAAAAAGAGTGAGTGTGAATAGACTCGCACAGGCAGACTCAGAGAGAGAGTAGTTTGAATCACTTACATGGGGCATTTCTTCCGGGTTTCCTCTGGCCAGTCATCTTGCTTTGCCTGGCTCTGAGTCCATATTTGGTTTATCTCAGGATCCTTCCCTGTGTGCGTGTGTGCATCTCTTAGCCAAGATGGATTCTAACAAAGATATCTATGGGTCGGTTGACATCGACTACTGTGGGGTGGTGCCCCCTCCCTTTTTGACCCTCAAGGAGCTTTTCTGCACATGTGTAGTTAGGAAGCTCTCCTTGACCTCGAGAATGAGACTGTGGTCTCCCTTTCTTTTTTCTGGGCAGAGCTCAGTTCCTCCTCATTCGTGCTATTGTTGTTATCTTAAAGTGTCCACCAGAGGCAAAGTCCAGCTATTAACCCTGTTCCTGTTGTTATTTCTATCTGGAAGTGTAAATAGGAGGCTGGCTGTAAATGTGTAACCTGGAGCCCATCTATCTCCTGCCTCAGTTTAGACTATTAATTTCCTTCTATTTTGACATCTCTCCCCTTCCTTATATCGTAATATTTTCAGAGAAAGGATATGGTGAAATGTTTTACAATATGTCTAAATGACTGATAAATCCTGAAGTCTTTCTAAATGGTATTTTTGTATACAAAGCATTATGGCTAAGTAGAGTAAGAGATATAAAACATTCCATATGGTTCTTAAGCTTAACTTACTTTTTTCCAAGAATGCTACAATGCACAATCAGTCAAAAGATGGCTCCCCAAATATCACCAACAAAACCCATTGATAAAACAAAGCTGAGTTACCATGGGAAGGCAGAGTGCTACCTGGCAAAACTTTGGCAGTGTCTTAGGGGGGAGATAATACAATAGTTTAGGAGTTGTGGAAACAACAAGGCAAAGATTTTGAGGTGAAAGATTCAAATAATCTTAGGGCACAAAGTGTTTGTTGATATTTTCCATTGAAGAATTGATGGGTCTTGCAGGTAATGCCTGTAATGAAAAATCAAATAATTTTTCTGGACAGCAGAGCCCTAGAAAAAATGAAGTCATGTTACTGAGGACAGAGGAGTAGCAGAGTCCTGTTAATGCGGAAAGAAAGGTGTAGTTTCAGTTCTGTGTCTAGACTGAATGTGGAGATAGATGGTTTTGGTTCTGAAAACTAACATTCAAATGCAAACAAAAAAATCAGGTTATTTTGAAACTTTTTTTTTGTTGTTATACTGTTGCCTTTTAATCTCTGTGTAAGATTATCATAAGAAGCAGAGTATGTCACCTGTCATAGATTACAGTGACTGGGAATGTAACAGACAATGAAAACAGGGATGAGAAATCACTTCCTTAGTGTAATGAAAAGCTAGTCAGAGTATTAGAATAACAATTGAGATAAGAAGCATGGAGTAGTTGACAACAAAACAAAAAAAACAGAAATTCTCAGCACCAAGGGTCTCCTGAAAACACTTGTATTTTATCCAAATAGACCTCTTGAAAATGTAGTCATTGACACATTTTGTACCATTATTGTCTATGCAGCTGCCATTGCCACTGCCACTGCCACATTTCTACCTCTTCAGTTTTCTCTAGAACTCTCATAAAATAAATATGTTCATAAATGTTACCATATTAAAACAAACAAAAAATAAGATTCTAAAGAATAGGGAAAACTCATATCTTTGTTCAAAGTGTTAAATGTTAAGGAAGTTATTTATTAGATCTGTGTGTGTGTGTGTGTCTATGTAATGTTGAAGTTTACCTAAGCATCCTATGTTTGAGGAAGGCAGTTTTATTGTTTCCCAGTATCTCCCCTTTGTCTTTCAAGGAAAGAGCTAACAGCAGAAGGACTACCCTGCTCTGACATATTCTAAGATAAAAACTCTTCTCCATTATTCCTCATGACTTCCAGAATAATTACCAATGATTCCCTTGTTTACTTTCCTCTAAAGGATCCAAGGCCCTCTTCCTTTTCTTTGAGATGTTCTTCATTAATGAATGTTCTCTATATTGCAATAAATTATTATTGAAAAAATAATTGGTGTAACTGTCTGGTATTATATATGCATGTGTATATATATGTATATATAGATAAATATATTTATAAATAATTGTACCATATTAGATCATAAAAAGTGATAAATAGGTAAACTTCCTCTTTGATATTCACAGTGTCCTTTTGCCCTCTGCTGCCACTCCATCATTCACAAACACCATGTGAAGCAACATTAAAGGACACATTAAGAAAAGAATGAAGGTTCTATTTTATTCAGACTTTGTACTCATTTTATTCACATTTGGAGCAGCTGTAGAATGTATGGGTTTTGGCATTTGAGACCTTAAATTTTAGTTCCTCAACTCTTTATTATAACTGAGCAAATTGCTAAATCTTACTCTACTCATCTGTAAAATGACAATAAAATAGATCTTGCAGAAATATTTTTTAAATTATGTGAAATGTGTATAAAGTTCCTAGTGTAAAGTAGGTGTTAGTATTCTTCCTTCCTCACTACTGTGTTTTGTTCTATCACTTTATTAAGAAATGTATCTAGTAAGTTCATTTATATTAAGATGTAAATAAATGTTGAAACCTAAAGTCTTTCCCCTGTTTAGGTATTTGATTTTAGACATTACCAGAGCTATAATCCAGGGAAAACATAAACATGGATGATCTGAAGCAGATAATTTTCAGTGGAGATTATGAAGATGCTCCTGAATTTAAATCATCAAGCAGGCATCTTCTCTGCCTCTGTGTAGGATCAATCTAGAATGAATTTGAGTATGCAGATACAGTTATCCATACTTACTATATAATTCTATCTTTATTCTAGCTTTGTTAATTTGGTTTTTGGACTTAGTGTGACAAATATATGACTTGTGTTTGTTTAGGATGATATTATATAAACATCACTTATATGCGGGCACGAACATGGGAAAAAAGCAACCAGACATTAGAACTTCAGAAGTCCTATACCCAAAAATCCAATTCTTACCTTCAGATTTAACTACTTGATTTCCCTAGGATTGTTGTTAAAGAACCAGGGCTTTTGATAATTATTCTCATAATTGTAGTGTTTTATGTATACCTGACCTGCTTTGTTTTCATAATAAATTAACAGGCATTTAAGATTAACCTATCTTATGCTATGTAAAATACTCGGATTGCTTGACAAATAATGTTTAAATCTCTGTGGAGGAGTTGAAAATGTTGAGGAATTGAGGAAAAACTACATGAAAACACTAGAACATTTAGTGCTATATTAGGATGACCATACTAACTTTGTTTCAGAAATTCAAGGGAAAAAAAAAAGCAGTGTAAATTAATGTAATTGCATTATTGGCTTTCAAGGCTAGAATGTTTGATACTATGTTTAATTCACAATAGGCAATTAATTGTCTGTTTTCATGAATGAATGATTGTATGAAAGAATGAATGGTTGCTCACACACAGGTGTGCGCACACACACACTAAAACATTCATGATGGGTTGTTAATTTGACTTTGACAAATATGTCAGTTAGGTTAATGCAAAGAAAGCAGAAACTAATTATATGTAGAAGGGGAATAATAAGCAAAACCACAAAAACCACAATTTCAATGGACTGTAGGATTAAATAAAAAGCATCCATGACAAAGCCATTGAGAGACACAATGAATGGCTGAAAGCATCATTTAAAATTATGCATATATATATATAATATTTTTTAAAATTCCATATTTCTATAAAAATCATTATAAATACTACTGCTACTCTTCCATCTACCTTCCCTGCTCAAAATCTTTTTCTCATTTCTTATTGGTAACCACTTTAAAATTGTGACATAATTTATAGGTAATCACCTCCATGTTTATAATTAAAAGCTAATCCTGCTATTTTTTAGTATTTTATAATTAGATATTCTAATCAAATGATATCAAATGACTTCTCCAAGTAAATAATACTTTGAATACTTACAGTCCTACCTCCTTTTCTCTTTTTCCTTCTCTCACACACACACTCATAGTCAAGCCCTTCTTCCAACTACCCAATGTAATTATATTTAAAATTTTAGATGGTTCAATACTTACTGTTTATGTTATGAGAATTATATAAATATTTGTTTTCTCTGAAGTTGATAATTGTCTCATATTGCTATTTATTTAATTTCTATAAATCTATCAATATCTTATTCCAAACTTTTGCTAGGAGTTAAAATCTTCTCTTCTGGATATATCTAACAGACCAAGTAGACCATCAGTGTTCTACTCTTCTTAAAGACTTCAAGCTCTCTCTTCTGTTTCCTGCTTATCTCTGAAAAGGCAGCTTCAGACCTGGTGAACCATCATTTTCCTGGAATCTATTTTCCCTTTTGTCATGGGGATTCTCATGGTTTCTCTCCTTTTCCTAGGTTTTAATATTTAGACTTCTTGGCTTTACTAACTTGTTTTGATAGAAAATATATTTCAGTAGTTTCTTGAAGAACATCACATAGAAAAATTAATATTTTGCATGTGTGAAAGTGATTCATTTATCCTCATTTTGGTTTTGTATAGAATTCTTGATTGGACTTCATTTTTCTCAGGTTTTCGGTCATTTTTATATTTTCTTCTAGGTTTCATTGTTGCCATTTGATAAGTCCAGTGCCATTCTGTCTTTAGTATGACTTTTTTCTTAAATCCCTGGATGCTTTTAGCTCAGATTTTTCTTGAATTTTTTGAAATCTCTAGAGTGATTTTCCATTGTGGTAAGCACACTGTCCATCAGTTCTTGAAAATTTCTGTCTGTTTTTTTTTTTTTTTTTTTTTAAACATCTTTATTGAAGTATAATTGCCTTACAATAGTGTGTTAGCTTCTGCTTTATAACAAAGTGAATCAGTTATACATATACAATATGTTCCCATTTCTCTTCCCTCTTGCATCTCCCTCCCTCCCACCCTCCCCATCCCACCCCTCTAGGTGGTCACAAAGCACCGAGCTGATCTCCCTGTGCTATGTGGCTGCTTCCCACTAGCTATCTATTTTACATTTGGTAGTGTATATATGTCCATGACACTCTCTTACCCTGCCACATCTCACCCCACCCCCTCCCCATATCCTCAAGTCCATTCTCTAGTAGGTCTGTGTCTTTATTCCCGTCTTGCCACTAGGTTCTTCATGGCCTTTTTTTTTTTTTTTTTTCCCTTAGATTCCGTATATATGTGTTAGCATACTGTATTTGTTTTTCTCTTTCTGACTTACTTCACTCTGTATGACAGACTCTAACTCCATCCACCTCATTACAAATACCTCCATTTCATTTCTTTTTATGGCTGAGTAATATTCCATTGTATATATGTGCCACATCTTCTTTATCCATTCATCTGTCGATGGACATTTAGGTTGCTTCCAGGTCCTGGCTATTGTAAATAGAGCTGCAATGAACATTGTGGTACATGACACTTTTTGACCTATGGTTTTCTCAGGGTATATGCCCAGTAGTGGGATTGCTGGGTCGTATGGTAGTTCTATTTGTAGTTTTTTAAGGAACCTCCATACTGTTCTCCATAGTGGCTGTATCAATTTACATTCCCACCAACAGTGCAAGAGTGTTCCCTTTCCTCCACACCCTCTCCAGCATTTATTGTTTCTAGATTTTTTGATGATGGCCATTCTGACCCGTGTGAGATGATATCTCATTGTAGTTTTGATTTGCATTTCTCTAATGATTAATGATGCTGAGCATTCTTTCATGTGTCTGTAGGCCATCTGTATATCTTCTTTGGAGAAATGTCTATTTAGGTCTTCTGCCCATTTTTGGATTGGGTTGTTCGTTTTTTTGTTATTGAGCTGCATGAGCTGCTTGTAAATCTTGGAGATTAATCCTTTGTCAGTTGCTTCATTTGCAAATATTTTCTCCCATTCTGATGGTTGTCTTTTGGTCTTGTTTATGGTTTCCTTTGCTGTGCAAAAGCTTTTAAGTTTCATTAGGTCCCATTTGTTTATTTGTGTTCTTATTTCCATTTCTCTGGGAGCTGGGTCAAAAAGAATCTTGCTGTGATGTATGTCATAGAGTGTTCTGCCTATGTTTTCCTCTAAGAGTTTAATAGTGTCTGGCCTTACACTTAGGTCTTTAATCCATTTGGAGTTTATTTTTGTGCATGGTGTCAGGGAGTGTTCTAATTTCATACTTTTACATGTACCTGTCCAATTTTCCCAGCACCACTTATTGAAGAGGCTGTCTTTTCTCCACTGTATATGCTTGCCTCCTTTATCAAAGATAAGGTGACCATATGTGTGTGGGTTTATCTCTGGGCTTTCTATCCTGTTCCATTGATCTGTATTTCTGTTTTTGTGCCAGTACCAAACTGTCTTGATTACTGAAGCTTTGTAGTATAGTCTGAAGTCAGGGAGCCTGATTCCCCCAGCTCCATTTTTCGTTCTCAGGATTGCTTTGGCTATTCGGGGTCTTTTGTGTTTCCATACAAATTGTGAAATTTTTTGTTCTAGTTCTGTGAAAAATGCCAGTGGTAGTTTGATAGGGATTGCATTGAATCTGTAGATTGCTTTGGGTAGTAGAGTCATTTTCACAATGTTGATTCTTCCAATCCAGGAACATGGTATATCTCTCCATCTATTTGTATCATCTTTAATTTCTTTCATCAGTGTCTTATAATTTTCTGCATACAGGTCTTTTGTCTCCTTAGGTAGGTTTATTCCTAGATATCTTATTCTTTTTGTTGCAATGGTAAACGGGAGTGTTTTCTTAATTTCACTTTCAGATTTTTCGTCATTAGTGTATAGAAATGCAAGAGATTTCTGTGCATTAATTTTGTATCCTGCTACTTTACCAAATTCATTGATTAGCTCTAGGAGTTTTCTGGTAGCATCTTTAGGATTCCCTATGTATAGTATCATGTCATCTGCAAATAGTGACAGCTTTACTTCTTCTTTTCCGATTTGGATTCCTTTTATTTCTTTGTCTTCTCTGATTGCTGTGGCTAACACTTCCAAAACTATGTTGAATAATAGTGGTGAGAGTGGGCAACCTTGTCTTGTTCCTGATCTTAGTGGAAATGGTTTCAGTTTTTCACCATTGAGGACAATGTTGGCTGTGGGTTTGTCATATATGGCCTTTATTATGTTGAGGAAAGTTCCCTCTATGCCTACTTTCTGCAGGGCTTTTATCATAAATGGGTGTTGAATTTTGTCGAAAGCTTTCTCTGCATCTATTGAGATGATCATATGGTTTTTCTCCTTCAATTTGTTAATATGGTGTATCACATTGATTGATTTGCGTATATTGAAGAATCCTTGCATTCCTGGGATAAACCCCACTTGATCATGGTGTATGATCCTTTTAATGTGCTGTTGGATTCTGTTTGCTAGTATTTTGTTGAGGATTTTTGCATCTATGTTCATCAGTGATATTGGCCTGTAGTTTTCTTTCTTTGTGACATCTTTGTCTGGTTTTGGTATCAGGGTGATGGTGGCCTCGTAGAATGAGTTTGGGAGTGTTCCTCCCTCTGCAATATTTTGGAAGAGTTTGAGAAGGATAGGTGTTAGCTCTTCTCTAAATGTTTGATAGAATTCACCTGTGAAGCCATCTGGTCCTGGGCTTTTGTTTGTTGGAAGGTTTTTAATCACAGTTTCAATTTCAGTGCTTGTGATTGGTCTGTTCATATTTTCTATTTCTTCCTGGTTCAGTCTCGGCAGTTTGTGCATTTCTAAGAATCTGTCCATTTCTTCCAGGTTGTCCATTTTATTGGCATAGAGTTGCTTGTAGTAATCTCTCATGATCTTTTGTATTTCTGCAGTGTCAGTGGTTATTTCTCCTTTTTCATTTCTAATTCTATTGATCTGAGTCTTCTCCCTTTTTCTCTTGATGAGTCTGGCTAATGGTTTATCAATTTTGTTTATCTTCTCAAAGAACCAGCTTTTAGTTTCATTGATTTTTGCTATTGTTTCCTTCATTTCTTTTTCATTTATTTCTGACCTGATCTTTATGATTTCTTTCCTTCTGCTGGCTTTGGGGTTTTTTTGTTCTTCTTTCTCTAATTGCTTTAGGTGCAAGGTTAGGTTGTTTATTCGAGATGTTTCCTGTTTCTTGAGGTAGGCTTGTATTGCTATAAACTTCCCTCTTAGCACTGCTTTTGCTGCGTCCCATAGGTTTTGGGTCGTCGTATCTCCATTGTCATTTATTTCTAGGTATTTTTTGATTTCCCCTTTGATTTCTTCAGTAATCACTTCATTATTAAGTAATGTATTGTGTAGCCTCCATGTGTTTGTATTTTTTACAGATCTTTTCCTGTAATTGATATCTAGTCTCATAGCGTTGTGGTCGGAAAAGATACTTGATACGATTTCAATTTTCTTAAATTTACCAAGGCTTGATTTGTGACCCAAGATATGATCTATCTTGGAGAATGTTCCATGAGCACTTGAGAAAAATGTGTATTCTGTTGTTTTTGGGTGGAATGTCCTATAAATATCAATTAAGTCCATCTTGTTTAATGTATCATTTAAAGCTTGTGTTTCCTTATTTATTTTCATTTTGGATGATCTGTCCATTGGTGAAAGTGGGGTGTTAAAGTCCCCTACTATGATTGTGTTGCTGTCGATTTCCCCTTTTATGGCTGTTAGTACTTGCCTTATGTATTGAGGTGCTCCTATGTTGGGTGCATAAATATTTACAATTGTTATACCTTCCTCTTGGATCGATCCCTTGATCATTATATAGTGTCCTTCTTTGTCTCTTGTAATAGTCTTTATTTTAAAGTCTATTTTGTCTGATATGAGAATTGCTACTCCAGCTTTCTTTTGATTTCCATTTGCATGGAATATCTTTTTCCATCCCCTCACTTTCAGTCTGTATGTGTCTCTAGGTCTGAAGTGGGTCTCTTGTAGACAGCATATATATGGGTCTTGTTTTTGTATCCATTCAGCCAGCCTGTGTCTTTTGGTGGGAGCATTTAATCCATTTACATTCAAGGTAATTATCGATATGTATGTTCCTATTCCCATTTTCTTAAATGTTTTGGGTTTGTTATTGTAGGTGTTTTCCTTCTCTTGTGTTTCTTGCCTAGAGAAGTTCCTTTAGCATTTGTTTTAAAGCTGGTTTGGTAGTGCTGAACTCTCTCAGCTTTTGCTTGTCTGTAAAGGTTTTAATTTCTCCATCACATCTGAATGAGATCCTTGCTGGGTAGAGTAATCTTGGTTGTAGGTTCTTCTCCTTCATCACTTTAAGTATATCCTGCCACTCCCTTCTGGCTTGCAGAGTTTCTGCTGAAAGATCAGATGTTAACCTTATGGGGATTCCCTTGTGTGTTATTTGTTTTTTTTCCCTTGCTGCCTTTAATATGTTTTCCTTATATTTAATTTTTGACAGTTTGATTAATATGTGTCTTGGCGTGTTTCTCCTTGGGTTTATCCTGTATGGGACTCTCTGTGCTTCCAGGACTTGATTAACTATTTCCTTTCCCATATTAGGGAAGTTTTCAACTATAATCTCTTCAAATATTTTCTCAGTCCCTTTCTTTTTCTCTTCTTCTTCTGGAACCCCTATAATTCGAATGTTGGTGCGTTTAATGTTGTCCCAGAGGTCTCTGAGACTGTCCTCAGTTCTTTTCATTCTTTTTTCTTTATCCTGCTCTGCAGTAGTTATTTCCACCATTTTATCTTCCAGGTCACTTATCCTTTCTTCTGCCTCAGTTATTCTGCTATTGATCCCATCTAGAGTATTTTTAATTTCATTTATTGTGTTTTTCATCATTGCTTGATTCCTCTTTAGTTCTTCTACGTCCTTGTTAAATGTTTCTTGCATTTTGTCTATTCTATTTCCAAGATTTTGGATCATCCTTACTATCATTATTCTGAATTCTTTTTCAGGTAGACTACCTATTTCCTCTGCATTTGTTAAGTCTAGTGTGTTTTGACCCTGCTCCTTCATCTGCTGTGTGTTTTTCTGTCGTCTCATTTTGCTTATCTTACTGTGTTTGGGGTCTCCTTATCACAGGTTGCAGGTTTGTAGTTCCCGTTGTTTTTGGTATCTGTCCCCAGTGGCTAAGGTTGGTTCAGTGGGTTGTGTAGACTTCCTGGTGGAGGGAACTAGTGCCTGAGCTCTGGTGGATGAGGCTGGATCTTGTCTTTCTGGTGGGCACGTCCACGTCTGGTGGTGTATTTTGGGGTGTCTGTGGCCTTATTATGACTTTAGGCAGCCTCTCTGCTAATGGATGGGGCTGTGTTCCTGTCTTGCTAGTTGTTTGGCATAGGGTGTTCAGCACTGTAGCTTGCTGGTCATTGAGTGATGCTGGTTCTTGATGTTGAGATGGAGATCTCTGAGAGATTTTTGCCGTTTGGTATTACGTGGAGCTGGGAGGTCTCTTGTGGACCAGTGTCCTGAAGTTGGCTCTCCCACCTCCGAGGTACGGCCCTAATGCCTGGCTGAAGCACCAAGAGCCTTTCGTCCACACGGCTCAGAGTAAAAGGGAGAAAAAATAGAAAGAAAGAAAGGAAGGAAGGAAGGGAGAGAGAGAGAGAGAGAGAGGGAGAGAGAGAGAGAGAGAGGGGGAGAGAGAGAGAGAGGGAGAGAGAGAGGGAGAGAGAGAGAGAGAGAGAGGGAGGGAGGGAGGAAGGGAGGGAGGGAGAGAGAGAGAGAGAGAGGGAGGGAGGGAGGGAGGAAGGGAGGGAGAGAGAGAGAGAGAGAGAGAGAGAGAGAGAAAGAAAGAAAAGAAAGAAAGAAAGAAAGAAAGAAGCTATAATATAGTGAAGTAAAATAAAGCTATTATAAAGCAAAGCTATACAGACAAAATCTCCCCCAGAAGCATATGCATATACACTCACAAAAAAAAAAAAGGAAAAGGGGAAAAATTAATATATCCTGCTCCCAAAGTCCACCTCCTGAATTTGGGATGATTCGTTGTCTATTCAGGTATTCAACAGATGCAGGCACATCAAGTTGTTTGTGGAGTTTTAATCCGCTTCTTCTGAGGCTGCTGGGAGAGATTTCCCCTCCTCTTCTCTGTTCGCACAGCTCCTGGGGATCAGCTTTGGATTTGGTCCCGCCTCTGCGTGTAGGTCGCCTGAGGGCGTCTGTTCCCCGCCCAGACAGGACGGGGTTAAAGGAGCAGCTGCTTCGGGGGCTCTGGCTCACCCAGGCCGCGGGGAGGGAGGGGTACAGAGGAGGCGGGGCGAGCCTGCTTCGTCAGAGGCCGGCGTGACGTTGCAGCAGCCTGAGGCGCGCAGTGCGTTCTCCCGGGGATGTTGTCCCGGGATCACGGCAGCCTGGCGGTGGCGGGCTGCACGGGCTCCCGGGAGGGGCGGTGTGGAGAGTGACCTGTGCTCGCACACAGGCTTTCTGGAGGCGGCAGCAGCAGCCCCAGCGTCTCACGCCTGTCTCTGGGGTCCGCGCTGACCGCCGCGGCTCGCGCCAGTCTCTGGAGTTCGTTTCGGCGGCGCTCTGAATCCCCTCTCCCTGCCCGCCGCGAAACAAAGAGGCAAGAAAAAGTCTCTTGCCTCTTCGGCAGCTGCAGACTTTTTCCCGGTCTCCCTCCCAGCCAGCTGTGGTGCGCCAACCCTTTCAGGCTGTGTTCACGCCGCCAACCCCAGTCCTCTCCCTGCGATCCAACCGAAGCCCGAGCCTCCGCTCCCAGCCCCGCCCACCCCGGCAGGGGAGCAGACAAGCCTCTCGGGTTGGTGAGCGCTGCTCGGCGCCGAGCCTCTGTGCGGGAATCTCTCCGTTTTTCCCTCTGCGCCCCTGTTGCTATGGGATCCGCGCTGTTAGCCGCGGCTCGCGCCCGTCTCTGAAGTTCGTTTAGGCGGCGCTCTGAATCCCCTCTCCTCGCGCACCAGGAAACAGGGAAGAAAAAGTCTCTTGCCTCTTCGGCAGCTGCAGACTTTTTCCCCAGACTCCCTCCCGGCTAGCTGTGGTGCACTAACCCCTTCAGGCTGTGTTCACGCTGCCAACCCCAGTCCTCTCCCTGCGATCCGACCGAAGCCCGAGCCTCAGCTCCCAGCCCCGCCCGCCCCGGCGGCTGAGCAGACAAGCCTCTCGGGCTGGTGAGTGCTGGTCAGCGCCGAGCCTCCGTGCGGGAAGTGCGGGAATCTCTCCGCTTTGCCCTCCGCACCCCTGTGGCTGCGCTCTCCTCCATGGCTCCGAAGCTTCCCCCCTCTGCCACCCGCAGTCTCTGCCCGCGAAGGGGCTCCTAGTGCGTGGAAATCTTTCCTCCTTCACAGCTCCCTCCCACAGGTGCAGGTGCCGTCCCTATTCTTTTGTCTCTGTTATTTCTTTTTTCTTTTGCCCTACCCAAGTACCGGGGGAGTTTCTTGCCTTTTGGGAGGTCTGACGTCTTCTGCCAGCGTTCAGTGGGTGTTCTGTAGGAGCAGTTCCACGTGTAGATGTATTTCTACTGTATCTGTGGGAAGGAAGGTGATCTCCGCGTCTTACTCTTCCGCCATCTTCTCTTCTCTCCTGTCTGTTTAATATACTTGCTGCCTATTTTGTTTGGGGGCTGGCTATGCTCAGAGGCTGAGATTGCCTTTACCAATAGTTTATTTAACGCAGACAGGTTTGCTGTGGGATTTATAATAATTTCACAAGCTAATAGCATATAGGGTAATATCCTTAATAAGATAGTAAAGAAATAAAACATTGCAAACAAATGATAAATTACTTAGGGGAGGGGGTGGGAAGAAGTTCCAGGTAAGGGGCAATGACAAAAATAAAGTCCAAATTAAGTTGAGCTGTACCCTTTATACAAGTTTAGTTTCTCCAGCACAAAAATAAGGGTTCCTTGTTGCTAGAGCATGTTGCTAGGGAAGGAAGGCAACAGGGGTCAGAGGGCAGGCTAGACTGCTCCAGGGATTATCATTCCAGGGACCTGTTTGTGCCATTGCCTATGAGGAGTGCCTCACCCAGGTAGGAACAGTCTTCCTGAGACTGTTGCACAGTTTAACACCACTGCCAACTAAGAGTAGCCTGGCCATGGCAGGAGCAAGTGTCTCAAGATCTTCAGAGAGCTAGATCAGTCAAGGGTAGCTTAGCCCTGCAGGAAACTCTTGGATACCCCTCACAAACTCTCAGTATTTGTGGTGTAAATGTCCCCTCACCATAGTTGCTTCTATATCTGTTTTTATTAGTAAGACCCCAGACGAGCCCCTCAGCACCTGAGCTGCTAAGTGCTTATCAGTGACAACAGATGAGATGATGACATCCTGACCCAGTTTACTTCATTATGTCAAAAAAACTTACGAAAAGAAGGTTTTTTTATTTTTGTCTTTCTCATAAACAGGTGGATTAAGACAACTTAAGTCATAACAAGTGGATTGAAATGATATGAAACCAGTATACAGCACTGTCACTTTCAATGTCACCAGTTTTTATTGTTTACATGTTGCAATGCCTAGACTGAGCCTACAGTTTGACTGTTATTTCTTAGTCATTTCATCTCTCTCATTTTTAATGTTTAATGGTATCACAACCATATCTTTTCAGTTCTTCTGTCTATTTATTTATTTGTAAAGATTTTTTTTTTGGTTGTATGAATGGTCATTTTTATAGTCTTTTGCTCTTATTTCATGATCTTCCTCTGTCTCATGTACTTTACTCCTTTTGTTTGAGGTTTTTATCATTCACTCTTTACTCTCTTTCTTTCAAGTCCCTATTTTCTCTTTATTTATATTGCTCTTCATCTTATATGTTAGTGGCTTTTCCTGGTGACGCTTGGCTATTCATGAATCGTATTAAATTTTGTCTTTACTACTCTACAGGTGTTTTCTCCATAAATAAATCTTTTAATCCCATGTCTAGGGTCATAAACCTGGCTGCTATCTTTATGTAAGTCATTGGTTTCTAGAATTGTGAGACAATACATTTCTGTTGTTTAACAACAATTTTGTGGTTGTTTGCGACAACAACTACAAAAAACTAATACCTGCCTCATGTATCTAGACTTTAGGTTTGTCCCTCTTCAAAATTATGGTTCAATTGATTTAGAAAAAAATGGATTTAACTTTACAATGGTAAAACAAAACCATATTTCTATATGACAAGACAACATACCATAACCTTTCTAAATGAAAAGGTTTAATACAATGAAAATCAAAATCCAATCAAGAATTTACAAAGGATTTTATATTTATTTGAGAGTAAAACTGGGAAGACTAGCTCAAAACATCTGGAATAAGATTAGACCATAAATTTGCTGTAAGGATAGGGATTATGTCTTACCAAAATATCTTCCACATAATATTCTATAAATACTTCTGAGTGAATAAAAAATGTGAAATGGAATAGGCAGCATTCTAAGATGACCTCCAAGATTTCTAACCCCTGATATGTACATTCTGTATAATTTCTTCCCCTTGAGTGTAGGTGGGAGTTGTGAATATGATATGATTTCACTCCTATAATTATTGATTGTAATTTTCTATTATAAGGTAACGTTTACTGGTTCTACAGATTAGGAGCTGATATCTTATGGTGTCTATTATTCAGCCTACTATGGGAAATCTCCACATATTTAAACATAATTCATTGATACTGAGGGCACTACTTAGAAAAAATGTATACTACCATCAAGCAAACTGAGCTTCATATTTCTTTTTGTGTGCCCTTAAAAGAGGTATTGGGTCCTTCCTGAAGAGAGAGTTTTGAAGTCAGAGCTTCTTCTGCTGATCTTGAAAAAAACAAAATGGCACTTTGTGTATGGGCTGTGTGGTTTGGACTTGAGGGCACCCTCTAGGACCTGAGAGCCACCTGACCTACAGTAATCAAAAAAATGGGAACTGAATCTCATAACCATGAGGAACTGGATACTTACCAACAATATATATGAGCTGTGAAATGGATTCCTCCCTAGTCCAGCCACCAGATGAGAATGTAGCTGGCCAAAGCCTTGATTTCAGTGGTGTGAAACCCTCAGCAGGGCACCCAGTTAGGCCATGCCCAAGCATATGTCCCACAGAACTGTGAGATAATAAATTAACCTTCTATGTTTGTGGTAATTTGGGACATGGAATAGAAAACTAATATAAGAAGGGACTTGCCCAAATTGGTATTAAACATACCATAAATGTTCAATAATTAAATAGTTTTTTTTTCTTGCACAAGATTCAATTGGTAGATCAATGGCTCTGATTAGATATCCCAGAAATAGACACAATTTACATATCCAAATTTTATTTGTAAGCAATGTACATTATTAGCTACATCAGAAAGAACATTTATTCCATAAATAACATTGGAACATCTAATTATTTTTAATATGTAAAGAAGTAGCCAATTACATGGCATATTCTAAAATATATTACAGATTGATTAATAATTTACATGAAAGGGATGAATAAAGTAGTGGAAAATCAAGTTGAATATTTTTTCTGATCTGAGAAAAGGGAAACATTTCCCATGCATAATAGCAAATGGAGAACTCCCAAGGAAAATACATGCAATGGTGATACTCTATCTGTTTTGGAAGAAAGTAGAGTACAATAAATAAATCCATTTGACAAACTGCCATCTTTAAATTACTTTAATTCAAAGTTCATGAAATTAGAGATAAAGGCAAATCTATGAAAATATATTTAAAGATATGTATTAAAAACAATACAAATTATGCAGCCTCATTAAAACATGGAAACAATAGAAGGAGCATGTGAAGAACACAGAGGAACCATAGATTATGAGAGAACAAAAGAGCTGGGAGTGGCCCTACTTAATAGTGACCTGGTACTGGAAAGCACCAGATCTATTTAATAGTTATTTTTCTGGGCAAAAAAAATATTAAATGATGTAAAATTGGAGGAATGATGCTTACCTCTACTTGATAACCTATGTGCACAGGCCTGTTACAGAAACTACTCAGGAAGACAATACAAAGCTTATTTAAGTTTCCTCCTCTCTTGTGCCTAAAGGAGAGACGAAAATAAACTAAAATAGACAATTTTCTCTCATCAGATAAGTTTTCCATCAAATTCCTGGAATCCTTTAGGTCATTTCAGAACATGCTAACAATCTATTTCTATTTATTTAACTTTTGCTTTGTTAGCTTTGTTACGAAGTTCTATTTTAACACTAATTCACACAGAACTTAACTTGATACATTGTTCACAGTGTCTACACTTTAATCCCATGCTCTGGGGATAAAACTCCAGTGGTAGATATGTCAGAGATACTGATTATAATTTTAATTTTAATTTTTAATGCACACATGATATCCTTTCTTGTAAATTTCTTGATCTTTACCTGCCCTTGGTCATTTTCTAAGGAGCCCTGGATCCTTTTAGTCATAAAGGCTTTTAAAGATCCCAATCTGGTCACTAGGGTTACTCATTGTTACTGGGTTGTTTTTACTTTTAGGACTTGGTAGTGGGCGAAGCCTGAAAATACTTTTTTTTTTTGAAAGAAAGAAAAATGAATCCTGAGTTCACACTATTTCAAATATAAGATTGTAGGATTTTTTTTCCTGTATTTTATGTTTTATTTCTCTACTATTACTGTTGTCTCAGCCACACTTATTCTGACAGTAACAGTATAGGAATGTACTTTTATTAAATCTAAGAAACTCAAATTTATTTTCCATAGAAATAAAACTCTGTCATTTTATGTAAATAATGTACACATTTTCTTTACAAATAATTAAATTATGTAATCTTATATTGATTCCATTTATAATAGTTTGCATGCTGTTATAATGCATATAGTAAATATGATATTAAATATAATAAGATGAACATACACAGAACTGACACAGATTTATGAACAAACATAACTGACTCTGTAAGCATTGGACTTTATTTATAGGAAGTACAGGGACATATTGAAAATTACCCAAATAGCTTTGTGAAAAATTAAAGCAAAGCCTCAATTAAATAGAGTTGGGAGACTAGAAGGAGGATGCCCTGCAGCAATGACAGAGCCAGACAGGAAGGGAGAAGGAGAAAGACTCTTCTTCCTGGAAAGGACCCAGCCAGTGAAAAGCCATGGACTCTGCTTACTATAGCCCTCCCAACTGACTTTTCCTCTCTGTAAAAGCTTTCTCCTTCCCTTGCTATGTGGGGACTTGCATGTGGCCCTCCACGATTACAGACCCCTAATTGCAGTTCTCTTCTGATCCCGAATGAACTCATCTTTGCTGAAGAAATATCTGGCAGTCTATTTGTTTCAGATCAACAGCTTCAAGCATTCAGCAAGGGAATGGGAAATGTCATTTAGTAAGGGGATGTGAGTAAGTGAAGTTTTTGAAGACAACTTCCACTATGTTTAACTAGGGAGAATTTCTATCTTCACCTGTATCTGAATAATTCCATATTTATTTAAGCCTTCTTTTTAATTCTTATTAGAGTTTAGTAATAATCCTCATACAAGTTTTGTACATTTTGGGTTAAGTTTTTTTTAAGTTTTTGAAGTTTATTTGTAAATGTAAATAGTATCTATGTTTCTATTACGCTTTGTTATTTAGGCAAAGTATGTTTTTATTAAAGTTGATGCATCTGTTTTGAGATTCTTTCTCTTTTCCAATCCATATTTTATACTTTTGTCAAATCAGTCCTTCAAAAATATACTTCAGTCATTCCGTTTATAAAACTATTGAAGATATGATGGAATAAAATGATCTGAGCTCCTGGAAAACATCTCTCCTGATAGTTAATTTCCCTTATTTTTAACCTATGAATTGATATTAAATAGTCTATAAATTAAGTGCTCTAATTTCCATAGATAAAGAAGTTCATCAAAGCAAAGCTTTAATTTCTAATTAATTTCTAATTCTTCTAAAATATTTATCATAATAAAGCCTTGTGGCTCATAGTCTTGGTATAGTAGTGATGGAGGAGCTGGTAAATTTTAGGTGTACAATTTAGTGGTGAACTGATCCATCAGGTTGAAAATGAACAAGTGATCTCATAGTGGCCAAATCCACTTGATTTATACAGTGTAGTGTGGATAATTATATAAAAATTTTAGTGTAGCTTTCTTAGAATAATGATTTATAAATTTCTAATTTTTCATTGCTATTGTTATAGGTCTTTTTTTTTTCATTTTTGTCTATTATATCTTTGGTCAGATAACTCCTTTCACCCTTTAATTACAATCACATTGAGAAGGAGATAAATTAATAAATAAGTGACTAGAAAGATCTTAACTATTTTGTTTATTTGAAATTAGGTTAAACTCCAGAATATTAGTAATACAAAACAGTTTCATTCCCAGATATTTGCCTCTTCCTAGCTAAACGCTTACCAGATAGCGTAGCAATCTGAAAGATTAGGAAGTAAAGAGGCTTCATATTTTTTGTCACCCTTGAATCAGTTTTTCCTGTCTCAGATTACATTTCATATAATAAAAATCCTCCTTCCCTGCATTATGGTACCAATAACGTTATGGTACCAATAAGAAGACCAGTTGGTCTCCTTCCTGGCATTATGGTACCAATATTGTCCAAATGTACCCAAAAGAATGATTATTTTCTTTTTCTCCTTTTTTTCTCTGTGAAATGTTACGTTATTTCTTGAGGATAAGCTCTCATGGCCATTGGCGATCAATATAAAAGTAGTAAAATTCTATCAAATGTCAGTGTTCAATTAACCATGAAGTTTCAGCAAACTCTATTTGCGTCCACATTCTACTTTATATACAGGCTAAAAATTGTGATTCATTTTTTAACACCACATATACAATTGAAAACCAGTAAAAGGTAAGAATAGAAGGCAGAAATGATCAGTTTGAAAGTAAAAATAAATATTTTTACCTATAGGAAGCCATCCTATTTCTTGCTTGAGGGAATTGAATACACTGTAACATAATGTAATCTTTAAAAGCATAATGGCACAGAGACAACTGTGAATACAGTGTGCAAATTCTGACATTGACAAATTGTCCAAGAGTCGATGGAATATAAATAGGGCTGACAAACTTTTCAATTCCATTGATGTTTAGGTACTTTAAAAATCAAACTGCTCAAATCATTTTAATGCTAGTACTTGTGCAAGACTTTTAAAGCCTGTTTAAAAAAAAAAGTCTGAAAACACAATATTGCATTGTGTTATTCTATAAAGTTACCAAGATAGAGTCTAATATAAATCCACCTTTATAAAAATCACTGTTCTAAAAAAACAGAAACGTTGATTTAGTAAGGAAAATAACGGCTACATTTCCTCTTGCACTGAGAAAAAAGTAGCCATCAATCAAGAACTTCCTCACATTTCTGCAACAACACCTACAAATTTATTTGTAAAGATTGCTATCTTTTTATTCCATCTGTTCCTCTCTGTCACTTCCAGAGAACTGTACCCTCTCTGCTCGATTTGTTTGCCTTCTCTAGCACCTTGCATTATCTAATTAATCATCATGTTGTTCCCTTCCTTTTCTATTGGCTCCTTTTCATGAAAAATTAAACTTTTTATTATTCTTTTCTCCTCAAAAAAAAAATTTTGTTTTTCTCACTCCACATTTTTTTCTAAATTTTGTCCATTCCATTATAACATACATGTTTTTTCCCACACTCCACTTCCAACATCACAGGAAGTGTCAGGATTTTCTTTATTTGCAAAATGTGCTTTTAGAATATGGAAATGTCTGAAGATTCTACTAAAGGCTCTGAGTATTCACACGAATATGAAGTGCCTAGAAAATAAAAATATATGCATTTAAAATTATTAATAGTTATATATCACATTTTAATAGAATATAATATATAATTTTTAAATCCCCCCAAATAGAAAAATGGGTGTGTGTATAGCAATAAAAGTAATCGTACCTGCCACATAAAAATATATTTTTAGTGAGAGAGGTAATTTCAGGTTTGGATAAACAGAAAAGATATATATTTCTGGAAGGGAAAGCTAAAAGTTATGAAGATGTCAATTCTCCATAATTAAATTTACAGCTGTAATACACACAAAATCAATATTCCACCAAATCTGTTTTTGAACTTGTCAAAAACTTTCAAAAGTTTATCTTTAAGAAGAAAATAACTGAGTATATAAAAGGAAGTTCAGGAATGTAATTGGAGGAAAAGAACCCTACCTCATATTATTAATTTTAAATTATATTTTAGATTTAAAAGAATACAAGCAATGTGATAATCAGACAAGAATAAATTAATAGATCAAAATTGCAAAACAAAAATGCTTTATTCAATGAAAAATTGAGGCTTTATTAAATAAATACACATGCTGAAAAAGTGATGGATCAGTTAATTCCTAAAGATTCAATTACGTTTTTTGGGAGTGAGGGATTAACACTCAAATATGTATACCCACAGGAAAGTTCTCAATAACTTCTCCTAGATGTCTATCTTGATGACTGTAAGACACCTTAGAATCAACTTATCAAAGTTCACCATCTCTCCACAAAGGAGCTTTTTCTCTAGTGTTCCCTATCAGAGGTAATGTCACCATAATCCTTCAAGATGCTGAAACCAAAATACATTTTAATGATTGACCAGTATATTTTTTGATATAGATATATTTTACTGTGAAAGTTTTTCTTCATCTACTAATGAAAATTCTGCATATATAATACAATTCAAAGGATAAGATGATCAAAATGTTTTGTTGATTGACTGTAGAAGTGATCCTTTCTGATTATGCTTAAAGATGGCTGGCACTCCCTGTCAGCTGTACACTTCTAATAGAGTCAAAACTGTCCACAGTAATTCATAAAGATGCTTAGATGTTTTCTAGGGCAGTATCACCAGATAATATTAGAGTTCATGGTATCATACTACTTTATTCCATATTAAAGGATTTTATCCAATAAATCTACTTGCATTCAACCTATTTTATGAGGTCTTGCTTCAAAAAAATTAGTCCATACAAAAACAGATACTAACATCATTTATGAACAGATTTGTGTATGTATATCTTATTTCTTTCAGTAAGATTAAAATATAAGATATTTTAGTATTACCACTGAATCTCTCACATAGGTCACAGACTCAGATTTAGAAATTCTTTGTTTTGAAACTAAAAAAATACTAAGAATATTGAATGCCTATTATATGTTAGACTGACATATTTCATGTCATTTAAATTTCTCAATAACTGTGAAGTAAAAGTTTTTTCCTATCTATATAAAATAAAGTAATTTAGTCAGTGGAATTAGGCTAAAATTTGAATTAGACTTTAAAGATTGTTTCCACTTTATAAAATAGTTAAGGAAAATAGAAGAGATTACTTTGCTATGCCATTTGTAATGATACTAAAAATATAACTGAGATTAGCTATCTGTCATTCTTCAAATATACATGTTGAAATATGAGAAGGAAGTTGCCACCAAAACTTTAATCCAAGAAATAAGAATATGTAGTGCATGTAAAGAATATAAGTTAGATGATAGCAACTTTGGCAAATGTTGATTTCTGAAAATGACAGTTCAATGTTTTAAATAAAGTCATGCTACAAGTTTCAGCAGTCAGTATCCTAGGTGATGAATTTCTATGAATATAATTAAACAGTATTGTGAATTAATTATGAATGCAATTAAACAGTATTATGGAGTTGTCACCATTTTGGAGTAGTAGAATTTGGTAAGTTTAATTTTGATTAGAGATATACCTTGATAAAATGAAAATTGGAAAGAGAAGAAATATAGAATTAAATAATAAAGAGCAAAGAAGAGTTGGGAGTACAGAAGGGAACTTAAGTACTTACGTTGTCTTAGGCAGTACTGGTGTTTTTATATCTATTGTTTCATTTGATACAAAGAACAATGTAGATTGGTACTTATAAACTTACTTAGATTGGTACTTATAAACATAAACTAAAAATAATATCCAAATCATAAACTGCATTGGATTTTACTTTTCTGTGGATCTTTCCATCTTCTTTCTCTAGATAAAACCAGGGTCTGTATAGATATCCCTGCAGCCTTTGTAAGTGGAGGCCATTCTTTCTCCCATACCTTCTGTATCTCTAGTACATGCTGATGGGTAGGAATCTTCCTGGTTCCCTACTGCCCTTTCCATCAAATGTCTCGTTTTCCTTCTTTTAAAATTTCCACATTTTCGAAGTGTGTGTAGTCAGATTTCATATACTTTATCTTCCCCTTATTGTCATCTAAGAATCTCCCAGTTGTGCTCCTTCATGGATCACTGTCTTCTTCTCTACTCTTTCTCTTATCATTCTTGTCAGATTCAAGACATAGTAGATGATCTCTCCAACACTAAACTCACATACTTGACCATGGCACTTTTAAAGATAATTTCTTCCTCTCCACTCCATCCACTTATACATAGAGTTATAGTCTATATTCTGTCATCACCATACATGCACTACCTCCCAATTTATATGTAATGCTTCCTTTTTCTGATTTTAAACTCCTATAAATCAAGCTCATTTAATACCATACTCTGCTGAACTAATTAACACAATATACATCTCCCTTTATTTTGGTCTTTTTTTAGTTTTCAGTATATGATTCCTTCAAATATTTTGTCAGGTTTATCTCTAAGTGTTTAATAATTCTGATACTGTGTTAAGTGGTATTTTATGTTAATTTCTCTTTCCATTTGTTTGTAGATAGTATATAGAAATGTGCTTGATTTTGGTATTGATCTTACATTCTACTGCTTTGTTAATTTTTAGTAGTAGTAGCTTTTTTATAGATTCTGTCAAGTTTTCTATATGGACAATCATGTTGTCTTCAAATAAAGATATATGTACTTCTTTATATACAATTTTGTAGAACTTTCATTTTCTTGCCTTATTTCCCTAGCTAAAACATTGAGTACAATGTTGGATAGAAGTAGGGAGAATAGACAGATTTGTCTCATTGCTAATCTAAGGGGTTAAACACTCATTCTTTAAAAATTTAACAATTAACAAAATTAACAAAAAGTAATTTAACAAAACTGCTAGTTCTCTGAGAGACTTTTTTAAAAAAATTAGAAGTGGATATTGGATTTTATCAAATGCTTTTTCTAAGCTTTTGACAAAATTCAACACCCATTTACAATAAAAACTCTCCAGAAAGTGGGTATGGAGGCAACCTACCTCAACATAATAAAGGCCATATACGACAAACCCACAGGAAACATCATTCTCAGTGATGAAAAAAAGATCAGGAACAAGACAAGGATGTCCACTCTTACCACTATTATTCAACATAGTTTTGGAAGTCCTAGCCATGGCAATCAGAGAAGGAAAAGAAATAAAAGGAATCCAAATTGGAAAAGAAGAGGTAAAACTGTCACTGTTTGCAGATGACATGATACTATACATAGAAAATTATAAAGATGCCACCAGAAAACTAATAGAGGTAATCAATGAATTTGGTAAAGTTGTAGGATACAAAATTAATGCACAGAAATCTCTTGCATTCATATACACTAACAATGAATAAAATTAATGCACAGAAATCTCTTGCATTCATATACACTAACAAGAAAGAGAAATTAAGGAAACAATCCCATTTACCATCGCAACAAAAAGAATAAAATACCTAGGAATAAACCTACCTAAGGAGACAAAGGACCTGTACTCAGAAAACTATAGGATACTGATGAAAGAAATCAAAGACAACACAAACAGATGGAGAGAAATACCATGTTCTTGGATTGGAAGAATCAGTATTGTGAAAATGACTGTACTGCCCAAAGCAATCTATAGATTCAGTGCAATCCCTAACAAATTACCAATGACATTTTTCACAGAATTAGAACAAAAAAATTTACAATTTGTATGGAAACACAAAAGACCCCGAATAACCAAAGCAATCTTGAAACACAAAAATGGAGCTGAAGGTATCAGGCTCCCTGACTTCAGACTATACTACAAAGCTACAGTAATCAAGACAGTATGGTACTGGCATAAAAACAGACATATAGATCAATGGAACAGGATAGAAACCCCAGAAATAAGCCCACACACCTATGGTCACCTAATCTTTGACAAAGGAGGCAAGAATATACAATGGAGAAAAGACAGTCTCTTCAATAAGTGGTGCTGGGAAAACTGGACAGCTGCATGTAAAAGAATGAAATTAGAACACTGCCTAACACCATCCACAAAAATAAACTCAAAATGGATTCGAGACCTAAATGTAAGACCGGACACTATAAAACTCTTAGAGGAACACATAGGAAGAACACTCTTTGACATAAATCGCAGCAAGATCTTTTTTGACCCACCTCCTAGAGTAATGAAAATAAAAACAAAAATATATGGGGCCTAATGAAACTTAAAAGCTTTTGCACAGCAAAGAAAACCACAAACGAGATGACAAGACCACCCTCAGAATGGGAGAAAATATTTGCAAACGAAGCAACTGACAAAGGATTAATCTCCAAAATATACAAACAACGCATGCAGCTCAATATCAAAAAAAACAAACAACCCAATCCAAAAATGGGCAGAAGACCTAAATAGACATTTCTCCAAAGAAAACAAACAAATGGCCAACAATCACATGAAAAGATGCTCAACATTACTAATTATTAGAGAGATGCAAATCAAAACTACAATGAGGTATCACCTCACACCAGTCAGAATGGCCATCGTTAAAAATATCTACAAACAGTAAATGCTGGAGAGGATGTGGGGAAAAGGGAACCCTCTTGCAGTGTTGGTGGGAATGTAAATTGGTACAGCCACTATGGAGAACAGTATGGAGGTTCCTTAAAAAACTAAAACTAGAACTACCATATGACCCAGCAATCCCAGTTCTGGGCATATACCTGGACAAAACCATAGTTCAAAAAATACATGCACCCCAGTGTTCATTGCAGCACTATTTACAATAGCCAGGACGTGGAAGCAACCTAAATGTCCAACAACAGAGGAGTGGATAAAGACGATGCGGTGCATATATACAATGGAATATTACTGAGCCCTAAAAAGGAATGAAATAGTGCCATTTGCAGAGACGTGGATAGACCTAAAGACTGTCATACAGAGTGAAGTAAGTCAGAAAGAGAAAAACAAATATCGCATGATATTGCTTATATGTGGAATCTAGAAGAATGGTACAGATGAACTTACTTGCAAAGCATATATAGAGACATCGATGTAGAGAATAAACTTACAGATACCAAGGTGGGAAGGGGGTGTGGGATGAATTGGGAGTTTGGGATTGACATATATACACTACTATGTATAAAATAGATAACTAATGAGAACCTACTGTACCGCACAGGGAAGCCTACTCAGTGCTCTTTGGTGACCTAAATGGGAAGGAAATCTAAAAAAGAGTGGATATATATGTATGTATAACTGATTCACTTTGCTGTAAGGCAGAAACTAACACAACATTGTAAAGCAATTATACTCTAGTAAAAATTAATTAAAAGCGTTTTCTGTGTCTACTGGGATTTCATACATTTTGCCTGTTTATTTTGTTAATATAATAAATTATACTGTTATATTTGAATGTTAAAGCAGCTTGGAAAGTATTTGGCCACTGCTTCTTCAAGTAATTTTTCTTTCTCCATCTCTTTCTCCTATCCTTTGGGGACTCATACAGGTTACACTGTTTAAAATTGCCACACAGTTCACTGATTCTCTATTTTTTGCAGTTATCTTTTCTCTGTGATTTTATTTTGGATAGTTTCTACGGTTACATCTTCAAGTTCTGCCATGTCTAATCTGCTATTAATCCTATATAGTGCGTATTTTAAAATTCTCTTTCTGTTTCTCTAATCTCATGCACTGTGGTTTTCATCTCTAGAAGATTAATTTGGTTCCTTTTTTGTCTTATATATTACAACTTAACTTTTTAAATACATGAAAAAACAGTTCTCAGTGTTCTGTTTATTTGTTTTTATGTCCCTGTATACTAATTCTAACATCTCTGTCAGTTCTAGGTTAATTTTGATTGACTTAACTTTTCATTACGGGCTCTGTTTCCTTGCACCTTTGCATGCTTGGTACTTTTGTAATTGGGTATCAGACATTGTAAATTTTACTTTGTTGAGTGATGAATAATTTATATTCCTATAGACAGTTTTGAACTTTGTTTTAGAATACTAAGTTACTTGGAAATAGTTTGAACCTTCAAAGTCTTCATTTTAAGATTTGTTATGTGGGACCAAAGAGATTTTCAGTCTAGTCTTACCCCACTACTGATGTAAGGCCTTCATTAGTAGTCTACCCACTGCCTCATGAATAATGAGGTTTTCCAGTCCAGCTGGTGGGAAAAGCCACAATTTTCACTTTTGTGTGCACTGAGGTACTGTTACCTCTATTCCCTTTGATGCTTCTTTCCTCTGTCTTGGGTAGTTCCCTCACATGTATTCATTGGTCATTATTCACCTGAATACTTGAGAGAAACTCACTAAAGATCTCCAGAGTTTACTGGTTGTGCAGCTCTTTTCTCTTCAGTACTCTTTCCTGCAAACTCCTGGTCTTCTCAGACTCTTGGGTTTGTATCCTCAAGTTATAGAGTTCTCTGGGCTCCACCAAGATTTCCTTTTCTGGAGCCATGGCCTGAAATCTCTTTCAGAGAAGAAAGTTGTAGCAATCATAAGGCTTACCTAATTTGTTTCTCATCTCACAAGGATCACTATTCTTTATTGTCTATTATCTACTGTTTTGCCAACCTGTTTTTGTTGTTTGCCTGTGTTTTGGTTGTTTCAAACAGAAGAGTCAATCCAGTCCTTGTTAGTGCATCTTGGCCAGAAGTGAAGATCCTCAGGTTGACTTGTTTGATTTTTATACCACAAAATACACCATACTTTCTAAATTTATACCTTCACTGTTACTTTTTTCCATTGCAGTAGAAAAAATATTCTTGCTTCTATATGAAATAAACTCTTCCACTTATATCCTAAATCTAATTCTTTTCAACCCATCTCCTGAAACTACCCTTTCTCTTTTATATTATCAATTTTGTCTTCTACTGAAATGGTAAGCAAACCTTTTTTTTTTTTTTGGAAAGAGTCAGATATTAAATATTTTGGGCTTTACAGTCCATATAGTCACTGTTGCGACTATTTAACTCTGCTAAGCAGCCATATGTAGTATGTAAGTGAATGGGCATGACTGTGCTCCAATACATTTTATTGACAAAATACAAATGGTGGTGTTAATTTGGTCTGTGGGTCATAGTTTTACAGCCCCTACTCTTCTGGATCATTCCCCTGCTATAATCATCTTCAGCATAAACACAATAGCAGCATCCATCCATTCTGCTTGTCTTCTTTTTATCTTCTAGTTTTCCTATAATGCATTCTAATTGATCTTTGACTTTCAAAATTGCTAAAGATAGCTTTAATCAAAATCACCCACAATATACAATTATCTTCATCTTACATTATCTTCATCTTACACTTACAATTATCTTACATCTTACACTAGTCTGTGTACCACAGACTAGTTCTTGAACCATTTTTTATGTTCTTGGTTTCAACCACATCATTTGATTTTCTTATTATCTAGTTAGCTTTTTGTTACCAACTTTATTTCATGACCCCTTCCTTTCTCATAAAACTATAAATGATGATACACTCCCAAGGTCATTTTTCTTCTATATTATCTCTCCCTTTTCAGACTTCATCTAATTTTATAACTTTTAAAATTATCTATTTTATAATTCCTCCTCCTAAATTTAAAGCTCTTATAGCACATCTTAGAGCTCAAGACTCTTCTAGTCAATCTATTTGACATCCCCATATTTGTGTTTAGTAGACATTTCTTAGCTGAACTTATCATAACCAAAACATAATTCTTAATATATCCTCCTAAATCTATTTATCTTAAATACTTTCCCACATCTCTAAATGGTACATGTTAACACAAATGCTCAAATCTACCCAATGAATCATTACAGATTATATTTTCTTTCACATCTAACAGCCAATCCATTTATAAATCCTGTTGACTCTGCCCTCAGTATACTTTCTGTATCTGACCATCATTTACACCCTTTCCTGCCAAAACTCTTGTCTAAGCAACTAACATATCTCTTGTGGAGTGCAACACCTCCATTCTCTCTGACCTTCCCTCTGCCTATTGCCACAGCAGCCAGGCAATGTTTTATGTTTTATCTTTATAAAACATAAATCATATTATGTGACTCCCATATTCTAAACACACCAATATCTTTTAATCACACTGAAATAAACATCTCGTCTCCTTCCCAAGGCCTAAGAGATTATATGATCTGTTTCCTAGCAATCTCTTTGACCTCATTTATTACCACTATCCACTTGATCACTCTTGTCCACATATTTGGCCTTCTTACTAGTTTTTAAACATGCCAAGCACACTCTACCTTCAGGAAGCTTATACTTCCTGGTTTCAGTGCCTGTCACTTCCACCAGGGCAAGGCTTAACTTCATTCAGGCAGAATTGGCACCCTTCTTGAGAAAGGAAAAATAATTTAAAAATTTCCCATAAACTTATCTTGCTCTTATGAATAAGAATTTTTAAATTCCCAATTCACCTCAAAACTCAACTAACTTTACAGAATATGCCTCATTTTCCCTGGCCTTGCTCCTCTGAGAGGCTGCAGTTTCTTCCACAGATATTCTCTATGCTAGTACTATGCTCTAATTTCTTCATAAAATACTTCAGAAATATCTTTTGTTTGCATTTGAATTTATGCTTATTATCATATCTACTGCTGATGCTCCTGCACCCCTAGAATATAAGCTCCTTAAAAGCAAGAATTTAATGTCTTGTTTATTTTTGTATCACAAGAGTGTGCAAATTGCTTGGAATATATTAGACATTCAGTAAATATTTGTTGTATAATCAATGCAAATCAAACTTTTAATCATCAATATCAGCATTTTAATGAGGTATTAAAAATAAAATCATGCATAATATCCTCAACAGGCAAAGGTTAAAATCATATATAACGTAAATATATGAAGGAACCGGTAAGATGAAGGTATGTTTTTTTTTAAAGATATGGATAAATAGTCAAGACAATAAATGTTTTTTAAATATGCATTTGAAAGAAAATCTAGGGAAAGTGAGGTACAAAAAGCGATGGCCTCATTTAAAAAAGGATTTTCATATGTCCTAGCTAATAAGCACTAAATGTGCCGTGTATATGAATGAAGAGGCAGATTTTAATAGGATAAGTAAAGTTAATGAGGTAAAGAAAAACACAAAGGACACATTATGGCACTTGAAAAATAGAGTACTAAGGAAAAGCATGCCAAATGAGTTGAATCAGGAGAACACACTATAAAAAATAAAGCAACGAACATCCAAACAAAAAATCATTTGAAAATAGTTTACACACATTCTTCCAAAATTGATGCATGTTAGTATTTGTACTAACATGACAATGTCTATGAGATTTTTAATGTTCATGTTTTTTCTTCTCCTAAAATATGGTTCCTATTATAGAAATTAATATTAATCTAAATTTACTTCTTCCCGTATGTCAGTGAATGAAGAAAAATAACAATTGTCACACAATCATCAAAAAATATTCTGTAACCAAAAAAATTCTCTAACCAAAGGAATAAATGATAGATATGGTATATCTCCAGTACAACTTCGTTGATAATTCATTTTCCACACACCTCTGGGTGCTACTATATCTTTTAATAGCCTCTCTAGTACATTCTTTGTAGTGTGTTTTGGACTAAAACACTGACATAGAGGAATAATGCTGAGGGGAAAAATAGGACAGCTCAGTCCTTAGTGAATGATTCAAAGAATAATTGAATCATTTTTCTTTCTAGGGAAACGAGTTTTGTTTGTACTGCTCCACGTTTTTATTATCATAAATAAGGCTTACGTTTTCTGTGAGAGAACTTGTCTTATTCTGACAAATACCCACTGAAAGTATATAGGAAAGCATAGGAGATATAATAATTTTATAGAGGAAAAAAATACAGTGAAACTGATATATGTTCCTTTAGCAGATATCTGATCCCTGAGAGTATCATTCAAACCATTTGGTCCTGCAGAAAACCCATAGTCTTCATAAATCTTTCCTGTATAAGGAACTATTCAACTTCTTTTACCATGCTTAACAGAGTCGTTAAATTACTTCTCATCATTTCTTAGTCCTTAGAGATGAGAATTATGTGGAGTTAGTGGATTTTCTACAAGTGCTTTTATTGTTTTCTAAGTCAGGCCAGGATAATGTTTGTTTCTACTCTCTAGTTCAATGCCCCTGGTTTTCCTTCTTTGTCCTTTTCTTGGGTTTCACATTGTCCTCCTTTCAGATATTGGCATTTGACTCTTTATAATCTCATATGCTGAATGACTGCCAAATACTTTAAAGTATCAGGAACTATTAAAGTTTTATAAGCCAGTTTTGGATTTGGAAAAATGACAGTGTTATGCTGCAAAAGGGAAATAAATATAGAGAAGAGAGGTAGAGAAAAACTGGCAGGACTGAAAGATAGAATTTGATGTGGGGACAGTGAGGAATAGAACACTCAGTGATATTAGGGAAAAAAGGAGACAAAAAATAAAAAATAATGAAAAACTGTGCAAGAAGGGGGCAGGACCAGGAAAAATAAGGCATTTGAAAAATAAAGTAATTTGAGTTTAGAAATGAATTGGAAATTTTAAAAAATTCCAAGTAAGTAGTCTAAGGTGCTAAAAAGTTTATGAGAAATTCAGAAGTTATTTCCCCTTTCACAAGAAGGATGCAAACTCTGATCTTTCGTTTATTTGAGGGAATAAACAATGGCAAGAAGAAAACAATGGCAAGAAAACAGTTGTCAATTTTCTGGAGAACGTTGAATACATCAGGTTCAAGAATTTTCAGAGAACTTTTCTGTCAAACAATAAAATGTTATGAATTTTTACAGAAGCTAAAAACAACTAGAAATGAGGGGGTATGATTACTCAGTTGTCAGATAATAGCACTGAGAGATAGTGTGTGATACACATACAAGATATTTTATATAAAGCTAGGAGCATCCGGAATGAGAAAAGAATGGTCTAAATGTGCAATGGGAGAAAGGCATCCATGTGCCCGTCGCTAGGGTCCGTGGTATGAGAACTGTGTGAAGAAAAATAACCATCACTATGTGGGAAGCAGAGTTTGTGGAGGGAAGCCAGATTTTTATTAGAGCATGAATGTGAAGGGTAGGTTCAGAAAAGAAGATCAGGATATAGGAGGTTATTCTGATAAGGTATATTTCAAGAGTGTCATGAAAGATTTTGATGAATTAGAAAGTGATGGAACGGGAATTACAGGGACATGCATATAAGAGTGAGAGACATAGCAGTTAATCTGGGAAACTGAGGGTTCTTGTGTCAACCAATATAAAGAGGAATAAAGGACATAATAAGATTAGTTGTAGTGAGTTCAAGACTGGTAGGGTGGTGAGGTTGTGTTAAATGGCAGGAGTGGCAGGCTTTTGATTCTTGCCCTTCATCCTTGATGATGAGATTACAAGGTCTGGGAGGCATAGTCTTAGGCATAGTTTGCTGTACCACTTTGACTTTTGGGAGAATTGAGACTTATGGGAAACAGTGTGTTATAGTGTGAGGCCCCCTCTTCACCATTGGTGATGGGAAGATGGCCTAAAGGAAGTGTGACCTTTAGTCCCAGAGCCCAAGCTCACATTTGACCTCTGAGGCTGCGGCTGAGACTCTTTCAAACTAAATATTTTCTAAATATGGAAATGGGAATTGGTTTTTAAACTTGTGAAGATTTTATGGATTCTTCATAAGTGTAATAATGTAGCTGTCCTGGTAGAGATCAAAGATAGCCATTGATGTGGGGTAACAGTGGTTCAAAATTTAAACTGCCCACTTATCCTCCTCCTGTGGATGAAATACATGTATTCAGGAAAGTCAATTCAGTACCCCTCTTTTTTTTTTTTTTTCTTTTACTATTGCAAAGGTAAAGTAAGGGAGCATATAATCACTAATCCTGGGATTAGGATTTCATTACTTGCCAAAGTCTCCAATACCATGAGGATACAAAGCCAGTAGGCAGTAAGAACTTTGCATAAGCAGCCTAAGATTCTTCTAGAAAGAGAGGAACCTCATACCCTAGGTACTTCCTGAGTTTCAAGTCAAGGAGACAGGGTGGCCTGGAGATTGTCCTATCCTAGATCTCATGGCTGGGAAGAGAAAATAAAATAACATGACTTGGGGGGGATAAAAATCTGGGTTGATGTCATGGTTTCAAGTAGATAAGGCATGAAGATTCTTGGTAAGGGCTGACACCATCAGTTTACTACTTATAGGTGGAAGGTCTTTGGGACCCAGACATCATTTTACAGTGTGATGTGCTGTGCTCTGTCAGAACTGTAACTTAAGAGCCTGAGTGTGTCACACCACTCAGGTGTGGCAGTACATAGAATTGGACCTGGCATGGTCACTGAGTGGACGAGCACCCCTGGAATTGTATAAGACCATAACAGATGCAAAGTCCACAGAAGAGGGTTCATATCCCTCTTGTTGGGAAACATTTCTCCTCCAGATGACAGACCTTCCCTGCTCCCAGACGCTTTAGTGTAAATGAGTCTAAATTTCCTGGATAATTAAAGAATGGTTTTTAGAAGAGAAGAATGTTAACAAGGTATTTTGTGGACTCCTGTGACTAAAAATATATGATTGGAAGGGATGTAACTATGTTCTATGCTGACTTCATGAGGCAGTACATATTTGAGTAAAGTTCTTAAAAATTCATCAATTTATTACTAAAAGTTATGCTTAATCACTTGTGTGTTTTATTCTTCTACTTAAAGTGTCCATTGCTGATTCAACTTTGGGCTCTTACTGTCTGACACGGGGACAAACACCTACAAGGCCATTAATTAAAATTTGTTGAATGGGTTCAAAGGCTACAGCTCTCTTTTTTTTAAAGAAGGTTCAACTTTTTATTTATTTATTTATTTTGGCTGTGTTGGGTCTTTGTTTCTGTGTGAGGGCTTTCTCCAGTTGCGGCGAGCTGGGGCCACTCTTCATTGCGGTGCGCAGGCCTCTCACTGTCGCGGCCTCTCCCGTTGCGGAGCACAGGCTCCAGACGCGCAGGCTCAGTAATTGTGGCTCACAAGCTTAGTTGTTTTGCGGCATGTGGGATCTTCCCAGACCAGGGCTCGAACCCGTGTCCCCTGCATTGGCAGGCAGATTCTTAACCACGGTGCCACCAGGGAAGCCCCTACAGCTCTCTTGATTCTCACTTATATTCAGCCAGTGGTGTCCAGAATATAGCACTCTTACAGAGAACTAGCTCTTAGGTATTTAAAGAAGCAACCACATGCTAAGTTAGAATTAGCCTTTTCAAGAAATTAAGTCATAATTGAATTCATAAATTAATAAATAGATATTTAAGTTTACAGAAACATAAATAAACATTTTTGTTTTGTTATAACTTGGCACTCTAATTTGAAAACAATTAATAGATAGGAAGATTTATGCCCAGCAGGTGGCCAATATATATTTTATTAGAAACTTCATGAATATCTTGCTTCTGAAGTTCTTCCAGTATTATTTTAATTGCTAAATGGATAATTTAAGCTTATGATAAAGTAATGGGATTTATGACTATCTAAAGTAAATAAAGTAACTCAATGCGCCACAGTAAGAAAACAAACAACTCAATTAAATAATGAGCAAAAGACATAAACAGACACCTCACCAAAGATGGCAAATAAGAATATGAAAAGATACTCCCCATCATATGTCATTAGGAGACTGCAGATTAAAACAGCGAGATATCATTACACATCTATTAGAGTGACTAAAATTCAAAACACTAGCAACACTAAATTCTGACAAGGATGTGGAGCAACAAGAACGCTGATTCATTGCTGGTGTCCACAGAAAACATGCATACAAATGTTTATTGAGGCTTTATTCATAATTGCCAAAAGTTGGAAGCAAAAGATGTCCTTCAATAGGTGACTGCTCAAACAAACCATGGTATATACATAAAAAGGACTATTTTTCAGCAAAAAAAAAAAAAGAAATGAACTATCAAGCAACAAAAAAGAACCTTAAATTCATATTGCTAATTGAAAGAAGCCAATCTGAAAAGGCTATGTACTCTACGATTCCAACTATATGATATTTTAGAAAATGAAAAACTATGGAAACAGTAAAAAGATTAGTGGTTCCCAGGGACTGAGAAACGGGAGGAGGGGGAAAAGATAGGTGAATCACAGGGTATCTTTAGGGCAGTGAAACTATTCTATATGACACTAATGAGAGATACATGCCATTATACATTTGTAAAAACCCACTGAACTACACAAAGAGTTGAACTCTAAACTAGGGACTTAGGTAGTAATAACTTATTAATTGTTGCAAATGTGCCATGCTAATGTAAGATGTTAACAATAGGAGAAACTGTATATGGGAATTCTTATAGAATTAAAAAAAAAAAAAAAGCTGAATGAAGTCACTTTCTGCCCTTTAGAAATTAGTGTTAGTTGCAGTGAGTGGAGAATTACTGTTTTTATCACAGCACACATGTCAGAGGCCCATGTTGGTTTCATTGAGCTCCCATATAAGCTCTAAAACTGACGAGTTGAAAAAGACAAAAAAAAATGGACCCACCATATGACCCAGCAATCCCACTACTGGGCATATACCCTGAGAAAACCATAATTCAAAAAGAGTCATATACTACAATGTTCATTGCAGCTCTGTTTACAATAGCCAGGATATGGAAGCAACCTAAGTGTCCATTGACACATGAATGGATAAAGAGATGTAGCCCATATATACAATGGAATATTAGCCATAAAAATAAACAAAATTGAGTTATTTGTAGTGAGGTGGATGGACCTAGAGTCTGTCATACAGAGTGAAGTAAGTCAGAAAGAGAAAAACAAATACCATATGCTAATACATATATATGGAATCTAAAAAAAAAAAAAAGGTTCTGAAGAACCTAGAGGCAGGACAGGAATAAAGACACAGACGTAGAGAATGGACTTGAGGACACAGGGAGGGGGAAGGGTAAGCTGAGACGAAGTGAGAGAGTGGCATGGACATATATACACTACCAAATGTAAAATAAATAGCTAGTGGGAAGCAGCCACATAGCACAGGGAGATCAGCTCAGTGCTTTGTGACCACCTAGAGGGGTGGGATAGGGAGGGTGGGAGGGAGACACAAGAGGGAGGAGATATGGGGATATATGTATATGTATAGCTGATTCACTTTGTTATAGAGCAGAAACGAACACACCATTGTAAAGCAATTATACTCCAATAAAGATGTTATAAAAAAAGTATGCAAAATAAATGCAACTTTATTTTTTAATTCTGAAAAATAAAATGATGGAGGGTAAACATGGTCTGGATAATAGTCAACATTCCACTGACATACAGACACTTTGGAAAGCATATTTTTCTGTCCAGTGGTTTTCTGTACCCCCTAGAGTCCAAGAATGATTCTCTCCCCTAGTGTGATTAAAACAGTTTACCATAGAGCTGGCTGTTGAGTGCTTTTCCTGAACTAAAAGGTAGAACTGAAATAATTACTTAAAAGGGGAAGCCATATTTACCTGAATAGTTCTGTAATTGTGAAACAGAAAATGACTCAAATTACCCAGGTGATATTAGTACTTTAGTTCAGGCTAGTTTTGTACATTTAGTATTGTGTGTGGGGGTGCATGTGTATGTGCTAGAGACCAAGGAGTTACGCCCAAATCTAGGAGACCTTCCAGGAATAATATTGATAATGGAACTGAACAGAATTTTAGAAATATAGTCTTATAAATGGAAGTAATTGAGGAAAAAGGAAGGAGATACAGAGATAATATGTAATAAGTGTAATATATAAATAATATGTAATATATAGTATATCAATGTGTAGGATATATATTCTATATATTACAGATAACAATATAAATATAAAATATTATAAATTATGGTATATAATAATATATTCTATTTTATATCAGTATATAAATGTGTGTATATAATATGGCATATATGATATGCTTCATGTCCATGATCTCTTTCTATCACTGCAGGGATATTTGCTAGGAGAAAGTCTAGAATAATTGCTCTTGTCCCCAACCATCTTCCAGTCCTACTGCTGCAAACAGTTAATGTGCAAATATCATATATAATTTGCAATTATTAGGCTTTCTTTTTAACATTCTACAATTTGATACTTTATTGAGGGGTTCTGTCTTCCTGTCTTAATAGTTACAATTTTCACTATTCATTTGGTTTCTTGGAATCCATTCCCTATGACCATAGAAGGACATCTTGTAGAGAGCTCAACAATTCTGAGTCATTGATTTGAATATCACTAAATTTCCCAGACTTTTTGAATGAACTGTAAACCAGCTTTCTCCATATTTCATTTTTGCAATTAGCTACCTCAAATGCTCTTTCAGGTAGGTGAGATCTATATTGTAAATTCATGAAGCCATAAGTAAATTTTAATGGAACGTTTTATTGACCTTCGTTGCCAGGATATAAAAATTGCTAATCGTTATTTTTTTCTGTTGTTACAAAAATTCCTCTCAACTTCTACTCTTACTGTGAACTTTTAATAGAGTAAACTATAAATGCTTTGAGTATGATGGTCACACATTCTTAGCTTTACATACTGTTCTCTCTGGGCCTGATACTCTTTTATACATTGTCGACTTACAAGATAATTTTGTTAAATTATTAAAATTTTAATACAGTGAATTTTAAACAGTGAGGAAAAGTATAGATGTGGTTATATAAATTCATATATGTAATTATACATGCAAAGAGAACAATCTATTTACCTAGTCAGAATCCTGCTGTGAAAAACCATTAATGTTTAACAAATATTTTTACTGTCTAAAGCCTAACTGCTGGAGAAATGCTATTAATCATATAAACACTATTTATGATAAAACATTACTCATCTTGTTTGATGAAAGTGTAGAGTTTTTGACAGTCTCCAGAGTGTCATCTGATTACGATCCTCACTCAAATCCAGCAAATATCGACATCCATGTTTCAAGAACATGCAGCTCCTACTTACTGACACATTCTTTATAACTTTAACAGAAACATAAGAGAGGAGACAGTCGTAGGTGTCTGTGACAAAAACAATCATTTTAGAGATAGATCAGCAACATTTTCTGTAAAACAATGCATTTTTGTCTAAGTTAAGAAAGAAGTCATTTGGGCTTCTCTTTCCTTATAAATTGTACCCCTACAGAAAAACAAAAGCAAAAAATGTTCCCTGGGGCTTCCCTGGTGGCACAGTGGTTGAGAGTCTGCCTGCCAGTGCAGGGGACACGGGTTCGAGCCCTGGTCTGGGAAAATCCCACATGCCTCGAAACAACTAAGCCTGTGAGCCACAATTACTGAGCCTGCGCGTCTGGAGCCTGTGCTCCGCAACAAGAGAGGCCGCGATAGTGAGAGGCCCGCGCGCCGCGATGAAGAGTGGCCCCCGCTTGCCGCAACTAGAGAAAGCCCTCGCACAGAAACGAAGACCCAACACAGCCATAAATAAATAAATAAAAAATTAAAATAGCTTTACCTTAAAAAAAAAAAAAAGAGTTCCCTGAATTCATTAGAGCAGAAATCATGGAGAAATTTGAAGAAGCACATGAATTCCTTTCTAAATGTTACCCAAAGAAATAATAATGTTAATTTAAGGGAAAAATTAGAGATTGTAGCAATAGTTTATATTCAGTACAACCTATAATTTTTCTTTTGTTGACAAGCCAGAGTAAAAAGCATATTTTTTTTCCTAAAATACTCCAATGTGGAGAAAGGATTTTTTTTTTCAGCTTTACTGAGGTATAATTGATAAATAAAATTGTAAGATATCTGAAGTATACATTGTAATGATTTGATATATGTTGTATATATTGTGAAAGATTTTTTTCCCATCTAGTTAATTAACATATCCATCACCTCACATATTTATCTTTTTTGTGTATGTGTGAGAACATATAAGTTGTACTCTCTTAGCAAATTTCAGTTATATAGTACAGTGTTATCAACTATAGTCACTGTGTTGTACATTAGATCCTCAGACCTTATTCATCTTAAAGCATAAAATTTGTACAAGTCACATTTAATATGCATGCTTTATCCAGCATTGAAGCAGAGAGTTACTAGGCCTAGAATAATTTCTGTAGGTCAATCTTTAAAATTCACCTATTCTAGATTGCCCTGATTTGCTTTAATTTGGCACATACTTTGTAACAACCAGTGTATCCATGACAATGTTTTATGTACTCTGTGTTTGAATATAAAAAACTGAAGGCAGGAACTTCCCTCGTTGCGCAGTGGTTAAGAATCCACCTCCCGATGCAGGGGACACAGGTTTGAGTGCTGGTCCGGGAAGCTCCCATGTGCCACGGAGCAACTAAGCCCGTGCGCCACATCTACTGAGCCTGCGCGCCTAGAGCCTGTGCTCTGCAACAAGAGAAGCCACTGCAATGAGAAGCCCACTCACCACAACAAAGAGTAGCCCCCGCTCGCTGCAACTAGAGAAAGCCCGTGTGCAGCAACGAAGACCCAACACAGCCAAAAATAAAATAAGTAAATAAATAATTTTAAAAAAAAAGTTGCTGCTTTAAAAAAAAAAAAGAAAAATCTGAAGGCATTAAACCCCACTACTGGATGGAGACACAGATAACTGATTACTTATGCTGTAAACCATTGGTTGGCAAACAGTTTTTTGAGAAGTACAGATAAAAAGTGTTTAGGGTTTGTGAGCCATATTTTCTTTGCCACAGCTATCCAACTCCACTGTTGTAGTGTAAAAACAATAAAAAGGGAATATGTGTGGCTGTGTCCCAATAAAACTTTATTAATGGACACTGAAATTTGAATTTCATATAATTTTTATGATTCATAAATATCTATCTCCTTTTGATTCATTTTCAACTATTTACTATTCTCAGCTTGCGAGTATATACGCAGGTGATGCCTTGGATTTGATCCTCAGATTGTACTTTGCTGACAATATAGACATATAGTATAAGTTACAGAGATATGAAAAGTTATATAATTTAATATACACTTGAGATGATAATGTAAAATACAGATAATTTTCACCATTGTTTGAGTTAGTCAGAGATGGATTCTTGGAGAAAGTGCACTTTAAGTCTAATTAGGAATAGAGGACAAGGAATCGGAAGGCAAGAGAGAGAGAAACAAGTTCTTAAGTGAAGTTTCAAAAGCAGAAACGAATGAAGTGTGTCTTGGTTATTTGGAACTTATCACTGATTTGGATTTTGACATTGCTTACTAATGATCTTCAGTTGTTATTCTACAAATTTCTATTTTTTAAGCTTATGCTGAGTGATAAAAATGCTCATTTTAATGATTTAACATTAAATACAAATACAGTGCTTCCAATAGCTGATATAAGTATACTGTCTATACTCAGTATTCCAAAAATATCTAACTTCAATATTTATATTAAATATGGACATTTCATTTCATTTATAGAAATCGTTGGAGAATGTTATGTGCTTTTTAACCATGATTTGATTGCATCAATCTTTTATTTGTTTTTGCCTCTAAAATTTAAGGAAAAAAACATTTAAATCAAACATGCGAGTAAACTTTATGAAAGTAGTATCTCTTCTAAGGTAGAATTTTCTGGGACAAATAATCTCCACTTGGCACTGGCTTCAAAGATACTGCATTTCTATTATAACTTCTAAGGTGAGGCCACAAGTTAGCAGGAAGAAATCCCTCCTTGAGTTATCATACATACTGCATAAAAGCTGTGTGTTTAATCGTCCAAACCAAGCAATATTATTGAAAGAAAAACACGACAGTTGTGTGGCAAAGATACAATTAATTAACCAATTAAGAGAAGTCTTTTCAAAAATTGATCATAACATCATGGGAGCAAATCAAATCATGAATCTCCTCAAGATATTAGCATTTAAATTTGCATATTACAGATAGTCATGATGAAAGATTTTAATTCTCATACAGGTCAAATTTCTTGGTGGAGGATATGGAAAATATTTTTTTAGAAGCTAATAGCAACACTGACTTCAGTATTATAAAAATGGTTTGGTAGTATCATACTGAACAATGTTCCCAGGCCGATATATATTGAAAGCAGAAAGAAAGCAAACTATTCATATTTTGAACGATATCACTAAAGAGTGATAATGGATGAAATCCCTGCTCTCAAAAAACATTTCATTTAAGTCAAGGCTGTGCACAAGCCATTAAATTGTCACGCCAGTTTCAAGCCATACAGCCTGCTCCAAGAGTCTGCACTCTTCACTGCTATGTAAAATATTCATTACTCAGGGGTAAGTTATACCAAGTTGTTCATCTATTGTAAATTTTCCTACTGAAATAGTCACATAGCAGACATTCTGGGTATTTGGCACAAACAGTACTGAATCTGATTAATTTCTGCTTCATTTACATTTTGAATTGTATTTACATTGAGGTAGAAATATTTTGAAGTCGAAATAATATGGCAAGAATGTAAAAGTTGAAGAAATGGTCTTAGCAAAAAGAGCAAATAATAATGTGTTGAGAAAAGAAAAAGGATAATCTTGTCATAACATTTTTCAATCATTCAAATACTTTGCTAGGGGGTAGGAAACATTCAGAATTCCATGATGGCTTAGTTGTCTTGGTAGTGTCAGAAAGCTCTCTCTCTATAGTACTGGGGTTCTAAGTCATAGAATGCTAAAATAGCCTCTATTGGTGCCAAAGTGCTTATGAAACTATTACTAACTGGTGGCCATGCAGGTTTACTGGTTTATAAAAAGAAGCCCAGCTTGAGGCAAAGAATAAAGACATTTTTAAATTTTGTTTTTTAATACTAATGTAGGTATCAATGTACCAGCCTGAATTTTTCTTATTTACCTTCTTATACCAATATATTGCTTTCTCAAGAAAATTATAAATACTCTAAAACACTAATTTCATTTTGGTCGCACACTCCACATGTAGTAAGTATTTATTCATTCAAGCATGCATTAATGATTCATTCCCTCAACAATATGTGCTTCAGTGCTGTCTATGAATGTAACTGATATATCTGAATGAATTTAAATTACAGAAGAATGACCCCATATAATTATGACCAACAATCCCAAACCGTTCTGGGATTATTTTTCAAGTCTGCTAGATTTCTGGATAGGACTTCAGAGAGGTGCCTACATTTTATATGAGTCCTATATTCTTCCATATTCAATGCTGCATACTGTCTTTATTTAAATTTTATTTTTATTGAGATATAATTGATATATAACATTATATAAGTTTAAGATACACAATGTGTTGATTTGATACATGTATATATGGAAGTATGATTAACATTGTAGCATTAGCTAACACCTCTATCATGTCACATAATTATCATTTCCTTTTTTGTGTGTTGGGAACAATTAAGATCTAATCTCTTAGCAACTTTGAAGTTTATAATACATATTGTTATTGTAATCACTGTGCTGTGCATTAGATCTACAGGGCTTATTTATCTGCAAATTTGTACCTTTAAGCAACATCTCCCCAATCCCCCCCCCCCCCCCCCCCGCCAACTCCCCCCCCACCCCGCCCCAAGCCTCTGGTAACCACCATTCTACTGTCTGTTTTTATGAGTTTGGGTTTTTTATATTCCACAAATAAGTGATATCATACAGTGTTTGTCTTTCTGTTTCTTGCTTAAATCACTTCATAATGTCTGTCTTCAGTCTTTACTTCACCCAGTATATTAGGTACTATATAAAAAATGAATATAATTATTACATTATATATTATGTTATATAATTATATATTTTTATAAAAATACATTATATAATTATATATATAATATGAAAATTAGTTCATTCTGAAGTACTAGATTGTTCATCTTCTGTTCCACTTAGATACATTTTAGAAAGATTTTTAAAGCCACACCTTTTCTGAAAATGCTCTAAATATGGAGTTTTCATGAGTACTCTGAAGAGACCTCTCTGATGTGTCTAATTGAGTGCCAAGTGGGCATGAACTGGGTCTAATCGATCTTTATAGCATTTAGTGCATTGTTGATGCTCAAAGCATCTTTAAATGATGATAACAGTAACAGTGTTCACTGGCCTCCTGATAGAATGTTCCCTACCTTGATATTTTCTCTCTGCTGGGTGCATTACAAGACCCAGTCTCACAGTCCAAATTGCTTGGATCGTGGTTCTTTGTTTCCATACTTTGACATTGTTCTTCCACTATATTTATTGGAATTTTGGCAATTCTTTCACTCAGGAGATGTGGGAATTGGCTTGTCTCTATGTCATTCTTTTTTTTTTTTTTTTTTGTCATTCTTAACCTATGAAAAAATACCTCACGACAAACCCATCAGGAAGTTCTTAATTTCTGTTATTTTGACCAGGAAATTCATAATTTGAAGTAAAAAGGTAAGTTTTCCTTTTCTCAAAGGAGATAAAAAGTCACCAGATGAAACCTTGAGGTTTTATTCAGCTCTAGTGTCTTGAGATGTTATTCAATTTCTGTGCCCAGCATTATAAATCACAGAGACATTTATCTTTGCATTCCAATAGATCAGCAGAAAGCTGAAGGGAAGCTTTTATAGGATTGCAAATTCCCAATAGTTTCACCGTAATAAACCTTTGTCCACCAAAAATCTCTGTTGCTTTCTTCCACAATTTAAAATGGTTGTATTATCTAATTTATGCAGTGGCTCTTGAACTGTGTCAGTGGCACTAATTATTTTATTTTATTACTTAATAATAATAATATAATATCTGATATTCCTAGAAAGCTCGTTTTTATTTTAAAATTAAAATATTTTCTTTTTCATTTTATATATTATAAATATATAAGTATATCTTTTGGAAGACATAAAAAATAATATGTAAGTATATATGTATCACAAATAATACATGTACACCCCTCCCACCAAAGTTCTAGTAATAAAAGTCTTCTAATACTTCCGTATTTATGTCATACAACTCAGTCTTCTAATCATATTAGAACAAAAACTTACTCCATGAACTCAACTTGTAGATCTATAACAAGGACTGTATGTGGATTAAGAAAAATGAGGCCTTATCTTATTCTGTGTAGATGGTTGAATAATGTTTTTCATACTACTCAAAGCATTGTTAGAGTTACTGGTGTTTAGTTTGTTCCCAGGATTCACAAACACAAATACTGTCATCAGTCTCCTGACATCTTTTTAGGTAATGGGAAAAATTAATATGCAGAGAATACATTTAGTGAAGTGAAACTACTATTTCTGGCAAGTACTTAAGCTCCAAGCCCTATTGTAATCCTCGGTGATAAAAATGAAGAAAGTGGAAAACTAAGTTAGATTAATTGTAATAAGCATAACTAATATTTATTGAGTGTTACATTACAGACACAGACCTTGGGCATTTTACATCTCATTTAACCTTTATAGCAACTACAGGAAGCGTTACTGTCACCATTTTACAGATAAAGAAACTAAGCATAGAGAGATTTGTTGACTTGGGTAAGGTCATTTTGGTAACAGGAAATAAATGCAAGATTCTAATTCAGGTAGTCAGACTCAATCGTCCGTGCAGAGAATGCATAGAAATGGTTTAAGTGATTTCCAATACCTAAAAAAGCTTAGCAGTTTCCTTTGATTTTTTTCTGCAACAAGTCTATACCAGTATTGGAATCCTCTGTATCTTACTCCTCTGATGTCAGGATAAGTCCCAGGTAACTCAGGGTAACAGCAAGCCAAAAGGCATTTACCCGAAAAAAAGATAGTTCGTTCTCATTCTGCTATTACTGTTTCACCAAGTCTTGGTGTCCAAATAGTATCTTTGCATATGACACATCCTTTTCTGTGTTCTTTTTATGTGAATATAGAGGTAGAAAAGGAAAATGCTAGATAATGGGCTGGAACAGAAAAAGATGGGGTGTCTTAAGCTGTTCCAAATGACCAATAACTATTACAAATTTCATGCACTGACTAATTGAGTGAATAAATATTTATTGAATTTCAACTAAGATTTGAAGTCTGGAGTAGATACTATATAAGTAAGAAATATATGGGTGAAGTAATTGAGCAAAGATATAAGCAGTTATCCTACACAGTGGTACCAAGTACATCAATTTTATCACACATTCCTTTTTTGAGATATGGTAAAAAAAAATAATAAGTAAACAAATTTAAATTCTGGTTTCCCAAAGCATCAGAAACATTTGTAAATTCTTTCTCTTATTATTCTTATTATTGTCATATTATTATTTAAACTTTGTATTTGATCATGGGGAGTAGATATGATCCATTTATTCTAATTTTCAATAAAACATCTTACAGAATTTTTCTCACTTCAATTCAGAGACTGTTTCCATTGATCCAGTGTTAACAACTAAATCAGGGCAATCTGGTATATATATTTGGTTACAGAGCTTTTTGGCTCTCTCCACAGGCATACTGCACTGCAGTCTTCCTGAAATATTCCATTTGAATAACTAAGAAGAAAAAGTAAGTGGGGTCTGGGAAGAATCCAGTTCAACATAGGTTACCGGGTTTTTCTTCTTACGAGAGCAACCCACCGTTAAGCCTGATTGCAAAGGAGAGAATTAGAAGTGTCAAAGGAACATCATAGAATATATACAGATGAGTCAATCTTGACTCCAATGAAAATCATAATCTAATTTGGACAATAGGAAGCCACAAATAAAAAAGACAAACTTTTTTTCATTTTTGGAGGAATCAAGTTTACACTGTATTGATTTCATTCAGTCTCTGCCCTTATGCTATCGTGCTTCTTATGCCACAAGGCTGCCTGAGTAATAGGGCTGAAGGAGAATTTTCGGATATGCGATATTATTTTAATATTTTGCCTGCAAAAATAAAGTCACAAACCACAATTCAGGGAATGACTGTTATAATACCTATATCTCCTAGATCCATTCTGTCTCTCAAAACAAACTTGTGAGGGCTTATCTATATTTGGAGTTGAATAAGAAGATTTGAGAGACAGTTGGAAGTAACAGATAAAAAGTGCTAGACTTAAGAAACCTCAATGCTTGGAATGCTTAGTTCTCTTCCACACTTGAGAAGAAAATCAGCTCCTTATTTCTGTGATAGAGTCTTAGGAAAAGTATAGTTTCTTTCATAATTTTCATTTGTGAAACATAATAAAATATTAGAACATTTAATGGAGGTGAAGACCCCTAAATTTAATTTGAGGTCTGAAAGAGAGAAACCATTAACAGCAGTATAGCATTCAGAGACTCAGCAGGAAACATGAAAATGGATTAAGGGGTTAATGAAATTACATAGTCAGAAGTTCCTATGGAAAGATTAGATGATTTGCTCTAAGGTCAGTGTCCGTAGCAAGGGATCAGTGACTACTCTAGAGATGCGAAAATGGAGAAATTAGAGAATGAGGGTGAATACCACATGATTGAACTCACAGGGAAGGAATTTAGTGAAACAGTTTCAGTAGTCATCATGCAACATTTTGTATGTGAAACCTAATCCAACAAAATTTCTTCGGAGACATCATCTTCAAAGGATTAACAATATATGGCAATTTTGCTTTCAGGAATCATCTCAAAATACTCCTTATGGAATAAATTACAGAATACACAAATAAATAGAAAGATAGCTCATGTTCATGGATTGAAAGAATTAATATAGTTAAAATGCCCACACTACTCAAAGCCATCTTGGAATTATGATAAGGATTCAACACAATACCTTTCATAATTCCAACTACTTTTTTTAAGAAATAGAAAAAACAATCCTAAAATTTATATAGAACCACAGAAGATCCTGAATAGCCAAAGTAATCTTGAGAAAGAGGAACAAAGCTGGAAGCATCACACTTCCTGGTTTCAAATTATCCTACAAAGCTGTAGTAATCAAAACAGTATGGTACTGACATAAAAATGTACACACAGACCAATGGAACAGAATTGAGAGCCCAGAAATAAACCCCACACGTATGGTCAACTAATAGTCTGCAAGGGAGACAAGAATACTCAATGGGGAAATGATAGTCTCTTCAATAAATGCTGTTGGGAAAACTGAATATCCACATGCAAAAGAATGAATTTGTACCCTTATCTAAACCACTCAAAAGTTAACTTGAATTGGATTAAAAACTTAAACCTGAAACCATAAAGCTACTAGAAGAAAACATAGGGAAAAAGCTCTTGGCAATAATCTTTCAGATATGACATTAAAAGTACAAACAATAAAAGTGAAAATTAGTATATGGGAGTACTTCAAACTAAAAAGCTTCTGCATAGCAAGAGAAAGAATCAGCAAAATGAAAGGCAATGTACAGAATGGGAGAAAATAATTGTAAATCATATGTCTGATAAAGGGTTAATATCCAAAATATATAAAGAACCTATACAATTCAATAGAGAAAATATCCAATTTAAAAATGGGCAAAAGACCTGAATAGGCATTTTTTTAAGAAGACGTACAAATAGCCAAAAGGTACATGACTAAGTACTCAGCATCACTAATCATCAGGCAAATGCAAATCAAAACCACAAGGAGATATCACCTAACATTGTAGAATGGTTATTACCAAAAAGACAAGAGATAAATGCTGGTAAGGATATATAAAAAAGGGAATCTTTGTTCACTTTTAGTAGGAATGTAAATTGGTGCAGCCATTATGGAAAACAGTATGGAAGTTCCTTAAAAAATTAAAAGTAGAACTACTATGTGATCTAGCAATCCACTTCTGGGTATATATCCATATAAATCAAATCACTATTTTGAAGAGCTGACTGCCCACCCCTGTTCACTGCAGCATTACTGACAATAGCCAATACATGGAAACAACCTAAGTGTCACAGTTGGATGAATGGATAAAGAAACTCACACACACACACACACACACACACATACACAGGAATATTATTCAGCCATTATAAAAGAAGGAAATCCTGCTATTTGCAGCAACATAGATGGATTTTGAGTGCATTATGCTAAGTGAAATAAATCAGACAGAGAAAGACAGACTCTGTATGATCTCACTTATATGTATAATCTAGACCATCAGACAAACAAAAAGTAAACTCATAGAAACAGAGTAGATTACTGGTTGGCCAGGGTGGAGAATGAGTGAATGCAGTCAGTGTGTACAGATTCCAGTGTTCTGGGCACGTAATGAACAACATGGTAACCATAGTTGCAGTACAGTATTGTATACTTGAAAGTTGTTAAGAGAGTAGATCTTAAAAGTTCTAACCATAAAACTAAAGGTAACTGTGTGAGTTGATGAATCTGTTATTAACTAACTTTACTGTAGTAATCATTTCCTAATATCAAATCATGATATTGTACACCTTAAACTTACACAGTCTTATATGTTAGTAATATCTCAATAAAGCTCAAAAAATAAGCAACAAAAAAAACACTTCATGTTATCAGAAGTGCATATACAGTTTCCATGTAATTATTTACATGAAAATTCATGTCATGACACTAGTTTCCTATACTAGAAAAATACTGACAATAAATAAATGAATTGTTATTGGTGGTTTGGTGTAAATGATTCAAAGCTGTGAGGAAAACTTGAAAGCTATTTCTAATGATAGTGGCCTTCCATGAAAAGTATTCTATTTAAGTTCTATAAAGTGTAATGCCAGAAAAATGACAAAAAAGAGCTATCTAGCTATTCCTAAATGTCATGACAGGGAATAACTCTGAGTTTTCAGATTATCACCTTTTAAGGTTTTCACAGAGTATGTAGGCTGTACATTTAACAACTCACAGGAACATAAAAGGTAGACAGGTTTCTCCCTGTGTGAGGGAGTTAATCGTCTCCCATTTTAGTTTGGTATGTACCATCTAGAAGATGAATCTCCACACAAGATCTAATGAAAATATTCAGGGGCCATTCTTTATGTATTCATTTGTCTACCTATGTATCACTTTTTGTTATTGTGAAAAGCCAGTTTTAAACCACAAAAGCAAAAAAAGAAAACATTACAAAATTTTTGTGTCATCTGTAGTTCCTCTACCTAGTGTTTATTGCTGAGTGTATTTTGGTGAAGAACTTGGACTTGAGAGGCTAGCCAGCTGTAGGCCTTATTCTTTCTTCACTGATGTCTTAAAGTGTAACTTTGGAAAGATAGTACCTCTGTACCACTCAGATTACTTACATGTAAAACATATGGAATACTAAGAATAATTATATGTAATATCTGTCTCACAAGTTTGTCATAGTAAGTAAAATAACATATCCAAAAAGCATTGTACAGATGCTAGCATATAGTAGGAACTCAAAAACATAAGCTCTTATTCTATTGGGTTGGCCAAAAATTTCATTTGGGTTTTTCCGTAACATCTTATGGAAATTTATTGCAATAACTTCATTATAATAACTTCTATTTCATTCAACATAAAATGATATCAGTAAAAAAGGTGAGTACCATAAATCTCATGTCACTGTATATTCATTTTAAAGGTCTATAGAATTCTGTGGCTGAATAATCATTTAACCATACTTCTGTAGAGGAATAACTCAATTGTTTCTTTTTGTTATTATTACAAGTAAAACATCACTGTTTAAATAAAACTGCATAGCAAAACATTTATATACTGTCAAGAGTATTTGCCTAATGTAGAAATTCAGAAATCATATGACAGTTAAAAATGTAAACAAAATATTGCCAAATACTTCCAAATTTCCTTGCATAAAGTTTGTAACTACTTATGCTTTCACTAATGGCCCTTGAATATGCCTGTTTCCCTGGTACTTCATATAAGAAAGTTGTGCTTCTCCTTCCATTGCATTCTCTTAGCCAGAAAGACATTTAATCTTCTCATACGTCTGCACTTCAGCAGTGATGAAGGTGGTGTCCAGCAGCTTGGCCATTGAAAGTATATACATTTTCCTTTTTTATCAGTTATTTGTCAGAGATGGCAGTAAGTACAGACCTATCAATAATTACTTTAGATGTCAATGGACTAAATGCTCCAGTGAAAAGACATCAGGAGGCCTGACTGGATTAAAAAAAAAAACAAGAACCTGCTCTATGCTACCTAAAAGAGACTCACTTCAGGGCAAAAGGCACATACAGATTGAAAGGGAATGGAAAAAGCTATTTCATGCAAATGGAAACAAAAGTAGGGGTAGCAACACTCAAATCAGACAAAATAAACTTTAAAACAAAAGCTATAGAAAAAAACAAAGAAGGACATTATATACTCATAAAGGGGTCAATACAAGAGGAGGATATTACAGTCATTAACATATATGCATCCAATACATGAACACCTAAATATATAAAGCAAATACTAACAGATATAAAGAGAGAAACTAACAATAATACATTAATAGTAGGAGACTTTGACACCCCAATGACATCAATAGACAAGATCATACAGACAGAATATTAATAAGGCAACAGAGGTCCCAAATGACACAATAGACCATTTGACCTTAATTTATATCTACAGGACACTACATTCAAAAAAAGCAGAATACACATTTTTAAGTGTGCATGGAACATTCTTCAGGATAGATCACATACTAGGCCATGAAACAAGCCTCAACAAATTTAAGAGGGTAGAAATTATATTAAGTATCTTTTCTAACCACAGTGATATGAAACTAGAAATCAACTACAGAAAGAAAAAAGGGAAAAGAACAAACAAGTGGAGAATAAAAAAAAAATGCTCCTAAAAAAAAACCAATGGGTCAATAATGAAATCAAAGAGGAATTCAGAAAATAGCTTGAGACAAACAAAAATGAAAACACAACTTTCCAAAATCTATGGGATGCAGCAAAAGCAATTCTAAAAGGGAAGTTCATAGTGATACAGGCATTCCTCAAGAAACAAGAAAAATCTCAAACAACATAGCCTACCACCTAAAAAATTAGAAAAAGAAGAACATACAAAGCACAAAGTCAGCAAAAGGAAGGACCTAATAAAGATCAGAGAGGAAATAAATAATATAGAGATAAAAATAGAAAAGATCAATGAAGCCAAAAGCATTTTTTGAAAAGATAACAAAAGACGATAAATCTTTAGGCAGGTTTACCAAGAAGAGAGGACCCAAATAAAATAAGAAATGAAAAAGGAGAATAACAACCAATACCACGCCACAGAAATACAAAAAAAAATCGGAAGAGAATACTAAGAACAGTTATATGCCAATATATTGGACAACCTGTAAGAAATGTACAGTTTTCTAGAAACATGCAGCCTGCCAAGACTGAGTCAAGAAAAAACAGACAAAAAAAAAAAAAAAGAAAAAACAGACAAATTGAACAGACCAAACACTAGAAGTAAAAGGGAATCTGTAATTAAAAACAAACAAACAAAAAACTAAAAAAAAAAAAAAACTCCTAGCTAACAAAAAAGTCCAGGACTGGATGGCTTCACAGGCTAAGTCTACCAGACATGTAAAGAAGAATTTATACCTATCCTTCTCAAGCTATTCCAAAAAATTCAAGAGGAGGGAAGTTCATTCTACAAGGCCATCATTACCCTGATTCCAAAACCAGACAAAGATACTATAAAAAAAGAAAATTATAGGCCAATGTATTTTATGAATATAGATGTAAAAATCCTCAACTACATATTAGCAAATTCAATCCAACCATACATAAAAAGGATCATACATCATGATTAGGTTGAATTTACTCCAGGGTCACAAGGATTCTTCAACATACACAAATTGATCAATGTGATACTCCACATTAACAAAGGGAAGAGAAAACCACATGATCATCTCAATAGAGGCAGAAAAAGCATTTGACAAAATTCAACATCCATTCATGATAAAAACTCTCACCAAAGTAGGTATAGAGGGAACATATCTCAACATAATAAAGGCCATTTATGCCAAAACCACAACCAACATAATACTCAGTGGTGAAAAGCTGAAAACCTTCCTGCTAAATTCAGGAGCAAGACAAGGATGCCCACTCTTGCTGCTTCTATTTAACATAGTATTGGAAGTCATAGCTACAGCAGTCAAACAAGAAAAATAAAAGTTATCCAAATTGGAAGGAAAGAGGTAAAACTCACTATTTGCAGATGACATGATACTCTATATAGAAGACCCTAGAGTCTCCACCTAAAAACTCTTAGAACTAATAAATGAATTCAGTAAGGTTTTAGGATACAAGATTAATATACAGAAATCTGTTGTGTTTCTATACACTAATAATAAAATAACAGAAAGAGAAAGTAAAAAAAAAATCTTGTTTAAAATCGCATCAAAAAATAAAATACCTAGGAATAAACTTCACCTAGGAGGTGAAAGATCTATACTCTGAAACTATAAAACACTGGTTAAGGAAACTGAAGGTGATTCAAAAAATGGAAAGATATCCTGTGCTCTTAAATTGGAAGGATTAATATTATTAAACTTGACATACTACCCAAAGCAATCTACAGATTTAATATAATCCCTATCAAAAGACCCATGACATTTTTCACAGAACTGGAACAAATAATCCTAAAATTTATAGGGAACCACAAAAGACCCTGAATTGTCAAAGCAATCATGAGAAAGAAAGAACAAAGCTGGAGGTATAACCCTCTCAGACTTCAGACTATACTACAAAGCTACAGTAATCAAAACAGCATGGTGTTGACACAAAAACAGACACAGATCAATGGAACGGAATAGAAAGCACAGAAATAAACCCATGAACCTATGGTCAATTAATCTATAAAGGAGGCAAGAATATACAATGGAGAAGAGACAGTCTCTTCAATGAATGGTGCAGGGAAAACTGGACAGCCATATGTAAAACAATGAGATTAGAACATTTCCTCACACTATACACAAAAACTGAAAATGGTTTAAAGAACTAATTATGAGACATGAAACCATAAAACTCATAAAAGACAACATAGGCAGAACACTTTGACATAAATCATAGCAATATTTTCTTAGATCAGTCTCCTAAGGCCAAAGAAATAAAAGCAAAAATAAACAGATGAGACCTCAGTAAGCTTAAAAGCTTTTGCACAGCAAAGGAAACTATCAACAAAATGAAAAGACAACCTATGCATGGAATGGGAGAAAATATTTGTGAATCATGTGACTGACAAGGTGTTAATATCCAAAATATGCAAACAGCTCAGACAATATCAAAAAAACAAGCAGACCAATCAAAAAGTGGGCACACATTTTTCCAAAATCATTTTGAACAGGCATTTTTCCAAAGAATACATACAGATGGCTAACAGGCACATAAAAAGATGCTCAGCATCACTAATTATTATAGAAATATAAATCAAAACCACAATGAGGTATCACCTCACACCTGTCAGAATGGCTATCATCAAAAAGTCTACAAAGAAATATTGGCAAGGATGTGGAAAAAAGGGAACCCTCCTACACTGTTGGGTGGAATGTAAATTTCTGCAGTCACCATGGAAAACAGTATGAAGGCTCCTTAAAAACTAAAAATAGTACTACCATATGATCTAGCAACTCCATTCCTAGATATATATCCAGATAAAACAAAAACACTAATTCAAAAAGATACATGCACCTCAATATTCATAGAAGCACTATTTACAATAGCTAAGACATGGAAGCAACCCAAGTGCCCATCAACAAATGATTGGTTTAAGAGGATGTGGTATATCTATATGCAGTGGAATATTACCATCATAAAAAAAGATGAAATACTGCCTGCCACTTGTAGCAACGTGGATGGACCAAGAGAGTATTAGGCCTAGTGAAATGTCAAACAAAGTCCAATATTATATATCGCTTATATGTGGAATCTTAATAATAATATAAATGAATGTATGTACAAAACAGAAACAGACTCACAGATGGAAAAAACAAACTTGTGGTAACCGAAGAGTAGAGGGAAGAGGGGAGGGACAAATTAGGGGTATGGGATTAACAGATGCAAACTACTATATATAAAATAGATAAGCCACAAGGGTATACCATAGAACACAGGGAATTATACCCATTATCCTGTAATAACCTGTAATGGAATATAATCTGCAAAAATACTGAATCACTATGCTGTACACTTGAAACAAACACAATATTGTAAAACAACTCTACTTCAATTAAAAAAAAAAGCGTGGTTCAATGGCTTAAACTAAGGTCAGGAAAAACACAGCAAGGACAAAGAATAAAATACAAGTTAATATTCCAGTAAAATATTATACCAATTATAAACTAGTTAGGTTGGAGAGCTACTGGAACTCTGCCATTATTGATTTTAATGTTATTTGTTGTCCTAGTTTGAAAAGGTTAATAAACTCGTTCCACTCCACTGTATTCTTATTGCTTTTTGTCTACACTTTTCTGTTAATCATTGAGAGAAATGCATTTACATGTTCAAACGTGATTGGGATTGGTATATTTGACCTTTTTTCTATGAATTTTTAATTTTTGTATTCTGTAAGATATTAACTACATAGAAATTTAGAGGTATATATCCTCAATAAATTGATTCTTCTATTATTTCAAAAATGTTTCTCTTTATCTCTTTAACCTTCTGCATTTCTTCACTTTGAAATCTACTCTGTCTGATAATAATATAACTACATTGCTTTTCTTAGTAGTAGTAGTAGTATTTGCAAGGTGTATCTTTTCCCCCACCTATTTACTTTAACTTTCTCTCATATCTAAATTAAATTTCATTTAAACAGTATATAGTAGGATCTCTGATATATTCATGTAAGCTAACCATCTTCATCTTTTAATTTTTATGTTTAATTTATTTAGATCAGTTGATATTATCAATATCGTTGGCTATTTGATTTTAGTTCTTCCCACAGATTCTTTGATATTTTGTTTTTCTTGGTTTGCATTCTTTTGCATTATTAAAGTATAATTGTTTTATTTTGTTACTTCCACTAACTTTTTAGCCATATTTGTCTTATTATTTTAGTGGATACTTTATGTTACAATATGCACCCTTAACATATCACATCCCACTTTGTCACACTGTTCATAAACGGCATAAAAATTTTGCAGTAATTATATTTATATACCTTCACTCTCTGTGCTATTGTGGTTATATATATTTACTTGTACATATTTTAAAACTCTATTATATATTGTAATTATATGTGTTTTAAGCAGTCAATAGTCTTTAAATAAAGTTAAATGTGATATTGTACATTTGTTCACAGTTTTCTCACAATTTTTTTTTTAACTCTGTGGTGTTACCTTTCCTTCTTGCATGCACATACAGTATTATTTTTATTCAGTAAGCATTTTCTTTAGTATTTATTGGGCTATGAATTTCCTGTAGTGTATTATTTTAGTTCTTGTTTATCTGAAAATGTTTTCATATTGTCTTCATATTCGATGATATTTTCATTGGGTATTGAATTCAAGGTTGACTTTTTTTTGATTGTCTGTTTTTAGCCCCCCCTGCAATTTAATTACATTATTCTATTACTTTCTGGTTTCTGTTGTTTCTGGAGAAATATTCATTTTTATTATTGTGATTTCCCTGAAATGCTATTTTTCTATATCTGATATTAAATATTTCTCTTTATCTTGAGTTTGACTGTAATATGCCTAGAAGGGGTGTGTGTGTGTGTGTGTGTGTGCGTGTGTGTCTTTATGTTTCTTTTTTTATTAAGCATTCTTGATGTTTATATGATTTTTGGGTCTGTGCTTAGAAAACTTATGTCAGTTGTATGCAGTTTTTATCCGTTATCTTCTCACATATTTCTTTTACCCCTTTTCACACTCCTCTCCTTCTTTCATTCCAATTACTCAATTTCATAATTTGATGTTGTTTTGCATGTCTGTAATGCTTTACTCCTTTGTTTCTTTTTTCCTCTGTGCTTTAGTTTGTATTCTTTCCACTGGCCTGCCATCACATATAGTTTTCAGTTTGTTGTTAAACACAAAAAATTAAAGGTTTTCATTTTTCTTTTCAGAAATTAAATTCTAGAATTTCAGACACTTGAATTCTAGAAGTTTGTTTTTATATTTTTATTACTGTGTTGAAATCATCCATCTTTTGCCATATTTTTCTCTAAATTCTTTAACATGTTTAACATAATTATTTTAAAGTCTGTGTCTGCTAATTGTAACATTTATCAGATACTTGTGTATCTGCTTCTAGTGGCTACTTTTATTCTCTTGATTATGGATCATATTTGCCTGCTTCTTCATATGTCTAATAAATTATGGTGATTGATGAACATCCTGAAAGACACTTTGAGTAATACTAGATTATGTTACCTAGATTATGTTTTTTTTAATAAAATATTGTCTTGTTATGGAATGAAATTAAAGAAATTCGTTCCTGTAAAGTCTTGATTTTGGCTTCATTCAGGTGGATCAGTCTTGGTTTTGCCATTATTCCTACAGTAATCCTTAATTCTAGCCATGGTTCCAGAACCATAGAAAGCAATACCTTCACTAAGAGCCTCGTCTCTGGCTATGATTGAGTATCTCAGCATTGTGTGATATATGAAATTTCTATTCAGCTGAGAAGCCCCAAGCAGCTGTTCTCTGCTGTATTTTCTGGATTCTTGCTCTACTTTTCCCAAGCTTAGGGTATGCCAATATGTGAGGAAAACCTCTGTGAAACATAAAAACTCAAGCTTTCCTAGAATTTGAATAATTTTTTAAAGCTGTTTTGTTGGAGGGATAGATTTAAGCTTATAGTCAATATTATTTACATTTCACATAAAATTAAATTCCATTTGTAAAAGACATTAAAAGAGAAATATAATGTTTGCAATAATATAAAATAATATGAACTTCAGGTAATAGAATGTTTTTGAGAGCATATTAGAGGTAAAAAGGTATATAAAATTGATGAAGAATAATGGAGTATATATTAATGATGTTCTAAATGAAAAATCCAAAGCTCTGGTTTTAATATTGGAAGAAATACAGTCTTTGATTTTGACTTCAGAATAAATGTATTTAACATTACGTAAACTTGATCCAAAAATTCTCTGTATGATAATGACTAACTCTTAGCTAAGATTTTTTATCTCATGGCAATATGTGTAATAAAAACTGGGTCATTGGTGTTGAAGAGTTCTTGAAGTTGCTTTGTGACAAGACAAGGGAAAAATGTTGAATGAAATAAAACGTCAGATAGGAAGCTTAGGTTTGTATTTCACTCTCAGAAAGGCATATATCAACACCTTCTCTAGTTTAAAATATACAAAGTGAAATTGTACCGATTTTTTGTTGTTGTTCCTGTAAGAATGACAATGCTAAGAAGAGTGAAAAAAGAATGAGATAGAAATGTTTCTTGAGGCACACAGTATACTGAGATTTTTCTTTTGTATTTTTGAATTCTCTTGTATTCTTTATGCAGCAAGACTGTGTTCTACTAAAATCTTTGTGAAGTAAGAATTAAAAAGCACTACATACAAATATGAAATATATTTGTTTTGATTCATTTTGTGCCATTTTCCACCTTTTTTTTTTTTTTTTTTTGGTATTCTGGCTAGGTTTAAAAAAATGTCTTATTCTATTAAGTTGGGAAGAATCTCTACTTTCCAAAGTGAATTAACTTCAAGGAGTTTGTACATGATTGTGTCCAAAACTTACAATGTGATATAAAACTAAAACATTTTAATTTCAATATCTTATAATTTAGTATAATTTGTGATGCCCCAAAGCATTGCCTAAACCTTAATAGAGAATAAGTCTTTATGACTTTTTTCAGTTGAATGCTTCTAAGCAGGCGAAAATGAGGAATCATTATATGCACTGGTGGAAGCATGCTTTTAAGCTGCAGTTTTGTTTAATTTCTGTCACCTTACTCATGACAGCTTTAACAAATAAAGAAACTGAGGATGAATTCATAGGGATAATTAAGCAGTGTTGATCTTAGGACAGTTGTCTTTTCCGTGAAACACTGATTGCATTGTTCATAACAAAACTATCTCTGCATGACAGAGCTAATTAGTGACCATCTGAACTTACTTAGCCAAACGAAAAAAGCAATTAAAAACACCTCATCACTGGATCTACCATTGAACAGCTGGTTATGTTGATAAGCAAGCCAGCAAGTTAAAGCTGCTTTAGAACACAATGGAACATAATCTGCTTTCTCAGTAGTAATTAGAGAGCAATAAGAGAATATGAGATTACTGTTGAGAAACTGTAATTGTGATGCAAACAACTTTTAAAATACATTTTCCTCCTGAATTGACATAAGAATAATAGATGAAAATTTTTATATTTTTTGAAATATTTTATATTCCTATGGGATTTACAGATCATATTATGGGCCATCAATTAACCATCTCTCTACGACAGGATAAATTTTTATGACATAGCAGTTTGATTTAACAGAGCTTACTTATTCAATAAACAAATATATATTGAGCACTTACTGTGTGCCAGGGTTATAGTAAGCAATAGAAATAGTAATCAAAACTACAGACAAAATTTTTGCTCTTATGGAGTTTTCTCTTTGTTAGGATAGACCAGGGATTGGCAGAAATTTCTGTAGAAATATTTTTTTTCTGTGGAGATATTTTATTTCTGTAGAAATATTTTAGACTTTGCAGGCAATGTGGTCTATGTCACAATTACTCATCTCTGCAATTAGAATGCAAAAGCAGCCAGAGGGGATACATACATGAATGTAATTCCTGTTCCAATAAAATTTTATTTACAAAAACAGATGGAGGGCCAGATTGGGTCTGTGCACCATAGTTTTCCCACCCCTAACATAGGCAATAAGCCAGAAAAATAAGTACTAATAAACTATAAATGGTAGAACATAAGTGGTATGGAAAATAATAAAGCAGAGGAAGGAGATAGAGAGTTAGGACTAGGAGAGATTATATTAAATCCAGTGGTCAGGATTTATGAAATTCTGTCCATGAGAGTGGAAATTGAGTAAAGAGCTGAAAAAAGAAAGGAAGTAAGTTATGTGTGTATCTGGGTTGAAGGAAGAGCCTTGCAAAATCCCTGAGGTTAGAAAGTGGAAATTGAGTAAAGAGCTGAAAAAAGAAAGGAAGTAAATTATGTGTGTATCTGGGTGGAAGGAAGAGCCTTGCAAAATCCCTGAGGTTAGAGCATGGAGGGTCTGACATAAACAATGGAAAGATAAGTGAGTCAGTGAGATGTGCAGGGCTGGATTTGGTCAGAGAGATAGGAAGCCACATCACATGTGGCCATGTGCTCCATAGAGAAGGTCTGGCTTTGAGTCACATGGAAGGCATTGTGGAGCAGGACAGTGATAATGTGATCTGTTCTAGATTTTAATAGGCTCACTATAGCTACCATGTCAAGAAATGATCTGGGATTGGCTTTTACAGAGGCAGAATGGTCAGTAAGATCTCTTTAAACTTGTTAAAGAAATTGTCTTTTAATTAAGCAATTCTTTTGGGTAAAATATTCATCACCCAATGAAATGAATTTAACAGAATGTGTACGATACTTCTGTATGTCAGGAACTCTGCTAATTCCTGTTGTTTCAGTCAAACAGGACACTACTTTTCTCTCTGTATCTGTTTTTGGCAACTAAGTATTTGATCCTCTGTCTTTCTTTGTAAAAGTAGGTTCTTTTTTTTTCTGGGTTTGTTAAAACAAAAATAACAATTGTGATGACTTGTCACTTTAACATTAGATTTACTCTTCTTCGATAAAGAGATACTAAAACAGCAGAAATGCATTAGCAGAATATATCTCATTCTTCTGTGACTTCACCATCATCTCTTTGCTAAGAACTGTACATCTATTGACAGTATGGTATGTGTCAATCACAGAGGAGTAAATAAAGGAGTCCAGAAGTTGGTGTTCTGTTGGTGAGGTGACAAAGACTTAAAGTGACTGACTCTTGGCAACTTCAGCTATTTCTTCATTTGGGTGGGTTTTATGGTTTCAGCTGAACTGCAAGACCCGCATTCAAAAAGGATCAGCCTTTGTGGGCAGCATAAGCATGAGATAAAAGCTCTTTCAGTTGCTAGTAAGCCAAGATAGGTTAGTGAGATCAGCTTTTGGCTGAACTTCAGACAAATAGTCTACATCATTGATTGGCATCATAAGCTAATAAAGGAACCATGGTTGTATGTTGCCAAGGAACAGAGCAACATTTAGGGGAGAAACACATGCCTATACTTTAATCTAGTCCCCAAGACATTTTCCCAGTATCTCTTTGGACTAAAAACTAGGGCCATTTCCCTTACAAATTGAGGGTGATTATGTCAACCAGGGAATTTAGATGAAAATGCTAAGGTTTTGTAGGGATTTGTCGCTGTGGATTGCTTTAGTCTCCACCCACTTATTGTCTAATAATAATATTTCTCTTTTACTGTGTATCCTATGATATTACACTGGTATTTAGTTTTTCCTATAGTATTTGAGTTTTATTATAAATGCTGTTATTGTCATTGTTTTCCAATTAAATGTATGTTTTTTTAACTATAAAAGTTTATTGTCTTAACCTTTAAAACACTAAAATTATGAAGTATAACAATGGATAATATATTTTAAAATATGTAACAAACACATAAGACTTGAAATAGAATTTATTGTGTAAATTATAAATAGCAAATACTAGAACTTGATTATTCAATCCTGATGTAATTAAAACTTCTGAAGGAGTTTTAGCTGATTTATATATACATTTACATTTGGCTCTGTGTTTTTTAACCTAACAGTTCCTGAATGTCTTATGTATTTTAATCATTCTTTATAAGACTCTTGAATGTTATACATCATTACTTCAACATTTTAGAGTGTTAAAATTAAATCTTAGGAATGAGAAAGATTTAAGTGTCAAAATGTCAGACAGCCAAACATATTATTTAGAAGACTATTCTTGATTCTGTAATGAAACTTTTCTTTTTTCTGAAATACTTTGGTGAATGCAATCATTTGGACTTTTTTATTTCTATTTAAATGTTTTTAACTTTTTAGGTTTACAAATATTAAATGCCATTACACTAGTTTATTCCTTTCACTATTTGGCATTTATATCACAATTTCTCCTTAATAAATACCCATATGTGTGTGTGTATCCAGTGTATAACCATGCGTAGTAACTCTGTCCTATATTCTTCCAGTGAATGCAGCAAATTTTTATTTTGCCTCCACTGTCCCAACCTTTGCCTACTCAATTTCCCTACTCTTTTCCTATGTTACCCTGTCTTTCTGCCTACATAACTGTATGCATTTGTGCATGTCTGCACTCATGAGGTACTCTAAGAATTCAAGACAGGCATATGGAAATTAAAGCAAACCAACCATCCATAAAACAATAATAGAACAAGTAGTGAGTTACCTAAGATTTTACATTAAACTTGTGAAGAAAAGTGTTGTAGATTTCTGATTTCTGGCCCAGTATGCTTGGAAATCATCACTCCCATTACACAAAAACAACAACAACAGAAAGCTAAACAAACTTAAAAACAAAAAATCTTTGATCTTTCAGGGAATTGAGGTCATAGTGCAAACTGCTGGCACCCCAAATTGGAAAGATAGGTAAATACAGAGAATCACAACTTACCAGCTTACCCAAGTAGAATCCCACAAGCAGAAACCTTGGTGGGAACCTGCATCAGAGTAGGAAAACCTAAATGATTATTGACATATTGCTGGGGATATAGTGCAGGCAAGTTGGAGAGTTCAAAACTCTGGAGTGGCCCAGTCCTCACAAACTGTAAACTTTTGTGGGTGTTACCTCCTGGAGCTCAACTAGATTCTGATAGTGAAAATGGGAGAAGAATCTCTTTGTGCTTCTGGCAAAGGGAGGGAAATAGTAGATATTTAGAGAAACTCCAGAGCATTCTGTTCTTTCTAATAAACCCTGCCCTCATGATAAACTATTTCACAAATGGTTAACCAACTGAGGATTTTACCATAGTGTAATTGACTTGGGGGAGGGGAAATATCCAGCTCCAGCCCCCTCTAGCTTTTTTGTCTCACCTACGTTGGAGAAAGAAAACAAAACAAAAACAAAAACTGAAGAGCATTGTGACATTTACAGTTGAGAGGCACAGGCTAACTAAAATATTGAGACCTAATCATAGGACTATAGAACTACACCCCCCCCATGCACACACCTTACCACCACATCAATAGCGCTCTTGTATAAATAAGAACAGGGAATACAGCCGAAAGAACTGCCTATTTCATACCTTATTTGAGTCTCTAGGGAAACCCAAAGACAACAATGGAGAAAAAAACAAGGACACCAGAGGAAGTTTTAGCCTCTGATACCTTCAGCTATAGCAAACAATAAACACAACTTCTCTTCAGAAACCATGCAAGCATGAAAAGAGTGGAGTGAAATATTCAAAGTGTTGAAAGGAAAACAAACAAACTCATCAACCTAGAACTTTGTATTTAGTAAAATTATCCTTTAAAAGTGAAAGGGAGTAAAAACTTCAAAGAGAAACAAAAATTGAAGGAATTTGTCACCAGTAGACCTGCCTTGTGAGAAACATTAAAATAAATTCTTCAGAAAGAGTGAAAACAATATAGGTTAGAAACTCATGTACATAAAGAAGAGAAGAAATTAGAGGAGTAAATGAAGATAAAATACTTTCTTTTTCCTTATTCTTAATTGATTTGCACAGATAGCATTTTGCTCAAAATAACAAAAGCAATAATTATTAGGTGATTGTAGCTTAAGGATAGGTAAAATGAATGACCACAATGTTATAGGAAACAGGAGAGAAGAATTGGGTCTACTCTGTTATAAGGTACTCGCACTGCTCATGAAGTGGTAGAGTCTTATTTGAAAGAGGACTTGAATTTTGTTGAAAATGTATACCACACGGCAACCACCAAAAAAAGTAATTTAAAAAATTTATAAGCTAAGAGAGGAGGAAAAAAATAAAATCATATAAAAATGCTCAATTAAAACCAGAGAAGGCAGAAAAAGAGTGGAAGATGGATGGATAGACACATAGACAGATAAATAAATATTTTAAAATATACTAAGAACAAGGACAATGAATAGAAAACAGTAACAAATATGGTGGATATTAATCCAACTATATCAATGACCACTTTCAGTCATCTAAATACACCAATTAAAAGAAACTGTCAAAGTGGGATTTCAAAACAAAACAAAACAAGACCTAATTATATGACAGTCTGAAAAGAGCAAAACTATGGAGACAATAAGATCAATGGTTGACAGTGGTTTGGGGAGAGGGTGGGGATGATGAGGTGGGGAAATGGGGTTTTTACAGCAAACTATTCTGTATGATACTGTAATGGTGGATACATGTCATTATACATTTAACAAAACCCATCTCATGTGCAATACAAAGAGCAAACCCTAATGTAAACTATGGACTTTCATTAATAATAATGTATTAATATTGTCTCATCAACTGTAATAAATGTAACACACCAATGCAAGCTATTAATAATAGGGGAAACTGAGAGAGGAAAAGATTAAAAGTATATGGGAACTGTCTGTATTTTCCACACATTTTTCTGTAAACTCAAAACTGCTAAAAATGTAATAGTTTTAGAAAGTTTTACTTAGCCTTTTTTTTTTTTGTAGTTGAACAATTTGTAAGGAATGTTTCCTTCTAGTCCCCCACTCTCATCATTCCTTATAGTCAACTGAGTGTTTGTGTTCCAAGTTCTGAGCTTTCTTGAATCAAGGGATTGGTTACAATTTTGTTGGGAGGGCACCTCTCAGTCCACTGAGGGGAAGTGTCATGTAAGCTGCCTCTGGGATAGAGGAAGAAGAATTCAGATCTTTTAACTGAAGAGATGGAATTCTTCCAACACAGGAAATAACAGGTTCACTGAGAGAAGAAAGGTGTCTTCAAAAGTTAGAAAAACACCTGTAATTGCAAGAATTAGAGCATACTTAAAAAGCCACGGCATTTTCCTTTTTCTAGACCTTTCTTACTTTTTTGAGCCTACCATACTCATCAATATGGAAAGTTGATGAGAATGTATCAAAGAGCACAGTTTGGGGGCATTTTTGAAACAGACTTAAATAGCCATGTCTTGCTTGTTAATCTTTAAACACCTGATACAATTTGTTATGTTTTACTTTAAGTTGTAATATAGTATTCTTAGGAAATCATTATAGAACTTTCTTTTTCTTTCTTTCTGATATCATTCTGCATTAATAGAAAGAATAATCAGAAATTATTTGCCTCATGTGCCAAATGAAACCTCCTACAGAAAGAGGGCTTGCGTTTTCTTCCATTCTCTTTTGCTTCAGACACTTCATATTGACTTGCAATCGTGTATAAACAAATAGTTAATGGCACCCTGGCCTTTGGTTGGTTTCCTGTTCTGACTTAGGTGTCTAATGAATGTCTTCTAAATTGCTAATATTTTTCATACATTCCTATTCTTAACAGTGAAATATTTGTCTTGAAAAATAATTGCCAGTAGATCGATCACTCTGAACAAGTGCTTTTTTTAAAATAAAAATCACATTGATTAATAATTAGCTTATGATATCTGAATATAAACCAAAGATCATTGATGTGGTTCCAACTCTAATCCTCCAAGCAGGTTTTCTGATTAATACCTGCCTACACTGATGTCTCCCCTTTCTGCTCTCCATAGCAATTACAGTCGGCCTAATGCCTTGGCATTTGCTTAATTTCTATTTTGTACTTTATATTACCATCAATCATATTTTTTTTTTTTAAACTTTGGGTTTGTTTATTTATTTATTTATTTATTTATTTATTTATTTATGGCTGTGTTGGGTCTTCGTTTCTGTGTGAGGGCTTTCTCTAGTTGCGGCAAGTGGGGACCACTCTTCATCACGGTGCGCGGGCTTCTCACTATCGCGGCCTCTCTTGTTGCGGAACACAGGCTCCAGACGCGCAGGCTCAGTAGTTGTGGCTCACGGGCCTCTTTGCTCCGTGGCATGTGGGATCTTCCCAGACCAGGGCTCGAACCCATGTCCCCTGCATTGGCAGGCAGATTCTCAACCACTGCGCCACCAGGGAAGCCCAATCATATTTTTTTAATTTTAAAATAATTTTATGTCCCCAAGCAGATTGTTACTATTTAAATGAAAGTGCTACTTATCTCCTATGACATGTAAGGATGTTGATGAAGCCCCTTGATGTTATAAGAAAACCATGAAATTTAGGTTCTGTTTTACTGAACTGCAACTACCAGCTTCTCCATGTTTTAACTGTTTCTTTAGGAAAGTCACTTAACTATTCTTTGCCTCAGTATTCATATCTGTCAAATGACAACATAGATACCAAATTCACTGTGTCTTGTTAGAACTAAATGAGATGAAACATGTGACGTGATTGGCTCACAGTGTGGACTCTAAAATTGTTACTTTTTTTTAGCATAAATCTAGTATTTACTATTTTAATAAATGCTGTATTTAAACTGGTGTGATGAGTTTTAGTATTATCAGTAGTGAACTTATATGCAAAGATGTGGTTTATATTGTACAGCTTTATTTGTTTGTTTTGCTTTCTTAGACCAAGGAAATGAAATTAAGTAGTAGTTTGTTATCTAGTTTAAAATTTTTACCTAGAGCAGAAATTTCTATAACCTCTTGAAACACCTCTAACTAAAAGCCTCTAAGTGACTACTTTAATGACTAGGAGGTCTTGACTTTTCAAAACATCTCATCCCACTGTTCCATGATTCTAATTCTTAGAATGTTCTTTCTCATATTGAACTAAAGGAAGACTTTTTCTCCCTTTATCTTCAAACACAAGCATATTATTCTGCTTTATTAAGCCACATAAAATAAATCTATGTCCAATTCCAAATGATAGACTTTTGTGAAACTGCAAGAGAAATGTATCAAACATCTGTGATGAAGATGTGCAAGTATTTAAGAATATATCTAATTCTGCTGTTGTGGAACCATATTTCTTCAGCTTAAATACTAGAAAATTTGAGAGTCTGTGAAATGAATTACCAAAAGTAAACATATATTGAATACATTATGAAAAAATACTTTCTTACATCAGAGATAAATATCTATAGCATCACCATATTCTTGTAGCTAATAGCACTATCACAAATTAAAATTAGGTTAGTTTGGGCTGACTTATTCTTAGAATATACAAATTGGATTTCAATAATTTTCCATTCATTGTTGTTTCTTTATTATATTTCAAAGACCTTTGACAACAGTTCTAAGATTACATTGTAAATTTGTTGCAGTGTAGTAGGTAGAGAATTCCATTTAAACAAGCTAATTACCTATCGTGAGCTATCATTCACCTTCTTAAATATTCCTTTTTTTTTTCGATTTTTCCAGTTCATATTCTATTTTTCAGTTCCAGTTCAAGGACTGCTGTTTGTCAAATAAGAGTTGAGTCATTTTGCTGGTGATATTGGAGGGAAGATGGAAATATTTAATTTGATATAGATAAAATTCTAATTTAGCTAACAATTCCTTTCTCCTCTTACTAGAAAAAACAACAGAAGTTTTGGAGACAGCAATTTGGGTGGCTCTAAAAGAGGAGTAAAAGTGGAAACTCTTATTTGCGAAATCAACAGAACTAAAGGATGAAAAACTATTCACAGGCAAAAAGTACATGAAAATTATAACATAAAATTTTTCAAAAATTGTATGCAGCAAAAATAACTAGTTTTAATATCCTCTGGCTTTAGAATTTTTGTTTTATGCAGATTGATACTTCTGTGGATTTATAATTTATGTTACTTTTATTCTTTCAGTTTAATACTGGATTTTAGGGTCTGGAGTGACAAGGATATTGATTGACTCATACTTAATATATTTTAACAGGGTCAAGTAGAATGGGTATGCTTTTTAAAATGCCTTTATTTTGTATTTTTTTGTTTTGAAGTAGGGGTTTAGTTAGTATGTACTAGTCGATTACTAAAACTTTTGCTTATTTTGTTAACTATATTTTTTTACTCCAGATGTACATTCAAAAATTTAATTTTCATAATATATCTGTTTACATGCTCTGCTTCAAATAGGACACACCTACTGCTTCATAGGGAATATGAGGTAAAATTAAAATAATTATAAAATGAATTTCTCTCTCTCTATGCGATCTCTCATTTACCAATATACCTGTCTGACTTCACTTTAAGTCATATTAGTCAGACTCTTGATATCTGATAAAACATAGGTTTTACGTTGCTGGTGCTCAATACAAGGTTATTACATTGAAATCATACTTAATGTAGTATATTCAGTAAGTACTTCAGCTGTTGAAAGCTTTGATTATTTTATAATGCTCTTTGTGAATGAAATGAAAAGTAGGCAACTTTGTTCAAGAGTATTTATTGAATATTTACTCTGTTTGGGACTGCAGTAGGCATTATTTAGGATATTTAACTCATCAAGATTACTTTGTGCCTTCTGTCCTCAAAGATTTTACTATGTCCAGGAAAATTATGTTGGCCAAAGGTTTCTTGTCGGGTTCCTCCACTGACAATCAGCCATTGTACATAAGAGCACTCACTGACTTCTTTGAATGATTCCTCCTTTCTTTCTTTGCCCAAGCCTATTAACCCCTAATCCTACGCATTGTATACAGTGCATCATTAATGTCATTCTCTCATGGAAGCCCTCCTATCCTCTGATAACTAGATTAATGTCTCTTGTATATTTTCATAGCACTTCCTGCTCATTGTGATTTCCATAATTAGTTTTTTTGTTTGTTTGTTTGTTTAGTGTTTGTCTTGCCTACTAGAGTGTATGTTACCAGACGGCAAGACCCATTTTCATTTACCATCATATCCCCAGTGTCTAGTGAATGTCTGACTCAATGATAATTGCTTAAATAAATGAAGAATCCACACAGCTAAAACTGTTTTTGTGAACTGTTTATTTTGAAAAAAATTGAAAGTTAAAGAAAAGTTATACTGTATCCTTTTCTAGATTCAACCTGTTATTAACATTTGCCACATTTGCTTTTCTCTCTCCCTGCCCACTCCTTTTCCTATGTAATTACACATGTATCTCCAATAAACAAGGACACCCTTCTACCAAGCCACAATATGATGATTTCCCTGAGTAACTTAATACTGATAAAATAGTATTATCTTTCTTAGATTCATATTCAGATTTACCCCAGTTGTTCTTATAATCCTTGGTCCAATCAAGTATCATAGATGCTTTAAGTTTTCAAGCTGTATTTATTATAATTATTATTACTTAATATAATTTTACTTGGTTTTTGAAACAATACAGCTTCTTTCAAAAACATGGTTTGCTTAAAACTTTTGAACTATTTCAGGTTCTCTGGCTACATAAATTACCAAATGAATGAGTCGCCTGAGGGCAAAATTTACATATGTCTTTATCCTACATGAGTAGGAGTATTTTAAATCTAGGCTGTTAAAAAGCCATTACTAATGGTATAGCACATCAATATTAAAATATGATTTCAACAAATAAGACTCTCAATGCTGAACATTTACATAGTTCTGAAAGCAGATTAGAAAAATTTTCAGTCTTTAATTTTCTCCTTGAATTACCTTCTTCATGACTCTTAAGTTTACTCACAGGGCCTTAAGGAAAATGAAAAAACCTGTCAGAAAAACATACAATATTTAAAAAAGTATTTTTTTTTTATGTTTTATTTTCAATACCATGGAGCTTTCTGAGAGAAGTCAATGTAGAGGAGAGATATAACAGGGACTGTCCAAAGAACTTATGCTTTTTTTAACTCAGCACCATCTTTTAAAAAGCTACGGGAATAAACATTGTTGCATTGAAGAAGTGTCTGTAAGAAGTGTGAATAGATGTTTCAATCTGGGACCATTTCACATTCACTGTGAACAGTTGGATATTATTGAACAGGCTTTGCCCTTTACTAGTAAATCCTGCAGCTAATCTTATTAAGAACCAGTGGAAATGGAAGTTATATAGAAATCAGAAGTCAGGTCCACAGTAGAAGGTTCAAAAAGGTTTTCTTTTTGTTAAATGCTTTTTCTGTGTTTGTTTATGGATGTTATCTCATTGAATTAGTTAAATTTTGAACATTTTCAAATGTAATCAGATGCAGTCCCCCCTTATGAACACATACAAAGAAGTAAGTAGTTTTTGTCAAACACAGACCAGTTTGCCTTGAACATGCCTTAGATAATAGTAAGGCACTTTGGAGATTCTTTGAAGAACATAGACCATTTCTTTAAAATGACTTCCCTTTACCTCTTAAATAACTCATAGAGGAGGAATGAGAGCTGACTCTGTAGATTCTCAATAAGCTTCAAAGTCCCCTAAAATATAATATCTGAAGGGCGTGACCATTGTGGTTTTGTCATCTAGTGAGTTATGCCAAATTACTAATACTGTAGTTGGAAGATAGCAGATTGTAGACTATTGTTTTGTTTGGAGGCAAATTATGCTCAGAGACAGATTGCCTTTGCCAATATTTTATTTAACACAGACAGATTTGCTGTATATGATTTATAATAATTTCACAAGCCCATAGTATAAGGGTAATGTCTCTTAATAAGCCAATAAGGGAATAGCATACTCTCAACAAATAGTAGATTAATCATACTATTATTTCAGGCAAGGGGAGATGACAGAAATAAAGCTCAAATTTAGTTAGAAGTGTACCTTTTCTACAAGTTTTGGTGTCTCGGAGAGATGGCTTTGCCAACTGGGAGATGACTTTCAGCTGTCAGTGCAAAAATAAAAGTTCCTTGTTGCTACAACATATTGCTGGGGAATGATGGTGCTGGTGTTGGCAGACAAGCTAGCATGCTCCGAGGGTCATGACTCCAGAGACTCCAGTGCACGGCTTGTACCACTACCTACGAGGAGTGCCTCACGCAGGCAGGAATGGATAGATGTGCCTTCTCATCCTAAGGCTGCTGCACAGTTTAACACCACTGCCAACCAAGAGTAGCGTGGCCATGGCAGGAGCAAGTGTCTCGAGATTTCTGGAGAGCTAGATCAGCAAAGGGTAGCTTTGCCCTGACTCTCAGATACTCCTCACAGACTCTCAGTATTTATAGTCTTAAGTGTCCCCTTGCCGTGGTTGCTTCTCCACATGTTCATATTGATAAGGCTCCAGGGGGTCCCTCAGCAGCTGAGCTACAAGTGCTTATCAAGGACAAGAAATATGATGACATCATTACACAGCTTACTTCATTTTATATCAAAACAACTTTACTTCTAAAAACAACTTTTTATTTTTGTCACAAATGTGGAATAAAACTTTACTTGTAATAAGTGGATTTGAAATAATATCAAAACAAAACACAACAACTGTATTCTGATTGTGACTCTGCCACTGGTCATCCTTGTGACTTGGACCCATAAGTCATTTAACTTTTACAAGCCTTGGTTATATATTAAGGATAGGTTAGGATGATTCAGTAAAATCTAAAGGATTATATTACATTATATTATATAAGATTATATCAAATCCCTCTTTTGCTCATGACCCTTCAAAGTTTCCCCTTTTCACTCAGAATAAAATAAAATATTCTTAAAACAGCTCTCAGGGCCCCTTGTGATATGTCCCTATTTACTTGTCAAAACTTATCTCTGTCTACTGCCCTCCCACCACCCCGCCTCCCCAGCTACTGCCACATATGTGTTTAGCCTCCTACACTTCTCCAAAGCTTTTCCTTAAATACTACATTCTCACTGAGGGCTACCTATACAAGCATCCTTCTTTAAACTTACAGTTGCTGCCATCTGCTCTATATTTTTCCCCATAGCATTCATTGTGTCTGTGATATATGACCAAGAGTAAAGTAAGACAAAAGTGATGACTTGAGTAGATAATTAACTTGATCACTTCTACAATCTTATTTTTTAATGCATCACACATAGTAGAAATAGTTGGAAAATCAGTGATTTGATCATTATTGAAAGTATAACAATTTGAGAAATAAATATTGATAAAAAGGTAAATTGGCAAATTGAATAGCGTATAGAAAAATTACATAATTATCAATAAATTCAATTTAATTAGGGTTTCACATTAGAACAGTAGTTGGGGTATGTAATGTTCTTACAAAATGCACATGCATATCCCTAAAAAGCTACTTAGATTACCTTTGAGCAAACATTTCTCAGTAAATTAGATGTGGTGCCTTGAAATACAAAGTCTCAGCATTTGGATGAACTTCTCTCCTTAACCTAAAGTAGTTATTCATATCTGAAGGTTCTAATAATTCCCTTGGCAAACTTATTTAGGGAATAAATGAACTTACAGATACATTATTTGAACGACAGCTATAAAAATAAATTTTTTGCAATTTTGAATATTATACAAAATTTTATAATTTTGATTTTGTTCACTATTGGTTGCTGTTATGAATTAGCATTGTACATAAAGCTTTATGTAAAGTCTTGGGAATTCCCTGGTGGCCCAGTGGTTAGGACTCCGCACTTTCACTGCCGAGGGCCCAGGTTTGATCCCTGGTCGGGGAACTAAGATCCCACAAGCTGCACGGTGCGGCCAAAAAAAAAAAAAAAAAGCTTTATGTAAATTCTCATAATTTCCACTGGTTAGGTTACCAAAAGAGGACGACTAGATTAAAGGGTACACATAGAATTAAAGTTTCAGCTCCCTTAACACTGTACAATTACAGCTCCATTAGCAGCACATGGCAATGCGTATTTCCCCATAATTAGTATTTTATGTGGCAAATTACATGTTTTGTTTTTTTTTTTATAATATGTTACCTGAGTGATGAACTTTAAGCTAGTTTCATGCAAAACTGGGTCAATTCAATGAAGAAAGCTGGTTGAGTAAAGCTGTGTTTCCACCCCTTTCTCAACCCTCTTTTCCTATCATCAGTCCTCTCCTGCCCCTGCACATATATGTATGCATGCACACACGTGCGAGTGCACACACACACACACACACACACACACACACTCATGTATGAAAGAAATATGTTCCATTCTACTACAGATTTCACTTGAAGTTGGTTGTACTGGAAACAGGTGAACCTAGGTCTGACAAAATTGCAAAACTCCCTGATAATTTGCCTAGGAAGAGTGACATATATTCTTTTGTTTGTGTTTTCTATTTCTGTTTAAAATATGACCACAAAAGATTTCTGTTATACCTTTTCATACTTGTGAAGTGTTGTATAATTTATCTTATTGTTAATTCTTTATCACATTTGAAGTCTAGCTTTTAACTCTAGCTTTATATTTGAAAAATGAAACTCACAGAGTTGAAATGCCCTCAGTGACACCAAAAACAACAAAAATAGCAAAAATGGCCAAACTCAGAATTCCTCAGAGATTTAAATATATGTATGTATACCTTGTATCATTAGTTTTATGATATACATGAATTTTTAGATGGTGGTTAAAATCCTCACAGGTCTAAAAGATATCCTCCGACATGCTTGTGAAGAGGCAAAATAATAGAACAAAAGCAATGCTGAATTAAAACTAGAAAAGAAACTTGGATATCTGTCAGTCTTCCCTTTTTTATTTTGAAGAGGAAGAAAAAGATACTAGGAAGTTAATTATACTGATCTATACAACCCAGAGATAAATTGGTCCTTAAATCTAATTCTCCTGATTTGAGTCCAAATACCCTTATTGTATACCACAGACAATGTATTAGTTTATAGAAAAAATAAGTGTGTGTATTATTAAATTCTAAACCCATATAAATCTCTACAGAGGAGCCACAGATTAATCTATGTAGCGTTTTAAAGGATTTGTTTCAAAAAAACAAAAATTAAACAATAGTCTCAAAAGCTCTCTTCATTTGAGTGTTTTCAAGGACCTCCATTTGGCTTGAGAATGTAACAATATTCTCATGTTTTTTAAATCATATCACACATTTAAATTTTGCTGCCATAAAGATAGCATTTCATTGCCTAGAGAATTATATCAATTACCAAGTTTCAATTGATCATATGCTAATACATTTTAATGCTCTAAGGAAAGCTACTTGGTCCTAAATATTTTCAGCTGAGTTTTCTGTCTTAGCTTTTCTCCTCTGATGCCTAATGAGTAGGACATTTGTTATTAGGAAATAAGGATCTAGGAAAGACTTGTAAGAATGGAAGTGTCATGTTCAGAATTATTCTTCACCTTCTGCTTGTATCAGTTTCTGTTTTTATTCTGAGCATCCTGTGGTAACTTTCTTTTTCTCATTTCTCTGCCTGATGACAAATAGGCAAGAGCCAAATGGGAATAAGAATAATGAATACTGTGTATAAATCCTGCTGCAACCCAAAATCAAATGGGTCTCTTTGAAAGAGTCATTTTCCAAAGACTTGTGTCTCATCTAGATGTAAGTTACAGTCACACTCAAGCTGACTATTATATAAGAAATAGGCTAATAGTTTTATTATTTTTTTAAATTTTATATTGGAGTATAGTTGATTTACAGTGTTGTGTTAGTTTCAGGTATACAGCAAAGTGATTTAGTTATACATATACATATATGTATTCTTTTTCAGTTCTGTTCCCATATAGGTTATTACAAAGAATTGAGTAGAGTTCCCCATGCTATACAGTAGGTCTTTGTTGATTATTTATTTTATATATAGTAGTGTATATATGTTAATCCCAACTTCCTAATTGATTCCTCCCCCTCACCTTTCCTCTTTGGTAACGATAAGTTTGTTTTCTAAGTCTGTGAGTCTGTTTCTGTTTTGTAAATAAGTTCACTTGTATCATTTTTTTTTTTAGTTTTCCCATATAAGTGATATCATATGATATTTGTCTTTCTCTGTCTGACTTAGCATGATAATCTGTAGGTCCATCCATGTTGTTGCAAATGGCATTATTTTATTCTTTTTTATGGCTGAGTAATATTCCATTGTATATATGTACCATGTCTTCTATATCCATTCTTCTGTCTTTGGACATTTAGGTTGCTTCCATGTCTTGGCTATTGTAAATAGTGCTGCAATGAACATTGAGGCGCATGTAACTTTTCGAAGTATGGGTTTTTCCTGATATATACCCAGGAGTGGGATTGCTGGATCATATGGTAGATCTATTTTTAGTTTTTTAAGGAGCCTCCATACTGTTGTCCATAGTGGCTGTACCAATTTACATTCCCACCAATAGTGTAGGAGGGTTCCCTTTCCTCCACACCCTCTCCATAATTGTTTACAGACTTTTTGACAATGGCCATTCTGACTGGTGTGAGGTGATACCTCATTGTAGTTTTGATTTGCATTTCTCTAATAATTAGCAATGTTGAGCATCTTTTCATGTCCTTTTTGGCCATCTCTATGTCTTCTTTGAAGAAATGTCTCTTTAGATCTTCTGCCCATTTTTTGATTGGGTTATTTGTTTTTTTGATATTGAGCTGCATGAGGTGTTTGTATATTTTGAAGATTAATCCCTTGTTGGTTGTATGGTTTGCAAATATTTTCTCCCATTCTGTGGGTTGTCTTTTCATTTTGTTTATGGTTTCCTTTGCTGTGCAAAAGCTTTTAAGTTTCATTAGGTCCCATTTGTTTATTTTTGTTTTTATTTTCATTCCTCTAGGAGGTAGATCCAAAAAGCTATTGCTGCAATTTATGTCAGTGAGTGTTTTGGCTATGTTTTCATCTAGGAGTTTTGTAATATATGCTTTTACATTTAGGTCTCTAATCTATTTCGAGTTTATTTTTGTGTATGGTGTAAGAGAATGTTCCACTTTCATTAATATTTTAATCTACTGTTATCTCTTTGAGAATAAGTCCTTTGACCCAGTTGACCATTTGCATTCATCTTTCTGGAGGTGTGGCAAACTAGGTTTATTACAGAATGAATTTAAAAAATAACTTTCAGTTTTTGACATATATAAAAAATGCGACAAGACTGTAGATGTGAGAATTATGCAATGTTGGAAGAATATTTCTTTCCCAAATTAACTTGGCTTTCTTATCTCTTCTAAACTGGAAGACTCTTGCCCACAGAGATGATAGCCTTTATACCCATGACATTGAGGTTATGCTACTATATAGAATAGAAGGTTTTAACATGAAAAAAAAATTTTTTTTAAGCACTTACCTTTTCCTTCCCTTGAGAAATGGTGCAAAGAAAGATATAAACAATCAGAAATAATTATCTATTTTCTCTTTTAAAACTTTTGTTTGGTAAGCAGGATATATAGTGCATATTAGAAATAAGAGGAAGGGCAGAAGGGAACATGACATCTATTCAGGTGGTAGAGCAATAAACTCTTGATTCATCCTTGAATGAAGCTGAAATTCAGCAAAAATGACTTGCTAAAATTCTTTGGACCTGGGGTTAATTTCTCCAAGTTACCTCCAGTTTTCATGAGCCATGGATGCTCAACTGCCAGGCAGTTACCTTGCATGGAGTCCTTTTGTCAGAGAATATCATCTTGCAAAGGTGGGAGAAAACTGCTCAACAGGAATAGATGGAGCGGTGAGAAGATACTCCCCAGCCTGAGTCAGTGGAAACCAAAATGGAACAAAACCAGCCAGAGGAAGTCATTGAGCTCTGTCTGAGCCATGAGTCATGTCTACTGCAGAGCTCAGCCATGCCTATGGCAGGTTAGATTGCAAGTGCATGAACGGAATCAAGGTCAGTTAAGTCATAGATCATGATATAAGACTCCTCTGCTGTTTTCTTCCAATTAAGAAGAAAAGGAAAGAAGAGGCAAGCTGCCCTTTTTAAATCCACACAGCATTTAGCAAGAATTAGGGCACTGTTTATCTGAACTTAGGTTATATATCCTTTCCACTATGCTTCAGGTCTGACTCTGTTCAGACTAGATTATCTGTAAATGATTTACTTTAAATTTCTATAAAATATTTTATTCAAATTTGTTAGGGATGAAAAGAATTGTTAGACATAATTCTTGTCCTTACCAATTTACAATTACTTAGGAAAAAGTGCTCTGTAGTTTGGATTTTGTGAGATAGGTAGTGTGGAACTACTGAAAAGTTCCAAACATGGGAATGACATATTTAAAGTTTTTCTTTAGGAAGAAAAATCTAACAAGGCCAACAGGGAGAAAGTAAAAGCCTGTACAAATTACTGGAGTCCTGTGACTCAGTTAAAATTGCATAGCAATGCAAGCCATAGGTAAAGATCTTTGGGTGCTTAGCATTACCAGGTAAAGATCTTTGGGTGCTTAGCATTACAAAAGTTGCTGCAGAAGAGGAACTTGCTCTAACCCCAGTTCTTGTAGGAGTGCCTGCAGTTTGGGTAAAAGAGTGAAAATATGGTAGATATGGCACCTAGTAGTTCCCCTATTTATTATTTCACTTCATTCACTCATTCATTTATGAATTTACTCTCACAATCCTTTTTGAGTACCCATAATGTACTGGGGATATTGTGCATGGTAAGTATCCATAATTAATAAGACATGATGTCCTGTACCAGAGGCACAGAAGTCACATAATGTTCCTTTAGTGGGATAAAGAAAAGGGAAAAGCATGTATAGAAGCAAGAGGCAGAGAAAAAACGTGATTCACTGGGCCTCTAGGAGGGAAAGAAAAGCAAGAACTTTATCCCCTAGGAATTCAAGATTAAACTGAGTCTTAAAAAAGAGTAAAAAATAGCAAATACAAGAGGGATAAAAAGAACCCCTGGGGGAAAGAGATCAGGTGGGTAGAAAACCAAGGGGTTAAGAGAGGGCATTACAGGTGAAGGGAACCATGAGGGCAAAGGTTTGTATCTCAGGTGGGAGAGGATAATGGGTTTGCCTAGGACAGTTGTTGAAGGAATGTAAAATAAAGCCTGTACAGGGAAGTACTGATAATGCATGATGACTAACTCCTCCCTAACAAATCCAAACACAATGAAATAAAAGTTTCAGTATGTCTAAATGAAGGCCTTCAACCTACACTTGAAGTATAAAGACTAGATGATTAAAGAGGTATCAGGCGTGGAGATTTAAATGTGGGAGTCAATCATGTAAGGAAGAAACAGAAGGAAGAAACATTTTCTTTGTTTACAATTAAGTATTTTTAAATTATTTCATTCCTCCCACTGTCAGAAGAACTGGAATAAAATTATGTGAAACTCCCAACTAGACTTGGCAATGAGATAGATGAGCTGTAACTCATTTTACATTTTTATATTTTATTTTACTTTTTTAACTCAGAAAAAAAAATATGGAGATTATTACTATTTTATTTTCTAATTCCACCTCTAGGTCTGTTTAAATTATATTACTATCTTTTAGATTATAAATTTATCCCTTTTAAAATTGATACTACAGCCCAGAGTTTCCACAGATGGCAAAGTAGAAAGACTCTGAACTCACCTCCTCCCATGGGCACAACAAAATTACAACTACTTACAGAACAACTATCTATGAGAGTGACCTGAAGCCTCGTAGGAAAGATTTTCCACAGCTAAAGATAAAAACAAAGTGCTACAACAGGATGGGCAGAGATGCAGTATAATCAGGACCCATACCCCTGGGTTAGTGACCCACAGACAGGAGGAATATTACAAGCATAGAGATCCTCCCAAAGGAGCAAGGGGTCCAGGCCCCATATTGGGCTCCCTAGCTTGGTGGGGGGTGTCATTCATCAAGAAGGCAAGCCCCCAGAATGTCTGCTTTCAAAACTGTTGGGGCTTACGGTCAAGACAGCTGGAGGGCTATAGGAAACAGAGACTGCTCTTAAGGGCATGCACAAAATTTCACATGATATGAATCCCACTGCAGAGGCATTAGTTTGAAAGGATTCTGGGTCAGACCAACTTACTGATCTTGGAGAGCCTTCTGTAATGGCAGGAGACAACTAGGACTCCCACTGGGGACAGAAATGCTGGTGGCAACCATTTTGGGGAGCTTGTTTTACTGCAGTGACCCTGTCACTGCCAAGTGCCATTTTGGAATTCTCCCTCTATTAGTGCTGGCGTCATCCACCAGTGGACCCAGAGCAACCACACAACACACCGTCTTGCAGCCAGCTGGGTAGGGGCTAGCCCTAAGTGTGCCCACACTACTCAGCCCCACCACAACAGAAGGGTGCACACAGCCTAAATAGGGGCACCTCTGGAGCATATAGGGGAACATGCTGCTGGGCCCTATAGAATGTCCCTTTCATGAGCCACTTATGTAAAATCAGGAAACATAATCCACTAACCTAATATATAGAAATAAACAAAAAGAGTTAGGCAAAATGAGGAGACAGAGGGATGTATTCCAAATGAAGGAACAAGATAAAACCTCAGAAAAAGAACTAAATGAGGTGGAGATAAGCAATCTACCTAATGAAGAGTTCAAGATAATGATCATAAAGATGCTCACCAAACATGGGAGAATAGATGAACACAGTCAGAATTTCAAGAAAGAGTTAGAAAATATAAAAAAGAATCAAAAGGAGCTGAAGAATACAATAACTGATATTAAATATACACTAAAAGGAATCGATAATAGATTAGATGATATAGAGGAACAGATCAGTGATCTGGAAGATGGAGTAGTAGAAATCACCCAAGCTAAACAGAAAAATAAATAAATAAAAAGTGAGGATAATTTAAGAGACTTCTGAGACAACATCAAGCCTATTACCATTTGCTTTATAATGGTCCCAGGAGGAGATGAGAGAGAGAGAAAGGGGTAGATAAGTTATTTGAATAATAATTGAAAAGTTCCTTAACCTGGGGAAGAAAACAGACATCCAGGTCCAGGAACACAAAGAGTCCCAAAGAAGATGAACACAAAGAGGTTTATACCAAGACATATTATAATTAAAATTGCAAAAGTTGAAGAGAATTTTTAAAGCACCAAGAAAAAAGTAACAAGTTCTGTATAAGGGAACTCCCATAAGACCATTAGCTGACTTTTCAGCAGAAATTTTGCAGGTCAGAAGGGAGTGGCATGATATATTCAAAATGGTGAAAGGAAAAGATCTATAACTAAGAATATTCTACCCAGCAAGGTTATCATTCACATCTGAAGCAGAGATGAAAGAGTTTTACAGACCAGTAAACTCTAAAAGAGTTCTGCACCACAAAACCGGCCCTACAAGAAAATTTAAAAGGCCTTTGGAAAAAAAAAAAGAAAAGGGTATGACTAGAAATGAGAGAATTATAAAAGGAAATATCTCATTGTTAAAGGCAAACATACAGTTAAGGTAGTCAATCAACGACTTATAAAGCTAAGATGTGGGGAGAATAAAAATTTAGCATTGTTAGAATATGTTCAGAATTGACAGATCATTAACTTAAAATAACCATATATATTTTTTATTTATATATATATATATATATATATATATATATATATATATGGTTAAGAGAACAATATATATGTATGTGTATATGTGTATATATATGAACCTCATGGTAATCACAAAGCAAAAAACCTATAAAGGACAGAAAAAAAAAAGGAATCCAAAACACTGAAAATAATTCTTAACACTAAAAATAGTCATCAAATCACAATGGAAGAGAGCAAAAGAAGAAGAAAATAATAAAAAGGAACTGTAAAAATAACACCCTAAGTAATTAGCAAAATGGCAATCAGTACATACCTATCAAGAATTCCTTTAAATATAAATGAAATAAATGCCCCAATCAAAAGACATATAGATGCTGAATGGAGAAAAAGACAAGACCTATATATATGCTGCCTACAAGAGACCCACTTCAGAATTAAGACATAGACAGGCTGAAAGTACGACGGTGGAAAAAGGTATTCCATGCAAATGAAAATGAAAGCTTGGGTAGCAATATGTATATCATAGACAAAAGAGACTTTAAAACAAAGACTAACAAGAGACAAAAAAAAAAAAAAAGACATTACATAATGATAAAGGGATCAATACAATAAGATATAACACTTCTAACTATATATGTGCCCAACATAGAAGCACCTAAATATAAAAAGCAAATAGTAACAAACATAAAGGGAGAAAATGGCAGTAACACAATAATAGTAGGGGCTTTAACAACCCACTTACATCAATGGACAGATCACCTGGAGAGAAAATCAATAAGGAAACATTGGCCTTAAATGACACATCAGATAACATGGACTTATTAGATTTATACAAAACATTCCATCCAAAAGCAACAGAATACACATTCTTTGCAAGGGCACAAGGAACATTCTCCAGGATAGATTGCATGCTAGGCCACAAAAGAAGTCTCAGTAAATTTAAGAAAATTGAAATCATATCAAGCGTCTTTTCTGACCACAATGGTATGAGACTAGAAATCAATTACAAGAAAAAAACTGCAAAAACCCACAAACATGTAGAGGCTAAACAGTATGCTACTAAACAACCAATGAGTCACTGAAGAAATCAAAGAGGAAATAAAAAAAAAATCCTGGAGACAAATGAAAATGGAAACACACTGGTACAAAATTTATGGGAAACAGCAAGTTCAGTTCTAAGAGGGAAGTTTACAGTGATACAGGTCTACCTCAGGAAACAAGAAACATCTCAAATAAACAATCTGATCTTACACCTAAAGGAAATAGAAAAAGAAGAATAAGGAAAACCACCACAAGTCAGAAGAAGAAAAGAAATAATAATGATCAAAGAGAAAATAGAGATAGCCTCATCCACCAGAGGGCAGACAGCAGAAGCAAGAAGAACTACAATCCTGCAGCCTGTGGAACAAAAACCACATTCACAGAAAGATAGACAAGATGAAAAGGCAGAGGGCTATGTACCAGAGGAAGGAACAAGATAAAACCCCAGAAAAACAACTAAATGAAGTGGAGATAGGCAACCTTCCAGAAAAAGAATTCAGACTAATGATAGTGAAGATGATCCAGGACCTCGGGAAAAACAATGGAGGCAAAGATCGAGAAGATGCAAGAAATGTTTAACAAAGACCTAGAAGAATTAAAGAACAAACAAACAGAGATGACCAATACAACAACTGAAATGAAAACCACACTAGAAGGAATCAATAGCAGAATAACTGAGGCAGAAGAACAGATAAGTGACCTGGAAGACAGAATGGTGGAATTCACTGCTGCGGAACAGACTAAAGAAAAAAGAATGAAAAGAAATGAAGACAGCCTAAGAGACCTCTGGGACAACATTAAATGCAACAACATTCACATTATAGGGGTCCCAGAAGGAGAAGAGAGAGAGAAAGGACCCAAGAAAATATTTGAAGAGATTATAGTCAAAAACTTCCCTAACGTGGGAAAGGAAATAGCCACCCAAGTCCAGGAAGCGCAGAGAGTCCCATACAGGAAAAACCCAAGGAGAAACATGCCGAGACACATAGTAATCAAATTGGCAAAAATTAAAGACAAAGAAAAATTATTGAAAGCAGCAAGGGAAAAATGACAAATAACATACAAGGGAACTCCCATAAGGTTAACAGCTGATTTCTCAGCAGAAACTCTACAAGCCAGAAGGGAGTGGCATGATATACTTAAAGTGATGAAAGGGAAGAACTTACAACCAAGAGTACTCTACCTGGCAAGGATCTCATTCAGATTCGATGGAGAAATCAAAAGCTTTACAGACAAGCAAAAGCTAAGAGAATTCAGCACCACCAAACCAGCTCTACAACAAATGCTAAAGGAACTGCTCTAAGTGGGAATCACAAGACAAGAAAAGGATCTACAAAAACAAACCCAAAACAATTAACAAATGGTCATAGGAACATACATATCGATAATTACCTTAAACGTGAATGGATTAAATGCTCCAGCCAAAAGACACAGGCTTGCTCAATGGATACAAAAACAAGATCCATCTATATGCTGTCTACAAGAGACCCACTTCAGACCTAGGGACACATACAGACTGAAAGTGAGGAGATGGAAAAAGATATTCCATGCAAATGGAAATCAAAAGAAAGCTGGAGTAGCTATACTCATATCAGATAAAATAGACTTTAAAATAAAGAATGTTATAAGAGACAAGGAAGAACACTGCATAGTGATCAAGGGATCAATCCAAGAGGAAGATAAAACAATTTTAAATATGTATGCACCCAACATAGGAGCACCTCAATATGTAAGGCAACTGCTAACAGCTATAAAAGAGGAAATCGACAGTAACACAATAGCAGTGGGGGACTTTAACACCTCACTTACACCAATGGACAGATCATCGAAAATGAAAATAAATAAGGAAACACAAGCTTTAAATGACACAATAGACCAGATAGATTTAATTGATATTTATAGGACATTCCATCCAAAAACAGCAGATTACACTTTCTTCTCAAGTGCGCACGGAACATTCTCCAGGATAGATCATATCTTGGGTCACAAATCAAGCCTCAGTAAATTTAAGAAAATGGAAATCATATCAAGCATCTTTTCTGACCACAACACTATGAGATTAGAAATGAATTACAGGGAAAAAACCGTAAAACACACAAACACATGGAGGCTAAACAATACGTTACTAAACAACCAAGGGATCACTGAAGAAATCAAAGAGGAAATCAAAAAATACCTAGAGACAAATGACAATGAACACACGACGATCCAAAACCTATGGGATGCAGCAAAAGCAGTTCTAAGAGGGAAGTTTATAGCTATACAAGCCTACCTCAAGAAACAAGAAAAATCTCAAATAAACAATCTAACCTTACACCTAAAGGAACTAGAGAAAGAAGAACAAACGAAACCCAAAGTTAGCAGAAGGAAAGAAATCATAAAGATCAGAGCAGAAATAAATGAAATAGGAACAAAGAAAACAATAGCAAAGATCAATAAAACTAAAAGCTGGTTCTTTGAGAAGACAAACAATATTGATAAACCATTAGCCAGACTCATCAAGAAAAAGAGGGAGTGGACTGAAATTAATAAAATTACAAATGAAAAAGGAGAAGTTACAACAGACACCGCAGAAATACAAAGCATCCTAAGAGACTACTACAAGCAACCCTATGCCAACAAAATGGACAACCTGGAAGAAATGGACAAATTCTTAGAAATGTATAACCTTCCAAGACTGAAGCAGGAAGAAACAGAAAATATGAACAGACCAATCACAAGTAATGAAATTGAAACTGTGATTAAAAATCTTCCAACAAACAAAAGTCCAGGACCAGATGGCTTCACCGGTGAATTCTATCAAACATTTAGAGAAGAGGTAACACCCTTCCTTCTCAAACTCTTCCAAAAAATTGCAGAGGAAGGAACACTTCCAAACTCATTCTATGAGGCCACCATCACCCTGATACCAAAACCAGACAAAGATACTAGAAAAAAAGAAAATTAGAGACCAATATCACTGATGAATATAGATGCAAAAATCCTCGACACAATACTAGCAAACAAAATCCAACAACACATTAAAAGGATTATACACCATGGTCAAGTGGGATTTACCCAGGGATGCAAGGATTATTCAATATACACAAATCAATCAATGTGATACACCATATTAACAAATTGAAGAATAAAAACCATATGATCATCTCAATAGAGGCAGAAAAAGCATTTGACAAAATTCAACACCCATTTATGATAAAAACTCTCCAGAAGGTGGGCATAGAAGGAACCTACCTCAACATAATAAAGGCCATATATGACAAACCCACAGCAAACATCATTCTCAATGGTGAAAAACTGAAAGCATTTCCTCTAAGATCAGGAATGAGACAAGGATGTTCACTCTCACCACTATTATTCAACATAGTTTTGGAAGTCCTAGCCACGGCAATCAGAGAAGAAAAAGAAATAAAAGGAAAAAAAAAAAAAAAAAAAAAGAAATTACAGAAAAAAAAAAAAAAAAAAAAGATCAAAGAAACTTGTTCTTTGAAAATGTGTTTTTTTCAAAGAGTTTGTTCTTTGAAAAGATAAACAGAATTGATAAACCTGTAGCCAGACACATCAAGAAAAAAGGAGTGAGAGTCCAAAATGTAAAATCAGAAAAGAAAGAGAAGTTCCAACTGACATACAAAAATTCAGAGGATTATAAGTGGTAACTATAAATAGTTATACACAAATAAAATGGACAACCTAGAGGAAATGGACAAATTCCTAGAAATGTACAATCTCCCATGACTGAACCAAGAAAAAATAGAAAATATGAATAGCCCAATTATAGTAATGAAATTGAACCAGTCATGAAATAACTCCACACAAAGAAAAGTCCAGACCAGATGGCTTCACATGTGAATTGTACCAAACATTTAGAGAAGAGTTATTACCTATCCTTCTCAAACTATTCCAAAAAATTTCAGAAGTTACCCATCTGAACTCATTCTACAAGGCCAGTATCACACTCATACCAAAACAAAAGACATCACAAAAAGGAAAATTACAGGCTAATCTCACTGATGAGCAATAGATGCAAAAGATCTCAACAAAGTATTAGCAAACCAAATTCAACAATTTATTAAAAGGATTGTACACCATGATCTAGTGGAATGTATCCCAGAGATGCAAGGGTGTTTCTGTATCTGCAGATCAAGCAGTGTGTCCACCACATTAACAAATTGAAGAATAAAAATCATATGATCATCTCAGTAGATGCAGAAAAAGCTTTTGAGCAAATTCAACATTAATTTATGATAAAAGCTATCAACAAAGTAGTCTAAAGAAGACATATATCAACATAATAAAAGACCATATATGACAGATTCATAGCTAATATTATACCTAATGATGAAAAGCTGAACGTATTTTTCTAAAATCAGGAACCAGACAAGTATGCCCACTCTTGCCACTTTTATTCAGCATAGTATTGGAAGTCCTAGCCAGTAATCAGAGAAGATAAAGAAATGAAAAGAATCCAAATTGGAAAGGAAGAAGTAAAACTGTCACAGTCTACAGGTGACATGATATAATATATAGAAAATCCTAAAGACACCTCAATAAAACTATTAGAACTATCAAATTCAGTAAAATTTCAGGATATAAAATTAATATACAGAAATCTGTTATGTTTCTATACACTAATTACAAACTCTGAGAAAAAGAATTTTTAAAAAAAAATCCCACTTACAGTTGTGCCAAAAAGAATAAAGTACCTAGGAATAAATCTAACCAAGGAAATAGAAGACTTGTACTCTGAAAACTGCAGACATTAATGAAAGAAATTGAAGGTGGCATAAACAAATGGAAAGATATACTGTCCTCATGGATTGGGAGAATTAATATTATTAAATAACCATACTGCCAAGGCAGTCCTCAAATTCAGTGTAATCCCTGTCAAAATACCAATAGCATTTTTCACAGAATTAGAACAAATAATCCTAAAATTTGTATGGAACCACAAAAGACCCTGAATAGCCAAAGCAATCTTGAAAAAAGAAGAACAAAGCTGGAGTTACCATGCTCCCTGACTTCAAACTATACTTCAAAGCTACAGTCATCAAAATAGTATGGTACTGGCACAAAAACAAACATGTAGATTAAAGGAACAGAATAGAGAACCCAGAAATAAACCCACCCTTATATGGACAATTCATCTATGACAGAGGAGTCAAGCATATACAATGGCAAAAAGATAGCTTCTTCAGTAAATGCTGTGGGAAAACTGGACAGCTAGATGCAAGAGAATCAAACTGTACTACTTTCTTATACCGTATACAAACATAAACTCAAAATGAATTAAAGACTTAAATATAAGGCCTGAAATCATAAAACTCCAAGAAGAAAACATAGGCAGTACACTCTTTGACATTGATCTTAGCAATATTTTTTTTGGATTTGTCTCCTCAGGCAGATAGAACAAAAGCAGAAATAAACAAATGGGACTACATCAAACTAAAAGACTTTTGCACAGTGAAGGAAACCAATAAAATGAGAAAGCAACTTACTGAATGGGAGACGATATATCATTTGTAAATGATATATCCAATAAGGGGTTAATATCCAAAATATACAATATCCAGGCAGAGGACCTGGATAGACATTTTTCCAAAGACATACAGATGTGTATGTATACACATCTTTATACACACACACATATACACAAAATGGAATGTTACTCAGCCATAAAAAATGATATCTTGCCATTTTCAACAACATGGATGAATCTAATGTGTATCATGCTTAGTGAAATACATCAGAAAGAGAAAGAAAAATACTGTATGTTCTCACTTATATGTGGAATCTAAGAAAACAAACAAAACAAAAACAGACTCAGATATACAGAGAACAAGTGGGCGGTTGCAAGAGGGGAGGAGGATGAAGGGTGGGCAAACTAGGTATAAGGGGATTGAGAGGTACAAACCTCCATTTATAAAATACGCCACAGAATGGTAATATACAGCCTAAAGTATCTGGCCAGTAATATTGTAATAACTTTGTATGGAGACAGATGTTTACTAGACTTATCATGGTGTTCATATAGTAACATATGCAAATGTCAAATTACAATGTAGGGCACCTGAAACTAATGTAATATACATCAACTATATTTCAATAAAAAATAAAATAGTTGATTTCATATTTGACCACAAAGAAAATTTTGATGCATCTTAGTATTGCTTCACTTTTTGCAATGATCATGGATTACTCTAATAATGCAAAAAGCACTAAAATAAAGGAAAAAAATTAAAAATCTGTACTTCAGAGTATCCCATAATATGAAGTAGCCAAGATGAGATTTTTCTTAGATGTTTTTGGCTTAAACTTATATTTTAAAATTCATTATTTTCCTTGGCAGTAATCCTTTTCACATTGAATGAAATTATACTTTCATAACATAAGGAGTAGAATACTAAAGGAGATCCCTTATAGGTGTTTATACTGGAAGAAACCTAGGTAGTTCATAGTTTAAATTCCTCATATTATGATCATAAAATTGTCCAGAGCACATTCTGTGGGTTAGAGCTGTTCAAAGGCAGAATTGGAATTCTTTAGGAGGCGATGAGTTACTCTGTAGGGAGGAACAAAATGGATTTAAAACACATGGTGACATTTAACAGTGTAGATCTCTAGGTGAAATTATTTGCTCAACATTACTCAAGTGACTTGAACCCAGGTCTTTTAACTACCTGAATTCTGTCTTTTATCTCTTAAATCTTTTATATTCATCAAAGTTATCTCATGCAATTTTTCATTAAGCAATGCTTAGCAAGCTAAAGTGAATACCAGCCCCCAAATAAACAAAATACTCATCTTTCTTATCCAGGGGTTATATGAAGTTTGAAATCAGGCATAATCTTTAACTTAAGCATCCCATTTGTCTTTTTGCTAAAACCTGTTCTGGGTCTAGGAATCAAAGTGCTTTAATCAAAATAGTCAGTTCAAATCTAGATTATATTCTTATACCAGGATACTGAGTGACTACAGTTATTCTTTCAGAACTTCATACCTTGAAGCAGAAATTTTTGAAACTGACCTGTTCAGAGATGTCCTTGGGCTGACTTATACCTCCTGAGGTTAATGTAATGGGAATGGATCTGCCTCAGGACTGCTAAAAGTGTCACCTCCAGCTGTTTTTTCTTGTTTTGTTTTGTTTTATTGGTCAACTGCTAGCTTGAGAGCAGAATAAATTGTGGAGCAGATGCTTAGAATCTTTTACTTACTCTAGTATAATGAGCAGTGCAGGATTGAAACATGCTAGGTCATTTGATAATAGTAGGAGTGGTCTTGAAATATAATTTTCAAAATTTATTTTCACCTTTTTTGTATTCAGCCAACATATATTTATGTTCCAGAACCTAGGAATACCGTGGTGAAGCATGTCATGCTAATAGGGGTAAACATCCAAAAACATAGAAACAAAAATTAATGGTAGGTGATCTGATGCATGTAAAATAGCGTGATGTGAAAGAGGATGCCTGTGGTCTGCTTTAGCGGGATCATCAGTGAAGGATTTCTTGATATTTGAGTTGAGACCAGAATAATGAGAAGAAAGCAGCCATACAAAGACCTGGGTGAGAAGTGTTGGGGGTTTCCAAGTAATAGATATAAAAAGGGCAAAGTCTATAACAAGAAAATGTGCTTGGTCATTTTCAGAGATAAAAAGAAGGCCAGTTGAGCTCTACCTTAGAGGATCAAAGAGTACTTAATGGAGGACCTTCTAAAACATGATAGATAATTTCAATTTTATTCATATTGTAGCAGAACCACTGGATTTTTTTTTAAATTTAAGCAGTGAAATATGATTTATATGGTTTAGTGAAAGTTGAATTGTGTGAGAGCTAGAGTGGAGTCAAGGAGTTCAGTACAGAGGCTTCTGCAGTAAGTAGTTCAGGGGAGAGCTGATGGTTCTCCCATTGTAGCATTTAAGAGAGAATGTGATCTGCCAAATAGCCAAAGCAATCTTGAGAAAGAAAAATGGAGCTGGAGGAATCAGGCTCCTGGACTTCAGACTATACTACGAAGCTACAGTAATCAAGACAGTATGGTACTGGCACATAAACAGAAATATAAATCAATAGAACAGGATAGAAAGCCCGGAGATAAACCCACGCACATATGGTCACCTTATTTTTGATAAAGGAGGCAAGAATATACAATGGAGAAAAGACAGCCTCTTCCGTAAGTCGTGCTGGGAAAATTGGATGGCTGCATGTAAAAGAATGAAATTAGAACACTCCCCAACACCATACACAAAAATAAACTCAAAATGGATTAAAGACCTAAATGTCAGGCCAGACACTATAAAACTCTTCGAGGAAAACATAGGCAGAACACTCTATGACATAAATCACAGCATGATCCTTTTTGACCCACCTCCTAGAGAAATGGAAATAAAAACAAAAATAAACAAATGGGACCTAATGAAACTTAAAAGCTTTTGCATAGCAAAGGAAACCATAAACAAGACCAAAAGACAACCCTCAGAATGGGAGAAAATATTTGCAAATGAAGCAACTGACAAAGGATTAATCTCCAAAATTTACAAGCAGCTCATGCAGCTCAATAACAAAAAAAACAAACAACCCAATCTAAAAATGGGCAGAAGACCTAAAAAGACATTTCTCCAAAGAAGATGTATAGATTGCCAAAAAACACATGAAAGGATGCTCAACATCACTAATCATTAGAGAAATGCAAATCAAAACTACAGTGAGGTATCACCTCACACCAGTCAGAATGGCCATCATCAAAAAATCTACAAACAATAAATGCTGGACAGGGTGTGGAGAAAAGGGAACCCTCTTGCACTGTTGGTGGGAATGTAAATTGATACAGCCACTATGGAGAACAGTTTGGAGGTTCCTTAAAAAACTAAAAATAGAACTACCATATGACCTAGCAATCCCACTACTGGGCATATACTCTGAGAAAAACATATTTCAAAAAGAGTCATGTACCACAATGTTCATTGCAGCTCTATTTACAATAGCCAGGACATGGAAGCAACCTAAGTGTCCATCAGCAGATGAATGGATAAAGACTATGTAGCCCATATATACAAGGGAATATTACTCAGCCATAAAAAGAAACGAAACTGAGTTATTTGTAGTGAGGTGGATGGACCTAGAGTCTGTCATACAGAGTGAAGTAAGTCAGAAAGAGAAAAACAAATACTGTATGCTAACACATATATATGGAATCTAAAAGAAAAAAAAATTGTTCTGAAGAACGTAGGGGCAGGACAGGAATAAAGGCACAGACGTAGAGAATTGACTTCAGGACATGGGGAGGGGGAAGGGTAAGCTGGCACGAAGTGAGAGAGTGGCATGGACATATATACACTACCAAATGTAAAAAAGATAGCTAGTGGGAAGCAGCCACATAGCAGAGGGAGATCAGCTCGGTGCTTTGTGACCACCTAGAGAGGTGGGATAGGGAGGGTGGGAGGGAGATGCAAGAGGGAGGAGATATGGGGATATATGTATATGTATAACTGATTAACTTTGTTATAAAGCAAAAACTAACACACCATTGTAAAGCAATTATACTCCAATAAAGATGTTAAAAAAAAAAAAGAGTTAAGGATCTGATTCACAATATATTTTAGATGCTGAGCTAACAGGACTTACATGTTGAATAAGGAGTGTAAAGAATAAAGCAGAGCGATTCCTAGATTCTTGACCTAGATAATCAGGTGGTGCCAATCTGAGGGTAAAGTATGGGTGAGGGAGGGAAAGAATCAAGAAATGAAAGGTTAAGATGCTTGTTCCACATCTCTGTAGTATAAATTGACTCTTGGCTATACTAGTCTGGAATTCAGGGCACAGTACAAGCAAGCAAAGGACACTCTAATATTTACATATTTGGTAGTGAGGTGAGGGACAGTAAAGAAACACATGAAATAGAGATTGAATAAGAAGAAATTGGGCTATTGCAACATCTTAGAAAACTAGAGAAAACAGCATTCACAGAAAGAGGGAGTGGTCAGTTATTGATAGGCAGTTGATAATTTAAGTAAGAAGAGGACAAAAATTGCTCATTGTTTTGGCAAAATATAGTCATTGGTGACTCATTGACCTTAATCAGTAGCTGAACTATACTGTTTTGGACTATATTCACTTTAACCTTTTTTATTATTATCAGTGATGTAGTAGTAGTAATGTAATCAGTAGAATTATGTTAAAAATTCTCCCTGAAGTGACATAAATATTCTGAGAACAAGATGGTCAAAAAAGATGGATGTTTTCATGTGCTGACATCCACAATCACAGATACCAGCATATTTTCTCTCTAATAAGACTTCACTTTATTGTGGAAAGCCAGAAATCCCATAAGTACAACTAGTTGAGTAGCTCCTTCATCAGCACCAGACATAATATTCGATTTGATACATGTGACTAAGCGTTGGAAAGTTGAGACTTAAGATAGCAACTGGGTCCTCTGAATTCAATTTACAATCTAAAGAAGGGAGACTCTGTGGTTGTTAGGCATTTGATTTTTTCCCCTTATATTCATGTTCTCTTATTTATTATATCTGATGTTAACTGTAAAGTGCAAAAGAATGAACTTACTTTCTTACTAGGGTAAGATAGCATAAATGTAGGAGAGTAGACTCAACTCATTCTGAACATCAATCAATACACCACCTGATGTAGAATAAACCCTATTGAACAAATATAGTTGTTTCTAACCTGAAAATACATGGTGCCTATCTAATCCTACATTAAATTATAACTAAAGAGATTCATCTTTCTTGGTAGATGCTGACCAGATATTCTTACAGTTAATTACAACTTGTAAGGGATCCTGGAGACCTCTCTACAAATGCAGCATAAGTAGATAAATTGGTATTTTGTTTAAAATGTTTAATTTAGTTGATTTGCTTTTCAGTTGCTGAATTTTGCTTTCTACTCCAGGCTTTCAGTTTCCTTAAGGATGCCACCATGAATTTAGCATATAACTCCTGCTGCTAAAAAGTAAATTTGAGGAACAGATGGAGTTTGTAATACACTTGGACTTTGCTCATGAGTGAGGATTCAGGCTGACAGAGAAAACAAAAGATGGCTGACCAGGAATTCCTGCTGTAATTTTGACTCTTGATATGATCCTTAGTAAATCACCTAACCTCACTAGGAGTCACTGTCTGAAGTGGTGAAATCAATAGGGAAAGGTATTGGTTTTCTCTCTCTCAGAGGCAGGGTGTGAAATAATAACTGAAGTTTTTGAATAGAAGTAGGAAGAGGCTGTTTCATTACAAGTAAAGAAAGCAAATTTCTGTGAGATTGGAATATTAATCTACCCTGTAGAAATCAAAGCTTTCATTTTCTTCTCAGAACATGTATAGCTCAATCCTACTGCAATTAATATAAAAGGCACAAGTTTCCTATGAAAGCATTTAAAAAAAATCAGTTTTAGTTTGAATGTTAGAAATAAAAGAAACTTCAGGTTCAGTGGTTTTCTAACATTTTTTGCCGTACAATGTCCTTTGTCCTTTCTAAAATAAAATTTCTGCCTTAAATTAATATTTAATTTAGATAAAATAAGATTTGCTTCATTTGCTTTGGGAACATGAGCAAGAACCCCCATGACTTGACCTCCCTTTTGGTCTCTACTTGTAGCCCCAGATACATTTTTGGGTACAAATATGGATGTACTCAATTGGAGATTTGAGAAAGAAAGCAGTTTCTGAATTAAAACATTGATATATATGTAAACTATTTATCATTATTGTATCCTTCTATCCTGAATTCATCTTAAACAGAATTAGACTAATTTGCAAAGAAGATAACATTTGCTTGTTGGTCACCCATTCTCTGCTTTGTATTCCTTATCTCTTTTTTTTTTTAATTCTAAAATATTCAGTGGTTTCTTTATGTTTCTTAATCTTTCTCCTCACCATTATTGGTTTTTTTTTTTACTTTCATAGGTAATCTCCCATGATCTGCACATGTAATTCTTCCTACTCTATCAGGCTTACCCAATTTTTGATCCATTTCCTCACAGTCTTTCAAGTGGTAAATTCATTCATTTTTCCAGTAATGATCTAGTGGCTATCTACAGAGAATGGGACACAGACTCTAATAAAAACATAAATAAAATGCAGTTTCTTCTCTCAAGGAAAGTGTAGTTTAGGGAAGCAAACAAAAAAGTCAGTAAGAAACTTTAATAAAAGTTTTGTTTGAGGTATTTTGTTACTTTAAACTCAGATCACAAAGCAAACCAGATAAATTTATTGTTTATTGATGACCATAATATGATTCAATGGGATATGAATGTGGATGCATTTTTGAAGTATCAAGGCCTTTACAGGGTAAAGTGGTAATAAAATAATTATCATATGTAAAGTTTTAGTGTACAGGCCTATTACGGCAAGTTGTCAAAAACTGCAATATAAGACAAATAAGTACAATTAAGAGGACTCATTTCTATTATTTCCCTCTTCCTTTCTCCTAAAAAAAAAAAAAAAGCATCCCATAAATGGCATCACTCTTTACAGAGTGGAAAATACACATTTCTTGATATCTGCTTTAGGCCCAGCCATAGTAGTTAAGTAGAATTCTTGGAAGGATAATAGAAGCATTATTTTTTCTCAATTTTGCTCAACACAAAAAGTGAGTAAGTAACTTGGACATTTCAATCATTATGCTTATGAGAGAGAGAGAGAAACAGAGGGAGAGAGGAAGAAAAGAAGAGAGGAGGCACATATTTGGTATCCTACAAATTTTATTTCATTGTTGCCTGATTACTGTGTTTTTAGATGTGACTGTGTTTTGAATAGCAACCCTTATACTAAGTGGCCACTGTACAAGTTAAGGAAAGAAAAATGGATCTGCTTATTGAAAAGGCAAGCAATAAAAACTCCTCAACGATACAAAACCTAACAAATCTTGAAAGTAACAACTACCATTACAAAACAAAAGATTATTTCCAGTAAATCTCAATGTGAGGATTTTTGATCACACATAATCTTTTCCATAACAGCCAAATACACCAATCTTGACAATATTTATAATCTACTGAGAAATATAGCAATAAAAATATGGGCATGGTGAAATAAAAAAGAATATTGAGTGTCTAAGTGCAAATATGTTTTTGTACTTAATGAGTTTTGAAATTTACTTATAAGGAATGTATTACATTTTTTTATTTAATGTTAAAATTAAAGGAATACTACTCTTTTTATGGAAGAAATTAATACATAAACTGCTATCTTTAAGCTTTATATTTCTAAACCTTTATACTTTATACTGCTACATATTTATTCTTACTTTGGTGTACTCTGGGCTTTCATTCTGAAGATTAATGTTTATGGCTTTATAGTTTGTTGCATTTTATAAATTGGTTCATATTCTAAATCATGGTAAAGATGCCTGGTTTCTGAGCCTTGAAGGCTTGTTCCAGTTTATAGAACAAAGCTGTTTTCATGCCTGTAGAACACTGTATTATTTTGCATTTTTATACAATGTTTAGAATTTTACCCAAAACTTTCAGAGGTTGATTTCAAAGTGTTTCACCACATGGTTATTCCTCATATAACATAACTAGCCAAATGCATGTTTGGATTTGGGTTTCTAAAGTCACAGAACTACTACTCAATATACTACAAATAATATATACATTGTGTTGATTACTACAGCAAGAAAAATATAAAAAGAGCGACAAAAGTTTTTTCATATATGAAAATAACCTAATGTTTGTGTGTGTGTTCACCAAACTTTATTGAAAATTTAAATTTATTTAATTTTGAAATCATTCTGTGTAAATAATAATCATTCTTTGTAAATAATCATTCTGTGAAATCATTCTGTTCTGCTTGTTTCACTTAACATTACTGAATTTCCTCATTGTATTATTTCAGAATCTATGTATAATCATTTTATTGATGAGAAAAATCTCAATACATGGAGAAAAATAATGAAAATATTTCCTGTCCTTGATCATTTAATATGCCTCTGATTTTTTTTATTGTTTTACAAATTATTTTAAAAGAATGTCTTTTATGCATGAATACTTTTTATACTAATTGGAAGTATTGGGTTGGCCAAAAAGATCGTTCGGGTTTTTCCATCAAATCTTACGGAAAAATCCAAATGAACTTTTTGGCCAATCCAGTATTTTCAGAATTTATATATGTCTTAGTCTTGGTTCTCTAGGAATAAAGGAAATCTGCTGCATAACTTAGATGCTAATGTTTTAACTTAAGGTGTAATCACCCCCAGACAGCAAATGAGAGAAATTGGAAGTGATGGTGAGAAAAAGTGATGGTAAATACAGGGTGATATATTACTTCATATGAAAATACAGCTAAATCTTGGTTATATGGTACATTCTGAATAGGACATATGGAACCACTCAGTAGACCTTGAAATAGTTCATGAGAGGAGAAAGAGAGGAGAATTTTTCTTTCTTTCTCCTGTCTCTTAATAACTAATGTTTGTTTTATGAACTATTAACTTCCCTGCATTTCCAGGATATATCAGATACTCCTTCTGAGAGAAGCCCAGGAATCCAGGTCTCATGCTCTCTGGTGTACTATTTTATTTGAATCCAGAAGTGGTTCAAGCCAGTTCATTCTGGGACTTGTTGTGTAGGAACTGGGCATTCGCTACGCTGTAACTTTCACCATGGTAGGCATCATAGGAGCCATGCAAGGGATCTAGCACTCATATGAAATGCAGTTAAGGTAACCAAATGTGTTGTGAGATAAGGTGGTAACCAGGGATGGCAAACAGCCTGTGAGGGAAATGATGCTTAGCAAATAAATCTGATGAGAAACATACATTGGTCCTGCAGCACCAATACATCTGATAAAAGGTATGAAAATTTATTTAACTCTTAATACAAACTGGCATATTACTTTTAAAAATGTATACTCTTCTATATATGCATAAGTAATAAATCAGTGTATTCAGTATTTTTATTAAATCAACCCATTTCTTTCTAAATCAACCAAAAACTTTCCTAAATAGCATTGTTTCATTAAATTTGCATTTTTATTACTAGAGAGGTTTAAAATTTTTCATGTTTATTCATCTGGACTTTTAACTGCTCCATATGTATATAAATATTTCCCCAAATAATTTAAGCATGCTTTTCTCATCAGTCTAAAAAATATAAAATTAAAACCAAAGAAAAAAATTCAAATGCACACAAATTTGTTTAAATCAACTTTCTTCTCTGTTTGAACCAAGTTTCACTAAAGAGTTTTATATAAATATCGAATACAATAGCAACAAGCATGATTAAATATTACATACTTAGGGCTATACTTTGAAAAATATACAATGACAATATGAAAAAATTCAATACTATCAAGGCACTCAAAAATGCACAACTGGAAAGTTCAACCATATTCTTGGATCGAAGGACTCGACATAATAAAGATGGCAACTATTTTCTAATTTAATATATAAATTTTTATTAAAAATAAATTACAAAGATCCAGAAACTGCCCTGTTGCATAGTAAACAACCACCATATCTCAGCGGCTTCCAACAATAATCATTTATTTTATACTCATGGATCTGTAGATTTGTTGTGGTTTGGTTGCTCTTAGCTGGTCTTAGCTGTCAAGGCTGAATTAAGACATTGAATAGATCCAGGTGTCTTTATCCAAGTCCTAGGCTGAAGGAGCCAAGGCTACCTAAGGTATAGCTTCGCACAGTAGACATTAGAAACTCAAGAAGGGTCTCGTAAGACTTTGAGTCAGAACTTGCTCTCTCTCACTTCTATGTACATTCCATCAACTAAATCAAGTTATACAGCCAAGCTCAATGATGGGAGAATTCTACCCCGCTCACAGTAAATAATGGCAAAGGCAGAGAGGGAAAGAAGAACTCTGAGCAAATAATATGTTCTGCCACACATAACTTCTTTACCCTTTGTGTTCCACTTACCTTTTCAGTTTTCTTTTAATCACCTCCTATATTTTCCTTTATCTCTAAAGCTTGCAAAGCTAATTCTTGCCCCCAAAGCGTTATATATATTTGCTGCTCTTTACCAACTCCATGTTTTCTACCACCTGGTCATTTTTCAAGTTTCTACTTATTATCACTTTCTTAGTACCACCTTTACTAATGGGCAATATTCTTATATGATCCTGTTGTCTTATTTCATAGTTCATATCATGATGGCATTTAAATAATTTAGTAATTATTTGTTTAATGTTATCATTATTGCTACACCAACAGTTTCGTGATAGCAGAATGGATTCTCCTTGTCTATATCCCTCAAGCTTAGCCCAGAATCTGTCCTAAAGTGAGTTCTCAATATATGTATATTGAAATAATACATGAAGTAATTTATATTCTTTCTTTTGGAGATTATCTTTTTAGATGCATTTCTCCAACTGTTATTGGGTATTCTTACTGTTCTTATCAATCATTATGTAGTCTTTACACATATATTATCCCTTACTTCATTATATAAATATTTGTTATTCCATCCACTGAAATTTTTCTTTCATTTTTGTTGATTTGTGTTGCCTTGTTTTTGATAATTAAGAAACTTTTATACAGGACAAATTTTGAAAATATAGGATACCTGAAATTGTAAATACAAAGAAAATAAAAGAAAACAAAAAATAAGATTCTGTAACAGCAAGTATTTACTAGAGTATAACCAGGTATTAGAGAAAACTCTATATAGTAATTCAAAATACAAAGAATAGAAAAGAAATAATTAAAACTAAAGATATTCATTACCTGGAAGTTAATTCCAGATGGATATGGATTGAAGAATATTAAATTTGTTACATGTGGAGAAGGATGATGCTACTGGGTTATAATGCAAGTCAAAAACAAATCTAATAATCAAACAGAATTAGAGGAAACTCTCGCAGGCAGAAAACTTTTGATTGTGCAACTTCTGCCATTCTTTATGGCTAGTTAACTCTTTAAGGGTTTTCTTTTTCCTTTCTCTGTTGATGCAAGTATTTGTTTTAGAGAATGTACATTGTTCCTCATCTTTCTCAGTTAAGAACCCAAACTTCCGCTATGTAGAGCAATGTAGGCTTGATGCTGGGGAGTCTGCCCAGGAATGTTAAGTATAGGCCTTGGATATGATGAGCATCAAAGGCTGTATTCCTACCAATTTTATTACATTTCAGTTTGTTCTTTGATGGTGATGGGTTGGGAATCAAGATTGGGAAGAGCAGGAGATAACAATGGAGTTCGTATAATCTTTAGGAAAATATCTCTCTTTGAATAAAATTTGGATTGGAATTCTACTAATTTCCAAAGAGAAGACTATATTATATGGTTAATAAATTCTCCCAATGACTAGAGCAAGTCTCATCAGCTTTTTTTTACAGAGATACTCCAGGATAGAAAGGAAACATGCATACTTGGGGAATGAACACAAGTTGCCTTCCCCAAGCATTGCTCATAATGCAAGGTGTGTATAATGCAAACAAAAGGTATCTCCATGAGCCTGACACAACTATGAATTTTGATGACATTATAATTTTTATCTATTTGTAATCTAAAAAGAATCACACTTTTTTTTTTTCCTTTTTAACTCTAGTATTGCATAAGAGCTCCTAAAGTTACAAATCTGGTTATTTTACTTCTCCCTTTAAAATATTTCATTGGTTTCTTGTCCCCTTCAAAAAAAAAAACAGTAGTACAATATACAAAGTTTCTCATGATCTAGAGAACCTCCATACCTGCCTGACTTATTATGTCTTGCTATGCCGTTGGTCATAAATATTTACAGTTTCTATGTTCTCTCACAAAAATGAACTAAAGTAGTTGTAAGTTCCTTTATGAATACACATTCCTTGGCCCCCACATCTCCATCAGAAGAAATGTAGGGGTGTTCCTATTGAAAAATACACAGTGCCAAAGTCTCACCAGTTTGACAAGCAGCAGAACTACCAGTGGTGTGCTGGTAAACCAGGTCTCAGAGAGGGGCAAGAAAGCTCTCATTTGTAGCTTTTGCTAATTTCAATATTATTTACACTATACTCTCACCTAATTGATTTCCACTAAATTAGTCTTTAAGTCTCTTGTCCCTCTAGGGCTTTCATATCTCTTAATGTGACCCCTTCTTCCAAACTTGCCAGCTCCTTAAACCTTTTCACTTAGCTTTCAGAAAAATAACAGCCATCATCAGCAAAATTTACTGTAGCTTCAGCCTCGCCTATGAATGATCATTTCACCTTTATCTCTAATCAAAACCTGATGAGAAAACTGCTTCTCCGGCAGCCCTCTACATTGCTTCTTGTTTTTCCTTCCTCTGGGTCAAGTGGGATGATAAAGGTCCTTCTGTCTCTTCATTGACATTTCAAAATTTTTACTACTTCCTTTTAAAACACCATAGCATTTTCAGAACATGACCACTCCGTTTCACTTTACCTCAGCCAATTGTTCCCAGAGTCTGTTTTATAAAAATTTCTGTAATGAGTGATTTGTTCTATCTCTTCACTGTTTTGTGTTGTGGCTATTAGCTACATATGGCTGTTGAGCACTTGAAATGTGGATAGTGTTACTGAGATATTAGCTTTTAGTTTTATTTATAGGCATACCTCATTTTATTGTGCTTTGCAGCTATCACATTTTTAAAACTCACAGCCATATATACATTTTATATAATTGCAGGTTTGCGGCAATTCTGCATTGTCAGATGAAGGTTAGTATTTTTAGCAATGAAATATTTTTAATTAAGTTACGTACATTTTTGCACATAAATCTGTTCACTAAATAGACTATAGTATATTATGAACGTAACTTTTATATGCACTGGGAAACCAAAAATTTCGTTTTACTCAGTTTATTGTGATATTCACTTCTTTGCAGTGGTCTGGAACCAAACCTGTAATATCTCTGAGGTACACACTTAATTCTTCATTTAAATACCCACATGAAGCTAGTGCCTACCACATTAAGCGGCACAGATTTACCTAGAACATATCATTTGCAATTTGTATAATTTTCAATAATTGTCCTTCTTCTATAATATCAGTTTCATGTAACCCATTCTCTGACAATACCCTCATTCTTCCCAGTTTACTGTCTTTTCTGTCACAGTGTCAACATCTCGAAACACCAATTTGTTGATCCAAAGATTTTTGCCTTCTTTCATATACCTCATGTTCTCTCTACTTTCCTGTCTCAGTTTAGACTCTGTGGTCTGTTACTGAGACTGCTCCATTGCATGCATCCTAGAATCCTTTGCCCCAATCTTGCTTCATCATACTTGCCTGATAATATTAGTTAAATTCAACTTTCCATTTCTCTAGATATTCCAACATAGCTGAGTAAATTGTCAAAATACACATGAACATGCCAACTGATCTCACTTTTAATCCATGAAAATTGGTCTCAAGAGTTCCCTTCTGCAATGTAGCCATTCTCTCTAATATTTTCTCTCTGCTCTTTTCCTGGATGACTATCTCATCACTTCTTTTCCTCCCTCTAATTTCTAGTACGTATTCCCTCACCCTCACTTTCAACTCATGACTTTGTCTTTCATTTCACTGAGTTGCTAGAAACAAGCAGAAGAGAACTTGCATGTCTATCTACCTACTTGTCTTCCTACATATATGTTGCCTTCCTCCTGTTGCTACACTTGAGTTCTCTCAAACTCTTCATTTTCCCCACCTATCATCTCCCCTACTCTAAAAAAATTAACAAAAATAAAACAAAACAAAAACATATACACACTACTATATGTAAAATAGTTAATCAACAAGGATCTACTGTCTAGCACAGGGGACTCTACTAAATACTCTGTAATAACCTATATGGGAAAAGAATCTGAAAAAGAATAGACTCTACAAGCCAGAAGGCAGTCGCATGGTATATTTAAAGTGATGAAAGGAAAGAACCTACAACCAAGGTTACTCTACCTGGCAAGGATCTCATTCAGATTAAATGGAGAAATCAAAAGCTTTACAGACAAGCAAGAGCTAAGAGAATTCAGCACCACCAAACCAGCTCTACAACAAATGCTAAAGGAACTTCTCTAAGTGGGAAGCACAAAAGAAGAAAAAGACCTACAAAAAAAATTGCATAACGATTAAGAAAATGGTAATAGGAACATACATATCGATAATTACCTTAAACGTGAATGGATTAATGCTCCAACCAAAAGACACAGGCTTGCTGAATGGATACAAAAACGACCCATATATATGCTGTCTACAAAAGACCCACTTCAGACCTAGGGACACGTACAGACTGAAAGTGAGGAGATGGAAAAAGATATTCCATGCAAATGGAAATCAAAAGAAAGCTGGAGTAGCAATACTCATATAGATAAAATAGACTTTAAAATAAAGAATGTAACACTAGACAAGGAAGGACACGACATAATGATCAAAGGATCAATCCAACAAGAAGATATAACAATTATAAATATATATGCACCCAGCATAGGATCACCTCAATACAGTAGGCAACTGCTAACAGCTATAAAAGACAAAATCAACAGTAACACAATAATAGTGGGGGACTTTAACACCTCACTTACACCAATGGACAGATCATCCAAACAGAAAATAAGGAAACACAAGCTTTAAATGACGCAATAGACCAGATAGATTTAATTGATATTTATAGGCCATTCCATCCAAAAACAGCAGATTACACTTTCTTCCTCAAGTGTGCACGGAACATTCTCCAGGATAGATCACATCTTGGATCACAGATCAAGCCTCAGTAAATTTAAGAAAACTGAAATCATATCAAGCATCTTTTCTGACCACAATGCTATGAGATTAGAAATGAATTACAGGGAAAAAAAACGTAAAAAACACAAACACATGGAGGCTAAACAATACGTTACTGAATAACAAAGAGATCACTGAAGAAAGCAAAAGGTAATCAAAGAATACCTAGAGATAAATTACAACGAAAACATGATGATCCAAAATCTATGGGATGCAGCAAAAGCAGTTCTAAGAGGGAAGTTTATAGCTATACAAGCCTACCTCAAGAAACAAGAAAAATCTCAAATAAACAATCTAACCTTACACCTAAAGGAACTAGAGAAAGAAGAACAAACGAAACCCAAAGTTAGCAGAAGGAAAGAAATCATAAAGATCAGAGCAGAAATAAATGAAATAGGAACAAAGAAAACAATAGCAAAGATCAATAAAACTAAAAACTGGTTCTTTGAGAAGACAAACAATATTGATAAACCATTAGCCAGACTCATCAAGAAAAAGAGGGAGTGGACTGAAATTAATAAAATTACAAATGAAAAAGGAGAAGTTACAACAGACACCGCAGAAATACAAAGCATCCTAAGAGACTACTACAGGCAACTCTATGCCAACAAAATGGACAACCTGGAAGAAATGGACAAATTCTTACAAAGGTAGAATCTTCCAAGACTGAACCAGGAAGAAGTGGAAAATATGAACAGACCAATCACAAGGAATGAAATTGAAACTGTGATTAAATATCTTCCAACAAACAAAACTCCAGGAGCAGATGGCTTCACCGGTGAATTCTATCAAACATTTAGAGGAGAGCTAACACCCATCCTTCTCAAACTCTTCCAAAAAATTGCAGAGGAAGGAACACTCCCAAACTCATTCTATGAGGCCACCATCACCCTGATACCAAAACCTGACAAAGATACTACAAAAAAAGAAAATTACAGACCAATGACACTGATGAATATACATGCAAAAACCCTCAACAAAATACTAGCACACAGAATCCAACAACACATTAAAAGGATCATACACGATGATCAAGTGGGATTTATCCCAGGGATGCAAGGATTCTTCAGTATACGCAAATCAATCAATGTGATACACCATATTAACAAATTGAAGAATAAAAACCATATGATCATCTCAATAGATGCAGAAAAAGCATTTGACAAAATTCAGCACCCATTTATGATAAAAACTCTCCAGAAAGCTGGCAAAGAGGGAACCTACCTCAACATAATAAAGGCCATATATGACAAACCCACAGCAAACATCATTCTCAATGGTGAAGAACTGAAAGCATTTCCTTTAAGATCAGGAACAAGACAAGGATGTCCACTGTCGCCACTATTATTCAACATAGTTTTGGAAGTCCTAGCCACGGCAATCAGGGAAGAAAAAGAAAGAAAAGGAATACAAATTGGAAAAGAAGAAGTAAAACTGTCACTGTTTGCAGATGGCATCATACTATACATAGAGAATCCTAAAGATGACACTGGAAAACTACTAGAGCTAATCAATGAATTTGGTAAAGTTGCAGAATACAAAATTAATGCATAGAAATCTCTTGCATTCCTCTACACTAATGATGAAAAACCTTAAATAGAAATTAAGGAAACACTCCCATTTACCATTGCAACAAAAAGAATAAAATACCTAAGAATAAACCTACCTAGGGAGACAAAAGACCTCTATGCAGAAAACTATAAGAAACTGATGAAAGAAGTTAAAGATGTTACAAACAGATGGAGAGATATATTATGTTCTTGGATTGGAAGAATCAATATTGTGAAAATGACTATACTACCCAAAGCAATCTACAGATTCAATGCAATCCCTATCAAATTACCAATGGCATTTTTTACAGAACTAGAACAAAAAATCTTAAAATTTGTATGGAGACACATAAGACCCCGAATAGCCAAAGCAGTCTTGAGGGAGAAACATGGAGCTGGAGGAATCAGACTCCTTGACTTCAGACTATACTACAAAGCTACAGTAATCAAGACAATTTGGTACTGGTACAGAAACAGAAATATAGATAAATGGAACAGGATAGAAAGCCCAGAGATAAACCCACACACCTATGGTCAACTAATCTATGACAGAGGAGGCAAGGATATACAATGGAGAAAAGATAGTCTCTTCAATAAGTGGTGCTGGGAAAACTGGACAGATACATGGAAAAGAATGAAATTACAACACTCCCTAACACCATACACAAAAATAAACTCAGAATAGATTAGAGACCTAAATGTAAGACTGGACACTATAAAACTCTCAGAGGAAAACATAGGAAGTACACTCTTTGACATAAATCACAGCAAGATCTTTTTTGATCCCCCTCCTAGAGTAATGGAAATAAAAACAAAAATAAACAAATGGGACCTAATGAAACTTAAAAGCTTTTGCAAAGCAAAGGAAACTACAAACAAGACAAAAAGACAACCCTCAGAATGGGAGAAAATATTTGCAAACGAATCAATGGACAAAGGATTAATCTCCAATATATATAAACAGCCCATGCAGCTCAATATTAAAAAAAAAAAAACCCAATCCAAAAATGGGCAGAAGACCTAAATAAACATTTCTCCAAAGAAGACATACAGATGGCCAAGAAGCACATGAAAAGCTGCTCAACATCACTAATTATTAGAGAAATGCAAATTAAAACTACAATGAGGTATCACCTCACACAAGTTAGAATGGGCATCATCAGAAAATCTACAAACAACAAATGCTGGAGAGGGTGTGGAGAAAAGGGAACCCTCTTGCACTGTTGGTGGGAATGTAAATTGATACAGCCACTATGGATGGAGAACAGTATGGAGGTTCCTTTAAAAGTTAAAAATAGAATTACCATATGACCCAGCAATCCCACTACTGGGCATATACCCAGAGAAAACCATAATTCAAAAAGACACATGCACCCCAATGTTCATTGCAGTACTATTTACAATTGCCAGGTCATGGAAGTAACATAAATGCCAATTGACAGATGAATGGATAAAGAAGATGTGGTACATATATACAATGGAATATTACTCAGCCATAGAAAGGAACGAAATTGGGTCATTTGTAAGATGTGGATGGATCTAGAGACTGTTATACAGAATGAATGAGTCAGAAAGAGAAAAACAAATATCGTATATTAAAGCATATATGTGGAACCTAGAAAAATGGTGCCAATGAACCGCTTTTCAGGACAGAAATAGAGACACAGATGTAGAGCACAAACATATGGACACCAAGGGGGTAAGTGGTGGATGAGGGTTGGTGGTTTGTTGAATTGGGAGATTGGGATTGACATATATACACTAATATGTATAAAATGGATAACTAATAAGAACCTGCTGTATAAAAACATAAATTCTAAAATTCAAAAAAAAGGAATAGATATATGCATATGTATAACTAAAGCACTTTGCTGTACACCTGAAACTAACACAACATTGCAAATCAACTGTACTCCAATATAAAATAAAAATTAAAAAACCAAAAGTAAAACCTGATCACAGTCTTTCCCATATCCCCAAATCACTTTTGTTGTCTTTGATTATTTTTCTACATCAAATATTTAATCCAATCATAAACCGTTTTGGCTCTACCTCAAGATATATCCAGCAAAATGCAGAATCTGGACACTTATTACTATTATCCCTGCTAATGCCCTTGATTACACCTCCATTACCTGGATTATTGCAACAGCCTCCAGTTTAGATACTCAGCCCCCCCACAGTCCAACATAAAGTCTATTCTCACAAAACTACGGCAATAATAAAATATTTTTCATAATATTCTGGTGAAATATTATAGGCAGATATATATGGATAAATAGATAGGGAGGTTGTTATATATTAAGATGATTTCTTTGCTTAATGCATACCCCTGTTCCCTCATTGGCTTCCCTTCTCACTCAGAGAAAAAAAAAATATAGTCCTTTCCATCCCTAGGGCCCTACATATTCTGCCCCTTGTGACAATACACGCCCCCCACAGCCTTCTGAATTAACTGCTGTTAATCCGTCTGCTTCAGCTATAGGGCTTTGTTGCTCTTTTTCTAAAATATCAGGCTGGCTTTCCCCTTGGGGTTTTCACATTGACTTTTCCTTTGCCTGAGGTGCAGTTATATGACTTAACTCCCTTTCTTTCTTTGTACTGCTTTGCACATTCCTCCTTATCATTTAAGGCTCTCATCACCCAGTACCAGTATCAATGTCCACTTTACCTAATTTCCCTTTCTATCCCTCTTATCTTGCTTCATACATCTCAATAGAATTTATCACCTTATGTCTATTCTTGTATTCTCTTGCTTACTTTTTTTTTTTTTTAGCTCTATTAGACTGAGACATTTATCTTCTTATTCACTGATGTGAAACTAGAACTAGACTATGGCTTGGAATCTTGTAGATGCTAAATAAATATTTATTGAATGAGCGAATGAATAATGAATGAATGAATAAAAGCTAAGTGTTCTCTGGCAATCACATCTTTATTGGGTACCAAACCGTGAGCTCTGAAAGGAGCTTCTGATGTATTCCTTAATCATGCTCATCACAATTTATTAGTTTTCCTAATAAAGATAAAATATTCTTCCAAATATCATTCCAAATCCTAACCCCCAGTACCTTAAAATATGACCTTACTTGGAAACACAGTCATTGTTAGGTGTAATTAGTTAAGATGAAATCATACTGCAGTAAGGTGAGCACATAGTCCAATGACTGGTGTCCTAATAAAAAGGTGAAATTTGAACAGACACATGCTCACAGGCATAATGCCATGTGAATATGAAGGCATAAATTGGAGTGATGAAGGAGATGCTAAAGAATGCCAAAGATTTCCAGCAGAGCAGTAGAAGCTAAGAGAGAGGTATGTGACAGGTGTCTCCCTCATAATTCCTCATAGAAGGAACCAACTCTGCAAACACCTTGATTGTAGACTTCTAACCTCTAGACTGTGAGACAATGTATTATATTGTTTAAGCCATCTAGTTTGTAGTACATTGTTCCACCATCCCAAGCAAAGTAACAGTTTTCTTCTTCCTTACAAATTAGAAATTCCTCTTTTGTGTCACTGAACTTTGTATAAATCTTTCCTCTAACTCCAACCAATTCCCCAAATCAGACACAGTCAATAGAATAAACAAGTAAAGGAACAAGGAAGTGAATGATACCACATGAAAAAAAATCATAGCTAAGCACTGTGGCTTGAGTTTGTAAGACAAGTATAATAAATTGTTGGAGATGTTGTTTCAAAGAAATATCTTAAAAGGAACAAAATGAGGTGGTGATGGTTCTAGTGAATATCTACATAGACATTTAAATTTCTTTGGGCTCTTTCAGTCCAACAAATTTTCATCTTTATTTAGATTTTATGTACATTAACTCTTTTCTTTTTTATAGTTGCTTCTGTATGACCCTGTTGCATGAAAATCTTGTTTTAATATAATTATTCCTGAGTCATTACCTCCAATTCCCGATATCCAAGTTCTTATATAAACTTCTGTGACAAATGTCTGACACTTGTGTCTGTTCACATTGATTAAATCTTTTTGTTCCTCTTCAGTGTATATAAATTTTCATTTGCCATGAGCCTTGAAATGTGGGATAATGCCTTCTGGATATTTTTCTTTATACTTCTAATTTTAGGAAGAACTAAAGATTTATTCTGATTTCCCTCCACCTTCAAGAAGGAGGTGGACGCGTTTTTAAAGGGATCAAGAGCAAAATGCTATTCAAGAATAAAATAACACCACATACTAGACTGAGGAGCTTCTAAGGAGAGGTGAAAAGGCATTAAGTGGAACTGTTTTGTGCTGGATTTTTCTTAGGCCACATTTGGATAACTTTTTAGACTGTTGCTCTTTGTAGGAACCTGAGCAAAATTATTTTCAGGGGAATCATCTCAGTCATCAGAGAGTAGTAAAAAAGAATTAGGTTGCACTAAGGTAAATCATCAAACAGCTGATTGCTTGGGACTGTCTCCAGACTAGGGCAAGGGAATGCTCATGCCTTGCAAATCCCATTTTATCTAGTAAGACACTGGGTAGGGATTTGAAGTCAGATCCCTTGCTGATCATAACGAGTATGTTTGCCCTGAAATCTAGCAGACATGTAGTTGAAATCCTTAGCAATAGTAGGAAACTGATAGAATGTAAGGGATGTGGGGATCATGGTCATTTTCGTTTATTTTCCATCAAAGGGACATTGCTAACAGATGGTATCTGGATTTAAAACTTTAGTATGGGTTCATTGCATTCCTCTACTGCCTCTGATAGATCCTACTTCATTCATTTTATAATTTTGGACTCATGAAGTGTGTGGCAAACAATAGTGATATTGATTTCTTCCATTTTTATCACGAGTTTCTAAATTAGGAAGTACATTTATGGCCATAACAGGAACATAAAATAGGTAGATTAGATGTTATTAAGTAATCATCTTTTGTTGAATTTATATTTTAAGGTCATAAAAATGAGTACAAATACATTCTAAGAAATTCCTTCTTCATAGTTATAACAACACTTGAGGATTATATTTCTTATAGAAATCTATTTCCTAAGTTAACTGAGAGGTGATGATGAAAAGATATATTAAATAAGAGAAAATTATTAGATTTTCCTCTTGTATGTATAGTGACTCTGTTGGAAGAATAGCATAGGCATTACTGATTTCCCTCATTTTTTATTTTCATTCTACGTCAACACACAATTAAAATTTTTTTTCTCTAAACTAATACTTAAATATATGGACTTAAGATAGTTCTGAACTGTAGCTAGAGAATAAATACAGCTGTCTTGCACAGTTTTGGCACATAATAAGTGCTAAAAAATGTTTGTTGGATATAGGGGGATAGTTGAAAGTACTAATAAATTAATGAATGAATTGCTGTTAATTTCATATTGTTTCGTTTTTTGTATATGCATTCTATTTCCTTAACTAGACTCAGAATTTTGATTTATATCTGAAAATCTAAAATAAAATTTATATAAAGTTTATAAATTTTAATTTTATAAACTTTAATTTTTATAAACTAAAAATTTATATAAATTTTATAAATTTTAATTTTTATAAAATACAATAAGTACAATGCAAATAAAGATTGCTTTAGAGATGAGCAAGAATAGCAAAGCACTAACTGTACTGTTGGAGCTTTTAGTTTATTTGCCGTTACTGAAAAGATAATGTCGGTGGTAGGATGCAGAGACAATATAGAGTGGTTTAAAAGGTAGTTTTGAATTAGATTATCAGGGTTTGAATGTTAGTCTCAACACTTTACTTTGGTGATACTGGGAAAGTTTTCTAGACCTTCTGTGTCTCTATCTTATTTTATTGGTAAAATGGAAATGATAATAATATACCTATATCTATAAACTCTGGCAAGGATTAAATGAATTATTTGTAATTCTGCCTGACCTATATTAAGCCCTAAATACATGATTGTCAAATAAATTCTGGGTAATATTAATGCAGGCTACTTTATATTTGTTATCATAATCTGAGTCTAGAAAGTACAATAGTTGGGAGTCTGTTGAGTAAATAATAAACCCCTGTACAGCAGATAGATTGCCGTGTGATCAGTGCAACCTATGCTTTTGACCAATTAAGCTGTTAGCTCAGTGGTTGCCTTTTTTTGAGATCCACAGATGCCTTGTGCTCTTATTCTTCCAACAAGTAATTTTGAGCACTTGTGTCCTAGATAAAGCCCTACCATCATGGATTTTAAAACTATAGTGTAGGGAGAGAAATAATAAATAAATAAATATACAGTAACAAGATTTTATATGTGATGTAGAAGCATGATAATGAATATTAACAGACAATATACTATCTCCATGGAAATCCACTCCCCAAATTCTAAGCTTATATTTCAAATGTTTATATGTGTATGTGTGTGCATGTTTATGTATGTATCAGTTAGCTGTTTGTAATAATTTCCTTTTTTCTATTTCTATAGTAAGTATAAGCCTAAGGAAATGATCAAGAATGACATGTCTTTGTTAATATCAAAAAATATTAAAGAAAATTGCTAACTGGAGTATTTAAGAATATAACACTGATTTCAAACAAGTTCAAATACTGGCCTAAGTCCCCACTAGTACACTATTATAATAGAGGTAGGAAAGATGGTGTGTAAGCATGAGAAAGTGTGTTATTTTCAAGTATGGACAAAAACAAGCACATTTTTCTCATGATTCCTTGAAGTTCCTCGGCAATCTTACACCTTCAGTGTCTTCTAGCAGCAACCCCTTGTGCAACTCCTCATCTCACTCTCTTTGGTGCTAAGGCTCAAGGTTTTCACTTACAACGGAAATGTGTCGGGAACCATGTGCTTATTGCCAGAGGAGGAGGGAGTAGGTGGATGAGATGATGACACTCTGACATATAACCAAGTTGCTCATGCAGTTAGAACTTAAGATAGCTTCATTTGCTTGAATATTTTTAGGTAGTAATTGCTTTCTTGGCACCCATAGTGCCAAGACAAGGTAAAGGAGAAAGGAGCAAAGAAACAAGATAAAGATACAAAGGGAATTAATTTTTGCTTTTTCTGATGAATAAATGAAAACTGATGTCAATTTCAATTGTTCCAATGAGAAAAACAAGCTATAGTAGAAACTTTTAATTTGGTCTTCTGCCTTTTTGCACTTAGAGATTTATATGTTAATGATTTTTCAAAATTCAAATATTTATAATTTGGGAAGCTCTTCTAAGAAGTGTGGCTATACAAACAGAAATAAGAGACGTGTGGTTTACAAACTGGAATTATAATTTACTGTTTCTATTTGAATCTACCGTTTTTCAGGATGTTTCCCTAGCAATACCTGAAGATTCTTCTGTGTAGAAACAAGAGACCTGAAGTGATCTCAAAGTGAGTGAGTATGAAAAAAGTTGTATCACATAATGTGACTCTGTGATTAACAGTTATTAATCACTTGGTTATTAGTTAATTACTTCATGGTTAGTATACATACTTGCCTTGTTCTTAATACAAATTATGTTCTGTTCATTGTGATTCAGTTACTCTTGTCTTCTAGTTTTATGTTTCTGGTTTTTATTTTGTATTAATATTGGGTACTTTCAGGCTAAATAAGCAGTTTCTCAGTTCGAAACCATTAGGATAAACTTGCAGCCTTCTCAGTCTCTGTTTTCAGTTACCCAAAGGCTAGGCCATATACATTTTCTTTCTTGGCAGAGTTCGACAAGTATATTTATATAAAGTCTAGGTTATCTTATTAACTGCACAAATATGTGCAGTGGTAATATTTCCTGAGGTGCCACCCTCTTGTGGAAATCTCTTGGATATAAATCCTTACATTCGAATTAGGAAAAGTTTTTTAGAACATGGTGTCTTTTAGGTTGAATGCTGCCAGAAGACTCTCCTTTAATTATTTTCTCTCCAGAAGGGGATACATCAGTCTTGTCTTTACTCTGTTATAAGCAATACTGGCTTACCTGACCTTTTCTGTCTACCAGGATTGTGGTGGTTCTATTGGCAATTGTGATAAATTGTCATTCGCCTATGTATCTCCTTGCTCAATAAAAATTAATATTAATAGGAAGGGTATCTGAGATTGCGAGCTAGAGATAAATTAACAGTCTAAGGCCAGAAAACTGAGCAATGAATTGACATAAAAAGAAAACCTTGTGAATGAAAATAAAGGCTTCATTAATAATCAGTTGACCTAGTTGTTACTTGGAAACTTCAAATGCGTTTTCTTCTAAAACATTAGAATAAGAAAGTTGTCACCATATGACATGTATTATTTTTCCATTTCAACTAAGTCTTTTTTAAATAGTATTTCTCATTCATTGAATGTTACTATAGACCAGGTTCTGTTCTGTGTGATACATATACATATGTGTGTTACCTTATGTTGCCTTCAGTTCATCCTATGAATTTGGTACTATTATTATCTCTACTTTATGGATAAGGATTCTGATGAGCAGCACCCCAAGATCTTCCTTTCAGCCAGAAAGAGGTGAAGATAAATTTCAGAACCATGTGTCAGTATCCATATGCCATACTGCAGACCAGAATTCAGCATAGAAAGTCCTTATATATTAAAGAACTTCTACCTATAAAGCATTTTAATAATTCTTCATGTACAACATGACTAATAAAAACTGATGGTTTTTCTTGACAACAATTCCTAAGAAAGATGAGAGCACAACTCCCTGGTTAGCTAATCACAAAACTGTTTATAAAACCATAGCAACAGAATAATAGATTAGATGAACACATTATAATTGGGGGAGAGAAGCGGGGGTGGGATTTGCACATTTAAAATGTAATTTAGGGAATCAGTATTTATGGTGTTACAAGAAGAGTAATATTTAAATGTTAAATATTTTAAGACTTCTAATTTATATTTAATTCAGAAGGAGAAATGACTATCAAGGTTAATTACACTAGCAAAGCAGTAGCTCTTTATTTCATTATTAAACTAGTAATAATGCTACACTTGACTTTTTTTATTCTCTCAACAAATGTTTACTGAGTTCCTACTATATGTCAGTCACTATTCAAAATTCTGTTGTTTCAGCTGTGAACAGGACAGAAAATACTCCTGTACCTATGGATTTTTATTTTATCTGAGGAGCAGGCAGAAAACTGACAATCAAAAAAAATAATGGAGGGTATTTTCAATGGGGCTGCTTAGAGTAATAGCCAACTTTTATTGGGTTCTTATTATGTGACAGACATTTTCCTATATTATTTACATGCATAACTCCATTTGATTTTCACAACCACATTGTCAGGTAGGAAATGTTATCATTTATATAATTCAGGTTAGGAAACTTAGGCACATATACGTTAAATAGTTGGTAAGGTTCAAGATAGGCAAGTAGTTTCTTCCTTTTCTTTTTTTAATTAATAGACTTCATTTTTTTAGCTTAAGATTTATAGAAAATTGAGCAAATAATACAGAGTTTCCATATACCTCCCCCCTCATTCACTCGCAATTTTCCGTTATTAACATCTTGTATTAGTATGGTATATTTGTTACAATTGATGAACCAGTATTGATGTATCATTATTAACGAATTAATATATTATTAACTAAAGACCATAGTTTGCATTAGGGCTCACTCTTTGTGTTGTACAGTTTTATGAGTTTTGACAATTGTGTATATAGCATTACAATATTACGGAATAATTTTACTGCCCTAAATATCGCCTACGCTCCACCTCTTTATCCTTCTCCCCTTCTCTCTGGCAACCACTGATCTTTTTACTGTCTCTATAGTTTTGCCTTTTTCAGGATGTCACATAACTGGATTTTTACAGTATCTTGTTCAGGCTGCTATAACAAAAATATCATAAACTGGGTGGCTTAAACAACAAACATTTATTTGTTACAGTTTTGGAGGCTGAGAAATCCAAGATCAAGGTGCTGACATATTCGGTGTCTGTTGAGAACTCACTTCCTGTTTCCATGGACATCTTTTCTCTGTGTCCTCACATTGCAGAGGGGAGCAAGGAGCTTTCTTTTATAGGGGATCTAATCCCATTCAAGAGGGCTCCATATCCATGACATAATCACCTCCTATTGAAAATTAGGTTTCAGCATATGAATTTTGGGAGGACACATGCAGTCTATAGCATATAGTGTGTAGACTTGACAGACTGGCTTCTTAAACAGAACATGCATTTAAGGTTCCTCTCTGTCTTTTCATGGCTTGATAGCTTATTTCTTTTTATTGTTGAATAATAATCAATTGTGTGGATGTAACACAGCTTATCTATTCATCTTTTGAAGCATATCTTGGCTGCTTCCAGTTTTTTGTCAGTTTTGAATAGGCTGCTATAAGCATTTGTGTGCAAGTTTTTTTCAGTTCATTTGGGAAACTACCAAAGAGTGCAATTGCTTGATTGTGTATAAGAAGACTTGTATAGTTAATTAAGAAACTGCCAAATTATTTTCCAAAGTGGCTGTACCATTTTGTACTCCCACCAGCAGTAAAATGAGAATTCCTGTTACTCCACATCCTTGTGGGTATTTGGTGCTTTCAGTTTTGTTTTGTTTTAATTTTTTGTCTTCCTGAAAGATATGTAGTGGTATCTCATCATTTTAATTTGTGATTCCATAATGACATATAATGATGGACATTTTTTCATATACGTATTTGCCATTTGTAGATCCTTTTGGTGTGGTGTCCAGATCTTTTGCCCACTTTTTAATTGGATTGTTTTTTTTCCAGCTTGTTTCTTGTGGCCAGAATTTTAACCATTATGTTATATTGCCCTGTAGAATGCTGTGCAGACAATGGCACGGGGTAAGGGAATAGAAGGAATTTGGAAGATGAAGAGTCAGCTTTATATTTTGCATAAGGATGTCAGGGAAGGCCTTTCTGAGAAGGAACCATTTGAGTTGAGATCTGAATAATGAGAAAACGCTGACAAGAAAATATTGGGTAATCAAGGGGGTTTTCATTAACCCCTCTGGGTTACAGTTTTCTAAATTGTGAAATAAAGATATCTTGGTTAAGATATACTCTTTGTTTTCTTATATCAATTAGATGGAGAGAATCAAGTAATTATCTTTCAGTGGAGCACCTAGTATGTTGGCTATTCATACATCTTTTTCTATGCCAGCATCTGGACTTTAGATACCTGGCATTATTGTAGATATATTGTTAGTGGAATATATAAAACTTATTTATACATTGTGTCTTCTTATTTTCAAATGAGTATTTTTCTGATTAAATTTCAATAGAAAATTAAATGCTATTTTAAATACATATATATAAAGACCTTTTGCCAATTAATGCTTAGTTTGCACAATAATCACATAATGTGTATTATTTAGCATTTTAGTTGCAAGCCACCAAAACTGACCCAGGCCAATGTAAGCAGATAAGATATGTAAATATTAAGTGATGAACATTAGATAGATCATAGACATTTCAGAAGGGCCAAAAAATCTGTTATGTAGTCTGGAATATTCCCTCCAAATCCTACCACCTCACTAGCTCAGTGAAGATAATACTGCCACCACTCTGGTGACACTGTGCATTGAAAGCCGGAAGTAGAATCCTTGTCACTGCTGCCCCTGGAAAGTGGCTGTCATAGCGGCACTTGCTCCTTTTCTTTTTCCTTTTTTTTTTTTTTTTTCTGCACATCTTTTGCTTTGCCTTCTAAGCTTTAAACTGGGGAGGCAGGTATTTCTGATTGGTGTAGCCTAGGTCATTTGACCACATTCTGGCTGAGGGAAGCTCAGTAAGTGAGTCAATTATTGGTATTTTAAGCTTCATTAACATGATATAAATGCCGATAAGGCAGAATACTCTCCAGACTTTGAAAGGAGTTAGGTGTGAGTGGCCTGAAAGAATAACAGCTTTATTTGGTATACTGTATTTCAGAATACATTTTTTTTCAGAAAAATATATTCTTTTACAGTATTCTCTAATATTGTTGTGTTATCTTAGAATTTTTAGTATAATAGGTAGAAAAAATGTGCACAGTTTTTTCCTATCATGTGTATGCCCCTTTGAAATGCAGCATTCTAGTTCTCCCATTAAGAGGTGATTTCTCCAAAGCAAGTAACAGACTTGTTACTTGCTTTGGACAACAAGAACTTAGAAATGTTGTAAGCAGAGGTTTGAACAATGCCTGTGTTTTCTCTTTGATACTCTTGGGAACCCTGTAGCCAGCATAATGTGAACAAGCTCAGAGAGCCAGCTTTGTAATAAGTGACACACACCCCAGTCTTCCCATTGTCTTCCAAATGATGGCAAATGCATTACTGAGACTTGATAAGGTCATAGGAAGCAGCTGAAGACATCCAAATTACCCAACCATAGAAATGAGGAATAGATAGAGTATTTGTTGTTTTAATCTACTAAATTTTAGTGTGGTTTGTTCTCATCAAATGCTATTACATTTAGTGTTTACTCTATTACCTGTATCACAGAGTTGTTTTTTCCATCTTTAAATTGACACTCACCTGGCACACTTAAAGTAAGTAGCTAAAAATTAATTATTATTTGTAAATGTACATGGATATGGTTTATAGTGTAGCTTTAGGGAAGACCATGTATTTATTTTTTCAGTATGAGATATCACTTAAGTTTTTCTATTTACTTTTTTCTCTGAAATTTTTTAACAGCATGGCATCTTGGCATACTTAACACTTTTCAACATAGATAATGACATGAAAAACTTCTATTTTGGTCTACTACTCACATATCAATTGCTTTCAAAAGTCAAAGTCCATTATGCCAAAAAGAAAATAAGTGACAATTTTAGATCAGAAAAAAAGTTGATTATTCCTAACTAGAGAAATGGAACAATGACATGGACTCTAAATGTTTGACAGATAAATGATTCAAAGCTTTCATAGCACTCAGTGACTATAGAGATTACAGTGGATACAGCTCTGTGGGCAGTTATCATACAGTTTCACCAAGGAATACTGGTCAACTCATAGTCTGTCAGTAAAAAATACTTTAAACTCTAATGAACATGATATTTTTGGTAGTTTTCACTGAATATCCAAGTGAATTAGTTTCTAAACTGAATTTATATGTGATATGTGAATGACTTGTTCAATTCTATTGTCATGGAAGGCTAAAGCATTTTCCCAAAGGATTTTCCTCCAAATTATACATATTGACTGAAGACTACTGTTCATTATGTCAAATTTCCAATTATTTCATGTGTATGAAAAAGTCATTTCCTTAAAGTGAAAAAAATATAAAAATGTTTTCTAAATTTGCTGTGTTGCAATTACAGAAACTAATTTTAGGTAAACAAAGATTTTTGTGACTTTGCTTCTATCATGTTATTCATCTCATATCCTCATATTTGATGGTGTTCATAATCTTTTGATCAAGTCATCTTGCATAATTGAATTTTAAATGGTTATGGATATTTGTTTATTGTTTAAAGGCTATTAACACATAACTATCAATATATGCATAACAGAAAGTTTTATAGAACATCAATTCAAGTCAATAAAAATTTTTAAGAATAGTATGTGTTGACTGATGTATACTTGTGCAGTTCCACAAAAAGTCTGTATATTAAACCAATGAAATCAAGAAAAGTAGGAATTGTAAATTATTACCAGATATAAATATTACAAAAATATGATTTGAAATATTTCACTAGCTCGCATTTGTTTCAACTTCTCTATACAATAACACCATAATAGAAAATGAATCTAACATGAGATAGAAAAAGCTAAGTTAGATTTGTCCAAGAAATGGAATAGTGAAAAAATATTCATGGCCAGAATCTCAAAGAGCAAGATGACAACAAATAACCAGTATATTTGCAAATCATGACAAATTATTTATAGCTAAAATATTAATTAATTAATTATTTTATTCATTTAGAATAGTACCATTTTACCACATTAAGTCTTTAAATATAACCTTATAAAATTTCAATGTTTAATATAAATTCATCTGGTTGGAGTTTTAATCTTGTCTTGAGTTCAACTTCCAATTTCAGTTCTACCATTCTGCAGCCTTAGATGACTTATTAAATGGACATTAATAGAATAGCCCTTTTGCACATGAAGATATAAATGATACCCTCCTATAGGCTTTCTGATTTAATTTTCCCTTTAAAATTTGATCTTTGTTTAATTATATTTTACATTTTTTAAATTGAAAAGTGTAGTTGTTGACACTACTTCATACAATTATATATATTATAATGACCCACAAAACACAAAGTTTAAATTCTGAAATTTGCACACTATGACTTATCTCATGTGCAAAGTGGATCAGTGGCCAATAATCCCATTAGGGATTTTTATTCCTATTTGTACAGATGACAAAACTGATATCCAGAATTATCATGGTACTTATCAAGTAGAGGACCTGAAGTTGCAATCCATGTCTTTTGATCAAGTACATTTCTAGTTCTAATAAGATATTACAGCCTCCTGCAGAATAGGATTTATCTATGTTACCTTAAATTTTCTCATGCCAATTGACAATTCAATTTAAAAATTGAAAATGGGTCATTACATCAATAAATGGAGAAGCCATATGAGTTATACTTTTATGATTTTTTAGTCAATCATATGTCAGCAATTTGATGCTTAAAATGTCCCCCAAAGAAAATGAGTGTTTTTAATCATAACATAGCTCCTAGGAAAGGAAGGTAGGACTAAAATAACATTAAAACAGAAAATAAAGCAGGACAAAAAACTTCTTGGGTCTAATTAACACACAATACAGTTAAAGATGATTGCCTATTAAACCAGACAGGAGTCTCGTAAGAAATTAAAATAAATATAATACATTTATTTAGAGTGGTACAAGATCTTAGTTTTAAAACCTTGAAAACGTTAAATCAATATTCAGATAATTACCACATTCTTTATATTTAATGACTACTATGCACTGCAGATACATAAGAATACACACAATATATTAACCTGAAAGAGCTCTTAGAAATAAATGAACATGGAGAAAAGTGTAAATATTTTACTGTTTATATATAACAATTTTCAATGACTTCTTGTAGCTAACCAGTAGATATCTTCCTTATTATCTAAGGTGCCTCAGATCTTAGTCCCAAAATTGTGCTTTTTGCTTTTTATGCCAGCAAAATTCTAGGATGTTTATGTCTTCCTGGGGTCTTATTGATGACCATCATTAGAACTGTAATGTATAAATATGCTCAATTTGCATACTAACAGGAAATTATCTTTTAACCAAACCCTAAGGAACTGCAAGCCACCGTTGACTAAACATTAAAATGGACTGGAGTATAGCCTAACCTAAAAGGTATTCAAAACTGTGATGTCAAGATATAGCAAAATTCTATGGTCTTTCCTGGGATTTATCAAAAACTTAAATTATTGCTCTATTATGAAAGTTCTTAACTCGAAATAATGAATTCACCAATATATCCCATTTCTCAAAAACTTGTATGTATGCATTATGCTATATAAAACAAGTATAATAGACCATGTTTCTCTTGAGAATTTTCATATGAAAGTTAACTTATTTTAATATCCAGAATTTTTAATGTTACCATCAAAAGGAGAATTATTTAGAATTGAGGGCTCTTTTCTTATTCAAATTATTACACAGTATCCTACAACAGCAATGTGATTAACTTTACAGGTAAGCACAGGATGGGTCTGGTATTGATAGGTACTTATAACCATCTGCCTAAGACCCAAGAATAATGAGAATTTACTACTCAGACTCCCAAAAGTAATTTCTAAGATTCATATCAAGTACATGATTGTTATAAAGTAATTTCTCCAACACTTTGCATTTTAGAAATAATCTAGATAAATTCAGTCCACTAAAATTCCACTTGAGCCTGTTTAATTTCCTATGACTTGGTCTCATTAGCAAAAGGATTTTGTTTGGGTTTGGGGGTTATGCTTGAATAAGGCTCAAGTTAATCATTTAGGTACTTAAATGTTCTTAACTCAAGGATTTCCCCTGACAGTCATTTCAAGAATAGCTTTATAGTATTCTTCAGTTTATCTATTACACAAGAAATGAATGCAGGGAAATTCTATTCTGCTCAGATTTTTCTGTCTTGTCACCAAAATGCATTCCTTGAGGCCATTTTCATTTATAAAAAGCCTATATACTGCCTGGATTGAAGCACCTATATTTCTCAGCTAAAGGTCAAAGGATGTTAATCATAGCTTCATAATTGTTCTAAACTTTCATTAAGAAACACCATATTAAACTGATGGAAAGCCCTACTTAATCTGGCTTTGCTAAAATTTCTGAGGTAGGTTATCAAGATGAAAGAGCTGGGAAGCTAGAAATATGCCTGAGGGAGAATGTGCCCTGTTGTTATCTATCTTTCTGCCTCTAAAACCAAGGTAGCACTGACAGATCTTTGGAAAAGAGAAAGTTCAGACTTACTATTAGATTTTATTTTTAAACAGTAGAGTTTGATGGTTTCAATTATTGAAAATAAATGAAAGCACAACCTGTTCCAAGAGGATTTCAGGTAGGATGTTCCATTTCTACAAATAGTTTTAAACTTTCTACCTGATATTTGAAATGTCTAATGCCATTCAGACTTGTGTTGACTGCACTTTCTGGCATTAATCCCTCAAAAATATATTTGTGAGATATAACAGAGTACATATTATACTCTGCTCTATGATATTTATCTATATTATAAAACACACTTTGCATTATTAATATGTAACTAGACACACCAACCTAATCCATGTTGAGTTATCACAATTATGTTCAAGCCACTCAGAATATTATGAAACAAAAGGAAGAAAGCACTAAAGTTTCAAGTACCTTATATCTGACATTAGTGTATATATATATGTATGTATAAATTAATATTCAATTCAAGTTAAAAAAACTCTTCATTGTTATACTATAAAAGCCACTAAACTAAGCCCTAAGAGGCTATAAAAATATATTAAAACACAGTTCCCAAGTTGATTACTTTTTGAACACAAATATACATGTAGTATAAAAGTAGGGAGAGTATGATGCATTATTTTGGTGATATTACGTTTTATGGAGCTGCAGAGAAATGTGTAGTGAATTTTGGCTGGGGTCAAAAACTTTTAGGCAATTTCTTCTTTTAAGGAGGTAATATTTGAGTCAAATCTTTAAAAAATGAGTAAAGAAAATCTTACTGATGTATTTGCAGCAACACATCATTTTCATTAAAAGAACAGCATGGGTATAAGAAGATATTTCATAGCAGGCATATGTAGTTAGATATATGTGGACATCCTTTGCAGATCAACAGGGCAGTGGTAATTCTCAATACATAGGACATGGAAAGTACAACCAGGAGTAAGGCATAATGGAGCTGACATTTCAATAACAAGAACAGTGATTCATTCAGTAATTCAAGTGTAAGTTTTTCGTCATAAGGGTTATTAGGAGATATTGAAATATTTTATGCTGGGGAATGACATGATCCCATTTTAGTTCCCAAATAATCACTGAGTCTGCAGTTTATAGAGAGTATGGGAGGGAGTTGAAAGTGAAGACTGGAAGAAAGATCCACCTGTGTGCTGTTGCTGTGTTCAGTTGAAAAATAAAGGTAACTTGATCTAAGGTAGTGGCAAATGACAAATATGGACTGTTGAGAATAAGGAGATTAGAAAGATAGGACCTGGAAATTGATTACATATGTGATCACAAATCTAGGAAGGTTATCGTTCTATATTATCATGCTCTATTATTTGTTACTATTTCTATTATTTGTTACTATTTCTCCCCTTTCAAACTTCACCACATCACTAATCTTATATTTCTAAAGTATAAATCTCATTATATAAAAAAAACCCTAATAAACTCAGAATTAAAGAAGAACAAAAGGAAGACGGTAAGATTGGATTCTTGGTACTTTGATCATGGAAATAGATTTTTAAAACTCTGTTCCTATTCTGTTGAAATCATGAACCCACATTGACATTAATGAGAGTCCTATAAATGAAGGTGGAAAGTAAGATTATTAATTACTTTAATTCCAAAAATCTTTTCTCCAGTTTATGTGAATATCCACGTCAGAAATTATATTACAGATTTGCTTTAGGTTATAATGTGGTGTAATTCAACATCAATATATTAATCAACCTGTCCTTACCAGTTAACAGTGTAAAAGCCATTCAGCATCTGAAACTAACACTTTTTTTTAATCCCATGGAAATTGCCTGTGAAATTCATAGGAATATATTCTTTGTCACAAAGTTGAATGTGTAAGGATAAGTTTTGATATGGTGTCAATGTATCAAAATAACACATTTCATGCTGTGTGATAAAATTTTCACCACTGTCAACCTCAGATAAAAATAATATTTTAACAGGTTTACAAGAAAGCAAAACATGCTTCATTATCTCTTTGAATATATCATGAGATCAAAGGAAGCCTGTTTTTTCCAGAGAAAAATCTGTTTCATTACTGAGAAAAACTTGTTTAGGTTTAAAAAGGTCAACATTTCTGAAATAAATGTTATATTTTTACTTAAAAAATAAGAATTTCCAAAATTTTTCAGCATTATTCCCTACATTCTAAAAGTTGCAATTAAATTGTGTTTGTAGATATTCATTTTGAATTAATATTTTGAATGAAAAAACTGCACTTTTTTTTAAAACACAGGAAAGAAAAACAAAATCTTATGATACAAAATTAATTTTAGTGTCTTGGGTGGTATAATGTGTTGAAGCAATTAGAGTATGATACATCTCCATCTGCATCTAAGACCTCCCCCTCACTAACTGTGTGATCTTAGACAAACTATTTTACTTTTCTAGACCCTTGTATTAGTCTGCTGGGCTGCTATAACTACTAAATATCACGGACCGGGTGGCTTAAACACCAGAAATTTATTTTCTCACAATTCTGGAGGTTGGATGTCCAAGATAAAGATTCTGGCAGGGTTTTACTTCTTTTGATATCTCTCTCCTTGGCTTGTAGATGACCACCTTTTCTTTGTGTCCTCACATGGTCTTTCCTCTGTGTATGCACACCCCTGTTGTCTCTCTTTGTGTCCTCTCCTCTTCTTATAAGGACACCAGTCAGATTGGAAAGGGCCCAATCTAAAATGAGGAAACGGCCTCATTTTAACTTAATTACCTCTTTAAAGGTCCCATCTCCAAGTACAGTCATATTTTGGGGTACTGGAAGTTAGGACTTCAACATATGAATTTTGAGGGAAGGACAATTCAATTCATAACAACCGTAGCTTCTTCAGAAGTAAATGAAGCAGAAACATCATTGTAAAAATCACATAAATATAAGCACTGAACAGAAGTTCATTTAATCAATCCAACTTGACAACAAGTAAAATTAAATCAGACTTTAACATAACTATAACATTTTTGTTTTTTCATTGGTAATGTTCAGAAAAATATTACTTAATTCCAAATATGTCCATAATAATTCATAACAGCATAATATTATACTGAAACAAATTTTCAACATCAAATAAAAGCCAAAATAACAAGACCAAAATTCAAGATCTTATCAGAACATATCTCCACTTGTCTTTCAGTTGATCTACACTTGGTCAGTTCCTCACCTCATCTGTAAACTGTTCCCTGCAATCCCCATTTTGTTAGCAATGTGTATATGACTTTGGAGAAGGATTACAACTATTTTAGTGTCTGGAAAAAATGAAATTTTAGTAGCAGACAGGTTTCATTTAAATAACTGACATGTTATAAAGCAGATAGAGAAACATACATCCTTGGTATGTTGAAGATAATCTATCAGAAACTAGTTGCCAGTATAATCTTTTTTATTTTTAAACATCTTTATTGAGTATAATTGCTTTACAATGTTGTGTTAGTTTCTGCTGTATGACAGAGTGATTCAGCTGTACATATACTTATATCCCCATAACCCCTCCCTCTTGTGTCTCCCTCCCACCATCCCTATCCCACCCCTCTAGGTGGTCACAAAGCACTGAGCTGATCTCCCTGTGCTATGTGGCTGCTTCCCACTAGCTATCTGTTTTACATTTGGTAGTGTATATATGTCCATGCCACTCTCTCACTTTGTCCCAGCTTACCCTTCCCCCTCCATGTATCCTCACGTCCATTCTCTACGTCTGCATGTTTATTCCTGTCCTGCCCCTAGGTTCTTCAGAATCTTTTTTTTTTTTTTTTAGTTTCCATATGTAGGTGTTAGCATACGGTATTTGTTTTATTTTTATGACTGACTTCACTCTGTATAACAGACTCTAGATCCATCCACCTCACTACAAATAACTCAATTTCATTTCTTTTTATGGCTGAGTAATATTCCATTGTATATATGTGCCCCATCTTCTTTATCCATTCATCTGTCGATGGACACTTAGGTTGCTTCCATGTCCTGGCTATTGTAAATAGTGCTGCAATGAACATTGTGGTACATGACTATTTTTGAGTTAAGGTTTTTTCAAGGTATATGCCCAGTAGTGGGATTGCTAGGTCATATGGTAGTTCTATTTTTAGTTTTTTAAGAAACCTCCATACTGTTCTCCATAGTGGCTGTATCAATTTATATTCCCACCAAGAGTGCAAGAGGGTTCCCTTTTCTCCACACCCTCTCCAGCATTTATTGTTTGTAGATTTTTTGATGATGGCTATTCTGACCGGTGTAAGGTGATACCTCATTGTAGTTTTGATTTGCATTTCTCTAATGATTAGTGATGTTGAGCATCTTTTCATGTGCCTCTTGGCCATCTGTATGTCTTCTTTGGAGAAATGTCTATTTTGGTCTTCCACCCATTTTTTAATTGGGTTGTTTGTTTTTCTGATATTGAGCTGCATGAGCTGCTTTTATATTTTGGAGATTAATCCTTTGTCAGTTGCTTTGTTTGCAAATATTTTCTCCCATTCTGAGGGTTGTCTTTTCCTCTTACTTCTGGTTTCCTTTGCTGTGCAAAAGCTTTTAAGTTTCATTCGGTCCCATTTGTTTATTTCTGTTTTTATTTCCATTTCTGTAGGAGGTGACTCAAAAAGGATCTTGCTGTGATTTATGTCAGACTGTTCTGCCTATATTTTCCTCTAAGAGCTTTATAGTGTCTGGCCTGACATTTAGGTCTTTAATCCATTTTGAGTTTATTTTTGTGTATGGTGTTAGGGCATGTTCTAATTTCATTCTTTTACATGTAGCTGTCCAGTTTTCCCAGCACTGCTTATTGAAGAGGCTGTCTTTTCTCCATTGTATATTCTTGCCTCCTTTATCAAAGATAAGGTGACCATATGTGTGTGGGTTTATCTCTGGGCTTTCTGTCCTGTTCCATTGATCTACATTACTGTTTTTGTGCTAGTACCATACTGTCTTGATTACTGTAGCTTTGTAGTATACTCTGAAGTCAGGGAGCCTGAGTCCTCCAGCTCCGTTTTTCTTGCTCATGATTGCTTTGGCTATTCGGGGTGTTTTGTGTTTCCATACAAATTGTGAATTTTTTTGTTCTAGTTCTGTGAAGAATGCCATTAATAGTTTGATATGAATTGCACTGAATCTATCGATTGCTTTGGGTAGTATAGTTGTTTTCACCATGTTGATTCTTCTAATCCAAGAACATGGTATATCTCTCCATCTGTTTGTATCACCTTTAATTTTTTCATCAGTGTCTTATAGTTTTCTGCATACAGGTTTTTGTCTCCTTAGGTAGGTTTATTCCTAGGTATTTTATTCTTTTTGTTGCAATGGTAAATGGGAGTGTTTCGTTAATTTCTCTTTCAGATTTGTCATTCTTAGTGTATAGGAATGCAAGAGAGTTATGTGCATTAATTTTGTATCCTGCTACTTTACCAAATTCATTGATTAGCTCTAGTAGTTTTCTGGTAGCATCTTTAGGATTCTTTATGTACAGTATCATGTCATCTGCAGACAGTGACAGTTTTACTTCTTCTTTTCCAATTTGAACCCTTTTATTTCTTTTTCGTCTCTGATTGCATCCAAAACTATGTTGAATAATAGTGGTGAGAGTGGGCAACCTTGTCTTGTTCCTGATCTTAGAGGAGATGGTTTCAGTTTTTCACCACTGAGAACGATGTTGGCTCTGGGTTTGTCATATATGGCCTTTATTATGTTGGGGTAAGTTCCCTCTGTGCCTGCTTTCTGGAGGGTTTTTATCATAAATGGCTGTTGAATTTTGTTGAAAGCTTTTTCTGCATCTATTGAGATGATCATATGGTTTTTCTCATTCAATTTGTTAATATGGTTTATCACATTGATTGATTTGCATATACTGAAGGATCCTTGCATTCCCGGGATAAACCCCACTTGATCATGGTGTATGATACTTTTCATGTGCAGCTGGATTCTGTTTTCTAGTATTTTGTTGAGGATTTTTGCATCTATGTTTATCAGTGATATTGGCCTGTAGTTTTCTTTTTTTGTGACATCTTTGTCTGGTTTTGGTATCAGGGTGATGGTGGCCTCATAGAATGAGTTTGGGAGTGTTTCTCCCTTGCTATATTTTGGAAGCGTTTGGGAAGGATAGGTGTTAGCTGTTCTCTAAATGTTTGATAGAATTCGCTTATGAAGCCATCTGGTCCTGGGCTTTTGTTTGTTGGAAGATTTTTAATCACAGTTTCAGTTTCACTGCTTGTGATTGGTCTGTTTATATTTTCTACTTCCTCCTGGTTCAGTCTCAGAAGGTTGTGCTTTTCTAAGAATTTGTCCATTTCTTCCAGGTTGACCATTTTATTGGCATTTAGTTGCTTATAGTAATCTCTCATGATCCTTTGTATTTCTGCAGTGTCAGTTGTTACTTCTCCTTTTTCATTTCTAATTCTATTGATTTGAGCCTTCTCCCTTTTTTCTTGATGAGTCTGGCTAATGGTTTATCAATTTTGTTTGTCTTCTCAAAGAACCAGCTTTTAGTTCATTTCCTTCATTTCTGTTTCACTTACTTCTGATCTGATCTTTATGATTTCTTTCTTTCTGCTAACTTTGGGGATTTTTTTGTTGTCTTTCTCTAATTGCTTTAGGTGTAAGGTTAGGTTGTTTATTTGAGATGTTTCTTGTTTCTTGAGGTAGAATTGTATTGCTATGCACTTCCCTCTTAGACCTGCTTTTGCTGCATCCCATAGGTTTTCGGTTGTCATGTTTTCATTGTTATTTGTTTCTAGGTATTTTTTGATTTCCTCTTTGATTTCTTCAGTGATGTCTTGGTTATTTAGTGGTGTATTGTTTAGCCTCCATGTGTTTGTGATTTTTACATTTTTTTTTCCCTGTAATTGATATCTAGTCTCATAGCATTGTGGTCAGAAAAGATACTTGATACGATTTCAATTTTCTTAAATTTACCAAGGCTTGTTTTGTGACCCAAGATATGATCTATCCTGGAGAATGTTCCATGAGCACTTGAGAAGAAAGTGTATTCTGTTGTTTTTGGATGGAATGTCCTATAAATATCAGTTAAATCCATTTTGTTTAATGTGTCATATAAAGGTTGTGTTTCCTTATTTATGTTCATTGTGGTTGATCTGTCCATTGGTGAAAGTGGAGTGTTAAAATCTCCTACTATTATTGTGTTACTGTCGATTTCCCCTCTTACAGCTGTTAGCATTTGCCATATCTAATGAGGTGCTTGTATGTTGGGTGCAAAACTATTTACAATTGTTATATCTTCTTCTTGGATTGATCCCTTGATCATTATGTAGTGTCCTTCTTTGTCTCTTCTAATAGTCTTTATTTTAAAATCTATTTTGTCTGATATGAGAATTACTACTCCCGCTTTCTTTTGATTTCCATTTGCATGGAATATCTTTTTCCATCCCCTCACTTTCAGTTTGTGTGGGTCCCTAGGTCTGAAGTGGGTCTCTTGTAGGCAGCATATATATGGGTGTTGTTTTTGTATCCATTCAGCCAGTCTGTGTCTTTTGGTTGGAGCATTTAATCCATTTACATTTAAGGTAATTATAATTATGTATGTTCCTGTTACCATTTTCTTAATTGTCTTGGGTTTGTTATTGTAGGTCTTTTCCTTGTCTTGTGTTTCCTGCCTAAAGAAGTTCCTTTAGCACTTGTTGTAAAGGTGGTTTGGTGGTGCTGAGTTGTTTTAGCTTTTGCTTGTATGTAAAGGTTTTAGTTTCTCTTTCGAATCTGAATGAGATCCTTGCTGGGTAGATTAAACTTGGTTGTAGATTTTTCCTTTTCATCATGTTAAATATGTCCCACCACTCCCTTCTGGCTTGCAGAGTTTGCTGAAAAATCAGCTGTTAACCTTATGGGGATTCCCTTGTATGCTATTTGTTGCTTTTGTTTTGTTGCTCTCATATTTTTTCTTTGTATTTAATTTTTGATTGTTTGATTATATGTGTCTTGGTGTGTTTCTCCTTGGCTTTATCCTGTATGGGACTCTCTGTGCTTCCTGGACTTGATTGACTACTTCCTTTCCCATATTAGGGAGGTTTTCAACTATAATCTCCTCAAATATTTTCTCAGTCCCTTTTTTTTTGTCTTCTTCTTCTGAAACCCCTATAATTCGAATGTTGCTGTGTTTAGCATTGTCCCAGAGGTCCCTGAGACTGTCGTCAATTCTTTTCGTTCTTTTTTCTTTATTCTGCTCTGTGGTAGTTATTTCCACTATTTTATTTTCCAGGTCACTTATCTGCTCTTCTGCCTGAGTTATTCTGCTATTGATTCCTTCTAGAGGATATTTAATTTCATTTATTGTGTTGTTCATCTTTGTTTGTTGCTGTTTAGTTCTTCTGGGACCTTATTAAATGTTTCTTGTATTTTCTCCATTCTATTTCCAAGATTTTGGAACATCTTTACTATCATTACTCTGAATTCTTTTCTAGGTAGACTGCCTATTTCCTCTTCATTTCTTTGGTCTGGTGGGTTTTTACCTTGCTCCTTCATCTGCTGTGTATTTCTCTGTCTTCTCATTTTGCTTAACTTAATGTGTGTGGGGTCTCTCTTTCACAGGCTGCAGGTTCATAGTTCCCATTGTTATTGGTTTCTGCCCCCAGTCGGTATGATTGGTTCAGTGTGTTGTGTAGGCTTCCTGGTGGAGGTGTCTGGTGCCTGTGTTCTGGTGGATGAGGCTGGATCTTGTCTTTTTGGTGGGCAGGACTGTGTCTGGTGGTGTGTTTTGGAGTGTCTGTGAACGAATTTTAATTTCAGTCAGCCTCTCTGCTAGTAGGTGAGGTTGTGTTCCTGTCTTGCTTGTTTTTTGGCCTGGGATGTCCCGCACTGGAACTTGCTGGTCGTTGAGTGGAGCTGGGTCTTAGCATTGAGACAGAGATCTCTGGGAAGACTCTCACAGATTGATATTATGTGGGGCCAGGACGTGTCTGGTGGCCCAATGTCCCGAACTCAGCTCTCCCACCAGTGTCCTGAACTCATCTCTCCTACCTCAGAGCCTCAGGCCTGACAAGTGGCTGGAGCACCAAGACCCAGTCAGCCACATGGCTCAGAAGAAAAGGAGAAAAAAAAAAAAAAAGAAAGAAAGAAAAAAATAAATAAATAAAGTTATTAAAATAAAAATTTAAAAAATGTATTAAAGAAATGTAAAAACTATTAAAAAAAGAAAACAAAAAGAGAGCAACCAAACCAATAAACAAATCCATCAATGATCAAGCGCTAAAAAATAAACTAAGATAAACATAAAAATCAGAAACTGGTCAGTCACATACAGCAAATCCCAAGTCTACAGTTGCTCCCTAAGTCCACTGCCTCAATTTTGGGATGATTCCTTGTCTATTCAGGTATTACACAGATGCAGGGTACATCAGGTTGATTGTGGAGATTTAATCCACTGCTTCTGAGGCTGCCTGGAGAGATTTCCCTTTCTCTTCTTTGTTCGCACAGCTCCTGGGGTTCAGCTATGGATTTGGACCTACCTCTGCATGTAGGTCACCCTCTGGCTTCTGTTCTTTGCCCAGACAGGAGGGAGTTAAAGAAGCGGCTGATTAGGTGGCTCTGGCTCACTCAGGCTGGGGGGAGGGAGGGTTACGGAATGCGTGATGAGCCTGTGGTGGCAGAGGCCGGCATGACGTTGCAACAGCATGAGGCTCGCTGTGTGGTCTCCCAGGGAAGTTTTCCCTGGATTATGGGACCCTGGCAGTGGTGGGCTGCACAGCCTCTTGGGAGGGGAGGTGGGATAGTGACCTGTGTTTGCACATAGGCTTCTTGGTGGCTGCAGCAGCAGCCTTAGCGTTTCATGCCCGTCTCTGGTGTCAACGCTGATAGCCACAGCTCGCGCCCAGCTATGGAGCTCATTTAGGCAGTGCTCTGAATCTCCTCTCCTCTCACACCCTGAAACAATGGTCTCTTGATTCTTAGGCAGTTCCAGACTTTTTCCCAGACTCCGTCTTGTTTAACTGTGGTGCACTAGCCCCCTTCAGGCTGTGTTCACGCTGCCAACCCCAGTCCTCTCCCTGTGATTTGACCTCCAAATCCTGAGCCTCAGCTCCCAGCCCCACCTGCCCTGGTGGGTGAGCATACAGGCCTCTCGGGCTGGTGAGTGCTTGTCGGCACAGATCCTCTATGCGGGAATCTCTCCGCTTTGCCCTCTGCACCCCTGTTGCTGCACTCTCCTCCGTGGCTCCAAAGCTTCCCCCCGCTCTTACCCCCTGTCTCCGCCAGTAAAGGGGCTTCCTAGTGTGTGGAAACTTTTCCTCCTTCACAGCTCCCCCCCCCGAGATGCAGGTCCCGTCCCTATTCTTTTGTCTCTGTTTTTTCTTTTTTCTTTTATCCTACCCAGGTATGTTGGGACTTCCTTGCCTTTTGGGAAATCTGAGGTCTTCTGTCAGCTTTCAGTAGGTGTTCTGTAGGAGTTGTTCCACATGTAGGTGTATTTTTGATATATTTGTGTGGAGGAAGCTGATCTCCACGTCTTGCTCCTCTGCCATCTTGAAGGTCCTCCCTCTGCCAGTATAAGGTTACATGGTGATTTAATAGAAGTGCTTATGCCCAATATTACTAGTACTCTTTTAAACTATTCAGGACAGATTGGTCAACGCATGAACAATAACAGTAACAAAGGAGGTACACCTGTATAAAAATGTTGGAAATATTCTTATTTGAAGATGATATGATTTAAAAAAAAAAAAGGGGTATGTAAAGGAGATATACACTATAGTTTTTAAAAAATTGAATAAATTAAGTATTATTTCTACAGACAATAAAATGTAAAATATCTTACAGGTAATATGTAGGCTATCCTTCATGTTACCTACATGATATTTCTGATAGACTATAGATAAGTAGGTAGATAAATAGAATAGAGATATAGAGTATACAGTTGATCCTTGAACAATATGAGTTTGAATTTTGAGGATTCACTTACAGGCAGACTCTTTTCAATAAATACATACAGTACTACACAGTCTGCAGTTGGTTGAATCCAGGGATGTGGAAACTCTGATATGGAATGCTGACTATGGGATGTGAACATCTGCTGATTTTACTGAATTGGGCCCTCTTTCTTTTTTTCTTGAGGAGTCTGGCTAAAGGTTTATCAGTTTTATGTTTTCAAAGAACCAGCTCTGAGTTTTACTGATCTTTTCTAATTTTTTATCTCTATTTCATTTATTTCTGCTCTGATATTTATGATTTCTTTTCTTCTACTAACTTTGGGTTTTGTTTGTTCTTTTTTTCTAGTTCCGTTAGGTATAAGTTTAGGTTGCTTATTTGAGGTTTTTTTCTTCTTTCCTGAAGTAGGCTTATATCACTGTAAACTTCCCTGTTAAAACTGCTTTTGCTGCATCCCATAGATTTTTGTATGGTTGTGTATTTGTTTTCTTTGTCTCAAAGCATTTTTTTAAAATTTATTTATTTATTTTTGGCTGTGTTGGGTCTTCGTTTCTGTGCGAGGGCTTTCTCTAGTTGCAGCGAGCGGGGGCCGCTCTTCATCGCGGTGCATGGGCCTCTCACTATTGTGGCCTCTCTTGTTGCGGAGCACCGGCTCCAGATGCGCAGGCTCAGTAGCTGTGGCTCACGGGCCCAGTTGCTCTGCGGCATGTGGGATCTTCCCAGACCAGGGCTCGAACCCGTGTGCCCTGCATTGGCAGGCAGATTCTCAACCACTGCACCACCAGGGAAGCCCTAGGCATTTTTTAAGTTCTTCTTTGATTTCTTCAGTGACTACATTGGTTGTTTAGCAGCATGTTGTATAGCCTCCATATGTTTGTGTTTTTTGCAGTTTTTTTCTTGTAGTTGATTTCTAGTCCATAGTGTTGTCATCAGAAAAGTTGCTTGATATGATTTCAGTTTTCTTAAATTTATTCTGACTTGTTTTGTGGCCTAGCATGTGATCTATCCTGGAGAATGTTCCATGTGTACTTGAAAAGAATGTGTTTTCTTTTGCTTTAGGATGGAATGTTCTATATATCTCTGTTAAGTTTATTTGGTCAAATGTGGTGTTTAAGGCCAGTGTTTACTTAAACTGGTGTTTAAGACCAGTTGATTTTCTGTCTGGATGATCTAAGAACCCAAGTTTTAAAATGTGAAAAAGACACTGAAGTTTCATGTATTGGAAATGCAGATGTTGAATAAGTGTATGAAATAATTTAAATCACAAATACCTTCCCTTTGAGAATTTATATTATCCTGGCTGAGATGGACAAGAAACACATAAATAAATAAGTTTGTGTCAACACCAATTAATACATATATAACACATCAGATAGTAAGAATTGATAATGAGAAAATTAAGGCACAGTAAGGATAGACATATTCACTGAAATCATTGATAATATTTTTTAAACATTTATGTAAAAGCATCCATCTAAGCTTTTTACAAAAGTATTGCATTAAACACACCCAGTGCTTATGATGAAATTTCAGTATCCTAAAATTTTTCTAAAACACATAGAAACTAAGGGATAAAGAGGTTAAGTTGCTTGCCCAAGGCACACTAGTGCCAGGATTTTGAAGCCCATGCTTTTAACACGTAAGTTACTCTCTCAATAAATATTTTGTACCAACTATTATGAGCAAGTGAATAAGTGTTTGAATGTTTTCTATTTGGACAAATTCATCAAATTCTATTCAGAATTACTAAATTGTGTTTAAATTTCTTTTATTTATAAACGTAAGAAAATAATATTCCTATGACCTAATCTTAACTTATTCTTCAAAGTACGTGAACTCACATTTCATCTGTAAGAATGAACATCTGGCAAATAAGATATTTACTTTATTTAATTGTCCTTCTTAAACTGTTTTGATGAAGATTTTATATCCTAATTGCAAAATTATCACAGAAACTATCAAGTTAAGAATTTTTTCATGGAATATTATATTTATAATTCATAGTTGAATAGAGCAGAATTACCTAGACTATTCAGTTCCTTCAGTGTTTTATTGATTTATTCAATAGTTTATTCTGTCAATCTTTCACAACAAAAAAATACTGTGGGATTTAAGCTTATAGTGAGAAAAATAGTTAAATGCTATTTTAGATTATTTTGCCCTCCAAATCAGAAAGTTCCACATTAATCAAAGGGAATAGAAAGAAAAAGAAAAGAGCAGGAATACAAACACTGTTACTTAGAAAGATGAGAAGCAGTATTTTTTTCCTTTCCTGATCATTTAGCTTTTTCTCACATGGCTTTTGCTTCACTAGATCCAGAAACAGCCATATGTGAAAACAATATTCTAGAAAAACTTGGGTTGCATCACTTTGTGTTGGCTTTTTAAATAGATAAATTATACATTTCATTGAATGAGGAAATACATTGTAAAATTAATAGAATTATTTCATCTGTAAATAAAAATTGAACAAATAAATACAAATTATTTATCTATATCATGTTTTTTTTTTTCTCAAATATTTTGGGTGAGGTAAACTCAGCATGTTAGAGAAATTTTTTCCACAAAGTGCTAAATGTGTGTATGTGAATATGAATGTATATTCGCACTCACATTGGCATAAGAAGTTTTATTTTGTCACATCATAATTATATTTATAATTAAAATGTCTAACTGTCCCACTTTTTGTTAAAAACTGTCCATGTATTAGATATACCTGGAATAAAAAATTATTTCTAATCTGATGTATGGCCAGACTTAAAGAAGCTGCTGACAATACAGAAAAGTAATGTGATAGTTTTATGTACTTAGGGGTTGTGAGACTGAATTTATGAAAGAGATTAAAGGTACCTATTTTCAGTTGTTTTTCTTTGTTAACAAATAAATGCTATTCCAGTATGTTGGGTTTTTTTTCTGCTAAATATTCAGTATATTAAAATGGAACCTAATGGCAATTTCTGACCTTGTATCTTATTAAAATAACTGTATTAAAAATAATGGATTCAGGTTTTCAATAAATGCCTTTATTTTCTAGTTTTTCTTATAAGAAATACAAGTTATTATTGAATTATAAATGTAGATGACAGATTGGCAGGACTTTTTTTCCTTTTCTAATTTCAAGCACTCTCATTTATTGTCGCAGATACCTTTCTTATCCTACCAATGACCCAGTTGTTGCGGGGGATTCATGAATATGTATTTGAGTGTAATGAGGGTCAAGTTGAAGCAAGATAGTGAACCAGAACTCCTTTTTCCTCACTCCTCTCTGTAGGAGTCGATCATTTGTTAATGTGGCACTTTTCATAATATATGGAGAGCAAGGGTGCCTTCTGCCTCCCACTCACCTTCCCCTGGAGGTGCAAAGGCAGGGTGCTGCCTTGACAGAATCATTTCTGTCTGAAAATGCTTTGCATTGCATCTGTACAAACAAGAACATATAGAATTATAGTTTGCATGCTAAACACATTTTTCATATTCATAATGTGATGTTTTGGATTACTCAGGTCCTGTCTGGTATTTAGCTGTGAGATCACAATCACAATTCTTAGGGAACTTTGTATAAACAAATTTTTTGTTTTTTTGTTTTTGTGAGTTGGCCTTTGGAACATAATTGCTGCCCTTAATGGAGTACGTGCCACCAGGAAAGGAGCTGAGTCTGCCCGGGTTCGTTTCTTAGGATTTGGTTCAACTATTCCCAAAAGGTCCATTCAGGTGTTTCAGTCTAAACCAGTCCTTCTATATAGGAGATAACATATCAAGGACTTTTGCCATGAGCTTCAAAATCTAGTCTACAGTAGCACATAGACACCCAACTGGTCTGGTATATCAATGAATAAATTAAGCTGCTACTCTTTCAAAAAGTAACTAAAAGAAATTCAGTTTTAGTGTGGAAGCAGGACAGCTACTGAAACAAATTTTCTGACCTAATACTCATCTGTTTTAATGGAGAATATTAATATTCACATGGGGTAAATGGAATGAATTGTCACTTATTCAATTTAATTTTAAAAATATGATTAGCTTCCATTATGACTCTAAAATGGTGATTTTAATAGATAATGTTGTCTTTTTAACTTGAAATTTTGTAACCTTATGAAAGATTCAAAATTTTTATTTCTTATATTTTATAATTCCATCTCAATTTACAGATAGTTTCTTTAATACTGGAAAGTTCTACTGAAAATTACCATCTAAATACAAATGAAAACTGTGAATTACATATCATTAAAAGTACAGATAATTTGGAAGGGCTTAAAATAACATAATCAGCCCTCAGTCGCAGGTTCCACATCTTCGGAGTCAACCCTATCTTAGATCTGGGATTGGTTGAATCCATGGATGCAGAACCTGAGAATACAGAGGACCAACTCTATATGTTTAGGTTTTTTTTAACCTTTACAACTTGCTTAATTTTAAGAAGGATGGTTTTCCATGAGACTTTTAAGAAACAAAATACATATATGGTATAGCTAAAAGGGCAGTAACTCTAGTATAAACAGGCTGTTTGTGGAAGTACAATTATTGTTTTTAAATTTTGCACTCATTCATTTCATAATAGTTTAAAATTCTACCTTTGTATTGCCATAGTTATAGACCTTAATGGAATACTTTATTTAACAATGTTAACTCTGATAGGACAGTGTTCCCCTGCCATTACTTGTCCAAACATGTTTGTTGCCTGCAGTTTTCATTTAAACTCTTCCTTCTTTCATGTGTAATTTTGTTGTAAACTTTCAGTACCTCAGAAATGTATTATCTTATGAGAAAAAGAAGTATTTGGGGGCAGGAGAAGGTCAACAATATTTCCTTAAAATGTGCCTTGCAATAGAAAGATAAAATCCAGTTATTTTAAGTGGAGGAAGTATCAATGCTCTTTTAGTTCATTGAGTCAGACCCAATTTTATTAGCGTTTTGTCTCAGAAAGAATATGTATTCAACCTGTAAGCAGATGGCAACTACATATTTGCATTTATATGGGTATTTTTTAATTGAGACCTTCTATCATAAGTATCTAAATTTTACATCAAAAAGCTCATGTTCTTATGAAGTTATAAGAGCAATTCTTAGGAATAAAGGTTCCATATATTTAAGCAAATATCTGTCTGACATTACATTATACTTTCCTAAAATGATAATTAGAAAGAAATCCACTGTGTTTTGTCTGTGTAAGTGAGACCCAACACCTTCTGAAGGAAACTCTGATAAACCAAGTTGTTTGGCACACTGAAGTGTCCTTTGTTATGTAGGTGTGGATGCTTTCTAGGATATTTGGACTAGAACACAGGTAAGGCTAACAATAAATAAGGGGGACATGGACCAAAAAATCAGACTAGTATTTTGAGTCTACATTCCATTTCTTGTACCAAATTGTCATTTAAAACTTAAAAACTCCTACAACTTACTGTATGTTCCTGTCCAACACCTAGAACTTTTAATTTTTAACAATGAAAATATTTGCAATTTAGGGCCAAATTAGAATTATCTCCATGATACTAGTCCTTAATTTAACGTAAAATGATCATTTGTCTTGGTGTTTGAGAACACTTTTTATTATTCTCATATTCATTATCTGTGGTTTTTTAATCATAGCAATTTTCTGTGTTTGTCATCTCTACAACTAAATTATAAACTCTTTGGGGATAGCAATTATTGCTTATTTTTATTGGTCCTAAATTAATAAAAATACTGCTGTTTGTATTAAATACAAGCATTACACTAATATTTTGTGAATGAATGAATGAATAACACTTATAAGCAGAAGATTTAAATGTTATACATGGAATGTTTAGTCAACAAATGAAAGTACAGTCATCTTAATCAGTCCTGACTAGGTATAAAGAGTGAAACAATAATGAATAAATATAGGACAAAAAAAATGGAAGCAATACAGAACAAGAATGAAGGGAGATGATTATAGCAATCAGGCAGTTGGGCTGAAGCAGGTCGAGGCTGCAGCAGCAGCAGCAGCAGCAGTGGTCAAAAGTGGTAACAGGCACAGTGAAAAGCAACAGGAGAGGCAAGAGTGGCAGGCAGCAGCAGGGAGGAAAATACCATATATAGTGGTAAGAAAGAGTACCATTTTGGGTGACACTCTCATCCAAGGAAAATTAATGTAAATAGAAATACATTCAGCACATCCCAATAACCAGGGCCTCAAGGCCCTTATCATACAGATGAAAAGACAGCAAAACACTTTTTTAAATGAGGATAGCCACTAAAGAATAAATTGAGCCGTACAGGAATTCATGGCTTCTGAATGCAAGAATTTTGATCATTCGAAAGATCACATTCCCTGTATTTTAAAATCAGGCTGAAAATAGTGGATTCCTGAGACAGCATAATATTAATACTCTCTCTCCCTTCCTCCCTCCCTCCCTTCCTTCCTTCCTTCTTCACTTCCTTTCTCTTTCTTTTTTTCTTCTTTCTTCTTTAAATCTTTTTTTTTTCTTTCCTACTTTTTAAACCAGTGACTCAAAGGGGAAACTACACAATTCCTAACTTACTTTAAACAAAAGCATTTTTTTCCCCTTTCCTTCCTTTTTTCCTCTCTCCCTCCCCCAACTGCATGTCTTATTAGAAGATATTCCATGGATATTCAAATTGTATACTTTAGAGATGAATTTGGAAGAGTATTGGCAGTTGTGACTATTAGTAAACGTTTTATAAACCTTCCTTTCCTGAGGCATATATCTATGTGGCATTAAAACTGAAGAATGTATTCTCAAGGGCAAACAGCAAGTAATTAATTTAATTTTTCTTAATCGGAAAATTAAATTAAATGTAACTGTTCATCCCAAGGGTAAGAAGGTTGAAGCAGCCTAATGTAGTCATCAAAATATTGGCGTACCCCATATATTAGCACTTTTATATAAAGATACTTATTTTTCTTCCCTGGTCCTTACAATTTACAATTTGTAAACCACATTCTAAATTATTTTTCGATATTCTTATTCTGTGTAGTAGGCAAAATAATGCCCCCCGCCCCCCAATCCTTTCCTCATCCCTGGTAACTGTGACTGTGTTCACCTTACATGGCAGGGAGAATTAAGGTTTTAGACAAAATTAGATTATTAAAATAAGCAGATTATTCAGGTGAATCCAATGTAATCAAAAGGTTTTTAAAAGGGGAAGAGAGTAGCAGAAGAGGTCAAAGTGCTACAGAGTGAGAAGGAATTGACAGACTACTGGCTTTGAAGATAGAAGAGGGTGATAAGTCTAGGAATACAGGGAGCCTCTGGAATGGAAAAAGCAAGGAAATAGATTCTCCTTTAGAGGCTCCAAAAGGAATACAGCCTGGCGAATAACTTGATTTTAGCCAGTGTGACCCATTTTGTACATCTGACCTCTAGAATTACAAGATAATTAATTGCCTTACGTCACTACAAATTGTTATAGCAATTTGTTACAAAAAACCATAGGAACTACTACATTCACTATAATGATTATGAACCCCAAACATTGTTGAGTCAATATTTTGATTTTTTGACAAATGAATTCTGGAAGGACACAAGCAGTTACTCTATAGCACTAATCTACTTATTTGGGACAGAAAAGAAGTGCAAGAATTTATTTCTCTCAAAAATAGTCCAAGAGGGGGCTTCCCTGGTGGCGCAGTGGTTGAGAGTCTGCCTGCCAATGCAGGGGACATGGGTTCGAGCCCTGGTCCGTGAGGATCCCACATGCCGCGGAGCAACTAGGCCCGTGAGCTACAATTACTGAGCCTGCGCATCTGGAGTCTGTGCTCCGCAACAGGAGAGGCCACGATGATGAGAGGCCCGCGCACCGTGATGAAGAGTGTCCCCCGCTTGCCGCAACTGGAGAAAGCCCTTGCACAGAAACGAAGATCCAACACAGCCATAAATAAATAAATAAATAAATAAATAAAATTAAAAAAAAAAAAAATAGTCCAAGATAGGCGGAGGAACCAAGATGGCGGACTAGAAGGACGTGCTCTCACTCCCTCTTGTGAGAACACCAGAATCACAACTAGCTGCTGGACAGTCATCGACAGGAAGACACTGGAACTCACCAAAAAAGATACCCGACATCCAAAGACAAAGGAGAAGCCACAGTGAGACATTAGGAGGGCCGCAATCACAGTAAAATCAAAGCCCATAACTGGTGGGTGGGTGAATCACAGACTGCAGAACACTTATACCACAGAAGTCCACCCACTGGAGTGAAGGTTCTGAGCCCCACGTCAGGCTTCCCAACCTGGGGGTCGGGCAACGGGAGGAGGAATTCCTAGAGAATCAGACTTTGAAGACTAGTGGGAATTGATTGCAGGACTTCGACAGGACTGAGGGAAACAGAGACTCCACTCTTGGAGTGCACACACAAAGTAGTGTGCACATCGGGACCCAGGGGAAGGAGCAGTGACCCCAGGGGAGAGTGAACCAGACCTACTGCTAGTGAGGGAGCATCTCCTGCAGAGGCGGGGGGTGGCTGTGGCTCACTGTGGGGACAGGTACACTGGCAGCAGAACTTCTGGGAAGTACTCCTTGGTGTGAGCCCTCCCAGAGTCTGCAATTAGCCCAAGCAAAAAGCCCAGGTAGGCTCCAGTGTTGGGTTGCCTCAGGCCAAAAAACCAACAGGGAGGGAACCCAGCCCCACCCATCAGCAGTCAAGTGGATTAAAGTTTTACTGAGCTCTGCCTACCAGAGCAACAGTCAGCTCTACCCACCACCAGTCCTTCCCATCAGGCCTCTTAGATAGCCTCATCCACCAGAGGGCAGACAGCAGAAGCAAGAAGAACTACAATCCTGCAGCCTGTGGAACAAAAACCACATTCACAGAAAGATAGACAAGATGAAAAGGCAGAGGGCTATGTACCAAATGAAGGAACAAGATAAAACCCCAGAAAAACAACTAAATGAAGTGGAGATAGACAACCTTCCAGAAAAAGAATTCAGAGTAATGATAGTGAAGATGATCCAGGACCCCGGAAAAACAATGGAGGCAAAGATTGAGAAGATGCAAGAAATGTTTAACAAAGACCTAGAAGAATTAAAGAGGAAACAAACAGAGATGAACAATACAATAACGGAAATGAAAAATACACGAGAAGGAATCAATAGCAGAATAACTGAGGGAGAAGAACGGATAAGTGACCTGGAAGACAGAATGGTGGAATTCACTGCTGCAGAACAGAATAAAGAAAAAAGAATGAAAAGAAATGAAGACAGCCTAAGAGACCTCTGGGACAACATTAAACGCAACAACATTCGCATTATAGTGGTCCCAGAAAGAGAAGAGAGAGAGAAAGGACCCAAGAAAATATTTGAAGAGATTATAGTTGAAAACTTCCCTAACATGGTAAAAGAAATAGCCACCCAAGTCCAGGAAGTGTAGTGAGTCCCCTACAGGATAAACCCAAGGAGAAAAATGCTGAGACACATAGTAATCAAATTGGCAAAAATTAAAGACAAAGAAAAATTATTGAAAACAGCAAGGGAAAAATGACAAATAACATACAAGGGAACTCCCATAAGGTTAACAGCTGATTTCTCAGCAGAAACTCTACAAGCCAGAAGGCAGTGGCATGATATACTTAAAGTGATGAAAGGGAAGAACCTACAACCAAGAGTACTCTACCCAGCAAGGATCTCATTCAGATTCGATGGAGAAATCAAAAGCTTTACAGACAAGCAAAAGCTAAGAGAATTCAGCACCACCAAACCAGCTCTACAACAAATGCTAAAGGAACTTCTCTAAGTGGGAAACACAAGAGAAGAAAAGGACCTACAAAAACAAACCCAAAACAATTGAGAAAATGGTCACAGGAACATACATATCGATAATTACCTTAAACATGAATGGATTAAATGCTCCAACCAAAAGACACAGGCTTGCTGAATGGATACAAAAGCAAGACCCATATATATGCTGTCTACAAGAGACCCACTTCAGATCTAGGGACACATACAGACTGAAAGTGAGGGGATGGGAAAAGATATTCCATGCAAATGGAAATCAAAAGAAAGCTGGAGTAGCTATACTCACATCAGATAAAATAGACTTTAAAATAAAGAATGCTACAAGAGACAAGGAAGGACACTACGTAATGATGAAGGGATCAATCCAAGAAGAAGATATAACAATTATAAATATATATGCACCCAACATAGGAACACTTCAATACATAAGGCAACTGCTAACAGCTATAAAAGAGGAAATCGACAGTAACACAATAACAGTGGGGGACTTTAACACCTCGCTTACACCAATGGACAGACCATCCAAAATGAAAATTAATAAGGAAACAGAAGCTTTAAATGACACAATAGACCAGATAGATTTAATTGATATTTATAGGGCATTCCATCCAAAAACAGCAGGTTACACTTTCTTCTCAAGTACGCACGGAACATTCTCCAGGATAGATCACATCTTGGGTCACAAATCAAGCCTCAGTAAATTTAAGAAAATTGAAATCATATCAAGCATCTTTTCTGACTACAGCACTATGAGATTAGAAATGAATTACAGGGAAAAAAACATAAAAAACACAAACACATGGAGGCTAAACAATACGTTACTGAATAACCAAGAGATCACTGAAGAAATCAAAGAGGAAATCAAAAAATACCTAGAGACAAATGACAATGAAAACACGACGATCCAAAACCTATTGGATGCAGCAAAAGCAGTTCTAAGAGGGAAGTTTATAGCTGTACAAGCCTACCTCAAGAAACAAGAAAAATCTCAAGTAAACAATCTAGCCTTACAAGTAAAGTAACTAGAGAAAGAAGAACAAACGAAACCCAAAGTTAGCAGGAGGAAAGAAATCATAAAGATCAGAGCAGAAATAAATGAAATAGGAACAAAGAAAACAATAGCAAAGATCAATAAAACTAAAAGCTGGTTCTTTGAGAAGATAAACAAAATTGATAAACCATTAGCCAGACTCATCAAGAGAAAGAGGGAGAGGACTCAAATCAATAAAATCAGAAATGAAAAAAGAAGTTACAACAGACACCGCAGAAATACAAAGCATCACAAGAGACTACTACAAGCAACTCTATGCCAATAAAATGGACAACCTGGAAGAAATGGACAAGTTCTTAGAAAGGTATAACCTTCCAAGACTGAAGCAGGAAGAAACAGAAAATATTAACAGACCAATCACAAGTAATGAAATTGAAACTGTGATTAAAAATCTTCCAAAAAACAAAAGTCCAGGACCAAATGGCTTCATGGGTGAATTCTATCAAACATTTAGAGAAGAGCTAACACCCATCCTTCTCAAACTCTTCCAAAAAATTACAGAGGAAGGAACACTCCCAAACTCATTCTATGAGGCCACCATCACCCTGATACCAAAACCAGACAAAATACTACAAAAAAAGAAAATTACAGACAAGTATCACTGATGAATATAGATGCAAAAGTCCTCAACAAAATACTAGCAAACACAATCATACACGATGATCAAGTGGGATTTATCCCAGGGATGCAAGGATTCTTCAATATATGCAAATCAATCAATGTGATACACCATATTAACAAATTGAAGAATAAAAACCATATGATCATCTCAATAGGTGCAGAAAAAGCCTATGACAAAATTCAACACCCATTTATGATTAAAACTCTCCAGAAGGTGGGCATAGAGGGAACTTACCTCAACATAATAAAGGCCATATACGACAAACCCACAGCAAACATCATTCTCAATGGTGAAAAACTGAAAGCATTTCCTCTAAGATCAGGAACGAGACAAGGATGTCCACTCTCCCCAGTATTATTCAACATAGTTTTGGAAATCCTAGCCATGGCAGTCAGAGAAGAAAAAGAAATAAAAGGAATACAAATTGGAAAAGAAGAAGTAAAAGTGTCACTGTTTGCAGATGACATGATACTATACATAGAGAATCCTAAAAATGCCACCAGAAAACTACTAGAATTAATGAATTTGGTAAAGTGGCAGGATACAAAATTAATGCACAGAATTCTCTTGCATTCCTATACACTAATGATGAAAAATCTGAAAAGAGAAATTATGGAAATACTCCCATTTACCATTGCGATAAAAAGAATAAAATACCTAGGAATAAACCTAACCTGGGGAGACAAAAGACCTGTATGCAGAAAACTGTAAGACACTGATGAAAGAAATTAAAGATGATACCAACAAATGGAGAGATATACCATGTTCTTGGATTGGAAGAATCAATATTGTGAAAATGACTATACTACCTAAAGCAATCTACAAATTCAATGCACTCCCTATCAAATTACCAATGGCATTTTTTACGGAACTAGGACAAATCATCTTAAAATTTGTATGGAGACACAAAAGACCACGAATAGCCAAAGCAGTCTTGAAGGAAAAAAACAGAGCTGGAGGAATCAGACTCCCTGACTTCAGACTATACTATAATGCTACAGTAATCAATACAATATGGTACTGGCACAAAAACAGAAACATAGATCAATTGAACAAGATAGAAAGCTCAGAGATAAACCCACACACCTATGGTCAACTAACGTATGACAAAGGAGGCAAAGATATACAATGGAGAAAAGACAGTCTCTTCAATAAGTGGTGCTGGGAAAACTGGACAGCTACATGTAAAAGAATGAAATTACAACACACCCGAACACCATACACAAGAATAAACTCAAAATGGATTCGAGACCTAAATGTAAGACCAGAAACTATAAAACTCTTAGAGGAAAACATAGGAAGAACACTCTTTGACATAAATCACAGCAGGGTCTTTTTTGATCCCCCTCCTAGAGTAATGGAAATAAAACCAAAATAAACTAATGGGACCTAATGAAACTTCAAAGCTTTTGCACAGCAAAGGAAACCATAAACAAGACGAAAAGACAACCCTCAGAATGGGAGAAAATATTTGCAAACGAATCCTTGGACAAAGGAGTAATCTCCAAAATATATAAACAGCTCATGCAACTCAATATTAAAGAAACAACCCAATCCAAAAATGGGCAGAAGACCTAAATAGACATTTCTCCAAGGAAGACATACAGATGGCCAAGAAGCACATGAAAAGCTGCTCAACATCACTAATTATTAGAGAAATGCAAATCAACACTACAATGAGGTATCACCTCACACCAGTTAGCATGGGCATCATCAGAAAATCTACAAACAACAAATGCTGAAGACGGTGTGGAGGAAAGGGAACCCTCTTACACTGTTTGTGGGAATGTAAATTGATACAGCCACTATGGAGAACAGTATGGAGGTTCCTTAAAAAACTAAGAATAGAATTACCATATGACCCAGCAATCCCACTACTGGGCATATACCCAGAGAAAACCATAATTCAAAAAGACACATGCACCCCAATGTTCATTGCAGTAGTATTTACAATTGCCAGGTCATGGAAGCAACCTAAATGCCCATCGACAGACGAATGGATAAAGAGGATGCGGTACATATATACAATGGAATATTACTCAGCCATAAAAAGGAATGAAATTGAGTCATTTGTTGAGACGTGGTTGGATCTAAAGACTGTCATAGAGAGTGAAGTAAGTCAGAAAGAGAAAAACAAATATCGTATATTGACGCATGTGCGTGGAACCTAGAAAAATGGTACAAATCAACCGGTTTGCAGGGCAGAAGTTGAGACACAGATGTAGAGAACAAATGTATGGACACCAAGGGGGGAAAACCGCGGTGGGGTGGGGATGGTGGTGTGCTGAATTTGGCGTTTGGTATTGACATGTATACACTGATGTGTATAAAATTGATGACTAATAAGTACCTGCAGTATAAAAAAACAAACAAAGAAACAAAAAACCACTAATACTAAACTTTCTTTGGTTATTTGTATGGAAATATGTTAATATAAATGTTTCAGACATTACATGAAATTTCTAAAAATCTTATATGTTCTGGTGTAATGTTATAAGTCATAATTCTAGTTATTTAAAATGTATATCTCAGAAGTAACTATATTTCCTTGTCAATTGCATTATTATGAACTTTCAAAATTTTTTAAATTTTTTCATATTGAAAGTATATCCGATTTACAATATTGTGTTAATTTCTGCTGTACAGCAATTGTTTTGATTTTTGAGGTACTCAATCAGGCCTATAAAAAATAATGTCTGAAGGGTATCAAGTTGAAATAATTATTTGCTCTGATTATTATCATTGAATTTAACTGATATGAAAAGCATTGGTATTTTAATTATATTTAGGGTTTTCATGATTGGTTGCCATGTAAACTCAAAGTTAAGATTCAAAGTCTCGGGTTGCTAGTTGATTTCAGTATGAGTTATTCAATCATGCTAGCAAGAAAGCATCATCTTTCAATTTGAGGTAGAAAAAGGTTAAAAAAAATTTACCTTTCCCTGACGTATGTCCCCAATTTACTAAGGAAGTCTTCTTTAAGGAAACAAATGTATGTCAGATGATTATATAATAAAGAATCAAAAATAGTTATTTCAAAATATAATCAAGCTTTACTATTAGTTCATTAGATCTCCTTTAATGAAAATCAACATAACCTTTGTTTATAGTGCTAGAGAAAAAGTTTCTATCTATATATTATCAATCATCTCTTATTTTCCTTTGCATTATATGAGAACTTCATCTTTGATATAATATGATTATAAAAACATGATATTTTTCTTGGATTGTATTTGTAAAATTATACTTTCTTCATTATTTTTTCACTTTTCCCCCTCATTTCTCTCTCTTAATCAATTGCAATAATCTCTGAAATGTTCTTCATGCCTCCAGTTTCTCTATGCCTGTATATGTGAGATTCCCCTGCCTAAAATGCTCTTTCAGTCCATTTTTGGAAAGTGAAATGATTTACATTTATTAAAACACTGCTCAAAGTACCTCTCTCTGTGAAGTCTTCACTACTTTCCTAGCTCACTGAGGTTGCCACTTTCAATGCAGATTTTAAAATACTTTGACAGTACTTTTTTACCTGGCATTACCATTGTTGCTTTATATGTAATCCCCCTGCCATAGAAGGTGAATTATTTAAAAGCAAGAACACAGCACAGCACCTAGGACACTCTACAATGTTTATTGAACAAGTTAAGTACCTGATTAAATTCTAGGCAGGCATATGTCTTTTAATCTAAGAACCTGCATTTGTTCTGGGGAGGTGTAAAGTATTGGCAGTATGATGGATACCTGTCACTCAATGTCCTTAACCACTCCAAACCGGTTAACAGATACAACTGGAAAATCCTTGGTAACAAATTAATGTATCTGTTAAATAATCTCATTCTGAGCAACTGGTTTTTACTTCCGTGTGCTGGGTACCCACTTAATATGGTACACTAGAAGAAGCATAGGGACCATTTCACTCTGAGTGGGATAATTCATTTTTCATAGAAGGGTTTAAATGCCTTTATTTGTATGTTTATGATCCATTTTGTTTTTCAGCTTAGTGATCACTAATTCTATTTATACTTATTTGTAATTTAAAAGTATTTTCTTTGTTTCTTGGGTGCTGAATAACACAGATTAATCATAATACTTAAGGTGAAATAAAGCCTGGTCTCCCGAGTCAGACAGCTTGACTTAAAGCTTGTCCTAACACTATGTTGGTAACTCTGAGCAAGTTAGTAAATTCTTGGTGACTCAGTTTCCTGAGAATGGATGGTATACTTTTCATACTAACTTGGTTGTAAATGCCTGGAGGAGTCAAAAGAAAAAATGCATATGCTAGATGGAGCCATGTTGAAGAAATAACTGCTCTTAATAGTAACATTTCTTCTATTCATGTGTTCACTCGTTTAAATACATTATATGCCTAGAATGGTCAAAGTACTGACTAGGAGCTGTTTCAATTTGTGAAAATTTTAACAATAAAATAATAGGATTATATATTTTTTTCAAAAGCTCTTCACATTTCTGATCATAGTTGATTCACAGGAACAATCCTGGTTACCTTTAACTCAGAAATAGTGATAATACTTATCTTTTGACTGAACACTTATTGTATTGGAGATTCTGTGTTAAGAGCTTTATATGTCTTTTTTCATTTAACTTTTACACTTTAAAAATTTATTTTAATTCTCATTTAAAATTTGTACTAACTGGTACTTAATGATATTAAACAACCTACTTTCTAAGTGGTGGAAGCAAGCATGATTCCCCTAGACCTTCCGTATTCTTAATAATGTCTTCTTGACCAGCCACATCCCTTTCATTCTCTGTCTTCTAGTCCATATTTCTGGACAAACAGTTTACAGTTTTCTTCTTTTGGATAACTTCTCCTTAAGTTTGACTGAGTACCTCTTAATTCTAGAACAATTGCACATTTTGTTCAATATGTTTCTCAGTCTTATAAAGTAATAATTTTTGTAATGTTGCAGATTAAAAAAATCAGTCATAAAAATGCTAGGTTATGTTCCTGAAGTTACACTATTAACAACTGAGAGAGTTCGATTTCAAATCCCATCTTTTGTATATTCCACTGTCCTAAAAAGTTTTAATGGGACTGGAAACTAACCTATCATATTTCATTTGAAGCAACTTTGAACTTCATCTACCTCCTCACAGAAGAAATGACCCAAATGTCTACCTGATTATAACATCATTTTTGTTAGAAAGGACAGGAGACACATTTGTTATGACTATTTGCTGTGACTCTCTAAAGAAATAGGTTTAAACTCAAAAGCAGATGAATTTTTTCCTACTTGCTTCTTCTATCAAATACATATATTTACATGTATATGTAATATGTACATGTATATGTAAATATATGTAAATATTATAAATATGTAAATATATAAATATAGCCTTTATATTTCAAATCTATATATGATCTATAAAAATCTACATATTTGATTATCTAATACATATGTTTGCCATGTTGCCTCATCTTTGTAACTATACAATTAGCAAGTACATATACATATATATTCAATTAGGAAAAATATATATATTCAAATATTTTGTAAAACCAATGGAAAATTGGTTAGAAAGAAAACTAATTCTTTCATTGTTCTCATGGTATATCTAAGATTTCAGTTGTATATTTTTCCTTCTTTGTTTACATTCACACTTCTCATTTGAAATATAGCGCACCAAAAATAACATGTGAGTCCTTTTGCCTTCAAAAGTTAAATTATTTTCTTTCCTCTTTCCCTCCTAGCCTGCCTCCCTCCATTCCTCCCTTCTTCCATTTTTTCCTCTCTTTATTTCTCTCTTACTTTGAAAATGTGGGCCAACCATTTTCTCATTACTTTTTAAAGTTATTTACCAGCTACTCCATGAAAAGAAAGGCATAACAAAAATATAAAGCAGGTTAGCTATCAGAATTATGAGCTGTTAAATAAGATCCTATGCCAAACGTATACAAAGAAAAGAGCCTAGAGACCCAGATCAGAATGGAGTGAATATGGGCAATAAAGAAAGTGTTTTAGTGCCTTACATTTTTACTTTGTTCCTGCTTTTATGCTATAACTTGAAGACTTTCCAAATGAAAATACAGTAGAAGTCTGGGAGATTGAAACATCCAGTTCACTTTTATTTTATTTCACTAGCTTAAAGGGAAAATATACTGTACTGTTCTTTCCGTTGATGTGTGTAGGCTATTTTGGCATCTTTCAAGTCCCAGTAGGAAATCCTTTTTCTTTTGTTGTTTGTCGCTAAAATCAGCTCCTGTTTGAAGCTGCCAGCTCTTATACTTCTCTTCAGCTGCTACAGTCCACCACTTGCCCAATTATCTATTACTTGTATGCAGGAACAATCTTGATCTCATGCAACCTTGAATCATCCTATAAGCTATTGTCAGGACTTCATGGACATCCCTGTTCATTAAATAAGGATGGCACTATTGTGATCAGTCACAATAGAAGGTGAAGCCACAGTTTTTTAAAGAATTTCCTGAAACTGACACAGTCCATTAGAATGTTCATCTGTGATATTAATAGCATTAATTCTTTACTTCAAAAAGTACAACCTATGATCCTTTAAGCATTTGAATCCTGACTATTTGGCTTAGGAAATAATGTCAAAAAATGAGAAAAAAATGCCCTCGGGGGATTAAAAATGAAAACAAATACCTTTGTTACATTTTTACCATAGGCTCTTTTCTGAACATTTTTTTAATTTACCAAGTTTGAAATAGCACCAAATTTGTAAGTATTTGCTAAGTCTTTTTTTTTTTCCTGCTCCATCCTTAAATATGTGAATCCTCTCAGCATGCATTTTGTTTCCAAGTTGTTTAGATATGCCTCCACCCCGACATAATAACACCCAGAAACCCTATTTTATTATGAAAACTTAGCCACCTAATACAGACTAGCCTATTGAAAAATATTTCTTTTCCCATAAATGTTGTGGTGTTAAATAAACTTATTTTATAAATATTAAAACAGGGAGTTCCCTGGTGGCCTAGTGGCTAGGATTCAGCCTTGGCCTGGGTTCGACCCCTGGTTGGGGAACTGAGATCCCGCAAGACGTGTGGCACGGCCAAAAAAAAAAAAAATCAAAACAATAGTATGTCAGAATTATCTGTACATATTCATTGTTAGGAACAATGGTTTCCTAAATGGATTTTTAAAAAATAGATGCATCTTTATATATAAATCTAAGCAGACAAAAAAAAGTATAAAATAAGAAAGCTTCATGTTAAGATCTTGAAAAATGTATTTCAAAGCAAGTTTGCCTATGATATGAGGGACATAGCTTGTCAAGGCCAATTCTTATCAATACATGGGGAGGAGACGAGTAAAGCATGGTCACGTGGATAGGGAAGACTTTTCTATCAAGGTTCAATCATAATTTTATTATAGTAATTAAGGTCTGGTGTTTAATAGGTCATAGAATCAATTGACTCGAAGGCAGCTTCAGAGGTCTGTTGGTCCCTGCTGACATTTTCCTGAGGGTCAGATTTAAGAGTATTATAAAGAAGGACAAAATGATGCTTTTGTCAGATTATATTCACAATAAAACTGTAAGGCCTATCTTTTCTAAATCAACTTTAATGTTACAAAGAAGGCTATAATTTCTTTTTGTCTCTCTCTCTTTCACTTCCTTCCATATTAGCAATATCCCAACACTGGATTTATTAAAATAATGATATGTAAGACTTGAATGACATTTTAAAAAATAAAAATTTTTATTGTTTGTCTACATGTTAAGTGTCCTGTTCACAGTACATTTAATTTTACAATTAAATATTTCAGTTTTATCTGTGTGCTTGATCGTAAGGAATATGTAAAGAATAGAGGTTCTCCAATATTTTATTGCATTGCTAGTAACTAAGGAAACACATTACCTCTCCCACCATTTTTGAAACTATTAGTTGTGTAATAAATATATTTATTCTGAATACATGACATTACAGGCTTGACATGTACCTGCTTTTAATATGTTTCTTTACTGTAAATTAATAATATATAAATTAGAAATTTTTATTTATAACATTTATATAACTTTATTGAGTTGATTGATTGATTTATACTGGTGACCTTTCAGAGTGATCAAATACTTGAGGTTGAATTTATAGAAAGCATAAAACCTACATAGTACATTTATAAGTCAACCTTAAGTAAATCTCACATTGTAAATAAATCAAGATGATGTGAATGATGTTTCAAGGCAGTTCAATCCCCACCAACACTCTTTGTCGCAGTATCATTTACAATCCTTATAGTACCTAAGTATACACATACTGTCCTATTTCCTCATTCTTTATAAGGGAAGTATTAATACACATATTAAAGAATCAACATAAATCAATGAAGTGATTCTGAAGTGATATACTTTAATTTGTATAATATATATATTTAATATTTATTAAGTGCTTAGATGATTAAAAATTGCCCACAGGCATAGTAATATTCAGAGTTATAAGAGAAGGAAATATAGGCAAATTTCATAAAACAGATGATCTTCTCTGCTCTAAATTTAATTTTTAAATTATGTAAAACATAGCCTATTTAATAAATATGTGTGAGCCTACAAGTTTGTGTCATTCATCTTTAAAACAATATATTTTGTTTGTGGACATTGTAAGTAGCTTATCTATAAAGGGAATTAGTAAATTATAAAATATGATCAGAACAAAATTTAATATTTCATCCATTCCAAATTTACATTATATACTTCAGAAAAAAGTATTTTTCTCAATGTTTTTTTCAAGTTTAAAAAAGAAATCAGCCCAGAAATAGTAAACAATACTCATCTTGGAACACCTGAGTTCTTCAGTAAGATTGAAAGCACCATGGAGCTGATGAGGGGATGTTTGAAGTGCCAGTCAAGGAACTGTTCCCAAATCCTCCCACATGGTTGAAATCCTGCTGTCAGGAACATATTGGAAAGTTGTTCATTCACTTGAAGTGACAGATACAGATTGTGACAAGCCTCATATTGGGACTGCAGCCCGAGGGGGCAACACAGAGTGAAATGAGGAATGCAGAATTAATGGAGAAAAATGTCACTTGCCAATCTCCCTACTCACTTATTTCACTTTGGACTACAGTTCACAGTATTATTTGGAAAAAGAAAACAGGCATGTGTGAGATTTTATCTTACATTTTATATTTAAATGTTTAAGACATAGTGTGTATATTTAATAATTAGAGGATCAAGTAAGATTTTTTTCAGATCACTTGTAGTTTTTTTGAGTTAGCGAAAATAAAATTTACTCATTATGAAATTAAACTGGGAAAACTTGAAAGGAGAAATTGTATCTTAAATTTGAAAACTTATTTGACTGTCTGAATATATCGCTGCTTTGGCAGTGATAAATTAATCTCGGTATCCATAAATTTCATTTTTCAATAAGACAATACACACTTAACTCTAGGGCTCTTTACTTCTTTCGAAGCACCTAAGCATGCATCTCCCCGCAGGATTTGCAGTTGAAGAACCACTAAGTCGACTTTAAGGTATTTAGAACCTTATTTACAAAGTATCATCTGTATTCCTAGTGTACTGTTCTCCCACTCTGGTATAAGAACATTCTAAGGCTTTAAAACATCATTTTTGTAGAGATGAAATTTAGGTGAAAATAATAATCATGAACATAGCTAAGTGACACTTTTACAATAAAGTCTCAATAATTAAAACTCAGCTTTACCTCATACCAGTTAAAGGAGTTCAAACTTCTAGCCATTCTATTAAACGTTTATTAGTATTAACCCTGTGTGTGTAAATGGGAAAAGCACTTATAATCTAGCGATTACACACACACACACATACACTCTCATAAACTGTTACCAAGAAACTAGAAATACTGATACGTCTCATGTTGTATTCTACAAACAGAGAATGTATCTTCTTTTAGATACCCAAGGAAAAGTTGTCAAATGATAATAATAATTAACAAATAGTGATCGTATAACAGAACACAGAGAAAGTTTCACTGAATTTCTGAAATCATAAGCTGTACTATAATTCAATACATTATATATAGAAATTAACAGTGCAAATTAAATTAGCAATCCTCAGTCATGTGACATTTTTTTTTAAGTCTTAAAATGTATTGGTTCAAGAAAGAAATTAAATAAAATAAATCAGAATTTGAAACATATATGAAATCTGACTATGGAGATGTTCCTCAATGAAAGAAATCTACAACTTGAAATATTCTTATTCAAAAACAAGAAATTTAATTAATTAGTATTTATCTCTGAATTAAAAATATGCTTTAAAGATTAGTAAAACAGGGAGCAAGTAATAAAAATAAAAATTAAAAGTTAAAAGCAAGTTGTTTAATTATAAGAGTAAAATTAATCATGTTTAAAATGATGTAAAGAAAACAGTCATATATTTTAGAAATTAAAAAGGGAAAGGAGAAAAATAACAGACATGGGAAACATTTTAAAACATTGTATATATACTTTGAGAACTATACTAATTTGAAAATGTGAAGAAACAGATATCATTCTCTTGTAAAAATTAAATATTTTCACCAATTTTGAATCACAAAGCATGAAGAAATATTCAGGTTTATAGCAGTTTTCAAGAAATAGATCATTTTCCTTGTTCTGAAAGTTTTGGATATTTTGAAAAGGCAGTTATTGAAAAAATATTCTATTTTGCAGGTGACATGAAAATTGTTTATAACAATAATAGCATTTAGTGAATTGTTATATGTTAGATATTAAAAATTAGAAACTGACTTTTATGCAATTATAATTTAGAAAATATTTATAATAGAAGTAAAAATCCATCTTAGATCACAGTGTAAAACAACAAAAATATAAGATGCTGAGATAATTATAATAAAAATATAATACCTATATGAAGAAAATAACAAACTGACTCAACGTATTTTTGCCAAAAAATGGAGAAATTCTGCAAATATTAAGGCAAAACAAATATCCTTCAGCTAAAATTTTTACACTATATAAACCAATTCCAAATATTTTTTGAATATGTGAGAATGACTGAAAATTTGGATAAAAAACAAACCTTAAAAAAGAATTTTTTCCTATCCAGATATTAATGAGTATATGCATTCTCATTTTTTAAAAATATTTCTATTTCACAAGTGAAAAGTTAGATTAATGGCACATAAATAAAATAGGATGTAATGATTAAACTTAATGTGCAAAACGTAAGTTTGTGCATAAAGACACTCATTAAATAACGGCTAGAGCACTGATTAGTTACCTTTTTAAAAAATCCAAATCAGATCTTCATTCTATACAAAAATATTTTAAAATTCAAAATGTTAATAATGATTTTTTTCTTTATCATAATTTTTATACATTTGTCCTACAGCAAGCATGTCTGATAATAAAATTATATAAAGGTAATATTTCCCTTTTTTAGTTACCTTATTAAAACAAGTTTTTAATTGACTCTTCATAAATATGTACCTCATAAATTTATTACTTCCCTGTGGATTATTCAGTCACATCAGCATAATACAGTCTCAAATAAAAATTAAATATCAACAAACTCTTTGTAGTGTTGACAGTTATACAACAGCTACAAAACATGAGAATCTATAATAATTTTCCTTGGATTATGGCATGTTTTGACTTTATATTCACTGATATTCTGTTAATGAGACATGTGACAAATGCTGCTCTCTCTGCTCCTTTTCATACAGCTTCTGTCGTTAAAATATTAACAATGATACTTTTGACTTGGAGGAATAAGTATGTGAATTTCCTCAAGTTATTATGCAAGAATATTTTTTTCTTCTTTCCTTCCTCCCTTCTTCCTTTCCTCCCTCCCTCCATTTTTTCCTTCCTTCCTTCTTTCTTGCCAATAGATAGCATGAAGGCCAAAGAGGGCATAAAGAAAGCAAAATAATTCTGATCCTAGTATTCCACAAAAAGTATGAGTATACTTATTTATTTATACTTTGGTTTGTGGTCTTCACTCCCCACCATAAGCCTCCTATTCTCATTTATAAATACATACATACATATATAAATACATAAAAAGAGAAATATCTTGTTTAGTATCATAGAGTAGACTGTAAACTCCTGGTAATTTTTCTTAAAATCTGTTACTGTAGATTACTATGTTAGAGATAGGCATTTATTTCTCTAAGGCCTTGGATAATTTTATGTATCATCTTATATATATATGGTTATGGAAACCACCAAAGCTGATTAACAGGGGTTAAAGTAAAGTTATTGTTGAAAACCAGAAGGAGAAGATGTGATGAAAGGAAAAGGGGTGGAAATTTGACCTTTGCACCCAGTCCCCTCTGGAAGACAATAGTAGTCTGAAAGTTATTTTAAATGAATATTTTATAAAAGAAGTTTTGTCAGCTAGGGATTAACCAAATGTGAGATATTCAGAATGGTCTTTAATGTAATAACTTATATATTTAGCCTTCTAAATAAGACCAGATATAATCTGATAGAGCAAAGTGAAATGGTAGAATAAATCAATATTCAGATGAAGGCTTCTTATATAAATTGTTTAGACTGAATTGCTGATGGATTAATTTTACTTTAAGTCAAGATTGAGTGATGGACACAAAATTGATCAGTTCTACAGGCATAAATTTTAACTGGACTAGTGGAGTGAGCCACAATAAAAAATAAAAATGTCCTTCTATACATACCCCACATACATAAACACATATAAATATCCATGTGTACAGATAAGGGAAGAATCTGTTACCTTACTTTAACAAGACATAAAATTATGAATCATACACTTCTAAAATGTTCTTTGAACTATTTTTTTAAAATGTTCAACTGATAAAAGCAATAGTATTCTTATAATGCATGTCTATTCTTCCAAGAAAACTAGTGTGTTAAAAAGATTAACAGCAAATTGACTGACCCAAGGTGCAAAGTTGCAATTTGGAAAGAGAAAATTAAGAAAGGAGGGCTAGGGGAATTTTTTCCATTATAAACATGTGGTAAATTTTCCCGGATTAGGAAAAAGAAATAGATGAATCGAGAAAATGAACAAGTTTGAAAAAGCCATCTTGTCAGTAAATACAGCTTCGTTAAGAAATATATGAAAAATTAACTTAAGGAGCAGCAATTACTGATAGGCACAAAACACCTTGCTGTTTCCAGGCTTTGTTCATTTACCAATGTGCTGTCTATATTTTCCATCTGTTGAAATCTTACTATTTTTTAAGTAAAATATTTTATGAATGGTCTTTTACATCAGTTAAAATAGTCTTTAGTGGACTTACATAAATTAAATTTTCCTGCTTTATGTAACCTATTTATTATGATTAAAATATTAACGAAGGTCCTATTCATGGAATATTATTAGCTACTTCTGAGAAAGAAAAATCAAAAAACAAAAAAGAGCAACCCCTGGCTTTGAGAAGCTGGCCTGGCACTCATAACTAAGCCATGTTACTGTCCCATTAGACATAAGCAATCACACACAATACCAACTTCAGATGAGCTTACTCTGAGACCATAATAAAATGATACAAAGCAAGGCCGTTTCTTAATTTTTTTCTAAGCATAACAAAAATAAATTGACTATGCCACCAACAAAATACCAAACACGCCTTCTCTTGTCAAAATAAATGATTATTACTTCTTTACCAATTATAGCTTTATCCTCCTGCCAGTTTCCCACCCTAGAAATAAGATTTAAGATACTCAATCACAGTTTTTTCTTATTCTCTAACATCATCTGACCTACAGCAAACTTCTACTTCTTTATACCCCTCCCCCAAATCACTCAGTGAGAAGTCAAATCTTGTATTAGGTTTTTATGCTAACATCCTTTTATAAAGACACATCATGGTTCCTTATGGTACATATTTGTGTGTGTTTGGTGGTACTTGGCTATAAAACACTGACACTTAAGTTGAAGTTACATATTCTGTAATTAAAAGTTTTCTGAAGTATTAGGTGAAAAACAGTAAACTCTAAGTTAATATTAATCAGCATCGATGCTTGCAATTGTGCATGAATTCATTTTTTTTTTTTCACTGAACATCTTTTTAAAATTGAGCCCTTACCATGTTCTAGGATTTTAAGGAACTGTTGTTTATATAATGGTGAACAAACAGATGTGTTCCCATCCTCTCATGGTTAATTCTAGTAGTGGAGATACAGGAAACTTGGTCACTTACTTCTCTGGCCATAGCACAGATAGTGTTGGATACAAGTAAGTGCAAGACCTCCCCAGTCTCAATATTAAGAATAGTTTAAAGCCCTTAGAAACTATTAGTCTGTATTATTCCATTTAGTCTCCTGATTTTTACAAGTTTCACATCCCAGCAGGACCTCAGGATTTACATCCATCAGTGCTACCCATATTTCAATCCATCATTAGCTTCATTGCTTCAATTCTGCCTTTACACAGCTTAAATTCTGTTATCTATCATTTTCATCTTGCATTCCATTCCCCTCTTTAATTATATTGTACCCATTTGCAGGGCTGGGGGAGTGAATAAAACAGATAAAATAGTTCTCCTACTCTCTTTGGCAGTAGCTAAGTGTAGCTGGAGAAAAAAAGAAACAAACATGGATACAGTTTCCAGTTAAATAATTGACCAATAACATTAAGTAGGCTCTTAATGATTCTGTTCCTCTGACAATATTCCATGGTTTATCACACTCTCTCTTTTCTAGAATATTCATTTGTATCTTCTAATCTCCCCTCAAATCTACAACACTATTTCCCTCATCCTTACTCTCAGTTGATGTCTTTGCTTCCTAATTCACTGATGGAATAGAATAAATAAGAAGACAAATTCCAAAAGTTACCAGGACTGCATCTGGACCCTACCTAGATCTGTGCCCATTTACTCTGAGTTGCCTATTACTATGGATGGACTGCCTGGATTCCTACTGAAGGTCAACCACTCGACTAGCTCATTAGATGTCATCCTGCTTGCCCCTAAAGTGATTACTATGGCACTTCCCCATTTCATATCCTGCTTTATAGCGAGGTCTTCCCTCCCTATTAATAGCTCAGTTCCTTCAGCATTAAAACACTCTCTCATATACCCAACCTTAAAAACAAAAGCAAACAAACAAAACATTTCTGGACCCCACTCCTTGTTCCAGCTCTTAATTTCTCTACTGTAGGACTCTTTGACTCTTCTACACTAGATGTCTCCAATTCTGCAAACCTCCATTCTATTTTGAACATAACCTAGTTAGGTTTTCTCCATGACAGCTCTGTTATATCTTCTCTTTTCAAGGTTGTGATTATCCAGGGGATATTGCTTCATAGTAAACTTTCTTTACTGGGCATTCAGGGCATCAGATTAACCTCTTTTCTTCTAATCTCAATGACTGTTAATTTTCCCATGACTGAACTCTAAGTGCTGGAATGCCCTATGTCTTAGTACTGAGAATTTTTTCCTATTTTCATTCATATGGTTCAACTCTTATGGCTTTAAATTATTTATATACCCCTAATTACATATAATTTTTATCTCTAGGCCATATCTTTCTCCAGAATTATAGATTAACTCATCCCATTATTTGTAATATCTTGATTATATAATAGTTGTTTCAAACTTGGTATGTTGTAAGCGAATTGGTGACATTATCTCAAAAAATTGCATAGCCATGTAACCAGCAAATGGGCTAGCCTAGTATAAAAACAAATCTACAAAAAAAAAAAAAAGAAGAAGCAAATCTACAAAAGTTGACAAAGACAAAAATATTAGTATCAGTATGGCCATGGAAGGAGTTGTAGCACAAGGGATCCTATGTTATCTTCTTTCACTACCTACCCAATTTCACTCATTTTTTGATTGTGACTGCTAATCATCCTGGCTCATCAGTAACAGCTTAGACTCCAAATGGAGCACAAGTGAGTAGGTCTGTATGGTTCAAGGAGTAAACTGTAACAGACCCTATTCATGTTCCACACTATATCCCATAAGCTTATCGGTGTTCATCTGTACTTGTAAAATAAGTAAGTTTTTAGCATGTCACCTTTCCCTTTCAAGAACCTGTGTGTCTCTTATTTTCTGTCAGAGAGCATTTTACAGCACAATATTGACTTCACAGCTGCCTTCAGATAAAATCCTTAAATATGGAGGACTTTCCTCCACCAATAAAAGATGGAAGTCATTAGGTTATACTCTAGCCTCCTCACTATTTAATGGAATGAATCTGAGATATGTCTCACAGAGTTTCTAAGAGTTCTAAATAGATTGAGTCTTGATTGATTGATTGTTGATATACATTTTTTTGTCTTTCTTCTTTTCTGTTTTACTTTGCCCATATTTCCCCTTTTATTTTCTGGTGTCTTCATCCAAATACACTGCCTGCATCCAAGTTCATGTTTCAGGTCCTGCTATGGAGCAAAACCTAAACTATGATAGGAGTCAATAAAAGACTGTTTGGAAAAAAAAAAGTGATAATTATCCAGTTATGTGAAGGACAGCAAGGAGTCTGCAACTTGAGGAATGGGGAGTAAGATATTCTAGATAAAGTAAATAGTATATGGCAAATTAGAGAGCTGTAAAAAATAGTGTCCCAGGAATGGATGGAAGACAAGTGTGGCTTTATTGTAGTGATTGAGGGGAGAGTGACAGGTGATTTTAGAGAATTAGCCAGAGGCCATAGTAACTGTTTTGGATTTTGAATTAAGTTAAATGGGAAATCATTATAGAATTATAAGCACAGGAAATAGATAAGAAAATATAATTCTGCCTGCTTTGCTGCAATAGACCAGGACAGGTTAGAATAGTGGGACATCCAAGGGTAGAAACTAGGGCATTAAAGAGTAGAAGATATAGAAAGCTATTTTAAGCTTAATTAGTAGTACTTACTCTTGGAATAAATGTAGATGTTGAAGAAGAAAGTAGTGTTCTAAAAGAGTAGAAGAAAAACAGACATTTCTCAATATAAGGATAACATTTATTGGTCTGTCTCTGGGGAAGGAAATTTAACAATACATTTAACATTAAAATACAGGTAGACTTTGACCCAGTAATTCTACTCAATAATTTTACATATAAGTTTCATACTTATAAATTTGTAAATTCATATATTTTTACTTTAAATATAGACTTTTGAAATACCATATGATATAATATGTATTGTATATATTTGTATATACTTATACAAATGCAAATATTATTTACACTTATATAAAGACATTGCTTACTAATTTATGCAATGATGCATGTACAAGGATAACCACTGAGATTTTGAAGAGCATAAGAAGAGAAACAAACACTATGTTCAAACTCCTACAGATTATGGGACATTTATAAAATGATATATTATTCAGTCATTACAAAGGAAAAGGAAACTGATATATACTGATACGTAAGAAATACAAAATTTATTACCTAAAAAAAGCAAAGGGTAGAAAGTTTATGTAGTTTGCTGCCATTAATATGATACCCTATATTGCCTTCACACTTAAAGTGCAAACTTGAATTTGTTTCTTAATTAAACAAATACTGACTGAATTTCTCTTTTTATTTTTAAACTTTTTTATTTTTATTTTTTTAACATCTTTATTGGAGTATAATTGCTTTACAATGGTGTGTTAGTTTCTGCTTTATAACAAAGTGTATCAGCTATACATATACATATATGCCCATATCTCCTCCCTCTTGCGTCTCCCTCCCACCCTCTCTAGCCCACCCCTCTAGATGGTCACAAAGCACCGAGCTGATCTCCCTGTGCTATGCAGCTGCTTCCCACTAGCTATCTGTTTTACATTTGGTAGTATATATAAGTATATGCCACTCTCTCACTTCATCCCAGCTTACCCTTCCCCCTCCCCCTGTCCTCAAGTCCATTCCCTACGTCTGCGTCTTTATTCCAGTCCTGCCTCTAGGTTCTTCATAACCATTTTTTTTTTTTAGATTCCATATACATGTGTTAGCATACGGTGTTTATTTTTCTCTTTCTGACTTACTTTACTCTGTATGACAGTCTCTAAGACCATCCACCTCACTACAAATACTCAATTTCATTTCTTTATATGGCTGAGTAATAATCCATTGTGTATATGTGCCACATCTTCTTTATCCATTCATCTGTTGATGGACACTTAGGTTGCTTCCATGTCCTGGCTATTGTAAATAGAGCTGTAATGAACATTGTGGTACATGACTCTTTTTGAATTATGGTTTTCTCAGGCTATATGCCCAGTAGTGGGATTGCTGGGTCGTATGGTAGTTCTATTTTTAGTTTTCTAAGGAACCTCCGTACTGTTCTCCATAGTGGCTGTATCAATTTACATTCCCACCAAGAGTGCAAGAGTGTTCCCTTTTCTCCACACCCTCTCCAGCATTTATTGTTTATACAATTTTTGATGATGGCCATTCTGACTAGTGTGAGGTGATACCTCATTGTAGTTTTGATTTGCATTTCTCTAATGATTAGTGATGTTGAGCATCCTTTCATGTGTTTGTTGGCAATTTGTATATCTTCTTTGGAGAAATGTCTATTTAGGTCTTCTGTCCATTTTTATATTAGGCTGTTTGGTTTTTGATATTGAGCTGCATAAGCTGCTTGTAAATTTTGGAGATGAAACCTTTGTCACTTGCTTCATTTGCAAATATTTTCTCCCATTCTGAGGGTTGTCATTTCATCTTGTTTATGGTTTCCTTTGCTGTGCAAAAGCTTTTAAGTTTCATTAGGTCCCATTTGTTTATTTTTGTTTTTATTTCCATTTCTCTAGGAGGTGGGTCCAAAAGGATCTTGCTGTGATTTATGTCATACAGTGTTCTTCCTGTGTTTTCCTCTAAGAGCTTGATAGTGTCTGGCCTGACATTTAGGTCTCTAATCCATTTTGAGTTTATTTTTGTGTATGATGTTAGGGAGTGTTCTAATTTCATTCTTTTACATGTAGCTGTCCAGTTTTCCCAGCATCATTAATTGAAGAGGCTGTCTTTTCTCCATTGTATATCCTTGCCTCCTTTGTCATAGATTAGTTGACCATAGGTGTGTGGGTTTATCTCTGGGCTTTCTATCCTGTTCCACTGATCTATATTTCTGTTTTGGTGCTAGGACCATACTGTCTTGATTACTGTAGCTTTGTAGTATAGTCTGAAGTCAGGGAGCCTGAGTCCTCCAGCTCTGTTTTTCTTTCTCAATATTGCTTTGGCTGTTTGGGGTCTTTTGTGTTTCCATACAAATTGTGAGATTTTATGTTCTAGTTCTGTGAAAAATGCCCTTGGTAGTTTGATAGGGATTGCATTGAATCTGTAGATTGCTTTGGGTAGTATAGTTTTTTTCACAATGTTGATTCTTCCAATCCAAGAACATAGTATGTCTCTCCATCCGTTTGTATCATCTTTAATTTCTTTCATCATTGTCTTATAGTTTTCTGTATAGAGGTCTTTTATCTCCTTATGTAGGTGTATTCCTAGGTATTTTATTATTTTTGTTGCAATGGTAAATGGGAGTGTTTCCTTAAATTCTCTTTCAGATTTTTTGTCGTTAGTGTATAGGAATGCAGTAGAGTTCTGTGCATTAATTTTGTATCCTGCCACTTTACCAAAATCATTGATTAGCTCTAGTAGTTTTCTGGTAGCATCTTTAGGATTCTCTATGTACAGTATCATGTCATTTGCAAACAGTGACAGTTTTACTTCTTCTTTTCCAATTTCGATTCCTTTTATTTCTTTTTCATCTCTGATTGCATCCAAAACTATGTTGAATGACAGTGGTGAGACTGGGAGACCTTGTCTTGTACCTGATCTTAGAGGAAATGGTTTCAGTTTTTCACCACTGAGATCGATGTTGGCTGTGGGTTTGTCATATATGGCCTTTATTATGTTGGGGTAAGTTCCCTCTATGCCCACTTTCTTGAGGGTTTTTATCATAAGTGGGTGTTGAATTTTGTCAAAGCTTTTTCTGCATCTATTGAGATGATCGTATGGTTTTTATTCTTCAATTTGTTAATATGGTGTATCACATTGATTGATTTGTGTATATTGAAGAATCCTTGCATTCCTGGGATAAACCCCACTTGGTCATGATATATGATCCTTTTAATGTGCTGCTGAATTCTGTTAGCTAGTATTTTGTTGAGGGTTTTTGCATCTATGTTCATCAGTGATATTGGCCTGTAGTTTTCTTTTTTTGTGAAATCTGGTTTCTTTGTCTGGTTTTGGTATCAGGGTGATGGTGGCCTCCTAGAATGAGTTTGGGAGTGTTCCTCCCTCTGCTATATTTTGGAAGCGTTTGGGAAGGATAGGTGTTAGCTGTTCTCTAAATGTTTGATAGAATTTGCCTGTGAAGCCAGCTGGTCCTGGGCTTTTGTTTGCTGGAGGATGTTTAATCACAGTTTCAATTTCAGTGCTTGTGATTGGTCTGTTTATATTTTCTATTTCTTCCTGGTTCAGTCTCGGAAGGTTGTGCTTTTCTAAGGATTTGTCCATTTCTTCCAGGTTGTCCTTTTTATTTGCATATAGTTGCTTGTATTAATCTCTCATGATCCTTTGTATTTCTGCAGTGTCAGTTGTTACTTCTCCTTTTTCATTTCTAATTCTATTGATTTGAGTCTTCTCCCTTTTTTTCTTGATGAGTCTGGCTAGTGGTTTATCAATTTTGTTTATCTTCTCAATGAACCAGCTTTTAGTTTTGATTTTTGCTACTGTTTCCTTCCTTTCTTTTTCATTTATTTCTGATCTGATCTTTATAATTTCTTTCCTTCTGCTAACTTTGGGGATTTTTTGTTCTTCTTTCTCTAATTGCTTTAGGTGTAAGGTTAGGTGTTTATTTGAGGTGTTTTTTGTTTCTTGAGGTAGGATTGTTTTGCTATACACTTCCCTCTTAGACCTGCTTTTGCTGCATCCCATAGGCTTTGGGTCATCGTGTATTCATTGTCATTTGTTTCTAGGTATTTTTTGATTTCCTCTTTGATTTCTTCAGTGATCTCTTGGTTATTTAGTAGTGTATTGTTTAGCCTCCATGTGTTTGTATTTTTAACAGGTTTTTTCCTCTAACTGATATCTGGTCTTATAGCTTTCTGGTCGGAAAAGATACTTGATACGATTTCAATTTTCTTAAATTTACCAAGGCTTGATTTGTGACCCAAGACATGATCTATCATGGAGAATATTCCATGAGCACTTGAGAAGAAAGTGTATTCTGTTGTTTTTGGATGGAATATCCTATAAATATCAATTAACTCCATCTTGTTTAAATTGTCATTTAGAGCTTGTGTTTCCTTATTTATTTTCATTTTGGTTGATCTGTCCATTGGTGACAGTGGGGTGTTAAAATCCCATGCTATGATTTGTTACTGTCAATTTCCCCTTTTATGGCTGTTCGTATTTGCCTTATGTATTTAGGTGCTCCTATGTTGAGTGCATAAATATTTACAGTTGTGATATCTTCTTCTTGGATTGATCCCTTGATCATTATGTAGGTAGTGTCCTTCTTTGTCTCTTGTAATAGTCTTTATTTTCAAGTCTATTTTGTGTGATATGAGAATTGCCACTCCTTTTGGTTTGCTTTCTTTTGATTTCCTTTTGCATGGAATATATTTTTCCATCCCTTCACTTTCAGTCTGTATGTGTCCCTAGGTCTGAAGTGGGTCTCTTGTAGACAGCATATATACAGGTCTTGTTTTTGTATCCATTCAGCCAGTCTGTGTCTTTTGGTGGGAGCATTTAATCCATTTACATTTAAGGTAGTTATCTATATGTATGTTCCTATTACCATTTTCTTAATTGTTTTGGGTTTGTTATTGTAGGTCTTTTCCTTCTCTTGTGTTTGCTGCCTAGAGAAGTTCTTTTAGCATTTGTTGTAGAGGTGGTTTGGTGGTGCTGAATTCTCTTAGCTTTTGCTTGTCTGTGAAGGTTTTAATTTCTCTGTCGAATCTGAATGAGATCCTTGCTGGGTAGAGTAGTCTTGGTTGTGGGTTTTTCCCTTTCATCACTTTAAATATGTCTTACTACTCCCTTCTGGTTTGTAGAGTTTCTGCTGAAAGGTCAGCTGTTAACCTTATGGGGATTCCCTTGTATGTTGTTTGTTGTTTTTCCCTTTCTGCTTTTAATATTTTTTCTTTGTATTTAATTTTTGATAGTGTGATTAGTATATTTCTTGGCATGTTTCTCCTTGTATTTATCCTGTATGGAACTCCCTGGGCTTCCTGGACTTGACTATTTCCTTTCCCGTATTAGGGAAGTTTTCAACTATAGTCTCTTCAAATATTTTCTCAGTCCCTTTTGTTTAATCTTCTTGTTCTGGGACCCCTATAATTCGAAGCTTGGTGTGTTTAATGTTGTCCCAGAGGTCTCTGTGACTGTCCTCAATTCTTTTCACTCTTTTTTCTTTATTGTGCTCTGCAGTAGTTATTTCCACTATTTTATTTTCCAGGTCGCTTATCCGTTCTTCTGCCTCAGTTATTCTGCTATTGATTCCTTGTAGAGAATTTTCAATTTCATTTATTGTGTTGTTCATCATTGTTTGTTTGCTGTTTAGTTCTTCTAAATCTTTGTTAAACGTTTCTTGTATTTTCTCCATTCTATTTCCAAGATTTTATATCATCTTTACTATCATTATTCTGAATTCTTTTTCAGGTAGATTGCCTATTTCCTCTTCATTTGTTTGGTATGGTGGGTTTTTACCTTGCTGCTTTATCTGCTGTGTGTTTCTCTGTGTTCTTATTTTGTTTAACTTACTGTGTTTGGGATCTCCTTTTCGCAGGCTGCAGGTTTGTAGTTCCTGTTGTTTTTGGTGTCTGCCCCCAGTGGCTAAAGTTGGTTCAGTGGGTTGTGTAGGCTTCCCGGTGGAGGGGACTAGTGCCTGATTTCTGGTGAATGAGGCAGGATCTTGTCTTTCTGGTGGGCAGGACCGCATCCAGTGGTGTGTTTTGGGGTGTCTGTGACCTTTGTATGATTTTAGGCAGCCTCTCTGCTAGTGGGTGGGGTTGTGTTCCTGTCTTGCTAATTGTTTGGCATAGTGTGTCCAGCACTGGAGCTTGCTGGTTGTTGAGTGGAGCTGGGTCTTAGCATTGAGATGGAGATCTCTGGGAAAGCTTTCACTGTTTGATATTATGTGGAGCTGGGAGGTCCCTGGTGGACCAATGCCCTGAATTCAGCTCTCTCACCTCAGAGGCACAGGCCTGTCACCCGGCTGGTACACTAAGACCCTGTCAGCCACACGGCTCAGAAGAAAACGGAGAAAAAAAGAAAAAAAGAAAAAAATAAATAAAAAGAAATGAAGTTATTAAAATAGAAAAATTAAAACTTAAAAAGTAATTAAAAAAGAAAAAAGACAGCAACCCAACCAAAAAACAAATCCACCAGTAAATACAAGCACTAAAAACTATATTAAAAACAAAACAAAAAAAGGAAAAACGGACAGACAGAACCCTAGGACAAATGGTAAAAGCAAAGCTATGCAGACAAAATCACACAAAGAAGCATACACGTATACACTCAGAAAAAGAGAAAAAGGAAAAAAAATATATGTATATTTAAAATAAAAAAAGGAAGAGAGCAACCAAATCAATAAACAAATCTACCAATGATACTAATCTCTAAATACTAAACTAAGATAAACATAAAACCAGAAACCAGTGAGTCACATACTGCAAACCCCAAGTCTACAGTTGCTCCCAAAGTCCACCACCTCAATTTTGGGATGATTCATTGCCTATTCACGTATTCCAGAGATGCGCAGGGTACATCAGGTTGATTGTGGAGATTTAATCTGCTGCTCTTGAGGCTGCTGGGAGAAATTTCCCTTTCTCTTCTTTGTTCACATAGCTCCTGGGGTTCAGCTTTGGATTGGCCCCGCCTCTGCATGTAGGTTGCCTGAGGGCGTCTGTTCTCACCCAGACAGGATGGGGTTAAAGGAGAAGCTTATTAGGGGGCTCTGGTTCACTCAGGTTGGCGGGAGGGAGGGGTACAGAATGTGGGGTGAGCCTGTGGCGGTAGAGGCTGGCGCAACATTGCAACAGCCTGAGGTGTGCCGTGCATTCTCCCAGGGAAATTGTCCCTGGATCACGGGACCCTGGCAGTGGCGGGCTGCACAGGCTCCCGGGGTGGGGTTTGGAGAGTGACCTGTGCTTGCACACAGGCTTCTTGGTGGTTGCAGCAGCAGCCTTAGCGTTTCATGCCCGTCTCTGGTGTCCATGCTGATAGCCGCGGCTCATGCTCGTCTCTGGAGCTCGTTTAGGCGGTGCTCTGAATGCCCTCTCCTTGCGCAGCCCGAAACAATGGTCTCTTGCCTCTTAGACAGTTCCAGACTTTTTCCCCGGACTCCCTCCTGGCTTGCTGTGGCGCACTAGCCTCCTTCAGGCTGTGTTCATACAGCCAACCCCAGTCCTCTCTCTGGGATCTGACCTCCGAAGCTGAAGCATCAGCTCCCAGCCCCCACCCATCCCAGCGGGTGAGCTTACAAGCCTCTCGGGCTGGTGAGTGCTGGTCGGCACCTATCTTCTGTGCAGGTATCTCTCCGCTTTGCCCTCTGCACCCCTGTTGCTGTGCTCTCCTTCGTGGCTCTGAAGCTTCCACCCCCCCACCCCCCACCCCCGTCTCCACCAGTGAAGGGGCTCCTAGTGTGTGGAAGCTTTTCTTCCTTCACAGCTCCCTCCCACTGGTGCAGGTCCCATCCCTATTCTTTTGTCTCTGTTTTTTCTTTTTTCTTTTGCCCTACCCAGGTATGTGGGGAGTTTGTTGCCTTTTGGGAAGTCTGAGGTCTTCTGCCAGTGTTCAGTAGGTGTTCTGTAGGAGTTGTTCCACATGTAGATGTATTTCTAATGTATTTCTTGGGAGGAAGGTGATCTCCACGTCTTACTCCTCTGCCATCTTGAAGGTCTGAGCTTCTCTTTTTATAAGAATTCTAGAATCAAGGAATAGAGCAATGAAAAGGGTACCAGATTATAGTTTATAATTTTATAAATATTAACTTTATAGGTGTTAAAAGCATTGAGTCTGGTTCCAGTTCTCTTTTAACTTTAAAATGAATTTTATGATTGTCAAGTCCTCAGAATTTTGACTCCCATCGTTATGGTTCTTACCTATGGGATTTTGTTAATTCCTCTGCCTTCACTGTCTTAGGTTTCCTTTAATTTGCATTTTCTATCAACCACAATAGTCAGCTCTTTCTGATATCCATAGGCAGTATTCACATGACACTTCTGGGCACGTTTTAATTTTGTTGTCAAAAAGTTATTTACATTCCTCTTCTTAGAAGCAATATCAAACTGCTATTTATTAGTGGATAGGAAAAAATATTTAAGAATAAATGAATTGCTGTTTTTGACAACAATTAAAAAAAAAAAAACTACTTCCAATGAGAATTTAGGGAAACAGACATGTTTTCTACATTGTAGCTTGGTGTGCGAATTACTAAAGTATTTTGGAAGATAAACTAGAAATTTCTACAGAAGTTGAAAAATACACAAAACCTTTCAAATAATCTCTCCTGTGGCGATAATTTCTATAGAAATAAAAGCATTGGGAAACAAGAATATATGGACAATTATTTTGATTGCAGCATGGATTGTGGTAGCATGAAACTGTGAACAACTTAAATATCAATATAGGAATGGTTAATGTCTATTCATACTTCAGTATATGTTCATCAATTAAAAAGAGTGAGTCAGATCCACATCTTTTGGCCTTAAGAGAATGTGAAATTTTAAGTGATGGTAGTGTGGGGGATATGTACATGTGATTACATTGTTGTGGGAATAAACACTAGTAATATAGTATTTCAGTGATTCAAAGTCATTTTTTTTTATCATAGGCATGCATCTTATAATGTGACAAGAAAACAAGTAAATTTAATTTTTAAACGTTCTTTTTTTTAGTGTTAAACTTAAGAAAAACTTTTACAATCAGTATCTTCTTAAATCCAGTGACATATGGCAATAATAACTAACATTTATTGAACACTTACATGCATAATTCCACATATATAATTTCACATGTACAACATTCTTGCAAAGGCAAATATAGTGTCAACTTAAAGAAAAACACACAACATAAGAGTCGTGAGTTTAAGTTTTATTCAGGGTCTTACTGAGTACCGGTAAGACAGCCCAGAAGACAGCTCTAAGGAACTGTTCCAAAGCGGTAAGAGAGGAGCCAGTTTATATATGATTTTTTTGGCTGGAAAATACGTGTAGTCAAGCACACATTTTGGTAAAAAGATTACTGTTAATCACAAAGAACAGATATTTCAAGTTAATAATTTTAGTGCTTTTCTATGTATGGGAAGATACAAGAATCTGGGGTCATTAAAATTCTTTCTGAGATAGGCATCTAACAACTATCTAGGGGTCCATTTATCTAAAGCATAGAGCGCCTCATCCTGCTTTGTTTTGTTTTCTTTTGTTTTCATCTTGAATTCCTCTCAGGGCGCTATTGGTGGACATGGGTGGCTGTGGTGGGTTGTGGTTTAGCCCTTGCATAACTGGGTGATGAGCAACATTCTTTGTTCTTCTTTGTTCACAATAGAGACAAAAACAGATTAGTGATTGCCAGAGATTTTGGGTGGGGAAGTGTTGGCTACTAACGTACATGAGGGATATTTGGGGGGTGACAAAACTGTTTTATATCTTGATTGTGGTGGTGCTTACCACCCATATGCATTTTTCAAGACTTGTAAAACACTACATTAAAAGGAGTGACATTTATTGTCTGTAAATATACCTTAATTTAAAAATGCAAAAATCTTAAGTGTTAGGTAGAAGGTCAAATGACATATCTGCCCTTTCAAGAATGACTATAATATTCATTTAAAAAGAAGTTTATGATGTGGGGGAGGAAAAATAACTTTTCTACTGTTCTATGTTCTTTACTGAGACACCTCTGTAATAAAAAGATAGATTAACAGGAGAGAAACAAACAAAAGTTTAATAAATAACATGCATACCTCCTGTATCCATGGGAGATACCCAAGAAAACTGAGTAACTTTTGGAAAGGGCCCAAGCCACCACTTTAAATAGCATCTCCATCTAAAGACAAAGGATGTTGGGGGCAGGCAAGGCCAGTTATGGGAGGTTATCAAGGAAAGCACAGTAAACAAGGCTAAGGTTGTTATACAGATTTGTCTTGGCCTTTTCTTTCTGGTACAGAGAGGGAACAACCTTACAGATGGAGATTTCTTTTATCATTATAAATGTCTCTCACAAAAGGGTAACTTCTCAGTTTTCAGAGGTTCTCCTGTGTCTGATATTTATTAAAAATAATCAACCTAAAATAATCAATATGCCAAAGAGGCATATTTTCAGTGGTATATTTTGTTCCCCTTCAAAAATGTGTTTGCATATGATTTGAAGTTTCTATAAACATAAAAAGTATGTATAGATCTATGTATAGCTCTTAATATTGATTACTTTTAGGCAACAGAGGGTGAAGAATGAAGATGGTTTAGAGGGGACTGATAAACTTGTGTGCATATTTGTGAGAGAAAGAGAGAGGGGTGGGGAGATGTGTTTATTCACTCTTTTCATTGAATGCTTATTAAACATTTATAATATTTGATGATACATTTAATCCCCCAGCATAACTGTCATCTCAGTGATGACTGGGATTTTAGTCTGTTCTCTTCACTGTGATCTCTAGCTCATAGAATGGTACCTGGCACATAGTATATGCTTAATTAATCTTTCTTAAATAGAATGATTCATTAATTAATATAAAATGTTAAGACTCCAGTTCATGCATGATATGATATACTCATTTGTAGAGATTTTACCTCTAACAGGTAATGTTTATGTCTGGTATTTCCTGGGTGGATAGAATTGAAAACATTATACAGGCTGATTATGAGTATTATTGGTTAGGAAGAGAAATGTATTGTCTAACAGATGTGACTTTTAGCCCTGGCTTACCACTTCCTAGATAAGTGCCTCTAGGATTATTGTCTAAGTACTTTCAGTCTCATTTTTCTTGCACGTAGGTTTATCTTTTAAGACTAAATATTTGACAACTATAAACATAATTTAATAATTTACCTTATTTTCATTATTAAAGTTTAGGTAAGTTTTAGTACCTCATATTTTAATTACATGGCAAAATGTGGATAGTGTGTATATTTTAGAGATGATTTGTATATAATTCGCCATGAAAGCTGAGGAAAATATATAAATTTTAAGATTATATCCAGTTTTATTATTCTCTGATTTTTTTCTTCCTACTTGCTTTTCTTTCTCTTCCTCCTTTTCTTCCTTTGTTCTTTTCTTTCTTTCTCTTCTTTTTCATTCAGCTGTGTTCCAAGTACAATGCAGTTACCGGACATATCTTATTGAACACATTAAACAAAGTCCCCACCCTTATGGACTTTAAGCTCAAACAGATTTATTCAGTTATCCATTCAACAGGTATTGAACTGAATGCCTACTTTGTGCTAGACATAATGCCAAGTGTTATTAGTCTGCTTGCTATAAAATAGAATGATTGGCAGCACCTCTGCCCTTTCCAGGTTTATACCTCTGTGTGACAAGGAATAGAGCACATTGAGTAAACAATGAAACATACCCATGTATATTTCCAAACCATGATGAACATTAAGAAGGGAAAATACAGGGAGCTATGAGATATTAAATACGAAGCCATAATTTAGTTTCAAGGGAATTTAGATTGCCTTAGTATGTATGTATGACTACTTTCATTTCTTAACAATGAGATAAAAATTATATTTTATATGCTTCTTCAGTGCAAAGAAAGGGTCCATTTAATTTTCATCCTAAAACTGTCTAGTGTAGCATAACTATGGGCACATTAGAGTGGTTAACAAATGACCTGAAGATGGTAAGGATATTACATATCAACAAGATCCATCATGCCTTTCATATTGTGTCTATAATATCATTTAAATTTCCCAACAGGGTCAGATTTATTATGAGACAGATACAGTATTACATTTTTTATCATCATGGTGTTTTGTGAGGCTAAAAAATGTACACATACATTTTTGGAAAGTGACAGAAACAAACAATCAAAAATCATCTTGAGAATTAAAATCATACCATGTTCTAGATCACTAGATGACATTCTCTTACCTAGGTCACTAAAAATAACTGCAGTTAAGTACTTTTTTCTATTTCAATAATTAAATCTTGTTTTTATCTGTCTATTGTTAAAGAAAACCAGAACCAGGCAGTAGTTAGGCAGTAAAAACAAATTTTATTCAAGAACTATGACAATAGGAAAAAAGAGACTTCAGTATAGAACTGAGCTCAGTTCTGAATACAATACAATAAGAACAAGTGGGGATTTATCTCAAGGAAAATGTTTGAAGAGAGGGGTCCGTGGATAGAAAATTATAAAGTGGAGGCATTAAGGGTAGGGGAAATTCTTGCTAAACTGACCTAACAGGATTCTAGCTGAAGACATGCAAGGGTGGTCAGAGATCACCTGGAGAATGAGAAATCTGACAGATATTCTGGGTGATCAGATATCAAGGGTGGAGAATTCTCTCTAAACTGATTTAGCAGGATTCTTGCTAAAACTGGGCCATGCAGGCTGAGTTAGGAAAACTGAATTTTCCTGAGTAGGGACAAACCCAGTTCTTTCCTCCTATGTCTTTCTTTTCTGTGTCTCGTTATTACTCTCACTCTCCTACCACGCTCGCTCAGAACAATTCATTTCTGACACTTCTGGTCATGAAACATGTGGAGTGTTTTCCCCACAAGCAATTCTCTGCAACACTAGCTGCGTGTCCTACAATTCAACTCAATTCTGACACTATCTGGAGACAGTGTCAGATCTCACAGATTAAGGGCACAGTTCCACAAGATGACTCCCACCCCACTTCAGATGCCAATTGCAAGTAATAGGTCCCCAGGTTACCTACAACTTCTACAAATTGGGGTCTCCCACAACCCCCTCCTTGGGTTTGATTAATTTGCTAGAGCAGCTCAAAGAACTCAGGGAAACACTTACTTATGTTTACCAGTTTATTAAAGGATACAGATGAATGGCCAGATGAAGAGATACATAGGCTAATATGTGAGAGGGTCCTGAGCACAGGAACTTCTGTCCCTGTGGAATTGGGGTGAATCACCCTCCCTGTGTTGATATGTTCAACAACCTGGAAGCTCTCTGAGTCCCATACTATTGGGATTTTTATGGTGGCTTCATCATATAGGCATGATCGATCATAAACTCCATTTTCAGACTTTCTCCCTTCTTAAGAGAATGGGAAGTGAGACAGAAAATTCCAAGATTCTAATCATGGTTTGTGTTTTCCAGTGACTAGCCCTCATACAGGACCCACTGAGGAGCACATCAAAAGTTGCCTCATTAGAACAAAAGACACTGCTATCACCCAGAAAATTACAAGGGATTCAGGAGCTCTGTGCCAGACACCAGGGGCAGAGACCAATGTATATATATTATTATCTCGTGGGGGCCTAGCAAGGACAGACACTGAAGCCAAAGGTTGAAGGGTTCTTAAGAGGAGCCTGACTAAAGTTTAGTCAAGGAGAGTATCTTAGTCACTATGTATCATTCCTGGGTTTGATGGCAATGCTTACTGATGTGCTTCCTAGAATAGGGATGGGAAACATCACAAATTACACATTTACACAAAGAAAAGTTGCACATGGTCAAATTATCCTTTTATTTTAACTTAGTATTAAGTTTTCAGAATAGGGGCTAAAGAGATGCAATATTGTCTGTAGATCTCCTTACCATTTCTTAAGAAAGACATTGTCAACGGGAGAGGTGTTATAGAAAGAACACAGATTGGCAAAGTTTTCAGAAACTAGGGAATGTTTGGAAGAATTAAAATGTTAATTCTGCAAAACAAGACATTTTCACTAGTTCATAGTAGAATCTTATTAACTATTTCCAGATTTAGTGTGTGAGGAAAAATGAATTACTAATATTCTACGTGAACCCAAAATGACTTCCTTATAGGAAATGAAGAAACGGAGTCAGGAATATAAAGTGCCTTTATTTAATCACCACAATCATCCTATAAAATAGGTGATGGTGTCCCCATTTGTACAAGAGAAATAGATTTCAGTCAAAGCAGTAAGAGTTTTCTGACAACTTTCTTTTCTTATACCTTAAATGTTGTTATTAATCTGGTTACCATGGCCTATATATATAAATATTAGCTACTTTGGTTTCTTTAAGAAAAAAATTGGGTCAAACTCCTGCAGATTTGTTTTGTTCTATATTATATACATTGTCTTAACTAAGCCTTTAAAATATTTAAATGTGATTTTTTCTCCTGTAAGTACAACTTAAACAAGGTCCTTGATATTAAATAATAGTCTTATTTCATTGTACATGCAGCAGATTTTCTCTGAGTATTCTCTTCTACTGATTACTTGACTTTAAATTTCTAATTTTTCAGCAGATCTCAAAAAGAATCCAGAGGGAAAGATAAAATAAAATCATTATCAGTGACGTTATTGCAGATAGGGGGTATAGTTGCAAATGATCTATGCTTCTCTTAAAACTAAATTCCAACTTATGAAAAAGGAGATCATTTCCTTTATTCTAATAATGTAGTGTATTTCCAGGAGACTCTATAGTCCCACAGTATAAATTTAGTATCATATGGTACCAATTTCAGATGGTATTGATTTACGATAGAAAAAAAAATGTTTGTGTGTATGTTTTGTTTGTTTAGCTGAGAGGGATTATTTCCAAACTGTTAGTTTAAATATCTTTTTTATAATTCAAAGGAAAAACTTATAATCTCACAAATGTGAATAATTTATCAAAGATTGTGTTTAGTAGCCTCATTGCATATTAAAACAACAGAAATGTATATTCTATAAATTGTCCTGATACCTCAGAAGTACAATTTATAGAATGAAAGGGAGAATAAGACACTACTGTCTTGGAAAAGAGCTTCATGGTACAGCCATCTTGGAGTCTTCTTACGGGGTTAATATAATGAGCTTTGTGTGGAAACTTTTTTATTGCATCTCAAAGGGTTTGTAAATAATAGAAATCTGAAGAGCTAATAAGAAATGACAAATGTATTATATTATATAAAGAAACACTAAAGAACAGTTTTTTTTCCCAATTATATACCAGCACTGAAAGGAAAAAGGAGCTATTGTCACAAGTTTTCTTTCAAATACAATAATATAAAACACTCCGTTTTAGCTAGTTAATTGCTGTCATGTCCTAGTGTAAAGAGAAATTGTTTAACATAAACCAATGTGGACTTTCCACAAAATAACAACAGAAATCCTTGCTGAAATACCAGGCCACCTCTTATTAACTCACTCTTACAACTGTGATTCTTAAAGACAAAGAAGTAATTTCATAAGCATCAATCCCAAGAGGTCATGTTTTGAAGGTTCAAATTATAGGAGATGATTGTTAAAATAATCAAAGGTGAAGGAAATTAGTTAATTTTTATGAAAGGAAATCTTCAAAGATAGATACATGCTGTTTTTGCTTATAGGAAATAAAAGCAAACTCTTTCACCCACATTCTATAGCAGTCAAGCAATTAAACCTATAGGTGCATGAAAATTTCCTCCTCCCTAGACCAGTCTCTGCTCTCCATGTGCCAATTTTCTGTCACAAAGATGATTCAGGAAAGCTGAGTGTAAAACACAATTTGAAATACAAATCTTTTTTATTTACCCATGATGATCATAACAGACATATCACAGGATAGGGGAAAAAGATGGTTGAGATAGCAACTCCTCAAATATATGCTTGACCACAAATATCTTTAGGATATTAAGAGGAAAACAAAAAGTTAAACTGTCAAAACTAACTTGGGAAAGCTGGTTTAACTAAGCTAAGAAAAGTTTTTTTAGGACCTCTCGGATTCGTTGATATACAAGATTACAAAATTCCAGAAGTATAGTGGACAGTATTTTCTAACCTTTTGATATTTTGATTTAAGCAGATGATAAAAATGTAAAAACAGGCAAACAAATAAAATATTTCTTATATTTACCCAAATAATACTCTATTTTTATCATTATTTGATCCATCCTTAAAATTCTTCAAAACATATTCAAGTGGAATATCTAGCCACATCATCCTGGAATGTTCATTTACTCCCTCATTAATTCCACATACAATACATATCTGTAGATCATGTATCATATTGGAGTCCAGGGCAGATTTATTCACCAGGATTATAGCAGTGCATGAGAAACATGTGCTCTTTGACTTTAGGAAGCAAACATTCTAGTGGGGAGAAACAGATATTAAACAAGGAAATGGTATATAAATGAGATAATCTCAGATTATGAAAGAAGTGCAAAGATGATTGCTAGGTGGAAAGTGAAGGTGGATGGGGAGAGGGGTTCTGCTGAATGCATTGTTTGAGAAAGACCTCTCTGAGGAGCCAAGAATGAGAAATATTTTGGTCTGAGAGCTCAGCGTGCATATTTGTGAGATTGGAAGTTTGCATTCACTGACATGTGCAAGTATCATGTTTTTGCAATGCCAACATCGAGTCCGTTATTTAAGCATTAGGCAGAATTTGGCTACTATTAGAAACAAGGTAAACTGTGTGTGTGTGTGTGTTTCACTCGGTCAGGGGAATACAAACTGCTAGTTGTTTGTACTCTGAGTCCATTCAAACTACCTCTGTTAAGATGTCTAAGTTTCCTTTTTGTGGAATCCACCTTTTCTTTTTTAATCAGTTAAGTGCCTATTCGTTTAAAACTCACACATATGTAAAATACTGATGAACATGTCAGTTATATTCCTGTGGCCTTAAAGTCAGTCAGTAGGGTTGATTTGGTCCACCCCATTTAATTCATGTAAGAACAGGTTTTTCCTAAAATATGGACTCCTGCCTACCTGCATGGAAATACATTGTAGACCTTTTTGAAAAATGCGAGTCATGTGTTGTAATTCCAGAACTAATTTATCAGACTTTCTGAGTATGGAACGTGAAGAACTGGCTTGTTAAGAGGCTCCCCTAGTGGTATTTATTTATGCTAAATTTGAGAACCTTTGTCCTAAATGCCATGTGTCTGCCGTTCTATTTACTGCCACAGGTGAATGGTGATTTTAATTAATGATAAATGGGTCATTTGATTACCCTTTCCGCTAAACATGATTAACTGAAAGTAAAATCTAAAGCACTCATGTCCTCATTATGATTTTACTTTTAGTTTTTATTTATTTATAAACTTTATTAAAATCATAATGCCAATTGAATACTGATACTGCTATGGTCTGAATGTTTGTGTCCCTCTAAAAGTCATAGGTTGAAATGTTAACACCCAAAGATGATCGTATTAGGAGGTGCTTAAATCATGAGGGTGGAGCCCTTAAGAATGGGATTAGTGCCTTATAAAAAAGACCACACAGAGATCCTCTGCCCTTTCCACCATGTGAGAACACAACAAAAAGTGCTGACTGTGAACCAGAAAGAGGGATTCTCACCAGAACCCAACCATGCTGGTGATTTGATCTTGGACTGACCAGCCTCCAGAACTGTGAGAAATGAATTTCTTTTGTTTATAAGCTACTCAACCTGTGGCATATTGTTACAGCAATCTGAGTAGACTAAGAAAGATACACTTCCAAAGACATTCAACATTAAAAAATAGGACAATATATACAAAAAGTAACCTTTAAAGTATTGTTAATCTTCTAGTAAAATTCTGCTCTCCTTTCACACTGAAGAGAGCTTCAAGACATTGCTCCATATATCAGTTCCCCCTTTCCTACATTTGAAAGTTGGAGAGAGAAAAAGTATCCCACAGAAGATATAGGTACATAGTACATGAGTCTTCTTGAGAATTTTATGCCAATATTTAATTAATTTAGGCCAATGCTACTCAATGTGTGGTACACACTGGTGCTTGTCTGTGAACAGTTTCTGGTCCACCAGGAGATAAGAAACTTGTGCTAGAAATATAAATCATCCAGTACTTTCTTCATCAAGAAAGTCATGTTACCCCCACCTCCACACCTCCCCCCTAAAAAAAGTTGGTGAAACTAACCAGTGTAGTATGTTTACTGCCAGAGTTGATTTACAGACTGGCTCAAGCCTCCCATCTCCTTAGAGACCAGTAATAACTAGCCAGTCAAGGACAAGCCTCTTTGAGTAACACTGATGGGAACTAACACATATGAGCAGTGCTCATTGAAATTCTTTGTCTTTGACACATTTGTGTTTATTTACACTGAATTGAAACATTCAATTGTGGAAAATTTTTATTTCACTTTCAATGGAAGATTTCTGGAAATTTCCAGGAAATATTTATTTTCTATTAAATGGGTTAAGCTCAAAATAAAATTATTTTCTGCAGATAGTTAATTTGAGTCTATAATCCTTCATTGTTAAATAGCCCATATAAATGCATAAAAGGAATTTAAAAGGAAATAATGAGTTTTTATTAAATATAACGTCACTTAATTGTTGACTTATAATTGAGAAAACATGAGGTTTAGCTTGTTTTATTTCCAGTGATGCTTATTACTTTCTGTTCATACATTCATAAATGTTTTGTGTTCTTTTAATAATTGAACAAGGAGAATGGTATTTACCTGGTTGCTATGGTGAAAAAAAAAAACTCATAGCACTAACCTCATGATTTAACTTGAGACATTAATCAACATTGATGAAAAAAATAAATTTGATGACATCTTCAGAATAGTTTACAAGTTGACTTTTATTAATTATTGATTTCTTGAAATTGTTAGCATATAGCGTGCTATTTAAGAACCTGTTAACCACTGCAAAATTTAGGTTTAAATTCTAATTCTGCTATCTACTTGCTATTTGATCTTAAGCAAATAATATCTCAGATTGCACATTCTTTAAAATTCTTTGAAAATAAGAGTAAAGGCACTAACTGATAGTGTCCTTGGGTGGATCAAGGCATATAACAAAATTGCTAACTCAGGGTTTGGCACATAGTAGGTGCTTGATACGTTGTTGGTATATATATATGTGTATATATATATATATATATATATATATATACACATATATATATACACATAGTCTCGTCAATTTGTATCTCTACACACAGACAATAATGCATTCTTCCAGGAATGATACTAGTCACTGAAGGTATGGCTGAAAGGACATAGTATCGGTCCTCAAGAAGTCTGAGAGGGGTACAGTTTATAACTGAAATCCTGTAAAATAATGCCAATGCTAATTTTTTTTTTTAAGTAATTTTATTTATTTTTTGGCGGCGTTGGGTCTTCATTGCTGCACGTAGGCTTTCTCTCTAGTTGTGGCGAGCAGGAGCTACTCTTCATTGTGGTGCACAGGCTTCTCATTGTTGCAGAGCATGGGCTCTAGGCACACAGACTTCAGTATTTGTGGCATGAGGGCTCAGTAGTTGTGGCGTACAGGCTTATTAGTTGCTCCATGGCACGTGGGATCTTCCCAGACCAAGGCTTGAACCTGTGTCCCTTGCATTGGCAGGCGGATTCTTAACCACTGTGCCACCAGGGAAGTCCGCAACTGCTAATCTTAGTACTGTTACAAGGAGTGGAACGATTTCATTTGCTAAAGTAAAAATTCTCATAACTGGCAAGATAAGTTTATTATTGTCCTTAAAACATGTCAGTACCATCTAAAGTAGTTACTGTTGTGGAAAACAATAAACATGACTATAAAAAGGAAAATAAAGGAAGAAAGAAAATTCAGGTTTGAAGAACCAAACAGAAAATCAAGCACCCTTGAGGCAATGTGTGGCAATATGTGGCCCAGTTCCTTGGCAATTTACCCCTTTTTAGGTCTAATTAATTGTTTTTATGCCAGCAATTCTGAATGTCTTTGGGAGCTAGTTGTATGGATATTTTAAGCTATAACTGTTGTCTTTAAGTGTTCCCAGTACTGATAACAAAGACTACTCCCTGTCCCAAAAATAAGTCAATACTAATCAGCAAAAGTAAAACAATATAGAAACACTCTTAAGTATTTTGTGTATTTTGGCATTCATTTCATGTTCTAGATCATTTTGTTCACCTTTAACTTGGTTGAACATTTTTGCCAGACTTAGATTCAAAAAAAAGAGAGACCAAGATATTACAAAGAAAATACCTATGTAGCACTGACAGGTTTTCTTTATCTCTACCTCCTTGTGAATATAATATATTGTGTTTCTTGTTGCTATTGCTGATTAGTAGTTAAAGAAATTTGAACTAACACTCAGGAGCCCAGTGATGAAAATGAATGTGGCTGCACATTAGTTTAGGCAGAGGTTTGAGGATGTAATTCATTTATGAACTAGTGAATTAATTCATGAGAATATGGATGTGGTTATGGGATTAAGGTTCTTTGCTCTCTAATCTTTGCTTAGAAAATGTACAGTTTAGAGGTTTTAGCCAGCCGGTAATTAAGACCATTAAATGGAAGCCAGATTGGCTTCTTTCTTTACTCACACAATCACCTCGAAGCCAAATGTGAGGACTACATTCTACCTGTCAAAATCAATATGCTTTTGAGGACAAATATATTTCATAGAAAAATTTTAAGCTTATTCCAGACAATCTTCCTGTTTACTTTTTTTTTTTTTTCCTGTTTACTTTTAAGGCCAAGCATTTTCTTTATTAAGTAAGCAATAATGTAACTATGAATCTGTGATAACGGAATAAAATCCTGAAGAATATTAATGAAAATGTGATGCAAAAGTCTCAAGTTTTAGAAACTAATAACTACATATATACAGACACCCCAGAATATAGTCATTCATTTGAGACTGCTGCTGCTGAAGCCCTTCTTTCAAAGATGTTGAAAAGATAAACTTAATTTCTTTTACCAAAGATATTAATTAGGGTCAGAAATGCTCAAAATCCCAAAGACGTTTAAACCTTGAAGAGTTGTCTTTAAAGTCTTGCATATTTTTAAGAGAAAGAGAGTAAAGCAGTTAAGGGGAGGCTGAGATCATTTGATGAGATAAAATGTGTTTCTTGCACAGTTTAGATTATCAGCTGGTTTGAGTTTCAGTTTCCATTCCCAGTCTGATATCCATAATCATTGCTGGGGAATGTTTCATTGGCCAGGAACACCCACAGACAGTAAGTAGAAGATAGAGAAGTGCCATTCCTTGTGTCCTTAAAAGCCTTAACTGGGTTCTCTCCATCCTGAAGTCTAGCATGAAGAGGGTGGCCTTGTAATTGACATCGTTAAATATGAAAAACCCCGAAAGTAATAAAATAAATAAATCCAAGCAATCAATCATAGGGATTCAAATTTAAAGTTCTAATCTTGTAGCTTCTTAAGACCACTATAACAATGCCCAAGAATTAACAGGTAAAGTAATCTCTCTTCTTACTTTCACAGAACTTAAGCTGTACTTTTTTAGTGACCCCTTTACTGGTTTTGTTGGCATGAATTATTTATTTATGAATGTGTTCCATGTATTCAGTGAGTCAGAGAGTTCCTGGAGGACTGGCATCAGTTCTACATCTCTCTCACAGTCCTTTGCACCGGGAAATTATTAAATAAACATTTTATGATTAATGAATAAAGAATGGAGCAGTACATTAACAAACTAAGGGCAGCTGAGCTACAAAATTACTCTCATTAAGCTGGTGTTAGAACCTGATTTAGGAAAAACACAATAGATTTGTTTTAGTGGAGAGAAGGTTGGCAAGTGGAAGCTTGGGGGCATTTCAGCTGTAGAGGTTTGTGCTGGTGAAAGGCAGAATGAGGGCTCCCATTGCCTGGGGAGGCTGTTGAAGAAGTGATCATTGGAAAGAAGAGTAGGGGAAAGGGAAAACAATGAAACTACTTCACTTATTTTACTATTTTTCTTAGACTTGACTCTGAAAATGGATTTCAAAAATGGAAGAAACACCCTGATTGGTATATCTATAGTTATAATAATAATAAAAATAATGATATTTATTATCCATTAAACAGTGAGCACATTTGCCTAAGAACATACTTAAGATAGTTTTCTTTTTGCTTGCATTAGAATGCATAGGGATATGTGATCATTTTCATTATCTTATGAGTTTCTTCTCCTTTAATATGGTGCATGTGAAATCTCATATGATAAGGAGACAGCAGAACTTAGTGGTAAAGAGAGTGGAGTCTAAATTTAGAATACCTGAGCTTCATCATTATTAGCTGAATGACAGGACCAATGCACAGCATAAGACTTCACAATTGAGGTAATATATGTAGAACAGTAAGGATTAGACTTGGAGCCAGACAGTTGAACCAGCTTCCCCAAAGGCACTTGGATGAGAGGAAGAAGGGTGGATGCTCACCCCAAATGTTAAGAGAGAGTAAAGAAAAGACAAATGTTGGATAGGCAACCAAGAGTGTACAATACATTCTGCCTCTGACTTCTCAGCAGGGTAGGACGCTAATCATAACAGGAATTAACCCCTCACTTAACCAGCAGAATCACTTAACCTTCTGGCTTTCCACCCTAGCTTACCACATGATAAAGCAAAATGTTACAAGTAGAAGTGATAGAATATTAGGAGAGAGAAAAACTGTGACCAGCAGGTATTAAGGCTAGTATTTAAATGCAATTATTACAACGTTTATTAAGCAATGATTAAATAGACATCAAAATGTGAGAAATCAAATGGAAGTTAATAAAGTAACACCGAAGTTCAGATTAAAACTAGAAATGAGGATGCATTTGCAAAGCAGCAGGATATACAAGTTGAAAGCACAGGCTTAGGAAACAGACCGCACGGGATTCATATACTGCATCTTCCTTTGATTAGTTATATCACTTCTCTGTACCTACACTTTTTCTTCTGTAAAACAAGGATAATATTAACATACACTACATGTGGTGGTTGTGAAGAGTAAATGGGATAATCCAGGTTGAAGTGTCTGACCCCAAATAAATGACCAATTAAATATTTTTTGTAGTGTCGCATAAAATCATTTCTTCTTGACCTGGCCTTGGAAATGCATCTACTTAGAAATGCATATTTGTGTCTCTTCTCCATAGTATCAGAGGTATAAAATGATAGATCCAATTATAACAACTAAGAAACTTATGTTGTAATGAACAGTGCCATTTATATTCCAGCTGTGAAACTTCATGAATGCAAATGAAGTCAATGTGACATTATTTGACTAGAACAGATATTTAATTTTTATATAAATCTGTGGCTCTCAGATAATATTTGGGTGTTTAAATAGATACATAAAATCATGTTCTACCACATTACAGTATTAAGCAAACCCTGTTGTACTTGTTAATTAAAGCCTTGAAAATGTTAACACCAGACAGTTTGTGTCAGAAAACAATGAACATAGCTAATTAAAATTTAAGAGCAATATTTGCATGATGGTTTTCATAGGAAACATGTTTATATTTAACTTATGAAGAGGATTGATCATTCAACTAGAATGCTGTGGTGTGGCCTGAACAGTTGTTTACAGTTGACGTGTTCTGAATGGTTGGTGTCTTTATGGACTCTGCTTGTGTGTTCTGAATTCAATCAAGATGTTCAAAATTCCCAATTAATTTTATAACAAAAATATATCTGACACAAGTGTTAATGTAAGAATGTGACCAATTTTCCTTTTTTATTTTAATTTCTAGTAGTAAATTCTTCCCTAAATGATCTACTCATTGAGGATATTTAGACATTCACGTGGGATATGTCTTCTACTAGAGAGTGATATGATAATATTGAATGGTGCCAAAAGTCTATTTTGTTTTCACATTTAAATTTTATTTGACAGTTTTGGGGAAGTTTAACCTCTTTGATTTAGATTAAAAGCTGAAAATTCTTATTTTATTCTAGATTTCATCAGTTTTAAAGTGATGTAACATAGTAAAAACTACAAAAGTATTTTGAAAAACAAAACTGCTTAAAATCATATTGAATATTGTGTAAATTTTAACCCCTTGGCAAGTGGAACCAAATCATCTCTGTTACCTACTTATTGTCAATGTGCAAAGAAAAAAAAATTCTTTAATTTTTGTTTTATACTTATGTTTGAATATAATGGAATTTATACTTGTCAAACATTTAATGCTAGCATACTAGCATAAGAAGACTTCTCTTATATATTTTTTTTCTCATATATTTTTGAGGCAAATTCATTGTCAAATTTTTTGCATATTATTTTACTAAGAAAATTATATCTAAATGTGAAATAAGAAAATAATAAGATATTATCCTCATTCATCAATAATAATACAAGTAAAATTCTAATAATAAGAATAAAATCGATAATAGTTTGGGACACAGTGTGTGCCAGACCTCATCTTAAGCATGTAACATGGATTAATATTAAATATTTAATTAAACTTAAATATTTAATGCACACATAGCCTTAAGATACAAATAATCTATCTGCTTCTCATTTATAGTGGAGGACACTAGTGCTAAAAAAAGACACATTACAGAAGTGGAGTTCCATAAAACTCCCCTAGACAACCGTTGCTTAACATTATTTAAATTAGAGAAGGCATTTCATTGTAATACCAATATTACTTTCTGTTTTGATATCAACTTTTCCATAATGTAGTGCAAAATAAAATATTTATGTAAAAAGAAGACAAACAGGTTCAACTTATGTCAGCTTAGTTTTATATTATCAATGGTTTGTTGATGTCATAATTTTCTGCATTGAAGGAACAATAGATTCATCCATACTGCCACTGATATGTTTTTAATGATAAAATTGAATCAGAAATACTTTGAAATCATCTTGCTGATTAAGTTACATGCTATTCTGAGAATAGATAAGTCAGAAGACAAATGAAACTAATTTAACAGTATGAGATATTTGTTACCAAGGGGAAATATAGAAGATAAACATATATTTTTTAACCTGGAGTGCTACAATTAAGACAATATTTACATTCAAGTAAAAAAATAAATTCTCTATCATTTGTTAACTTTGCCAATAACCTAGTATTTTTCCATGAGCTATCCATGTTAAGTGATCATTTTGCTTATAAAGATTTTGAATCTCTTTTTGAGGGTATAAACCTCCCAGGCCTTCTCTGAATCTTCTGCTCTAAAACTTGCAGTCAGCCCACCCTAGCATTTTGCTTCTTATAATCTTTTATAGTGGCCTGTGTGAACATATTGTACCACCAAGGGCCTTCAAATCATCATTCAAAGATAACTGGGGACTGCTGTCAGTATTCCTTATCACGGAAAACTTGTTGGAATAGCACTTTGCTGTAGGGAAGGAGCATCCTATATAGAAATGTTTAAATTAATTCTTAATCTAATAGAGGACCATACTAATGGCCATAAATGTTCATCTGAAACACCCAGGAATTTCTCTTATCTGAATTAACACCACCCCCCCTTAGCAAAATACTTTTAAAAGAACAAGTATCCCCAAAGCTATTATGAATTTATTGTGAATATATTTTCTCACTATTTCTATAATCTGAGTGTTTTCCTTAAAGCCCCCAATAAATGAAGAACCTGATAGATGTAATACCTTCAGAAAGCCTCTTTTTATTGTATAAGTATGAATTACTTGTGGAAATCATGCATGGAAAACAATAAATGATCAACGACCATCTTGGCAGTAAAGGGCAGAAATGCAACTCAACCTGACTTAAGAAAAAATTTCTATCATTTCAAATAGTAAAATTATGGGAAAGGCAGGGGAAAAACTAGGCCTCAGCACAAAAATAGCAGCAGTATTTAGATATCTTAATAACATGTTCCCTTCCAGCTTTTTCTACACAATTGGAAATAAGGCCACTTATAGTAACTAGGCATATAGCTGCCATCAAAGAGTAGCATGTTAAGAATCCTAGTGGAGGGTGCCTATTGGCCTAGTGTGGATCAGAGGCCCATCCTGGAAGTAATCAACGGTCTGGCTATTCAATGGATTGGGGTATGTATTTAACTCATCTTCAGTAAATCCTAGCCATTAAATCACTGAATCCAGACAGCCTGAGCAAGGAAGATGACAAATTCCAATTAGATCATAGTAGCAGATGAGAGCTATGCACATTTTATAGAAGAAACAGATTGCAGGTGAGGAGGAACAATATAGATATGCCCTTTATTGCCTAGCATTGACATTAGGTACTTATAGGCAACGTCTTTTCCATTAGGCTGTGAATTCTGATTCATGGCTTAATAATGATATCTTTGAAACATCATCTCCTAGAGGACCTGGCACATCTGTGTGCTCAGTAAATAGAACTATGTTTACTAGAGTATTAAGATTATATAAGCTGTTTGTTTCTGTAGTGATGGCTTGAATTCTATTGCATATTGGGCACAGTAGTTATACTGTGTTATTTATTCCTTAGCTCTGGATAATGCAAATTATTTGATTTATGTTACATTTCAGTATTTCCTTTGTTATCAATTATCCTAATGCAACTTAGCCTTCCTTATTTTTCAGGATATTTACACCTCAGTTTAATTTAGTAAAAGTCCAATCCTTTTCTTGTCTCGAGGATTTCTTTTTTCTAAGTTTTTTAATAATATTAAAATAACAACAATCATCCTTCATACTATCTCCTTTTCTCAGCCTGTAACTATTCAATAGACTTTGTAAGCAGGAATACCTTCCAAAAGAGGTTTTGCCTCCAAAAATATTTTCAGGCACATTAAAAAGTGATTCTTAGCAGTGGGGAAACATTACCAACACATATGTGTTGTTAACATTTACTAATAAATAAATGTTTGCTAGAGCAGGTTACATTATGAACTGATTAAAAACTTTCACCAAGGAGTAGTTAGATTTTTGCCTTGTTAGTTTCTTTTTCTAATCCCTGAAGAAAGGATTCACATTATGTTTCTAAATAGCTTTGTAATTACAGCATTCTTCTATTCTAAGTCCTGAATAGCTTTAAAGGCTACAGATATTATTTTGCATTTACATCCTTGTCCTTTTATTGCTTTTATCAAGTGATACATAGAACAAGTCTGAATTATATTTTGCAGAACTTTTATGTTTTCTCTTTGCTCTTGCCTTTATTTTATATCATTGACTTTTTTTTTTAATTGGGGTATAGTTACTTTGCAATGTTGTGTTAGTTTCTGTTGTACAACGAAGTGATTCAGCTATATGTATACATATATCCCCTCCCTCTTGGACCTCCCTCCCACGCCCCCATCCCACCCATCTAGGTCACCACAGAGCACCAAGCTGAGCTCCCTGCGCTATGCAGCAGGTTCCCATCAGCTATCCATTTTACATGTGGCAGTGCACATACATCAATCCCAATCTCCAAATTCATCCCCCTCCCCATGTTCACATGTCTGCTGTCTACGTCTGTGTCTCTATTCCTGCCCTGCAAATATGTTCATCTGTACCATTTTTCTAGATTCCATGTATATGCATTAATATATGATATTTGTTTTTCTCTTTCTGACTTACTTCACTCTGTATGACAATCTCTAGGTCCATCCACATCTCTACAAATGACCCAATTTTGTTCCTTTTTATGGCTGAGTAATATTCCATTGTATATATGTGCCACATCTTCTTTATCCATTCATCTGCCTATGGAGACTTAGGTTGCTTCCATGTCCTGGCTATTGTAAATAGTGCTGCAATGAACATTGTGGTACATGACTCTTTCTGAATTATGGTTTTCTCAGGGTATATGCCCAGTAGTGGGATTGCTGGGTCATATGGTAGTTCTATTTTGAGTTTTTTAAGGAATCTCCATACTGTTCTCCATAATGGCTGTATCAACTTACATTCCCACCAACAGTGCAAGAGGGTTCCCTTTTCTCCACACCCTCTCCAGCATTTATTATTTGTAGATTTTTTGATGATGGCCATTCTGGTGTGAGGTGATATCTCATTGTAGTTTTGATCTGCATTTCTCTAATAATTAGTGATGTTGAGCATTTCTTCATGTGTTTGTTGGCCATCTGTATGCCTTCTTTGGAGAAATGTCTATATAGGTCTTCTGCCCATATTTTCATTGGGTTGTTTTTTTTTTTGATATTGAGCTGCGTGAGTTGTTTGTATATTTTGGAGATTAATCCTTTGTCTGTTGCTTCGTTTGCAAATATGTTCTCCCTTTTGTCTCATTTATGGTTTTCTTTGCTCTGCAAAAGCTTTTAAGTTTAATTAGGTCCCATTTACTTTTGTTTTTATTTTCATTACTCTAGGAGGTGGGTCAAAAAAGATCTTGCTGTGATTTATGTCAAAGAGTGTTCTTCCTGTTTTCCTCTAAAAGTTTTATAGTGTCCGGTCTTACATTTATGTCTTTAATCCATTTTGAGTTTATTTTTGTGTATGGTGTTAGGGAGTGTTTTAATTTCATTCTTTTACATGTAGCTGTCCAGTTTTCCCAGCACCACTTATTGAAGAGACTGTCTTTTCTCCATTGTATACTCTTGCCTCCTTTGTCATAGATTAGGTGACCGTAGGTGTATGGGTTAATCTCTGGGCTTTCTGTCTTGTTCCATTGATCTGTATTTCTGGTTTTGCACCAGTACAATACTGTCTTGATTACTGTAGCTTTGTAGTATAGTCTGAAGTCCAGGAGCCTGATTCCTCCAGCTCCGTTTTTCTTTCTTAAGACTGCTTTGGCTATTTGCGGTCTTTTGTGTTTCCATACAAATTGTAAATTTTTTTGTTCTAATTCTGTGAAAAATGCCATTGGTAATTTGATAGGGATTGCATTGAATCTGTAGTTTGCTTTGGGTAGTATAGTCATTTTGGCAATATTGATTCTTCCAATCCAAGAACATGGTATATCTCTCCATCTGTTTGTGTCATCTTTGATTTCTTTCATCAGTGTCTTATAGTTTTCTGAATACAGGTCTTTTACCTCCTTAGGTAGGTTTATTACTAAGTATTTTATTAATTGACTTTTCATATATAATTCATTAGTAAAATTATTCATCAAGAAATGTCATCAGATATTTTCATTAGATATTATGTTAGACTGTGGGTAACTTGCCTGTAGATATTTATTAGCCTTCACCTCACTTTACAGATGTGGAAAAAAAGGAAACCAATGTATGAATTACCTTATTCAAGGTCACGCAGTGAGTAAAACATCAAAGCAGAACCTAGAATTTGTCAATTTCACTAAATATAGCATGATATAAAACTATCATAATTATAAGGACCCATTTCATTAGAAGACACTGCTCTAGGCTCTAAGGAAGTAGAGATGAATACTATCTCAGACATACAGGTCAATTTGCCTGAAAAACAGATAGAATCTAGGATATGGAAAGATCACCAGGAAGTCCTTACACACATCCTGTGTTATTGATGTAAATTCTGTGAATTTCCTTTCACTCTATACAATTTTTCTCTTAAACATTAAAAAAAAATGTTCTATTTTCAGTATGCTGATTTATACTGAGGAAAAGATAAAACTTTACAATACTTGTGCCAACTTAAAAAATGCACAACGTGAGAGTTGTGAGTTAAGTTTTATTTGAGGCAAAATGAGGATTATAGCCCGGGAGACAGCATTTCAGATAGCTCTGAGAAACTGCTCCAAAGAGGTAAGGGGGGGAGGTCAATATATATGTGATTTTGGTGAAGGGGGAGTACGTACAATCAAGCACATATTTTTTTCCAGAAAGTTTCTGCTAGTTTCATGATGGTTACTGCTAGTCATGAGGTGCTTACATCACCATGAAGGATGTTAGTGCTTTTCTAGATATGAGGAGATACAAGAATTGGACTCATAAAATCATCTCCTGAAAATATCTAACTCTCTGAAGACCTGTTCTGCCAGTTTTTTCCAGAGCACAGAATACCTCTCTTCTGCTCTCCAGCCTGAACTCCTTCCAGGGGATGTTGAAAGCCGGGAATTGCAACAGCTCATGATTTAATGCTTTTAGAGGTAGATGGCAAGTGCCAATTTGTAGTTGACACCTGGAATATTTATTTGAGGTCTTCTCATTGACTGCTTTGAAATTTTAAATGAAGTGTATTTAACCAGGTCATTTTAATTTTTACATCAGTTTGAATTCATTTGTCTGTCTTAATGTATATTTTTTTCCTGCATACAAAAAATAAGAGGAAAGCCTAAGGCTAGAAGCCACAAAATAAATTATTTAATTTTTTATCCAACTTTTTATTCATTTATACATTTATTTATTTATCACTATTTTGGAAAATGCTCCTTGAGAACAATGGCAAAAAAATGCCTTTTTATTTAAGGCTGGGAGTTCTGGTGGCAGTTCTGGTCTAGTCACAGCTTGTGAAGCAAAATTTCTGGACAGGACTAGCCTTCTGCATGCTATTATAGAGAGCAAAATTATCCTTCCCCTGGCACAATTTGCAAGAGGCAGCTCTTAGAAAGTAAACTCTCTCTTCATGCTATTGAAATGAAGCACACTGATCTCATGCAAAGAACAGTGCAGCTGGTACCATGTGAGGAAGACAGTCAGATCCTTTCTGATGGAAAAATGAAGTCAGACCAAGCTTGCCTCCTTTCTTTTACAAAATGTAATTATGTAAACCACAAAGCTCCATTATAGACAATGTTTATAATTAGTACTATTTTCCCTTTAATTTTAAATAAAACATGCTAGTTGTGTCATGCCAACATATTTTCTACAGATGCTATAAACAATGAACAATAAGAAATCCATTTGAGTTGTTTTTGTAGTTATTATTTCAAATTGTGAAAACTCATAATAAAAATCATTGTAATGAACAAACACCATTATATGTTGATAAACATCATACTCTTTCAATTTCAGACAAAACCAATGAATATTAATCAGATCTTTGGCTCTAAAATGATGACATCAAATGGGATTTCCTATTAGGATTCCCTCATAGTTCAGTTCTTAAAAGGCTATTGAAATGATTTATTGTATTCATATCTCAAAAGTTTTCAGAATGACATTAACATATTTATCATACACAAAAGGAAATAAAATATTAGCTTGGTAGCGAAATGGGTTGATTTCAAGACCTTGCTTTCCCTCAAGCAAACAAGTTTATCTTATGTGATCTCATTACATGAAGTTTTAAGTTTTCTTTTACTTTTGAATTTACATAAGCTATGAATTATGGGAAGTGATGATATAATTTGTTAGGAAAAGATGTAAATTATATAGAGTAAGTAGTTATGTGTAGATTAACTTTTCAGATTCTACATAATAGCAAACATTGGTTTGATTTTAGATAGCAGTGAGTCTCTATTATCTAGACTTGGCTTTATTATTTATTGTGTAATCATGAACTAGCAATTCACTATTTTTACTCCTTGGTTTTCTCATGGATGAAATGATAGGCAGTCAACAGTCTCAACAATAGCTTCGTGCTACACAATTCCATCATCTGTGCATTAGTATAGACATAAGTAACCCGACAAAGTTTGGCCATGGCTGTGTCTACATTAGAATCTCAACTCCTCAACACCAAACTTATCTAATTAATGTTATTTGTTGTGCATAATAACAGGATTTACATAAAGAGTTATGAGAGATGACTGTATAATTATAATAGAGATGTGGTTGCAATGTTAGACAAGTTTGAGGATTTAAAAAATGACTAATATAAACTCTTTAACTCATCTAAATCCTTCGTTATATAAACTACTATAATTATTCAAATATTGGTTTATTTGGTTGTATTCAGCCAATCAAAACACTACCAAGTCAAAAGGGTCCTATTTAAAAGTTGACCAGAATTTTACATGTACTCAATGTCTAAGAATGTATCTATGTGTATAGATACAGTCAGTTTTATATAATCCATGGGTTGCCAGTCTATAAGTCAACCCCTTATATTCTCTTTTTTCTTTCAGTCCTTGTCTGCCTTTTGGCTGTTTCACTGCTTCTTAGCACTTTTACTAGCAAGTGAGCAGTGACATATAGAAGAGGTGAAAATTAAATCAATATTGCTTCTTATGTTAGCAGAACTGCTAAGAAACGGCTTGAAAGTACTGTCCAAAATGAAGTCTTTAAACATCTGTGAATTACCACTATATCAAATTATCCATATCTCCCTTTACTGTAGAGAATGAAGAGCTAACTCATTTATGATAGGACTTCAATATGTTTACTTGGACAGAAGAAGTATAACACCATGCAGGCGGTTTTCAGCTGCCACTTCATCAGATATTATTATATGAATAATAATGTCTATATATCAAACAGTTACTATGTAGTATAGTTTCCTATGTGCTTTACATTGACCAATTTAATTCATCTTAACTTTTCCATAATATGTTTTGACATCCTGCATTTCCTCTAACTCCATGTTCTTTCTTAATCTTTTGTTTAATAAAAATGACTGTGCAACACAATGGGTTAAATCAGAGGAGGCTGCTCCCTGCTGAGGATAACTGTCTACTGTCCTGCAAGCAAATGGTGACACACCAGCTAGGAAGCTATAGGAGGTCATCCAGAGGAGAGCGACATCATGCTTTCTTCTCTTCAGTATTTCCCTTATTCTGCCCACCTCATGACTTGCTTTTATTTCACCAAAATACTCATATACAAATTTATTCTTAGAAATCCAACCAACATCTTTTGTTAGAAAAGCCTAGAAAAGGCTAACTCCTTGTTTGGAATCAGGACGAGAGCCTTATTCTGCCCTAAAGCCAGGATAGCTACATAATTTGGAGGGCCCAGAGTAAAAGAAAAATGCTAAGAAAGTCAATATTTTTTTTCATGGCCTACTGCCACAGTGCACTGTGGATGGATGATCCCCAAGGATCTCAATCAGACATGACAGTCCCTTACCCAGGCTCCCAGCAGGGGCAAAGAGTGATAATAGAATACAGGACTCTCCTTGCTCCAGTGCAGTGATGCGGCCCAGTTGCAGCCCTGGGCAGGACAGCTACAGATGCAAAGCAGGTGTGGGGAGAAGGAGTCTGAGTGGGGCATAGGGTGTCAGAATGTCAGAAACTGATGGAAAAGTACCCGCCCTGGGGAGGTTAAGGACAGTAGGAAGCAGAGTTATATGAGCCAAGGCTCTAAGCACCCAGTGCAAGCTCCATTGTCCCATCAAACTTCACTTACAGAACATAAATTGGAAGATAAAATTATTAAGACTTTCAACATGATGAAAACAGAATATTAAATCCCAAGGCCATTCTGAATGTGGGGACCTATGTTAGTACACATAATAAATCTGCCAAGACAACACTAAGATGAAGAAAGTTTAAATAATTAATCAAAGACCATATATTTGATAAGAGTCAGAGTCTATGTTTTTGGCTTTAAAACCTGTATCTTTCTACTCTGTTACCCTGATTATCAGACATAAAACTTAATGTGGTACTTATTATACCAGTATTCTCCATTATCATAAGATTTTTGTTTAATGTATGCTTTCTTCCAGAAGGGGCATGACTAGAAACTGTTTATTTCCATTAGTATAGAATATCAGTGATAACTCTTTTGATTTAATCAACACCTTGCATTAGGTTAGGAGAAACAAAGGAACTTCTTACAGAGACAAAGGATGCATATCTCAGAAAATAAATGGGTTTCAAAAATGGATTGAAGCTGGGCATAGGGAACCGATGAATTTTCTCTCTTACTCTATTCCTTTCTGCATGCCTGCTTTTTGAGTATTTCTATATGAGTCTTTCTATTGCTTCTTTTCTAAAGTTACAGATGGAATTTGTTCAATACACACTTCCTGAGTTTTGATATCACTGGTCCTGTCACCCAAGAGAGAATGACATACTATTTTTATTCTCGATTCTAAATCCTCAAGAAAGGGATTGATTGACATATTCTAGGTCATAATTACCCCCACACCTATGCTTTAAGATCAGCTATTCAGGAATATTAATATATTAAGGAAAGGACTTCATGGAGCTGCCCAGTAACTATATGTGTGAAGAGAACAGTTCCTAGAAATGAGAGGCTGACAGGCAAGCCACAGGTTCCACTCTGGATGAGGCAAGGCTGCATGGCATAAGATCTTATTAAATTTATTATGAAATTTTGTGGTGGCAACACTCATTCCTCAAATCCAAATATATTTTTGAAACATCACGATAAATTTGCTCTATTTCTCAACTTTATACAAGAATCTGGATGACGTTAACTAAGCTTCACATCAGACCCTATTTATACAAAGAGCAAAATTTCTGTCATTTTTCATTTGTGGTGCATTTGTGACCTGACAGGCCTCCCATCCCTCTTGATGATATACTTTATTGAAAGAGTAAAAATGCTGGAAGGTGAAATACAATGCAGACCATCCCATAGCTGTCAATGCCATTTTAGTTCCTGCTGGGATTTCCAGTTTGTCAGAAATTGCCAGAAGTCAAGAGAACTGTTTAAACTATGTGTATAGCCTACATACCAACCGGGGCCACCGGGTACACAAGAAACCTCTAAGAGCAGTGTCAAATGTTTCATGTGAAACAATACCTACTGCCAGAATGTTACTGCTGTCTAAGGACAGCTACCTTAAAGGAATTATGCTCCTGAGGTCTATATGAAAAACACAGCCTCTGTGAACCTGAATTTCATCTGCTTATATAAAATTTCAGATTACACACTTCTCTAGTATATGTTCTCAGGCTTTGCAATGAAAGCTGGGTGCTTTGTGATGGAATTTTGAAGCATAGTACTGATCTTTTTGACAGAAATGATGTGTCTTCAAAGTTCTATATCATGCTTTTATATTTTGTAGCTTCAGTGAGTACATTCTACATCATGTCACCTTCTCCATTTATAAATTTTCCTGAAAGTCAAAACTTCCATTACTTCTGTGCAATATTTGCATGCATGGTCTTGATTTGGGAGAATACTTTGTTTCTTTATAAAAAGATTTAGAGCACCATTAGTCCTTATTTATTTACTCATAATCCTTGGTTAAGTTATCACATACCTTTGGAAACAAGACAAAGTCCATCAGGCCAGTAGAATGAACTGAGGCCACAAAAAATTATTAACATTACCAAATCATGCTGAGAAAATATCCAGAATCTCAGATCCAGTAGAAGGAATTTCCATGATACCACACTCTTATCTCCACTTTATAACAGCTAAGCAGTATTTTTTCAATGTAAAATTTTTGAAGTCTGCATTGGTTAAACAAATTTTAATAAATTTTAAAGGTAAGCCACTTGTAAAGATATAGTGATTGAAAGATAAACAATAAAATCAACCCATGACTTGTTTTTTGGATAATCTTGGGTTCAAATTCCAGTTCTTAAACTTCCTAATTCTCTGCTGTTGAATAAGTTACTGGTCTCTATATTTTTTCATCAGTCAAGTGGGGGAAGGCTGATTACATCTGCCCTGTGTAAAGATCAAATAAGAGATTATCTGAGTACTGCTGTTCAGCTTCTCCACACTCTTATGCACACAGATTGTATGCAGATACCTTCTTTTCTCACTTGTTGAAGTCCATGTTGTACCAGTTGTGAAATACTTTGAATATATATAAATGCCTATAGCCACAACCTTGGATACATCAGATACTCAACACAGTCTAAACATGGTGCCTAAACATAGCACTAATTATTTTGTTGATTAGAAAGAATCTTTGAGGTAAATCCCTCATCAAGAAAGAATGACATGCATCAGGACACAGGGTATTAATAAGTAATTTTTGCATTAATTTATATATTACTAGTGATTTGTCACAGAGTGTTATTCACTGAATATATTTATTCTGTCAGGCATCATTTCAGACACATGCCTGGGCATTGGTTGTGATGATTACCTGTGAAACAGTCACAAAATTTTCATTGTGAAAATTACAAACAGTCATTGTGAGGTGAAACCACTCAAACTACTAATCTCTATATTTGTCTGAGTCCCATTATGTACTAACTTAAAACAAAATGAAGGAAAAGTATAATTGTTTTGCCTTCCATTAGTTGGAAAGATGGTAGAAAAACAGTAGTTTAAAACTACTGACTCTGAAATTGATTAGTTCTTAATCATGGATAAATAATAAATTATTTAAAACCTGTTGAGCCCTTATTACACATCAAGCCCTGTTAAGTATTGTATTATGTACTGCACATGCAATTTTTTATTTAATTTTCAAACAATCTATGACATAGATAAATTTAACTATCTCAATTCACATATAAGAAAACTGTTTTGAAAATATACTTGGCCAGGATTCTATGGTTATAAGAGAGGAAATGAGATTTGAATCTAGGTGTCCGTAACATGAAAAAACACACTATTTTCTGCTTTGTGTTACTATCTCCGTGTGTTATACATATAGTATTGCTTTTTAATATTAAACTTAATTTAAAAATAGTAAGTAAATTGAGGATATATTTTATTTGTTGTTAAAAAAAGGCAAATTATTGCCTCGTATCAATTTCTCAAATTCTGAAAAATGCTTTGTAGACATTCCAGTAAAAATGTAAATTTATGCTATTTTCTCCTCTCCCTCTGAGACTACAATGAGTGCAGAAATATATAAGCTGAAAACAATAAATAAGGAGAAAACTGACACCATCAGAAGACAGGAGATATTATCAGATTTCTTTTAGTGGGAAAGTAAATGAAAAGTTTTTGGTAATGGACGTAGGAAATTTCATCTCTATTAAAATCAACTCAGCTACCTTTCCAGTTGTGAGGCCAAAATCCTTGTTATCTTCTGGTCTTCTCTTTATCTCACACCATACGTCCAATATCTCATCAAATCCTAACTTTAAATATATCCCAAATTCCAGTGTTTCTTCTCACTTCCCTCACTAGGAAGCCACCATCAAACAAGCCACTATCTTCTCTTGGTGAGGTGATTGCAGTCACCTCCAAGCTGATCTCCCAGATTCTACCACCCTTGCTCCCTGGAGTCGGCCTATTCACAACACAGCAATCTGTATAATCCTGTTAAATGTTTGGCACATCATGGCATTTCTCAGCTCAAACCCTCCAGTGACTTCTTTCTCTCAAAGTAAAAGGCAGTATACCTTGCAGTGTCCTGGGACACACTTCAGGTAGGAAATATTCAAACCTCAAGGTCAAAGAGAAAATCTGAACACCTCTCAGCAATGGAAAACAACTAACAAACAAACAAAGCAATGATGATAAATCAGGTTTGCGTCTATTTCCTGTTAACAATTGATATTATAAAATATGAATATAAGCACTAAAAGAATAAGAAATTGGAAATGTTTAAAAAGGGGAAAAATTGGGAAAGAAAACGAGAATCTACATTTAAAGCATACTACTTTGGCTATTAATTAACTAATTTTTGGCAAAACATTTACATTCTATGGATTTTAGTTTCGTTGAGTTTTGTTTTTTTTTTTTTTTAAAGATATTCGCCATGTATTTCTTCTTTAGGTCTTCTTTTTTAATTTATTTTTATTTTTATTTTTGGCTGTGTTGTGTCTTCATTTCTGTGCGAGGGCTTTCTCTAGTTGCGGCAAGCGGGGGCCACTCTTCATCGCGGTGCGCAGGTCTCTCACTATCACGGCCTCTCTTGTTGCGGAGCACAGGCTCCAGACGCGCAGGCTCAGTAGTTGTGGCTCACAAGCCTAGTTGCTCCACGGCATGTGGGATCTTCCCAGACCAGGGCTCGAACCCGTGTCCCCTGCATTGGCAGGCAGATTCTCAACCACTGCACCACCAGGGAAGCCTTTTCATTGAGTTTTGATGGTTCTATCCTTTCTATGATTCTGTTTTTGTTTTTGTTTTTTTTCCTATATGACTGCTTTGTTCATTATGTAGAAAATTATTTCTGGTTTGATAGTTCTTACATTATCCATTGAAAATAAGTCATAAAATTAAAATATTATTACAGAATTAAAGTCCCAAATTTCCAGATTTTCTTCAGAGAAGAATTATATGTACTGGTTACCATTGTTACTTCTTAACTTTCTTATCAACTCTGAGTTTTTTCTTCTCATTTTGGCCTAATCCTTGGAGTATCTATTCATCTCTTCTTCCCCCAGAATATAATCCAGCTGCTAATAAATGCTTTCTGGACATTTCTGATCTAAATAGTCCATCAATATTTTCTGCCTTAATGTGTTTAAAACTAGACTTACTCTCTTTCTACCCCAAGCTAGGGTCTTCTCCTGTTGTTGCACCTTCTTTCAAAAACATCACTATTTTCTGAGTATTCAAAACCTCTATGGTTACTTTTTTGACTTTTTGTTTTCCTTCTTTCCCAGCAGAGTTATTTCTTTATCTGGTGTGTACTTACTGTGGGCTTAGCATTCCACAGGTGTAAAAGATATGGAAACTAGATATGCTCACTAGAAATTCTCTAGTTTTTGTAGATCAATATGCAAATAATTACAATACAACAAATTGAGTATTGAATAAACAATAAATCAATTTGCAATAAAGCAGTATGTGATTATAAAAGAAGTAAGGATTGTCTTTGTCCCTATGAGAATATCATATATATTATCTCATTTAATCTCCCAGGTCACCATCAAAGTAGACTTTTTGCAATATAGTTCTTAGGTCAAGTAGATCTGCCATTAAAACTTTAGGGATTCACTTTGCCAAGAAAATCAAATAAAATTATGTACTGAATATTCAAGACACCTATGGTCTGGATCTTTTTTCCAAGCCTCATTTCACACTATTTCCCCAGTAAAAATCATACATGTGATTTATTAAAATATTTGCCTTTCTCTAATCCTCATACTTTTTTTATCCATGCATTTTCTCACTCTGTTTTATTAACTATCAGTAGCTTTATCTTTCAAGGAGCTACTAAAACCAACCAATTCCTGAAGTGTTCCCTGCTTATAATAAAAAGAAATCATCTGTTCCTTTTCTTAACTTGTATAATGGTTTATATGCATCATTCCTAATGTGCTTATCACATCACTCTTTGGCATATTTTATTACATATCCCTTCTGCCCTACAAAATAATATGCTTCTTGTGAGTAGGTGTCATTCCCTACTTCTTCTTAAATACATATTTGTACTTAGAGACTTTTGATCAAAATCCCGTTTATAAGCTTAAGACACAACACTAATCGTGATTTCATTATTCTTCCTCACATTGTGGATAAAAAGTGGAAAAACAAACTGTGATTTTTAAGTATTGCTCTCAATTAAATGAAATCACAAGCTGGGTGCAGCCTTCTGAAAGAAAAGATAAATTTCACCTTATTGCAACAACTGAAACATATAATGCTTATAAAGGGAAATGTTTTAACAAATATTGTATTCCTCTGCTGTTTCTTTCACTTATTGAAAAGAGAGAAACCTGCTCCTTGACTCTGTTTTACTCAATGAGACAGTGGGATTACAGTTGGGCCTCACCATGGCCAATCATTTCTGCCATGAAAAGTGGGCAATACGCTTTCCCCCAGATCAATGCCCAATATGTAGACAAAACCTTCAGGTTCATTCCTGCCAGATAGTTCTGCTGTGGAAAGAACTGAATATGTTTCCCAAGGGGAGGTTGGAGCCACATAAGTAAGGGGTAAACCTGAATGTAATTTAAATATTATTTGAGGTAGCTTAAAAGGGGGCAGTAGAATAATACCTTGATACTACTAAGTCTTTCATTGTCATTTTTTTCTAATTTAATAGAATCAAAATTAAGCCTGTATCAGTGATGGAACTCACATCTGATTTTTTTCAATTACCCAATCCAAGCACCAGCATAGCACTTTATATGTCAAGGACACATAGTAATTGCTGATGACAATTAATTTGATAATTAAAAATAAAATTTTAATTGGTTTTTATTTCCATATTCATTTCTTCTGCTTATCATATTTAGATTGATAAAAATTATTGTGTTTATACAAAAGACCATGCTGATTTCTATCATTCTTCTTTAATTCATTGTAATGATTTTTTAAATCAACAACAGAATATTTTAGTCACAGAATTTTTAAAAAGATGTGGGACATGTATGCACTGAAGTTAAGAGCTCTTAAGAAAGAAAAAGGAAATCTAGAATTGATTTTGTTGTTTTGTTCAAAGTCTAACAGAGTATATGACCCTGATGCATATGCGCCCTTTCTCTCTTTGTCCCTCTCTTTGTAATATATATGTCTGTGTGTGTCTGTAGGTGTATATGTGTGTGTGTATTAGATGGAAACATAGAGAGTGACCCTGAGAAAAGCAAGAAAAAAAGACACAGGAACCCAGAAGAAATAGCACAAAATATACGTTAGAAATGAAAAGAAGTTTTGGTGGACCCTGAAGAAAAGTCTAAGTTACATAAAAGCTGCTTTGGTCACACCTTGAATGCATACTTGTGTTGTAGTCTTCAGAGGCTCTCATCACTTGTTTGGTCTGCTTTTGAAATGCTAATAATATCTTTAGAGTCCTCAGTCCATTTGGAACCTGAAGGGCATTAAAGCATTCATTTTCAAACTTCACAGTTGGTTTTTAGATAAAAGTTTATTCTCTATGGAATCAAGGAGTTTTTGTACAAGTTGGCAATGGGACAGATATTTTTTAATCTTCTTTGGCCACGTATATGTTAGTCGATTTGCCACCTGTGCCAGTCCCTTTGAAATGAAAATTTGCCTGATTGTCTCATTTTATTAAAGATTAGGGCAGTCTCATTCCTTTTTTTTTTTTTTTTTTTGAATTTTTGAATTTAATTTATTTATATAGCAGGTTCTTATTAGTTATCTATTTTATACATATTAGTGTATATATGTCAATCCCAATCTCGGTCTCATTCTATAATTCTTGAAAGCTACATTGAAACTAGTATTAATTTCATTATTATGAGCTATTTTTCCAAATCAAGTACAAATATTTTCATCTCTTGTGGATAATGGACAACATGATCTAAGGATAACTATGTAAATTAAAACCCTGCAAGATTAAGTCTGTTTTACTATAAAATAGACCATAACCATTGCTTGTAGTTCTTTAAGAGCCTTATTTAATCTTCTAGACTATAAATAAAATGTCCACAACAATCTTGGAGAGGTATGTGTGCTTTTGTACATACTCACACAATATGGGGCTTTATTTTCTGAGATACACTGCTCTATATTTACCTCAGTCTAAGAGAAATTTATTTCTTTCCTGTAGTGCATTCATTCATTCATTCATTGAAATAGCACATACTTATTTGAAGTAAACTAAATAAAAGGGAGAGGACATGATACTAATATCGCAAAATCTAGCAAGGAAGAAATTTGAGGAAAAGTAAGTAATCATAAGATAATGTAATGTTTCCTGCATACTGTTGTGCCATGGCCTTCCTGGAGAACAGAGAGAAAAAATTTAATGACTTTGATGGTATGAATCTGGGAAGATATCATAGAAAATTTAGTAGTCAAAATAGACTATGAAAGATAGGAAGGATTTCACCTGTAAGAGATATGAGAAAAAAAGTTGCCAGAAAAATTATTTCAGTAAGTAAAGGACCTATATTTTCCATTGGAAAATTACCTTTCTCCGTTTTGTATTTTGTCTAGCAATTCATAAAAGTGTGGTAATCCCTCAGCACTAGAAAGTATAGGAATATGACCCAGGCCAGGTCAACCTAAATCTGTTTCCCTGCAACTTGAATACTAATCATAACAACTCAAGGTGTCCTGAAAATAATTCTCTGATAAGAACTTACATTAGCTTGTGGTAATTCGATTCCCAGAAAACCTCTGGTTTTTATTGTTTATGAAGCCAGATTCTATTTAACTATGATTCAGTGAGATACTCAACATTTTTCTTTCTCATTCAGATATAAAAAAAAAAATAAATGAAAATATTTTTAAAGAGTAAAGAAAAAACTAACATCAGAGGTAAATATTTCCTTCAGATAATGAATCAGCAGGCTGGATAGAGCTGAGGAAATGATCAGTGAATTTGAAGATAGGTAAATAGAAATTATTGAAACTGAAAAAGAGAAAAAAATATTGATAATGTATATATGTGAATAAATATCAAATGGTATAAACATGTATGTAATTTAAAGTCTGAGAAAACAGGGTAGAAGAAATATTTAGAGAGAGAAACGCCAGTGATTTTAAAAAATTAATCAAATTCAATAGACAACATAACCAAGAATCTCAGCAAACACAAACAGGATTAAAAAAAAAAAACCAGGTAAACAGAAACCAACCAATCAAAAAATTAAAATGTCTAGACACATCATATTCATACAGCTGAAAAGAGAAACTTTTTAAGACATCCAAATAGGGAGACAGGGAATTGTATACTAAAGAACAAAAATCAGAACTATAGCATATTTCTTATCAGAAACTATACAGGATGGAAGATAATGGAACCACATCTTTCTGTTTTGAGAGAAAAAAATATTTAATCCCAGAATTCTTTACCTGGTGAAAATATTTTTTCGTAAATGAAAGTAAAATGAAGATGTTACTCAGAGAATCAAACCTGATAGAATCTATTGCCAACAGATATGCACTACAAGAAATGTTAAAGTTCTTCAGAAAGAACAGTATGATACCAGATGAAAATTTATATCTACATAAATAAAGAACATAAGAATTAGTAAAAATAAAGTTAAATATAAAAGTCATGTTTTTCTGTTGTCTAATGCAAAAAAAACTAATGATGTGCTAAGTCTGTTATGTGTACAAAAGTAAAATGAATGACATTGATAACAAAGAATGGATAGAACAACATGAAAATGTATATTATAAGGTTTTCCACTATATGTTAAATGGCTATATGAAGGTAGACTGTGATAGATAAAAATGGAGAAGAACAAATGCAACTGTAAAAAACAACTAATATGTGAACAATGAACAAGAGGAATTTAAAATTAAAACCATTAACATTAGCACTCAAAAATTGCTTAGATATAAATCAAACAAAACATGTGTAAGATATATATGAATTATAAAACTCTGATGAAAGACATAAAAGAAGAAGTAAATAAATGGAGAGATATTCCATATTCATGGAAGATTCATTATTGTCAAGTTGTCATTTCTTCCTAAGTCAATCTATAATTTGAATTCAATCCAAATAAAAATCCCTGAAAATTATGTTCTAGATATCCACAAACTGATTCTCAGTTTATATGGAGAGGCAAAAGGCCCAGAATAGCTAATGTAATATTGAAAGAGAAGACCAAAGTAGGAGGACTGACTCTACCCAACTTTATGAAAGCTATAGTATAAAGCTGCAGTAATCAAGACAGCGTCGTATTCATGGAATAATAGGCAAATATAATAAAGTGTCAGAAGTGTCAGAAAAATAACATTTTTTTCTTTTCTCTCACCTCCATCTGGCTAGACCTTTCAGCAGTTCTACAGATATGAGTTTTCTCTTATCTCCAAATAACACACAAATATTTTTTTAAGAGCTGAATGTGTTATGTACATGATTGTGGACAGTGGTTATCTTTTGATGTGGGATGTGAAAAGCCAAAAGTTTCTAGGACTAAGGATGGTTAGAAGAGAGATGCTTGTGACTCCCAATCAGGGGGTGGACCTGCTGATTCATATTCTCAGCAAAGGACCATATGGGCATATACCTACTTGTTTTCAGGGGAAGAAACAGTCTTTGGCAGGAGTCGGTGACCAGTATAGGTCAAAAATAACAAGATTAAAGAGTACAGAAATCTAAAGTTCCTGGATGTTAAGAAAACCAGAGGAGTGATTGGGGAGAAAGCCAAAATGGAGAATTTTTTTCATGAAAAATTTTCTCATGGCAGTTGTAACACAGACTCAGATTTAGTTTGTTTTTAGAAAAATGGAATGATGTGATACAAATATAATGATGAGCATTATTTGTCATTACAGGAAGTAGAATACAGTAGCTCTATGTTTTCAAATGATCCCTCCTCACTAAAAAGGAGAGAAAGAATTGCAGCATGATTTAAAATCTGAAATTCCTCTCGTTCTCCATCTCTCTTCTCCCACTTACATAACTGTTCTGAATAACTTCAGTTATCCCAACACACACACACACAAACACACACACACACACACTTTATTGACAGTGATGCCAAGAAACAAATGCTCAAATTAGATATATTCAAAAGCTTGTGTAAAGAAATGGGATGGAGAGATTTCCATTTATGTTTTTAAAAATGTAATACATGGAGTAATAAAGTGTTTTCACATGGCCCTGATGCTGTAAAGGTGTGATTATGCTGTTTAATTTGTATCATCGCAACATATAATTTTTGACCTCTGGCTGACGAGCTTTTTGTAATTATAACTCTATTCGGACAAAATTTATAGATCTATATCTATTTATAGGTTAGGATAATAAAAATAAAAGATAAATTATTGGTTATAGTAGTAATATCAGATGTTTCCCTTGATTACAAAGCTATGGCGTGGGCTTCCCTGGTGGTGCAGTGGTTGAGAATCTGCCTGCCAGTGCAAGGGACACAGGTTCGATCCCTGGTTGGGGAAGATACCGCATGCTGCGGAGCAGCTAAACCTGTGCACCACAACTACTGAGCCTGCCCTCTGGAGCCCATGAGCCACAACTACTGAGCCCACATGCCACAACTACTGAAGCCCGCATGCCTAGAGCCTGTGCTTCGCAACAAGAGAAGCCACCGCAATGAGAAGCCCGCACACCGCAACGAAGAGTAGCCCTCACTCGCCGCAACCAGAGGAAAAGCCCGCACACAGCAACGAAGACCCAATGCAGCCAGAAACAATAAATAAATAAAATAAAATAATAAATAAATTAAAAACAAAAAAACCCAAAGCTATGGCAAACATATTCCAGCATGGCCATAAGGAACCGAGAGTCAGTAAATTAAGATTATAATCTTCATTAAGAATTTATCATCTTAGTACATCTATCAAAGTTGTGGTTAGTCAGATATATTATCAGTTGCTGCTAATCTATGAAATTTATCCAAAAGGTAAAATAATGCTGACTTGCTCTAGCTATTTGCCAGTCTTAATTGACCTTTCCAGTCATTTCAATATTACTTCATTTTGAATACTGTTATATAACTGAGTCAAAGATGGTCCCTGTGTATTGCCCCTATATTATTTACTTCTTTACTGCAGGCTGAGATCTATCAGTAAAAAGACTTGCTGGTGTCAAATTCAAATTTTTACATGTCAAAGAAGAGGTTGCTTAAAATATTGTCAATTTTTGTCTTTATCATACCATTATTGCATTATGGGCATTTCTTTTACATTTTATTACATTATATTGTAATTTATTTCTTCATATTTGTTTTCTGTACTAGATCATGGCCTATGGAGGAGCCATGTCTGAGCAATTTGATTTTCTAATACCTTGTATAATTCATATTGCTTAGTAGACTCTAAATAATGAATATGTGAACATGAAACATCATTATATTTAATGATATGTATGTCTATATAAATATGTATGTATTATAGGTATGTGTGTGTGTTGCATATACTAAGGATAAGAGCCCAGACATTACAATTTTCTTTACATAGTATCAGTCCTAACATATGTGGGCTTGTCATTGAAATGCTGACATGTCACACTCACGTGAGTCATTTATCTTTTCTAAGATAAATCTCCTTCATTATAAACTTTTAAAACTAGGTTTTGGTTAAGTATAGTGTGGAAGCTAAATCTGTGTATCTGTGTAGAAAGAAAACCAAATGACATATTTCATACATAATTGAAAATATTAAGATAACAATGGATTTTTATGCTATTTTTAATTTTTTTAAATATAAGACTTCAGATTGTACTCAAAGTTCATGTATGTCAAAAATAACAGATTATATACAATCTAAGCTAATTGATGGTTTCAGTGTGTCTTCTACACTAAAAAATGGTATGAGACTTTTGAAAAACTTCTGTAGCATGTGAAGGGGGATAATGTTGGGCATAAGTTGGAGTAGCTTAGTCTTTTCCTAGTGCACTGTTCACTATATGCTACACAGTTGGCTTCAAATCAGTTCTGAATTACATATGAACAGGTAGCATCATAATATGTATTATTACAGTAGTACTGATTGACACCTAGATATCAGAAAATTGGCTAGAGTTTGGCTGATCAAGTAGACATAAAGCTTAAAAGCTGAGAATTGACTAACAATTGCATTCACATAGAATGTGGGAGCTGTTAGAAACATCTCATTATTTAGGGAACATAGTGCTGGATTGCACTAAACTCATTTAGTTAAGTATTATGTGGAAAGAGATGTAAGCATAAATCTTGTATATCTTAAAAATTTTTGTTTTCACTTCATTGACCTTCCTCCAGTAGCCATCCTGGCACTGACAATGAGAAACAATGATAAGAGAAACTCAGGAACCTTAGCACTGACATCTTTGAGCTGGTGTATCTGCTCAGCATTCCAACTTCGAAATTTCTTGTCATATGATAGAAAAATAAAGCACTCTGTGTATATTTTAGCCACTATTACATGGGTTTATTATAACATGTGAAATTAAAATTCCTAACAGAGATAGTGTATGTATGAGTGTGTGAGTTATATGTGATATGTTACATGTATTTAGTAGACGTGTTTATAGATGACTGTAAGAGTATGAAAAATGCCAAAGGATGTATTTTCAATTGGTGATACAAATTGTGTTGGGATGGTGCAGGCATGATACCAATTGGAAAGAACTTCATAGATGAGGTGACGTATGGTGCACGTCTTTAAGAAGGTTATAGCCAAGTAGTAGTAGAAGAGAAGGATAAGTAAATGTTAGCAAGCACATTGAGCAGTGGATCAGATGGCAAGGATGTCAGATCAATTTTCTAGTGGTTAAAAGAAATAGAAAATCAACAGAACAGGACATCAGGTTGCTACCATGTATATACTGAAACAGAACTGAAAAGTTATGTAAAGATAAAGTTTACTTGTTTCAAAAGCTTCCTTCAAATATTTTCATGGTGTTCAACATTTCTATATAAAACCCAAAGGAGAATTTCATGCTCCTGTGGCTTTACAAGCCCATTTCCCACCTCCTCATCCCCAGGATAAATCCCTGAAACATGCCATTGGAATTTAAACTAAGTCTAAATGAGACAATACTTTGTTTAATGAAATGTTATTCTAACTTGAAAGGAAGAGATAAAAAAATAAGGGAAGAGAGAAGGAAGGAAGATAAGGAAGAAAGGAAGGAAAGAAGGAAGATAGAATAAAGGAAGGAAGGATGTTGTAATTTGGCTGAAAACACTTAACAGTACTTTGAAGAGTGAATGCTCAATTTTGCCTTAGTAAATTCAGCTACTCCACAACTCCCATTCCAGTGCAGTCCTACCAATTTAAAGTTATAAAGGCCAAGAATACTGTTAAATGCATTGACTTTGCTCTTTACTTACAATTCTCTGAATAGCCTCTAAAATTGACTAGTAAATAGGGATAAAGTTGCCTCCTACAGGAAAGTGCACAGAGAAAATGGAAAACCAACAGAAAACTGAAAATGACTTTGATAACATCTCAGTCACTCTGCAGGGTTACTTAGCCTCAGAACATTTGCTAATTCATATAGATTATCTTTGAAATATTCCAACCATTGAAATAAAATGAAAATAGTTACTAACTTTATTTACATGGCATGACGAGTTTCTTTTAGCATGCCAAATAATGACAGAAAAAACTCTATCTGATAGCAAACACTCTTATTAGAATCTTAATCTCTGCATTCAGCTCTGGGTGGATTTGCATATTTGTATACAAAGTCATTTATGAGCAAAATTTCAAATATATGAGATGCTAATTCTATGAATTCTGTTAGGTCACTAGGTTGGACACTAGTAATGCATATAGGTGCGTTGAGTTGAGAAATAATGCAGAGTCTACACATTGTACTGCATGGGCATTTTCTACCTTCGTTTTTGAAGAGGAAAAAAACACTTAAGTTGTGTTTGGAAATGATATCATTCAGTGCACGTCACACAGTTTGTTCTACTTATGTATGTATCACATTTGTTCTTTGGTGAGTTACTACTGTTTTGATGAGTATTGCATAATTGTGTAACTGTCATGTTAAATCTAAAAAATATCTTTAAAACCAGTAGGCTTCCTTGTTTATCATAACTGCCCAACAGGGTGAGCAGTTTGGACTGTTTTCAGTGACTAATGCCTTTAGCACACTGTGAAATGCTATGCATCCCGTGTCCTCTCCACTACTCCCCAGACTGAAGAGTTCCTGAAGAGGTTTATTAAATATTAGGTAGCTGAGTCTTTGGATGGTGCACAATTCTTCTTGCACATCTTAGACAGCATTTTATTTTTCATTTGGAAAGTCATTTTAATGTTGATGGTAAGAAAAGAATCATTCAATTCTTCAGAATTTAATTGTTGGCCATCTTGATCTAAGATATTTAGTGAACACATAGATAATAATAGTTCAACTATACAAGGTACGTATGTGACATATCTCATAGATATGCAGGGAGTTAATGTTATATAATAGAAAGAACAGTGAGCTATGACTCAGGAAGCCCTGTTGCTCATTAAAACCTGTTTTTAAACTAGCAGAGCCTTTCTATATCTGCAAATGGGTACTGTAATGCTGGCTATAATTCACATATTTACTATAAAGAATATTTTAAATAATATATGCAAAGATTTTGGAAATTTTAAAGGGGCTTTTATAAATTCCACCAATCATCTTTATTAATGTTTTCATTGCAATTCATACTCTTTAAATTTCCAGACAATAGCTTGAGGCCATTCTTTCTCTCTGATAGCCTTCCATGTGTTTTAGTATTATTAAAAATCTTAAATATTAATAGACAATTGATTAATGTGTTTTATGCTAAGTATTGAGATTTAAGGATATCTAAATCAGCATAGTAAGCCTGTGGAAATCTTTTGTGACTGTAGACTTTTCTTGTTACTATTGTTAGCAAAAACCAAACTGTATCTGCAGTGTGGTCCATGGACTAAAATGTTGTTGTGATTTACCATTATTTTTATGAATCTAAGACAATCACATGCAACCATATGCATAAATTGTACAGAGAAATTGAAATTCTGTTATTGACTCAAGGCAACAAACCTGAGTTACTTCCCTCTTGAGGGAGAAAAAAATTGAGTTACTTAATTCAAGTCATATAGTTATTGATCACATGGTGTGTAATGCACTCTGCTGTATAATTGTAAGCTTCTAAGTCCTATGAGGACCACTGTGCTAAAGGGTTTGTATGAAAGTACCTCCTGTTTCAGATTTATTCTTATCATCTTTTCTCTTTTTTTAATTTCACAATGTAGCTTTATTTCAGTATTCTAATTTTAAAAAAATTGCTAATCTCAGGTCAAGAACTTTGAAAGGGTCTGAGATTTTGACTATTTCTAACTAATAAGTTAGCTGCAGATGCTGGCAAAATATGCAAAACTTCTGGGTAGGGAGATGAAAACTTTATTGCACACAGTACCACAGGTTGCATGAATATCATCATTGCCTTGGTTCCGTGGTTCCCCCTTGCTCTACAGGTCCCATGAATATAAAAAAGAGGTACCCAGTTGATACTGCTCATGCAGTAGTTTTCCTTCATAATTGATAAACTCCAAGTTCAGGGGATCTGAATCCTTTCTAATGGGCTGCTTCCCTGCCCTTTGGCCCAAAGGGACACACTATTTCTATCTTCCAAGGCTGTTTGCTATACATATATCCTTGAAAAGATAGAAAAAGGGCAAGAAGTATCTCTGCTCACAGATATGCAAACATATGAGAGACCATGAAGAGTGTCTCACAAGATATTATAACATTTATTATGAAACAATAAGCATAATACTATCTGAATTTGAGCTATGTTTCTGTTTGGATGTGCTAATATATGTACTGCTATAATAAGCAACACATGAATTATCATTTAAATTACTGTGTCCAAAGTGTGTTTGCAGGGGGCTTCCATCTTGACACATGCTTCAATATCACCTACACGGGAAGATTGGACAGGATAACTCATTTACTGGCTCTTAATGCTTCTGCTTGGAAGTGGCATATATTACTATTTATTTGTATGTCATGTCACAGTCACACTTAACTTCCTAGGAGGTAGGAGGCACAGTCTTATCATGTGTCTGAAAGATGACCAGCACTAATGACAAGTCTACATGTGCATGGAAAGAAGAATTCTTATATTTGTAATCAGATCTGGTGATGACCACCAAAAACTTCCAATTTTATGCTTTAGATGATATTGTTGCTTTCATACATAGTCAACAGAAGAGGAGAAATAAAAAACAATTCCTGTTTGGGAACAGAGAATCTCTTCTTTGAGAATGAGAAAATTCTGACTTCCTTGCAGTTAGGAGGTCAGAATTTCTTTGCCGTTTGTGCCACAGGACCAAAACTGCCTGCCATAGTAATATGTAAATATTGTAAAATATCAGCTTTTCAGAATAAATACATAGTAAATATGGCTCTATTATCATTCCGCTGTGATAATGTATTCCCACTTGCTTTCACTTTACCATTCTACTCACTCTACTACCTAAACTTCTCTCTCTCTCCACCTTGAAGAAGTCTTTGGAAATAGTATTTAAAACTGTAATACCATTCTGAGTTCCAGACCTTGGCTTAAATCAATTTTCAAGAGCATTAGATAGCAGAAATTTTGTTTTTGTTTTCATATTACAATATAATGAAATTTTTGAACTACTTTTTCTTAAAAATATACAGAGATAAAATACCATTAAAATGAAGAGTTGAAAAATACAGGGATCATTACTAATCTGATGAAAAGCTATTCCTCAGGCCCAACATTTTATGGAGTTGAAAAGATTTCAAAATTGCTAAATAGCTACAGCAAAGACAGCAGAAGTTAGAACTATCTGTGACATGATGAAATGTCCTTGAGGTGTTAAGTATACAAATAGAGAAAATATATCTTTGTATGTTAAATTGTAGAATTTTGCATATTAAAACTATGTCATTATTATTTTGTTTAAATTTTAGGAAAATTCTTGCTTACATACAAAATAAAATCATTACACAAATTGCAGTATATTTTGCAGCAAGAAATTGTTTTTTATAAAATTGACTGTTGAATTATTAATAATAAAGATACAATATTTATATATTTTAAACAAGGAAGTAATAATGAGAAATGCATTGTTAAGTTCTCATTGAGTATACCAGGGATTATAACCTTCAGAGAAAGTAGGGATAGCTATAAGCACTTTGAAATCATTAAAGGATAGCTCAACTTCTATGAAACTAAAACTAATGCTATTACTCTAAAGCAAGCATTGGTAGTCATTGTCTGTCCTGGTCCTCTTCTTACCTGTCCTTTCTTCTCACTCATCCTTTCTTCTTTGTCTCATACCATTCTCAGTTCCATGCTTTTTTCCTCCCTCCCTCCCTTCCTTCCTTCCTTCCTTCTTTCCTTTTTTGATGCTTTCTTCCTCATATGCTATGGCAGCATTGCTATCGTATTAGTTTCTATTGCTGCTGTAAGAAACCACCATAAGCTTAGTGTCTTAAAACAACAAAAAGTTATTCTCATATAGCTCTGGAGGTCAGGAGTGAAATGAATTTCATGGGGCTAAAATCAAAGTATTGATAGGACTGCATTATTTCTAGAGGGTCTAGATGAGGATCTGTTTCCCTGCTTTTTCCAACTTCTAGAGGTTACGCACATTCCTTGACTTGTGGCCACCAGCCAACAATTGTATTATTCCAATCTCTGCTTCTAGTCATCACATGTCCATCTTTAATTCTAATTCTCCTGCCTCTTTATTTACTTGTGCGGAGCCCTGTGATCTCATTGGTCCTGCCTGAGTAATACAGAATAATCTTCTCATCTTGCTATCCTTAACTTAATCATATTTGCAAAGTCCCTTTTGCCATATCCATAGGTTCTGGGAATTAAGACATGAATGTCTTTGGTTGGCCATTATTCTGCCTACCACATACAAGAAAATGTCTGTATTGGTCCTGATTCTCTAGAAAAATGGAACCAACCGTGTGTGTGTGTTTGTGTGTGTGTGTGTGCAGAAAGTGCTAGTATAGAAGGGGATGATAGTGGTGATAATCCTGCATGCAGTAGCCTATAGGACTTACTTTGAGTATACATATGGTACTTGGGGATACGCAGAAATAATCATTGAGGAAAGGCACTATGATGATTAATTTGATGTGTCAGTTTGACTAAACCACAATTCTCAGATATTTGGGCAATCATTACTCTAGATGCTTTTTGTGAAGGTGTTTTTGGTTGAGATTAACATTTAAATTGGTAGAATCTGAGTAAAGCAGATTATCTTCCATAATGTGAGTGGGTCTCATTGAATCAGTTGAAGGCCTTAATAGAACAAAGACTGACCTCTCTGAAAAAGAAAAGAATCTGTCAGCTGACTGTTTTGGGGCTTGAACTGCAACTATTTCTTGGGTCTCCAGCCTGCTGAACTATCCTGCAGATTTTGGGTTCACCAAGCCTCCACAATCACATGAGCTAATTCATTAAAATAATCTCTCCCCTCCCCTTTCCACCCACAGAAGAGTGTCTGTGGTTCACATGGATAAACCATTGCTTTGGAATAATACTATCTCCTGTTAGACCCTATTACTATTGATGGACCACTGACTGTCAGGTGGTCCCAAGTCATAGTGTACTGAGTACTTTCAACACTTTAATCTATACTGTGTTATCTACACAAGAGGAAACAAACCTTTATTCTGCCACTTACTGACATGTTTCAAAGTAGTTGATGTCACAATATCTTATAAAGTGTTAACTGAAAAACAGTCATTCTATTTTTTTACTTGTGTCTCTCTTCCCTTAATAGGACTCAGACAGAAGTCCATGGGTGGTTAGGCTCAAAGACAAATATGAGTGATGAACATCATGCTGTACTCAGAATTGCTTCTCTTGGCTGATAATGAAAGTTTTTTTACTAAGCCAAGCTTGACTGCCTGATTCTTCCTTTATGATGAGCTCTCTCCCAGGATGCTTCTCAGGGGATTATTACAATAGAGTTCTGGAGCAGGCTGCCAGACACAGAGACATGACTGAATCTCATATATGGACAGAGTGTTGACTAAAGCCATGACATCTCCACTCCTCCCAGCCCCTCCCAAGCTTCTGAAAACTGGTTTTGCCCTCTAAAAAAACTTTTTAAGTTTTGTAAGTTTAACTGTTTTAAAAATCTTTTTTATAGAAATAAAAGAGTAATTCTAGTGCTACTTCTTGATAATAGAAGAGAGTAATTGTAGATGCAGAGATGTGAAGTACATATATTTTTAAAATTGAAAAAGAAAAGTAAGTGGGCATTGGACTTCCTTGTCATCTAAAGCAGTAAGTCAGCAAGAAGAATGAGGGTTTGTTAATTCAACAATTTTATGATTGTTTAGGAATCTCTTTTAATTTCATAGTGTTTATTATGTGGCTGTCATTTCTGATTCTCCATCATACTTAATATTAAGCTCCTAAGAAGGAAATAAAAAAGAGAAAGAGGGATGGAGACAATTGTTTACCTGCAGCCAATTTTGAGGAAAGAAAAAACTTAAAGAAGTAAAGTGAGTTGTGGTAAATCTGAGAAAGAAAAAGTCGAATTTTATGGTCTAAGGAAGGAGAGTACATAAATGTTTTGGGTGGAGAAGTGATGACTTTAATATCAAGGGACCTATGTGAGGTTGCCTGACATTTGTGTCTGTGAAGGTACATGTGTGAAAAGCACTGTATGCCTTCAATAATTATTTGTCAGTTGAAAGTATTTGAAAATTACTGTATATAAGTAATTGGTAGTACAATAATGAAATTTTTAAAAATATATTTCTAGGCATTTCTACATCTAAACTGTTTTCTAGTTTTATATTTTAAAAACCCTGCAGAATAGAAAATAATTGTCTAAAAAACCTTTTCTAGTATGTAAGTCCATGCCTTTCACTTAATGATTCACATTATTGGTAAATTGCCTCATTGATAAACTGGTCCATTTTATTAATCTTGAATCAGGCAAATAAGAAGATGTAATTGCTGCAAGTAAGTCACTTTCATTTGCCATAGTTTTCTCAAAGGCTCATCTTCATATGTCCTCAGAAATACCTAATTAGCTTTTATTTAATATGAGCACATGCAGAATATAAATGGAATAAATTACAATTCATTGAAACTCAAATATTTCCAATTATTCATTTGATAAAATATTGAGAGTTTAAAAAAAATTTTTATATAAGTACTTAGAAAGTATGAATCTAAGCCCCACTATTTGTAAATTGTGTTACCAACATTAACCAGCTAATTCATTGCTAACCTAATTTATGTGGCAAGCTAGAACATTATTTAGGTGACTAAAGAAAGCTTACTATATCTAGGATTACCAAAGAAGGTAGAATTTACTTGCTGAATTGCCTGATTTTTATGTAATGACAGAAAACTTTATGTGGGTGCAATATCATAACGAACAAATAGAATGAAAGTATACAACTGCACATATCTGCCTGTATCAGAGTGGCAGACTTGTAAAGCAATTTATCTGCCATTATTTCAAGAATAAGACAACCTGGGTTCACGGTGTGCCTTGCCATCTCCTCAATAACTGTGAACGAAAGTACTTCATTTCTCAAAGACTCATTCCTAATTGTAAAGTGTGGATAATAATAGCATTCTCTCAATAGTGTTTGTATTAGTTTGCTCAGGTTATCGTAACAGCATACTATAGACTAGGTCACTTAAACACAGAAATTTATTTTCTCACAGTAATAATCACTTGTGTATTTTACTTCAAAACTGCCAAAATAATGAATTGTGCTTATTCCTAAAAAGAAAGCAAATTTTTGCATCATACTCAGACTAATAAAATAATGGTATTTACATAAAAGTTAACATGATACATTTAAGAAAATTCTGAAACTATACTTCAGATATGGTCAGTAACATTTTCCTCAATTTTAGAGGCTGGAAGTCCACAATCAAGGTGAAGTCCAATCTGGTTTCTGGTAAAAACTCTCTTCCTTCATTGTAGATGGCCACCTTCTCACTGTGTTCTCACATGGCCTTTCATCTGTGCACAGGCACTCCTGGTGTCTCCTCCTCTTCTTATAAGGACATAAGCCTATTTAATTAGCGTCCCACCCTAATGATTTGATTTAACCTTAATTACCTTCTTAAAGGTCCTGTCTTCAAATATAGTCACATGGTGGTTAAAGCTTAAATTAGTGAATTTTAGGGGGATGCAATTTATACCATAACAGTGTTGCAATGAAATGAAATCATGTAATGAAAGTGCTTACCACACAGTAAAAACTCAAAAGTGTTAACTGTCATATTTTAATGTCATCACCTAGGAGTAAATCTTGAATCTCTCTGATCTGGAAGCTTTACCTAGTAGATTATCTAGGTGGCTAAAGAAGCCACTGCACCTCTCACCTTATTCCCAAGAAGGTGAACAAAATCTCACTCCTTTCCCAGAGAATGTGTTTTGGTCCCTTCTCTCCAGTTCTCATACTCAGAATTTTCAAATCATTCCCCACCATTCCCCAAACCTCAAGCTTTTGCAGAAATGAAGAGTAATTTTGCAAAAATGAAATAAAACTAAACCAAAAGGAAAAAACACAAAGGTTTGGGTATGCTGACTGTGATATACACATACCACAGATACAAACCCACTAATTATGGCTAATGTCTACAGATTAAGTATGCATTTCCAAAAAGAGTCCAATTTTTTTTGCATTATTAAAAAATCTCAGCATCTCATATCTATTTTTACATAGTTTTATAAACTGTTTGTTACTTCACACACACATACCCCCTATTTGACTCCTGGACTGTTTTTATTGTTCATTAAGAATACCAGTTAGATTGCAGTTCTTGATTTTAAATCATTTTATGCAAATGTTGCCTACACATGTAAGTTTATAAATAAACAACATGTGTTTCATTTTCAATTTCATTAATATTTTACACCTAGAATTGCATTTATAGCAAGTTTACGGAAACGAGTTTCTGGCTAGAATTTAAATGAAAGAACAAAGAAAGCCATCTAGCACATTGACTTTAGAAGGCTTCAGGAAGGATTACATTTTTAGACTAGATATGGCTAACAAGTTCTGTATCTGGAACAACATCTTATAATCACTTGTGTATTTTACTTCAAAACTGCCAAAATAATGAATTATGCTTATTCCTAAAAAGAAAGCAAAGTGTGCATCATACTCATACTAATAAAATAATGGTATTTGCATAAAAATTAACATGATACATTTGAGAAAATTCTGAAACTATACTTCAGATATGGTCAATAACATTTTCCTCAATTTTAGAAACAATGCATTTAAGTCTTGTAAATTAAATCTGATATAAATCCTCAAATAACTATTTCATTTTAGAAATGTAACATATGGATCATTTTACCTTGCACTTACATAGTTTTCAAAATTCCAATGTGTTTATGCCTCACCTTTATCATAGTAAAGAATGATTGAGCATCTACATAAAGATAAAACTATGAAAAAAGACTCTGTTCTCTAGGAGTATACAGTTAAATATTTCTTCACCTACCATTCAGGTCCCCAGTGGATTGGTTGATGCCCACCCACATTGGTGAGGGTGAATCTCTTTACTCAGCCTGCTGAGATAAATGTTAATCTCTTCCAGAAACACCCTCACAAACATACCCCAGAAATAATATTTTACCAGCTATCTGGGAATCTGTTAGGCCAGTCAAGTTGATATATAAAATTAACTATCATACTCAGCTAATTTAAGATTTTAGAACTTGAGTGAAACTTACACAACATTCATTAGACAAGCAAATTATAATAATGAATATATGTGATTGTGCTCTTCCTATGAGCTAGGTAGTGCTTTAAATGCTTTATCTATTTTCTTAACATGCTGGGAGACGGGTGATGTTCTTGTTCAAGGAAACCTAGCTACTAGGTATGGAGCTTGGATCTGCAGTGAGACAGTGGGTCTCCACAGCTGGAGGTCTTGATCATGGTGTTTTACTGACAACTGTGCTATAGTTATGTGCATGCTATAGGCAAAGGACTCCTCTAGGCACTGCAGTAAATGCAAAATGAATAAGGTGTAGTCCCGTTTCTTAATGTACAACTTGTAAGCACTTAATTATAATACCATGCAAAAGGATTGAACACTGATCAAGGCTCAAAGTGCTATGGAGACGTAGAAGAAAATTTCTGATTGAAGGATAGGAAATGTTTTCATAAGGAAGTTGCTATGTTAGCTAGGTCTTGAAAAATGGGATTTCGTAGTTGACTTGAGATTTCTTCCAATTTATCATTCCTTTCTGTATAATAGAATTGTGTATCCTTGTCCTTTAATATATGATAGCAGTCTTTCTCTCTAGATTATATGGAGTGTATCAGCCTACCCCAATGATATTGGGCCTGGTTATGTTTTGCTTTGACCAGTGGAATGCTAGTGAACATTATATGAACTGGTATGATTATTTTTGTCTTCTTGGACTTCTGTCATCTCCATGAGAAAAACATGCCCAGTTAGTTACTAGCCCCCAAATGAGAAAAGTAGAGCAGTCCTGAAACCAATCTGCAGCCTGGTACCAAATCCAACTGAACCACAAATACATGTTTCTTGCAGTAAGCTACTGAGATTTTGAAGTTGATGTTATGCAACAAAAATTAATTAACATATATTTTAAGAGATAAAGTGGTAAGAGAAACAGAGAGACTTTGGTTGGAGAGGATAATATAATTAAGATACAGAGTTCCCCAAAAGATTGAGAGAATAAATCATGGAACGTGAAAAGGTTGGTAAAGTTGCGCTGTTCCATCAAGTATGATCTCTATCAGGGTAGCTGTTTTATATACTTTGTCAGTCTGTATCTCTAGTATCTAGAATAGTGCCTATAATAAAATAGGAATTTAAAAATATTTGTTGGTGAAATGGTTGACCTGAATGCAATTAAGGATTTTTTTCCAACTGCAATCTAAAGGCTCTCAAATATTTTTCAGTAGAGGAATTTCATAAACTGTATTATGTTAGTGGAGTTATTTTATTGTGGGGGTCGGGGGGGGGGCGGTAAAAAGGAAGTGTTTAGTGCCCTGTAATACTTCTGTTTTCATGTGGAAGGAGTAACACCTCTGGACTAACTCACTCTTCAACAGGGAAGATGGATTAGAGTAGCAAGAATTGGAGGTAAATGAAGACTCTTCTTTGGCATACTCCCTGTGATTTTGATAAAGCAGGCTTCCTGGTCACCATGTATCTATTTCATTGTCTAAAGTAGAAGCAAGTATGATAAATAAGCAGAACCAATCAGAATTCTTTTGGGGAACTTATTAAACCTATTTGAGTGAGACTCTTACTCTTTGGGATCCTTGTTATTCATTTGATGTGTTCCTAGTGCTGCTATTAATATCTGTACTAACACCTGGGGAAAGTCTACCTAAGAATTGTCAATGAGGAGGAAAGCATAAATGAGAAATGCAAAGGAAGAGTCTTGGTAATAGCTTTAGGTGTCTGAATTTAGACTTGCTTGAAGGAAAATCCAGTGCTTGGAATTTTTTGTTACATTGATTTATGAAATTAAAAAATCAAAAATTTTTTATACTTGGAGTTGGATTTCAACTGGTTTGCATTTGATTCTGTATAACTTAAAGTTGGAAGAGTTGTGATTAATGTACAGCAGGAGATGAATAGTGCAATTGAAAAAGAGAATGAGAGAGGTAATAGTATGGAGCTAGAAGAGTCATGGTGATTTATTGGATGTAGGGAGAAGAAAAACGTGGAAGAATTAAAGATGATTCTGAAGTTTCAATTCTGGAGGGGGGCATGGTGGCACTATCAAACTAAAATAGCAAACAAAAAATGGGAGTAGCTTTATGGTATTTTCTGTTGTCTGTGACAGATTTGAAGAATCATTTGGGTGGTTATAGCATGATGACTAGAAGGTAGTCAACTTTGTGATTATAGTTCAAATGAAAGGTTTACTGTGGCAATATTTATTTAGAAGTAATCAGCAGAGTTATAGGGGGAGTCATGAAAGATTATCACTTAAGAAGAGCTGACCCGGGGGGAGACCTTCAAGATGGCAGAGGGGTAAGACGTGGAGATCATCTTCCTCCCTGCAGATACATCAGAAATACATCTGCATGTGGAACAACTCCTACAGAGCACCTACTGAATGCTGGCAGAAGATCTCAGACTTCCCAAAAGGAAAGAAACTCCCCAAGTACCTGGGTAGGGCAAAAGAAAAAAGAAAAAGCAGAGACAAAAGAATTGGGACAGGACCTGCACCTCAGGAAGGGAGCTGTGAAGGAGGAAAAGTTACCACACACTAAGAAGCCCCTTCACTGGCGGAGACAGGGTATAGGTGGGTGGGGAAGCTTCGGAGCCACGGAGGAGAGTGCAGCAACAGGGTTGCAGTGGGCAAAGCGGAGAGATTCCTGCACAGAGGATCGGTGCTGACCAGCACTCACCAGCCTGAGAGGCTTGTCTTCTCACCCACCATGGCGGGTGGGGGCTGGGAGCTGAGGCTCCTGCTTTGGAGGTCAGATCCCAGGAAGAGGACTGGGGTTGGCTGTGTGACACAGCCTGAAGGGGGCTAGTGCACCACAGCTAGCTGGGAGGGAGTCTGGGAAAAAATATGGAACTGCATAAGAGACAAGAAACCATTGTTTCAGGGTGCGTGAGGAGAGGGGATTCAGAGCACCGCCTAAACGAGCTCCAGAGACGGGCATGAGCTGCAGCTATCAGCACGGACAACAGAGATGGGCATGAAACGCTAAGGCTGCTGCTGCTGCAGCCATCAAGAACCCTGTGTGCAAGCACAGGTCACTATCCACACCTCCCCTCCCGGGAGCCTATGCAGTCCGCCACTGCCAGGGTCGCATGATCCAGGGACAACTTCCCTGGGAGAACACATGGCGCACCTCAGGCTGTTGCAATGTCACGCCAGCCTCTGCCGCCGCAGGCTCGCCCAGCATTCTGTACCCCTCCCTCCCCTCGGCCTGAGTGAGCCAGAGCCCCCTAATCAGCTGCTACATTAACCCCGTCCTGTCTGAGTGAAGAACAGATGCCCTCAGGTGACCTACACACAGAGGTGGGACCAAATCCAAAGCTGAACCCCAGGAGCTGTGCGAACAAAGAAGAGAAAGGGAAATTTCTCCCAGGCAGCCTCAGGAGCAGTGGATTAAATCTCCACAATCAACTTGATGTACCCTGCATCTCTGGAATACGTGAATAGGCAACAAATCATCCCAAAGTTGAGGTGGTGGACTTTGTGAGCAACTGTAGACTTGGGGTTTGCTTTCTGCATCTAACGTGTTTCTGGTTTTATGTTTATTTTAGTTTAGTATTTAGAGCTTATTATCATTGGTAGATTTGTTTATTGATTTGGTTGCTCTCTTCCTTTATATATATATATATATTTTTTTTTTCCTTTTGCTCTTTGTGAGTGTGTATGTGTATGCTTCTTTGTGTGATTTTGTCTGTATAGCTTTGCTTTTACCATTTGTCCTAGGGTTCTGTCTGTCCAGTTTTTGTTTGTTTAATATAGTTTTAGCGCTTGTTACGACTGGTAGATTTGCTTTTTGGTTTGGTTGCTCTCTTCTTTCTTCTTTTTTTAAATACTTTTTAATTTATTTTATTTTATCTTAATAAGTTTGTTTTATTTTTTATTTTATTAACTTTATTTTATTTATTTATTTTCTTTCTTTCTAGTTTTTTTTTCTCCCTTTACTTCTGAGGCGTGTGGCTGACAGGGTCTTGGTGCTCGTACCAGGTGTCGGGCCTGTGCCTCTGAGGCGGGAGGGCTGAGTTCAGGACATTGGTCCACCAGAGACCTCCCGGCTCCATGCAATATCAAACGGCAAAAGCTCTCCCAGAGATCTCCGTCTCAATGCTAAGACCCAGCTCCACTCAAGACCAGCAAGCTACAGTGCATGACACCCTATGCCAAACAACTAGCAAGACAGGAACACAACCCCACCCATTAGCAGAGAGGCTGCCTAAAATCATAATAAGGTCACAGACACCTGAAAACACACCACCAGACACAGTCCTGCCCACCAGAAAGACAAAATCCAGCCTCATCCACCAGAACACAGGCACCAGTCCCCTTCACCAGGAAGCCTACACAATCAACTGAAGCAACCTTAGCCATTGGGGGCGACACCAAAAACAATGGAAACTATGAACCTGCAGCCTGTGAAAAGGAGACCCCAAACACAGTAAGTTAAGCAAAATGAGAAGACAGAGAAACACACAGCAGATGAAGGAGCAAGGCAAAAACCCACCACACCAAACACATGTAGAGGAAATAGGCAGTCTACCTGAAAAAGAATTCAGAGTAATGATAGTAAAGATGATCCAAAATCTTGGAAATAAAATGGAGAAAATACAAGAAACTTTTAACAAGGAACGAGAAGAACTAAAGAGCAAACACACAATGATGAACAACAAAATAAATGGAATTAAAAACTCTCTACAAGGAATCAATAGCAGAATAACTGAGGCAGAAGAATGGATAAGTGACCTGGAAGATAAAATAGTGGAAATAACTACCACAGAGCAGAATAAAGAAAAAAGAATGACAAGAATTGAGGACAGTCTCAGAGACCTCTGGGAAAATATTAAACACACCAACATTCGAATTATAGGGGTCCCAGAAGAAGAAGAGAAAAAGAAGGGGACTGAGAAAATATTTGAAGAGATTATAGTTGAAAACGTCCCTAATATGGGAAAGGAAATAGTCAATCAAGTCCAGGAAGTGCAGAGAGTCCCATACAGGATAAATCCAAGGAGAAATACTCCAAGACACATATTAATCAAACAATCAAAAATTAAATACAAAGAAAAAACATTAAAAGCAGCAAGGGAAAAACAAGTAACATACAAGGGAATCCCCATAAGGTTAACAGCTGATATTTCAGCAGAAACTCTGCAAGCCAGAAGGGAGTGGCAGGACATATTTAAGGTGATGAAAGGGAACAACCTACAACAAAGATTACTCTAACCAGCAAGGATCGCATTCAGAGTCGAGGGAGAAATTAAAACCTTTACAGACAAGCAAAGCTAAGAGAATTCAGCACCACCAAACCAGCTTTACAACAAATGCTAAAGGAACTTCTCTAGACAGGAATCACAGAGAAGGAAAAGACCTACAATAACAAATCCAAAACAATTAAGAAATGGTAATAGGAACATACATATAGATAACTACCTTAAATGTAAATGGATTAAATGCTCCAACCAAAAGACATAGACTGGCTGAATGGCCACAAAAACAATACCGATATATATTCTGTCTACAAGAGACCCATTTCAGACCTAGGGACACATACAGACTGAAAATGAGGGGATGGAAAAAGATACTCCATTCAAATGGAAATCAAAAGAAAGCTGGAGTAGCAATTCTCATATCAGACAAAATAGACTTGAAAATAAAGACTATTACAAGAGACAAGGACACTACATAATGATCAAGGGATGAATCCAGGAAGAAGATATCACAATTGTAAATATTTATGCACCCAACAGAGGAGCACCTCAATACATAAGGCAAATGCTAACAGCCATAAAAGGGGAAATTGAAAGTAACACAATCATAGTAGGGGACTTTAACACCCCACTTTCACCAATGGACAGATCACCCAAAATGAAAATGAATAAGGAAACACAAGGTTTAAATGATTAATTAACCAAGATGGACTTAATTGATATTTATAGGACATTCCATCCAAAAAAAGGAGAATACACTTTCTTCTCAAGTGCTCATGGAACATTCTCCAGGATAGATCACATCTTGGGTCACACATCAAACCTTGGTAAATTTAAGAAAATTGAAATCATATCAAGTATCTTTTCCAACCACAACGCTATGAGACTAGATATCAATTACAGGAAAAAATCTGTAAAAAATACAAACACTAGGTGGCTAAACAATACGCTACTAAATAACCAAGACATCACTGAAGAAATCAAAGAGGAAATCAAAAAATACCTAGAAACAAATGACAATGAAAACACAACAACCCAAAACCTATGGGATGAAGCAAAAGCAGTTCTAAGAGGGAAGTGTATAGCAATACAATACTACCTCAAGAAACAAGAAACATCTCAAATAAACAACCTAACATTACACCTAAAGCAATTAGAGAAGCAAGAACAAAAAAACCCCAAAGTTAGCAGAAGGAAAGAAATCATAAAGATCAGATCAGAAATAAATGAAAAAGAAATGAAGGAAACAATAGCAAAGATCAGTAAAAGTAAAAACTGGTTCTTTGAGAAAATAAACAAAATTAAGAAACCATTAGCCAGACTCACCAAGCAAAAAAGGGAGAAGATTCAAATCGATAGAATTAGAAATGAAAAAGGAGAAGTTACAACTGACACTGCAGAAATACAAAGAATCATGAGAGATTACTACAAGCAACTGTATGTCAATAAAATGGACAACCTGGAAGAAATGGGCAAATTCTTGGAAAAGCACAACCTTCCGAGACTAAACCAGGAAGAAATAGGAAATATAAACAGACCAATCACAAGCACTGAAATTGAAACCGTGATTAAAAATCTTCCAACAAACGAAAGCCCAGGACCAGACGGCTTCCCAGGTGAATTCTATCAAACATTTAGAGAAGAGCTAACACCTATCATTCTCAAACTCTTCCAAAATATAGCAGAGGGGGGACCATTCCCTAACTCATTCTATGAGGCCACCATCACCCCAATATCAAAACCAGACAAATGTGTCACAAAGAGAATACTACAGGCCAATATCACTGGTGAACATAGATGCAAAAATCCTCAACAAAATACTAGCAAACAGAATCCAGCAGTACATTAGAAGGATCATACACCATGATCAGGTGGGGTTTATCCCAGGAGTGCAGGGATTCTTCAATATACGCAAATCAATCAATGTGATACACCATATTAACAAATTGAAGGATAGAAACCATATGATCATCTCAATAGATGCAAAAAAAGCTTTTGACAAAATTCAACACACATTTATGATAAAAACCCTCCAGAAAGTAGGCATAGAAGTAGCTTCCCTCAAAATAATAAAGGACACATATGACAAACCCACAGCCAACATCATTCTCAATGGTGAAAAACTGAAACCATTTCCACTAAGATCAGGAACAAGACAGGGTTGTCCACTCTCACCACTGTTATTCAACATAGTTTTGGAAGTTTTAGCCACAGCAATCAGAGAAGAAAAAGAAATAAAAGGAATCCAAATTGGAAAAGAAGAAATAAAGATGTCACTGTTTGCAGATGACATGATACTGTACATAGAGAAGCCAAAGGATGCTACCAGAAACTACTAAAGCTAATCAATGAATTTGGTAAAGTCGTATTATACAAAGTGAGTGCATAGAAACTCTTGCATTCCTATACACTAATGATGAAAAATCTGAAAGAGAAATTAAGGAAACACTCCCATTTACCATTGCAACAAAAACAATAAAATACCTAGGAATAAACCTACCGAAGGAGACAAAAGACCTGTATGCAGATAACTGTAGGACACCAGTGAAAGAAATTAAAGATGATACAAATAGATGGGGAGATATACCATGTTCTTGGATTGGTAGAATCAACATTTTGAAAATGACTATACTACCCAAAGCAATCTATAGATTCAGTGAAATCCCTATCAAACTACTAATGGCATTTTTCACAGAACTAGAACAAAAAATTTCACAATTTTTATGGAAACACAGAAGACCCCGAATAGCCAAAGCAATCTTTAGAAAGAAAAACGGAACTGGAGGAATCAGGCTCCTGGACTTCAGACAATACTACAAAGCTACAGTAATCAAGACAGTATGGTACTGGCACAAAAACAGAAATATAGATCAATGGAACAGGATAGAAAGCTCAGAGATAAACCCACACACATATGGTCACCTTATTTTTGATACAGGAGGCAAGAATATACAGTGGATAAAAGATAGCCTCTTCAATAAGTGTTGCTGGGAAAACTGGACAGCTACATGTAAAAGAATGAAATTAGAACACTCCCTAATACCATACACAAAAATAAACTCAAAATGGATTAAAGACCTGAATGTAAGGCCAGACAGTATAAAACTCTTAGTGGGAAACATAAAACATAGGCAGAACACTCTATGACATAAATCACAGGGAGATCCTTTTTGACCCACTTCCTAGAGAAATGGAAATAAAAACAAAAATAAACAAATGGGACCTTATGAAACTTAAAAGATTTTGCATAGCAAAGGAAACCTCAAACAAGACAAAAAGACAACCCTCAGAATGGGAGAAAATATTTGCAAACGAAGCAACTAACAAAGGATTAATCTCCAAAATGTACAAGCAGCTCATGCAGCTCTCAATACTAAAAAGCAAACAACCCATTCCAAAAATGGGCAGAAGACCTAAATAGACATTTCCCCAAGAACATGTACAGTTTTCCAACAAACACATGAAAAGATGCTCAACATCACTAATCATTAGAGAAATGCAAAGCAAAACTACAATGGGACATCACCTGACACCAGTCAGAATGGCCTTCATCAGAAAATCTACAAACAATAAATGCCGGAGAGGGTGTGGAGAAAAGGGAACCCTCTTGCACTGTTTGTGGAAATGTAAATTGATACAGCCACTATGGAGAACAGTATGGAATTTCCTTAAAAAGTTAAAAATAGAACTACCATACGACCCAGCAATCCCACTACTGGGCATATACCCTGAGAAAACCATAATTCAAAAAAAGTCATGTAGCACAATGTTCATTGAAGCTCTATCTACAATAGCCAGGACATGGAAGCCACCTAAGTGTCCATCAACAGATGAATGGATAAAGAAGATGTGGCACATATATAGAATGGAATATTACTCAGCCATATAAAGAAAAGAAATTTAGTTATTTGTAGTGAGGTGGATGGACCTAGAGTCTGTCATACAGAGTGAAGTAAGTGAGAAAGAGAAAAACAAATACTATATGCTAACACATATATATGGAATCTAAAAAATTTTTTTAAAAAATAGTTCTGAAGAACCTAGGAGCAGGACAGGAATAAAGATGCAGACGTAGAGAATGGACTTGAGGACACGGTGATGGGAAAGTGTAAGCTGGGACAAAGTGGTATAGACATATGTATACTACCAAATGTAAAATTGATAGCTAGTGGGAAGCGGCCACATAGCACAGGGAGATCAGCTCGGTTCGTGTGTCCACCTAGAGGGGTGGGATAGGGAAGGTGGGAGGGAGACGCAAAAGGGAGGAGATATGGGGATATATGTATGTGTATGGCTTATTCACTTTGTTATAAAGCAGAAACTAACACACCATTGTAGAGCAATTATACTCCAATAAAGATGTTAAAAAACTATATATATATATATATATATATATATATATGTACTATATATATATATTAAGGGGTAAGACTTGAGATCTGTAGAGTGAGTTAGCAAGCTGAAAATCCAGGAGAGCTGATTGTGTTATCTTATGTCCCTGAGTGAAATCTTGTCTATGTCCTTATTTTCTATTATTGTTTCCCTTTTATATTTGTAGATTTTATTGTTGCTAATAAGAGAAAGTGGCAACAGGTAGGAGAATATGCTCAGTAAATCTGACGACATGAATTAGCCCTGAAGGCCAGTAAGTAGAATGTCTTCAAACATTGGTGAGCCTTGGACAAATTTGCCTTGGGTCACTACTCAAGACCTCATATGGACTCTTTTCTCTTTGTCTCCCTGAGAATCAGTTTGTTTATTCCATCTACTAGGAAGTGCAGCAAGTAAGGTTTACTGATGGTGACAGCTGGCATTTGGTCAGTATATAGACACCCAGGATGTAAAAGCAGCATATTTATTTCCAACTATCTCAGGTCTCATAGGTTGTCCCAGTTCAATCCTCATTCCCACCCAGGGAAATTCATGCTTCATCCATGTACTCTCACCATAGACCTAAACAGCATTTGTATCTTTTGAAATTGTACACTTTTACTGAACACACCTACCTGGACCAAGAGTCAGAGAAGCTGAAGGAAGATCCTAGGGAAGGTGGAATATTTTAAGGGTCAGCAGCTGTGTCACACTAATAAGATGAGCAAGTAATTAAGTAGCAGTATGTGTGATCTACAAAATGGCTGTTGCTTCACTTCTGTCTTTCAAATACAATCTACCCTCCATATCCATGGATTCTAGGGTTCCACATCCAAGAAGTCAACCAACAGCAGATTGAAAATTTTGGAAAAAAAAAATTCCAGAATTTCCAAACATCAAAACTTGAATTTACAGCACTGGCAATTATTTACATAGCATTTCCTTTGTATTTACAACTATTTACATAGTATTTACATTGTATTATGTATTATAAGTAATCTAGAGATATTTTAAAATATATGAGGCTATACATAGGTTATAGGCAAACACTACGCCACTTTATATAGGGTATTTGAGTATCTGAGGATTTTGGTATCCTTGGGGGTCCTGCAATCAGTCCCCCACAGATACTGAGGGATGACTGTATCATGCACAAGAATCTCTCTTATGACCCATCTTAATGGGAAATTAGTAGGAAAGGGATTTCTGGGAAAGGCAGTTTGGCCTAGCTAAATGGACATATTATAAAGACACCCAAGTATGTTTTATTGTTATTTAGTATGTTAAAATATCTGTATTGATTAAATGTGTTTGTTTCCTACTTATTTAAAAACTTCTAACATTGTATAAATATATAGATTTGGTAAATTTCTAGGAATTATTCCCTTATATTAATATGAAAATATTCAGAGAGTAAATTTGTTATTAAATATAAAAATTTGCCAATTGTTACAATATTTCATGGTATAATTATAGGGGGTTTGGGACACTTTATTGATTATGGTTCAACTATTTTAATCTACATACAAGGATTATTTTGGCTTTCCGTTGCTTTTCTTCAAACATTGTCAATATTTTTTGCAATTGATATTTCCTGGAAATACAATAAATCCAATTATTTTAAAAAAAAGAAGAGCTGACCCCAAGAGAAGAGTCTATGACTGAACTGGTGAAATATTTGTACTTAGGGATGGGTAGAGAAAGAAAAAGCCCTGATGGAGACAGAGTGAGAACTTAGGTTAGATACAAAAAGAAATAGATGAAAGGAACTTAGCATTTATTTAGAACTGAATGTAATGTTTTCAAGCATTTTCCATGTATTTCATTTCCCCCTCAAAACCCTGTGAGAAAGACATTCTGAGTGAACTAACACTTGTCAAGGTTTAAGAAAATTGGCCAAGATCCCAAAGCCAGGAAGGGCAGAGCTGGGATTCAAACACAAGTCTGTTTGATTCCAAAACCCATGATCTTTCTGCCACCTCTTGCTGTTCCCTTACCAAAGGAGTGTGCTGTTATCAGAGCCAATGAAAAATAAACTACCAGAAAGGGTTCACGTCCAAATGCTGGGGAAAGCATTAATACAATATGGACTAATTTGAGATCAACCAGTTCTCCTATTATTTTGCAGATGGAGAAAGGGAAGTTAAATGATTTTCCCATAATTGCACAGTTGGCTAGCATTAGAACCAGAAAGAGTTCTCAGATTTCCTTATAGCTACTGTGGTACAACTGTCTAGCACCACATTCTGCCCCTAGCATATGCTGAGAATCACAGTACATTCAATAAGGACTACAGCCTTAGTAGTGTGTCATAGACTACTGAGCATATCTGCAGCATCTCCACACCTAGTTGGTCTTGCCTTATATCTTAAAAACTTTTTTTTTTTAATTCAATTAAGAATATTGCATACAATGAAGAGTTGAGAATATGCAGTACAAGAAAAGCATGAATTTCACTGGTGAGTTCAGGTAAAATCTAACTGGCCTTGATACTCCAGTTTCTGCTCGCCTGACCAATAGTAAGACTTGTTAGCTAATCATAAGCGAAATAGGTTTTTCTCCAGTATTATATCCTGTTAATGCTCAACTTCACCATAGATACACCACACATGTAATCACCCTTCCAATGTTAATAGCTCTGAAGGAAATAAAAAGAAGTAATTGAATAGAGAGAGAGGTATAGTTGTGGTAGAGAGAGGTGGGCAGGGGTATCTTTATAGCTAGGTGACAGAAGACCACTCTGAGTTCTGTATGCTTAGAAGGAGCCATCCATGAGAAGAGATCCAGACAGATGGCACAGCAGGGGAAAAAACACAAGGTGTAATGCTATTATATTTGAGGAATAGGACATTTGGCAGTAAAGATGATACTTTTCTGTTTTTTGGGAGAGGTTGTTTGGGCTTTTGGTTCGCTAGCTTCTTTCTTCAGAAAACGAGCTTGTGTCAGTCTTACAATCCAGATTAAATGCATCCATATCCTTTTTTCACCTTTATAAAGAAGATGGAAATTATTGCTTATCTTGTTACCAGGTACATTTTCCAAGCAAAGGATTTTTAAGTCCATTATTGCCTATGGTCCTGTGACTTTTCAGTCCATGGCTTACATAACCAGTATTCACAGGTTAGGAAAATCATAGCTGTAAGGATAATTAAGGCATAACATAAAACTTAATTGGTTTTCTTTATTGGCAGATTAGTGAGAAAATAAATAAATATTTAAAAAATATTCCCTTCTAATTGTCAAGACAATATGCCTAAATCAGTGGATCCCAAATTTATTGTATGTTGGGTCCCTTACACCAAATACTTGCCATGTCTCCAGAACAAGCAATTGATTTTATAGGTCAGAGGTGGATCTGAGTATACTTTTAAAAGCTTTGTAGGTGATTCTGATACTTATCAATGGTTGGTGATTGCTAGTTTATGGAACAAAAAATATCATTGTCACCCTCCCTTAATGTCCACTGTATCAGTAATCTTTTGTATAGAATATTGTGTAACAAACTGCCCCAGATCAAAATGGCTTAAAGCAATAAGCCCTAATGTAACTCATGAGTCTGAGAGTGGGTGAGTAAGGCTGGTTTTGATGGGATGGTTCTTCTGATACCATCTGGGCTTATTCACATATCAGGCCATCAGCTGACTATTTTCTGAGGCAATGGAAGTGACTGGGCCATGTTTCTTTCATTCTCTAGTAGGCTTGCCTGGGCAAGTCAGGAAGGCAGAGAAGCAAGAGAATAAATAGAAACATGAAAATACTTTTTCAAACCTCCATTTGCATTAAGTTTGCCTACATATCTTTGGCCAAATAAAGTCACATGGCCAAGCCAGAATGTGTGGTCACTGTGAGATTATAAGACATTGGGGGGATGAGAAGAGAATTGGGACATTAATACCGTTAATATATCACATCCTCTATATCCACAACTCTACCAATGCCAGAGCATATTCATTTTTAGGCTTTCCCTGCTACCTTACCTCCTACCCTGACTTGAACCCTATAGCTAGACAGACACAGTGAGTTATGCTAGTTAGGCGGTAAATGAGATATCATCTCATTTCTCAGCAGAGCAGATTTAGTCTACAAGGTTTGATCTTGTTGTTTAGAGAGATACTAGTACTTGGATCATTGTGAATGACAAAAAATATTCCTCAATAACTGCTTCTCACTTCTTATCCTTCTGGGTTCTCAGTCTTGACTCCTCACGCCTTCCTTCAACACACCTATTCATTTGATATCTGAATTGGCAATCTCCTCCTCTGCTTGTTCAGAAATAATCTGCTACTCCCTCCCTATTGACATAATTCAGATTTCAGGTTCTAATCATAAACAGTTGCTGCAACATTTTAATATTTAAGGTGTACAAATATTCATTGATTTATAAATTGTGTGACTGCTGAGCACACAAATCTCCTTTCTATCTGTGGAGAGCCTCACATTGGATGAGTACTGGAGTAATACTGACAGAGGCAGAGCAAATATATTAACCCTAGTCAGACTTTCATCATTGAGTGAAGATTGCTGATACACTGGAAGAGTTTAGGTTTCATTTGGGGTGGTGATGCCAGTGACTGCAGGGGTTTTTACCAGAGGTATTGGCTTTCGCTGCTATTGGTAGGAATATTGGAATCCGGCAGAGGTTTAAAAATGCATATTCTGTTGCTACTTTTCTTGATTTTCATGCCAAGCCTCTTGGGTTCTTGAACCTTTCTGAGCTCAGTTCTGTTATTTTCTAGTCATTTCTGTGATCAGCTAGAAGCTGAGAATGTAGAATAAAACACTGATTGTTTCTTCTGAGAATTTAGGGAACCTCCAAAGTTTTGAAACCTTTGCCTCACAGGTTGATTTTTTTTTTACTTTATTAAGTTTATCACATTTCCCATAATTCCTAAAATAGAAATTCTAGAGCCTCAAGATAATCATGTCTACTGCAATCAGAATATCCTGGGTAAAAAGTGACAGCCATATAGAATTTTTTTTTCAAGGTAGTAACTTATATGTTAAAAGTTATGAGACCAGTATGCTGAACTGTTATAAATTATTGGCTCCTGAGAAGGATAATGCAGTGTCTTTCTACAATGACATGTTGATATATTTGCGGGAAGAAAGTGGGAGCAAGGTGATTGCACTGTGAATTTTTGTTTTCCAGACTTTGTGAGGAGCATAGCTGATACACAGAATTCACCTTAATTTTTTAATAGGAAAACTATTTTCACACTCTTAGAATGTTATGCAAGTCATTATCCCTAATGACTTAACCAGCTGCTGTGCTCAACTATATTTCTCTGTGTGAAAACTTGATGATTAATGTGACTAATGTAATGGTACAAGTACCACTTACCTACTTTTAAGCTGAACAACTAAATTCTCTATTCAAATACATTGGGATTACAATATTTCCACGTTAGCTTGCATGGTTCAGTGTTTCTATCCAGAGGATTTCTTTAGAGATCTCTGATTAACTGCATTATCCTCACAAAGCTTAAGCAATTTTTTTTATTAGCTGTTTTTCTTTAACAGCACCCAGGAGTGTTGGAAATTATTTTTAAGGTTAAAAATGAGTGTGTTTACACACCTTTTCATTAGAGACCTAATTAGCTAGGTAATTTAAATAGCAGAAGTTGAGAGTTTTATAAAATACAAGAAGAGTGGCTACTTTATAATCATCTCCACAACAAAAACACTCTTGAAATAGTGCTTGATTTTATGAATAAACTGTTTCAAGATATGAGTTTAAAAAGAATTGTGATACATTTTCCCTAAGATTAGGTAAAACTAACTTCAGAGGAAGGTGAAAAATAAGAGCCTATTACCTTTTAGGACATTATTTATTCTGTAATTCAACTGCTTGATTTATTTTCACTTGGTACTTCTGAAAGGGTTTCTTTAACTCTATTCATCTTATTCATAATATGTCTGAACTTACTGAAGCTAATCTCTTCTTGACAGTGCAAGGGAAGACACCAGGTAAAGCTTTCGGGGTCATAAAGGCTCAGCATCTGGCCCAAGTCAGCCTCTATTCATGTCCTTACCATTACCAACCTATAAACAGTGGTTGATACTATGGCTATTCATATTTTGAAGATAGAGTAATTGTCCTGAATTGGACAGTTTTCAGGTGGTCTTTCATGTTTCAGTGAGAAATTCCAAGCAGATAATTAATGCTCACATTTTGGGCCCTTAATACCATTCCTTCAATAAATACAGTCAGTCTGAGGCTGAATCTTCAAATACACTGGAAACTAGGACTTCCCATATGAAGATATAATACTTCAGTCCTCATTTTGTATATATCTACCACATTTTCTTTATCCATTCATCTATCAGTGGATGCTTTGGTTGTTTACATATCTTGGCTATTGCAAATAATGATGCAATGAACATAGAAGTGTATATATCTTTTTCAATTAGTGTTGTTGTTTTTGTCAGAAAAATATGCAGATATGGAATTACTGGATCGCATGGTAGTTCTATTTTTTATTTTTTGAGGAGCCTCCATAGTGTTTTCTAGAGCAGCTGCATATATTCATTCCCACCAATAGTGTACAGGGGTTCCCTTTTCTCCACATCCTCACCAACTTATTTGTTGTCATTTTGATAGTAGCAATACTGATAGGTATTACTTAGCCATGAAAAAGAATAAAATCTTGCCATTTGTGCTAACACGGATGGGCCTAGAGGGTGTTATACTAAGTGAAATAAGCCAGAAAATCAGACAGAAAAAGACAAATACCATATGATTTCACTTACATATGGAATCTAAACTACAAAACAAATGAACAAACATAACAAAACAGAATGGACTCATAGATACTGAGAACAAACAGGTGGTTGCCAGAGGGGAGGAGGGGTGAGGGGGATGAGTGAAATAGTTGAGGGAGATTAAGAGGTACAGATTTTCAGTTACAAAATAAATGAGTCACAGGGATGAAATGTACAGCATGCAGAATATAGTCAATTATATTGTAATATCTTTGTATGGTGACAGATCATAACTAGACTTATCATAGTGATCATTTTGTAATATATAGAAATATTGAATCACTATCTTGTGCATTTAGAACTAACATTGTATTGTAGGTCAATTATACTTAAGTTAAAAAATATGTAAACACTGAGAGGAAATGCATCAAAGTGCTAATGGTGGTTATTTCTGGGGTTTGAGGATTATGGGTGATATTTTTGATATTTTTTACTTTATGCTTTTATGTATTTCTAGTTGTTTGCAATGAACATGTATTGTTTGTAAAATTAGAAAGAAAACAATAAATGTCATAAAAGTTTCTCAAATTATAATATTCCATGAAAGTTTGGATTTAGGGGCTCCAAAAGAGCTCTCTTTACCCAAAAAGATAGAAACAGTTGAAAAGTACATATAGGAGTCAGGCAGATGGGATCAAAATATCATCTCTAATCTTGGTAAAAATAAAAGGAGATTATGACTTGGGGTAGCCAAATGGGCATATTTATTTGCCTCTAATTGAACTTTTCCCCCAAACCTTCCCCACGAAGGCAGAGCCTGTCATGCCAAACTTTCCACGATTTGGAGAGATAGAAACAAATTATGTCTTCTCTGCTGGCTGCAAGGTCATAAAGTGTAGGTACAGAAGTTGCTGAACCACAACCACCAATTCCACCCCTCCCTGGGGAGGAACGCTGAGGTAATAAAAGCCTGGATTGTTACCCAAATGGAAGTTTCTCCACATGGAGACATGAAGCAGGAGGGATAACCAATACCATTGACAACTGCTGAGGATTTGGTATGCAATGGCATATGGAATCTCTTTTCTTATGCAGCCTTTCAGTATTGTTTTATATTAATAAAAATAAGCCTAAGAGAAAGATAATATTACCTTTTGCTTGATATAAAAATGGTAGAATAGATATTAGGTAAACAATTTAAACTGTCATTGGCTTTCTAGCACCATTTTGCTACATTATTTTATACAGCAGGTATAGATGGCCAGGTTTAAAGGCAAGAGAGTTCAGCTACCTCAATGCTTTTTTAATCTTTGGCCTCTTGAGAAGATAGGCTGGAAAGTTATTCTTGTAACTTATATTATAGACATGACTTTCTATGGTGTCGACTGAGGCCATCATCTCTTTTTACATAAAACACCAAACAGCTATTGGAAGTTAATGAACTTTCTTTATTAGCGTATCAGGAACATTTAAACCAGTGATCTAGAGAAAAAGAGCTCTTCATATCTGATCATGAATTTTGGAGCTCCCCATCACCTTGATTAATACTGTCTTCAAGATTTGGAAGAATGATATTCAAACGTGTATATTAGTGGGTTTTTTTTGTGTGTGTGTGTCACATGTTATTATTATTATTTTTGGAAGGAAGCCATATAATATTATTTTTGGAAGGAAGGCATATAATATTATTAATTATTCTTATTAACTTAAGCTCCTTTTGGTTTTATATAGTACACAATGATTTAAAAAATTATATTGTTCCACATACTACACATTGCTTAAAATATAAATGTGGTAGGATAAATATAACTATATATTTAAATTATAAAAAAGTATTTTTATAAATGTATATATTAAAATGTACCTTTTTAAAGGAAGGTACATTTTTAAAGTAAGCATATAAATTTAGTTATCACCCAGATAACAATTTAATACATTATTAACATCCAGAACTCTATTGAGCTCCATTCCAATTATTCACCCCCCAAAATAAACATTATTTTGAGTTCTGTCTCCATAGATTACTTTGCCTGTTTTTGAATGTTATTTAAACAGAATCAGAGACTATATAATACTTTGTGTCTGCTTTCTTTTGCTCAGCAATTTATCTATAAAACTTACCCATGCTCTTTTGTATACTAGTAGCTCTTTTTTGATATTGTTCCATTGTGTTAATATTCCACACACAGTACATTTATTTCTTCTACTTTTGATGGACATACACTTCAGTTGTTTTCAGGTTTTTTACTATTGTTATGTACTTTCTATCAGCTTCTTGTCCATGTGGTGAATATTGTACTAATTTCCACTGCATATGTACCTAAGAGTTTTGGATGATTATATGTGTACATTTCTGCTGGTTATATCCTTAAGAGTCATACTGTTGGGTCACTGGGATCTTCAGTTTAACTCTAGTAACTTATATCCAGAGGTCCTTAAAGTGATATTCCCACACGTAGTGTACGAAAGTTATAACTACTATACCCTTTTGACAGTGCTTGTCAGTCTTTTTTTCATTTTAGTCATCAGGTGGGCTCAATGAGTCATCTTGTAGCTCACTGATGTTTTAGCTTACTTTTACCTTGGTGAAAAAAGAAGTAAATATCACCTTTCATTTATTGCCTATTCAACTTACTGGTCAAACGTCATGAATTACCTTTTAAAATATTTGTATATGAATCATTTGTTTGATATATGTATTGAAACTATCATCCTACACTGTAGCTTCCTTTTTATTCTCTAAATGGTGACTTTTTATTCGCTTAAGGAAGTACAAGGTAGCAGGCCTTTTTTTGTAACTAGTTCTTTATCTATCAAATTTACTTAGATTTGTCTAACCAAAGTCATGAAGATATTCTTCCCTCTGGAAGTTTTATTGTTATGAACCATCAGGAATATAATTTTGTGCATATACAGTATGGGGTAAAGTATAGGTTTATTTAAATAACAATAAATAAATATAAAACTATTCATTAGAATACAATCTATATCAATATTTCAGTGATCTTTTTTTAAACGTATTAAGTATAATTGCTTTACATTGTTGTGTTAGTTACTGCTGTATAACAAAGTGAATCAGCTATATGTATACATATATCCCCATATCCCCTCCCTCTTGCATCTCCCTCCCACCCTCCCTATCCCCCCCCCGCTACGGGTCACAAAGGACCGAGCTGATCTCACTGTGCTATGCAGTGGCTTCCCACTAGCTGTTTTACATTTGGTAGTGTATACATGCACATGCCACTCTCTCACTTCCTCTCAGCTTACCATTCACCCTCCCCATGTCTTCAAGTGCATTCTCTATGTCTGTGTCTTTATTCCTGTCCTGCCCCTACGTTCTTCAGAACTTTTTTTTTTTTTAGATTCCATATATATGTGTTAGCATACAGTATTTGTTTTTTTCTTTCTCACTTACTTCACTCTGTATGACAGACTCTAGGTTCATCCACCTCCCTACCAATAACTCAATTTCGTTTCTTTTTATAGCTGAGTAATATTTCGTTGTATATATGTGCCACAACTTCTTTATCCATTAATCTGTCGATGGACACTTAGGTTGCTTCCATGTCCTGGCTATTGTAAATAGAGCTGCAATGAACATTGTGGTACATGACCCTTTTTGAGTTATGGCTTTCTCAGGGTATATGCCCAGTAGTGGGATTGCTGGGTCATATGGTAGTTCTATTTTTAGTTTTTTAAGGAACCTCCATACTGTTCTCCATAGTGGCTGTATCAATTTACCTTCCCACCAACAGTGCAAGAGGGTTCCCTTTTCTCCACACCCTCTCCAGCATTTATTGTTTGTAGATTTTTTGACGATGGCCATTCTGACTAGTGTGAGGTGATACCTCATTGTAGTTTCGGTTTGCATTTCTCTAATGATTAGTGATGTTCAGCATCCTTTCATGAGTTTGTTGCAATCTCTATATCTTCTTTGGAGAAATGTGTATTTAGGTCTTCTGACCATTTTTATATTGGGTTGTTTGTTTTTTGATAATGAGCTGCATGAGCTGCTTGTAAATTTTGGAGATTAATCCTTTGTCACTTGCTTCGTTTGCAAATATTTTCTCCCATTCTGAGGGCTGTCTTTTCATCTTGTTTATGGTTTCCTTTGCTGTGCAAAAGCTTTTAAGTTTCATTAGGTCCCATTTGTTTATTTTTGTTTTTATTTCCATTTCTCTAGGAGGTGGGTCAAAAAGGATCTTGCTGTGATTTATGTCATAGAGTGTTCTGCCTATGCTTTCCTCTAAGAGCTTTATAGTGTCTGGCCGTACATTAAGGTCTTTAATCCATTTTGAGTTTATTTTTGTGTATGATGTTAGGAAGTGTTCTAATTTCATTCTTTTACATGTAGCTGTCCAGTTTTCCCAGCACCACTTATTGAAAAGGCTGTCTTTTCTCCATTGTATATTCTTGCCTCCTTTATCAAAGATAAGATGATGATATGTGTGTGGGTTTATGTGTGGGCTTTGTATCCTGTTCCATTGATCTATATTTCTGTTTTTGTGCCATTACCATACTGTCTTGATTACTGTAGCTTTGTAGTATAGTCTCAAGTCAGAGAGCCTGATTCCTCCAGCTCCATTTTTCTTTCTCAAGATGCTTTGGCTATTTGGGGTCTTTTGTGTCTCCAAACAAATTGTGAAATTTCTTGTTCTATTTCTGTGAAAAATGCCATTGGTAGTTTCATAGAGATTGCATTGAATCTGTAGATTGCCTTGGGTAGTATAGTCATTTTCACAATATTGATTCTTCTGCTCCAAGAACATGGTATATCTCTCCATCTGTTTGTGTCATATTTGATTTCTTTCATCAGTGTCTTACAGTTTTCTGCATACAGGTCTTTTGTCTCCTTAGGTAGGTTTATTCCTAGGTATATTCTTCTTTTTGTTGCAATGGTAAACGGGAGTGTTTTCTTAATTTCACTTTCAGATTTTTCGTCATTAGTGTATAGAAATGCAAGAGATTTCTGTGCATTAATTTTGTATCCTGCTGCTTTACCAGATTCATTGATTAGCTCTAGTAGTTTTCCGGTAGCATCTTTAGGATTCTCTTTAGTATCATGTCATCTGCAAACAGTGACAGTTTTACTTCTTCTTTTCCGATTTGGATTCCTTTTATTTCTTTTCCTTCTCTGATTGCAGTGGCTAAAACTTCCAAAACTACGTTGAATAATAGTGGTGAGAGTGGACATCCTTGTCTTGTTCCTGGTCTTAGTGGAAATGGTTTCAGTTTTTCACCATTGAGAATGATGTTGGCTGTTGGTTTGTCATATATGGACTTTATTATGTTGAGGTAAGTTCCCTCTATGCCTACTTTCTGGAGAGTTTTTATCATAAATGGGTTTTGAATTATGTCAAAAGCTTTTTCTGCATCTATTGAGATTATCATATGGTTTTTATCCTTCTGTTTGTTAATATGGTGTATCATATTGAGTGATTTGCATATATTAAAGAATGCTTGCATTCCTGGGATAAAACCCACTTGATCATGGTGTGTGATCCTTTTAATGTGTTGCTGGATTCTGTTTGCTAGTATGTTGTTGAGGATTTTTGCATCTATGTTCATCAGTGATATTAGCCTGTAGTTTTCTTTTATGTAACATCTTTTTCTGGTTTTGGTATCAGGGTAGTGATGGCCTTGGAGAATGAGTTTGGGAGTGTTCCTCCCTCTGCTATATTTTGGAAGAGTTTGAGAAGGAAAGGTGTTAGTTAGCTCTTCTCTAAATGTTTGATAGAATTCGTCTGTGAGCCATCTGGTCCTGGGCTTTTGTTTGTTGGAAGATTTTTAATCACAGTTTCAATTTCAGTGCTTGTGATTGCTCTGTTTATATTTTCCATTTCTTCCTGGCTCAGTCTCAGAAGCTTGTGTTTTTCTAAGAATTTGTCCATTTCTTCAAGGTTGTCCATTTTTGGCATATAGTTGCTTGTAGTATTCTCTCATGATCCTTTGTATTTCTGCAGTCTCACTTGTTACTTCTCCTTTTTCATTTCTAATTCTTTTCATCTGAGTCTTCTGCCTTTTTTTATTCATGAGTCTGGCTAATGGTTTATCAATTTTGTTTATCTTCTCAAAGAACCAGCTTTTAGTTTTATTGATCTTTGCTATCGTTTCCTTCATTTCTTTTTCATTTATTTCTGATCTGATTTTTATGATTTCTTTCCTTCTGCTAACTTTGGGTTTTTTCTGTTCTTCTTTTTCTGATTACTTTAGGTGTAATGTTAGGTTGTTTATTTGAGATTTTTCTTGTTTCTTGATGTAGGATTGTATCGCTATTAACTTCCCTCTTAGAACTGCTTTTGCTGCATCCCGTAGGTTTTGGGCCGTCGTGTTTTCATTGTCATTTGTTTCTAGGTATTTTGTGGTTTCCTCTTTGTTTTCTTCAGGGATCTCATGGTTATTTAGTAGCGTCTTGTTTGGCCTCTATGTGTTTTTATTTTCTACAGTTTTTTTTTCCTGTAATTGATATCTAGTCTCATAGCATTGCTGTCAGAAAAGATACTTGTTACAATTTCAATTTTCTTAAATTTACTAAGGCTTGATTTGTGACCCAAGTTATGAATTATCCTGGAGAATATTCCATGAGCACTTGAGCCCTTGAGAAGAAAGTGTATTCTGTTGTTTTTGGATGGAATGTCCTATAGATATCAATTAAGTCCATCATGTTTTATTTATCATTTAAAGCTTGTGTTTCCTTATTTATTTTCATTTTGGATATCTGTCCATTGGTGAAAGTGGGGTGTTAAAGTCCCCTACTATGATTGTGTTACTGTCAATCTCCCGTTTTATAGCCGCTAGCATTTGCCTTATATATTGAGGTGCTCCTATGTTGGGTGATAAATATTTACAATTGTTATATCTCCTTCTTGTATTGATCCCTTGATAATTATGCAGTGTCCTTTTTTGTCTCTTGTAATACTCTTTATTTTAAAGTTTATTTTTTCTTATATAAGAATTGCTACTCCAGCTTTCTTTTGATTTCCATTTGTGTGGAATATCTTTTTCCATCCCCTCACTTTTAGTCTGTATGTGTCCCTAGGTCTGAAGTGGGTCTCTTGTTGACAGCATATATATGGGTCTAGTTTTTGTATCCATTCAGCTAGTCTATGTCTTTTGGTTGGAGCATTTAATCCATTTACATTTAAGGTAATTATATGTATGTTCCTATTACCATTTCTTAATTGTTTTGGGTTTGTTATTGTAGGTCTTGTCCTTCTCTTGTGATTCCTGCGTAGAGAAGTTCCTTTAGCATTTGTTGTAAAGCTGGTTTAGTCGTGCTGATTTCTCTTCATTTTTGCTTGTCTGTAAAAGTTTTAATTTCTCCATTGAATCTGAATGACATCCTTGCTGGTTATAGTAATCTTGGTTGTAGGTTTTTCCCTTTCATCACTTTAAATATGTCCTGCCACTCCCTTCTAAGTTGCAGAGGTTCTGCTGAGAGATCAGATGTTAACCTTATGGGGATTCCCTTGTATGTTATTTGTTGCTTTTCCCATGCTGCTTTTAATATTTTTTCTTTGTATTTAATTTTTGATATTTTGATTAATAATGCTTTGGTGTGTTTCTCCTTGGATTTATCCTGTATGGGACTCTCTGCGCTTCGTAGACTTGATCATTTCCTTTCCCATATTAAGGAAGTTTTCAACTATAATCTCTTCAAATATTTTCTCAGTCCCTTTCTTTTTCTTTACTTCTTCTGTGACCCCTATAATTTGGTGCATTTAATGTTGTCCCAGAGTTCTCTGAGACTGTCCTCATTTCTTTTCATTCTTTTTTCTTTATTCTGCTCTGTGGTAATTATTTCTACTATTTTATCTTCTAGGTAACTTATCCATTCTTCTGTGTCAGTTATTCTATTAATTCCTTCTAGAGAATTTTTAATTTCATTTATTGTGTTGTTCTTCATTGTATATTTGCTCTTTAGTTCTTCTAGGTCCTTGTTAAATGTTTCTTTTATTCTCTCCAATCTCTTTCCAAGATTTTGGATCCTCTTTACTCTCATTACTGTGAATTCTTTTTCAGATAGACTGCCTATTACCTCTTCATATTTTGGTCGGTGGGTTTTTACCTTGCTCCTTCATCTGCTGTGTATTTCTCTGTCTTCCCATTTTGCTTTACTTACTGTGTTTTGGGTCTCCTCTTCGCAGGCTGCAGGTTCATAGTTCCCATTGTTTTGTCTGCCCACAATGATTAAAGTTTGTTCGGTGGGTTGTGTAGGCTTCCTGGTGGAGGGGACTGGTGCCTGTGTTCTGGTGGATGAGGCTGGAGCTTGTCTTTCTGGTGGGCAGGACCGTGTCTGGTGGTTTGTTTTGGGGTGTCTGTGAACTTAGTATGATTTTAGGCAGCCTCTCTGCTAATGGGGTTGTGTTTCTGTCTTGCCAGTTGTTTGGCATGGGGTGTCCAGCACTGGAGCTTGCTGGTCATTGAGTGGGGTCTTAGCATTGAGATGGAAATCTCTGGGAGAGCTCTTGTTGATTGATATTATGTGGAGCCAGGAGGTCTCTGGTGGACCAGTATCCTGAACTCGGCTCTCCCACCTCAGAGGCTCAGGCCTGACAGCCGGCTGGAGCACCAAGATCCTGTCAGCCACATGGCTCAGAAGAAAAGGGAGAAAAAAAAGAAAGAAAGAAAAAATAAAATAAAGTTATTAAAATAAAAAATTTAAAAAATATTGTTAAAATACAAAAAGTAAAAAGAAAGAAGAGAGCAACCAAACCGATAAACAAATCCACCAATGATAACAGGCGCTAAAAATTAAGCTAAGATAACCATATAAATCAGAAACTAGTCAGTCGTGTACCACAAACCCCAAGTCTACATTTGCTTCCAAAGTCCACCGCCTCAGTTTTGGGATGATTCATTGTCTATTGAGTTATTCCACAGATGCAGGGTACACCAAGTTGATTGTAGAGATTTAATCCACTGCTTGTGAGGCTGCATGGAGAAATTTCCCTTTCTCTTCTTTGTTCACACAGCTCCTGGGGTTCAGCTTTGGATTTGGCTCTGCCTCTGTAGGTCACCCTCTGGCGTCTGTTCTTCACCCAGGCAGGAGGGGGTTAAAGGAGAGGCTGATTAGGGGGCTCTGGCTCACTCAGGCTGGGGGGAGGGAGGGGTACGAAATGCAGGGCAAGCCTGCGGAGGAGAGACCAGCATGACATTACAATAGCCTGAGACGTGCTGTGTGTTCTCCCAGGGAAGTTGTCCCTGGATCACAGGACCCTGGCAGTGGCGGGCTGCACAGGCTCCCAGGAGGGGAGTTGTGGATAGTGACCAGTGCTTGCACACAGAATTCTTGCTGTCTCCAGCAGCAGCCTTAGCATTTCATGCCTGTCTCTGATGCCCGCGCTGATAGCCACACCTCACGCCTGTCTCTGAAACTCGTTTAGGCAGTGCTCTGAATCCCCTCTCCTTGTGCACCCTGATACAATGGTCTCTTGAGTCTCAGGCAGTTCCAGACTTCTTCCCGTACTTCCCCCTGGCTAGCTGTGGTGTACTAGCCCCCTTCAGGCTGTGTTCACGCAGCCAACCCCAGTCCTCTCCGTGGGATCTGACCACTCTTGACCAAGCCTTAGCTCCCAGCCCCCACCCACCCCTGAGGCAGGTGTGCATACAAGCCTCTCAGGCTGTTAGTGCTGGTCAGCACCGTTCCTCTGTGTGGGAATCTCTCCACTTTGCCCTCTGCACCCCTGTTGCTGCACTCTCCTCCGTGGCTCTGCAGCTCCCCCCCTCCCCGCCCACCCCCCGTCTCTGCCAATGAAGGGGCTTCCTAGTGTGTGGAAACTTTTCCTCCTTCACAGCTCCCTCCCAGAGATGCAGGTCCTGTCCCTATTCTTTTGTCTCTGTTGTTTCTTTTTTCTTTTGCCCTACCCAAGTACGTGAGGACTTCCTTGCCTTCTGGGAAGTCTGAGGTCTTCTGCTAGCATTCAGTAGGTGCTCTGTAGGAGTTGTTCCAAATGTAGATGTATTTTTGATGTATTTGTGGGAAGGAAGGTGATCTCCACCTCTTACTCCTCTGCCATCTTGAAGGTCCTCCAGTGACACTTTTTAATGTTTTTTTTAAATTTTAAAAAATCTTTATTATTTATTTATTTATTTTTGGCTGTGTTGCGTCTTCATTGCTGTGTGTGGGCTTTCTTTAGTTGTGGCTAGTGGGTGCTACCCTTCATTGCAGTGCACAGGCTTCTCATTGTGGTGGCTTCTCTTATTGCGAAGCACAGGCTCTAGGTGTGTGGGCTTCAGTAGTTGCAGCATGTGGGCTCAGTAGTTGTGGCACCCATGCCCTAGGGTATGTGAGCTTCAATAGTTTTGGCCCAAGGGCTCAGTAGTTATGGCTTATGGGCTCTAGAGCTCAGGCTCAGTAGTTGTGGTGCACAGGCTTTGTTGCTCCACGGCCTGTGAGATCTTCCTGGACCAGGGATCAAACCCATGTCCCCTGCTTTGGCAGGCGGATTCTTAACCACTGCGCCACCATGGAAGTCCATCCTTTTTTACTAATCAAGTGACGTCATATGTGTGTTAGTTTTTTTGAATATCTAATCTCTTTCATTCATATATGTCTGTCTTTGTATCAGTTCCATTCTGGTTTAATTACTATAACTTTATAATAATTCTTGAAGTATGGCCCTGTAAGCCCTCCAGATCTGTTTTTCTTATTTAAAATTATCTTTGTGGTCATTGATTTTCAAGCATACTTTAAAATCAGCTTCTCAATTACACGCACACACGCACACACACACACACACACACACACCCTGTTGGCTTTGGCCAAATTTACATTGAATCTACAAATCAATAAACAAAAAATGCTATCTTTACCATATTGAATAGAGTTTAACCATTTTCTTACTATATATCCCTTCATGTTTTCAGTAATTTCTTTCTTTTGTGTTAGTACAGCTACACCGATTCTTTTCTGTTACTGTTCACATGCTTCATTTTTTTTTCTTTATTTCAGTCTTTTTGAGTGCTTATATTTTAGGTCTTTACTGTTCTCAGGCATGAAGATGTGTTTTGAGTAAGACTGACAAGTTTATAGAAGAATAAATATTAAAAATCAGTGTTGCAGTGATTTTCACTTCTAACTACAAAGGACTAGTTGTTATGAGACTAATATATTTGACAAAGGTGTTTAAAAACCTAAAAAAAGGAAAAACAGAATTGTAGGAAGACACTGGAAAACACTGAGTGGATCCATGAGCTTTTCCAGGACATGAGGCACCACTGTCAATTTTTGCATGTATGTATGAAATGGGGATGTTATGATCCTGATCATGTTATGATTCAAGTTATTTATCTTAGATTCTCTAAATTTTCATTTTTGGTTATCCATCTTTATTCTTTCCTACCCTTTTTGTCTCTGATCTTTAAATCTTCTACCTTACATCTAATATTATCTCTTTTTTTAATAGATCCTATTTTATTTAGAAGCACTTCATTAATAATTCCAGAAAACCTGAAATAATATGGCTTTTTCTCTTCCACAATTCTGTCATGCAGCAAATCAGTAAGTACTTCAATTTTAACACTTGAATTATTTATTTGTTAAAATTTTATCTTTTTCATATCTTTAAAACTACTTACACTAAGAAGGAACTAATTTCTCCCTGAACACTTTCAATAGGCTATATTGTCTGCTTATTTATATGGTCATTTATGAATATGTATTAAATTTCTACTTGTGGAGGAATAAGTATAAAATATGCCAGTATGCCATAAACAACTAAAAAACTGGACAAAACATGTGAAATATCTGTTTTCAGGCACTGGACAATTGAAATTTAAAAACCGTTATTTTTAAGGATTCTTATGGAAAGACAAACAGAATATGAATTCCGTATTCACTTGATAAACTCTCCAAATCAAGGCCCTGGGGATTTCAGACGAAACACATAGCAACCCACTTTCTAGACAGGAATCTGAAATTGGAAGTCTGGAATGATTGGGCAGCTGGAATTTGTGACGAAAATATCAAATAGAAAGAATTACACATAAAAGTATATCCAGATATCAGCATAGAATATTTGAGCAAATACTATTCTATGCATGCACAGGATGAGATTTTGCAAGGCCTACCAGAGAGCAGATGCTGGCAGGCTGTGAGCTGAATGATGATCTTGAGGGTTGCCTAATTCTGAGAAATGTTGGTGATCCAACTAGTCAGAGTGGAGATACCTTACTGAACTCATCAGAAAATCAGCTGGGACCTCAGGAGCATCATAATTTATGAGTAGGATAACTCTAACCTTAGATTAAGGTCTACTGTAAACTCCCCATAAAAAATTCTAAAAACAAAACTAGACAATATCAAGCTGATCAGCCATCAAATTAACTTGTTTGCCAGATGAAAACTGACAGTCTTTCAAAAAACAAAAAAAAAAGGCACGAAAACGCAGTGATTTAGCATAGCTATCAGTACACAGTAAAGAATCAATAGATATGTGAAGGAGGAAAAATGACATAATTTAAAGCCAAAATTAATGGAAACAGACCCAATATTGACACCAATGACGTCAGATCAGAACTTTCACAAGGCTATTGTGAACATCAAAAATGTTGTGGTAGGTACAATTTACAGGTAGATTTGTACCCACTGGTTTATAACCCTACATAATCCAATCCCCTTGAGTTGGTGATATCTGTAAATATGATGAATGTTACTCCCATGTCTAGGTTATGCTATATGGCAGAGCGAAGAAATTCTGCAGATGCAGTTAGGATCCTTCAACAGTTTGACTTTGAATTAATCATAATGGAGAGCATCCTGTGTGGGCCTAATGTAATGAAATGAATCTTTTAAAAGATGGCTAAAGTCTTCCAGAGAGTGAATGTCCTTCTGGGCTTGAATAAGAAAACATCTATGCCGTAAACTGCCTATAAGAATAATGCATGTTAGGAAACTGTAGACATTTCAGGTACTGATTGTGTCCTCCAGTTGAAATTTAGTAAGAATCCAGGGCATCTCAACCATATATCTCAGGGAAGTGAATTTTGCAAACAACCTGAATGAGCTTGAAAGAAATTACTAACCGCAGGCAAGTCTCCAGATGATAATACAGCCTAGCTAACTCCTTGACTACAACCTCCTCCCTGAGGAGGGAGGATCCGGCTAGCAGTGCCCAAACACCTGATGCATGGAAACTGTGCGTTTTGTGTGTGTTGCTTTGTTGTTGTTGTTTTTAATAGATTTTATTTTTTAGAGCAGTTTTAGATTCACAGCAAAATTGAAAGGAAGGTACAGAGATTTTCTATAAATGCTCTACCCCCACACATGCATAACCTCTCTCATTACCATTATCCCCTACCATAGGGTCTCTCTACATTTGTTATAATTGATGAACATTATACATACACACTGATACATCATTATCACCCAAAGTCCATAGTTTACATTACAGTTCACTTTTGGTGTTGTAAATTCTATGGGTTTGGACAAATATATAATGACATGTATCCATCATTACAGTATCATACAGAGAATTTTCATTGCCTTAAAAATCCTCTGTGGCTTCCCCTACTTATCCCGCTCCCCCACACCCTAGCTACCACTGATCTCTTTACTGTCTTCATAGCTTGGTTTTTGTGTGTGTGCTATTTTAAGCTGTTAAATTTGCAATAATTTGTTACATTGTGATAGAAAATTAGTAATACAGATTTAAATGCAAAGGTGGACATAGTGAGCAAATATTTGGAGAATCTCAGGGGGAAAAAAACATTGCAACTATAAAGAAGAACAAAATGTAGTCTAGAAATAAAAACATGATATCTGAAATTTAAAAATTCACTGGAAGGCTATATCAGCAAAAAATAAGGGTAGTATATTTGAAAACAGAAAATAGACCCTTTAAAATGTAGCAGAGAGAGAAAAAAAAAATTTAAAGATTCACTATCCTGATGGAATATCAATCAATCTAATGTAAATGTAATTGGACTCAGAAAAAGTTAAGAGATTGGAGGAGAAAAAAATTTGATTATGCAATGGCAAAAAATTTATCATAAATGTTTACAATGAACAAATGTAAATAATTGTTCTCAGAAACTCAGCAAACTGCAAGCAGGACACATACACACACATCCATACACTTACAAATCATAGGTCTCCATACCTTAGTTGTATTGTTGAAAACTAACCAAATAAAAACTAACCAATGAAAACTAATGTAGTAAAAATGTTTAAACCAGCCATTACAAAGAGGAACACTTGAAAACGTATGTTCACACAAAAACCTGCACATGAATGTTTATAATACCTTTGTTCATAATTGCCAAAACTTGGAAGCAACCAAGATGTTCCTTGGTAGCTGAATGGATAAACTGTAGTACACTCAGACAATGGAAGATTATTCAGTGCTAAAAAAAGAAATGAGCTATCACACCATAAAAAGACATGGAAGAAGTTTAAATGCCAATCTGAAAAATCTATATACCGTATAATTTCAACTATATGACATTCTGGAAGAGTCAAAACTATGGAGACTGTAAAAAGATCAGTGGTTGCCAGGGTTTGGGGTAAGGGATGAACAGGCAGAGCACAGAGGATTTTTAGAGCAGCTGAACTACACCATATGGTACTATAATGATGGATACACGCCATTATGCATTTGTCCAGATGCACAGAATGAACAGCAACAGTGAACTGTAATATGAACTTTGTCTCTGGGAATGCAGGTAAGGGTCACTCTTGGGTCTACTGCCATTTTCTATCTCTTATATTGCATTTTGTATTTGAGCAAAGGGAGAAGGAAGAAATTGATGAGCTAAAGTTATAATATCAGGTACCAATATAAGAAGTTTCTTTTCTTTATTTCTAATGTTTGCATATTTCAGTATCACCTCTAAGGACTACTCTTTCCTCACTAGAGATTTCTCAAATGTTCCCAGGTACTTCAGTTCAACAGCTCCTTTGAGAAGTTAATTTTTATTTGAGAAAAAAATATATTTTAATATTTATTTATTTTCTAGAAAGAAATTTGATCTTTTGCCAAGTCTTTATTATTCAGAGTAATAGGGAAATGCCTCAGGAAGAATTACCTTAAAATAATAGTAATGGAATTATGAAATTAAACTATTAAATAGTAAAGTGGAAAGTGAAAGAAACAGGCAACGTAGTTTTTCTGTTTAAATAAGTATTACTGAATAAAATATTCTAAATAAAATCATAAAAATGTCTCACCTTTCCAACTCTCATATTTCCTATTTTTATGACTTAAGATGGTTACTAGGGCCTCCCAAATATCATCCACCACCCTAAAATCAAAATATGATCTCAGAGAGACTGAAGGTCAAAGATTCTGAACAAGGACACAAATTAACCAATAAGTCCGTATTTGAATAATAATTTAGTATTAATTCAAACTAAGTGTGTACTTCCATAAGAAGGAATGTGACTAAACTTTAGTGAATGCCAAGTACATGTCAAGTTCTTTAGAAAACCCCTGTGAATTAAGATCGTTACCTCAGTTTCATAGGTGAGAAAGCTGGCTGGGGTAATGTAACTTTTGCAGTCACATTTTTTAAAAGCCATGTAGCCAAAATTTGAAACAAAAATTGTCCCAAAATCTCTACCCTTTCCTTTATAAACTGCTGCTTCTTACAAGAAAAAAAAACATTGTCATCATTCATTCTCTAAACTATTGGTTCTTAGTTTGGTTTGGGGCATGGGATCCTACTGGTTAAACTTACAAATCCTCATCACAGAAAAAAAAAATGTGTCAAAATAATCCTACAGACTGTTGGATACAATTTCAGTGGGTTCCCAAAGTCTTCTGAACCCCACACTCTAGGGAAAATAACATCAAAATATGTCTTGTAAGTTCTCAAATATACTGATCATATTTTTTACTGTAAACACAGGGATGTACCAAGTCATGAAAAGGCATGAAGGAACCATAAATGCTTATAACTATGTGAAAGAAGACATTCTGAAAAGGCTACATACTGTATTTTTCCACCTACATGGCAAAAGATAAAGCTATGGAGACAGTAGAAAGATCAGTGTTTATCAGAGTGTAGTGGGGAGAAAGAGATGAATAGGTGAAGCACAGATTTTAAGGCAGTTAAACTACTCTGTATGATAGTATAATGGTGGATATATGTCATTATACATTTGTCTAAACCCATAAAATGCACACCACCAAAAGTGAACCCTAATGTATACTATGGACTTTGAGTGATAATGATGTGACAATGTAGGGTCATTAATTGTAACAAATGCACCACTCTGGTGGGGGATGTTGTTAATGAGGGAGTCTGTGCATGTGTGAAGGCAAAGGGTATAGGGGAGCTCTTTATACTTTCCACTCCATTTTGCTGTGAACTTAAAACTTTATTCCAAAAAATAAAGTCTCTTGAAAAATGGCATACAGTTTGATGCTTTAGTGGTTCATGATCTGACAAAAGAACAAACTGCTTACAATTTGATGTGCCTTGGGAAAAAAGTGCTTTTTTTTTTGAAAGCTCAAAAATATTATTCCATTCCTGACTTGTCAAATTATTTTACACATTATTTAAATTACAACATAAACTTTAAAACCATTAATTCTTCATAAAACCCCCAAATGTAACACCAGTTTATCAAACCCATCGATATGTATATAAGGTGTTAGAATTATGGATGGTTATAAAGAGTCATCCAGAAAAAAAGCAATTTTAAAGTTTGTATTCAACTTCTTATCGGTTAATCCATGGTTAAACTTATGAAGGGGCTAATTCCAACAAAATTGGATTCAGATCTGTTTCAACTAAGGAATATTCAGAGCTATGAGTGTCTATTGAGGTTAAATTAGTCAGTATAACTGTATATAAAATATGGAAGTTAGCACCCTTAAGCAAAGAAACTCAGTATCATTAACCTGATGATTATCATATTTTATCTATGTGTTAATTATATATTAACCTGGTGATTAAGAAAGGGCTGAACATGAAGGTGACTTTTAACCAAAATGTTCTATAAAAAAAAATAAAGAAATATAAAGTTCAGAACCAAGATACATTTTTTTTCACCAAAGAAGTTTACAAGGGGGACAATCAGCAGGGAAGTAGCTGATAATAGTGACTCTGTTTATGTACAGCTTTTAATCTTCAGTAGAATTTTAGACAAAGTATTTTATTAGATCCTTAATTACCTTGAACAATATTTAAAGGTGATATGTTTACTTTATCTATGATAAAGTCAGGGGTCTGAGATATTAAATACTCTAGTCTCAAAGCTAGTATGGTTTAGAAGACATTCCATCCTTTACCTAGGTCTGTGTCTGTTCCCCTTCAGCATGCTACAGTATACAGGAGATACAAAATTTAGCATGTTAACCTAAATACACTTCATAAAGCTTAAGTATACATTGGTTTTGGGCTGAACTGTGTCCTCCCAAAATTCATTTTTTGAAGTCCTGAACCCCAGTATCTTAGACTGTAACCATATTTAGAGATCAGGTCTTTAAAGAGGTGATTAAGTTAAAATGAGTAAGTTAAAATGACTAAATTAAAATTGGAGTGGGGCTTTAATCCAGTATGATTGGTGTCCTTATGGAAGAGGGAGAGACACCAAAGATGAGCACATGTGCACCAAGGAAAGGCCATGTGAGGACACAGAGAGAAGGGTGTAGTCTGCAAGCCAAACAGTCCTCAGGACAAACTAACCCTGCCAGTCCCTTCATCTTGGACTTAACAGCCTTCAGAATTGTGAGAAAATAAATTTTTGTTGTTTAAGCCACTCTGTGGTATTTTGTTACTGCAGCCATAGCAGACTAGTACATATTGTAAGATACCTATATCCTCAAGTACAACAGTAATCAGTATAGAAGATGACCCCTGTCAGGGTTACCTAAATTGATTATTTCTCTGATTTCCAATTGTTCTTTTCTTCACTTTGAACTTCTAATTACTGTATTAAAAGAACCAAGGGTTCTGTCTTGTTTTGTTTTTTAATATAAACTCCCTGGTGACTCTGTAAATCATAGCAATGACTGTCTACTAAAACACACAAAACTGTATAACTCTCCTAATTGTTTCCTAAAATCCCTTCCAGTTCTAAAATTTATGATTTTTAGGTTTTTGGGAGAAAATATCTATAATTATAGAAATAATTTTTATTCTGCTAACCTATTTTGAAGGATCATTATAAGGATTGGTAAAAGGACTGAATAGACCTGGAAACAAAATTTTGTTATCATTGAGTGTTCAAAACTTGACCTAAAAGATCACTGCATTGTTCTATTTTCTAGTTAAATAGATTTCATTATACCATGTGTGGAGGTTAGAAAGAATAAACATAGTATGAACTAACACAATAAATATAGCTTTTGTTTTGTGAAGTCTCTTGACAGACTGTGTTAAGCACAAATAATAACTTTTTTCTACATGAAAATAAATTTTGGTGAATAGCTCAAAGCAACAAACTGGTCTTTTAAAATTTGTGAATTAGGCACAAATCAATCAACTGCTCAAACAGTAGATTTTCAGACACAGTTCCAAGTGTTTGCATATGCCATATTAACTATGTTCCTCTTGCTGGTGGTTTTGATATACAATTAATCATTAGCTAACATTTAGGCACTTACTATGTACAGAGCATTAAACTAAAAGACCTATCTCATGTAAGTATATAGATTGACAAACAATTGGTATTTCATTAACTGAAAGGAACAAGTTCATATAAATTCTTGTTCTAGCTAATTGCATTCACTGAGTAATTAATTATGAACTCAAAATTAAGTATCTACCTCCTCATTTCTGAAAACTGGCTCCAGTAACTGAAGTGGTCTATGGACAGATTTTCTACAAGCTATAAAGACAGTTACTACACAGTTATTTATCCATCTCTGTATCTATTTTGAACTTTGGAAGCCTACAAATTGAAAATGTACAGCAGAACTTTTAACCTGATAAGATATAGATAGGCATTAAATAGAGAACCAATATACTAAGTGAAGTTCTTTACTCCTTCCTAATTGAAGACAGGGGTGACACTGCCAGGGTTGTCTAGATAGATCAATTTAACCACCTCTTGCCTGACTGGCTCTCAGAAGATAAAGTCTTACCTTCAGACAGGAGAATGTGAGGGGTTGTTCCAGAGCGGAAGTGTATCACTAACAGAAGCAATGCTGCCTCCACAGGGATGGGGGTGATTAGTTCATCTAAAGGAGGGACTACGTTGTCAAGATTGATAAATTAGGAAGAGTGAGACCTGATAAAATGAGGGAACAGGAGGTACTGACCTAAAAGCAACTGAAGGAAAAAAAATATCTGGTGTGAATTTGCTATTTGTATACAATGCCCTGGAGACATTAGAAGGTGTCTAGATATAGGAAGTTTTAGATTCACACAGTTTTGTAGCTGGAAAATGTCATCAAAATACTATAGCTGTTCTTTCATTTTATATACGAGAACACCAAGGCTTAAAGCAACAGAGGCTGCCATTGGAGCCCAAACCCAGATACCTTGCCTCCTTTTTCTGAGTTGCTGAGACAATGACAGTCTCATGTGTAAGTTTTAAAGTAATATATAAATATTAGGTGTTAGTAATAACTTGTTTGGGGTACTTGTTATTTCTTATAGTCATGCCCTTCATCAATAACATAGAGTCTTTACGTAACTTGAACCTCAACTAGCCACTGCATGATGCCACTTTTTGCCTTTCCTGGTATAGTTTCTCATTCTTCCATGTAATATAAATTGCTTCATACTTTGGTGAAATGAAACTAAAAAACTGGGATTCAGATAAACATTAAATTTATAGTATGAAAATATATCAGGGATAATTAGATAATTTGTGTTCCTATCTAAAGCAAAATAGTAACTTCATTTCTGTGTAGATGACAGAACTAGTATTGCATTGGAACTGGGGTAAAAGGAAAATATCAGAAAACAGTATATATATATATATATATATATATATTGCCTGTCTCTTGGGGAGAATGAGATTTTAAGTAGAAGAACATTTAGTTATGCTTACCTAAGAACTTCTTTGAGAAATTTTCTGTGCAGTTTCTACAACAGCATAACATGCCCTGGAGATTTAATAGGCAGGTAAATTGTCTCAATATTCATGTTATGAACTTAGTAAAGATTTATTAAGGACTTTATGTGTCAGACACTGATAAACAATTAAAAGTGCAAAGGTGAATGCTTATAAGGGAGGGGTACAGATAAAGTAATAATTACAATTTAATATGATGATCCCTAAAATCAAATATATAATAGTAATTCAGTCTCTAGGATTTGTAGAGATTTTTTTTCTAAATGTAGCAGTTGAGCTGGAGATTTTTTTTTTAAATAAATAGGAGTTTATAATGCATTCAGGATAGAGAAAAAGGCTTTAAAGGGGCACAGCTATTTGAGAAAGAATAGCTTTTTTAGGTAACCAAGAAAAGGCTTTTGGTGTAGAGCTTAACTTTCATGGAAGACACTAAAGTCTGAAGATAGAAAGGCATCCAAGAGCAATTGTCATGAACACCAAAAGTTTTCTGTGAGGTAACTTTGAAGGATTTTAAACAGGCTATTGATTGGAGATACCCAGACGTCATATCCTAAAGTAACTTCTCAAGCTATATAATTCCACTTCTCACCTTTGTTTTGTGCTTTTTCAGTGTACACTGTATCTTGGTTTATCTGTTCTTTCCCTGGAGGGGGGGCTGTGGCTCTGGAAATGGTGATAGCTTCTCCTTTTCCTTCTCCTCCTCGTCCTCCTCTTTCTTTTCTCCTCATCCTCCTCCTTCTTTAACAATTTCATAACATACTTTCAAAATAACTGGCACTTTAGGTCCCAAAAATCTTTGAAGCTAATTAAGCCAAAAAACTGTCCTGAATTAATTTCATATCTTGTTATGAATTTCAATCATTGCTCTGCCTACTCTGTGAGTAAAATGTAAAATATGTGACAGGTCATTTGGGGAATAATTTTGACTGAGACATGAAGAATGTAATCTTTATGTTTTCTAAAATTTTATGAGTACCATTATTAATTTGGAGAACAATAGTTATAATAAAAATATCCAAATTTTGTATGTATAATATGAGCTAAACAGTATTAGTTTACTATTGCTGTGTAACAAATTACTACAAACTTAGTGGCTTAAAACATACCTGTGTTTTAACTGACAGTTTTGTAGGTCAAAAGGCCAGGCATATGTGATTGGATTCTCATAATCTTAAAAGGAGGAGATGCAGGTATTGGCCAGGTTGTGTGCCTTTCTGGAGCTTGAAGTCCTCTTTCATGCTCACATCTTTGTTGGTAGAGTGGAGCTCATTGTGGCTATAGAACTGAGGCTGCTTTTCACTTCTTGGCTTCTTCACTTGAGAACAGGGCCCATCCTCAGTTCCTAGAGGCAACTAAATCTCCTTGCCACCTGGTCCCCTCCATAGACCCTCTTACACTTTGAATATCTCTGAATTATTAAAAGGCCCTCATGATCTTACGGCCCCACCTCATCTACTTAGGTCCACCCAGATATTTTCCTTCTTTATTAACTCAACTGATTAGATTGAGTTGAATCCTAGGGACATGAATCCAGGTACATGAATATCATATACCTTGATTATTTCAGAAAAATCTCTTTGCCATGTAATTTAACATAATAAGGAAATGATATCATCATTTCAACAGGTCCCACACACTCAAGGACAGAGAATCATACAAGATGGGTAGGGACCATCTTAGAATTCTGTCGATATAAAAATTGTCTTAAGTGATTTACATGCATTAATTTATTGATGTATCAGTGTAACTTGGTTATTCCCTGGTGGTCTAGTGGTTAGGATTAAATGCTCTCAACATAAATTGGTTGTCCCAGATTTATATATGAGTAGAGCTAGTCTTTGAGAAGATATGAAACTTGGCCTAAGTCATAGTCTGGATGCAATTGATCTAGATAGATTTGAAATCCAAAGTCCTGATTTTTAATATTATGAAATATTGTCCTGTTAACAGTTACTTAGAAATAAAGTAACTTTTTATTTAGGAAAAGGTAAATTATAACTTTTCAATGAAAACTATAGTTATATGTTGAATCTATTTCATTTCTGTTTTTACATTGTTATGGTGATATATTTGGAGAATCCACATCAATATAAAACTGGACTACAATAATTTTAAACATATTGTTAATATCTTCAATGTGTGTGTGCGTGTATGTGTGTGTCTGTGTGTGTGTGTGCGCATGAGCACACTTGCTGAGTGAGATGCGCTGGTTAAGTTACACTGGTGTTATGGAATTACTTTCTTTGTCAGTTTTATAATAGATAATTTTTGTTTCTAGTTTCTTTTGAGTTCCTCTTCTATGGAGTAAAGTAATACAAATGGATTAAAACTAAACTCTCCTTCATAGAGATAATTGACCCACATATGTTGTAGGTAGAATTCTAAGATATTCCCCAATATTTCTTACTTCAGGTATACATGCCTTGTATAATCCCTGGAACTAAGAGTATGGTGGATTGTACTTCCATTATTATGTTATATTATATGACATAGTTGACCTTAAGATGGGAAGCTTATGATGGTTAATTTTTTTGTGTCAGCTTGAGTGGGCCAAGGGATCCCCAGATTAAGTATTATTTCTGGTTGTGCTTGTGAGGGTGTTTCTCCTTGAAATTAGCATTTGAATCAGTGGATTCACTAGATTGCCCTCTTCAGTGTGGGTGAGCAGCATCAAATCCCAAATACAATAAAAAGGCTGAGGAAGGAAGAATTCACCCCTATTTTGCTTTTTCTGCACCATCAGCTCCCCTGGTTCTCAGGACTTTTGACGCCAGCTAGAATTATACCACCAGCTCTGGCTCTCCAGCTTATTGATAGCAGGTCATAGGACTTTTCAGCCTCCATAATCTCATGAGCCAGTTCCTTATTATCTACCTGTCTATCTATCAGCCTATTTATCTATCCTATTGGTTATATTTTTTTGGAGAACCCTGACTAATACAGCATTTTAACTGGTGGACCTGACCTAATCACACAGGCCTTTTAGAAGCAGAAAGATCTGGTCACAGAAGGGAAAGTTAGAGAGATGTGAAGGGTGAGAGGGAGTTCTCTGCTGCTGATGTAGAGGAGGCCACATGGCAAGGACCCAAGAAAGCCTGTAGGAGTGAGGTGTGCCCTGTCAGCAGCTAGCAAAACCACAGGACCTCCTATCACCACAATGAAATGAATTCCACCAGCTATTTGAAGGAGCTTAGAAGTGAATCTTTTTCTGGATTAGCTTCCAGATGAGGAAGTCAGCTGACATCTTGATTTCAGCCTGGTGAGACCCTGAGGAGAGGATCTAGATTAAGTGTGTTAAACACTTGACCACAGAAATTGTGAGATAATAAATTTGTATTACTTTAAACTGCTAAATGTGTGGTAGTTTGCTACTCATCAATGAAACACATGAAAGAAGATTCTTAATATTATGGATTTTTCAAACATTTGGATGAATTTCAAAACTTTCATTGGCTTCTTGAAGAAAAGCATATAGACGTGCTCAGACATGGACAGTGTTTTCTTCATAACCAAACTACATAGTCTTGTCAGGATGCTTCAAGGGGATATATCCTTAAAACCCATCTGTTGGGCTTCCCTGGTGGCGCAGTGGTTGAGAGTCTGCCTGCCAATGTAGGCGACACGGGTTCGAGCCCTGGTCTGGGAAGATCCCACATGCCGCGGAGCAACTGGGCCCGTGAGCCACAACTACTGAGCCTGCGCGTCTGGAGCCTGTGCTCCGCAACAAGAGAGGCCACGATAGTGAGAGGCCCACACACCGCGATGAAGAGTTGCCCCCACTTGCCGCAACTGGAGAAAGCCCTCGCACAGAAACGAAGACCCAACACAGCCAAAAATAAAATAAATAAAGAATTATTCTGCCTAAAAAAACAAACAAACAAACAAAAAAAACCCATGTGTTCAGTAACTGTGAGGCGAGATTTGCAACTGACACATTTGATTGCCCTCATGTAGACTACCAAGGTTTGAAAAGGAGAATTTCTATACTTGGCTAATTACTTGGAATTAGAAATTAGGTTTGGTTTATTGGAGCCCCCAAATCATAATGGAGATTGAATTCTCTTCAAGCTCTTCAACTAAAATAATAATATAATGAAATGATACCAATAGTAAAATAAAGGAAAAGGGAATAGTTAAGAAAGGCAGTAGAAAATGACATCTCTACATCATGAGTAGGAGTCATGTTGATGTTAGGTGGGGAACAACTGGAGCCAAAATGAGACATACAACCTGGAATTAATCTGACACCTGTATTTATGCCTCACATATATGGAGTTAATTATATTTACAAAGATTTAAGACACACTTAATGTTATTTTTTCTATATAATGGATATTAAATATTGCTTAACACATGGCTTTTGCCAAGAAGAATTGCTTTCTAAATCTAGAATTGTTTTTCCAGAGGAAAAGCTATTCCAAAGAGATATTTTTCCTCTCCTAAACAGAAGACACTTTAAATAATAGTATTTTCCCTGATACACACATGGTGAATATTTCCCATCTAGTAGAATGTCCCATCTACTACTAATAAAATAGTTATTATGAAGTATTGGCATTTCCCCTTAAATGCACATGCTGATAAGCACAGGTGTGTAGAAGCCATATGGTCACATTTTCTAATTCATCTGTTTCATCAAGGATACATTTAATTTTTCTACAGACCTTGAATAAAGTTACTTTTTTCATGCTTACATTATTCTCTGCTTCATCAGTGTTTCAAAAACAATGCCAAGACTATTTTCTGTTTCGTAGTAAACAGGTAATGAAACTTAAATCTATAAGCACTTTAGTCCTAACATACGCCATTTGGAATGAGGGAGAAATATGGCATGAATTAGCGTCCTCCGTTTAGATGAAAGGACTCATTCACTGAGGAAGAAATTCATATGCTGAAACATCACAATCTACTGGAAGAACTCTAATAAAAAAACTGATCACTTACATTTTCATAGCATTGTAATGCTCAGGAAGCAGGGGCATGGAGTCAGAAAGTAGGTTTTAAGAAAATCATTTATTAGTAGTGAGAAATACTGATTAAACCATTTCCTACTTTCTGGCAACTATTGACACTTAGAAAGAACACACTAATAGAAATTCAAAGGACCAAAGAAACACAAAGATTGGAGCATAATATTCTCTGGCATATGCAGCCTTCTTAGCTAATATGGTCTTTGTTGTTTTTCTTTTCCTTCCTGGTTTTTAGCATGTTGTGACATCTTGATTACAATTCAATAAATATCCCTTATATGGCCTTAATCTTTTCAAAGTCCACTTTCAATATCTATCTCCTGAGTGAATGGGCAGTCGAAACTAGATGTGCGTTATAACAATTGCTACATTTCTAGCTTCTGATCATATTGGATGGCTAGGAAAAAATTAGGTGTCATTTTCTTGCATTGCCTGACAGTTTTTCTCGTACCTCTCACTCTTTGTTCAGAGGAGATAGAAGTCTCTATTTCATACTAAATGTGTAGGAACTTGAGGGAGAATAATAGAAAATATATAGAAGATGGCTCAAGAGAGAGAAACTGGGAGACATAAATCCACATACATATCAAATAAATTCTGGACCCTTAAAAATTAAAAAAATAGCAAAGAAAGGGGTCAGTGTTAGAGCATAGGGGATAATGTTAATTACACTTTGCATACTATTGCTTTGGATACTACTTGAAATTTGAGTAAAATCTGAAATTTGAAATATGATGGATAGTCATTTTGGGGACTGAATACAAATTGTTGTTGTATTTGTAAGGAGACGGGCAATTCTCAAATTTGGGTTTGTCAACATGAACTGAAATAACTTCGTTTATGGCCCCCCAGAGCTGATCATGATTTGCAAAAAAATAAGACTCACTACTTCCCCTTGTGGTTTCAATCTTGTTAGTGTTTACACCGGTGAAATAGCACAAATAAAATGGTATTTTCATTTTCTAATCTCTACTTTGAAAATCCCCTTAGAATTGACTTTCAGAACTTTAAGGGTGAGCATTTTATGTGGTTAACACACTGTAAGTTCAAGTCAAAATACGGATTGGGTTATAGAGTAGCAGTACTATTTTGTCCCATTTGACATTTATTTCATTAACTGCCATGGTAGACAGTGAAGCGTGAATCATGGCAAATGGCAAACCACCCCAAACTGCACCACGTGAAACATCACAGTAAAAATACCATCTTATTTTGCCTTGAGCTGCAGGGTCTGGCCTTAATACAATTGGTTGTTCACACACTAGATTCCAGCTTTAGCTACCTGTCAGTTATGGTGAAGATGTTGATATTTTGGGTGGGTACAATTTTTGTTAGGGATGTGAGAAGATATAATCTTACATTTTAGCAAGTAGCTCCTGCCCTGAGTTTATTTTCTTTTCAGTCTTATATGGCTTAGCATTTGGTAGATGATGGAGCTGTTGTTCCCTTGCTGCTGATCCAGAAGCTTGAAAAGCATGTTCATCTTCAGGGGGAGTTATGCTCTATCTCCTTAAGGGAGTAGTATCTACAGAAGAAAATTGGGCTTCTTTTACATGGGATATTATTTATTCAATAATTTATATCAAGATGGATATTTATTTTATACTTTGAATTATATCTGAACACTTTATTTTTTGCTCAAATTGTTCTAGATTTGGTCATTGAGAGCTCTTCCAGTTGTCTCCTTTGACATGCCCACATTAATAAAAGTGATTGTTTTTCTTACTGGAGCACTGCCTAACTTTCTGGCACTACAAGTTACTCCAAGTTCCTCTTGTATCTTCCCTGCCCACATCCTGGAATCAGTCATTTCTCCAAGGAGGCCTGGTTTCTGTTATTTGAGAATCGTGTTAGAAACCAAGATTTGGGTGTTGGGTATGATCGTTGCTCCCAGGATGTCATTGCTTCTAGGCTCTCTCAGGAGACAGAACTTGGAAAATATATATGTGTATACTAACTACATTTAATGTTGTGAAGCAGATGTCACTACGTATGTCTCAGACTTCATGAGAATTGTGTCTTCTAGAGTTGGACAGTTCACTGATTGCATTGTCATATCCAGCAGCCCTGATAAAGTTAATACCAGCATGACATATACCAATACAATCAACTTGTATGAAAATAGAAGGAATGTCCCATCTACTACTAATATAGGCTTTTTATAAGCCACGTTTTTCGCCACATATGGGCTAATAAAAATTAGATATTTGAATCTAACGGACAATCATCCAAAGACTCTTTCTCAGTCTCTTTTAGGAAGGCTATACATATAGTCTTCCTAAAACTTCAATTTACTTCCATTGTGATTAATGTGACCCTAATGTTAATGAGTATATGAAACTATCATGATTAGTAAGGTAATTAAAAAGCAAGTATATGGAACATTTTTCATAATGTTCTCTTTGGGGAGTGGTTAAAAATCTATACCATTAAACATGAAATTAAGTAATATTTTAAAATACAATATCCCCTAGAGCAAATCTTAAAAATTATTTCTAGTATATTTTACATTATTCATAATGTCTTTGCACAGTGGCACCTGAATATAACTGATGAGTACAAAAGTGATTTAAATAAATGAAGGATTCTGCTTTGGGTAAAGATAGATTAGCAGGAACCAACTGAAACATTCCTCCTCCCCCCCTCAAATTCAAATAAATATATAAAATAGTAGTTTATAAGACATAGGGTGTAATCCTCAGAGATGATGCAAAAGTCAAAATCAAATTTAATTTAAAAAAAATCATCTCTATGACTTCCCCAGCTGGCTGGCTTGAGAGAGTTTTTATGATGTAGTGCATGGAGAAGGAAATCAATGAAAGCCTGGCAGATTCCCAAATTGAGGAGATGGAGCTGAGAGTCGGGGCAATCAAGGTGACTCAAGTTTTTGGAACAGAATACTATGGAGGAGAGACCTCACACAGAGAGAACTGAAGAGATTTGCAGAGAATCCACCATGAGTATACAGTTGAGGATGAATCCATGCATACACATGGGAAATACTGCCACAGTTTCTGTCACTAAGTTTTTTCCAAGGGAGGAGAATAAGTGTACAATGGAAAAGTAAACTGTTTTCAGAGAAAACTCTGGCTGCATTTAAGACAACAGGAGCCTGAGGGAGAGGGAGAGAGAGTATTGATCAAGTTGGCCTTAGTATTACCTTCAGCTTAACTAAACTTTAGATAGGCTTCTTCCTTACTATACACTCCTGACCTCGTTTTTCTTAGAGTATTTATTTTAGAAAACTTGCAATTGTAAATTATTTCTGTCTCCCTTTGAGATGTAAATCCTTATAAAAACCTCATTCCAGTTGTACAGCCCAGTGATGTCTTTCTCAAGAACCTGAAAGCTCTCCTTTTGAAATGTAATCATTAAGGAAGATAGTACCCCTATTTCTCAGTCTCTGTGGGAGGGTAGAAGTCCAACTTCCATAGATGCAAATTAGCAAATATAGGTGATCTAATCACAGAGAAGAACATTTACAAACTCAAGAATAACATAACAGGCTCAGCATATCTCATTGACCAAACTTCCCCCTAATATCCTCCAGTACTTTTCCACTAGCTCATCCCAGTCCTTAAAAACCCTCTCCCACCTTTTGTTTCAGTGGGATTGAGTTCGGATTGAGTTCTGACTTTTCGCCCCTATTGTAATAGCCTTAAATAAAGTCTTCTTTACCCATTTAATTTTTTGCATTGCAAACTTTGCTTTGACAGTGTGTTTCCTGAGTATTGCAGGATGCACAGAGATTTTTGTTTTCAACCACATAATGGGCTTCTATAATTGCACAGTGGAATGTTTGGGAAGCAGAATGAATTGACAAGAGGAAAGGAAGTATAAAGCTTAGAATATAGTGAAGGATGGATAACTCTAATGCTTACATTTTGTGATGTGAATCAAAATAACAGCAACATGGGTCCTGATAGAACAGTTTTGCCCCAAGCTTTACAATAGAACAATTCCCAGCATGCTGTGGTAAATGTGAAGATAAACTCCTTCCCAGTAGAAATCTGTTGCAGCTTCCTTGGTTATGTTATTTTAGAAAATGACTCCATCTTCTTTTTCTACTGACCACAAGGAAAAAATTATTTCTCCTTGCCCAACGACCAAATTCATCCTATATTTATGAAGATTTAAAGTCATAATTTTGGGTTTATTTGTTTTTATAATCATGCTTCTCATTCCAGTTTTGTCCATTATCTAATTCTGTATGTCTAGTTTCCTTATCTGTAATTTGAGCATAACATGCCATGAGGTAGTTACCAGGATTAAATGAATTATTACATGTAAAATGCATAGAACAATGTCTAATTTAGTAAGTGTTTGTAATTATCTGTTATTATTAGCATTATTAATGACAGTCAAGGAAAATCAACAGATGTGGGAGAGAACTTCTTTACAGTAGGTTTTTTTCTTGGCAATTTGGAAAACAGTAGGGTATGGAATTTTGCACCGGCCCCCACTTCATTCCTTACTTCTAATCTTCACGTAATGTTTCTAAATCATCACTCTTCTATAAAGTTTTACTCACCCATTTAATGCTTAATCAAGAAGTAGCCCATTTCATTTATAATTTGAATAAAAATATTTACTTCTTGTGCATTACACAGAAATTGTTTGTGCCTTTTTTTTCCTTTCTCAGTAAGGTACATTGAAACTAGATGAATAGAGTTTACAATTCTGAAAGCATGAAACGCTCAGAATGGCTGTTTATATTCAAGTAACAAAAAGCTGGTAAATAAATCTTGATGAGTCATGATACTGAAAGATAAACTATATTTACAAAAATGAGGCTTCATTTTTTTGTTTTTTTCTTAATTTACAGTAAGTTGAATGTTTGTTGAAAGTGTATGTAGTCTTTATACCTCATCTCTGATTTATATAGCATTTTACATTAAATCAGAAACAGACAGGATTTTTTTTTCAATATGTTGTTATTCTATGTAATAGAAAACCTAGCAAAAGTAATCCAACCAAAAATATAGCTTTAATTTTGATTCACTGTAAACTCATATTATTTCTAGAAATCTCTATGATCAAGAAGAAAGGATGTTATTTGAATTATTAAAGTTAAGTTTCTCTGTGTCTATGATTCATTTTTGTATGTCAAAAAATAATCAATTGTTTAAACAGAACAACCTGGTATCTCCCATTGTGTCAGTGAATATATTTATTTTTGAGATCATAAGAAAACTGTTTTTATAAATCCAGCATCATTGTATGAGCTATATAAACTTACTAGTCTCTGGGGTAAGGTTGCAAAAACAAAAAAGGAGTAAAATGATATTTCTAAAAACCTTATCGGTTTTTGCCTTGCTGCATCATTTAAAGTGGCTTGCATTTACATGCTCAGGACATCCCAAGATAACTGCAATTCTCTCAGCTACAATTAAGTTCTCACTTTGGGCTCTGACATCTTTCTTTTATGCCTTTTATATTTAACTTTTCAAAAAAAATTTTAAAGGAAGAATCAGTACAGACTATCAATTACCTTATTCCTGATCAACTAAAGGAATCAGCAGGTAGTGATCTTTTCAATCCAACAAAAAAGATATATGATTTGTGTGTGTGTGTGTGTGTTGACATGCCATTATACCTCTATTTAGGTCATGTAACATGGATCATTTCATTTGAAATATTCTGTGAAAGTATTTTAAGTAGCAATTATAATAAAATAAAGCTTTAGAAATGTGTCTAAATACACATATTTCCCCTTACAATTGAAGTTCCACATTATTCAAGCTGCAAATTAATATGTTTATTCTCAAATTGAAGGCCATAAAATGTTCCTAAGCATGGGGATAAAGTAACATTTTCTGCTTTTAAATGTTTTTGTTTTCTTTGTTTTTTTAATGTTGTTGTTTGTTTACTAAATTTTTTTTGTATAATATTCTTCTTACACAATTCTCAACAGCCTTAGTTGGGAAACTTTATTTTTTGTTTTCAGTTGTTTATTAATCCTTGCCATTGGCAGTTTTCTTAGTCTTAATCTTGCTTGTCCAAAGCACAGTCTCATTTCTGAGCCTATCATCATGAGTGTTTATTTTAACTAGATCATTCAGCACTCACTGTACTGATGTCAAAAACAGTAGGCCATTTATATGGACCTTCAGTCAGACACCATGAAATATTGATTTTTACATTGGTGTCATCATTCTGGAAATTTTTGACGTTCAGCCTAGAATCCCAATAGTGTTACCAATTAGTCACATTAAAGTTTTATGTCATTTGAAGAAAAGCAGATTTATAATTTTTGAAAACATAGTCAACACTTACCTACTTAATCTCTTAATTTTCTTAACGAGGAAAAAAAATAGAGACAAGGGGATAAACAAAGTAGGCTTTTTTTTTTTTTTTTTAAAGGCTGTAAACCATCTTCTCCGACTCTTAAGGACAAATTGACAGGACCCTTTGCTTCTTTTTTTTTTTTTAGAAATTTATTTGTGTATTTATTTTTGGCTGCGTTGGGTCTTCGTTGCTGCACGCAGGCTTTCTCTAGTTGCAGTGAGCGGGGGCTACTCTTCATTGGGGTGCCCCGGCTTCTCACTGAGATGGCCTCTCTTGTTGCGGAGCACGGGCTCTAGAGCGCAGGCTCAGTAGTTGTGGCGCACGGGCTTAGTTGCTCTGCCGCATGTGGGATCTTCCCGGACCAGGGCTCTAACCCATGTCCCCTGCATTGGCAGGTGGATTCTTAACCACTGCGCCACCAGGGAAGCCCAAAGTAGTTTTTTGAAATGTGAATATATTTCATACTCCAGGAATCAGACTAAAAGAAATATATTTATATAATTCTTGGAATCTGTGCAAATATTCATATCTCAGTGTGTCATTTCCACTATATTATCAATACTATGTTCCACTGAATATGCTTTGTCCTCTCACTTGGATCATCGCAGAATTCTTGATTGCATGAGCTTTGTTTCAGGTGACTCTCTTGTCTTTGTGATCCTCAGAAATTCAAATGCTTCAGATTAACTACCTTGGGGTTGAACTGAATCCTGTTTTATTGGCTGTCTTCAGGCCAAGGCAACACCCCTACCAAAAGCCTCCACTTAATCCTCAGGTCATTATATTCTCCATTGGTCTCCCAGGAGGAGGATGCCAAGACACCTTGGTCACCATCTGTTTGGGGAAGAGCTCAGCTTGCTATTCTTCTGGGAGGATTTGGCATTCTGAGGAAATTTTCATCTAAACCTGCCTCCTCCCTGTCCTCTTTGTGGCATCCACTTCTGCTTAGAAGCAGGGGATGCACAGCTTAATTTTACTCAGTTGCACCTAATTAATTTCCTCATCTGTTAAGTTGCTTTTGTCATCTCAGCTTGGTTTTGATTGCACTCTGCTAAGGATAAGGATTCAAAGCCTGAATGTAAGCATGGGTACTCCTGTGATCTTTACCACAGCAGCTCCTTTCCCATGCTCTTGGTGCCAAAACTTCTAAACTTACTGTGATATTTCTCCTTCTAATATAATGGCATTTCTTTCTGCTGACTCCTTTTCACTTAATACCCTTACTTCAACATATGCTTTTCTGCCTTAAGCATTTTCCCACATATTGCTAAAGGGAATGTTGCAGGTACTGCTCTAGCATTGTTCCTGCTGTGTATCCCAGGTTAGAAATCACAGAAACTATGGATACCAGCAAGATACCAAAAATTATCCAAATACATACACATATACGCATGTCTATGTATATAAATAAATGTTTTTCTGCTAGATTTATAATGCTAAGAGGTAAACTCTCAACCTCTTTCATTTATGTCACAGGCAGGAACATAATCTAGAAGAAAAGAACTATTTGGTTATTTAACATTCTAAGTATTCACTTAATTTCTAATACCTGGGAATTAAGGATGGTCCTGGAAATGAAGAAATATTTAGCTCTTTATATTTTCATACATCCATACAAATATCCAACAATTCCATTAGGTCAGGCATATTTAACACATCTGTTTCAAGACAAAATGTCTAAAGGAAACCAGTAGAAATACTATATTGTTACTTAAGAAACTCTTAAGTAGCTTAATACTAATTTTAACCAAAAATGATTTATGCTACTATTACAAAAATTAGTACCTGAGACCAACTCTCTTATACATAAGATAAAGTATTTATCACACAGAATTCTTGCAGTAATACACTAGCTTGGCATCGTTCTCTTCTTTAGCTTTCTCAGGGAAGATTAATAGAAACTCTAATTTTTCTTAACTCTGCTGTCATCTTTTCCATGTCTTCGTCTTTGACTTTTATCTATTTTTCTGTTATAGAATCCCTATATTGCTGACAACTTTAGAGAGATGTCCCTATTTTTTATGAAGGCAGTTTCTTGTAAAAGTGATAGTCTATTTCCCAGCTGCCCTTTTGCATCCTCCTCAGTCAAGAATAGTTGTCCTGGGAAGTGGGATTCCAACAAGCTACTAGAGATTCTGACATTTAGGTTTGTATATTACCTTCCTAGTGAAAATGAACTCTACCTTCCTGGCATACCTGTTTTCAAGTTCCAACTTCCTCAGTATTCACATTGGCTGAATCCTGCAGAGGGATCTCCTTACCTGAATTTTTAAAAAATTTGTTTTATCAAGTCTAGTTGATTTACACTGTTGTGTTAATTTCTGCTGTACAGCAAAGTGATTCAGTTATATATATATATATATATATATATACACACACACACACACACACACACACATTCTTTTTCATATTCTTTTCTATTATGGTTTATCTCAAGGTATTGAATAAAGTTCCCTGTGCTATACAATAGGACCTTGTTGTTTATTCACTCTATATACAATAGTTTGCATCTGATAATTCCAAACTCCCAGTCCATCCCTCCCCCACCCTCCCTCCCCCTTGGCAACCAAAAATCTGTTCTCTATGTCTGTGAGTCTGTTTCGTAGATAAATTGATCTGGGTCATATTTTTGATTCCTCATATAGGTGCTATCATATGGTATCTGTCTTTCTCTGTCTGACTTACTTCACTTAGTATGATAATCTCTAGGTCCACCCATGTTGCTGCAAATGGCATTATTTCATTCTTTTTTTTTATGACTGAGTAATATTCCATTGTATATATATATATATATATATATATATATATATATATATATATATATATATATACACCACATCTTCCTTATCCATTCATCTGTCAATGGACATTTAGGTTATTTCCATGTCTTGACTCTGGATGTTTGATTTCTACATTTTCTTCTCAGCCATTGCTAGAGCCAAACATTTGACAAGAATGCTTCTCCCCTGAACAATAAATGTTTCTAAGATTAATTTTTTCTCCTCTAGAATAACTCTATTTCATCATTTGGATTAATGACCCTCAGGGACCATTTGGGTCATTAAAAGCACACCTCCTCCATTTTTTTTTTAATGTGGCACTATTAAAGAATCAAACATGTATTGTCCTAAAATGTTAGAAACTGATGAGCTTTTCCAGAAATTCCTTCCCAGCTGTCATGCTTAACACTATTTTTCAGTGTAGCTGAATCTCCTTTTTGTCAGAGTCCCCACAGAAACTTGCTCACACTTCGTGCTGCTTTCTGGGCCAAATTCTTGACTCCCTATCTATAATCCCATTCTGCAGAGAGCATACCCCTCCGACATGAGTGTAATGAGAGAAAGAAAGGTAAATACCAGCTGCCTATGTTGTTCTGAACCACAATACGGAGTACCAGGTGAAGAGGATGCATTTTTTTTCCTCTTTTGGGTCCTTGAATTCTAGGCTTTCTTTCCATGCATTGAAGTCTATTACATTAGCCAAAGCAACATGTGCATTCACAATTATATGTTTATTACTTAGCACTGACCTAGAACAAAAAGATGAGCTGTGTTCCTGGCAGGGTGGTAGAGAGGTGGGGGGGAGGGTGGGTTTGGGGAGGTAGGAGGTCTCTCTCTTTCTTTAATATATATTAGTTATGTTTTTCCTACATGACCTTTAACAGAAAATCATCCCACATCTCCATGAATACTCTCCAGGGAACAACTAACCAGCCTAGTATGGGTCTTATTTGCTGTTTACTTCATTTAGCTGTGTTTTTATCACCATGATATTACTAGCATAAAGTGGTGGTTCTGTTGCCAAGGTAACTGAGATGTTTAACTCCACTTGTTATAATCTCTACTGAGTTCTTGGCTGTCCTCACTTTTTTTTTTTTTTTTTTTTTGAGCAAAGAATGAGATCCATTTCTTATTTCTCCATACTTTCTTTGCTGATTATCTCTTCACCAAGGTGTTGTTCTCACTCCCATTCAAGTCTAAATGAACTATAGTTTCTCATGCACATACTAATTTATTTACTTTAATTATAATTGCTTACCTTAATGCCTTTTGTCTCCTCCAATAGCATAGATATTTCCTCCAATCATTATTTCTCACTCGTAAAAAGCCACCCATTATTTATATTTAAGAAATTAACAAAAGAAGGTGAGAAAAAATGTGGAATGAAAAAGGGTGGTCAGAGTTTTGGAAGGCAAATCAAAAAGGCAATGGATCTCAAAAGGCAAAGGACAGGATCAAGAAAGGAGGGATGATCAAGCTTAGCAAATAATAGAGACCAGTGATATGCTTGTAGAGAGGAGGGAATTTTAGTAGAACAATTTGAATGTTTAAATCCAATATGCTATATTTTCCAAAAGTTTACTTCATATTGAATATTTCCCCACACATACTCAGTAAATGGTTATTTTATAACTGACAGTGACTGTAGCAGTATATGCTTCACTTCAAAACCAAACCAAACCAAACATATGTTTTGGGTGCAGTGTTAAACCTTTACTTCTCCTGATGACATTTGATTACTAAAATATCAACTAATTAAAAATAAAGAAAACAAGAAATAGAAAAGGAAGTAGAAATGGTCAGAAAGCATTGCCACTAGGGAATGTAGATGGGACTGAAAACATCTGAGGTGATAATCAAATTTTGCAGATCCATTTAGTTTTGACCATTATTTTCAGTGAGAACAGTATTTATTTTTAAGCAGTCAAATAACAAAAAATTTCAAATGGCCTGTGAGTTTTCTGACTGAGATAGATACATTCCAAAATGCCACTTTCTCCCATACCTTTTTCCCAATGATCCACTCCTGGTTTTCTCATCCTTCCGTAGCCCCCTTTCACTTTAAATCTGGGCTGGCCTATGGAACCAAGAGTGTGCAGTGCAGATGACCATGCGGCATCTCTGAAGCTGCATCATGGAACTCTGTGGCTTCTGCCTGGAATATTTGGAATCTTCGGTGTTAGAACATAACGTCTTGGAATCCAGTCACCATGTCTTAGGTAGCTCAGGCCACATGTAGCAATTGTGTGGGCATCTGTAATTGACAAATCCACTGAGCAGCCAGATAGACAGCATCAACTACCAGCCAACTGAGTGAGCCTCCTTGGGCTTCCAGCACTGTCAAGGCCTCAGATAACAGCAGTGTCATCTTACAACTGATTGCAATTGCTTGAAAAACCCCAAACAAAACTGACTCAAATAAGTTTAGCAATTCACCAGTCATGAAAGGTAAAAATGGATTGCAGTTTTAAGCCACTAAGTTTTGAGTGTTTTGTTATGCAGCAATAGATCAGCAAAATAGATCTTAAGAAGATGCTTCACTGCAAACTGTCACTTCTCTCTAGCCTCCAAATTCCACACCCTGTTCCAAAAAAAAGTATTTAAGAAAACCTCAGAAAGCTGAAAGACACAATTGCACTTGCATGAAAGAGACATTACAGGATTAAACCACCAATTACTTTAATTCTGATATAAATTGTCATTTCGCTGAAGTTAACTTTAGTCAAAGTTGTGTTGGCTTACATGAAGACACATCTAGATGTATAAGAAATCAACTCAACTATGTTGAAATTACAAATGGTTACTTTTAAATGTTATAGTATTTCTAAAGTTCCCATTGCTTGTCCTAAAATAATAAAGGTTGTATCTTTTTGTCTTGATGTTGGCTGTCAAATAGATAATATCTGAGTAAATTTCCTTTCGGAGTTTTATGGGAGCAGAGTTTTGAGTAGTTTTGTTTCTTAGTATATGTTTTAAAAATTTATTATGTTGGTTTTATTTTGTTCTTTTACTTTGCATCATCATAAAAGTGACATATCTTCATGGAAGAAAGTACAGATATCCAAAATTAGGTAACAAAAACTCTACAGAATTTGACTTTTTATGAGAAAACACAAATTTTGAGTGCATATGCATTATTATGTATTTTTGTAGAACATTTGATTCTGCTGATATTTTGTTATATCTGTGCTTTTTATACATATTGATAACTATGAACATATTTTTCTGACATTAACTATACTATTATATCATAATTTTAGTGGCTTCATGATTTTTTATTTTATAGATATATGAGGATATATTTAGCAATTCCTATCTAGGTATTTTCATAATCATGAAAAAGGTTGAAAGTGATCAACTTTTGTATTTTAAAACTAATTCCATACGTAAAATTAAATAATTAGCTAGAATACTTATACTTTAGTAATAATTATTATATGGCTAGCCAGCCCCCATCCTCATTAAAAGAAAATACCAGAATATATACCTGTTCATTTGGATATAAATGCATTTATTCTCTTTTGTCTATTCTAAGAACATTCACTCTATTAATGAGTGTAGGACTTACAAAGGCATATTCTGTCGCACTTATTCAGTCAAAACAAGAAAGAAATGTATTTATTCAATTGAAATAAATGGCAGAGAAGAGGAAGATAAGTGAATTGGTGTATTACAAAGTCTTTTAGAATAAGAAATTAACATTGAATTGCATATGTATTTTACTTTTAGTATGCTAGAGAAATACTGAATTGAAATTTATATCTCAAAAGGTCTGTAGGAATAGGAATTGAATCATTTACTAAATTATTAAATTGTGCTCTAAGAGTCATTAGCTTAAAAGTTTATTATTGGATTAATCTATGCTGTCACAGGATTCTTTCCATATTTAATATTCTTTTCGGACTCTTCTACATTTTCTGAAGGTTATAAAGGGCTTAAGAATGACATCATGAGAGGAGGGTTTTTCTTTTCTTCAGGTTAGTTTATACACAGGACTGAACTACAGGCAAAGCAGGAAGGATATTTCAGAATTTCACATGTCCACATTACAGTGATTTTTTTCCCTATAGTTCCTCTGTGAAATGAAGCCTTGGAACATAAGCTCTGTGTGCCTGCTTTTAGATAGGAGGGTGTTCATTTTATTCTTTAACTTGTTTAATTTATTTATTTAACTATATTCCCTGGTTCTTTGGTTTGTAGAGAAGAGTTTAGCTTTACTGGATAGAAAACAGGCCAGATTTCTAGTCACTCTGTTGATATCTTTGCATACAAAGAATGTTGACTACTGGTTATCAGAATTTTCTTCTTGAATCAGGAAAAGCTGTATAGCTCTTCTTGAATATCCCATGGATACTCACTTTCAAAATACCTAAAGCTGAACTCATTACTTTTTTTTTGAATGTGCCCTTCTCCTTTATTTCTCATCCTGGTGAATGATACTAGTCAATTAAAGACCTGGGATCTTCCTAGATACATATACGTTATTTCACTGGCTTTTACACTGGTTTTCCCATTTCCTGTCTGGTCACATCCTAATCCATTCTACTATTATTGCAAAATAGCTCTAAAATTCAAATCCATTCATAATATTCCCTTGTTTAAAAGTACTTAATGGTGCCCCAATATTCAGAAGTTACAGTTCAAAGTCTTTATTTTAACATATAAGAAGGGCCTTCATCATATGATTTTTGCTTAAAATTTCTCTCTACTATTCATATACACTTGCGCTAGTTTAAATTATGTTTAGCTGCTATTAACACAAACTCAAAAATAGATTTTTAAAGCAAATATCATTTTACTTCTCATAAGAAAAAATAAGCCCAGCTACCTGTATCCCAGGCAGCAGGATAGAGAAAGGGTCAAAATAGGTTGTGCCCCCTTCCTTAAGGATTCTTCCAGAGGACGTAAAACTGATCTTGCATATCTTTGGCCAAAACTTAATTATGTAGCCCTACTTATGTTTAAAGAAGGACTAGATATTCATGTGATTAAGAGTCAGAGAGCATTGATAGAGGAATAAAGGTAAGTAATATTTGATAGGCAGCTAGAAATTTTTCTTCAGCCTGTCTAACCAAGATGTATGGAATGATTTGCTTTCTGAACATGTGATGTTTCTTGGAGACTCATGGTGCTCTGTCTAGAAGGCCTTATTCCTTCTTCATTCAGCTAAATTCTGTTCATTCCTCAGAGTCATTTGGGGTCTCCAGGAAATATTCTGTGACACTCTCAGTCTTATTTACTAGGTTAGTACTCTATTTATACCTATATTATTATCACTTCTCACTCTAAATACTTTATAGAACTATTTAATTTTTAGTATACAAATATGAATTTTTTGTTATCATTGCTTGTTTTACCAAATTTTATATTTTTATACATTTAAGCCCAAAGTCAAGTCCTTACTGGAATTATATAAATATAAGGATATATGAGATACCAGAAAAGTTGATGAGAAGGGAATTTTTCACCCTTATTTGAATCTGAGAGAAGACAATAAACAGATTCTGGGAAGTGTTGTTTTACATATATGATCTTTTTAGTCTTGCCAGTTTTTATAAGATGACCTCTAAGAAAAAAGATGCCTTTTAACCATGTTTCATTTTTTTTCTATATAAAATAATATCTAAACTCTTTTGTGTTTCATTTTGTTTTTTTGGCCTAAAAATTGTGATGTAAAAAGATTAAAATCCTCTACTGCCTTTTTCTAAGTTAAAATGTATGGAAAACTTAAAAACCTCAAAGAATATGTGTTTATAGACATTGAACATTTTACATAGATGCTTTATTTAGATTCTCAAGCCCAACTAAAAAGAAATACTTGATTATGTGTGACTTCATAGTATATCTTCCTGGAGAGAAAGCTATTAGGCTGCTACGAATGGTCATCCACAAAATGGGGGATGTGTGCTGACCCTAAGAAAAAGACCCATTGGGTTAGACACACAGCAATAGATGTATAGTAAAAAGCAGAGTGCTTCTAAAAGATAAATGGGAGTTGAATAGAAGTAATTTTAGTAGTATGGAATAGGAATGTGACCCTGTCCTGAATCTGTTACATTTAGATGGCAACAAAACAAAGTTTGTACTAAATACTCAAGTAAGAAAGAAAGACAACACGAGCAAAGGAAATATTAAAGTTTTCTTACAAAATAAAAATGCCATTACCATAAAAAATACATTTCTACATGGCACTCAGTCTTAAGAAGATCGTTAATAACTGTATTTGAGAATTACTTGTTTCATGTGTAATACTGGAGTAATGTTCAAATATTTAAACACATGAAGAATGAATCACACTTAAATCCTTGGTAAAATCTCCTGTACCTACATATCCTCCAGCAAGTGCATTTTTATCGTGGGAGGTGTGAGTTTCCTTAAATGTAAAGTTTTCCCTTTTAGTGGTTACCACCTTTCTTTTTCATTCTTACTGATGATCTTAATAGTCTCTGAGGTGTGTGTAAGAACTTTTTTCCTGTACATTTTAATTTCTTTTCATTTTGACTAGTTAAAACTAAAATTAGGAATTACTGATGTTAAATGATATCATAAAAAAGTGAAAAATAGACTTTAGACATCTCTATTGATGGCCAGGACAAAAGAAATAAGATGAAAATACCTGATTCAATGTAAGAAAAATAATTATAAATATGAAGGGTAAATATTATATACATCAAAACTTTTCTAAACTTCAGCAATTAAGATTTGGTAAAAAGTAAACCATAATAGGCCAATTTTAAGGTTAACTTAAAACTGAATTTTAGTGGGTGGAAAAATAATGTGTAAACAAATACCAAAATAAAGTATTTCGAGGAGAATGGTCCCATAACTTTAGATATTAAGTCACTTTTATAGTATTTTATGTTTCCTTTTATATAAGCCATACTTGGAGAACATGATAATAATAATCATTCTAATTAATTTTTGAAGATTCCCTAAGATCATGGGGTGTATTGTGAGCTGAGAATTTTGCAGACTCAGGGCTGTGAATTAGACTGTCTGTGCTCACCTAGGGTCTACCACTTAATATGTGTGTGACTTTAAGCAAATTTTTCAACTCTCAATATTTTAACTAGAACAACTCTAACTAGTTAAAGTTACTATATGTAACTGAATATATATATTTTCTACGTTTTTCCATAATTTAGATGCCCCTTAGTTTAATTTCTAGAATAGTAGTTTGTCTCAGCTATATGTTCTCTCTTTCTCCTTCCCCCCAAAATCATTGATTATAATGCAGTTTTGAGCAAACCCAATATTTGCAAATTTTATCAGAATTTATTCCAACTTTATTTAATGATTTCAGTGGTAAATTGCATAAATGATTGATATCAGTGCTTCCAATCTGACAACTATTTCTACCAACATATTAAACAGTCTATAGTTACTGTATAGGAAGGTATCATAATAGAGCTCTAAGATTTCAAAAATAATAGGACAAACTAAGATGACTTCTGAAATTCAAATGAATACAAATCAATGCATCTTAGATAAGACATTTACCGAAGAGCCCAGTTTTCCTTCCACACTCCCACACCTCTGTGAATAGCTCCTTTATTGAAACATCATCAAGTTATCTTAATTTGGTTATATCATTTATTATATGATGTGATCCTCACTGATTCAATAATTAGCACCAGAAGTGGCCCCATGCAATAAATTATGAAAATGGAAGTATGACTTGTTTTTCTCATATATTTAAGCAGTCTTAGGATAATCTCATTGTTGGGGAAATGTGACACATGTAGTCCCTGGCATGCAGTTTCATCATAATTATTCAAATCATTTCTGGTGTTATATAGAGTGAAATGCAGGAGGAGGGCAAGGTGGTAAGAATTCAAATGACTGTGACAATTAGGTGCCATAGTAACAAGGATAAATACAAAATTGGATAGGCACTTGGCTTCTTCTGACATTCCCAGAGAGCAAATATAGGAGAAAAGAAAACTGAAAAGTTATGAAGGTACAAATTGCAATCTGTGTCAAGAGCCAGAAGGCCTCCATGGCTTTGTAGGAGTTTCTATTCACCTGTAGTCACCAGGCAGTTACAGCCAGGGACCAAGCCAGTATCTAAGTGTAAGGGTAGGAAAGTTTCAGTTTTGATTAAAGGCTAAATTCTACTGAATCTCTTATGCTAAGGTAGGGATTGGCTATCTATGATTCTCAGGCTACCACCTCTTTTTGTAAATAAAGTGTTATTAGAACAGTCATAACATTGGTTTACATGATATCAATGGCAGAGTTTGACAGAGTTGAGTTTTTCCTACAGAGACTCTATGATCCACAGTACATAAACTATTTATTATCTTGCCCTTTGAAGAAAATGTGAACTCCTGTACCACAGAAATGACCCTGAGACATGGGATGGAGTCTTTGAGCAAATGCTGAGTCTGAGAAAGACTAACTTCCAAAATCTATGGACTACCATTACCTGTGAAGGCAATACCACTCCCACTTTTCAGGAAACCATCCCTTTTCTGTATAAGAAACTTAGGTTAGGGAAACAGTTGCCTTATGAGCACCTCTACCACCTGTCATGTAACAACAAGACTTAGGTAATCCTGAAAGAGGAGTACAGGGAGATAACAACAACAAGCTTTGACAACAAGCTTTTACACTAAAACCAAACCCAAACAAACAAACAAACAAAAAAACCTAAAAGAACATTTCAATTTGTATTAGTAAGACCCTGAAGAGCATGAGAGGAAATGGGAGTTAGATAAAAGTAATAAAATATAGCATTCAGTTTGGACAAATTCACTGGCATGGGTATACTTATCCATGTTTGGGGATTTCATGTGTTGGTTTGATCTACTGAGAGTGCTGTTAATAGTCTAGTAGGTTAACTAATTAAAGACAGGACTCAGTGGTGACCTATAATCAATAAAGTCAGACTCTTGGAGTTTCTCTTATACTCTAGAGAAGGGAGTTTCAAGCCTCAAGAAATGAAAATGTTAGAATTAATCTATTTTGAGCAACCTAATCAGCCTCTTGATAACCATGACTCCTAAGAGGGCCCAGAGCATACACCCTTCTCCAAGGTATTCAAAAAGTATTGACCTGGAACAATCGCCTTTTTTGAAGAATTCCATGGTGTCTATTATCTAGAATGGTGTAGGAATTAAAGAAATTAATGCCACCATAAAGGAAGATGATGATTCCTAGGACAGTTTCATTTTAATTGCTGACAACCTGTGAAACTGAGGCACAGGAAAGTAAAGTAACTTGCCCACATTTACCCAGCTGGTTTATAAACAGAGGTAGGAGCCTAATTTTGGCAGTTTGAATCCAGACTTCTTGTTTGTAGCAAATACACAATATTGCCCTTCAGACAGTGAGGAAGTTAGCCAATGGAAGTGGAAAGGGAGTGTTTGTGTCAGAAGAAACAGCATTATTTCCTGTAAAAGTGTCAGATTTTCTGGTGGGAGAGAGAGGATGTGTTGTCATGGTAAGAGAGAATGAAATATAAAAGAGATAATTAGGAATTTCAGAGTTAACATACTATTTGACCAAAAAAAAAAAAAAAGAAGATAAACTTGTAAATCAATTTTTTTGAAAGAGAGAGAACAATTTTCTGGTTTCACTGGCATATCAAGAATTCAGTTTGATTACTTGGGCATTTGCAGCAGAAAATTGTTGAAAGTGTTGTTTCTTTGAGTCATATACATTTCCATGAAATGCCAGTTACATCATGCATATGGAAAATTGGGGGTGCTGATGACTATTAGGAAATAAGAAATGAGATATTTTAGTATAAGAAATAATTGGGTATCTCAACTATAAAAATAAGCTACCAAGTTTAGGGGACTGAACTATAGCTGTGGAATTGCATGTAGAGTGCAAAGTTTGTTTATCTGTTTATAACTTAGGTAATGAGTTTTGCTACCCAAGGGTGGGAAGAAATTCTGTAAAGGAATTAAAAATTCTGAGACCTTCCTTTATGATTTTCAGGAATAATGATCCAAGAGCAATCCAAGAGAGGCCTGTGGCCTCAATTTTCCTTGGAGTGAGGTTAGATGAACTGACGAAAAAAGCAGAAGTGACATGACTTTGTCTCAATCATAGAGAGCAGAATTACAGTAAGGATTTTGGATTACCATGACTGGGCATTGCTACAGGGCCTGAGCACACATTAATCTTTGAATGAAAACGGGAATTAACACTATATTTAGTCTGTAATACACTACGTAATACCTACAAAAGGAAATTGCATGTTAATATTTGAAAGTAACTGGAAAAGCTATGGATCAGCCCAAGCATTAGTCAAAGCAAAGAAGGATGTTTTAACTGTTCTGGTTCAAAAGGACAATGGTGATTAAAAAAAAAAAAAAGAAAGTTGCTCTTGATTTGCACCTTTTGGAGTCCAGTGCCTCAATAAACTGAAAAGGACTTTACCAGATGGAAAGCTTCAGCTGCATGGTTACCTGCAGTCCTTATAGGAAATTCCTGAGTTATCACATTTTATGCTTAGAACGAGTAGTTTTCTGAAGAAAGTAAGGCTAATCATGGTTAATTTACTCTCTCGATGGGTGACAGAGCTTATCAAACATACAGCAACAATTTCATGCCAGATTTCCCTGACTCAGCAAGTCATTACTCTATATTCTACTACTGTCCGATTGACATATAATCATCTGTATCAATCCTTGAACTCAACTGACCGCTTGGTTATTTTAAATGTCAATGGAAGCATTTGAAATAAGAGCCTAATGAATGGCACATTGATACTTAGGTATGAGTTTAGTCATCCCAAATAAGTGGAAAAAGGCAATATAGCATAAAACCTTGCTCTTAGATTTGTTTAACCTTATTTTTTTTTATTTTTAAAAATTTTTTAACATCTTTATTGGAGTATAATTGCTTTACAATGGTGTGTTAGTTTCTGCTTTATAACAAAGCGAATCAGTTATACATATACATATATCCCCATATCTCTTGCCTCTTGCATCTCCCTCCCTCCCACTCTCCCTATCCCACCCCTCTAGGTGGTCACAAAGCACCGAGCTGATCTCCCTGTGGTATGCGGCTGCTTCCGACTAGCTATCCATTTTACATTTGGTAGTGTATATATGTCCATGCCGCTCTCTCACTTTGTCCCAGCTTACACTTCCCCTCCCCATGTCCTCAAGGCCATTCTCTAGTAGGTCTGCATCTTTATTCCCATCCTGCCCCTAGGTTCTTCATAACCAATTTTTTTTTCTTTTTAGATTCCATATATATGTGTTAGCATACGGTATTTGTTTTTCTCTTTCTAATTTACTTCACTCTGTATGACAGACTCTAGGTCCAGCCACCTCACTACAAATAACTCAATTTCTTTTTATGGCTGAGTAATATTCCATTGTATATATGTGTCACATCTTCTTTATCCATTCATCTGTCGATGGACACTTAGGTTGCTTCCAGGTCCTGGCTACTGTAAATGGAGCTGCAGTGAACATTGTGATACATAATTCATTTTGAATTATGGTTTTCTAAGGGTATATGCCCAGTAGTGGGATTGCTGGGTCATATGGTAGTTGGATTTTTAGTTTTTTAAGGAACCTCCATACTGTTCTCCATAGTGGCTGTATCAATTTACATTCCCACCAACAGTGCAAGAGGGTTCCCATTTCCCCACACCCTCTCCAGCATTTATTGTTTGCAGATTTTTTGATGATGGCCATTCTGACTGGTGTGAGGTAATACCTCATTGTAGATTTGATTTGCATTTCTCTAATGATTACTGATGTTGGGCATCCTTTCATGTGTTTGTTGGCAATCTGTATATCTTTGGAGAAATCTCTATTTAGGTCTTCCGCCCATTTTTGGATTGGGTTGTTTGTTTTTTTGATATTGAGCTGCATGAGCTGCTTGTAAATTTTGGAGATTAATCCTTTGTCAGTTGCTTCATTTGCAAATATTTTCTCCCATTCTGAGGGTTGTCTTTTTGTCTTGTTTATAGTCTCCTTAGCTGTACAAAAGCTTTTAAGTTTCATTAGGTCCCATTTGTTTATTTTTGTTTTTATTTCCATTACTCTAGGAAGTGGGTCAAAAAAGATCTTGCTGTGGTTTATGTCAAAGAATGTTTTTTCTATGTTTTCCTCTAAGAGTTTTATAGTATTTGGTCTTACATTAAGTTCTTTAATCCATTTTGAGTTTATTTTTGTGTATGGTGTTAGGGAGTGTTCTAATTTCATTCTTTTACATGTAGCTATCCAGTTTTCCCAGCACCACTTATTGAAGAAGCCATCTTTTCTCCATTGTATGTTCTTGCTTCCTTTATCAAAGATAAGGGGACCATATGTGCATGGGTTTATCTCTGGGCTTTCTATCCTGTTTCATTGATGTATATTTCTGTTTTTGTGCCAGTACCATACTGTCTTGATTACTGTAGCTTTGTGGTATAGTCTGAAGTCCGGGAGCCTGATTCCTCCAGCTCTGTTTTTCTTTCTCAGTTTGCTTTGGCAATTCAGGGTCTTTTGTGTTTCCATATGAATTTCAAAATTTTTTTGTTCTAGTTCTGTGAAAAATTCCATTGGTAATTTGTTAGGGATTGCATTGAATCTGTAGATTGCTTTCGGTAGTATAGTCATTTTCACAATGTTGATTCTTCGAATCCAAGAACATGGTATATCTCTCCATCTGTTTGTATCATCTTTAATTTCTTTCATCAGTGTCATATAATTTTCTGCATACAGGTCTTTTGTCTCATTAGGTAGGTTTATTCCTAGGTATTTTATTCTTTTTGTTGCAATGGTAAATGGGAGTACCTCCTTAATTTCTCTTTCAGATTTTTCATCATTAGTGTATAAGAATGCAACAGATTTCTGCACATTAATTTTGTATCCTATTACTTTACCAAATTCATTGATTAGCTCTAGTAGTTTTCTGGTAGCATCTTTAGGATTCTCTATGTATAGTATCATGTCATCTGCAAACACTGACAGCTTTACTTCTTATTTGCCAATTTGGATTCCTTTTGTTTCTTTTTCTTCTCTGATTGCTGTGGCTAAAAATTCCCAAACAATGTTGAATAATAGTGGTGAGAGTGGGCAACCTTGTCTTCTTCCTTATCTTAGTGGAAATGGTTTCAGTTTTTCACCATTGAGGACAATCTTGGCTGTGGGTTTGTCATATATGGCCTTTATTATGTTGAGATAAGTTCCCTCTATGCCTACTTTCTGGAGGGTTTTTATCATAAATGGGTGTTGAATTTTGTCAAAAGCTTTTTGTGCATCTACTGAGATGATCATATGGTTTTTATTCTTCAATTTCTTAATATGGTGTATCACATTGATTGATTTGTGCATATTGAAGAATCCTTGCATTCCTGGGATAAACCCACTTGATCATGGTGTATGATCCTTTTAACGTGCTGTTGGATTCTGTTTGCTAGTGTTTTGTTGAGGATTTTTGCATCTATGTTCATCAGTGATATTGGCCTGTAATTTTCTTCCTTTGTGACCTCTTTTTCTGGTTTTGGTGTCAGGGTGATGGTGACCTTGTAGAATGAGTTTGGGAGTGTTCCTCCCTCTGTTATATTTTGGAAGAGTTTGAGAAGGATGGGTGTTAGCTCTTCTCTAAATGTTTGATAGAATTCACCTGTGAAGCCATCTGGTCCTGAGCTTTTGTTTGGTAGAAGATTTTTAATCACAGTTTCAATTTCAGTGCTTGTGATTGGTCTGTTCATATTTGCTATTTCTTCCTGGTTCAGTCTTGGATGGTGTGCTTTTCTAAGAATTTGTCCATTTCTTCCAGATTGTCCATTTTATTGGCATAGAGTTGCTTGTAGTAATCGCTCATGATCCTTTGTATTTCTTCAGTGTCAGTTGTTTCTTCTCCTTTTTCATTTCTAAATCTATTGATTTGAGTACTTTCCTTCTTTTTCTTGATGAATTGAGCTAATGGTTTATCAATTTTATTTATCTTCTCAAAGAACCAGCTTTTACTTTTATTGACCTTTCCTGTGTTTCCTTCATTTCTTTTTCATTTATTTCTGATCTGATCTTTATGATTTTGTTCCTTCTGCTAATTTTGGGGGTTTTTGTTCTTCCTTCTCTAATTGCTTTAGGTGTAATGTTAGGTTGTTTATTTCAGATGTTTCTTGTTTCTTGATGTAGGATTGTATTGCTATAAACTTCCCTCTTAGAACTGCTTTTGCTGCATCCCATACGTTTTGGGTCATCATGTTTTCATTGTCATTTGTTTTTAGGTATTTTTTAATTTCCTCTTTGATTTCTTCAGTGAACTCTTCATTGTTAAGTAGTGTATTGTTTAGCCTCTGTGTGTTTGTATTTTTTACAGATTTTTTTCTGTAATTGATAGCTAGTCTCATAGCGTTGTGGTCAGAAAAGATACTTGATAAAATTTCAAATTTCTTAAATTTACCAAGGCTTGATTTGTGACCCAGATATGATCTATCCTGGAGAATGTTCCATGAGCATTTGAGAAGAAAGTGTATTCTGTTGTTTTTGGATGGAATGTCCTATAAATATCAATTAAGTCCATCTTGTTTATCATTTAAAGCTTTTGTTTCCATATTTATTTTCATTCTGGATGATCTGTCCATTGGTGAAAGTGGGGTGTTAAAATCCCCTACTATGATTGTGTTACTGTTGATTTCCCCTTTTATGGCTGTTAGCATTTGCCTTATGTGTTGAGGTGCTCCTCTGTTGGGTACATAAATATTCACAATTGTTATATCTTCTTCTTGGATTGATCTCTTGATCATTATGTAGTGTCCTTATTTGTCTCTTGTAATAGTCTTTATTTTCAAGTCTATTTTGTCTGATATGAGAATTGCTACTCCAGCTTTCTTTTGATTTCCATTTGTGTGGAATATCTTTTTCCTTCCCTTCACTTTCAGTCTGTATGTGTCCCTAGGTCTGAAGTGGGTCTCTCGTAGACAGCATATGTACGTGTCTTGTTTTTGTATGCATTCAGCCAGTCTGTGTCTTTTGGTTGGAGCAATTAATCCATTTATATTTAAGGTAGTTATCGATCTGTATGTTCCTATTACCATTTTCTTAATTGTTTAGGGTTTGTTATTGTGGGTCTTTTCCTTCTCTTGTGTTTCCTGCCTAGAGAAGTTCCTTTAGCATTTGTTGTAAAGCTGGTTTGGTGGTGCTGAATTCTCTTAGCTTTTGCTTGTCTGTAAGGTTTCAATTTCTCCGACGAATCTGAATGAGATCCTTGCTGGCTAGAGTAATCTTGTTTGTGGGTGTTTCTCTTACATTACTTTAAATATGTCCTGCCACTCCATTCTGGCTTGCAGAGTTTCTGCTGAAAGATCAGCTGTTAACCTTATGGGGATTCCCTTGTATATTATTTGTTGTTTTTCCCTTGCTGCTTTTAATACTTTTTGTTTGTATTTAATTTTTGATTGTTTGATTAATATATGTCTTGGCATGTTTCTCCTTGGATTTATCCTGTTTGGGACTCTCTGCACTTCTTGGACTTGATTGACTATTTCCTTTCCCATATTAGGGAAGTTTTCAACTATAATCTCTTCAAATATTTTCTCAGTCCCTTTCTTTTTCTCTTCTTCTTCTGGGACCCCTGTAATTCGAATGTTGGTGAGTTTAATGTTGTCCCTCAGGTCTCTAGGCTCTCCTCAATTCTTTTCATTCTTTTTTCTTTGTTCCGCTCTCTGGTAGTTATTTCCACTATTTTGTCTTCCAGGTTATTTATCCATTCTTCTGCCTCAGTTATTCTGCTATTGATTCCTTCTAGAGAATTTTTAATTTCATTTATTGTGTTGTTCATCATTGTTTGTTTGGTCTTTATTTCTTCTATGTCCTTGTTAAACGTTTCCTGTATTTTCTCCATTCTATTTCCAAGACTTTGTATCATCTGCACTATCATTATTCTGAATTCTTTTTCAGGTAGACTACCTATTTCCTCTTCATTTGCTTGTTCTGGTGGGTTTTTGCCTTGCTCCTTCATCTGCTGTGTGTTTCTCTGTCTTCTCATTTTGCTTAACTTACTGTGTTTGGGGTCTCCTTTACACTGGCTGCAGGTTCTTACTTACTATAATTTTTTATGTCTGCCCACAGTGGCTAAAGTTGGTTCAGTGGGTTGTGTAGGCTTCCTGTTGGAGGGGAGTAGTGCCTGTGTTCTGATGGATGAGGCTGGATCTTATCTTCCTAGTAGCCAGGTCCACGTCCAGTGGTGTGTTTGGGGGTGTTTGTGATGTTATTATGGTTTTCGGCAGACTTTGTGCTAGTGGGTGGGGTTTTGTTCCTGTCTTGCTAGTTGTTTGATATAGGGTGTCCAGCACTGTAGCTTGCTGGTCATTGAGTGGATCTGGGTCTTTGTGTTGAGATGGAGATCTGTGGGAGATTTTTGCCATTTGATATTACGTGGAGCTGGGACGTCTCTGGTGGACCAATGTCCTGAACTCAGCTCTCCCACCACAGAGGCACAGGCCTGATAGCCGGCCGGAGCACCAAGATCCTGTCAAACACATGGCTCAGAATAAATGGGAGAAAAAAAGAGAGAAGGAAGGAAAGTAAATAAATAAAGTTATTAAAATAAAAAAATTTTTAAAATTTTTAAATAAAAAAATTAAAAAGTAATAATAAAAAAAGAAACAAAGAAGAAACAGGAGAGCAACCAAAGCAAAAAACAAATCTACCAATGGTAAAAAGCGCTAAAACTATATTAAAACAAACAAACAAACAAATGAACAAATGGACAGACAGAACCCTAAGACAAATGGTAAAAGCAAAGCTATACAGACAAAGTTACACACAGAAGCATTCACATACACCCTCACAAAAAGAGGAAAAGGAAAAAAATATATATCATTGCTCCTGAAGTCTACTGCGTCAATTTGGGATGATTCGTTTTCTATTCAGGTATTCCACAAATGCAGGGTACATCAAGTTAATTTTGGAATTTCATCCGCTGCTCCTGAGGCTGCTGGGAGAGATTTCCCTTTCTCTTCTTTCTTTTCACAGCTCCTGGGGTTCAGCTTTGGATTTTGCCCTGCCTCTGCGTGTAGGTTGCCTAATGGTGTCTGTTCCTGCCTAGACAGGACGGGGTTAAAGGAGCGGCTGATTAGGGCCTCTGGCTCACTCAGGCCGATGGGAGGGAGGGGCATGGAATGTGGGGTGAACCTGCAGCGGCAGAGGCCGGCGTGACGTTGCACCAGTCTGAGGCGCACCATGTGTTCTCCTGGGAAGGTTGTCCCTGGATTACGGGACCCTGGCAGTGGCGGGCTGCTCAGGCTCCCGGGAGGGGAGGTGTGGTTAGTAACCTGTGCTTGCACACAGGCTTCTTGGTGGCTGCAGCAGCAGCCTTAGCATTTCATGCCCATCTCTGGGGACTGTGCTGATAGCTGTGGCTCGTGCCCATCTCTGGAGCTCGTTTAGATGGTGCTCTGAATCCCCTGTCCTCGTGCACCATGAAACAGAGGCAAGAAAAAGTCTCTTGCCTCTTCGGCAGTTCCAGAGTTTCTCTCGGACTCCCTCCCGGCTAGCTGTGATGCACTAGCCTCCTTCAGGCTGTGTTCACACGGCCAACCCCAGTCCTCTCCCTGGGATCCGACCTCCAAAGCCCGAGCCTCAGCTCCCAGCCCCCACCCATCCTGGTGGGTGAGCAGACAAGCCTCTCAGGCTGGTGAGTGCTGGTTGGCAGCGATCCTCTGTGCGGGAATCTCTCTGTTTTGCCCTCCGCACCCCTGTTGCTGTGCTCTCCTCCGTGGCTCTGAAGCTTCCCCCCTCTGACACCCACAATCTCTGCCCGTGAAGGAGCTTCCTAGTGTGTGGAAACCTTTCCTCCTTCAGAGGTCCGTCCCACTGGTGCAGGTCCCGTCCCTATTCTTTTGTCTCTGTTTTTTCTTTTTTCTTTTGCCCTACTCAGGTAGGTGGGGAGTTTCTTGCCTTTTGGGAGGTCTGAGGTCTTCTGCCAGCGTTCAGTAGGTATTCTGTAGGAGTTGTTCCACATGTAGATGTATTTCTGATGTATTTGTGGGGGGGAAGGTGATCTCCATGTCTTACTCTTCCGCCGTCTTGAAGGTCTCCATGTTTCACCTTTATAAACAGATACTGTGCAGCATGTATCTGACCACATTACCTAGACTATATTTGATTCTGTACATTTAAAATCATATGCCACTTATAGGCACATTTCTAGGCAGCACCAATTGTATCAGACATGAGAGCCTCAGGGAAAAAACACGTTGGTATTTAAAAAAAAAGTGTATTTAAAGTAAAGAGATGATGTTGAGTTACTATGCCTATGTATATGAACACCATAAGAATGGTTTGTATATAACAACTGTTGTCATATTTTTAGCATGTGAATCACAAAATAACCTCTTGTAAAATGTGTGAATAAAGAGATTCATTTTGAAGTCTGTAGCAATTTATGTCAATTAAGTCATATATGCTGTATTGTATATTAACTATTTTACTCTCAGCTACTTTGTTGCAATTATATGTTTTGATTAACTTACAGTACACAGTATACACACATTTTCTTGCCATTATAACTGGTTACATCATGCTAAGTCATTATTCAGAATAATGTATTATTCATTGTATTTGGTTACCTATGTTGAAGTGCTTTTACTCTCACCGTGCGTCTTAGCTGACAGCAACGGTTATTTAAAGGGGAGCCTTTTTTCATTGCTGTGAGTAGGTTGAATGAAGAGCAATGCAATATAATATTGTTTTGAATTTTCACATAAAGTTTATGAGAAACTGTGGTGAGTAAACGGGTTCAGTAAACTGAAATGGGGAGAAAATGAACAAAATATCAGGGTGATTTTTTGTTTGTTTGTTTTTTGGGTAAGAAGTGGATTTATTTATTTATTTAATTCATTTATTTCTCTTTGGGCTGCGTTGGGTCTTTATTGCTGCAAGCGGACTTTTTCTAGTTGTGGCGAGTGGGGGCTACTCTTCGTTGTGGTGCACGGGTTTCTCATTGTGGTGGCTTCTCTTGTGGAGCATGGGCTCTAGCTGTGTGGGCTTCAGTAGTTGTAGCACGTGGGTTCAGTAGTTGTGGCACGTCGGCTCTAGAGCATGCGGGCTTCAGTAGTTGTGGCATGTGGGCTCAGTAGTTGCAGTGAGCAGGCTTTAGGGCGTGCAGGCTTCAGTAGTTGTGGTGTGTAGACAGGCTCAGTTCAGTAGTTGTGGCACACAGGCTTAATTGCTCCACGGCATGTGGGAGCTTCCTGGACTAGGGATTGAACCCATGTCCCCTGCACTGGCAGGCAAATTCTTAACCTCTGCACCACCAGGGAAGTCCCAAAATGGATTTATTTAGAGAGAAACACGATCCACAGACAGAGTGTGAGCCATCTCAGAAGGTGAGAAAGACCAGGGTGAGTGTTAATCTGTTTTCATCTACACTCAGAAGTCTAAGTCCAATACTGGGCATATTCATTTATGGAAAATGTGGCAGAGATTGAGAGAGAATCTGAGAAGAGTAACAAAGTGATAAATACTTTAAGTGCCCTGAAAGATTTCCTCTTTCAGGAATACTTAGTATAAGAAGGAAAGCAGAACGTAGGACTTAATTTTGAGATTCAGAATTGTACAGAGAATGTTGAAAAATAAGCATTGTTCATTTACTGATTTATTCTGCCATGTGATTGTCAGCAGAGACCCATGGAAATTCAGGAATCATACATTTTAAACTAATCAAAGAAACAATTGCTTTATGCTTAGTCATCCTGTTTTCCTGGAAATAAACCTTCCACACGATCACTGAGATAAGTTTTTACAGGAAACACTTAGATTTTTCTCTCCTTGAAAAATTTAGAGTGGGGTGGAGAAAAAAATAATTTCACCATATTATCTGAATTAAAACTAGGATAAAACCTTTCCTTGAAAAAAATAGTATGTGGGGAAGAAAGGAGAATAGGGTAAACGTAGACATAACTCACCAAGGATTTGGGTTTTCTCTTTAAAAATTTTGCATGGGTCTTCAGAATCTCAGGACCAATGTCAGCCTATCCACACATCTGTATGAATTACAATAATGAATCTCTTCTGAAATAAAGTACCTCCTTATAAGCCGAATAAGTAGAGCAGAGACTGAATGTATGTCCCCACTAACCCTTGGCAGACAACCTGAAAAACAGCAGATTATTCCCCCTCCAGGACCACACATTTTCCTCCTGACCCAAGCATTTTATTCATTTGTTAACAGTTATATTTAGGTATAATTTCTCTTTTAATTTAGACTGAAATACCATAAACAAAGGAACTAACTATGTCTTGGGTTGTAGTAGAAAGGCAAAAGAAGATGTTTAATTACATAGTAATTTATTGTTGTTGATTAAAAAATATCTTCTATCAATACAAATAAGCAAACCTGTTGTAAACCATGAAATCAGAACAAATGTCATTCATAGGCATCAAATCACACTATCCTTTGCCCACGTAACATAATTTTTTCTACATATTTGCTAATTAATTCCAGTGTCCAATGGGGTGTCCTGTTCAATAAGTATTCTTGATGGAAACAAAAAAACACTTCATTTAATGAAATAAGAAAGTATAAATATCTCTAAATTGGTTTTTGAATATTGGCATACGCCAGTTTCACTATTAAGTTCTTTAACAAATCCATATTTGACAAGTGTGCATATTCTAATGCAGTATTCAAGAAACAAACAGTTTTTTAAATCAGTTTGACTTGGTTTAAATAGGCAGTGGTATGTAGCTCACTTTGAAAGATGCAGTTAAAAGTACAATAAAACATTTAATCAATTTCAATGAATTCAATTTTCCAAACTCTCTTTCAACAAACTGATTAAAATTCATTTCTCAGTCCTGACCATGTATCAGGCATTAGGTTTGGCTTTTGATGTTAAGGATTAAAAAAGTGAATAAAAGTTAATCTCTGACCTTAAAGAACTCACAAGTGGCTCACGACAACATAATTTTTACCGAAACGAGTTTGTGAGAGGAGTAAGAATGATCTTCGCTCTGCTTCCCTACAACAGATTAGTTACTCAGAGTGCCAAAGCCAGCTTCAGAGGTACAAGAAGCTAAATTAGAGATTTGTTTATACAGTTCTCCAGATTTCTAAATCCTTACTACTATAATACATGTGTTCATTTTATTCCCCATGATCCACAATAGTAGCTTTAAAAAGCAGATATGAATATTTTGTTTATGAGAAAACATTTTTTTCAAAAAGAATCAAATAAGCAACAAGAACAAAACCTAAAAACCTTTCTAACACTATTGTTAAACATGAAAATGAAAAATATCTGGTTGAAACAGCTTCTTTCATTAACTGAAAAAAATACTTAATAACTTCAAGCAGATTATTTTTTTTCCTTGAGCTTCATACCATCAAATCAGATTAAATAGTATTTACAGAACTTCATGGTTCAAAAATCATGGTGCTTTACATTATATAATTTTCTTTTTGGAAATAAAGTGATGAAAAGGCCAGTAAAATACTTTCATAAATTAAAAAAAAATTTTGTCTCCTTTAAAAATGGAAGGGCACATCCATCATATGGATGATGATGAAGGACTGAAACAGGAACTCTTTACTCTCTGTCTTTGGTCCCCTGTGATGTGCCTGTGAACAGCAGTGTTAAAGGCCTTGGGGATATTTCAGGGGGTAAACCTCAGAGAAATCTTAAACCTGGTATGTATTCACACCCCCAAATCACCACAGCAGTCATCCAAACCAAAGTCATCTTCAAAATTCTTAGATTTCAGTGTTACTTTCAGGTTTTTGCCCCTAGACTTTGGGTGGGATTTTTGGAATCTCACCCTGGGGCTATAATCTGGTTTTTGGACTAAAACTTATAACTCTAGAGTGATACCTTATCCTGATGCTGAATTGTCCTTGAATGTAAGTTTGTAGAATCTGTATTTGTTATGTGATTCTACTTCTCTTTTCATATTATCTTTGTAATCCAGGGCGAAACCCATATCAATGCTTTTTTATCTATCTATATTTGTTTATAGTGTCAGTGAATAAAACTTTAGGTATTATAATTTCTACAGTAATGAATTTTATCAGGGCTTTTGACTGTCAAAGAATTAATAGCTTATCATGGAGTGTCTGATCTTGCCCAGTATACTTTGTCATTCTACATAGAAAACTCCTCCTATTTCTACAATCACCCTTAATTCATGGAAGTTTCCAGGAGTAGGGAGAATATCATTTTGTAAAAGACTAAAAGATACAATAAAATACAAGTAAGAATAAATTTACTATCTGACCTCCTAAAGAAACAGGGAAAATCTAATCATCAAATCACTTTTTGGGTGATTCTTGGATGATTATAACCTAATTATAAATTCTAGTCTCGTTTGTGGGATTCTCAAAAATGAGAACTCTATGAAATCACATTTAGTATTGACCTAAGGAAAAAATGGACCTTTCTACTGTGCAAAAGTAGAAATGCCAGGAGAAATACTGTTTCTAAAATTATAATGAAACTTACTCTACATCCTTTGGAAACCTGTTGTGTAACTTGGCAAATTCTAATTACCAATTTCATTTTCTTCTGTAATTTCAGGCCTCTCTTCTTAACTTTGCTCCATGTAAAGTTATTCTTGATTGTATGATACTTAATTTCCCCCAAATCTGTTCCAGAAATCGAAAAATGAATGTAACCTATCCTAACTTAGTACGATCAGATTTTCTACGTTCTCTTATAAATGCTTTGTTAATGTACCTGATAACTTCTGATGACCTATTGGAATCTACAACTATTTTACCATAATTTTTAATTGAAAGTACAGTCAATGTTTGAAAATTATTTTTTTCTAGTTGTGTTAGAGGAAGAGTTATCACACATCCATGATCTTGAACGTGATTTTTACTTCTAGAGATCACAAAATAACTTGGTCATTTCTGTTGCCACATTGCGTTGCAAACTTGTATATAATTTTCCTTCTTTTATCACCCTGGGTCCCTTTTGGTACTGAATACAAGTTTTATCTGCCCCTTGAATGTGCTAGATTTTTTTTCCCCAGGAGCTTTATGTGTTTTGCATTTTTACAAGCTGACTCTGAGTTCGTACAAACTTTTCTGCATTTCTACCCTGTTTTGGTGCAGTTGTATTACATTATTTTTGCTCTCTTCTCTTTGTTAACTTGTCCAGATTTAGAATCACCTGAAAAATTATGTTTATATCCTGATCGAGCCATTCTCGCTGAGTTCTAACAATAGATTTAATATTTTTGATTTGTATAATATAGAATAAGAATTGAAATTAGTGTCTAGAATAATGCAATGACAAGTATAACTTTACACCTTTAAAATAAGAACTTAATTTTAAAGTCATGGCTATGTAATTATTGTGTACTCCCTTAAACATTTTTACAATGTTTTTGAACATTTTATATTATGTAGTGAAACGGGAAGTTGTAAATTGTAGTTTGTAACCCTTTCTTACTAAATGAGAGAATTCTATTCTTGAATTTGCGAGAATGATCATTGTCAAGTTAGACAAAATACTCTGTTAAATGTAATAGGTTACACCATACAGATAGTTTTTTATAATTGTTATTACTATAAGTTCATACAGATGATATCTTTGATACCAATTTAAATCTATAGTAAGATGTTCCTATTTTGAAGCAGTTTTTAAGGCCCCATCGCATTTTGAGGCAGTTTTTAAAGCCCTGTTGCTGTTTTACAGCAAGATTCCTTTGTGGCTTCATTAGGATAATCTATATTTAGAAATATTGTTCATATGTATATTATTTAGCCATACTTTTGGCATTGCTTTGCTAAAGTCAGTGTTGGTGGATGAAGGAAATAATTTGAAGGAAGCCTTTATCCAGTTTCTGTGGAAAAATTAGAATGTTCAAAATCACATAATTGTTCATTTTCTCAGGAAAAATTAAGTCAAGACCATAATATAACTATAATTAAAATGTTTTGATTCAATCTTGCAAATCATTTCCCAGAACTACTGGGTCTTCCAAAGTGTGTTTGTCCAAATGGATTTCCTAATGTCATCCCTTTCGAAACTTTTCCCATCTTCTCTATGTACTCGATTTCATTAGACTCCTCAAACCAAGTGTCTGCCTTCCATAAATAGATTTAGACTTCCCCCACAGTTTCCCATTTAAACAAAACCAGAACAGAAAGGAGTATACAGGAAAGATATTACATTTCTCATTAGGCCTGCTGCTTTACTCTCATTAGCCTCCCCTTGATTTCCTTTTAGGAGCTATGCTCATGGAGCAGTGTTTTTCCATGGCTGTCTTTGCTGGCCTGACTCATCATCTACAGTTCTTGTAGGTGAATGAAGTAGTAGATGTTAATTCCTTTAGATAATCTCCTTACTCTGAACTCTGATTTCTTCAAATTCTTTAATAAAAAAATACCGAGAAAACAGAATTTTATCTTAACTCCTTTTTTTTTCATATTTCCATGCTTATCATAGAAGGTCTACATTTAAAAAGAATTTTCACGAGAACATAGAGGTACATAAAACTCAACATCGAAACAAAGGTATTTTAAAACTTTTAATTATGTCCTAGGTTCTACGACCTTTCATGGAATCTACAGATTTAATTATCTTTTCTCTGTTCTCAGTTTTCTTGGAACATTTGTTGAATTGTATTTGTTCCTGACAGATTTATAAAACTACCTTATTCCCTTTTGACTCTGCATATTCACCAATGAGATTTCCAGTATTTTTTTTCCCCCTTTCTAAGCTTTATTATGCAAGTAAGCATATTTATATGTTAATTTATAAAGGGTGAATTTCTCTTTCTAAATGCACATTTTGAGGGACATCTCAGAGTTCCCTTCTAAGATATTGTTTCCTGACAGTAGTGTCAACAGTGTGATTTTAGGAAAGGAATACTTAGAAACTATGTTATTCTATAAACACTTTCTTTGGAATTTTCTACAGCCTTTGCATTATGGTCAGTAATATCTAAGAGTGGGCTTAAAGAGCGATACATTCTTTATCCGATAGTATTTCTATCAGGGATAGAAAATAATTAGGTTTCCATTACCTTATTCTTTCTTAGAGACATAAAATTGTCTATTCAGGGAATCACCCATTTTCTTTTGCCTAAGTGCTTTGAGTCCAAGGTCAAGAGTATACTGAATTAATTTAATAAACCTTTACTGAGTGCTTCCTTTATGTCAAGCAAAGCACTTCTTGGTACTATTGATGCAAGCCAGTCAACATTTTCTTTGGAAGATTGTTTTGTTTTGTTTTGTTTTGTTTTCTAGACAAAAACACTGAAACCCCATTGCTCTATATGATCCTTTCCTATGTTTTAAAGAAAAAAATTAACAGAGCTGATTGTGCAAAAAGATGGCAGGAGAGATAGCAGTCTGCTCATAAGAGACTCACTCGTTCATTTTAACAGTGACTTTTGGGGTGATAATAGTGCAATCTTTTATTGTTCCTGGAGCATGGAGTAAGTATTGTTCCTGGAGCATGTCAAACTGTGAGAAAAGTCAAGTCGAAGAAGATGATACTAGACCTAGGTATTTGTGAAGAGGGAAGAACTTGTGGATGTCTTCTAAATACATAGGGCCAGCCGCAAATTTATGGAGTGTGTATCTTTCGTTTCAGGCAGGCATTTTGATCATAATGTTAAATAGGACAATTTTTCTGAGCTTAGGGCCCTTATTTTATATTTAGTTGAAGAAGTTTAAGAAAATTTCTGAAAGACTCCATAACTCAATATATCAAAAACTGATCTCATTACTACATTCCTTATAACACAAACAGACACACATATTCAAAACTAAACTGACTTTCAAATTGAAAAATATGTCATTTAAACTCAGTTATTTCTGGCATTGGTTAATACCTTCAGCTCAGTATTGCAATTTAGAATCTATGAAGTAATGCTTCCTTGTTACTGAAACCTGTCTCTACCAAACTTTTCAGGCAATTAATACACCTCAGAAATAATTCTGAAATCTGACTTCTCCTTTCTATTCTCATTGGAATGGAAATGAGTTTAGTTTAGGACTTTATTTTTTACCCTACACTCAGGCATCCTTCTCAGTCTCTCTTTACTCTAGCCCATATTCCATGTTGTCTCTGCAATTAATCTTCATAAAACTATGTCTGCTGATAGCTCCATTACCTTGGAAATTATATTTGTTTACTAAGGCTGCCATAACAAAATACCACACACTAGGTAGACGAAACAACAGAAATTCATGTTCAGAAATGTATAGCTCCAGAGGCTAGAAGTCCAAGATCAAGTTGTCAGCAGGTTTGTTTTTTTTCTAAGGCTCTCTCCTTGGTTTGAAGATGACTGCCTTCTAGGTGTGTCCTCCCTTGGTTGTCTCTTAGTCTATGTGTTGTCTATGTCCTAACCTCCTCTTCTTATAAGGACACCAGTCATATTGGATTAGAGCCCACCTGTATGACCTTGCTTCACCTTAATTACCTCTTTAAAAACTTTATTTCCAAATACAGTCACATTCTGAGATACCAGGAGTTATGACTTCAACATGAATTTTGGGAAGATACAATTCAGCCCATAACAATGACAGATTCTTTTCCCATGTACATGAGATCTCCTTAATCTTGTCCTAATGTATCTCTTTATTCTTGGCCTTTGACCATCCGCTCCATTCCATTTACCTGCATCTGTTCAAAGTGAAATTCTTTCTGCCTGAAGTGCCCTTATCACTTCTTCACCTGAAAAACATCGATTTTTTCTTCAAATGCTTTCTCAAATGTTACCTCCCAAGTGATAACATAATCCCTTTTAGTAATGCATTTGTTTACATAGAGAATAAAGTGTGGAGTCAAAGGTCATTAAAGTGTTTCAAAGCTGGTGTCACTTCTGTATTCATTTTGTATCCCTTTTCTCCACTCTTCTATTGTACCACTTTTGTTTTATGCTATTTTGTTATAAGTACCCTTCTAAATTGAATTTAATAGTTATTTGAGCAAGATGGGATATAAAGATATTACTAATTATTAAGTACCTACACAGGCATTATGCTTATTGCTGAGAATGCAGTGATGAATAGACCAATCCCTACTCTCAAGGAGTTTATTCTTGCAATAAAACAATCTTATACATCTTTATTATAGAATGTGCCACACTGCAATTTAATTTAGCTATACACATTTACGTCTCTTTGGCTAGACAGTTATCACGAATATTAGGAACCTTTATTATCCATCTGTTCATCCCCAGGACCTAGCATAATGCCTGGAATAATAAATATTTGTTTAAAAAAGCAAAGAAGACATGGTAAAAAATAAGATAAGATCTCTTCTTCCTCAGAAAATACCAGCCAAGTAATTGACGCATCTAAGTGACTGAATTCTGTGGATCAGAATAAGAGCATTTAATTAATTTACCGTCTTTTAAAAGTATAGAATCTCAGTTCCTCTGATCAGCAGCTATTTTATGTCTAATAGCAAGCTCTACTTTTTAAAGTATTGAAATCTTTCCTTCATCTCTGTCAAGTTTAAAGGAAAGAAAGCTTTCAAATGTAGGCCATTCTACCATAGATCATCTCATGCGAAAGGTCACTCTACCCCTTGTATACAGTAAGTAATTGGATCAAGCGTTTCAGTGAATGGTCACTACTTAATCACTGTCATTTGGTCTCACAATATGTCAGTTTATCTTGCTCATTTGACAAGAGATAGTATGATTATCCAAGAGCATGCCTTCTGCCATATTTCAGTAATGTTATAGCCAACAGGGATGCTGAATTAGTTTCCTGGTAATGTTCTTACATGTTGTCAGTCCTCTGGGTTCTAATTTAGTTTCTTCTTCTTTCTTACTCTGTATACTCTCCCTGAGTGCTCTCATTTACTCTCCTGACTACAGTTATATGCTATACACAGATTATCCCCCAAAATAAATCTCCAACTAAGACCATCCACTTCAGATTCTAACTTAGAGAGTCAACTTTTTATTCTACATTTCTCACTGGATGTCCAATAGGTAATATCAATGTCTTTAACATCAAGGTCATCTTTTTTGACTATAGTAATCTGCTCATCTTCCTTGTCACTTGTTTCAACAAATGTAACCATTGTGTTCTCAAACTTAAACCTTGAGAGTCCTGTTTTCCCCTGTTCTACCTCTCATATAGCACATATTCTATTCTATTAATTATACAACCTCATATCCCTTGACTCTGGCAATTTTACTTTATTTCTGCTCCTGCTACCTGAGTCTAAAGACATCTGCAACAAATTAAACAGCAAAGTAGTTTAGTAGTTCTAAACTAATTTTAAACTGTCCAGCCAAGAACACACTACCAAATTATGTTTTTCAGTTAAAGAGCATAAATGCAAACTCAAAATGCATATTGTCAATTTTAAGTCTTTATCTCCTTGGAAATAAGAATAATGTTAAATTAATATTTATTAAACTATGTGAGGATGATTTTAAGGAAATAAAATGCCTTATCTTTCATATATAATTACTAAATATACACATATATATTTTTCTCTATATATATACATATATAGAGAGAGCTGTGTGCACATATAGATGGCTTTATAATTTAAACATGTTTAGTAATGATATATGTACATACATTTTCAAACAAACATGTTAGTCCATACACTAATTTTCATGAAATAAACATATTATTGTACAAGTATATCAGCTGAAATACTTCAGGTTGTCATCAATTAAAACACCAAACTCAGTCTATATATTAAAACACATTTTTTAAAAGTGTGCCTTGAAGAGAAATTCACAGTGTTAATTATGACTTATTTAAATAGGAAAAAATGAAATAATGTATTACAAGTTTCTGATAACATTTCACAAAGACCCAAAACATACAAGTTTTGTGAACTGGTTTGGTCCACCTTAACAAATTTCTTTGCCTACACTTAACATTCTGCAGTACACCTTTGAATATGACTTTCACAGCGATATGATTTTGTTCTTCAATGAACATTATACATTGTTTAATTTAAAAGATAAAGGGAAGGCATCATTCTAAAAAAAAGACAAAATGAAGGGATTTCAATGAAAATGTCAAGTTGCCTATGTCTAGGATATGAAGAACTTGTAGTTTTGGATTTTCTTTTCTTTTCACAGATCCATTAATTAAAGATAATGTTTAATCTGTTACCAGAGTCACATCTGACTTTTTGAACATTTCCATCAGTGGCACCTACAAGTCATACTTAACTCTAAATAGAAAGATAGGATCATTGATTACAGGTCTTGGAAAGAAACCAATCCGCAAACCCAGAGGTGATTTCACAAACACAGCTGTAACAAGCTGGACCTATGCCAGAGTTAGATAACAGTAGAATCATTGTGGAAAAGCTGTGAATTGAGGTGGGTGAGCTTATCAGGAAGCATTAGTGTTTGCCCTCCTGCTTTAGGAAATTTTCATAACTTCCAGGTAAGAGACAAAATTTTCATCCATCTGTATTTTTCGTCAGATGGCAATAACAAATCAGATGTTTCCAAAATTCAGATGTCTGTTGCAAACATAGAAAACTTAGGATATTTAGCCAACATTTCGCTTTCAGAGTTTTAGAGAAAATATTCATGCAATGTTGTGTCCCCGACAGAGAGCTGCCATTTTTAAAATATACACTGTTGTTTTTCCTGCCATGTTATAATAGAAACACCAGTATTCGAAGCAACTACACACATTGTGACATAAAGGAGAAATTAATATTTGAATAAGCATTAAAATCTCCAACTCAAAATGTTATTGCTGTAATATATTAACTTGTTTTTATCATTCATATTAATACCATGCACATCTATATCAGTCTGTGCTCTCCCTTTTAGAGCAGGTGCTTTGCCACAGCACCATCTTTTGTGAAATAACTACCTCATTTTTTAGAGAGTGGATACCCTAAATGTGTGGTTAACCACCTTAATCTCCCTGGCTCATTTAATCTTCTCTCTTCTCTTCTCTCTCTGTCCCTCTCTCTCTCAACAGAAGTTCACTTCAGTGAAATAACTTGCACCAGACCACCCAATTATTAAGTGGGAAAGTAAAGATCAAAAGCCAGAGACTTCAAATTATTGAGTGGGCATTGTAGTTTTCTCCCTAAGCATGCAATTCATCTCACTCCTCTTATGTACCTGTCACGTAGTTTGAGTGGAACTGATACATACAAACTCCAGGATGAGCTCTGATAGCTTAGTGTCACAAGGCAAATAGTCTGGAAAAGTTGACAGAGGTCTACATATTCCCTGCCACAGAGACTAGGCTTCCTTCTTTTCAGTGTGTGTTTGCGGGGTGGTGGGGGGGCACTTTCTAAAACATTTTAACCAGAGGAAGTCCATTTTTAGGCTCTTACTTCAGTGACAAGAGTCTGGTAGTGCCATGTGTGATGGATATGAGGGTGATCAGACTAACAGTTGGAGTACTAGGACATAGTGAAATGCAGTCCGCAGATGATCCTAGTTTAATAAAACTAATAAATGAAAGAAATAGATTCAAGAAATATTTAGGAGAAAAAACAATAGACATTGGTGATGGGTAGCATAGACATTGATAATCAATAATATTGAGTATTGATAATCAATAGTAATCTTGCAGTTATTGATATTTATGACCTCACATCTTCCAACTCATTTATTCTCTTTCTTTGGACTAAAACAAATCCTCATAGACTCTGCAGGATGTTTCTGAATGGCATTCATAATGTTACTAGCATAGAGAAGAATATCAAAGTTCAAAATAAATTGATATGTGTTTCTTGGTTCACTCTTTAGAAATGTTTGATTTATTGATGGTCTCCATGCCTTAATTCAGGGAAGAGATGGAACTTCCTGCGTCAAACAGAATCAGGTGTATTTTCATAGTGCCTATTACTGTTATTATTAAATGAATCGGGGCCTGCTGCTCGCCGCTTACAAAATCAATACTCACAAATGTTGGAAGCAAAGGAAAGGTTCCTTTAATCAGATTGTGGCAATCTGGGGAGATGGTGGACTCAGCATCCCCCCAAAACCACCTCCAAAGATTCGGCTCAACCATGGAACTCTTAAAGGGAAGGAGGGAAGTAATCTCAGTTAATCATTGAGATAGGGGGCCAGAGTCATCGCCATCCCCCCACTGTGTGCAGGCTTCTTGACTTCTTGTGATCTTCCTCTAGATGTTATCTTTTTCACACAGTTTGGTCACAAAGTTTGCGAGACTACTGAAGGGGAAGCTAGGGAAGAGATCTGGTCATCTGTTTGTTACTTAATGTTCATTTCTACTTCTTTGATCTACAGAAAGAACTGACAAGTTAGGCAAAGTATTGTGTGATTAAAAGATTTTAAAGGTGTGCTTGGGCCAGAGATGAGTAAAGAATGGCGTGCCAGTTTAAGGTTAAGACAAAAGGGTGCCTCCTGCAGAGAGCTCTTTCCTACCAAAAACTGCTTACAAATCTCCACTTGACAGAACATCATTCCATTTCTACAGGATTAGGGGCAAAAGTCCATCTTCTGTAACTTCTTCATGCTGACCTAGGGCACTGTGTTCTCAGAGTGGAAGATGTCAACATGGGTCTGTAGCATCTCTTTGCTGACAACTTTAGTTGTGTGCTTACATATACAAGCAAGCTACAATTATTATGATGCCCACAAAGATATAGATTATTACGAGCAATAATGTTAATCCCATTCTCTTGAGGCCAATTCTTGGAATTGTGCTAGCCATAGATTCAGTACTGCTAAAGTTGGAGCAGCTTATGTCATGGTTACAGTCTGGTCATCATGCAGTTAGCTTTTTTCCCCTCTGGTGGCAGTTACAGTATCTGTAAAATAACTCAGGAATGTGCATCAGACACTGAGTCTGTGACTCTACTGTCCTAATCATTAACTGCTCAGTTTTGTACTTGGGCGGGAGGGGCCCTTCAGGGTTCTGCTTGGTTCCATTATGTTTGACAGGTAAAGAGATGATGTTTTCAGAATAAGGGAAAAGAAATACAGGGTCACTGAATGCTAGGATGACCTTTGAAGCCCAGGTAAACAATATCATATAACTTAATTTTTGTATCTGATGAAGTAGAGAGATCCACTGGGGTTTTTTGTATTATATTATAGTTTATAGTTTTTCTCATAGAAGTCATTGGTTATCAGCACCCTTTTTTTCTTCCAGGGCAGTCAACATTTCCTTCTACCCATTCACTCCCATTTTTCCCTAACGTCTAGGCTGCTTGATCCCACTGTATATCAGTTTATCCTTTAAGAACCAATCAGTAACTTAGTCTTAGAAATAACTGTGACCTTTATCCTTTAAAAAATCCTAAAGAACTCAGACTGTCATCATAGCTACATTAATTGTAATGTTCTTGCCTATAATTACCTGTTCACTTAATAATAGTGTTAGAAAATTTATCCGTGACTTGGAAAAAGGCAAAAGATGTTACTGGGTATTTTTTCAGTGTAGTCCTAGACTTGACTTTCTCTTGTCTATGCTATTTTACAACTCTGTGGTGCATATAACTTGTAGATGTTTGGCTAGTATGGATACAAAGAATTTTGGTTCAGTAAAACAGACAACCCCAGAGATTAATATTTTCTTGCCCTGTTGGATAGTAACCAGTGTTGGATAGTAACTTGCTTAGAGAGGATACCCTAGCTTCTCAAGTGGTTTTGAATTGGTTTAAACTCTTTCTAAGACCCTTCACTAACTAAATAGTTGAATAAAATCTTATAACTTGTGTTCACATTATAGCTGCAAGACAGTCATCATTGTACCTTTTAAGATTTACATTTTAACAATATTACTAATTAAACTATAAACTCTATGAAAGTAAATACTGTAAAATAGTTGTCTCCTCGCATATCTCCAGTAGGTAGCACATAGATGCATAGTAATCAGGTGATATATGTATCTTTAATTAGTAAGTGAATAAATGCATTAAGTATAATATAAAATTAGAGACCTATAATTATCAGTGTGTTACAGACTGTGCCAAATACTGTGTTCAGTTCTGGGCAGAACAGCACTCACTTTATGATACAGTGAAGCTGCCAGAATTCATGATAATATCAAGAACTCAAGCTGCTTAATCACAATATGAAAGCATATAGCAAGAACATAACTGATGATGTGTTGATGTATATATGAATATAAAGAGGTACAAAAAGTCCTATCTGTATTATTCAAACATTGAGAATCATCTATAGAAGAGTGAATGTTATGTCACTCACTAAAGGAAATATTCTGTTCTATTAAAATGCTTTGGTGATATAAATATTGTAAGTGTATGTATGTTATGTTACATAACTTTATGTGACATAGTGACACTTAGCTGTAACAAACTATTTAATAATATTGACTAGTAAAGTCAGTGCAAGTTTAATAATTAACCTATGCAGAAAACAGAAATTTAGAGGTACTTATCTATTGGAAATTCACAGAAGAGGAAATACATATGCCCAGTAAACATATGAAGTTAGACATTCAGCCTTATTTGTGAGTAAGAAAAATGCCATTTAAGATGAATCTAAGGTTCAAATTTATACCCATTTGATTGGCAATACATACATACATACATAAAATAAAAATAAAATCTGATAATGATAAGTGTTGGAAAGGATGAGTATTCACAAGGTATGTTGGAGAAAAATTGGGACAATTGCTTTGGAAAACTGTTTGACATTATCTGCTAAAGTTGATCATATACCTTATGATTCAGTGCTCCAACTACTAGGAATATATAAAAAGGAAAGCTCTTGCACATGTTTGATCGGAGACATGTAAAAGGTGTTTCCAGGCAGCGCTAGTTACAATATAAAAAACCTAGAGAACACTGAGTGTACCTCCACAGAAGAGTGGATGCGTACACTATGATATATTCACACATGGCATGGTATACAACAAACAAAATAAGTGATCTACAGCAGCATGCAACAATACAGAGAAATCTTAACAGTAAAAGAATAAATTAAAAAGTAAGTTTCCAAAAGGTCATTTTTTTATGAACCACTTACTCTAAATCTTATGTATTTTTCAAAATATAGAAAATATATGTATATAGTTCTCAAAAAACCCTATAGATGCAGTAGGTCTATAAAAAAGGAAAGCAAGACAATGGAATGGAGAGAGTGTACATTAAGGCAGGTTTTTGTAGGAGTCCTGATTTTGTTTGGTGTTGTTGGTTCATAGGTGATGCCACTACTAAGAGATAAATAAAAATTAAACAGGAAAAAAAGTAATAGCTTAGCTTCACTTATTAAGGATTTTCAAATTGTTTGTAATGATAAAGAGTCAGAAGTTGAGATCTGGAATCTCTTAATTACCTTATACACATCTATGGAGAAACTAATGTATATTTCACCATGTAATGTGTATCAAATGTAAACCAGAGGTCATGTTCATAAATTATTTTGTCACTTTCATAAAGTTCTGAGTTAAAAAACACTGTTTTCCCTACGTCTATACCATATTATTTTACATAGAAACTTAAATTTACAAACTACTAAATTAAAATTACAGTGCTTAGGATTGGAAAACCAAGTATACAGCATTTCTCACACACACACACAAAATAATGAAAACTGCTTATTTCTGATTGGGTGTGTGGATTATGGATATGTACTAGGCTTATGATTACACAATCTACAGATTATATTTTTTAATTGTTAATAAATATGTCCATATAATATCTAACATCTAATTCTCTTGACTGGGACAACTGAACTAGATTAATTTCAGATTGCCATACCAAAATCAGGTCAAAACCAACTGATTTATTCATTTGTCAACCAAGTCCTCTGGTAAGAAAAACGGCCAAATTCATATTTCTTTTGAATGTGTTATTTTGGAATTAAGAAATCATAGTCCATATTGACTTCACATATGGAATTTTAAATCACAAAATAAGAAGATCCATTAAAAGTCATGGAGATATTAAAGTAAATATTCAATACTTTTGTCTGAGAGTGCCACGGAATCTATTTTTAGTATTGTTTACAAAAGTTACAACACCCACCCTCCCACCTTCCCCCGTCTTCATCTACCACTGAAAATATTTGTGCAGTGTTCATTATGAGCAAAGGCTCTACAGATGCTGCCTGAAAAAGAAACAGAAATGAGACACAATCCCAGTTCTCAAGGTACTCACCAGTGGGGAAGTTAAAGCAACAAAACAAGGAAGCGGAAGCATGTGTTGGGGGCTCTATTTGAAGAACAAGCAAATTACTATGAGAGTATTTTGGAAAGAAGAATACAAATATAGATTGTTTCACTAATTTTTATGCCTTCATCTACTAAGACATCTCTTTTGAAGCCTTGATAATATAGTGAACTCCATAAAAAGGTTGGAAGTTGTCAAAGCCCAGTGCATTCATGGAGGCAAAACTTGTTTTTATACAATGGAATGTCCTTACCTGTGCATTCTTGTCTTGCCCGTTGGTCTGAGAGCATAATTGTACAGGGAAATGTGGAGTATTTATAAGAAGAGTTGACACCCTATCACTTGAAGATACATATATCTTGTCTTATGCAAAATATACCAGAGTAACTTTTGAGTCGGATAAGCAGCCTGTTAAAAGGCCAATGTTTCTTGTTAATTAGAAGCAGATTAAGAGTCCCCTGAGTTTTTCTGTCATGGCATATTTTCCAGCAAAGGATTTTGGAGTGAATTTCCTCACATATAGTTAGAAAAAAATATATCATTCTAGTTTCGTCCTTCTTTCTTTCTGAGGAAACAAGAAACAGGGTCATAATAACAGGATCCTGGAATAATTAACAAATTAATCATTGTGCTTCGTTGCTATATTTCTTTCTTTCTTTTGTTTTTTTTTAATATAAGGGCAAGGACGTTCAGTTCTGCAGACTCTTTTTTTTTTTTAAACTTTTGGGTTTATTTATTTTATTTATTTATTTATTTATGGCTGTGTTGGGTCTTCGTTTCTGTGTGAGGGCTTTCTCTAGTTGTGGCAAGTGGGGGCCACTCCTCATCGCGGTGCGCGGGCCTCCCACCATCGCGGCCTCTCTTGTTGCGGAGCACAGGCTCCAGACGCGCAGGCTCAGCAACTGTGGCTCACAGGCCCAGCCGCTCCGCGGCATGTGGGATCCTCCCAGACCAGGGCTCGAACCCGCGTCCCCTGCATCGGCAGGCAGACTCTCAACCACTGCGCCACCAGGGAAGCCCTCGTTGCTATATTTCTATAGTCAAATTTGGGGGACAGCCGTCGTGTTTTCATCAGAGCCACATAATGCATGAGTTGGGACTGAGTTCCATTGGATGAGCAACCAGCATATAACAACCCTGGAAAAGGTTGCAGCTTTCTCAAAAAAGCCTCAGGTACTTTTTATGCAAAACCCAGGGCTTTTGTAAGATTTGTTTTCTCAGGTTAGTTTGTCTCAAAACCCATTTTTCTGGAGTCTGTTACAAGAATTATGGTGTGTCAAAGAATCAGAATTAAGTTTGTTTTTGTCAGGTAACTTAGAACACATAATGTCAACTAATAGATTATTATTTCACTGTAACAGTGTACACTTTCATAAAATTATGGGAGGGTTTTAAAAACTTTTACATACATAATCATTGCAGTTCTCCAAAAAATGACTTTTTGGGAATTGACTAATGATGAACAGATTGGAAACAATTTGCTAGGTGAATCTCATTTTATAATTAATATTGATATGTTGGGTATATATACTGGGAGATATATAATGGGGAAATAGTTGACTCTACCTCTATCTGTAATAACGATTAGATTTAATAATGCAAAAATTGTAAATTACCTATTTAAAGGTAAATTTAATAATACTTTGAATAAACTAAAATCAATTAAAATACATAAAATTTTACTATTTTCTTAGTAATAGTAGAACAAAGTTACCTAAATTTTGTCAACCTTAAATAGTATTACCTACTTGAAAGATGTAGTGTTTACTTCTTCAATGATAAGATCACTTAACACTGTTAAATTTATGAGCATAATCCAGTCTATGTTTTCAAATGTCTCCTCTCAAACACCACTATCGACTGAAAAAAATGCACAACCTAAAAGTTCAGAATTATTTATTTGGTGGACTTTCTGAAGACTTCAAACCCAGAAGACAGCCCTCAGAATAGTTCTGAAGGACTGCTCCAAAGAGGTAAGGGAGGAGCTAGGATATATAGGGGTGTTTGCAACAAAGACCAGGTAGCTGGAACATCAGAAAATTACTGTTAATTAAAGAAAACCAGATATCTCAAGTTAATGAATTTAGTTCTTTTCTATGTATGAGAAGATGCAAGATTCTGGGCTCATTTAAGTCATTCTTCGGATAGCATCTTAGCTATCTAGGGCCAGTATCGTGTTCTTTCCCATCCTGAGTCCCCTAAGGGTGCGCCATTGAGGGTGGCTGCAGTGGCTGAGGGCTTGGCAGTGGGCAGCCCATTTGTCTCCATCTTGAGTTCCCTCAGGGCTCACCATGGGAGGTGGCTCTAGTAGCTTGATGGCTGCAAATTTTATTTACTGATATTGCAGGCAACATTTTTTATTCACACCACAGACATATAGACACACACACACGCATTATAATTCCTTGAATTTTTTGGTCTTTCTTTATACACCTTAACTTTTATAAATAGCTTATAACTAGCTACAACACTTTGTGAGCACAAATATAAAATTAGAATCCCTGGGTTTGAATATTGACTTTGTAATTTACCAGGTTTGTGACTTTGATTGAATCCTTTAACATCCCTGGGCTTCATGCATGTCATCTACAAAATAAGATATAAAAAGACATACTTTCCATATATGTATAATCGAATAATATTAGTAGGCCATGTTAAAGGGCAGTATATATTGTAACATACTGTGTGTACTTTTTATCTGTAAAATATCTATTCTCTATTTTGTGCAAACTATAGTGTTATACTTTGAAGTAAACAGAAAAGAAATTTAGAACACTGTAAGATACAATAAATCTTTATCAAGGAATTGTAATCTATTTCAGAGAGAAGAAATGACTATATCAAATATTCAAATAGTAATACAAATGAAAGCAAACAGCCTAAGACTGTGCTCCTTTACAGTGATAAATGCAACAAAATGTCATAATTCAAAGGACTGAGGACTCAGTGTCCCATGGAGCTATCTGGGAGTATATAACAGAGGTGTAGATTCTGAACTGGACCACTTAAAGGACCAGTATGATGGGAGCAGAAGCACTTTAGTGGATGATAATAGCCAATGAATTAGATGAGTTAACAATTTAGAGTCTTGAATAGTAATGGAAGCTGGGCCCATTCAGAAGGGAATGGGTTTCATTATAAGCTTATGCCAGGTGGATTTATAGAGCGAGTCAGTGGCTTTGGAAACCTAGCCCAAATTTCATCATTCAAAAATGCATCTTTTGGGGGGGGGCCTGCATTCCATGAAATAAATTTAAATCTGCAAAAAAATTGACAAAATCTGAAAGTCATTCTGCCAAAAGCAACTATTTGTCTATGGGGCAATCAAATGCCTTTGCATTTATATACCTCAATGAGTTATGATTAATAAATTCATAATGTATTGAATATTTGTCACCTTTTTCTTTAATTCCACTTAATTCTTGTAAGCTAGACTTTCCTGTTCCAATGCTAGCACTCTATAAATTATTATGTTTTAGAAACTGGAGCAGAGACTTTATAGTCACTATTCTGGTGAATTAGAGGTTATTCTAGGTTTGAGAGGCAAGGCTATACTCTCCTCAGTTATTCAGCATGAGAAAAGGAGTTAAATAACTGAGTTAAGGGGTATTTAATAGAACTCTCAGAAAGTCCTAACTCTGCCTACACTTAGGAAGAGTAGAAAGAGAAAAAGAGGGAGGAGAGAAAGAAAAAAAATTGAGGAAAGAACCACTAGCTATGATCATTCAGTCATTCCAGTTTAGTGGAGAGTTCAAAATACATCATATGAACATTGGACTATAAATTATCTAGTCAAATGCAAAAGCTTTCTTTACTTTGTCCTATTATGTAAACTCTGATAAGAATGAAGCTATCTTTAGTACGTTTAGACTACAATGTTAGTATTTTAACATGAAAATAAAGCTGGTTTTATTCTTTTAATTTTGTCAAATGTTAACTATAGTTGTCAACTATCCATTATCTTTTGGATTCTCAGAGTTGATCATCATTGTATACAATCCTACAAAAGAATGGTTAAAAATTTTATATCTCACTATGTAATGTAGAATATGTGGTATATTTTCTTTAACACTATATTCTTAACACTATCTAGTGTGGGCTCATATTTAATTAGTTCGGATTCTCTGAACACACTTAACCAAGGCTAAAAGAAAAAGACTCAGAATCTCATGGTCAATCATTAAAAGTTTTGAGATGAAAACATTCTGATAATATTCCACAAAATGGAATAGCTGCACACAATATAATATTGAGTTTAAAATCCTCTAGAAGATCGTACTTCAGTTACTGCACTAGAGACAAACACAAAATTGAATCTTTCTTTATTTTAGTTCTATGATATTTCATGGAGAAAATTAGTATTTTCCCTTTACTTCCCTGGTTGAGGTTAGAAAAGAAGGGAATAAGAAAGTTGAACAAAACCATTGTGTACCAATTAACGACCAAGTAGAAGTAGGTTAAATTCTTAGTCTAGCAAGATAGAATTGTGGAGGGTCATACTTATTAAGTAATCTTCGTCACTGAGGGGGTGCTTGCAATTATTTTTATTATTTGACTTACTCATTGGAGGCTTGAATGGATTGTTTAGAACTCTGTTTTGTTTCTTTCTTTTGATGATTTGTTAATGAGTGAATTGACTGACTTTTTTTTCAAATAGGTTGTGAAAATCTGCAATATGTCGTATTATTTATTAATGAAAATTTGATACTGGTTAAAATGAAAAGAATATATGTGGACCTCCATTTATATATACTCTTGCCCAGGGTTCACAAATGATAGTGATGAGGCTGGATCCACTATAGTCATTCTCTCTTCTCTAAAGCTGACTCTTTTAGTGAGGTGTGTTTTGTTAGGGTCTGAGATCCTGCCTTACGAAGCACAACTGCCACCTCACTCTGCAGCACTCTAGTGGAGGCTGAGGGTGGAAACGTCAGGATTTAACCTGTCTTCTTTTCATACCCTGCCCCTCCACACTAGGGATGAAAGAAGAGCCTATGTGCTACCCTTAGAAGCTGGCAACCCTGGTCTAGAAAAGATGTGTGTGGGTAGCTTTCTCCATAGAGGACCTTCATGGTTCCATGGGCCACTTGAAAGGATGGTGAATGAAGCTAGGAAGAGGCTGTGAACACTCGGGCCTTCATTCCAAAAATTGTCAGTATGAGGAGCCTTGTGGGATGTAGGAAATGGTAGCATACTTTATTTTTCCCATCATTGGGAATGAGCTTCCAGTCAGTAATGATGGAATCATCCTTCCTGGCAAATAACTTCCCGTTTCTATCCTGTATCTATCTGACTGGGTAGAGCTTCCAGTCAGCAATGAGTTCACCTTCAGGATCCTTAAATGCTGGCTATGTGGAGTTGGAGAAGGCAATATGATAGACATTGGTCAGCTTCTCCTGGTACAGGTTGGGATGTGAGTCTGAGGATATCTAGTTGTATTAGTCAGTGTTCTCCAGAGAAACAGAGCAGTAATATTTATATAAATATATAAGGTAACTTATGAGACTGACGAGTCTCATCATCTGACAACTGCAAACTGGAGACCCAGGAAAGCCAGTGGTATATTTCTAGTTCGAGTCTGAAGGCCTAAGAAGCAGAGGATCCAATACTGTAAATCTTAGACCAAGGGTCAGAGAAGATGAAACGAGACGTCCCAGCTCAACAGTGAGGCAGAAAAAAAATTGGCAAATTTCTCTTTTCTCCATCTTTATTTTTATTCAGGCCCTCACAGGATTGAATAATGCTGGGCCACACTGGGGAGGCCAATCTACCTACTGAGACCACCAATTCATATACCAATGTCTTCCCAAAACACTGCTCAGACATAGCCGGTGATAGTGTTTAGTCTGGGAACTCTATGACCAGTCAAACTTCCACATAAAATTAACCATCTCAATAGTCCACCCTGAGTCTAAACTTTTCAGTAGTCTATACATAATCTAACAATGTCACTAAGAGAAAGTGTATGTCCTCAATTTCAGACTAAGCAAAAAAGACACTTAGTAGATCAACATGCTGCCTCTTCCTGAGAATAAGTATGTGTCCCCCACAGGAGTGGTGATGTTTTGTGATTTACCAACCACAGGCTGGGATAGAGTATTTCCTCATTTGGCATTTGATGAACCTTCAAATATTTAAGGGCACTCATTTCTCTAGTAACCTGTTCCTTTGAGAATCATAAAAACGTTGAGAAATATCAAGCTTCCTTTTCAGATTTTTTTCATTAAATATAAGATCTCATTTTTTTTAGCCCTCTCAATGAATTTGGGCTATTATCTAATGCCTAATACACTGGAAAGCCAATTTTTCCAAAATACTGACAATGTGTAAGATATTCAGTCAACTAGACAGTCAATTAGATATTTTGTACTCATTTATTATATCTTAGCAGTTGAACATGTAGGCTGTGTATTCAGGCAACCTGGGTTCAAATCATAACGCAACTACTTAGCCAGTTATCATTTTTTTCTTAAAATTTGAATGACCGCTAATCTACATCTTTATTTACTTATATTTGAATATTATTATTTTTGTTATTACATTTATGTACACAAAGAGTTAAGAGCTTTTAAAGATAAGTACATTTTCAATATTAGTCTTATGAAAATATTTGCTACATTTTATTCTTGTAATAAAATGCTATATAACCTTGGGCAAGGAAATTATCCTCAGTGGCACTCTTTCTGCATTTTTTTCTTTAAAGAATTTGTGGATGTTTTATTTTATTCTATTTTTATTTTATTTTATTATTTTATTTTATTTTATTATTTTACTTTATTTTACTATTTTATTTTATTTTATTTTATATTTTATTTTTCTGGCCACGCCACGTGGCATGTACAATCTTGGTTCCCTGACCAGGGGTCAAACTCTCGCCCCCTGCATTGAAAGCATAGAGTCTTAACCACTAACCGCCAGGGAAGTCCCTCTTTTTCTTTTTTCCAAAAAACTTTTTAATTGAAGTGTAGCAAACTTACATTGTAGTATATTAATCTACAGTGTATAGCTTGATGAATTGTATATACCATGTAATCACATCGATTATTGTTGCATTTTATTTCTGGAGAAATAAACAAACATTTAAACTTCTGTTGACTGGTAGAGTTTCAATATGTGAGGCATACAAGGAGAGTTTCACTACAAATCATATCTAGAATAATTTACTATAGTTGAATGTGAATATTCAGATATTAACAAAAATCTTCATGATAAATCTTGTTTGTATGGCTGACATTGTTACACTGATTATATATGATATTAGCCTATATGATCTTGAGATCAAGTATACTATAATCTCTGACCAAATATTTCTCCTTGTATTTGTCTGTGTTATTCTGCTCAGATATGTGATCTGCAGAGTCTTAAGTGTTACTAGAAAGCCATTATCATATCAAATCTCAATAGCTCATATTACAAAAAAAAAAAAAGTGAAGGATTGGCTGTACTCCACTTCCCCAGACAGCCATCTATTGTACGGAACCTGGACAATGAAAGATACGCATTGCATAAAATAATGTCCTACAGGCTGACATCAGCCCTTGGCCAAAAGAGGAGACTGAGAAAATAAAAATTTAGCTTGATGCAAAACCTTTGTCTTACCTTTCATTTGACTGGAATAAAAGGTGGATAAAGCTAGCTGCAGATTTAACAGGAAACAATATTTCTCCCATGGACATGCTACAGCCATGACGTGCCTTAACAACTACCTCCTTTTGAAATTGACTGCTGTTTTCTTACTCACTGAGAAACTTTGCTGTTTGAAATTATCTTACCTTCACTTATTCATTCTCTGATGCTCCTGTTTTCTTCATGTAGTTCTGAGTTTCTGATCCATATCATTTTCTTTCTTTCTGAAGAACTTCTTTTAATGTTTCTTAGAAAGTAGATCTGCTGTCAAAAAATTTACTCAAGTTTTGTTTTTGTGAGACAGTCTTTATTCCTCCTTCACTTCTGAAGGATGATTATGCAGAGTACAGAATTGCAGGTTTGGTATTTTTTCCTTTCAACACTTTAAATGTTTTACTTCACTCTATTCTTGCTTATGTGGTTTCTGAGGAAAAGTTGGGTGTAATTCTCATCTTTGCTCATCTGTGGGTAAAGTGCTTTTCCTCACTTTTTCTCTAGAATTGATTTCCTGATGTTTGAAAATGATATGCCTTGGTGTTGGGTGTAGTGTATTTGTTTTTTGTCTTTTGCTTTTTGCCATTTATCCTTCTTGGTGTCCTCTGAGGTTCCTTAATCTGTGTTTTGGGATCTGACATTAATTTGGGAAAACTCTCAATTGTGTTATTGTCTCAAATAATGCTTCTGTTCCTTTGTCTCTTTCTTCACCTCCTGGTATTCCATTATGTGTACACCATATACCTTCTGTAACTGTACCCAAAGTTCTTAGAACTGTTTTCTGTTCTATTTTGGTTTTTAAAGAAATTCTTTTCAGTCTTCTTTCTTTGTTCCTTTCAGTTTTGGAATTTTATGTTGTCATATTCTCAAGCTCAGAGATTCATTCTTCAGTAGTGTCCAGTCTAGTAGTGAGCCCATCAAAGGTATTCTTCATTTCCATGTCCCTACTTATATTATTAATCTGTTCTTGCATGTTGTCTACTTTTTCCATTAAAATCCTTAGCATATTAACCATAGTTCTTTTTTTAATTCCTAGTTTGATAATTCCAACATTCCTACCATATCTGAGTCCAGTTCTGATGCTTGCTCTTTCTCCTCAAACTGTGTTTTTTTTCTTTTTAGTATGTGCTATAATTTTTTTGTTGAAAGCCATACATGATGTACAGAATAAAAAGAACTGGGTAAATGAAGTGATGGTAAATATGTCTTCAGTTATGTGTTGGTAAGATGTGGGGAAGGGAAAAAAATCTGTATTCCTATGGTTAGGTCTTAGTCTTTTGACGAACCTGTGCTCCTGGACTATGAACTTCACTAGTGCTTCTTAGTTTGTCTCCCCTACTCCCACCCTTAGGTGAGACAGGATGGCGGATGGCCGGAGGGGGCTGGAGTTGTGTATCTCCCTTCCCACATGTGGAAGACTAGAGTGGGCTGAAGTTGGGTATCTCCTTTCCCTCAGTTAGATTAGGCTCTGATGGAACCCTAGCAGGTTAGCTGCTGGTAAAATAGTTTCTCCTGAGGGCGGGCCTTGCTGAGAAAAATAGAATGCCCTGTCATATTACAACATAGCTCCTTTTTCCCTCCCCCTGCCAGAAACACAAAGGAGAACTTAGAACTCCAAAAGGTAAAACTCAAAAATGTAGGGGTTCCCCGAATGACTGGATCCCCCTGGAGTTTTTATCAGACTTGTCCACTCTGATGCTGCAGCAATTCATCAATTGTAATTCAAGTTTCCCTTCCCAGGGACACTGGTTCATGTTGAAGTTTCTGGTTGTGGGTTTCTGCTCTGTTAAGTTGATATTCTTACAATTGATGCTAGATATTTGCCTGTCTGTCTGTCTGTCTGTCTGTCTAATTGTTAGGGGCAGCAGTTCGCCCTGTGACCTCACTTCTCTGATGGATTTAAGAAGAGTTGTTGATTCTTCAGTTTGTTTAGCTGGCTTTATAGACCAAATATTGCAGAGCATGGGAAAGAGGCTGCCTAATTGTAGACTCTAGAGAGGCCAGTAGCAAATCCATGGTATTGCAAAGGATAAGAGTTCAGAACAGGCAGACTAGACCAAAGAAAGATAAGGACACAGAGACCAGGATTGGTGTGAGAGCAAGGAGCATCCACAAGTAATTAAATAATCCCTCTAGTAAGTTTATGTGATATAACTGATAATTAAAAATTGAAAATTGACAAGATTGTTTTCACATGTAACAAATTATTGACAGTGGTGGTTGGTTGTTTTTGTTGTCCTTGTTTTTTGGGAGGATGTTTTATTTGGGTTTATGAGGCTTAAGAGTATTTGGGGATTTGGGCTATACTGTATCTAGGTTTAGAGTTCCATATATAACCAGAAAGCAAATTTTGAGCTATAACAAAAATAACATGAAGCCATTTTAGCAAGATATATCAGGATGCTAAAGTTTTATTTTCGTAAGTTTGTGAATATTGAGAGCAAAAAAATCACATTTTATATTTCTTTATATCCCCTTCTAACCCCAGTATAGGACTTTTTACATGGTAGTTACTCAAAAGAACTTTAAAAGAATTTTTTTTTTATTGAAGTATAGTTGATTTTCAGTGTTTTGTTAGTTTCAGGTATACAACATAGTGATTCACTATTTTTATAGATTATAGTCCATAAAGTTACTGTAAAATATAAAATATTGGTTATATTTCCTGTGCTGTACATTATATCCTTGTATCTTATTTATTTTATGCCTAGCAGTTTGTACTTCTTAATCTCCTTCCCCTATCTTGCCCCTCCCTCAAAAGAACTTTTAAAATGTATTTTTATCAATTGGATAAACAGCAAAGTATGGCTTGAGACAGTAACATGGATAATGAGAAGAAGGTAAAGTCTACATATTAAAAACATATGCGATATTAATAACATTCATAAAATTTATTTGGAGAGGAAAAAAAGAAAATAAACATGGGCAGAAAATGAACCTCTTTTTTAATATTTTAATTTAAAAATAATTTAATTTACAGTGTTTAGAGCATGTATATATAATTTAGAAATTGATATAACCAAAGTTATATACCCATTATGGTACATAATGGACTAGATAAAAATTAGATAATGTACATTTTTGCAAGATGCATACTTCAAAAATTGCTTATTTTGTTCAATATTGCCTTCTGTAGTTTCATCCATATTGATACGAATTTTAATTCTTTCATTTACACTGTTCCATAATATATTCTTATGTCCATTATACATGTTGTAAATATCTTTACCCAGTTTTTTTTGCAAGTTTCCTTTTTATGTTTTTAAATTTTCATCATTTAATGTCTTTTTATAAACAGAAGTTCTTAATTTTAATTTAGTCAAGATATTTGTCTTTTTATTTATGTTTTGACATTTTCATGTCTCATTTAAGAAATTCATCCATATTCTAAGGAAATAAAAATAATCATTTATTTTGTTTTCTGAAAGTTTTATAATTTTGTCCTTCACCTTGGGCCTTGTACTTCAACTGGGATAAAATTTTCTTCATAGGGTGAGATACATTTCAATTGCTCTTATCTATAATGTCATGCAGACATTTCCAGACAATTTATTTATAAGTTCACTCTTTCCCCCAAATCTATTATGTCTGCTCTGTCATAATTTAGGAGTCCACATATGCATGGTTTTTTTTCTTGATTTTATATTACAAAGTATTTTTTAATATTTAAATTTCAATGTTGATATCTTGCTGTCTTCATAACTATATTATTAGATAACTGTAATTTCTCTCACTTTGTTTTCCTGCTTCAGGAATGTTTCAGCTATATTTTGCCCTTTCCTCTTTCACATAAATTTTTCAACCAGCTTGTCAACTTCTTTTTCAAAAAAAGCAGGTGATCTCTATTATTTAAGGAAACAATAATGCCAATTCCACACAAACTCTTTCAGAATATAGAAGAAGAGGAAATATTTTACAACCCATTTTTAGAAACCAACATTATGTACTTATATCTCATTATGATATCCAGTAGAGAGCATAAAGAGAAAAGTACTAACCAATATCTCTCCTTGAAGATATAAAAAATTTTTAACAAAATATTAGAAAATCAAACCCAGCTATATTAAAAAAAAACGCTAGTGCCCCATGAACAAGTGGAGGTTATTATGGGTGTGCAAAATTGGTTCAACATTCTTAAATAATCCAGTATAATTCACTATAAGATAATTCATATGATTATTACAATAAATCCAAGTAAATAGATTTAGATAAAACATTTGACAAAATTTAATATCAATCTCTGACTTTAAAAAACAATTAAAATATTTCAGAAAAATAACACTAAAAGAGAACTTTCTCCACCAGATAAAGGGTATCTATGAAAACCCTACAGATCACATAATAAAGAAGGTGAAAGACTGCATACTTTTCCACTAAGAATAAGAAAAATGCAAATATATCTACTTTTAGAATTATTTTGCAACACAGTATTAGAATTACCAGCCAAGACTCAGGCTAGAAAAAACATAGATGGCATACAGACTGGAAATAAAATAAAACTACTAAAACTGAATTAGTAGACAACATGGTTTTCATTGTAAAATAACAAACAAGGAATCTACAAAGAAGCTACTAGATCTAATAAAGTGAGATGACACAGTTTCACGAACTGCATTTTTATATACAAGAAATGAACACTTGGAAATTTAATTAAAAGTACCAACCTTTCAGTTGTAGTAATGATGAAGAGATAGGATTGGATTTACCCTCTTGCCTTAAATACTCAAAGTATATATGAAATACTGTTTTTTAGGCATTGTACAATAGGCAGGCACATGACAGTCATCCCTGAGAGAATGAATCAAATGAGCAGAAATTACAGTTATCTAATAATATAGTTATGAAGACAGCAAGATATCAAATGAGCCTAACAATTGCCTGAGCTTACTGCCTGAAGAGAGTTTCCAGGTCATTGTTTGAGGGTGTGGAGTGGAAGATCTAACATGAGTTGATGAGACAGAATTCATAGAGGCCAAAGTGACTAGTATTTTCAAGGCAGATCAACAAAAATGAGAGAGCTGCATAAAGTAAAAAACTTCTGGAAATCTAGAGGTTACCCCTTGGATCTTCAACTGCACATTGATCAGTGCAAGATTATGAAGAAAGTCTCTGAGGCTGGGTAAAGAACCACTGGAAAGGAGAAGATAAATCAATGTCTGGAGCTCATACAGGGCTGGGATAGTTCATATTTCAGCAACTGGAACAGAAAAACCTTTTAATACCCTGAGCATTGAATGAAGTTCTCAAAATAAGATTTCCTTATTGATACACAAAATTAGCCCTAGACTAAGGGCTGCTCTGATCCCACCTAAAAAAGTTTAAAAGCAAGTCTTGAAAGGACCAAACTTTTCCAAATATATATTAATAGGAATACAAAAACATCCAGTATAATACAAACTAAATTTTGATAATTTATAACAGTATAAAACAATATAAACGTAAAAATTCCTAGTATTCCACTCAAAAGTGTCAGGCAGGGGGCTTCCCTGGTGGCGCAGTGGTTGAGAATCTGCCTGCCAATGCAGGGGACACGGGTTCGAGCCCTGGTCTGGGAAGATCCCACATGCCATGGAGCAACTAGGCCCGTGAGCCACAATTACTGAGCCTGCGCGTCTGGAGCCTGTGCTCCGCAACAAGAGAGGCCGTGATAATGAGAGCCCCATGCACCGCGATGAAGAGTGGCCCCCACTTGCTGCAACTAGAGAAAGCCCTCACACAGAAACGAAGACCCAACACAGCCATAAATAAATAAATAAATAAATTTAAAAAAAAAAAAAAAGGGTCAGGCAGCCTCATCCACCAGAGGGCAGACAGCAGAAGCAAGAAGAACTACAGTCCTGCAGCCTGTGGAACAAAAACCACATTCACAGAAAGATAGACAAGATGAAAAGGCAGAGGGCTATGTACCAGATGAAGGAACAAGATAAAACCCCAGAAAAACAACTAAATGAAGTGGACATAGGCAACCTCCCAGAAAAAGAATTCAGAGTAATGATAGTGAAGATGATCCAGGATGTCGGAAAAAGAATGGAGGCAAAGATCGAGAAGATGCAAGAAATGTTTAACAAAGACCTAGAAGAATTAAAGAGCAAACAAACAGAGATGAACAATGCAATAACCGAAATGAAAACTACACTAGAAGGAATCAGTAGCAGAATAACTGAGGCAGAAGAACGGATAAGTGACCTGGAAGACAGAATGGTGGAATTCACTGCTGCAGAACAGAATAAAGAAAAAAGAATGAAAAGAAATGAAGACAGCCTAAGAGACCTCTGGGACAACATTAAACGCAACAACATTCGCATTATAGGGGTCCCAGAAGGAGAAGAGAGAGAGAAAGGACCAGAGAAAATATTTGAAGAGATTATAGTCGAAAACTTCCCTAACATGGGAAAGGAAATAGCCACCCAAGTCCAAGAAACACAGAGAGTCCCATATAGGATAAACCCAAGGAGAAACATGCCGAGACACATAGTAATCAAATTGGCAAAAATTAAAGACAAAGAAAAATTATTAAAAGCAGCAAGGGAAAAATGACAAATAACATACAAGGGAACTCCCATAAGGTTAACACCTTATTTCTCAGCAGAAACTCTACAAGCCAGAAGGGAGTGGCATGATATACTTAAAAGTGATGAAAGGGAAGAACCTACAACCAGGATTACTCTACCCGGCAAGGATCTCATTCAGATTCGATGGAGAAATCAAAAGCTTTACAGACAAGCAAAAACTAAGAGAATTCAGCACCACCAAACCAGCTCTACAACAAATGCTAAAGGAACTTCTCTAAGTGGGAAACACAAGAGAAGATAAGGACCTACAAAAACAAACCCAAAACAATTAAGAAAATGGCAATAGGAACATACATATTGATAATTAACCTAAACGTCAGTGGATTAAATGCTCCAACCAAAAGACACAGGCTTGCTGAATGGATACAAAAACAAGACCCATCTATATGCTGTCTACAAGAGACCCACTTCAGACCTAGGGACACATTCACACTGAAAGTGAGGGGATGGAAAAAGATATTCCATGCAAATGGAAGTCAAAAGAAAGCTGGAGTAGCTGTACTCATATCAGATAAAATAGACTTTAAAATAAAGAATGTTACAAGAGACAAGGAAGGACACTACATAATGATCAGGGGATCAATCCAAGAAGAAGATATAACAATTACACATATATATATGCACCCAACATAGGAACACCTCAATACATAAGGCAACTGCTAACAGGTATGAAAGAGGAAAGCGACAGTAACACAATAATAGTGGGGGACTTTAACACCTCACTTACACCAGTGGACAGATCATCCAAAATGAAAATAAATAAGGAAACAGAAGCTTTAAATTACACAACAGACCAGATGAATTTAAATGATATTTATAGGACATTCCATTCAAAACCAGCAGATTACACATACTTCTCAAGTGCACACAGAATATTCTCCAGGATAGATCACATCTTGGGTCACAAATCAAGCCTCAGTAAATTTAAGAAAATTGAAATCATATCAAGCGTCTTTTCTGACCACAATGCTATGAGATTAGAAATCAGTTACAGGGAAAAAAAACATAAAAAACACAGACACATGGAGGCTAAACAATACGTTACCAAATAACCAAGAGGTCATTGAAGAAATCAAAGAGGAAATCAAAAACACGTAGAGACAAATGACAATGAAAACACGACGATCCAAAACCTATGGGATGCAGCAAAAGCAGTTCTAAGAGGGAATTTTATAGCTGTACAAGCCTACCTCAAGAAATAAGAAAAATCTCAAATAAACAATCTAACCTTACACCTAAAGGAACTAGAGAAAGAAGAACAAACAAAACCCAAAGTTAGCAGAAGGACAGAAATCATAAAGATCAGAGGAGAAATAAATGACAGAAGCAAAGAAAAGAATAGCAAAGATCAATAACACTAAAAGCTGGTTCTTTGAGAAGATAAACAAAATTGATAAACCATTAGCCAGATACATCAAGAAAAAGAGGGAGAAGACTCAAATCAATAAAATTAGAAATGAAAAAGGAGAAGTTACAGCAGACACCACAGAAATACAAAGCATCCTAAGAGACTATTACAGCAACTCTATGCCAATAAAATGGACAACCTGGAAGAAATGGACAAATTCTTAGAAAGGTATAACCTTCCAGTACTGAACCAGAAAGGAGAAACCAGAAAATATGAACAGACCAGTCACAAGCACTGAAGTTGAAACTGTGATTAAAAATCTTCCAACAAACAAAAGTCCAGGACCAGATGGCTTCACAGGTGAATTCTGTCAAACATTTAGAGAAGAGCTAACACCCATCCTTCTCAAACTCTTCCAAAAAATTGCAGAGGAAGGAACACTCCCAAACTCATTCTATGAGGCCATCATCACCCTGATATCAAAACCAGACAAAATACTACAAAAAAGAATATTACAGACCAATATCACTGATGAATATAGATGCAAAAAACCTCAAGAAAATACTAGCAAACAGAATCCAACAACACATTAAAAGGATCATACACCATGACCAAGTGGGATTTATCCCAGGGATGCAAGGATTCTTCAATATACACAAATCAATCAATATGATACACCATTTTAACAAATTGAAGAATAAAAACCATATGATCATCTCAATAGATGCAGAAAAAGCTTTTGACAAAATTCAACACCCATTTATGATAAAATCTCTCCAGAAAGTGGGCATAGAGGGAACCTACCTCAACATAGTAAAGGTCATATATGACAAACCCACAGCAAACATCATTCTCAATGGTGAAAAACTGAAAGCATTTCCTCTAAGATCAGGAACAAGACAAGGATGTCCACTCTCGCCACTATTATTCAACATAGTTTTGGAAGTCCTAGCCACAGCAATCAGAGAAGAAAAAGAAATAAAAGGAATACAAACTGGAAAAGAAGAAGTAAAACTATCACTGTTTGCAGATGACATGATACTATACATAGAGAATCCTAAAGATGCCACCAGAAAACCACTAGAGCTAATCAATGAATTTGGTAAAGTTGCAGGATACAAAATTAATGCACAGAAATCTCTTGCATTCCTATATGCTAATGATGAAAAATCTGAAGGAGAAATAAAGGAAACACTCCCATTTACCATTGCAACAAATGAATAAAATACCTAGGAATAAACCTACCTAGGGAGACAAAAGCCCTGTATGCAGAAAACTAAAAGACACTGATGAAAGAAATTAAAGATGATACCAACAGATGGAGAGATATACCGTGTTCTTGGATTGGAAGAATCAATATTGTCAAAATGACTATACTGCCCAAAGCAATCTACAGAGATTCAATGCAATCCCTATCAAATTACCAATGGCATTTTTTACGGAACTAGAACAAAAAATCTTAAAATTTGTATGGAGACACAACAGACCCCAAATAGCCAAAGCAGTCTTGAGGGAAAAAAAACGGAGCTGGAGGGCTTCCCTGGTGGCGCAGTGGCTGAGAATCTGCCTGGCAATGCAGGGGACATGGGTTCGAGCCCTGGTCTGGGAAGATCCCACATGCCACGGAGCAACTGGGCCCATGAGCCACAATTACTGAGCCTGCGCGTCTGGAGCCTGTGCTCCGCAACAAGAGAGGCCGTGATGGTGAGAGGCCCGCGCACCGCGATGAGGAGTGGTCCCCACTTGCCACAACTAGAGAAAGCCCTCGCACAGAAACGAAGACTCAACACAGTCATAAATAAATAAATAAATAAATAAAAGAACGTGAATTTCTTTAAAAAAAAAAAAAAAAAAAACGGAGCTGGAGGAATTAGTCTCCCTGACTTCAGACTATACTATAAAGCTACAGGAATCAAGACAATATGGTACTGGCACAAAAACAGAAACATAGATCAATGGATCAAGATAGGAAACCTAGAGATAAACCCACGCACCTATGGTCAACTAATCTATGACCAAGGAGTCAAGGATATACAGTGGAGAAAAGACAGTCTCGTCAATAAGTGGTGCTGGAGAACTGGACAGCTACATGTAAAAGAATGAAATTAGAACACTCCTTAACACCATACACCAAAATAAACTCAAAATTGATTAGAGACCTAAATGTAAGACCGGACAGTATAAAACTCTTAGAGGAAAACATAGGAAGAACACTCTTTGGCATAAATCACAGCAAGATCTTTTTTGATCCACCTCCTAGAGTAATGGAAATAAAAACAAAAATAAACAAATGGGACCTGATGAAACTTCAAAGCTTTTGCACAGCAAAGGAAACCATAAACAAGATGAAAAGACAACCCTCAGAATGGGAGAAAATATTTGCAATCTAATCCACAAAGGATTAATCTCCAAAATATATAAACAGCTCATGCATCTCAATATTAAAAAAACAAAGAACCCAATCCAAAAATGGGCAGAAGACCAAATAGACATTTCTCCAAAGAAGACATACAGATGGCCAAGAAGCACATGAAAAGCTGCTCAACATCACTAATTATTAGAGAAATGCAAATCAAAACTACAATGAGGTATCACCTCACGTCAGTTAGAATGGGCATCATCAGAAAATCTACAAACAACAAATGCTGGAGAGGGTTTGGAGAAAAGGGAACCCTCTTGCACTGTTGGTGGGAATGTAAATTGATATAGCCACTATGGAGAATAGTATGGAGGTTCCTTAAAAAACTAAAAATAGAATTACCATATGATCCAGCAATCCCACTACTGGGCATATACTTTGAGAAAACTATAATTCAAAAAGACACATGCACCCCAATGTTCATTGCAGCACTATTTACAATAGCCAGGTCATGGAAGCAACCTAAATGCCCATCGACAGGCAAATGGATAAAGAAGATGTGGTGCATATATACAATGGAATATTACTCAGCCATAAAAAGGAACAGAATTGGGTCATTTGCTGAGACGTGGAAGGATCTAGAGACTGTCATACAGAGTGATGTAAGTCAGAAAGAGAAAAACAAATATCGTATATCAACACATATGTAGAACGTAGATAAATGGTACAGATGAACTGGTTTGCAGGGCACAAAGTGAGACACAGATGTAGAGAACAAACTTATGGACACCAAGCGGGGAAAGCGGCGGGGGTGTGTGTGGGGGGTGGTGTGATGAATTGGGAGATTGGGATTGACATGTATACACTGATGTGTATAAAATTGATGACTTATAAGGACCTGCTGTATAAAAAAATAAAGAAAAGAAAAGAAAAAGAAAATTAAATTAAATTTAAAAAAAAAAGTGTCAGGCATGCCAGGAAAATCTGCTCTATAATGAAAAGTAACATAAATCATAAAAAGTGACCCAGAAATGAAACAGATGTTAGAACCAACAGACAAGAACCTTAAACAGTTTTAAAAATATATTTGTTATATATTCAAGAATATAGAAAATATCATGACCATATTATGGAGAGACATCAAAGGTATATAAAAATTAAACTTATAGAAATGAAAAATATAGTTTGTGAGATAAAAATGCACTGGATGGCATTATCAGCAGGTTAGATAGCCAACAAAGGGTAAATTAGGTCACTTGAAACAGAGAGAACACAGACCAAAAAAAAAATATTGAGCAGTGTACTGTGAGTTAGGCCAAGGCTTTTTATATAGAACTCAACTCATAAAATGAAAAAAGTAGATAAATTAGACTCCATGAAAAATAAAAACGGATTTGAAACATATTCTAAAGGAAATGGAAAGACATGCCATAGACAAGGAGAAAATATTTGCAAATATATTTGAAAAAGGAATTGTGACCACAATATACAAAGAACTCTCAAAATTCAGTAAGAAAACAAACCCAATTTAATGCCCATGTTTGTAAATGAGCAAACTATTTAAACAAAAAATTCAACAAAGAAGAGAGAAGAATGGCAAATGAGAACACAGATAGATATCCAAAGTTGTTAGACATTGGGAAAATTCAAATTAAAACCAAAATGAGATACCACTATGTAACTATTAGAACTGCTCAGAAATTTTTGAAAAACAAAATTTTAAACCCATTACTGGAAGGATGCAGAGCAATTGAAACTCTTATATATTGCTGGTAGAAATATAAAATGAAACAAGTACTTCATAAAATGTTTCTTTAATAGAGTATTATAAAGTTTTGTTCTATTTTTCTTAAAATTTATGTATTACTACATTTATTTATACAAGATTTATTTAAATATACTCCCATGTAAATCAGAATCTTTGCTAATTTTTTATCATCTCAGATCTTTTATCTGAGCTAATCTTTTTTTATTTATACATTCTTAATGTATTTTGAAATTTGTTTTATATTAGTCTTTTTTAATCTGCTGTTTATTTTGCTTTAGTTATAGAATAATATTTTCAGAATTAGAATTTTAGATCAAAAATATTTTCTTAGTACAGTAAAGACATTATTCTAAGGTTTTCTGGATGTCATTGTTGGTGTTACATAGTTAATTTTCAGCCTGAGTGCATATTTGGAAGTAGTGTATTGCTGTTTTTGCTGGTTTTCCTACTCTAGTTTCAGATATTTCCTTCTGGAATTCTGCAGTTTCATTCTGATGTGTTAAAGTTTGAGTTTTACGGGGTATAGCTTAGGATTCCTAAATTAAAGGATTAGTTTCTTTATATAACTAAAAAAATTCCTTAGCCACTTTATCATTAAATATTCTATTTTTCTCCATTCTATGATCTCCTTCAGAAAACCCAGCTATATCTACTTAAGACCTTGTCATGCTATCCTGCAAGTCCTGAAGCTCTATTTCATTTGTACTTTGTTTCTCTGAGATGCATTATCTTAGTTTTTTTCCTATGTAGCTTCCACACCTTACTTGTCTTCTTAACTTTAATTTGATTTTTTGACCCATTCACTGAATTTCACATTTTACGTATTAGTTTTGATTCTACAAGTTTTATAGGGGCAGTTATATACTATTTACGTTTTTATATATTTTTTTCTTGTTTAAATATTCTTGTTTTTCAAGCTTAATTTTAAAAATTTAAATGGATTAAGCATAGCTATCTTATATTCCAAACATGATACATTAAAAAAAAAATGTGTAATTGAATTCCTCTGCTTATTAATTCTGCTGTTTTATCCCTGAGGCATTAATTCTTTATGTACATTCTTTTAAAAGGTAAAAAGCTAATATTCCTTGAAGTTTTATCTTTGGGTAATATTTAAAGCCTAAAGAGAGTAATTGACATTATGTCTTCCTGTCATTTGGGGGCAACATAAACTTAGGTCCGCTTAGTTTGTTTGAGGCTTTTTGGACAATACAGGTGGTGTCATTTTGGGCTACAAACCCAGATGTGTTCCAATTCTGGTTGCAAAATCTCAGCCTTTTTAAAAAAATGTATTTGGAAGTGTTATTCTGGATATATAGTCGCCATATATTTCTTTAAAACTTGTTTATCAACGTTAATATATTTTATCAGTTAAAGCACACTTCAGCAAAGTATATTGTATTTTGTCTCAAGTTCTCAGTCTCATTTTGTTATGTAGACATAAAAACTAATTGCTGAAATTTGTAGGAAGTAATTCTGTAAATTCTGTTAATTTTTAAATTAACAGAAAAAGAATATGTCTTTTTCTCCTTAAACTCATTCTGTTAATAATCAACATAAAATCCTGTTCTGCCAGAATACAAATGGAAATTTAAGACCAAAGGTTATAGATAATTAATTGAATATGCTTGAGATGAGCAAAAATCACTGCTATCAATAGTTTTCTAAGAAATTTTATATATCCCAGTGCTCTTGAAAGGACTATATCAACTGAAAAATATAAATTAGCATATCATTCTATCGGCATTAACTTTTTAATAGGGCAAAGGACTGAATTATTTACATAAAACAGAAAAGCATCTACAAATATTTCCTCAGAACTATTTTAATTTACACATATATTAAACATTTTGTTTTAATATACAAATATATTAAAAGTATTGTATATATTGACAATTTGAACTATATTTCTCTCAAATTTTAATTATTCTACAATGAACAAGTATATATTTTTAAATAACAAATACAAAATATATGCAATTAAATGTTCAATATACTTGTTTACATTGTTTTGGCAGAAGCATGCTTGTTTGATTCAAACACAAGACGTGCAGAATGTTTAGAATCCAGTTTGAGGAAAAAAGATCTTTATATTCTGAGAACACTAACAGTTCTGGGACAACTTTCTGACAGTTTATTGTTAGAGAATACAAAAATTAAAATTTTTACTAAAGTATTTTTGATTTTAAAAACTTGGCAATTTATCCAACTTTTAAGGTAAATAGAATTCACTAAATAGGTTGAACTAATTAATCATGTTCCTTATTTGAGAGTCTGTAGAAATTTTTCTTGCATTTGTGTCTGGATCCTAGAATAAATTTAATGTGCTTGAATGATTCTACTGATTTATTACATTTTGTCATGTGTTTTTTTCAGAGAAATTTGTATCAATATTTCAATAAAATTTGTACATTTCCTATTTGAATCCAGAAGTCTAGATGTTTATTTCTAATTAGAATCAGAAAATGACATGAACAAATTGGCGTAAGAGGAGTATTAGCTTCAAAATATTTTTAGAAGAAATGTTATAGATATTTATGAAAGGGAAGCAGAAGAAAGAATGTATCTGAACTACTAAATTCTAAATGAATATTGCAAGATATTCCAAGGGCAGTTTAAGTACTTAATTGATTTTCCCAATTCAGCCTTAAAAGGACCCTTGGGGCTAGTTTGTACTAGTAGTCTTGCTTTATGGACCTAAAAGAATAAGTGTATAAAGTATCATGTATTCCAAAGAATTCTGGCCATATAATGAGACTATCAGATAAAGAAATGAGTATAGTATTTCATGCCTTAAAGACATGATGTTAAAAAAAGTATCAAGCGTAAAAATTAATTTTAAACCATTTTAATTATTTTAATATACACAATTTTTGAGACTCAAAAAGTGAAACTTATGTGTTTTAGGTCAAGTTCCTGGGGGAACAGTTTCTAAGACAGAGATTATTTTACAGGAAGTAATTTGGGGAACTCTCTCAGGATGTAGACCTATTGGGAAAGGGAAGGAAACAGGACTGGACAGAAAGTGAAATTGGGCTGCACTGTAGTCTCAACAAAGGCCTCAGCTGAGCCTCCACAGAATTCTGGAGCTGGGATGGCCCTTCACAGTGTTGCCTTTTGAGGCCGTGGAACCAGGCCTTTATATCCTTGTGTCAAGTAGTCGTAGGATTCGGCTGCCTTCATTCAGAAAGGGGGCATGACCTAGGCGAGGCATCTCTTCTCAGCTGAGGACTATCGGAGGAGGCTGACCCTTGAGCTATGTGAGGCAGCAACAGGGGAGATGTCATTCCATTTTGAGAGGGCTTAAGGAGTCCTCAGAACATCCTCCACATTATCTGACACTATGTATTACGGTGTCTCACTGTGCTAAGTTCCAAATAGGTATATTTCATGTTATCCTTGAGACATCTCTAAGCCCATCTCTGAGGCTCAGAAAATGAATAAACTTGCCCAAGCTACTGGCAAATAGGTAGGATAGCTAGAATGTTGAAGTTTCTCTTAAGAGCCAACACTTAACTACTTTGCAACTGTGCTTTTATTGGTAAGTTCAGAAGACAATTTTCTCATCAGGTTCTAATTTATATTATTCCTATCCATAGGAATATAGATATAGGGAGACCTATTTCATGGATTGCAAGGTTTTGGATAACAGAAAGCAAAAGGACATTCATTATATATATACCAGGTACCAGGAGGCAGTACATCTTAAAATATGTTGTCTGATGACTATAGTAATGGTGAGGTTCCTCAGGCAAAAAGAAGTGGAGAATGCATTCCTCCTTTCCCCCATTTCATTCTGTCTTTCCATAATGTGAGCTTACAGTTTCTCATTGGTGCCCAACAAGTGGGTCCCTCTGCTATGGCTGATTAATGGCATTATGAGGATATGCCGCACATTTGAAGCTGTACTTTAATGTGTTATCTAGGATTTTTCTTTTTCTTTTTATTCTCTCTCTCTCTCTCTCTCTCTCTATATATATATATATCTGCCTATAATACCTAAAATTTTTCCATAATTGCATATTCTTTGGTATTTTTTTGTTTTCATTCTCATTCTCTCTGTGTATAATTTTTCTCCACCAGTGTTCTAAGACCTGTTAATGGGAAACATGTCTTTTATTGATATTATATCCTCAGTGTGGGCCAAAATTTAAACAATGACAGCAGCTTTTTTTTTTTTGATAGATATTTGTAAAATCCTAAGTCCAAACCAGGGAGCACTGTGTGATATAACAGGATATGCATGATTAAGGGGCCCTGGCAGCTTGATTTAAATCCCAGGCCTGACTTTGAACAACTCTTTTAAGTTCATATAATTTCCTTTACGGTAAACCAGCAGTAATATTATTTCTTTTCTGACCTCACACTTTTGCTCCAAAGCAAGGGCTGATATAGGTTAAAGTGTAAACTACTGTAAATTACTTAAATATAACAAAGTAGAATTATTATTACGATTATTAATTTGGTTAAAATATTTTATATAATTTATTTTTTTGTCCAAGCTGTTTCTAAAAACTGACCAGGTCACATCTGCCCAAATTATCTGGAGTCAGGCTGTTGCTACCCTCTCTATATGAACTTGTGCTCTCCTGGTCCACTCAGTCTCTGCTACACACGCAGCACTGGTTTATATACCTAACCATTTCACATGTTGTTCTGGCCTGTTCTCTATGGGCATTTGGGTTTACAACTTCTGCATTATATTCATTAACTCTACCTAGTTATATCTTCGATTCCAGAAAGTAATATTCTTACCCAATATAATGCATGATCCCTACAAAATTTTATTCACAAAACAATGATTTAAAATTTTGCTTATGGTTTTTGCACTGAATTGATATGCTCATTTTAAAAATGTCTTCAGCATTAATTAAATTCCAAATGTTTCTAATGGATATTTTTCAATATTTTGTTGTTATTCTCAAACTTTTTATAAAGACTTTTGTAGGAAATATTTCTGATTTAGTTCAGAAAAAAATAATTAGCATATTATTTAAACTGCTTCCTTTTAATAATGGGAGTTGTGTAATTTCTAAACTCTCATTCTTGCTTTTGGTACAAACAAACTCAACTCTGTTGTTAAATATTTATGCTATAAAATGTCTATGCTTAGGAGAGATTTTGACAAAATTATTCTCATGATTTTTCCCTGTTACATGACTCAGCATGTAACAGGGAGAAATCAGATGTACTAAATTCATGTGTCTGCATTTAGTCTGTTCACATATCTTTCAAGTTTTTATTATTTTAAATTATCCAATTCCGAAGAAGGGAGAGAGGGGGAAAGAGAGAGAGCAAGGAGAGACGGAGGAAGGGAGGAAGGAAGGAGAAAAGAGGAAAGGCAAAAAGAAATGCATCATTTATTGACATTTTAATCTGAAGTACATGCTCTTTTGGTAATATAATGAACCATTCTTTGGGAAAAAAATAACATTAACTTCTTCACTGTGGGTGATTAACTGATTTTACAGATTTGAAAAGAATAAAATAATTAATAATCCTGGAAGGAAATTCGTAGATTATTTGCTCCAACCTCCATATGTCACCCCGAAAGTTTTAATAACTTGTCCAAGACCACTAGCTGACTAATGTTCAAGTGAGAAATAAGCCAGTAAATTCTACATCCTTAGATTCCCAGACTAGATTTCTTTCTGCTATTCAGTCTGATAGTCTTTAAATTTACACAGCACTTAACATCTCAGTTCTCATTTATACCCAGAATGATCATAATGTAGAGAGGTTTTATTGGTAATCACATTATCATACTTACTTCCTCAAGTGAAAAGGAAAATTCAAATCAGTAAATTTTTACTTTACCACTTTCACAGAGAAGTGAGAAAGAACTTTGCTATGAACTTTGGAAAAATTTTATTTGCTTGAAATTCATGTTTCTGTGTGTGAAGATACTAAATTTATCCTGAAGTTAGTTACATCTTTTCTAGTGAGGGAATGTATGTTAATTATCTGTGACATATAAATTAGTGATTAGTGATCATTAGCAGTAACTTTAGAATATGTAATACATAATGATGCTGTTGAAGTTATATTGATGACTATGTTGGTAAAACAGAATTCATCCGTAGCATTTAACTGACTTTAAAGTACATACCATATACAAAGCACCGAATATTTTGGAACAGAGCCAAAGGGAATATATGATTTTTTGACTTCTGTAACTAATTCTTGTGTAGAAACATATATAAGCAATCATGTTCTCTTTGAGGCCAAAGCCCAACCTGCTAATATAGAAAAAATAGCAAATAATTTACAGAATTTTTTTGACTATTTTTCTGTTTCTCATTATTGTTGGTCTATATCTACAACTGCTTGGGCTCATAAACTCCCCTAAATGGCTTGCTCCCAGGTAAAATGTAATCTTTCTGTACACTACGTATTAAATATATTTGGACTTGTGCAATCTTATGTGAATTTTCAGCCTATTCATGTCTCTAGTTACTTAATAATATTTATTAAACAAGGAAAAAGACAGGCAATACAGATAACTATAGAAAACATATCTCTGACTTAAAGATATCACACATTCTAGGAGAGAAAACAGACAAGTAAACAGATAATTGCAACGTGAATATGATAATACAAGAAAGTATAAGCAAACTACTGTAATATACAGAAGAGAGAGTAGTTAATTCTGCTCAAAGTAATGGAGGGAAATTTGCCAAAAACCAGACTGGTTCAAATCAGGGCACAGAACCCATCAGTGACTTAAAAGGAGAAGTTTTGATATAAAGAAGTATTAAGTTTTGATAGTAGAGTAACTAGATGTAAAGGTAACTCTAAAGGGCAGTCCAGGGATGAGGGAGGATACCCAGAAAAGTACAAATGTGGAAGGTGGGAGCCCTTCCAAAAGATGGGTTCACTCCTTACTGGTAAGGGTGTTTTTGCAGCCCACTGGATGGTCATGAAGCTCACCGGATTGCCCAGGCTAGAGGTATGTCCACAGTCACCAGGCAAACAGGAAGCAATCCTTTGAAGTATAGGTGAGCTGCTGCCAGTTGGGTGGTTATCAACAGGAAGTTGGCATGTCTCTGAAGTTGATGGCCTGAAACTTGTTATGTCCACATTGGAAAGGCCTCAGGAGACAGATTTCCAGGGGAGTAGCCACATAGAGAGAGTCAAGACACCATTGTCGACATGGGGTCTAGGGTGACAATTTTCTTGTTGAGAGGATCACAGAAAGGTGGTCATCAGTCTGAGCCAGTTTTTTGAGTTTGCCAAGGGACCATGGCTGGACCAGAGCACCACTGACCATCTTCACATCCATACTGCTGACCAACTGTGCAGCAGCAGGAACCTGCAACAGAAGCCTCCTTCTTCCTGCAATGTCCCTCCAGTACCCTCTACTATGAAAGTGACATGTGCACACTTTAAAGGAGAATTTCTGAAAGGAATTCCAGCCTTTACTCCAGAGCAGATATTGAAGGGTGAAGTTGAAGTTGAGATACAATAAATTGATAAAGGAAAAAGAGGAGCAGGAAATAAATTAACCAAAACATATCTGACACAAGGAAGACCCTGTTTAAGTGATAAATCTACACTTTCTGCTCCAAGTCCAAATGAAACACACAAATCTCTTTTAACGTATATAACAAACCTATGTAATGAAAATTCATGGCCCTGTTTTACTTTTGATAATAAAATAATGCCTAGATATATCAAAGACTTTTTCCTGTACCTGAAGATATTAAGATGAGGAAAGAGTCTGGACCCTTGTCTCCCTGGCTCAAAACTATTAATATTTGGTCTTAAGAAAAGTGATACCATACATCTTTAGGCTAATATATTCAGATTTATTATGGTGTCTTTAGATTAAAGAGTCATCTTCTCTGATTATTGAGAGGTTAAGAATCTATCACTTTAAAATTTCAATGTCATTTAATTAAAAATAAGGAAGGGAGAAATATCATAAGCAACATTACTAACTTAATTATTACTCTAAGTTTGAACATTTAAGTTCAGCAAAGTTACTATTGGTCATTAAAGTTTTATATATTTATATATATAAGTTTTATATATTTGTAAATTATATTTATATATATGTTTATATATATATTTTTCTACACCCACATATGTATATGTATATACATAAAGTCTTATATACAAATATGTCATATATATTTTATATTTATATATAAGTTTATATTTATATATAAGTATAATATATAAATTTTTATATATAATTATATGTTATGGATTTATATATTTATATATTATATAAACATAAAATTCATATATATAAAACTTTATTGTATATATGTAAATATATATGTATATATAACTTTAATGTCACTTATGTGGTTGGTATGTTACTTCCGTGACTGGAAATGCAGAAACGACACTTTATTTTGAGGTTGCCTAGGGAATGAAAAGGTGTACAATTAGAAAAGCCTTCTTGACAACTTCATGCACACTGGTCAATGTTCAGAAACTTTTTAAGTACGATCAATATAATCTATTTTTGAAGGTTCAAAGGTTAATCAAAGTATTCAAAGTATTGAATAAAAAAATATTGCAAAAAAAGAAATAGGCATTATAGTCGAAAATATTTTAGGCAGATGTGAGGATAGCAAATGTATATTTGAAATAATACAGTATTCAAACTTTTGACTTCAAGAAAGATGACAACAGTGATGTTTTGACAAGCAAGACTGTAATGGATGCAGCTTTGTTATGTGTAAGAGATCTAGGAATTTCACTTCTCTTATCTGATACTCAGTTTTCTCCCCTGTAAAATGTTGAATCCTATATTTGCTCTCACATAATTGTGAAGATTAAATGAGATTAAATATGCAAATATATCTAGAACTGTGGATATACGTAATATTTCTACCATAAATCTTAATCTTGGAGAAGTCAATGACTAAAAGCTTAAAAAGACTTTTCCAACTTCGATTCCTTAGAAATTAGGCCTTACTCATTCTTGAAATAAATATTTATCAAGTACCTAATATGTACTAGGACATGTTTTATGCATATGGAGCAAAACAGAAACAAAACAAGGCCTTGACTTCATGGAGCTCATATTCTGGATATCTTCAGTAAACAAAGTTGTTTTTTTTTTAATTCCTTATCTGAGGCCCCGATTATTTGCATAATACTTTGCTCATTACTGATGTCATACAGATGGGAAACTGGATAAGATCACATTCTAAAAATATTAGCTTATAATCTACTTGTGAGATAAAATGTATATCTTATTATAAATTATTTGAGTTTTAAACTTGAACAAAAATTCTATCTTCACTAGTTTCTATGTAACATTGAAAACTGTATTAACATCTCCGAAACTGTTTTTAAAGTGTAAATTGCTACTAAAATACTTGACTTACAGAACTTTAGTGAAGATAATATGTGATATTACCTAGAATACTGCCTCGCAAATATTGTATGTTAAATACAGATGGCTGCTTTCATATAAATTTCTATCTCCATAAAATGTCAGAGGTGAGATTTTGTATATAAATAAATGTGAGATGACTTGAGTATTCACTCTGAGAGCTGACTCATTCACAGTATATTTTTAAATATTTATCGAATTTTAAGATTTCTATAGGATCAAAAGAAAGATGGATGCAAAGATGATTGTCTCATCCAGAATTTATATACATTAATCCTTAAAAATCTGTAAATTCTCAAATGCCATGAAGAATAAATTAGGCAGCTTTTCATTATCCATCTGATTACATTTAATCATCTTACAAGAATTCTAAAAATGTGTATGTGTACTTATTACTGTGTTCAAATATCTGAAAAATGCAAGATAGAAATATGGCTCAAATTTTTTAAATTTAGAAAATGAATTATGATAATGAAGATTAAACTTAAAATATATAGCTTTTTGATGTTGTCCTTGGGTTTATAATCTTTAGTCTGTCATGGCAGAAGTTCTTTGGTCTTCCCAAAATAATACTATTAAGACTGAGCCTTTAATATAATAAAAGATAATGTGAATCAAAACAGATGCATCCTTAACATGGCTAATATAAGAAAATCTATAATATAACACATGACAAAAAGATATTGGCCAAACCATACATCAGTTAAAATGATATTCCTTGATAAATTATGTTGATTAAACAGAATGGTATAAAAGCAACATTAGATCAGCCCTCAGCAGTCAGGGAATTTACAAATTAATTGGGAAAAGAAATGTGGGTAGGTTCCTCTTTCCAGACATAATGTGCTTAGGTTAAGTATGTAGAAATCAAGTAATAGGCTTAGAGATTATTAAGGGCAACTACTGAAAAAGAATATTTTAAACTCTAATTACCCCTCACTCTTAGAGCATGAGAGTACATGAATTTTAGCTTTAATTCCAGTTCTGGTGACAGCACCTCTTCAATTCCAACTCAGGAGAGCTACCTACATCCTGGTTAGGGCATTTTTCTGTGCCAGTATATTGGGGTTCTCTAAATTGCATATTCAAAACACAGCAAGATAGGTGTGGGTAGCAGAGTCAGCATTAGCACTAATCAAACCAATGATTAACGTCTTAGGGTTTTCTCATTTGCATATAGCCAATCACAGACAGGATATGAAAAACAACAGCCCTAGGGCAACCAACCACAGAAAAGTTCCCCATTACAGCAAATAAGAATCCTGAGCTTCCATGCTTTGTGTCCACATAGAGGGATGGGATAGGGAGTGTGGGAGGGAGACAAAAGAGGGAGGAGATATGGGGATTTATGTTTATGTATAGCTCATTCACTTTGTTATACAGCAGAAACTAACACACCATTGTAAAGCAATTATACTCCAATAAAGATGTTTAAAAAATTAATTAATTAATTAAAAAAAAAAAAAAAGAATCCTGAGCTTTCATGCTCAGTGGCACTTGCTTCCACAACAGAGTGCATGCTCTCCCCTTTCCTAACGCTTCATGGTTTGAGAAAACATCTATTCCAATCAGGTGACCAAAGCAACAAGTGATTAAGATATTGTGGTCTTGAAATTGTATCACAAAGAAGCGTGTATGAGTGCCATACATATTAAGAAGGGTTTATCTAGTATAACATGGTTCACTAAGTGCCTTAAACCTACTAAGAATGAAAATACCTTTAAAATATAATATTTAATATTATGTATCTGACACTTCATATATGTTCCTTAATATGTGTTGACCTGAATAAATAATCTGGCAGATATTTGTCCAGCAAAGATAGAAACAGGATCAGCAAAGAACTGTAATTCAGTGTCTGCAACCATGGTGAGTCACATGCAAGTTCCCAAAGGGCAAGAGAAGGAGAACGCTTTTATAGAAAGGAAAAGGAGGTTGGGAGAGCTAGAGTAAACAGAGTCTATGGCTTTTCACTGGCTGAGTCCTTGCCGGGGACAAAAGAGTCTTTCTTCTTCCTGTTGAGCTCTGTTATCATTGCAAGCGGTGAAGGTCTCCCAACTTTAACTGAGGTTTCTCTTCATTAATTTTTTACATATGCTACATATCCTTTCCAATTAAACACAAGAATCTGAAACTTTAGTGATTTCTATCTTTGTGTAGATTGTAGACACGGTTTCAGAATATTTTAATAGGCTCTAAGATAACACACACTTTAATGTGTAATTGTATATATTGAAATATTTTAAAGTGACAGAGTGTATAACTACAAATAGGTACAAAAAGTAAATATATTTTAAGTGTTGATAATATTAACAAAAAATTTTTAAACGTCTACCTTATTTATTACAGGTAAAATATGGTAGCAATAGTAGCTCAAATATTAATTGTTTTGCTACTCTCTCTGGAAATATCTGTATAGAAACAAAATAATGGACAGGAAAACTCAGCAGAGTTTGAAAATATCAAACAGCAGTGATCACCTTGTAGTGAAATTAAACTGCTGAACACTCTCCTTGAACAGTGTGAAATCTGTATGAGGAGAGACTGGTGTTTTTAGTTTTAAAAAATTGAATTCATATCCATGTCTGGTTAATGTATGATAATAATTCATAATAATTAATAATATAGTTAGATGTATTCCTCTTCAAAAATTTAGTAAAAATTTGAAAGTCTGCAAATGCTCCTGAGCGCATTAGCTTTTACTGCCAGACAATACATCATAAAAAAAAAAAATTCAACTGAATGACTTTTCAGGGCAGACAACGAAAAGCTTTTATAAACACATTAATGACAGAAATAGTGTTTTTCACTCAGTATGTACTGAAGCATAATGAAGTTAGGTTTCCAAACCAAGATATATTTTCCCTCAGGGAAAAACAGTCATTTAAACAGCCATTGATTTGTTACCTAGTGCCTTGACACTTTATGATGAGCCCTCTCAAAGCATGCTGATCTTACATATCTGATAATGAATAATGAATATAGGAAAAGAAAAAAAATATTGTCTCCCAGGCAATATTTGCCTTATCAAGCACTGAAATATTTTGTGCTCACAGATCAAAACATCACTGCATTATAAATGTTAAAATATTCATAAATTTGTTTTAATCATGTTTACTTAGGAATAAACAGTGTTCATGAGACGTGTTATAGACTACGTTATTCCCCCCAGCTCCAAATTGTAGCATTTGCTATTCTCTTAGTACAAAATATTTTGAAAATTTCATAGAAATTTTGACGTTTTAGAATAATCAACATCTATATATTTAAGAGAGCTATATTAGCTATTAAGAAATTATTTTCTTAATTCTTTTTTTTTTTTCTTAATTCTTGCAGTGGAATATAAAATATGAAACAACATACGCTAAGTTAAAATGAGCTATTTATTTGATAGAAACTAATGTTCACGTCACTTAATCAACAAAGTATCCTTGATATTTACTCCTGAACCCAATGGGAGCAAATATACAATATTCAGAAATCATATAATAACTTGTGAATATAAAATATAAATGGTAACAAATCAAAAATAGAGGGTAAATTAAATGTCCAAACAAGGTAAGAAAAAAATGAAAATTTAATTACTCATAAAATATAATATGCCAACATTATGGTTTTTTCTTACAAATGGTTAATCCTTTGCAAAAGACTGGGAAAAATTCTTGAAAGCTCATTCAGACTCTTAAAGGATCATTTTACTAGTGAGAAATGTTGAGGTAAGCTTGTAATTTTTTATCACAATTTCCATTAATTTATTTTACAAAAATTTGAAATTTTCTTACAAATTAATTTTGGAATTAAAGAAAAACCCACCTATAGGTTTTGAGGGTGAAAACAAGGTGTGAGAAACAAGATATTTAACCTATGTATTGGATGATTCCTGGAAAGAAGTTCTTTGTACTTAGACATCATACCTTACTCTAGGGAAGACTGTATGTTTGATTATAACCAAGTCAATAAATGAAAGAATTAGACTAAATGTTTTTCTAAATATAATTTAAATCTATGCTTCTATGGTTGCTAAAGTAATTCTATGGCATTTGGGACATCTGTTAACTTTTTCCTTGGGCCTGTTGTTTTGACTGTGTCTGGGTCACTTTCAAATAATTCTGAATAAATAAGCTTTATTCTATACACTAGGGAAATCAGCATTTGAAGCATCCTAATCAGGATACAATTCAGGAATGGCTAGATAGTTTCTGAAAGACCTATTCAGGTGTCTTAGTTCAGGATAGATAGGCAAAAGTTTAAATATCATGATCTACATCTGTGTCTAGGAATTTACTACATGGCATAATGGCAGGGATGTTAGAAACTATTTTCCACTGGTAAGACTATATTGTTATAAGATTTACTAGAAAGATGATCCAGGTCCCAGTTTACAAACAGCGTATGAGTTCAGTGAGACCAGTAATAGCCTTCTGAGTGATGTTCTAGGTTCTGAGTTTCTTTTGTTCAGGGCCCTGGAACTTCAGCCTAATGAAAATTGCTTGTCACCATGCTATGGGCAGAAAGCAGGGACTTCCTTAAGTTTATATCAAAAGATGAAGCAGCTGTTTTTGTTTTTGTTTTTAATTAATGTTTGTTATTTTAACAGAATTTTTTAAAAAATTTAAAATTCTAAAAAAATCTTATTTTCAACATAGTATGTCAAATGCTAGCAAGATATGCAAAAGGAGCAATATAGCCTCTACCTATTTCTTATTCTGAGGGCTCTTGGCTTTCCTCAGAATAACCTGACAATTCCAAGCCTTGTTTAAAGCAGTTTTCAACAGGCCCCAAAGCAGCACCAATGTAAGAGTTTTATATGTACTAAAGCTCATGTGACTTCAGAAAGGTAACACATGAACTGAATACGTGTGCTCATGGAGCAGTGAGAATGCTTTCTGTGTCCAGATTTGAAATATAGTGTCAGATTATTGAATGGGGGCTGTGCTAGATTAGAGGATATGAATTAATGCTTAATAGAATTTAGGGGTTCTTAGGAGTTAAGGGGAAGCCAGAAAGTTTAGTGGGTGAGGCTGTAAACCTATCACCCTCATTTCAACAAAACAGCTTTGCCACCTCAACATGCATTTAGCTTCTTAAAAATTAGATTTTAGGTAGTCATGAGCACATACCCAGAGTGAAATGGGAGATACTGATCAAGGTTATTTTTCTAGGTTTCTGTGTACTGTTTATTCTGTGGTATCTTACAGCAAGTGTGATTCCAGAATTTGAAAAAATATATATTTTTATATGGCTTTTCAATTAAAGCCAACCACTAGTGCACAAAGAAATAGTACTTATCCAATGATATGGGAAAATTTGTCTCTGTTGTTTATTAAGAAATTATGTGTTGAGGTGAAGAACAGACTTTCATAAGTGATTTTTATGATAATTTTGATTATTCAAAATTCACTTTTTTTTTGCTGATTTGGAGCCTAAAGTCCACATATGATTAGTTTCTATTGCATATTCTACACACTGAAGTCCTGTATTCACTATTTGTTCAAAGAATTTTGCAGTTAAAACAACTTCAAAAGCCATTGGGCCAGGTCAATTTGAAGCCATATACAATCCTAATATTAGTTGATATTACATTTCCTTTTTCAAATTAAAAAAACCTCTAGACTTAAGTAAGGAGAAACTATACTGCAAAGGATGATTGCAAGAGTCAGACAAGGGATTATTGTAATAGGGGAAATGCACTGCCCAACTGACCATGAGATGTAGAAGATTCTTAATGGTTAGGCAGAAAAGAAAAGGCCTTTTTTTTTTTCTTTTTTTTAAATAAGGAGGAGTTACCAAGTCTAGAAAGAACCAGATTTGAGGAAGTGAGATGAGCAATGGTGGCATGATGGGGTAGTAGACCAGAGAATGATTTACCTTGAAGTCAGCCTGTTCTTGTGGAAGTGGTAGGTAATTAAGGAGAGGTTGTATGCTGGTTCAGACTGAGAGTGAGTCAAAATTCAGGGCTCTGAGAGAGGAAAGGAATTTGACCAAAGTTTGGTTAACAGGGATTTTGTTTTGATTGATCAATAAGGACAACACAGTTCAGCTATTCATTTATGAAGCAAAGAAAGGGTATTTATAGGTCTGAGTCTGGCTTTGTCATAGGTAAACAAGGGGGCACCCTTGAGCCTTATCTAAGTCATAAGAGGAAGAGTGTTTATTTTCAGTAAGCCATGTCCAAACATAAAAGGGTAAGGGGATTTCATTAACCTTCCCTGTTTTCCAGAGTCACAGGGCTTGGATAAACTCCAGCTTCGCCAGTCCCTCCTTTTTTTCAAACCTAATGATATGTACTAATTGCTTAACAACTCAGAGGGGTCACAGATCTCTCAAGTGGGGCAAAGTAGAGTCTAAGAAATAGTTTCCTGAAGATTCCTGTTGACATTGTTTCTGAAAAATCAGTTGAGCCATCTACTGAGAAGTGGTGACAAATGCCGGTTATTTTGTTCATCTTAATAGAGGGATGCCTAAAATGCAAATAGAAATATTAACAAAAGTTTTTATTAAAGTTCAAGAGGTTAGTGGCTTAAAATATTTTTATTATGCAGCACTGCTTGTTGAGTTCTTAAAGCTAAGAGGTTGAAGCTCTTAGTGATATTTTCCACAGCCATGGAATATAAGGGCGTGCATGACCTGAGAATTTAACAGACTGCCTCAGTGACCCAGGCAGCAGCTATTCCAGGGAAAAATCCAGCCCACACATGGTCAGCTGCAGTGATGAGTCCTTTCAGGTATATGTCAAGTCATTGGGCCTTATGTCACAATCTTCAGATCTGGGGGAAAAGTTGAGCAACAGGCAACATAAAGTTCCAATGAGGATTTAGGCTGTCAGATTTTAGTTCTCAGTGTCATTAAGTTAGGAGGAAGGAGAAAAGTTGGATATGTTTGTTTGGAGAGTTGTTGCCAGATATTAAAAGGAACTGGAAGATTTGAAATTTTGGTAAGGATGGACACTGTCCAAGATAACAGAATTCAATCCAATTAATAAGTAGGTAACAATATTTTTTTTTCATAGCTATCAGTTACCTGAAAATTACATAGAGGGGAAAAATAGCTCAAAAACAATAAATAGGGCCAGACTGATAATCCACTAGGATGTACTGTAGTTTTTCCAATGACACACAAAATTTCTCTTTCTAGTCACCTCCATTTTGATCAAAGATAATACCAAAGAAAGATTATTTTTGATCACAAAATAAGGCTTGATTTCATTAGATTTGGCCTGATTATTTACATAAGTACTACAAGAATGGTAATTTAATATACAGGCTTTTATAAATTTTTTTTGTGGGACGTTTTCATAAAGAATCTCAGATTGGGTTTTTAAGTCTCCTGAGGCTAGGAAGTCAAGCCAAGAACTTACCAGGAAATTTTTCCTGTAGTACCTACTGATTTTGATAAATTCCTTTCTTCTTAATGAACTCAAAATATCCTACAAGCCCTCAACCTGCCAGGGAGTTAATTTCCTTAATCATCTATAAGACTGTGAAGTCTGTAAACCAGGCATCAGGCCAGTTTTCCAAGGGAATTTGTAAGCACTTACTCCATGACGTCAACCTTATTAGTTCTTTTAAAGTGTCTAGTCATATCTGAATCAAGTATCATTCTTAAATATGACATTCCACTCAAAGCCTTTGTTACATAACCAATGTTTCCAATTATGTTCAGTTAACAAGGAGTCCAGATCCTTGTTGAACCCATACAAATAATTATATTGCCATGTAAATAAGAATATAAGAAATTCCAAATTCTGGAGGGATCAGGCAGGGAGAAAAGCACAAATGTTTTATTCTCATTTACAAAAAGCATAGCATATTAAATTCTTATAAGCTATAAATAGCTTAAGAGAAAAGTTTCTTTTTTCTGGAAAATTGAGCATCAGCAATATTCCAAAAGAAACCCATAATCATCCCTCATCAGTTCTTTTAGTCCTGTGCAATTAATTCTTGTTTCAACCATCTTGGGTTGGCAATCTAATGAATCCATCAGCTTCTCAATCAGAATTCTAGAAATTCTCACTCCATCCGGTGGTAGGATCTCAAAGTTGTTTAAGCAGTGTCATCAGAAACCTGTGCCCAAAATTACCTGGCATAGTCCTTACCATGGGTCTCTGACAAAGCCCTTTTTTGTTGAAGATGAAGCACTCCGGCCTATGGTTGATTACAAGCACAATCGCGGAGATATCAGAGTAAAACTCTCTGCAGATTACTAAAGTTTTAAAATGACTGATGGAAGTTTATTACAAAAATAAGGCAATTAACAAGGAAATTTGTTGTTTCTATGGTGTACAACATTTTTTAAAAAACTGAAATTATGATTGATAACACTATACTGTTGACTAATATCAGGCAAAGCAGCATCAGGACTCTGATAAATAAAAACATCATGAACAGCAAGGACATTGCCATATCTCTAGGAACGTCATACAGTTTCTGAAATGTTTATATTTAACAATATTTTACACACACAAATTTAACCTAAAGAAGGTTAAGCATCTCTTCTGATATGATGACACTTCCCATGTATCTCATAACATATCAAATAAACCTAATCATTTTTAGTACCTCTTTTTACAAAGTAGAAGAACAGATCCTCTGTGATTTTCCAGGGGCCCTCTAGGAAATCTCAAAGACAGTATTAGGTGCAAAAAATATTTAAGATTTGATTTTGGGAATGCAAAATGACAAAAGTTGTTAAATTGGATTACCAAAGTGACAGTAAAAGACTTTAAAAGTAAATAAAGAGGTAACATAATGGTAAAAAATCAAAAAACAAAAAACATTAGCTTCTTTTTCAAAGTGCAAAGACTTTGTTCTTCTAAATAATCAAGGACATGATAAAGTCAACATAAAGCACTGGAAACTATTTTGATAAGACACAGAATCTTTACCTTCCAGGCAAATAACTCAGAAGGTAAAGAAAATCTTTTTACAAACTCTTATTAAGAGGAGACCAATAATCTAAGAAAATTTTAACAGAGAGAAAACAAAAATCAATTTTTTATGAGTATAATATTTCGTATTTAATCTCATTTTAAAATCTTGAGAATAAACCCATGAAAACTTAGCTAACATTTACCATGACAAATAAAATTCCCTTTTTGCAAACCCTGTATAACTTCCATATTCATTTGGCTATTTTTCTACACTTAACATCTTTCTCATTCTGGAATAAATAGTTAATTTACTTTAGGGAAAAAAATATGCTTTTTTTTCTTTAATAAAAACATATCCTACATGCTGTGTATACTTAATTTATCATAAGTCTGTTTTAAATTACTGAAAAATCTTGAAAACTATCTGCAAGCTAACATACTCCACAACCTAATTGTTGGAATAAAAATTTTCAGAGTAAGTTAAATTTCATTACTTTCTGGGGATTTTAAGTTTATGTAAGTGCTATTTAATAGAGCTCATTGATAGGGTTTATATGATATAATTTGGTAATACTCTCTGAAGGTAGGAATATACTACATGTGCACATATACAGACATACAGACAAAAATAGAGAGCTTGAGTTTCAGTTTAAAAATCTTAGCTATGTTTCAGTCATAAACAAGAGAAAATACAAAATTTACTAGTTTATATGGAAGAGCTGACTCTTTCTTTCCTCACCTTTACATTTTTACAAGGAATGTTTTTCTGGAAGATGACACAAGTTGATTTTACCTGCTCCTGACCAGTAACTGCTGAGAAAAACCATTAAGAGTTCATTTGCCATGATGATTCTCTTATGGAGAATATAGACAAAGAACTGAGGAGAAACCAAGGGGCCATCTGGGTGTCTCCAAAGCCCATCTGAGTGGGTAAAACATCTAGCTTGTTTCCAACCACCTGTTTCGGCCTCCGATGGTTGAATAGGAGAAGAGGACTTAAATGACATTAGGGAATTGAGAGGCTGGAGTGGGAAGGGAAAGGTCTGGTAAGGGTGGATAGAGGGGTGGAGTAGGTTGAGGTGTTAAAAGGGTCAGATAAAAGGATTCAAGGTAGTTTTAGGAAAGATGGAAGATAGAAGAGAGGGAGGGAGAAGGGAGGGGTGATGGGAAGAGAGAGGCTTAGATAAGCCAGTGTGGGGATATCCCAAGTTTCCCTAAGATGCTATTTGAGTTCTAAATTGCCTTTGGTAAAAGTTTACCATTACTGGGTGATACTAGATTGAATTAGTGCCGTAATAGCAAAGCATACAGTCAGTGGAAGCAGAGGAGGGAAGGAGCCAAATAGAGTGAGAGTTACCCATGGGATTTACACCGAAGAGAGAAATGAAAAAAAAAAAAAATCTGTTAAGAACCTAGGGGAGAATTCTACTTGATTAATTTCCTCACACAATCCCTGGGGCAGAGAGCCAAGGGAACCCCGTAGGAAATCTCTGAGGTCAAAGGAAAGGAGGAAATTCCTTGCACAGTCCTCAGGTATGGGGAACCTAGGAAAAGCAGAAGAGGCTTCAGAGAAGGGTAAAAAACATAATCTCTTTGCCTGAAAAAATTAAAATAACTCCTTACCATGCTACAACAGACAATATGTCTGGCACACTGGTTTGAGAATTGAACTCAATGAAGGATCTGAGAATCACCTAGCAGCAGAGGAGTTAAAGGACCCACAAGGTACCATAACCTATGAGGGGATGGTGGGAGTCCATAGGTGAGGCCATCTCAGTCCAAGCACCAGAAAATGTCAAATAAAGGACAAATTCAGGACCTAGATAAGGAGAAGACTTATCTCTCCTTAGGAAAGGCTTATTGCAAAACAGGGGAAAGGAACTCTAGGAATAGGAGGAGAGAGATTATTGCAATAGGGAGAATGTTCTGACCAAGAGATTTGCCAGCATTGCAAAGATAGATAGAAAGGGGCTTTTGCTTTACAAAGAAGAGTATTAAAGACTACAAAACTGGGTTTGGGAATGTGGTATGAGGAAGGATGGTGTGATTGGATGGTGGGTCAGTGACTGTTTTACACTGAAAGCCAGCCTACTCTCAAGAGGGTCTTATGGAAGGGTTGCTATATGTTTAGGCTGAGAGGGGGTCAAAGTTCAGGGATATGGAGGATGGTAGAGAATCTTAACCAAAGTTCAGTTGACAAGCATTTAGTTCTGACTAATCAGTGGAACCAAAGCAGTTCAGCTAATCATTTATAAGGCAATGAATGGGAAGTTTCATATCTCTGTCTGGTCTTGTTATAGGTAAGCAAAGGAGACATTTGTGAATTTTATCTAAGTCATATGGAGAAGAGTGCTTCTTTTTATAGTAAGCCATGGCTGGGAACATGAAAAGGTGACAGAGTTTCATTAATCCTGGTGTTTTCTAGGATCACAAGGCTCAGTAAATTTCAACATAGTCACCCTCAATCCTGTTGCCACAGATGCCATTGCTCTTAAGTCATCTACATTACTTTCCTTCCCTCTGTCAAGGTGAGGGCCTTATATGTCCATTAGAACAAGAAGCAGGATAAATTGAACACTAGGCTATTAAAGAATGCCCCGCTTTTACTAAGGAAAACCGAGTATCTTAAGTATCTTATTTAAGTGTCTTAAGGAAACTCCCTGTCTTTAAATCTGTCTCCATTATGACTGGCCAAAGTTAAGTTCAAACAGGATCATTTCTCATTTATATATCCTGATTTGTGGCATATGGATCATGGACTTAACAGCATTTGGGGAAAGGTGGTGTGGCATGTCTTAGAGATGGAATAAATAGTGTGGATACAGAACAGAGAACCTAAACAAATGGGTGGAACATTTAAATTTGCTATGGAGGTACTATAAGTCCTGAAGACAAAGTCAGGTCACATTCTAGAATATCAGTTAACAATCAAAAGAAAAGATAAGGTGAGAAGATAAGACAGACTCAGGTCCAATTTTGTAAGAGAGCATGGACAGAAATAAAATCAATACAATTTAATGTAATAGGGCATTATTAAGTGCATAATATTTGCAAGAAAATTCTCAGGTCACATAAGGCCAAGAATAAAATATAGGTATTTAAACTGCGGGGTGGATCCATGTGTAGAAATAGGGTTTAAAGACATAAGCAAACCTGTGAATTAAGGTTAAATTTGGATACAAAGAAGTAGGTAGGAATCAAGTAACTGACATGAGGACTGTGAATAGAGGTTAAAGGTTTGAAATACAGGGCACATCTCTACACAGCAGTCAAAGAATGGCCATGCCAAGCCAATTATTGCTTGTTTTGTTTTTGAGTTTTAATAATTATATTTAAATAAGACTTTTTAGTTAACCTTGATTACAGAAAAAGATAGCACAATGTAGGGGAATATTTTAGAGTTATCAAACTTCATCTTTGTGTATTATTTAAATATTTGATTTAAAAAATTTTTCAGATACTTATTCCTTTATATTATCAAGTAATTAAAGTTACATGATTTAATATACAGTATCAAGCAAGATTCTTTTAATGTAATGTGTTAACCAAAAAGGTAGTGGTTTGATTTGTTTACTCTTCTTAATAAGAAGAGTGTGACCCTATTTTTTTTCCCATGAGAATAAGATCTGTCACCAGTTTGAACAATTTTAAAACTTCTGTGCTCCATAGTAATACTGTAAAGTTTAGTTTAAGGACAATCCATGATCACATTCCCCAAATGCCATGCCTACTTCTCTCTCTCTCCCCTCCCTCTCTCTTTCTTTCTTTCTCTCTCTTCCCCTACTCTCTTTCCTCTCTCTCTCAAATCCTAGCAAGAAAATTTAGGAGATAAACTTGACATAAATTTACTAAGCATCTTCTTTCTGTCATGCATTGTTAACTTCTGCTGAATACAGATAAGATTCTAGAAAAAGGACCTGGTCTACAGTAGCTTGCAGTTTATTGTGTAGCATTGTGTCTCTTTTACTTGATTTTCTCAAAGTATCTAGAAAATCAAGAACCTCTTCCAGAACCTTTCCCAGAACCATAAAAAAAAAAAAATCTGCAAGAAAACTACTTATTTTCTACTTTTATTATTACAACATACTTTTTTTAAAATAATGCTTCTGGACCAGGCTTTGTAATGTTTTACAGAAATGTGACTTGATACATTACTTTTAAAAGGCGATTTGATGGCCAGAACAAGAGTTAGGAAGAAAGCAGCAACAGCCTAATACATCCTGATCTGTTTCTTGCCTGGGGAAAAACATGCCCTGGTTCCTATTCCCACATTTTCTGGCAGCTTAAATAAGTAGTCACCGTACTGTTTGTCTACCACCTACTGGAGAACAGGAGGAATCAAGGAAGAGATGGGGGTAATATGATTCCAGAGCACACCCAGCTGACTGTGGATCTGCTGCTGTCATATACACAAGGCTCTACTCTACTGGAGACATGGGGCCTTAAGCAGAAGGTTACTTAAACCCCAAAAACATATGTGAAACTGTTGGAAAAGAAAAAATCCAATAAGCCAAAGGCTGAATTAACCTGCCCGGTGGAGTGTAGAATGTGGCTGCTCTTGGCAGAAGCAGTGAATTCTGGGCTTTATGTCAGTGTTATAAATTTATTCCCTTTTAATATCTCTATCAAAACCTTGCCCCAGTTAAATTGTAAATCAATTGACCAAGGTAATTGACTTATCCTGAGTCGGATGTTTGTGTATGGTAATTTTGCCTCGAGAAAAGGAAACAGCCTGCTTGTGGTTTCTTAACCATTTGGCAGTCAGGAGAAAAACATCAGGTCTGGCCAATAATGCAGCTGCAAGAGTAAATGTGAGGCAGGAAAAAAGGATGAGGAACTTTACCCTCCCACTGGGAAAGAGATGTTGCTGGATTGGCAGGACTTTCTCTGAGGAGTAATAGAATTTGTTCTGATAACAAGCAGGTCATAATAATTACTCCCACCTTTCTATAGCTTTTCAGTTGCCATTACCCACCTGTGGCAGCTTATGTGGAAAAGTTGGCTTAAAATTAAGGGTACTGATTATTATAACTAGATAAATAAAGGGGTAACAATTTTACTCAATTAAAGGCCTTGGCAAAGTGGTCCAAAATAAATCACAAAGGGAATCAACACACAAAGCCATCTTATACAAATGTCTGAATTTACATTCACAAAGATGGAATGTGGTCATTTTGGCCAAAGCAGAACTCTTCAGAGGTAAAGTAAGAGCCAGTGCCCATAAAAGTAAATACAACAAGAAGTGATGACAATTCTAAATGGCAAGCAAAAATATCTGAAATTTTGTGCTCTTAATTTGCATCTTCTTAATAAGTCTGCTATCATTTTAGTTAGAAAAGGCAATTTATTTAGAAGGCAAAGTCTTGGACCATTTTGTTCACTGACATGTTGCTAGCATCTGGCGTTATTCCTAGATTCAGTGGGGCTCATAAAACATTTGTAAATGAATTGATGACATTATATAATAGAGGAGTAAATGAATGGATGGCTAAACATTAACGATAAATAACAGAGCTCTTAAAAGTTCCCTTGAAAATCCTAAAATATGAGTAGGGGATACTATCAAATTAAGCCTAGAAGTTACAAGGTGTTCTTTTTCTAATGATTCAATTTCAATATAAAAAGACCACATAAAAATATAGTCACAATACAAAACATATGACTACATATCTCTTTTATCATAATTGCAGAAAATGCCTTCATGAAAGTGAGAAATTTTTTTTTTTACCTCTGTACACTGTCTGACTCTTCTCCCCCTTCTATCTTAGTTCTCTTCATTTCCACTTGCTCACATTCTAGTATAGTCTATTTATTCTTCCTCTTCTTTCATCTTTTTTCTGTTCTCTCCTCCCTTCCCATTCATATTCCAGCTTTCTCCACTTTATTCAGACACTACACTCAAAAGTTCTCCCTGGGCAAGTAGACTACCATTTCACTCACTCTACCTACCTCTAAATGATGTGACTCTAAACATTTGTTCTTTCTGCTGCTGCCTCCTGGCCTGCATCTCTTCCTGCCTCTCTTCTTTTCTCTCCATGGTCAGTTTATTCATGCTCAAGGGCATGACAAAACTTTATTTACCTTAACAACTTTCAACTTTCACCAGTCCCATCAGAGAGAGTCGATATATTCCCGCCTTTGAGACTTTGCATATCGGGAAAATCTCTATGCTAGCACCTATCACATATTATTAGTATTTATTCCTTTGCTTCTTCTCAGCTTGTTATTTCCTAGAGAGTAATGGTTACAACAGATTCACCTATGTCCACATTTCTGGGGCAGATAGTAAGTGCTGCAGTATTTGAATAAATGAAATGAAACATTAGGGAACTGAGAGTTGAGATTTGGTGAACATATATGCTTTATATTAATATTTACTTACTCAAAAATCTAAAAGAGTCACTCTGTTTTTATAAGATTAAACAAATTAAAATTTGAATGCATTATTTAAATCCTAAATAAAAAATACCAAAAAGTATTTGCAAAATTCAAATGAGACAAGTGAACTTAAATCCAAAGATGACATCTTGTCATTTTTATGAACACAACTTGTTCAGGGACATCCTGTATATATATATGTATATACACTTAAATACACACACCACAGATATATGTAACTGATATCTACATATGAAAGACTTTATAGAAACTGAAATAATGCTTTCACAATATTACTATGAATATCTGTCTGTAATGTGATCAATTAACTGAATCCTGACTAGAATTTTAATTCACTACATAACATTATCGTCTTTTTCTATTCATTCATGCTTCTTGTATTTTCTGGACCCATTTCATTCAGTGCCAGTGCATGTGATTGGGCTGCAAAGCATGAAATGTGTAGCATCAAAACACAGCTGGAACCAATGCCATTCTTTAGCCAGCTGGCATGAGCCATTGCTGTAGAAAGCAGCTGACTTCTGTTTTGATAGAGTAAGCATTCCAACGTGTGCTGCTTGTAATTCACTCATCACCCAACAAACAAATTAGTCTAGAAAAGAAATATATCAGCCACTGAGAGGAATGGGATTGATTGATAAAGGGGCTATCACATATTCCTGCTGTGGTACATAGTGTGCTTCTGATGCTTTTAGCAAAGCAGTTTACACCACTTGTAGTACTTTCATCAGCAAGGCAAGATGTTGGTATGAAAAAAACACTTGAAATTTTTTAGGACTCAAGGAAGAAAGTAGAGGAAAAACTTGGGCAATAGACTTTATCTATGTAATAATGCATATCTATCTATCTATCTATTTATCTATCTATCTATCTATCTATCTACCTACCTACCTTTTTCCACATAATGAGGGACAGGGTTTCATTCAACCTTTGCTTAAATTTCACCAGGAACACAAAACTCACCATTCTACCAGGTAGCCAATTCTCTAATTACCCGCATCCAGTGACTTAGAAAGTTAACCGCATTTTTATAATCTCCACTTGTTAGTCATGACTGCGATACAGAGCAGTGCAAAATGAGTCTACTACCATCTTCCATCTGAAAACTCTCCAGGTTTTTGAAGAGAGCTAATCTTTTCATCCAACCCTTTTGGTCACTAGCCTAAATAAACCCCTTTCCTCACAGTATGCAGTTTTCTAATATCGTACTACAATGATCCTTTCCTGTATACCCACAAAGTTTGTCACTGTCCCGTTCATTTAAATTATTGTGCCAGATTTAGAAATAAAGAGATCCTAGAACTGTGGCTTATGTTGGATTTATTCAGTAAATATTGAGAATAACATATGATTAATAAGCTTGAAAGTGCCCTTTTTCATGTTATATTATTTGTTTATTTCTGTTTAATAAATTATTACAGTCTTAGATGCTTAAAATAGTGCACATTTAGTTTCTCACTGTTTCTGTGAGGCAGGAATCTAGGCTCAGCTTAGCTGGGCCCTCTGCTAGGATGTCACAAGGTTGCCATAAGTGTCATCCAAACTGTGTTCTCATCTGGAGGCTCAACAGGGAGAAATTCATTTCCAAGCTCACTCACTCAGGTTGTTGGCAGAATTCATTTCCATGAGGCTGTAGAACTCCCCTGGCCTCTTGCAGGCTGATGGATGGAGGCTTCCCTCAGGTCCCAGAGGCCACCCTCAGCAACTTGCCTGTGAGCTTCCTAACAGGGATGCTTACTTCCTCAAAGCCAGCAAGGGAGAAATCTCTAGAGCAAGTCTGCTGGCAAGATGAAGTCTTTTATATGGTAACATAATTGTGGGAGTAACATGTCATCACCTTTGCCATTTTCTATTGGTTAGAAACAAGCCACAGATCCCACCCACATTCAAAGAGGTTAAGGTTAAAAACAAACATGTGATCACCAGCAGGCAGGGATTATAGGGGCCCCCCTTAAGTCTTTCACCAAACACATAATGAATCAAAATAGTATCAAGTGATATAACATCTGAGTATAGGATAGTGGTTTATTTTTAACGTTTCATAGAACTTCTTAGAAAACAAAACTGCCATGAGCCTTCTCTGTTTCTTTGGGAGTGAGCACTGGAGTCCTAGTACAATGTGATGGATTGAACTAATTACCCTCAGTTTTTCAAACCTCTCTGTATCCAGCCTTTTTCCATGCAATGTTGCAGTCCCTGTTCACTGTGAACAGTGCTTTACTCTCCTAACTACTTGAATCTAAGTTCAAAAATGTTACTGTTATGTTAGTTTTATAGGGCTGTACAAACTAACAGCGCAAAATGAGTTAGTGTGGCAAACTAACCACATTTTGAGTTAGTGTCATTGTGGTAATATAGCCACAAAGTTGGCGGCTTAGAACAACAAAAATGTATTATCTCAAGTTCTGCATGGCAAAGGTCCAAAATCACTATATCAGCAGGGTCACACGGCCTCCAGGGGCTCTAAAGAAGAATCATTCCTTGACTCTTCCACAGCTGGTAGTGGTTGCAGACATTTCATGATTTGTTGCTGCCTAATTCTAATATCTGCCTTTGTCTTCACATGGCTTTCTCTTCTGTGTCTAGGTCTGCCTCTCTTCTATCTCTTATAAGTACCCTTGTCACTGGATTTAGGGTCTAGCACAATAATCCAGGATGATCTCATCTTGACTTCCTTAACAATTACATCTGCAAGATGCTTTTATCAAATAAGCTCATGGTCACAGGTTCTGGGATGTGGACATATTTTTTAGGGACACTATTCAATCTACTACACCTGCTTTGACCGATGAGAAGCTCAGTGGATGTGATGTGAGAGAGCACTTGTGAGATCTGGCTTCCTCTCTTGCACTTCTGCCATCTCCATGAAAAGAACATACTTGAGCTAGCCACCAGGTCATAGGAGGAGTTAAACATGGTGCTCCAGGTATGGTACCCCAGCCAAATCCAGACTAGAACTAAATCCCCAGCATTTGTAGACGCAAGAGAGAGTCCAGTTAAACTCAGTAGAATCCAACCAGGCCCAATCAAGATCATTTAACCTACACAAATATGCAAGAAATAAGTATTTACTATTGTATGCCACTGTAATTCTGTGGTTGCTTATTAGGCAACAACTGTGTAACTACATATGTATGTATGTATTTCCCTTTTAGCATCTTTAGAATCCATTCTGTGCTAAATGTTCCTCTAATCTCCTCTAACTTCAGAAACAAAAGTTTTCGCTTCTGACTCTTGCATTTTCTCTGAGCAAAACTTGCTCACAGAAAAGTAATTCCCAAAATTAATTCATGCTAATATGAAAATTTAAGTCATTTAAATTTCTCTGAGGTTTCTTAATATAGCATTAATGAGATAATATCTATGAGACACATATTATTACCATGCCATTTTCAGCCCACCGGAAAACTGAGGCACAGATGATTGAGGTAAGTTGCCCAGAGTAACACAGTTAGTAAACAGTGCAACTTTGTTTAATCCAGACAACCTAAACTCCAGGGACTCTGTTCTTACCCTATACTCTCTCATACCCATGATGATAGAATAAAATTCTGCTCCTTTACTCAACACTGTGAAGCATTAGTGACAGAGGTCAGGTGGAGAAAGGTTATTTTGAGAAGGGATTCCTGAAATACAGAATTTGAAAATAATTTTCTAAGACCTTTGGGAAAGCTGGGGGCCTGTATTTCTGCTGCAGTTCTTATCTGTATCCAGTCCAACCCTAAATATACAAATGTAAGAATTTACCTTTCACTGTTAGCCATATGCCCCATGATTTTCTACTGAATATTCTTATAATTCAAAATGCTTCTTTAAAAATTTATAATCCATTTTATGTTCACTAAGCATCAGTCATATATTGGCTTAGATTTCCTCCCCACAGGGTGGTTGGTATGGTGTAAATATTGCCTAATCTTGCCTTGTAGAGTGCATAGTATGTCACTGGCATTTATTGATTTTTCCATTTGCTTAGGCTCACAATGCATATTAATATAAATTTAACACTAATGCACAATCCACATTTTTTGCAATACATGTAGTATAGAATTTTAACAATGAGATTAAAATTTTAATATTAAAACTATGCATTATATATGCCAGGGAAGTATAGAACAATTCTAATGTGTTATGACAAATTATCTAATATAAGGATAAAAAGAGAGACCTTGGACATGGACCCAATTGTTTTCCAATACTGGCTCCAATTTTTACTTGCTGTGTGACCTTGAGTGTGTTATTTAACTTATTTTAAATACAATATTCTTTTCTGTATAACACATATAATAACTCATATTAATAGTGATGAATATAAATTATTTTAATCACCTTACAAAAAGATTTACTATTGCAACATAATTTCTTTCATATCTTTAGGCTCTTTTTCTTCTAAAATAACTGTGCCATATTTACTGTTGATCTCTTGGTGACTGTGATACAGTGCTTCTTCTACATCAGCCACAATGTTATGAGATTAGAAATCAAGTACAAGAAAAAAACTGCAAACAGCACAGACATGTGGAGGCAAAACAATATGCTACTAAACAATCAATGGATTACTGAATAAGTCAAAGAGGAAATTAAAAAAATACCTAGAAGCAAACAAACATGAAAATACTACAATCCCAAAACTATGGGATGCAGGGGGAGGAGTCAAGGTGGTGGAATAGGAGGACACAGAATTCATCTCTCCTCACAGGTACATCAAGAATATATCTACAAACGGAACAGCTCTCACTTAGCACCTGCTGAACATTAGTGGAAGACTTCAGACACTGAAAAGGACAAGAAAAATCCCCTCGCAACTGGGTAAGATGAAAGAAAGAAAAAAGAGGACTCAAAAAAGGGACCAGCGGGGGCTTCCCTGGTGGCGCAGTGGTTGAGAATCTGCCTGCTAATGCAGGGGACACGGGTTCGAGCCCTGGTCTGGGAAGATCCCACATGCCACGGAGCGGCTGGGCCCGTGAGCCACAACTACTGAGCCTGCGCGTCTGGAGCCTGTGCCCCGCAACGGGAGGGGCCGCGATAGCGAAAGGCCCGCGCACCGCGATGAAGAGCGGTCCCCGCACCGCGACGAAGAGTGGCCCCCACTTGCCGCAACTAGAGAAAGCCCTCGCACGAACCGAAGACCCAGCACAGCCAAAAATAAATAAATAAATAAAATAAAATGTGTAAGATTCTTTTAAAAAAAAAAAAAAAAAAAAAAGGGACCAGCAATGCTGGCAGGAATCTGAAAGTGAGGAGAGCTTCCCCCACTCAGAAAAACCCCCTCACGGTGAGGATATCAGCTGAGACAGAAAGGGACCTTCGGGGCATCAAAAGGGAATGCAGCAGATGGTCTGTGGAAGGCAGGACAAAGTAAGAACTGCACACGTGGTCTGTGCCGCAGTCCTGAACACCCTAGCCTGAGTCGTGTGTCTCCTGTTGCAGAGGGGGCCTCGGTCTGGAAAGTGGGTTTTGGAGCATGGACCCAGGGCGGGGAGAGCTGTTAGCTATGAAAAGACAGCCTGAAGGGACAGGAGTAAGGAGCTCCACAGCAGGGAAAGTTTGTGGGAGAAGCCCAGGACACCATAGAAGCAAGGCACCACTGTTGAATTGTGCACAAGGGGCAGGGCTGCCACTGCCCCCACACGCCAGCCACTGCCTCTGCAAGCACTGGGAGGGACTCCCACCAGAGCAAGCATGCCCCAGTCTGTTGCAACTGCCTGCTGGTCTCCGCTGCCACAGGCACTTTGTGCACACCCCAGCTGTGACCACTGTACCCCTCCGTGGCCTGAGTAAGTGTGCCCCAATCAGCCTCTGCTTTTGCTCCCTCTCGCCCAGGCAGGGAACAGATGCCTGAGGGTGGCACACATGCAGAGGTGGGGCCAAAATCAAAGCTGAGCCCCAGGGGCGGTGTGACTAAGGAAGAGGACGGAAATCTCTCCATGCAGTTGCACAATCCTAGGATTAAATCCCTGCAGTTGGCTTGGTAAATCCTGCATCAGTAGAATATCTGAAGAGACAATGAGTGTTCCCACAACTGAGACTGGTCTAGCTTTAGCAGCAGTGGATTTTGGGAGCAAGTACACGTGGGAGTTGGGCCAGGTTGGAGTCTGAGCTGGCCCCACAGTGCTCACAGCAGGTCCAGAGACCTACCTAGAGGTATCCATCTCGACACTAAGACCTGGCTCCACCCAACTGCCTGCAGCCTCCAGTGCTGGATATCTCATGCCAAACAACCAGCAAGACAGGAACACAGCCTCACACATCAGCAGACAGGCTGCCTAAAGTCATACTAAGCTCATGGACACCCCAAAACACACCACCTGACACAGCCCTGAAAATCAGAGGGAAAAGACTCAGCTCCACCCACCACAGCTCAGGCACCAGTTCCTCCCACCAGGAAGCATACACAAGCCCCTGGACCAATCTCACCCACCAGGAGGCAGAAAACAGAGGCAAGAGGCACTATGACCCTGCAGCCTGCAGAAAGGAGACCATAAACACAGTAAGTTAGACAAAATGAGACAACAGAGAATTATGTGGCAGATGAAGGAGCAAGGTAGAAACCCTCAAGACCAAATGAAGGAACAGGAAATAGTCAATCAACCTGAAAAAGAATTCAGAGTAATGATAGTAAAGATGATCCAAGATCTCAGAAATAGAATGGAGGCATGGATTGTGAAGATTTCTTGTTGTTAAACAAGAAATGTTTAACAAGGAAGGACCTAAAAGAACTAAAGAAAAAACAATCACTGATGAACAACACAACAACTGATATGAAAAATACACTAGAAGGAATCAATAGAATAACAGAGGCAGAAGAAGAGATAAGTGAGCTGGTTGATAGAATGGTGGAAATAACTGTTACGGAGCAGAGTCAAGAAAAAAGAATGAAAAGAAATAAGGACTGTCTCAGAGACCTCTGAGACAACATTTAACGCACCAACATACAAATTATAGGAGTCCCAGAAGAAGAGAAAGAGAAATGGTTTGAGAAACTAGTTCAAGAGATTATAGTCAAAAACTTCCCTAATATGGGAAAGGAAATAGTCATCCAAGTCCAGGAAGCACAGAAAGTCCCATACAGGATAAACCAAAGGAGAAGCATGCTGAGATACATATTAACCACACTAACAAAAATTAAATACAAAGAAAAAATATTAAAAGCAGCAAGGGAAAAGCAGCAAATAACATACAAGGGAATCCCCATAAGTTCATCATCTGATTTTTCAGCAGAAACTCTGCAGGCCAGAAGGGAGTGGCAGGATATATTTAAAGTGATGAAAGGAAAAAACCTACAACCAAGATTACTAGTCTACCCAGCAAGGATCTCATTCAGATTTGACAGAGAAACCAAAAGCTTTACAGACAAGCAAAAGCTAAGAGGATTCAGCACCACCAAACCAGCTTTACAACAAATGTAAAAGGAAATTCTCTAGGCAGGAAACAGAAGAGAAGAAAAACACCCACAAAAACAAACACAAAAGAATTAAGAAAATGGTAATAGGAACATACATATCGATAATTACCTTAAATATAAATGGATTAATGCTCCAACCAAAAGACACAGACTGGCTGAATGGATATAAAAACAAGACCCATATATATGCTGTCTACAAGAGACCCACTTCAGACCTAGGGACACATAAAGATTGAAAGCAAGGGGTTGGAAAAAGATTTTCCATACAAATGGAAATCAAAAGAAGGCTGAAGTAGCAATACTCATATCAGACAAAATAGATATTAAAATAAAGAATATTACAAGAGACAAGGAAGGACACTACATAATGATCAAGGGATCAATCCAAGAAGATATAACAATTATAAATATTTATGCCCCCAACATAGGAGCACCTCAATAGATAGGACAAATGCTAACAGCCATAAAAGGGGAAATCGACAGTAACACAATAATAGTGGAGGACTTTAACACTCCACTTACACCCATGGATAGATCATCCAGACAGAAAATTAATAAGGAAATACAAGCCTTAAATGACACATTAAACCACAAAGACTTAACTTATATTTATAGAACATTCCATCTGAAAGCAGCAGAATACACTTTCTTGTCAAGTGCACATGGAACATTGTCCAGGATAGATCACACCTCTGGTCACAAATCAAGGCTTGGTAAATTAAGAAAATTGAAATCGTATCAAGCATCTTTTCTGACCACAACACTATAAGATTTGAAATCAATTACAGGAAAAAAACTATAAAAAAACATAAAAACACCTGGAGGCTAAAAATATGCTACTAAGTAACCAAGAGATCACTGAAGAAATCAAAGAGGAACTTAAAAAATACCTAGAAACAAATGACAATGAAAACACAACGACCCAAAACCTATGGGATACAGCAAAAGCAGTTCTAAGAGGGAAGTTTATAGCAATACATCCTACCTCAAGAAACAAGAAAAATCCCAAATAAACTACCTAACCTTACACCTAAAGCAACTAGAGAAAGAAGAAGAACAACAACAAAAATACCCAAAGTTAGTAAAAGGAAAGAAATTATAAAGATTAGAGCAGAATAAATGAAATAGAAATGAAGAAAACAATAACAAAGATCAATGAAACTAAAAGCTGGTTCTTTGAGAAGATAAACAAAATTGATAAACACTCAGCCAGACTCATCAAGAAAAAAAGGAGAGGATTCACATCAATAAAATTAGAAATGAAAAAGAAGTTACAACTGACACCTCAGAAATACAAAGGATCATAAGTGACTACTATAAGCAACTATATGCCAATAAAATGGACAACCTGGAAGAAATGGACAAATTCTTAGAAAAGTACAACCTTCCAAGACTGAACCAAGAAGAAATCAAAAATATGAACACACCAATGACAAGTAATGAAATTAAAACTGTAATTAAAAATCTTCCAAGAAACAAAAGTCCAGGACCAGTGGGCTTCACAGTTGAATCTATCAAACATTTAGAGAAGAGCTAACAACTATCCTTCTCAAACTCTTCCAAAAATTGCAGAGGGAGGAACACTCCCAAGCTCATTCTAAGAGGCCACCATCACCCTGATACCAAAACCAGACAAAGATATCACAAGAGAAGAAAATTACAGGCCAATATCACTGATGAACATATACACAAAACCTCTCAACAAAATACTAGCAAACCGAATCCAACAGCACATTAAAAGGATCATACACCATGATCAATGGGATTTATCATAGGGATGCAAGGATTTTTCAATATATGCAAATCAATGTGATACACCATTTTAACAAATTGAAGAATAAAAAACATATGATCATCTCAATAGAGGCAGAAAAAGCTTTTGACAAAATTCAACACCCATTTATGATAAAAATTCTCCAGAAAGTGAGCATAGAGGGAAACTACCTCAACCTAATAAAGGCCATATATGACAAACGCATAGCAAGCATCATTATCAATAGTGAAAAACTAAAGCCTTTCCTCCTAGATCAGGAACAAAACAAGGGTGTCCACTCTCACCACTGTTACTCAACATAGTTTTGGAAGTCCTAGCCATGGCTATCAGAGAAGAAAAAGAAATTAAAGAAATCCAAATTGGAAAAGAAGATGTAAAACTGTCACTGTTTGCAGATGACATGATACTATACATAAAACATCCTAAAGAGGCCACCAGAAAACTACTAGAGCTAATCAATGAATTTAGTAAAGTTGAAGGATACAAAATAAATAACAAAAATCTCTTGCATTCCTATACACTAACAACAAAAGATCAGAAAGAGAAATTATGGACACAATCACATTTACCACTGCAACAAAAAGAATAAAATACCTAGGAATAAACCTGTACTCAGAAAACTATAAGATACCGATGAAAGTAATCAAAGACGACACAAACAGATGGAGAGATATTCCATGTTCTTAGATTGGAAGAATCAATTTTGTCAAAATGACTATACTACCCAAAGCAATCTACAGATTCAATGCAATCCCTAACAAATTACCAATGGCATTTTTCACAGAATTAGAAGAAAACTTTTACAATTTGTATGGAAACACAAAAGACTCCAAATAGCCAAAACAATCTTGAGAAAGAAAAATGTAGCTGGAGGAATCAGGCTCCCTGACTTCAGACCATACTACAAAGCTACACTAATCAAGACAGTAGGGTACTGGCACAAAAACAGACTTATAAATCAATGGAACAGCATAGAAAGCCCAGAGATAAACCCATGCACCTATGGTCACCTAATCTATGACAAAGGAGAAAAGAATATACAATGGAGAAAAGACACTCTCTTCAATAAGTGGTGCTGGGAAAACTGGACAGCTGCATGTAAAAGAATGAAATCAGAACACTCCCTAACCTCATACACAAAAATAAACTCAAAATGGATTAAAGACCTAAATGCAGGGCTTCCCTGGTGGCGCAGTGGTTGAGAGTCTGCCTGCTAATGCAGGGGACACGGGTTCGAGCCCTGGTCTGGGAAGATCCCACATGCCACGGAGTGGCTGGGCCCGTGAGCCGCAACTGCTGAGCCTGCGCGTCTGGAGCCTGTGCCCCGCAACGGGAGGGGCCGCGATAGTGAAAGGCCTGCGCACCGCGATGAAGAGCGGTCCCCGCACCGCGATGAAGAGTGGCCCCCGCTTGCCGCAACTGGAGAAAGCCCTCGCACGAACCGAAGACCCAACACAGCCAAAAATAAATAAATAAATAAATAAATAAATAAAGTAGCTATAAAACGCAGCTTTAAAAAAAAAAAAAAAAAAAAAAAAGACCTAAATGCAAGAGCAGACACTATAAAACTCTTAGTGGAAAACATATGCAGAACACTCTTTGACATAAATCGCAGCAATATCTTTTTGCATCAGTCTCCCATAGTAATGGAAATAGAAACAAAAATGAACAAATGGGACCTAATCAAACTAAAAAGCTTTTGCATGGCAAATGAGATCATAAACAAAACAAAAAACCACCTATGGAATGGAAGAAAATATTTGCAAACAAAGCAACTGACAAACGATTAATCTCCAAAATATACAAACAGCTCATACAGCTGATTTCAAAAAAACAAACAACCCAGTAAACAATGGGAAGAAGCCCTAAATAGACATTTCTCCAAAGAAGACATACAGATGGCCAACAGGAACATGAAAAGAGATTCAATATCGCTAATTATTAGAAAAATGCAAATCAAAACTACAGTGAGATATCACCTCACACCAGTCAGAATGGCCATCACTAAAAAGTCTACAAATAACAAATGCTGGAGAGAGTATGCCGAAAAAGGAACCCTCCTATACTGTTCCTTTGTAGAGCTCAGTTAGTTCGAATAATCTGATTAAAACTATGAGGTCCATGAGGCTTATTATGGTAATTACTCCCTCCTGTTTTTGTCCATTAAGCACTGCCAAATGGCCTCCATCATTCAGAGATGCCATTATTACTATTGAAATCGGGGAGCCCAATTCTATGATATCATTGCCAATTGTCACCTCCAAGTTACAGAGGACGCTCACTACAAATCTTTACATGGATGATAGCATTCCTCACAAAAACAAAAACATATTTCTTAATGTTTGAGACACATCAATTACAACATGGCCATCTCACTAAGCTTTCAGACTCCTTCCTATATAGTATGCAAAGAAGTCTACCATCTCAGATTCATTGACTGTAGGTAGCTGATTACTCCAGGCTTCAATATGCAAAATAATTAAACTCTTAAGTACAATTTTGAGTGCTTGGGCCAACATATTAAATGACAAATACTGGATTAAAACCTCTGTTTTGATAAATTTGGTCCTGTTAGATTTAATACCCTTAGAGGTGGTAAGATCTTGCAATTTTATTTGGTGCATAGGCTGTCTCCTCCTGTAGAGACTGCATTTCTTAGCCTGGAGTTTGGATCCAGAGGCACTGATGGATAGTGGGGAAGTATTTTAGGAAAATAAGCATCCCCTTGGAAGCAATTATCCCAGATCAACTCATTAATGAATTTTTACAAAAGGGAATGCTAGTTTCCTTAGTGGAAGAAGAGCTTCTTCTGCTGAAAGTGGATTTCAAAAATATTTTAGGAACAGATGCCCAATTTTGTTTGTATCTACCAAAATGCCCCCATCCCAAGTCTTCAAATCCTACTTATCCCCAACGAGTGTCCTATTCCAAGCCTAAGAGACTTGGAGTTGGAAGTTGCTTATTTATATGGCCTTGCAACTTCTAACCTACACAGTCTGATTTAGAGTCAAGTCTTTGGCATGCCTTTCTTGCAGCTATGAAATATGAGCTTGTTTTAAGACTATCATGGACACTTTCTGCTTTCCCACCTGTATTTGCAATTAAGAACTAAAGGCCTTTTAAATTATTATTATTATTTTTTTGCAAGTTCCCCAGCACAGAGATAGGCATTCTACCTCACAGTTTTGTAATCTTTATAATTTCCATGTTGATCACACTTGATTGAATCAACACTTGATCAGGCAAACCTTTGCCTTCCATTAATACTCCAACTCAACATACTCACCTGGAGGCAGTTTTAAAGGCTTGCAGCCTATGCCTTTCCACAGGGCCCTGTACTTAGGACTCAGCACTTGTTTTAATGCTCTGTCATTATTTTCTTGAAATTTTCAATAAGTTTTAAATAGGGAGGCTGGCATTTTCATTTTGCATTGATGGCTGCAAATTATGTGGCCAGTCAGCCAGGAACAGTGATAACTTAGGTAAGTCTGGTGTCAGTGAATAACAGATTATCACCGTTCCACTTTCCCAAACAAGTATATCATCCATGTGTTCAACTAATAGGTGATCAGTCTGGTTCCAAAATTCCATCTGAGCTTGTGCTTCCTGGTGTATTTTCAACCATCTACTCTATCTCTCAGGATTTTGTCCCCTCAGATGGTTCAGTTGAAAGGATTTCAATGAAGAGATTATTTACTGAAGTGTGAGCAAACTTTAGGAAAGCAACAAAGGGGACTGAGTTTTCTAGAGACTGGCAGTAGTGAAAGAAGTATTCCATCAATAAATTATAGTCATGGAAGGACACAGCCACTATAGGAAACACAGTTGAAACAAGCCTGGATTGGAGGAGAAATAACTTGACCTCTCCCTCATTAACGAAACCCAATGCAAAGCCTGCCCACAGAGGAATCCAGGTGATGCCAATATAGCAGTCAGACAATCCAGGCAGAGGATTGAGAATGAAGTCTGGTGGGCAAGAGTAATCGAAAAAACACACAAAATAAAACTTTAAATTAATGCTTTCTGAAATCCCTGTCTGATCTAAAAATTTGGAATGCTACAGCAGGGAAGGGCTACAAGAAGTATAATGAAGAGAAAAGTATATTAGTTAATTGCTATCCAAACAGTGGTTTCATCCAGGATTTGACATTTAATATGCTGGCCCAAGCACTGGAGAGTTTAATATTTAAATTTTTTTTTTTTTTTAATTTATTTATTTATTTATTTTTGGCTGTGTTGGGTCTTCGTCTCTGTGCGAGGGCTTTCTCCAGCTGTGGCAAGTGGGGGCCACTCTTCATCACGGTGCGCAGGCCTCTCACTATCGCGGCCTCTCCTGTTGCGGAGCACAAGCTCCAGACGCGCAGGCTCAGCTACCGTGGCTCACGGGCCTAGCCGCTCCGCGGCATGTGGGATCCTCCCAGACCAGGGCTCGAACCCGTGTCCCCTGCATTGGCAGGCAGACTCTCAACCACTGCGCCACCAGGGAAGCCCCGAGAGTTTAATATTTAAAAGTTTGATTTTTAACATATTGAAGCACAGAATAAACAAGGTCCTACAATGAATGAAGCTAAGATGTTGTGGGTAAAAGGAGTACTTCATTCAATTTATGTATAACACCTTTTAAATTTTCTGGGCTGTCACATACTTTCAGTGGTCATCAAAGGATCATTTGTGTGTATATATGTGTGTGTATATATATATATTTTAAACCTCATGTCAAAAATGTTTATCCTTTTGTTGTATTCTTATCATTAAAATATTGGTTTAATTACTTTTGTGTTTTTTAATTGTATTTCTATATTCTTTTCAAGCATATCAGTAATATAGTTGTTGAATAATCTTAGAATTTATATTCCCTGAAGATCTTTATTGTAAATTTTCTGCTAAAAAGTTCTAGCACTAACACAAAAGTAATGTAATGAATGCTTTTTTGTGTGATGAAAAAGAACTGGAAAAGTCAATTCAAACCTTAACACAAATTTTGTTGGAACAAGCGATTGAGATAACCTTCTCTTTGGGCTTCCAGAATTAATCTATTGTTATTTCTTAGAAATGTGTTCATAAAAAGAAGTAAAAAGAATAGTCACTAAGTTTTTATTTATTTTTTCTTATTTTTTTACAGTGCGGTTAGTACCATTAATGGATTATATTCATAGAATTGACTTTTTGGTCATTTAATCAAATGTATGTATGTAATCTAAAGAAAACTGCTGTTAAAGTCTTAGGCAGTTGGGGGAGGAGGGGAACAAAGTGTCCAGTTTTCTAAAGAGTTGAACATATATCTAAACTCATAACACTGCTAAAGTTTATGCATTAACAAAATAAACTAGCCCGAAATGCCCTCAAACACAGACTAGATTCTCTACAATGTAAAGCAGCAGTTACTGTTAATAAATTGACTAATAAAATTTATACCAGGAAATATTACAAATAAATATAGACAGTTCCCTACTATTTAAATTCATTAAACTGAAAGCATATACGATAGAAGAAAAAACAACTGGAAATTAATTAGTGCGAAGTAAAACCAACCTCACTTTGAAATTACTTTAAAAATGAATTATTTAGGAGGAGCCAGGGAACATACACATTTATAGATCTTCATTATGTCCTGATTTTAAAAGGGGCCCCCTAGAATTTCCTGGGCTCTTTTCCTCCTAATGCTCAAGTAAGTAACAAATGAGGAACTTATAAAAGATCATTAATTCTGTTGGGCAATGAGATCATCCCAAAGCATAGAAATGCTTTCAATGAAAGCATGGTACCTAGTGCCTATCTGTCTACTCCATATACTCACTAAAGAAATATGTCAGCAAGCATTGATGACAACCAAAAATTACTACCCCAGTTCTTTTAGAAAGGAAGAGAAAGTTAAAAAAAGAGTAACTACTATAGAAGCAAGCAGGGCAGAGGTAAACAAGAAGAACTGACAAACCAGAAATAAAAGAGATGACGGTTCTAAGGATAAGATCTGTCTTGTGCCACTGTACTCTGGATTACATATTGCTGGAACAGTAATATATGGTCATTGCTGTTGTGAGCTAGAGTTTGTTCAAATACCCTTGATCAGTTAATATTCTGGTCAAATATCTCATAAGTCATGGGTGAGTATTTTTCTTCATTTCTTCATTATTTCATTTGATACGCAATAACTGATGGTTTGTTCTTTGCTAAGCATTACCCTAGGTATAGGAATAAAACAATGAATAATTACCCAGAGTCTCTGACCTCAGATAACTTAGGTTAAGTAAAAAGAAAAACAAAAAGGATATAGTTTTATTTAGCAAATATAATGAATTAAAATCAAGTCCTAAATGATTATAAATTATGTTAGCTATAATAAGGAATGGTTCAAATTCAGCAATAAACTGAAGAAGTTGATGTAGATATTTTTCCTGCTGTAAGAATCAAGGCAGTAGTCCTGGCTTCTTTCTTTTCTAAAAATTGATTCAGTTCCCTCTTGAGCTGATTTATATCACTTTGCTTTTGTTATTGAATTTGGCAGTTTTTTACTTATTTCAACTACTCTTCTGTGTAATTCCTTCTAGCAGCAGATTTTTTTGTTTCTCTCTTCTTCAGATTTTGGCCTTTTTTTTTTTTTTTTTTTTTTTTGCTTTTCTGCAAAATATCACACCTTGACCTTTTTTTCTAAGACATTGTAAGCTTTCGAAGAGTGAAGCTTAAGCACACAATTAAGAGCAATGAAGCACAAAATCGGTCATGCAAGCAATATCATCATTTTCCTTGTGCATCTGAAAATAAGGGATTTATGCTGTCCAATCATGAGTTAACCAGTAAGATGAGGGTACACAGTTATGTGCAACCTATCATTACACTTTAACAAATTCAGCAGAGAGTTTGGTGCTCACAATTTTAAACTGATAAACAGCCAGTTTCTGATATACCTTTCTCCTTACTATGTATGTTCTTATTTGTTCTGTACGATGTGCTTTGGCCCTTTGTCCATCTATATTCTATGTGTCACAGAGCTTTTTCAAGGGAGATTAATAACATTTGAGAGCAGACTTTTAGTTTTTCCAAGGGCTACAGAGGAAATAAGTGGGCAAGGAGCCAGTAAATCATCTTCAATTCCTAGTCTCCCACAATCTGTTTAAGGTCCACCAGATTCAATAGCTGAACTGGAGTAGAGCCCAGTCTAGACTCTGGTTCACTAGACCATTATATTTTTCACATTAAACAGCTGCATCCTCAATTGCTCTTCATTTAAATAGACAATGGATATATTCTCATCTTCTATACCCAAACTTTTCAGTGTACTTTTTGTTATTAGCAGCTTATTGCCACAATTACAGAATATTAGTACCCACCTTTTGCCCTCTCTGCTTTCAAAACTTCATTCTGGCTCACAGCCAGTTCTATTCCTGACCCCTCCATGGTTTCTTTTCATGGATTCCACATTTTCCTTTTTCAGTCTTATAACAACCATGGAATTATTTTCAGCATTTTTTCTCAGCCACAAAGAGACAATTATTATACTATCTTCCAGTCATTAGAGAAGAGATGCTACAGAGTAAAAGGAGCACTGGCTAAAAGGAGTTTAAAAATTCATAAAACTTTTTTTTGGCCTGCATTACTAAATTTCTATCACTTTAAATGTTTTATCCTTCCCCCATTCCTTTAAATACAATTAAGAGAATAATCATAACCTGTCCACTTATGAAAAAAGAATTGGTAGAATTTATTCTATTTGAATAGATACCAAATGACAGGTATATAAAGTCTTGTGCACATTGTAGATCAACAAATGGTTATTGTTATTCGTTTTTATGAAGGTAATGCATATTGTTAGTTTGAATTGATTTGTATAATATTGATAATATTCCTTTTCCCTCCCTTTGTTTGCATTGTTTCCACACTGTTATCACTCATCCTTCCTCTACCCCTCCAGCCCAACAGATCTTTCAAGGTCTATTTCAAATTCCACCTCTTCCATAAAGCTTTCCCAAGAATTCCAATCAATCTTGACCTTTCCAAATGCTGACTACCAATAAAACTTAATACACACACATTGGTTAATTTTCTAAAACAATTTATCACTTAAAAATATACTTATTGAGTATTTCAGAATACAGCTTTGAAAAAGAGTTTTGTTTTAACTGAAAAATTGTGAAGTTGAGAGAGCAGCACTAGGGTCTTGAGATACAAACCCTTCCCAGATAGGCAGAAGAACCCTGGACAGTCTTGGGTAATGCCAGTTATTCCACTTAAATTATCATCAGCTCTTACTTCATTCACATCCTGACTTGGATTGCAAAATATATGTTCACAGTATTAATGAGTTAATTTCATATAGTAGTTACAGCATCAGTGGGGAACATCTCACATTAGTCACTGCATGTTTGCTAGAAACTAGACCCGGACCCTGTAGTGATGGTGCAAGGACCAGATGGTCAAGGAGCTCAAACATCTAGGTTGATAAAAGCAGCTCAAGTCATACTATCAGGCTGTAAGAACATGCACAAAGAAGGGGAAAGATGTATTTGCCTTTTGCCTTCAAATATTCCTATATAAAAGGAATATAAAAGTCTCTGTTAGGGTGCAAGAAGGGATGGCTGAATAGTTGGAGCAATTTTTGTAAGCATACTCAGTAGGACTAGAGTCTAAATCTCTCCTTCATTGCACACAATCTCTTGCATCCTCTTGTGCACCTCACTTCATGGCTAGGAAAGTTCCAGGAAACAAAGTTATATAATCAAATTTCAGGTGCATTTTAGGCAGTAGCTGCAAGGTCTCTTGGTAATTCTGTTTACAACCTTTGTGAAGCAGCACTTTTTGTTATCTGTCTTGATAAATCTTATTTAAAATGACTTTTAACTGAGTGATTACACATATGGGGTAGTTTAATATGTCTCTTTTTTCTTGAGTTCTGAAAACCTCAATATCATAGTTTCTTTGATTTTGAATGTATTCCATGAATTATGACATTGCATTCTGCCCCAAATACATGGCAATTATTCACTTGCAATTACTGAATCTCTGCTATGGACAGTGATCATAGAGAACAGGAAGTTTCAGAGGTATTGGGAAGACGTTCGGTGATGCAGGTAGATTGTATTTACTATGGGGGGTCCTACCTGATCTCCCAGCTTTGCTTAAGTATCTTTCTCTATCAGTTAAGATATCAGTAAGAAAGAGAAAATACAATTATAATTAACATTAAAAGAAAAACTGATAAAAAGAAATCTTGTTTAAGGTAGAACCAGCTTATCAAGAGCCAGGATCTTTCATCTTTCTTTTCCACCATCCTCAGCATTTTGACTTTCAAACTTGGGCTGATGCCCTAATGATTGCAACACTGCTACATTTCCAGTTATCATGCCCTCACATAACCCACTTGGCAGAGGGTAAAAGAGACAGCCCCCACCCCCGCCCCAATATCTTTTTATCAGGAAAAATCCTTCCCAAGGTCTTCAAAAGCAAATTTCATATTTGTCTCATTCATTACAGTTATATCACATGACCATGCTGAGCCAGTCACTTGAAAAAGGAAAAGCATAGTTATTACAGGCTTTGCCTAATTAACATTCCTTCCAGGAGCTGAGGAGGGGACCACTTTCCCTGAGTGCATGGGCCATCAATTCCTGAACAGAAGCCAGCTTCTTATAGCAAGAAATAAGGAGCTAATGGCTTTTGGAAGCAGGATAGCTACAGCATCTGCCACACCTTTCAGTGTGTATCTGTAACATTTACCACAGTACTTGTCTGTTTTACATACGTGACTGTGTATCTCATAAAAGTCGGGATTGGCTTATCTATCTGCTAACTCTCATAACAATAAGTGATCTCGTTAAATGAGCAAACTAATACTGGATATTACCTTGTAGTATAGATGGTCAATATGTTCTCAGGGTATATCAAGCTGTAGTATCTGTGCTGCTCTGTGGGCTATAGGAAATCTTCAAGTTCTTTTATAAACAGGCCTCATAAATCATTGAAGAGTATGGCAAATCCTAATCTTTCTCTCTATTTTCTTAACATTTTATTAAGTTTCAGCATAGTATTTCTGCATTGCATGTGTCACTTTTAGTAATATATATAGGACACTTTTAAATAAAACATATATGCATGCCTATATACTGGAGAAAGGTGTTCTATTCTGTCATTCTATTGTTCCTAAGCTGGGAAAAGCCTGTGTTTCTTCTTTCTTATCATATGTTTAGTAGAAGAAATGATATCTACTTACAGCTTACAAAAGAACGTCTAGTGCAGAACAAAGTACTAATTAATTTCCATTTATGCGATGCTATTATAACATCTCTGGAAGACAGCTTAAGGCATAATGTGTGTGTGTGTGTTTTCTATTTTGAAACAAATGAATACATCTTGGATGCTAACTTCTAAATTAATTTTTTAAAATAAAGCTCAGTCTATAAAAGCCATGCACTAAAATTAAGGAAAAGTGGTGGAATATATATAGGTCATATGCATATAAAATGAAAGATGTAATATTCTAGAGGAAATCATGTTTTAGTTTACTTTGAGAAAGAAACTGGAACTTTTATTCTTATAACTATATAAAAATAGCATAGAATTAAAAAGTCGCATGTATTTCAGTACCCAAACAAGTTAATTAAATATTCTGTTTAGACATATAGATATGAATTTTGCCTTTAGGAAGATACATCATTTACTCTAGAGTAGTGTTTCTCAATAGTGGCACTGTTGACATTTTGGGCTGGATAATAATCTCTTGCAGCATCCCTGGCTTCTACCCACTAGACGCTTGTAGCATCCTCCCAATTGCGACTGTGAAAAATGTCTCCAAACATTTCCAAATACCCCAAGGAGGGCAAATTCACCCCTGGTTGAGAACCATTACTGTATAGAACTTTACATTTTAAAATATAACAGGTTAAAAAATGTATAGGTTTGATAAGGCTGGTGGTTTTGAATTAAGTCATTGATACTGGAGCCATGTGCTATGAGAACTGAAGAAAGACAATTGTGGTTTAAGATACCATCATCCTTATTCTCTATTCTGCAAGACCATTTATCAGGTCTTTTTTCCCCCACTATTGTAGTGGAAGAAAGAAATAAAAATCACTAATCCAACAAATACTCAGTGGTCCAGTCTTAATATTAATTACCTCACTAAATTTTTGAGTTAAAAAGAGTCCATTTCATCACAAAATTGATTTTCTAGAAGTAGAAAAAAACAACTGCAATACTAAAAGAGAAGAATGTACAAAGCAGTTGAGGAACTTGGAGGAGAAGTTAAGTAAATTTTCATAAGTCATTCAGGAAAATTTTTCTATAGGATACAAGATTGGAACTGTATTTTAAAAAGAACAGATTTCCAGAAGATGAAACAAACTGTAAAATATATGGTGCCCACTTGTGAGCTCCAAGTAATTCACAAGACTGGAGCAAGGAAATACCAAGAAGGAGTGATTGAAGTAAGGGCCAGAAAGGAAAACAAAACTGGACTGGAAGACATTCATATACCATGCCCTTTCCCTGTAGTTTTCAAACAGTTCGATGATGTAATTAGAACTGTAATTTAGAAATGCTGCGATGGTCATGTATGAACATTTAAGCATAAAATGAGGAGGACTGAAGGCAAAGCAAACCAATAAATTATGAGAGAAATGATGAAGGCTCAAAATAAATCAGTAAAGATAAAGAACACAGAGTAAAACACTCAGGTTGTATTAAAATGTTGTAAATGAGATTTTTAGAGATATATCAAGAAGGAGACAGATACAAAGAGTTCAAGACAAAATGAATTTCATGTTTTGTTAGGGGTCAATTGGAGCATCTTGACGTTACTAAGCAAAGGTGGTACATACCAGGAGGAAAAAAGATTTGGAGGGTAATTAACAAATTCCAGCATTTATTTGTCAAAGTCCTATGGAATATCTGTAAAGAAATGCTCAATTTATGGAAAACAATTGTAATGCTTACTAGAGATGCCCAAATATGCAGTTACAAGTATGAAGATAGGTGCCCAGAGACTGTAGAATCACAAGGAAGAAGTTCACTTTCAGAACACTGAAGAAGCACCAACACTTAAATGGAGGGCATATCAACAGGAATCTGAAAAGAAGAATGGCTTTTTTGCATTTAAAATCAGAAAGTTTTTTTAAAAATTTAACAAATATTCAATATTTTATTTAAAATTTGATTACATCAAATGAAATACACCTGTACATACCCACTATAGGAGAACTACATGATACGCACAGGCAAAGATGCAGGTATCATGCAATAGTTTCATACCAGAATTCAAAATACTAAGTAGCAAGGAAATACAGTGGAGTTGAAGGTTGAGGTAACTTCATCTTCTATAAAAAGTTTTTTTTACCATTTCTCTCATACTTCAAGACTGGTGAAAGAACCAAGGAAGACTTTCCACAGAAAGCCGGGTAGGAGACAGATTCAATAAGGAAGTTGAAAATAATTCCTTGAGTTCCATGCTTCACATGCTACAGATGCATAAAACAATATGAGGGTGGAAGAGTGTCTTATGAATGTGTTACTTGAAGTCACTGGTGATCTCAGTACAAGTGGTTACAGTGGAAAGGTGAGAGCTGAATCAAGATGCTTAAGGATATAGAATGAAGAGAAAGATTCAAGAGTACTTATAGAATGGAACTGTGGCAGCCAGAATAGTGGTCACCCAAAGATATCTAATTAGTTGACCTTAAAAAAGGTGAGTAGCCTGGATCATTCAGGTGTGCGCAATGAGGGTCTTTAAAAGTGAGAGAGGGTGGAAGAAGAGGTCAGAATCAGAGCGAGATGTAACCACAGGAGAATGGTCAGAGAGATGTGATGTTGCTAGCTTCAAAGATGAAGGTAAGGTGTCCATTTGGAGAGCAAGTATAACATTAAGAGTAAAATTAAACAAAAAAGAAATGCATTTAGGTAAAAACTATATCGAGACTATCTTCAAGTTTTCATATATATAGGCAGAATATTGTAGCCACAGGAATTGTAGGAAGATTGAGAAATTATTACTATATTTCCTACTTCAGATAGACTTATATTTAAATATTTTTACTTGTGAAAATATATTGTTTTTCGGTAGGTCCTCATTAGAAAAGAAACATAAGCCTCATAATGTTTGTCAAAATTTTAAGCTGCAAAGTTCCAAATGTCATTTAGTAATTGTAAACTGTGTATTTTGTCGTCTTAGTGAAATCTGGGATTGGAATCTTTGCTATGCAAAATAGTACATTTTGCATGAAAAAAGTAAATTTTATTAACATGCTTGGACTGTGTTTGAGATTATTATCGTGATGACTTCAGGGGTCTGGATAAAAATAATAACTCCGCTCTCCAAATTTCTATAGAAAGATAAAAATAGTCTAGATAATGGGAAAAAAACACAATTTTGTGATGCTTTATTTTTCTGAGGCACATGGTCATTTAAATGACTCTTATAAAGAATGTAGGAGAAAAGTAGTAACTAGAATAAGCAGAGAGAAGTCCAAAGTAAGAGAATTTCCAGCATAGTTTTGAAAGGACACTCCCAATTTGCAGATCAGGAAAACTTATTCTTAAATTTTAGGGCCATTTTCTTAAGAAAGTTTCTCTGCTATTCTGAGCATTCTTGGATTGTCTTGACAAAAGGATTTTTAGAAATCATAGACATTACTTCTTTCTGGTATATTTCATTGCCTGGTGAATTCATTAGCACTGTATTTTCTTAAGATGGAATTTATAAACACAAATAATGAATGACAGAAAAACACTGCTCAGCTTATTAAGGTTAAATTTAGAAAATAACCACTGAAAATGTTTTGGAAGAGGTTTTAACTTTTAAATAATTTGTAAAGGAAGTCTGAGTTTTTAACTAACAAATGTAGGTTTAAATGATAGAAAGGTAAATCTTGAATCCAAGAAATTAGTTGGTATATGCCTCATTTGACTTTTGTGTTAGAATTTCTACATTTGCAAAAGTTTTTTTATACAGATATTAAATGTATTGGTATTTATATATAATGGGTATTATGCATGTGTATAGGTACACATACATTGTGTGTGTGTGTGTGTGTGTGTGTGTGTGTGTATGTGTGTAAAACTGTTCTGGAGCCTATTTGGAATCATTTGACCTAAAGAATCCTGTGAGTCATGAAGACCATAAACAAACAAAATAGTATGTCATATCACTCTTAGTGGAGGTTTGAGTATTGGGAATATTTATCAAGGTTTAAGAAACCTTGGTAGTTTATAGGTAGCTACAAATTTAATGAAAATAGACTCCACTTCGTCTTGAATTCCTATGTGCCACAAGATAAAAAAAAACTGTGCACTATGTTGTTCACATATTGTTTGCTACTGTTAGTCTTTTTTGTGAAAAATATCGATTTGAAATATATGGGAAAATGTTCATTTTCTTTAGTGTATATTTTAAATGTACTTCCCAAAGCACTATACATTTATCCATCTGTAGTTGTTTTTTGTTTTTTTGTTTTTATTCAATTTTGAACTTGTTGCTATCCCTGGTTTCAAAGCAGAGCAAGATTAACATAGGCTAATCTAATTATAAATATTTTTGGCTTTTTTCAAATGTAATTTACTTTAAATGGCAAATACTGCCCTTTTATATAGTGGCTACTTATTTGAATCATCTTTACTTAAGCTTGTGAAATAGGGAAAAAAATCACATTCTTCTTTTTTTTTTTTTTTTTTTAAACATCTTTATTGAAGTATAATTGCTTTACAATGGTGTGTTAGTTTCTGCTTTATAACAAAGTGAATCAGTTATACATATACATATGTTCCCATATCTCTTCCCTCTTGCATCTCCCTCCCTCCCACCCTCCCCATCCCACCCCTCTAGGTGGTCACAAAGCACCGAGCTGATCTCCCTGTGCTATGCGGCTGCTTCCCACTAGCTATCTATTTTACATTTGGTAGTGTATATATGTCCATGACACTCTCTCACCCTGTCACATCTCACCCCTCCCACTCCCCATATCCTCAAGTCCATTCTCTAGTAGGTCTGTGTCTTTATTCCTGTCTTGCCACTAGGTTCTTCATGGCCTTTTTTTTTTTCCCCTTAGATTCCATATATATGTGTTAGCATACTGTATTTGTTTTTCTCTTTCTGACTTACTTCACTCTGTATGACAGACTCTAATTCCATCCACCTCATTACAAATACCACCATTTCATTTCTTTTTATGGCTGAGTAATATTCCATTGTATATATGTGCCACATCTTCTTTATCCATTCATCCAATGATGGACACTTAGGTTGCTTCCATGTCCTGGCTATTGTAAATAGAGCTGCAATGAACATTTTGGTACATGATTCTTTTTGAACTATGGTTTTCTCAGGGTATATGCCCAGTAGTGGGATTGCTGGGTCGTATGGTAGTTCTATTTGTAGTTTTTTAAGGAACCTCCATACTGTTCTCCATAGTGGCTGTATCAATTTACATTCCCACCAACAGTGCAAGAGTGTTCCCTTTCCTCCACGCCCTCTCCAGCACTTATTGTTTCTAGATTTTTTGATGATGGCCATTCTGACCGGTGTGAGATGATATCTCATTGTAGTTTTGATTTGCATTTCTCTAATGATTAATGATGTTGAGCATTCTTTCATGTGTCTGTTGGCAATCTGTATATCTTCTTTGGAGAAATGTCTATTTAGGTCTTCTGCCCATTTTTGGATTGGGTTGTTCGTTTGTTTGTTATTGAGCTGCATGAGCTGCTTGTAAATCTGGGAGATTAATCCTTTGTCAGTTGCTTCATCTGCAAATATTTTCTCCCATTCTGATGGTTGTCTTTTGGCCTTGTTTATGGATTCCTTTGCTGTGCAAAAGCTTTGAAGTTTCATTAGGTCCCATTTGTTTATTTGTGTTTTTATTTCCATTTCTCTAGGAGCTGGGTCAAACAGGATCTTGCTGTGATTTATGTCATAGAGTGTTCTGCCTATGTTTTCCTCTAAGAGTTTGATAGTGTCTGGCCTTACACTTAGGTCTTTAATCCATTTTGAGTTTATTTTTGTGCGTGCTGTCAGGGAGTGTTCTAATTTCATACTTTTACATGTATCTGTCCAATTTTCCCAGCACCACTTATTGAAGAGGCTGTCTTTTCTCCACTGTATATGCTTGCCTCCTTTATCAAAGATAAGGTGACCATATGTGCGTGGGTTTATCTCTGGGCTTTCTATCCTGTTCCATTGATCTGTATTTCTGTTTTTGTGCCAGTACCAAACTGTCTTGATTACTGTAGCTTTCTAATATAGCCTGAAGTCAGGGAGCCTGATTCCCCAAGCTCCATTTTTCGTTCTCAAGATTGCTTTGGCTATTCGGGGTCTTTTGTGTTTCCATACAAATTATGAAATTTTTTGTTCTAGTTCTGTGAAAAATGCCAGTGGTAGTTTGATAGGGATTGCATTGAATCTGTAGATTGCTTTGGGTAGTATAGTTATTTTCACAATGTTGATTCTTCCAATCCAAGAACATGGTATATCTCTCCATCTATTTGTATCATCTTTAATTTCTGTCATCAGTGTCTTATAATTTTCTGCATACAGGTCTTTTGTCTCCTTAGGTAGGTTTATTCCTAGATATTTTATTCTTTTTGTTGCAATGGTAAACGGGAGTGTTTTCTTAATTTCACTTTCAGATTTTTCGTCATTAGTGTATAGAAATGCAAGAGATTTCTGTGCACTAATTTTGTATCCTGCTACTTTACCAAATTCATTGATTAGCTCTAGGAGTTTTCTGGTAGCATCTTTAGGATTCTCTATGTATAGTATCATGTCATCTGCAAACAGTGACAGCTTTACTTCTTCTTTTCCGATTTGGATTCCTTTTATTTCTTTGTCTTCTCTGATTGCTGTGGCTAACACTTCCAAAACTATGTTGAATAATAGTGGTGAGAGTGGGCAACCTTGTCTTGTTCCTGATCTTAGTGGAAATGGTTTTAGTTTTTCACCATTGAGGACAATGTTGGCTGTGGGTTTGTCATATATGGCCTTTATTATGTTGAGGAAAGTTCCCTCTATGCCTACTTTCTGCAGGGCTTTTATCATAAATGGGTGTTGAATTTTGTCGAAAGCTTTCTCTGCATCTATTGAGATGATCATATGGTTTTTCTCCTTCAATTTGTTAATATGGTGTATCACGTTGATTGATTTGCATATATTGAAGAATCCTTGCATTCCTGGGATAAACCCCACTTGATCATGGTATATGATCCTTTTAATGTGCTGTTGGATTCTGTTTGCTAGTATTTTGTTGAGGATTTTTGCATCTATGTTCATCAGTGAAATTGGCCTGTAGTTTTCTTTCTTTGTGACATCTTTGTCTGGTTTTGGTATCAGGGTGATGGTGGCCTCGTAGAATGAGTTTGGAAGTGTTCTTCCCTCTGCAATATTTTGGAAGAGTTTGAGAAGGATAGGTGTTAGCGCTTGTCTAAATGTTTGATAGAATTCACCTGTGAAGCCATCTGGTCCTGGGCTTTTGTTTGTTGGAAGGTTTTTAATCACAGTTTCAATTTCAGTGCTTGTGATTGGTCTGTTCATATTTTCTATTTCTTCCTGGTTCAGTCTCGGCAGGTTGTGAATTTCTAAGAATCTGTCCATTTCTTCCAGGTTGTCCATTTTATTGGCATAGAGTTGCTTGTAGTAATCTCTCATGATCGTTTGTATTTCTGCAGTGTCAGTGGTTATTTCTCCTTTTTCATTTCTAATTCTATTGATTTGAGTCTTCTCCCTTTTTCTCTTGATGAGTCTGGCTAATGGTTTATCAATTTTGTTTATCTTCCCAAAGAACCAGCTTTTAGTTTCATTGATTTTTGCTATTGTTTCCTTCATTTCTTTTTCATTTATTTCTGATCTGATCTTTATGATTTCTTTCCTTCTGCTAGCTTTGGGGGTTTTATGTTCTTCTTTCTCTAATTGCTTCAGGTGCAAGGTTAGGTTGTTTATTCGAGATGTTTCCTGTTTCTTGAGGTAGGCTTGTATTGCTATAAACTTCCCTCTTAGCACTGCTTTTGCTGCGTCCCATAGGTTTTGGGTCGTCGTGTCTCCATTGTCATTTGTTTCTAGGTATTTTTTGATTTCCCCTTTGATTTCTTCAGTGATCACTTCGTTATTAAGTAGTGTATTGTGTAGCCTCCATGTGTTTGTATTTTTTACAGATCTTTTCCTGTAATTGATATCTAGTCTCATAGCGTTGTGGTCAGTAAAGATACTTGATACGATTTCAATTTTCTTAAATTTACCAAGGCTTGATTTGTGACCCAAGATATAATCTATCCTGGAGAATGTTCCATGAGCACTTGAGAAAAATGTGTATTCTGTTGTTTTTGGGTGGAATGTCCTATAAATATCAATTAAGTCCATCTTGTTTAATGTATCATTTAAAGCTTGTGTTTCCTTATTTATTTTCATTTTGGATGATCTGTCCATTGGTGAAAGTGGGGTGTTAAAGTCCCCACTATGATTGTGTTGCTGTCGATTTCCCCTTTTATGGCTGTTAGTATTTGCCTTATGTATTGAGGTGCTCCTATGTTGGGTGCATAAATATTTACAATTGTTATACCTTCCTCTTGGATCGATCCCTTGATGATTATATAGTGTCCTTCTTTGTCTCTTGTAATAGTCTTTATTTTAAAGTCTATTTTGTCTGATATGAGAATTGCTACTCCAGCTTTCTTTTGATTTCCATTTGCATGGAATATCTTTTTCCATCCCCTCACTTTCAGTCTGTATGTGTCTCTAGGTCTGAAGTGGGTCTCTTGTAGACAGCATATATATGGGTCTTGTTTTTGTATCCATTCAGCCAGTCTGTGTCTTTTGGTGGGAGCATTTAATCCATTTACATTTAAGGTAATTATCGATATGTATGTTCCTATTCCCATTTTCTTAAATGTTTTGGGTTTGTTATTGTAGGTGTTTTCCTTCTCTTGTGCTTCTTGCCTAGAGAAGTTCCTTTAGCATTTGTTGTAAAGCTGGTTTGGTGGTCCTGAATTCTCTGAGCTTTTGCTTGTCTGTAAAGGTTTTAATTTCTCCATCAAATCTGAATGAGATCCTTGCTGGGTAGAGTAACCTTGGTTGTAGGTTTTTCTCCTTCATCACTTTAAGTATATCCTGCCACTCCTTTCTGGCTTGCAGAGTTTCTGCTGAAAGATCAGCTGTTAACCTTATGGGTATTCCCTTATGTGTTATTTGTTGTTTTTCCCTTGCTGCTTTTAATATGTTTTCTTTATATTTAATTTTTGACAGTTTGATTACTATGTGTCTTGGCGTGTTTCTCCTTGGATTTATCCTGTATGAGACTCTCTGTGCTTCCAGGACTTGATTAACTATTTCCTTTCCCATATTAGGGAAGTTTTCAACTATAATCTCTTCAAATATTTTCTCAGTCCCTTTCTTTTTCTCTTCTTCTTCTGGGACCCCTATAATTCGAATGTTGGTGCGTTTAATGTTGTCCCAGAGGTCTCTGAGACTGTCCTCAGTTCTTTTCATTCTTTTTTCTTTATCCTGCTCTGCAGTAGTTATTTCCACCATTTTATCTTCCAGATCACTTATCCTTTCTTCTGCCTCAGTTATTCTGCTATTGATCCCATCTAGAGTATTTTTAATTTCATTTATTGTGTTTTTCATTGTTTCTTGGTTCCTCTTTAGTTCTTCTATGTCCTTGTTAAATGTTTCTTGCATATTGTCTATTCTATTTCCAAGATTTTGTATCATCCTTACTATCATTATTCTGAATTCTTTTTCAGGTAGACTACCTATTTCCTCTTCATTTGTTAGGTCTGGTGTGTTTTGACCCTGCTCCTTCATCTGCTGTGTGTTTTTCTGTCGTCTCATTTTGCTTATCTTACTGTGTTTGGGGTCTCCTTTTCACAGGCTGCAGGTTCGTAGTTCCTGTTGTTTTTGGTATCTGTCCCCAGTGGCTAAGGTTGGTTCAGTGGGTTGTGTAGGCTTCCTGGTGGAGGGAACTAGTGCCTGTGTTCTGGTGGATGAGGTTGGATCTTGTCTTTCTGGTGGGCACGTCCACGTCTGGTGGTGTATTTTGGGGTGTCTGTGGCCTTATTATGATTTTAGGCAGCCTCTCTGCTAATGGATGGGGCTGTGTTCCTGTCTTGCTAGTTGTTTGGCATAGGGTGTCCAGCACTGTAGCTTGCTGGTCGTTGAGTGAAGCTGGGTCTTGATGTTGAGATGGAGATCTCTGAGAGATTTTCACCGTTTGGTATTACGTGGAGCTGGGAGGTCTCTTGTGGACCAGTGTCCTGAAGTTGACTCTCCCACCTCAGAGGCACAGCCCTGATGCCTGGCTGGAGCACCAAGAGCCTTTCATCCACACGGCTCAGAGTAAAAGGGAAAAAAAAATAGAAAGAAAGAAAGAGGATATAATATAGTGAAGTAAAATAAAGCTATTATAAAGCAAAGCTATACAGACAAAATCTCACCCAGAAGCATACACATATACACTCACAAAAAAAGGAAAAGGGGAACAATTAATATATCCTGCTCCCAAAGTCCACCTCCTGAATTTGGGATGATTCGTTGTGTATTCAGGTATTCAACAGATGCAGGCACATCAAGTTGTTTGTGGAGTTTTAATCCGCTGCTTCTGAGGCTGCCGGGAGAGGTTTCCCTTTCTCTTCTTTGTTCGCACAGCTCCCGGGGTTCAGCTTTGGATTTGGACCCGCCTCTGCGTGTAGGTCGCCTGAGGGCATCTGTTCCCCGCCCATACAGGATGGGGTTAAAGAAGCAGCTGCTTCGGGGGCTCTGGCTCACTCATGCGGGGGGGAGGGAGGGGTACGGAGGAGGCGGGGCGAGCCTGCGGCGTCAGAGGCGTCGTGACGTTGCAGCAGCCCGAGGCGCACCGTGCGTTCTCCCGGGGAAGTTGTCCCTGGATCACGGGAGCCTGGCAGTGGTGGGCTGCACAGGCTCCTGGGAGGGGCGGTGTGGAGAGTGACCTGTGCTCGCACACAGGCTTCTTGGTGGTGGCAGCAGCAGCCTTAGCGTCTCATGCCCGTCTCTGGTGTCCACGCTGATGGCCGCGGCTCGTCTCTGGAGCTCGTTTAGGCGGCGCTCTGAATCCCCCTCCTCGCGCACCAGGAAACAAAGAGGTAAGACAAAGTCTCTTGCCTCTTCGGCAGCTGCAGACTTTTTCCCGGACTCCCTTCTGGCTAGCTGTGGTGCACTAGCCCCTTCAGGCTGTGTTCACGCCGCCAACCCCAGTCCTCTCCCTGTGATCCGACCGAAGCCCGATTCTCAGCTCCCAGCCCCGCCCGCCCCCGCGGGGGAGCGGACAAGCCTCTCGGGCTGGTGAGTGCTGGTCGGCGCCGCTCCTCCGTGCGGGAATCTCTCCGCTTTGCCCTCCGCACCCCTGTGGCTGCGCTCTCCTCCGTGGCTCCGAAGCTTCCCCCCTCCGCCACCCGCAGTCTCCGCCCGCGAAGGGGCTCCTAGTGTGTGGACACCTTTCCTCCTTCACGGCTCCCTCCCACTGGTGCAGGGCCCGTCCCTATTCTTTTGTCTCTGTTATTTCTTTTTTCTCTTGCCCTACCCAGGTACGTGGGGAGTTTCTTGCCTTTTGGGAGGTCTGAGGTCTTCTTCCAGCGTTCAGTGGGTGTTCTGTAGGAGAAGTTCCACGTGTAGATGTATTTCTAATGTATCTGTGGGAAGGAAGGTGATCTCCGCATCTTACTCTTCCGCCATCTTCTCTGACTCCCCCGCACATTCTTCTTTAGATAGTAAATAAAGCAGACACCTGGCATTGGGTAAAGTATATTGCAGAACTAAATAAACTGAAGATTAACCCATGAGCAAGTGAATAAATTGAAACAATATATGGACCTTGAACAAGTTAACACCAGCTCATTGTAGACTAGTGTGGGTAAGAAAACTATGGGAACCAGAAATCTATCTGCAAAATTTAAAAAACTCAGTTACCAAATGGTTTCAATAAAAATTTAAAAACCATGATTGATAATACTAACAAAATTTTGTATTATGTTCCCAGCCTGGTATGTATGTGTGTGCCCATCTAGATGTATGTGTACACACATACACATCTTAATTCCTTTAACTTTCACAACGATCCTATATAATAGGTGTTATTGTTATCTGACTTTTACAGATGAGGAAAAGTAAACATTTTTACTTTTTACAGATGAGTAAAAAACTTTTACAGAGGAGTTACATAATTCAAATCGCACAGCTAATGTGAGGAGAGTTCAAACTTAGACTGACTTCCAAGTCTGACCATTATGCGTGTGTAGGAGAAAAGTCATCTTAGAAATCTAAGCCCTTGCAAACCTAGCTGCCATATACTTTCTTTTCAATTGACACATCAACATCACAGACAAGGAGATAAAATCCAGACCAAATGAGATTCCAGAATCAGCAACAGATGAACACATTTTACTGACTGAAAGTTTTAAAAAGTTCATCAGTGAAGAGGAACTGGACATTTATACCAGAATCTCATGAATACATTTTTAGATTTTGGAAATTTGTTTTTTCAAAAGATGTTATGGAGTGGCTATCATGTGCTGGGAACTGGGTTTACTTTTCAGAAGTGGAGCTAAAGAGTTGACCCCAAATTAAAAAGAGATTATATCCCAGGGAGAAGGTAGACATTTAAACAAATAATTAAAATACATCATGGAAATTTCTACAATGATAATATGCACAAATGACACTGAAAATTCAAGAGAATGAACATATGAGTGCAGCAGGGTATCAGAAGATGCTTCACATAGGAAATAGTTTTGAGACTTGAAAAAAAGGTAACATTTTCTTTGCGTCTGAAGCTGTATGCTAATACGGATTACTGTGATTTTTTTTTTTTTTGGTGAATGTTTTTATAAATATATACATATATACATAATATACGTACATCCAGAATATTTGATATATGTGTATAAATAGTTATACTAGATCCTGATTATTAAGAGAATATACTGTATTCAGTTGTTTGGGCAAGTATTATGAACAGAAATAGCTTTTGAGACTAGAAACATGGGTTGCATTCACATAAAAAATAATAGTCATAAATTATTCACATCATAAATTTACGTTTAAAGTAATATACACAGAGAAATTTTTCATCATTATTAGATTAAATTATGGAGGATGTATTATAAATGTATGTGGAAAATTGTCACCTTATTTGCCCAGACAGGAATGATATTAGTTTTATTTCACTCCTATTAAAAAGTGAATATTCACATTTCACACCTCCTTTCTCTCTGCACTTCAAACTTGCCCTCATATCAGGCCTTCAGACCCAGGAAAGTTGAGCAAATTTTACTCTTCAAATTTTACAACTTTACTTAGTTTCAGGGTGTCAAAAAGCAATAAATATCCCACCCACCATTTCCTCTTCTCCTTTTCTCTACCTACTTGAATTTATGTATTACTAATAATAAGAGAGGCTGCTTCACACCAAAGCCTTATGTAGGGTTCACATTGATTTCATTCTAATTATTTGAAATTTATTGAGACATGCTTTATGCCATAGGGTGAAATCAATTTTCATAAAATATTCTAGTTATTCATGAAAAGAAAGTGTATTTTCTCAGTTTTGGGTGCAATGGTTTATGTCAATTAGATCAAACCTCTTAATTGTTAAAATGTTCTCATGCTTACTGATTTATCTGTATGATAGATCTACCAGTTACCATGGGGAGTATGACAAAATCTCTTACTTTAGTAACAGATTTGTCAATTTCTCCTCATAGTTTTTTTTCTTAATTTTCTGCTTTATATGTTTTGAAGCTACACTATTAGGTGCATACATATTGAAAATTGTATCTTCCTGGTTAGTTGAATTTTTTATCACTATGTAGTGATCCTTTTAATTTCCAACATTGTTTTCCTTTGTAGGACATTGGATATTAATGTAAACTATTATTATGTTTCTTACTTGAAAAATCTATTTTTACAGTCTTTGATGGTCAACTTTCTTTTTCAGGTGTATCTGTTTAACCAGCATAGACTTAAACCAGTATTGTAAATATTTTCTTTTAACTATAGAGTTTACTCCATTAACATTTATTTCTACTACCATAATACCTGCTTTCTATTAGTCTATTTTTTTGTTCTTGTCATTTTTTATACTGACTTGATGTTTTTAACTTTCTCATCCCATTTTTGCCCCCTATACTTGTTTGGAAGTTACATGCTATATGTCTATCTTGGGTATTAAATAGATACTCTTGCTATTTTAAGAAGCACAGTAAAATTCTAAAGATATTTAGTATCTCCACCTCCCTTCCTAATAATTAAAGACTCTTGGAATGCTTAAGACCTTTCCTGCTTATATTCTTTTGCTGTTCTATATGTTAATTCTAGCTTATTTTTGCCTGATCACCCCAAATTAGGCATTTAAAAAATTTATCCTGCCAATTAGTTTAGATTTGCTTAATTATTTACCATTTTTATCCATCTGGTTTTTGTAATTCAGTCCACATCAGGGAATGATTTTCCTTCTTTAAATATCTACTTTAGAATTTCTGTTAGTGACCACATGTTGAGGTTAACCTTTCTTGGCTAATATTTATCTTTAAATGTTTATTTCACTCTCATTTTAAGGGATAGTTTTGCTTGGTGCAAATTTAGAGTTTCCCAGAAATTTTCTTTTGACTCTTTACAGATACCTTTCCATTGTTTTCTGACTTCCATTGTTTATATAGAGATGTTACTTTTAAATTTGTCTATCATTCCTTTGTAGTTGCCTTTTATTGGCTTCATTTCAAATCATCTTACATTGTTTGGTGTCCTGAAGTTTCATCATAATGAGAAATTATGTGAAACAGTGTGTTTTTCCTTTTTTCTCACTTGGAATTAATTGATTTCTAGATATAAGCATTGGTGCTTTATACAATTCTGGACAATTTTCAGCCATTACCTCTTTTTTTTTTTTTTTAATATACTGTCTTTCCTATTTTCTCTGTTTTCTCCTTTTGGAATTCTGACTAGGTGTATGTTATAACTACTAACTCTAACTTCTATCCTGGTAGGCCTGACCTAATTAAGTGAACTCCTTTAAAAATAGATTTCAAATTCTGTGATGGGAGATGTCAGAGGGAGTAGAAGCAGCAAAGACACTTTCCTGTTGGCCTTGCAGAAACAAACTCCCATGTTGTGGAGGGGGCCGCATGACAGGGAACAGCAGGAGACCTACAGGAGCTGAGGTTCTGAGTCCTATAATCACAAACTGAGTTCTTCCAATACCCAGAGAGCTTGGAAAAAGACCCTGAGCCTCAGATAAGATCACAACCTGAGCCTGTACCTTGGTTACATGAACAGAGCACCCAGTTAAGCCATGCCCAGTCTGTTGACACAGAGAAATTATGAAATAATCTATTTGTATTGTTTATGCTGTGCTTGTGGTAATTGTCATACAGCAATAGAAAACCAATACCATCATTAATTAACGAAGAAACCCATAAGATCCTACAACTGGTTAAAAGGAGAGTGCCTACAACACACGTATATAGGCAATCAGGAATACTGAAATGAATTGGCAAATAGATACAAAAATAGTCAATATCCACAGGGCAATGATCAACTACATTCATTGGATAAACTCATTTGCATTTATATGAACAAGTATCATTGACATTGCCATCAGTTTTTTTCCTACAACTTACAGAGCTGTAGAGTTCAAAGACAGTAACTGATAGATAGAATCAGATAACCCAGAAATGTGTACTAGAAAGGACAAACACTAGGGTTTTTTGCTCACTTAGAAGTTTTTCATTTTTCCTGACCAAACAAAATAGGGATGTGATAGTTTATCTACTTATTTCAAACATTATTAAAAAGGTACAGAAATACCATGCATTAGGGAGCGTTACTCACATGGGGAGTAATTATTATTAAAACCATCCCAAACAAATGAGTAATATCTGCTTGAAGGTCTATTAGAAATACTTATAAGCAAGAGCATTCACAAAGAAGTACCAGTAATACTTCTGCCAAAGCAAGCCCTGTGTTGTTTTGCTATGTAGCAATGCTCTATCATACAGGGAAAATACCTCCCTAAATGTATTCAGTTGATTATCTGTTGCCTGGAACTTATACTTGAGAAGCTCAACAAACACCTTACAGTGAAAATAGAGAAATGTGCTATACATGGAAACAGAAATTCTACATTTACAAATTCAGCTTAGAGAATATTTGCCAATAAATGTCAAATGCTAATAGCTGACCCAATAATCATTGTAAAAATAAATCATCCTACTCAGACATTTATCTGAGTATCATCTAAAAGGCATGCCCTAATCTTTAAACCGAAGAGTTTTGAGAATTGCTTACTTTCTTGGGAAATCTGTTTTCTTGAGGATCCTTTGTTCAAACAGTTGATTTCTCTGCTACAACATAGCTGTTCAGTGTTGTGTTGTTGTTATTTTATGTTTTTTGTTTTAACTGATGAAATGCACTCATGAAAAGGTCCATGGCTTTCAGGAAATGTGTGGGAAGATTGTATTTTTGCATGCTTTGTATCCTGGAAAGAAATCATTACAAGGTGGAATATATGCTATCATATGCTTTCTCTTATATTTTCTTTCAGTTTGAGCCAAACAGAAGTTTAGAGCTAGTAGTGGGCTATTTTCTGTTTAGACGGAAGTACCAAGGGCTGTGGCCAGAATTTGGGTGTGGGAACTATTAAGATGTAGGTAAAAGCTGTCTAGATTTTGACAAATCCAAGGGGCTAGGAGTTATTTGTATCCTATACCTAGAGCAGACAGAATACACTTTTCATTTGAAACTCCTTGCTCTTTGGCTCAGGTATTCAAATAATACTCTAGTGTTTGGGGATTCTACTGGGCTACCAAAGATTCCTGGGGTTCATTGATGGGGCCATATGGGATAAAATTAGGGTCAGTTGATGTATAGAGTTGACCACCTTTTTAATCTGAGAAACTCTGCTTATACAAGTTTTGCATACTGATTTCTACAAAGATTTTATTTGGAAAATAGGATTTGTTCCCCAAATTTTGAAAATAATAAAATTAGATTACATTAGTCTTCTATTGCTAGGCAACAAATGACAAAACAACGAGCAACTTTAGCCAGCACTCATTCATTTTCTCACAGTTATGTAGGTCAGTAGTTTAGATGGGATCTCTGCTTAGGGTTATCACAAGGTTGAAATAAAGGTGTTAGCCAGGCTGGATTCTTAACTATAAATTCTGAGGAAGAATTTGCTTCCATGCATTTAGGTTGCTGGTTAAATTCAGCAACCTTGTTTCTGGGGAACCTCAAATCCTTTTTCTCTTTGCTGGTTCTTAGCTAGGGACTGCTGTCAGCTTCTACAGGCTGCTAGCATTCCCTGTCCAATGACACCTTTAAAAGCCAGCGATGATGAGTCAAATCCCATTCACGCATGGAATCTCCCTGACTAGTCCTTTTGCTACCAGCCAGAGAAAACTCCTTGCTCTTAAAGGGTTTATGAATTTGATTAGGCTCACCTAGATTATCCACCAATTTTAAAGTCAACTCTACTGTATAACATAATCATGGAAGTGATATACCATCATTATTCAGTCTTCAGGATTATGATTGAAAATCTTAGGAGCACTTTAGGATTCTACCTAACACATTCAGTTATACTTGTAGTTGGAATTGTGTCAAGGGTAAATATGTATGGAGGTATTTGATACATAGTCACTCAGTATATCTGGAAATTCTTTTAAGTGGCCCTTGGGATGGTAGCCTCATGATTGAGAATTGCTAATAAGTGTTTTGATGGGCTCTGTGTAAGTAAATGGCATGAAGAAAAAAAAATTAAATTAGGTACCACTACATTAAGGAAAGTTCTCAGATTAAGACAACAAAATGTGGTTGGTTTTGATAAGGGCCAAGTTATATTTTTAAAGAGAAAGCACTCATTTTAGTATTTATATTTCTTTAAAAATATATAATAAGACTTTTATATCACCAAATACAACCTAAATAATTACTTTGGGCTTATTTTTATGCATATTATTAGAGTAAGAAATGAATATTTGTTTGACTATGATTTTTAATACCTTTATTTTTTAGAGTAGAGAATCAATCTCCACTTTTGTCCCCAAACACAAGTGTCACTGTGCAAAGCATTAATAATGGCTATTGCCTCACTTGCTTCAGTAGTATATAGGAGCTGTAAAGTTTCTAGAGATTGAGCCTTGCAATTCCAACCCATGTAAATCTGGAAGAATTCCCAGTGCTTAGAAAGTAAGGATGAGCATGTGTAGAAAGGACTATTTTTTTAACCTAATAATCATATTCCTTAAAATGAAATGGAATAGTATATTTTAAATCTGCATTCTTTATTCAGAGGAACTTCTATAACCATTAGACAAGATACGTAAAATACTTAATGCTATACCTAAGTTAAGAAGGAATCTAATTTTGGTTTTTTTTTGTTCTTTATTTCTTCTTTATGACATTAGAAATGGTGTTTACTATACTAAATAAAAGTCAGTTGTTATGGCGGGACATTAAGGAAGATGAGAAAGTAAGACAGGGTAGGGTAAGAAATCCGTGAGAGCTAGGTCATGCTGTTGGATGTGTAAATTAACTGCTTTACAAAAAAAATGTATGTAGTTGAATAAATAAAATGGAACCTGAAAATGAGAGTATATATGAAGGAAAAGAAATATTTACAATGTATTTTCTCACATGTTCTTTAAAAAGTAACAGGAAGAAGGTAAAGGTCTAGGCCCGCTTTCAATTTTGAATTAATCCAATATGCTTATGTCTTATAGCAACAAGTTGTGTATACTCTAATTAGTTGTTTCGATGCATAGAATTCTTAGTGAGATTTAGGGAATGTTTACTGCCAATTCATTGAAATAAATATTTTAAGTGCTTTAATGCTTACCTCTATTGACAAATAAGAGGAGAAATGAGAAGGGCTTACGTAGCTAACTATGAAGAGGTCCAAATTATATTAAAAAAAAATAAAACATATACATATTAATGTATTAATGGTGTGTCAATGTAGGTTTATCAATGGTAACAAATGTACCACCCCGAAAAGGGAAGTTGAAAATGGGAAACGCTATGCATGTGTGGAGGCAGGCAGTTTATAAAATATCTCTGTACCTTTCTCAATTTTGCTGTGAATATAAAATTTCTCTAAAAAATAGTCTCTAAAAATATTAGTGGTGGAGTGTCTTATAAGGGACATTTTTCAAGGTGTTAATAGATAATGGGAGATAACAGAAATTATAAGATAATATTATTTACCATTTAGAAACTATCTGAAGTGAAAAAATAAATAGCCTAGTTTTCAAACTGGATACAGGGGGAAATAATGCCATCAAGCATCCAAGAATTGATGGGTTCTTTTTCAGAATCTACTTCTGGATTTTTAATAGAATAAGAAAGTCAATCTGATTTTAAAAGTTTATACTGTAATTAGGATACTAGTGGCATATGGTAAATAGTTTCTGATGATCATTTTTCCTTTCATGTTCATTGAATTTAATTTTGAAGATGGATATTTTTAAAATACTATGCCTCATTTCTTGGTAGTCCATAATAGCCTTTTGTTTGCATTGGTGTTGTACTCTCACTGTATGTACTCTCATTCTAATGTTATCTGAATTCTCTTTCTTACTCTACTATTCATAAGGAAATGGAATTAAGATTTATTCAGCATTTTTACATGCCAAGCACTGTGCACTCTTGCTACTTCATTTCAAGCAGTCCTTATGTGATTTTATGTTACTGTCCCACACTGTAGGCAGTAGGTATTAGTATAATCATTGCACAAATGAGGAAATTGAGATTTAGGGATATAATTTACTCAAAGTCACATATACAGTTAGTGGTATTCCAGTATTCAACACAGGTATTTAGAGACCATCCAACAGAACCATTTTATGTGAGGTGTTAATTTATTGACATCTAGTAAATAGTTCACTCAAAATTGCTGAGAACTGGTAAAGCAACAAATAGAACACAAATCTGTTGGGTTCTAGAATTTGTTTTCCACTGTTATCTTAACACTTTAAAAAATAAAATGATTGAAAACTTTCTGATAGCCAGATGTCTCAACTGACCAAAACAGTTGCTTTAGAGACAGAGGGCCCATAGGTATATCCAACTATATGTTCCTGTCATAAGTAAACACATGCCACAAAGTATACTATAGCCATATAATTTTGAAGTACTCCTATAAATAGTGTCATCCTGTGAAATCCTCTACAATCCCTTGACAAACTCGTGCATACCCAATAAACAAGTACACACACAAATGATATATGCATAGATATCTTAATTCCACTATGCACAGATTAATACACCATCCTATATGTGGCCGTAGAAATATCAAGATAATACAGAAACACAGAGAAATACAAGTGTGCCCACATAGCAAGATGCTCCTAGATAGGTAAAACATTGGTAATAGAAGTAAACATGCACTAACACACAATGAAATGCCCACCAATGTTATATATTAAAAATATCTACACAGTTTTTTTAAAACTTCTGAATCTCTATATTTTCAAATAAACCTGAGTCTTCCTGACTTTTCTGGTTTAAATGGCAGGAGTATAAAAATAAAAAGATTTACTGTGTTACCCATTAACATTTGTTTTTAGACTTTATGTGAATGCAGATGACCAAAAATGATCCAAATGATAACATCAAGATAATAGAAAATCTTTAGAAATCAGAAGTTACAGGTAGCACCTTTGGTATTTTCTGAATTGGCCAACTCTTTACTCTTATAAGTTTATGAATAATTTCTGAGTTATCATGCAGTGCCAATGAAAGTTGAAAATGTCATGATATACACTAATTAGGATTCATTTGGATATTGTTATGTTAAGCTTTCACCTCTTTTTGATTCCATAAAAGCTGAATTTTGGATATTACTCTTGCAAAAACAGCCTGCTTCAGATTATATAAAAATGCCTCCTTGTATTATCAGGCTATCAATTCTTATCACTCATTTATTCAACCACTTCTTTATTCAAAATTCAAAAAGATATTTATAGAACATGACCATATAAAACTAATCCTTGGGATTGGCTATGTAGAAATATATGCAATACTGACCTTGTACTGCCTGCCTTTGGACTCATTCTAGGATAAAAGTAGGCATTCAAATAACTAATAATGTACCACGGCCAATGGAAAATAAAGAAAAACATAGAACTATTAGGAATGGGAAAGATGTTAATGTACTCAGAGTGATAAGCAAATAGGTTTTCCTGGATGAAGAGAAGTTGTATCAGGATTTGATGAGCATCAATTGATCCTAGGTTCCAAGCCTGGGTGAGAATGTTGAATCTTGGGATGGAGTGAATATAATTTGCATGTGGAAGGAATGTGAATGATTGGCAGGAGGAAGAATAGGAAAGATTCTAAAAATGATTGTAATTTTCCTCTTCCATCAAGTGATAGAGTCTCCTTCGTTATCCCTACACAGGCCATGTGACTGGCCTTAGCCAATGGGAAATTGGCAATTTTGAAGCATGCATGAACTTGAAGGGCATCTATATTTGCTTCTTTTGGAACATTTTGTCATGTGAATGAGACCAGATTAGATGGCTGAATGAGAGAGGGCACGTGGCCCAGTGGCCCCTGTTACCCAGCTGTCATTCAGTTAACTTCCTGAAACAGATCTGTTGAGCTGACTAGAAGCTGGCCACAGATGAACGAATGAGGCCAGCTTAGGCCAGCAGAGAATTACCTAACTGAATCCAACCCAAATTCTCAGAACCAAGCAGAGTTCAAGAAATGATTGTTAACTTCAAGGAACTAGGTTTTTGAGTGGTTTTCTTACCCAGAAAAAACTGATAACAATGCCTGGGTTTGTCAGTATGTGTCTCACTATGGTATAGAAAGAATAAGAGATAAATCAGATATCCAGGCAATGACAAAGTGAAGGATATTATACACAAATTGCCAACTAAATTTTAATGATGATCTCTCATCTACAGGAATCCTGAGAGGTTAGATTTAAAGTATAACATACTTTCTTTCAGAGTGAAGTAATCATAGTTTCTCAGTATAGTCTTTCTTTTGCAATTCTCCATTATATAAATGAACTGGACATCCTATCTTTTTTTATGCTGTGACTGTTGATTGAGCAAAGGACATTTTTTTAAAAAATAGCAATTTGCTTGCTTTTAATTCTTTTAGAGGGGAAATTCGTAGTACTCCTAACTGCTGAAAGCAGTTATTCACCTCTCTGAGAGTGGGAGTATGTAGACCCAAGTCACTCTTAACAGTATCTTCGCACCCAGTGAACAATGTCTTTAGACCACAACTTTATGTAAACTCTTCAAAATGAATAGCAGCGGAGTCTCTAATACATGTAAAGACGTATACATATGCATTTTTACTGTTCTGGGTAAAATTGAGTCCATTTATCAATAGCATAATCCCAAGCATTAATCTGGGCTTTAAGCCTCAGCACACCAATGATAATTTCTACAGATCATGATTACCATGCCTTACACTAACCTACACTAAACTATTCTGTGAAATAACTTCCTTTTTCATTTTTCTTTCTTTGTGTGATTCAAGGTGTTGACTTCAATCAACAGAATCAAGTCTTTGCGAGGTTTTATGTCTCAGTTACCTTGGAGATTGTCTCTCTCTGCATATGCTGTTAGACAATTAAGTGGAATTGCTAGCATCTGCTACCTCTTGATTTAATTTTAGTTTGGGGTTTGATGTACTCACAGTAAGCACAGTTTAATAAATTTAATAAATGGTTTAAAACACACAGTCAAAAAGGGATCCAATATATTACGTTTGTTAACTCTTTGTAGCACAGAGGTAACTTACAGAGAGTCAAAAGTGAAAGAACAACATGTCAGGAAAATTACAGTTTATAAGTAGGGAAAAATAATCATTCAAAATATTATAAAACTAGTCTAACATTTTTATTTGACTTTAAGTTTTTTACTTACATATTTATATAGACATAAATAATATAAAATATCCCTCTCTGGAAAAAATAAATCTCTAATTTCATTGAAGTGTCTGGAATAATAATTCCGTGAAGTAGTAAAATATATAACAAAGTGTTACTTGATCATTCATGGTCTTTGCTAGACATTAGAAAGTCTGAGGAATTTTTTTTTTAATTCTGATACCTAGGCCACACCCTCAAATTCCAAGGTCTGGGATGAGACCCAGTTATAAGCATTTAAAAAACTCCCCATTTGATTCTAATATGCAGTCAGGCTGAAAAACCACTGGGCTATAAAAATAAATGGCCTCTCTTATCTCCTTTTGAAAATAATATAATAGGAGCATTACTGTCTCTCAAGTCAGAGAAAAGGAGAATGAGAGGAGAAAAAACTTTCATACCTCTCCTGATTATTACTAGCCCCCACTGATGGCACAGAAGCAATCCTAGGACAACTACTTGCAACTCCTAGAACTGGCAAAGTCAGAAAGTGACTATTTCATGAGCTGATTTTCCTTGCTATAGTAAAACATTTTAATCTATATTAAATAAATATTGAATACTTATTATGTACTCATGTTTTGTTCTTTATATACATTGTCTGTCTTGATCTTTACAGCAGTGTAAATGATACCATTATTTTTTATTGAGATGAAAAACAAGTCTAAGATAAATTAGGTCATGAGTGATTTTGTTGTTTCATAATTTACTTTATATAGTGTGTATGAGCTAATTGTAATCTGTAACATAGGGATGGTTTGTTTTTCCGAGAGAATATTTATCCAAGGGCTGGTTAGTGACCAACTGAAGGCTTCTAATCTGAAAAGGATACTTCAGAGATGTCTCTGAAAATTCTAAAAATGCTTCAGCTTTCTTGATCTCTAGACCACACTAGAGACACTGTTAACTTACATAAATAATTTTGGACATACTTCACCATTGTATAAGCAGTATGAAAGAATCTAGATAGTCCAGGAGTCAATTCCCTTCAGAATGCGATATACTTGATTTTAACAAGAACTTATGTCCAGAGTATTCTTTTTTCCCTTTTCTACAGCTTTATTATGACTGGCTGCAACATATAGAGGAAGTGTACAATTTAAAGTATACAATTATGACAATGAGCATATGCATCACTGGCAAAAATGTCCTGTTTCCACTTTGTAATTTTACTTCCTTCAATCCCTTCTAGTATTCCCCACTCCCCCTCAGGCTTACTGGTCATCAAGGAATCATTGATCTGCTTCTGTCACTGTAGATTAGTTTTGAATTTTCTAGACTTTCATAAAAATTGAATCATAGTATATGGCATTTATTTTTGAGTCTTTTTCACTCTGTATAATTATCTTAAAATTCACCCATGTTTGTTGCATGTGTCAATAGTTCACTCCTGTTTATTTCTGACTAGTATTCCACTGTATCAATAGACCAAAATTTGTTTATCCACTTACCCTTTGATAGATACTGTGGATATTTCCATTTTGAGGTTATTATGAATAAAGCCACAAGAACGTTCATACAAAATTCTTTCTCTGGACATATGCTTTTATTTCTCTTGGGTAAATACCTAGTAATAAAATGGCAGGGTCATATGGCAAGTGTAGGTTTAACTTTAAGAAACTACCAAAGGGTCTTTCAAAATGTACCATTTACATTTTCGCCAGCAGGGTATGAGGTTTTCAGTTGTTCCACATGCTGGTTAACACTTGACTTTGTTCAGTCTTAAATTTTAGTCACTGTATTGAATGTGTGGTAGAAACTTAATGAGACTTTAATTTGCATTTCTAATGAGTAATGATGTTGCATACCTTTCCTTGTGATTGATGACTAAGATTTTTATATTCCTAAATATTTTTGTTTTTTAAAGAAAAATTGATATGTATATAATATTGTATTAGCTTTAGATGTACAACATGATGATTTTATGTATGTATATATTACAAAATGATTACCACAATAACATCCATTTCCACACATAGTTACAAATTATTTTTTCGCATGATAAGAACTTTTATGATCCACTTGCTTAGCAACTTTCAAATATACAGTACAGTATTGTTAACTGCAGTCACCATACTGAATATTACATCCCCAGGACTTATTTATGTTATACCTGGAAGTTTTTACTTTTTACCACCTTCACCCTTTTGCCCACCCCGCCCCATTTTTGATGAAGTTGTTCAAATCTTTGACCAGTTTCAGTTGGATTGTTGATCTTGTTATCACATTGTGAGTTCTCTACATATTCTAGATAAATATATATCTGACAAAGATGTTTTTGTATATACTTTCTCCCAATCTGTAGCTTACATTTTCATTTATTTAATAGTGTTTTTCTTTTAAATGAAAAAGTTTTAACTTTTGAGAAATCCAGTTTATTGTTACTATTTCTTTTTTAGGGTTTCCGCCTTTGGTGTCTATTTACTAAATCTTTGTTAAAGTCACTAAAATTTTATACTAGAAAACCTTTTTAGATCTTCTCTTAGAAATTTCCTTTTAGAAGTATAGTTTAGCTCTTAAATTTAGATTTATTATCCATTTTGAATTAATATTTTATACTGTGTGAGGGAAGGGTTGAAGTTCATTTTCTGCATGTGACTATATGATGGTTCTTGCAACACTTTTCAAAAAGACCTATTTCCCATTGAGTTACTTTACATTTTTCAAAAATCAATTTTCTATATATGCAGGAGTCTATTTCTGGGCTCATTTTTTTCTGTTCCATTGATAGTTTTGATTATCTTTACACCAATAACAAATTTTCTTTATTGCTGTAGCTTTATAAATCTTGATATCAGAGACAATAGGTCTTCCAGCTTTGTTCTTCTTTAAGTTCCTCTTGACGATTCCAGCTCTTTTGTATTTCCATGCAAATTTTAGAATCAGTTTAGCTGTCAATTTCTACAAAGGCTTCTGGAATTTTGATTGAGATTTCATCTATAAATCAATTTGCACAGAATTGATGTACTGTGATCGGATAACATACTTTGTATTATTTGAATCCTTTTAGATGTGCTGGGAATATTTTATGGTGCAAAACATAGTCTATCTTGGAAAATGTTTTATGTGCATTTGAAGAGAATGTGTATTTTGTTGCTGTTGAGTGGAGAGTTCTATAAATGTCACAATTGGGTTTGTTGATAGCATTGTTTAGGTATGCTATATCCTAACTGATTTTCTATCTGCTTGCAATATTAATTAATGAGAGAAGAAGGTGAAAGTCTCCAACTATAAGTGGAGATTTGTTTATGTCTACTTTCAATTCTATCAGTTTTTACTTCATGTATTTTGAAGCTCTGTTGTTAGAGACCTAAGCAATTAGAATTGTCAAGCCCTCATTATGACGTTATGTTTATGTCCTTCTATTACTGTGAGATAACTCTTTATCCTTAGTATTATTCTTTTCTTTGAAATCTATTTTGTCTGATATTAATATAAGCAACTGAGCTTTCTTTTGATTTGTATTAGTGTGGTATACTTTTTGTAACCAGACATTTACTTTTTAAAAAATTTTTATTTATTTTTTGGCCACACCACATGACATGCAGGATCTTAGTTCCCCGACCAGGGATGTAACCTGCACCCCCTGCAGTAGAAGGGTGTAGTCCTAACCACTGGACTGCCAGGGACGACGCCACCAGACTTTTACTAACTTATTTCTGTTTTTTTATTTAAAGTAGATTTCCTTTGGCAGTTAGTAGTTGGGACTTGCATTTTATTCAATATCATAATCTCAACCTTATCATTATGGTGTTTTAATAATTTACATTAATGTGATTATTAGTAGGCTTCAGTTTATATTTGCCATTTTGCTGTTTGTTCTTATTGATATAATCTCTTCTTTGCTTCAGGTTTCTCCTTTTATTTTGCCTTCTACTCTGAGTATTATTGCTGCCTGAAACTGATCATGTCATGGGCTGATCCTGCTACTAAAATATCTTTGTAATTTTTTGGAATGTACTTTTCATGCAAGGTACTACTGAAACAAACAAACAAAACAGGCAGAGATCAGGGAAGTTATAAAACATGTAATACAATTTTTGTCACTCTGTGCCACCGTGGGAATCAATGATAGTGTCATAGAATTAAGTCTGAAACTTGCTTTTGTCATAAACCATATGAAATATATCACATTGATTGATTTGTATATATTAAAGAATCCTTGCATTCCTGGGATAAACCCCACTTGATCATGGTGTATTATACTTTAAATGTGCTATTGGCTTCTGTTTGCTAGTATTTTGTTGAGGATTTTTGCATTTATGTTCATCAGTGATATTGGCCTGTAGTTTTCTTTTTTTGTGACATCTTTGGTTTTGGTATTGGGGTGATGGTGGCTTTCTAGAATGAGTTTGGGAGTGTTCCTCCCTCTGCTATATTTTGGAAGAGTTTGAGAAGGACAGGTGTTTGCTCTTCTCTAAATGTTTGATAGAATTCACCTGTGAAGCCACCTGGTCCTGGACTTTTGTTTGTTGGAAGATTTTAATCACAGTTTCAATTTCAATGCTTGTGATTGGTCTGCAAACATGGAGAGATATACCATGTTCTTGGATTGGAAGAATCAACCTTGTGAAAATGACTGTACTACCCAAAGCAATCTACAGATTCAAGGCAATCCCTATCAAATTACCAATGGCATTTTTCACAGAACTAGAACAAAAAATTTCACAATTTGTATGGAAACACAAAAGACCCTGAATAGGCAAAGAAATCTTAAGAAAGAAAAACGGAGCTAGAAGAATCGGGCTCCCTGACTTCAGACTACAAAGCTACAGTAATGAAGACAGTATGGTACTGGCACAAAAACAGAAATATAGATCAATGGAACAGGATAGAAAGCCCAGAGATAAACCCACACACATATGGTCCCCTTATCTTTGATAAAGGAAGCAAGAATACACAATAGAGAAAAGACAGCCTCTTCAATAAGTGGTGCTGGGAAAACTGGACAGCTACATGTAAAAGAATGAAATGAGGGCTTCCCTGGTGGCACAGTGGTTGAGAATCTGCCTGCCAATGCAGGGGACACGGGTTCGAGCCCTGGTCTGGGAAGATCCCACATGCCGCAGAGCAACTAGGCCCATGAGCCACAATTACTGAGCCTGCGCGTCTGGAGCCTGTGCTCCGCAACAAGAGAGGCCGCAATAGTGAAAGGCCCGTGCACCGCGATGAAGAGTGGCCCCCGCTTGCCACAACTGGAGAAAGCCCTCGCACAGAAACGAAGACCCAACACAGCCAAAAATAAATAAATTAATTAATTAAAAAAAAAAAGATTTAAGAATGAAATTAGAACACTTCCTAACACCATACACAAAGGTAAACTCAAAATGGATTAAAGATCTAAATGTAAGGCCAGACACCATAAAACTCTTAGAGGAAAACACAGGCAGAACACTCTATGACATAAATCACAGCAAGATGTTTTTTGACCCACCTCCTAGAGAAATGGAAATAAAAACAAAAATAAACAAATGGGAACTAATGAAACTTAAAAGCTTTTGCACAACAAAGGAAACCATAAACAAGACGAAAAGACAACCCTCAGAATGGGAGAAAATATTTGCAAACGAATCAACTGACAAAGGATTAATCTCCAAAATATACAAGCAGCTCATGTAGTTCAATATCAAAAAAACAAACAACCCAATCCGAAAATGGGCAGAAGACCTAAATAGACATTTCTCCAAAGAAGATATACCGATTGCCAACAAACATATGAAAGGATACTCAACATCACTAATCATTAGAGAAATGCAAATCAAAACTACAATGAGGTATCGCCTCACACCAGTCAGAATGGCCATCATCAAAAATTCTATAAACAATAAATGCTGGAGAGGGTGTGGAGAAAAGGGAACCCTTTTGCACTGTTGGTGGGAAGGTAAATTGATACAGCCACTATGGAGAACAGTATGGAGGTTCCTTAAAAAAGTAAAAATAGAACTACCATATGACCCAGCAATCCCACTACTGGGCATATACCCTGAGAAAACCATAATTCAAAAAGAGACATGTACCACAATGTTCATTGGAGCTCTATTTACAATAGCCAGGACATGGAAGCAATCTAAGTGTCCAGCAACAGATGAATGGATAAAGAAGATGTGGCACAAATATACAATGGAATATTACTCAGCCATAAAAAGAAACAAAATTGAGTTATTGGTAGTGAGGTGGATGGACCTAGAGTCTGTCATAGAGAGTGAAGTAAGTCAGAAAGAGAAAAACAAATACCATATGCTAACACATATATATGGAATCCAAAAAGTAAAAAAAATGATTCTGATGATCCTAGGGCAGGACAGGAATAAAGACGCAGACGTAGAGAATGGACTTGAGGACGCAGGGAGGGGGAAGGGTAAGCTGGGGTGAAGTGAGAGAGTAGCATTGACATATATACACTACCAAATATAATATAGATAGCTAGTGGGAAGCAGCTGCATAGCACAGAGAGATCAGCTCCATGCTTTGTGACCACCTAGAGGGGTGGGATAGGGAAGGTGGGAGGGAGGCACAAGAGGGAGGGGATATGGGGATATATGTATACATATAGCTGATTCCCTTTGTTATACAGCAGAAACTAACACAACATTGTAAAGCAATTAAACTCCAATAAAGATGTTAAAATAATAAAAAATAAACTATATGAGATAATAAATTGGAAAGCTTTAGCTCTAATGATAGCACTTTGATACTTAAAAACTTATCTGATCATTTAATTAATCAACTTCCCTGGGGCTTCCCTGGTGGCGCAGTGGTTGGGAGTCTGCCTGCCGGTGCAGGGGACGCGGGCTCGAGCCCTGGTCTGGGAGGATCCCACGTGCCACGGAGCGACTGGGCCCGTGAGCCACAATAACTGAGCCTGCGCATCTGGATCCTGTGCTCCGCAACAAGAGAGGCCGCGATAGTGAGAGGCCCGCGCACCACGATGACGAGTGGCCCCCACTTGCCACAACTGGAGAAAGCCCTCGCACAGAAACGAAAACCCAGCACAGCCATAAATAAATAAATAATTTTTAAAAAAAAAAGAACACCCACAAGATGAGAAATAAAAATTAATCTATAAAAAAAAAAAAAAATCAACTTCCCTGGGTCACATATCTGCTAAATGATATTACAACCACTCCATTAAAAATAAAGTTCAATAAATACAACTCCGTCTCTTCTTATCTCTTTCCCTATTTGCCAAGAATCCCATTTCTAGGACTATGGTCTGTAGTACTTGATATAATTTAGAAAACATTAGGTCATAATATGGGAAACCTGAGACCTGATCAGTTTAAGTGAGTTGCTCTAATCCTGATCACAAATACTGAAGTTTAGTTTAGGCCTCCTGGTCAGCCTGCCAAAAACTGAATGTTTGGAGGTTTAATCTGCTTACCCGCTATTAAGCAGGCCTCCTCCAGTTTCATGGATGCTAGCAGAAGTGTTGAGACTCCTGGGTTGGAGAAGAAGGAAAGTTTATTAGTCATAGCACTAACAGAAGCCAAAGCATCAGCATTTTGCTTGTTCCCTGAGTTCCAGTTTCCACAGGGTGACCTGAAGAGGGCCAGATGACACCTGCTTCTTCAGGGCATTGTGTTATAGGAGAGGAGCCTAGAGTTTAGGGGAGCCAAATACCTCATACTGAGCAGCAAGTCTGCCTTATTTTCCCAGAGGGAGACATCTTTATTATACTGGACATTAAATAAACCAATTATTTGCTCCATAGGAAGATATTCTCTCTACTCTCTGGGGTTGTTTGCTATGTATACATCGTTGAAAAGATTCTGTCATACAAATGGAATCAATATCTTTGCTCAAAAGAGGTGCAAAAACACAACAGATCTGTAGAGAATTGTCTCCCAGCCCAGTCCAGAGCTCTTCTCACTATAATTCTAAAGTCTTTGTCTTCTACCATCTAGGTTCTTGCTAGATGTATTACACATTTTATTTGTAACTTTTCATTGTGTATTTTCTCTTTATAATGTCATAATTGAAACAAGAGAGGCACGATGATTATGCCCATTTTGCAGATGAGAGAAATGTGGCAAGTTGATGTATTTAACTTTCCAAGGTCTAATAAATATCTGGCAGTGAAAGTATATCTATGGTTTTCTGGCTACTGATTTGCTCTTCATATTCTTGGCTGCTTCCATATAGAGAACTGGCAACTATCTGATTCCTGGGTTCTTCACAGTAGTGATCTGAAATGAAACAGTTAAAGACAGGAAGAATGGAAGAGATTTCTTAACAGACCACCTACTGAGGAAAGACTGGATATCTGTAGACTAGGAAACACTATGCAAGTATATCTATCTATGGCAAAATAATCCAAGCAAGGAAACTTTTTAACAAAAGAGCTGGATAGAACCCAAACTGAAAAGGCAGTCACACAAACAGAGCCAGATACTAGAAATACTGATTACTACTGCAAACTCAGGTTGCTTTTGATCTATGGGCCATTTTGAAAACACTGAATTAATAACCATTTCATTTCAGATACACACCCACACACCCATCCTGATCGTTGCTACTAGTACCATCTCTACACAAGAAATAAAACTGTAAATCCATTAAAAAGTAAACTTAAATGATGAAAAAAGTGAGATTGGAGTTCAGAAGTAAGAAGTCTGTCTGTACATTTTGCACAGACTATTTTATTTATATAAAGGGAAGTGAAAGCCCTGTCTTCCAGTTGCTCCCATCACACACACAAATATATAATCTTTGAAGACCCATCAGTCCCGAGGAAAGTTATGACTCCTGGTGAAGGGAGAAAATTAGAGTATCCCAGTGCAGTAGCAAGTAATGGGTTACCTTGTTTAATATAAGTATCTAATTGAGGAGGAATGCAGGCTAGTGATTTATTTCACCCAGACATAGAGGTTTTGTCCAGAATGGGATGCTTTAGGAAAGCATATATTAGCCATAGTCCTAGGAATAAAAAGCAATTACTAATCTTCCAACTCCATTCCCCAGGTATATTCTTTTAGTAGTAAGAAGGGGAACTGCACAATATTAAAGTAATCTGGAGAATGTAGGTCAGTTAGAATATTGCTATACCCACACTTGTAAGGTAAGTAGCAGTGGTGGATTTTAAAAATTCAAAGGAATCTTTTATACATCCACTAATAAAAGACACCAATGTGCTGTTAGTAGCAAATTTAAAGAGACATTGTTTGTGGTGATTAACCCTTGTAACAAGGGTTACACACTTGTTTTACAAACAGTATCTTGCCATCCTGTGTGTAATTTGCAGAGACAGAGCAGTAGCTCACCTATACACACAATGTATAGATCACACATACAAACATATATATGTATGCATATACATGTAAATATACACACATGTGTATGCATATGCATGTGTATGTCAGTGTCAACGTCTTAACACAACAAAACATTTAAAATATTTAGATTGAATGCCTTCTACATGATCAGCTCAATTTTGGGGGCATTTCCCTTTTTTTTTGTTTCTTTAAACTGATATGGGTGTTTTCTTCTTTTCTACAAAATGTATCCTATTGTAAATGCAGTATTTGACATCAAATTCTCCGCTAGTTAAACCCTATAGAAGAGAATAAGAAAAAAATGCCTCCTGATTGTATTGGTTAACATTCTGCATGCTGCTATTTTGTTTTTGTTTTGCTTTGTTCTTCCAGCTTTATTGAGATATAACTGACATATAACATTGTAGAAATTTAAGTTGTGCAATGTAATGATTTTATATATGTATATATAGTAAAGTGATTACCACAATTAGTGTAGTTAACATATCCATTACCTCGCATAGTAACCTTTTTGTTTCATTTTGATTTTGTGGTAAGAACTCCTAAGATATACCTTCTTAGCAACTTTCAAATATGCAATAAAGTATTGTTAACTGTGGTCACCATGATGTACGTAAATTCTGAGGATCTTTTCTTTTTCTTGTGTTCTACACATTCTAAGCTCCTGTTGGTCCTATCAACATAATACCCATTGGAGAATACAAACAGAAACATCACAGCTAAAGCCAAGTTAGAGAACTCTCTGGTTGCTTAAGGTTTTAGTAAAAGAGAAGCTTGTGGGAAATCAGGTCACCTGAATGAGGATGCAAAACAAACCAGGATTTCTCTGTGGTCCATTCTGATAACTTGCTCTCAAAAAATATACTAGAGGGCACAGTCCATATATTCATGCTTCTGAATGTTGCACTAATTGAAAGGGAAATGGTGGTCTCACTTTCTGGATGAAAAACATTACTGATAGCTTCACCGTGTTGAAGAAAGTGTCAGAGACATTGATTCAAAACTTGAAACTTTGAGCATACAAGCAACAGATTATCATTCAGGAAATTGTACCTGTGCATTGCAAGATTTGTTGTCATTCTACAGAGAACATTTATAAGAACATCCTGGGCAACATTGATATGTATACTAGGTATACTAGATCTTAAACATAGAAAGTCTGAAAGGGTTTTTTAAATTACCACATTGGTTTTTTTTTTTTATAATATGGCTAGCTGGTTGCTTTTTCCCCCCTTTTAGTTATTTAATAATTTACATTGAACAGTTTATCTTTTCGGTACACACAAATATTGTCTAAAAGTAATGGCACTACAAAATTCTTTATTTGGGGATATTTTAGCCTCAATAACATGTCCTCGATCTTTCTTTAATAACTTCATCATAGTTTTCTATTTATCTATTATTTTTCTGTAATCTTCATAATGGTTTTGGTTATGGTGGCAGAAGTCTACAGAGAATAGTTGTCATGAGATACTTACTATACCTGGTTGAAGAATTAAAGTATAAACAAAGTTTTTTTTAAAAAAATTATGTGTCTGTCAATTAAGATTATGATAACCTAATCTCTCTGTTCTTAAAATGCTACATAACACAAAAAATTTGCAAATTTTACCTCCGGGAGGATTACATGTGATTCTCATTCTCTACATTCAAGTTATGATAGGTCCACTTATTTATTTAAATTATATATTCTTCTTCTATACTCCCTGCCAAATGTTACTCTAGGGTATTAAGTTTTGGATAATGGGGTGGGGATGGGAGGCTGTGACTGATCCTCTGTGGGCCTCAATTTATATAGCAAAATTCCCTTGACTTCTAGAGACTTTGAAACAAATTCAGAACTCAGCCTGTTCAACAGTTACTCTAGTCAGCTAGTGTTTCAAAGCCCTAACTCTAATAATGACCCTGCTCAGCCAGGCTGCTTGCAATTTCTATGGTTCTTTAACTTCTCAACTGAAGTTTTAAATGGGAAATTCAGTTGATAAAACTCATTTTCTTCATGTGTGTACTTCACCAAAATAGAGCCTTCACTTTTTTTTCTTTTTCAAATAATTCAAAATTTCCAAGTAGAAAACATTATAACTTCCATTTTTTAATGGCAAAATTCATATGCAGTCACAGGAAATAATCAGTTCTTTACAGTTTTTTTCTTCTCCCCAATTTTCTTGGGTTTACACTTGTCTGAAAATTGTGTTAAAATTATTCATGGAGAACATAGTTACTTCAACTGCCAGGGTTTGTTACACACTCAGTTTTCTGTGAAGAGTGGAGAATAGTGATTGAGTAAATACAGTTGGCTGAGTTGCAATCCTGGTTGTTTGACATGGAACAAAAATTGTGCCTTCTCTTGCTTATACCACTACAGTGCACACAGAATCAATACCAAAATACCAGCATAATCAAAAAAGCTTTGACTTATCTGGGCTGATCCAGTTCTCCAGCCTCATAATCTACTTCTCTTTTACAGGTTCCTACACTCAAGCTACATCTGTCTGCTTTTATTTCTCAAGGCTCCCATGTTCTTTTCAACTTTAGAAACTTTTGATTTCTGTACTTGTAGTGTTCCCCATTCCCTAAGTCATTTGTCTAGTTCTTCTCATGTTTCAGATCTCAAATCAAATGTAGTTTCCTTAAGCAAATCTTCCAATCAAATGTAGTTTGCACAGGCCACCAGGGACTAGGTCATTACACTTGAAATTTATACTCAAAACTAGTCATCCTAATCAGTTCTAAATTATTTGCTTACGTGGTTATTTGACTGAAACCTGAGCTTACAATTCTTGAATAAACTTTTGATATTTTATCTCAAATACCTATCAGATTGCCTTACACTATAGAGAAATTCAGAATGTTTATGGAATAAATTGGAAAAAAATAGTTAAAATACTATTGTATGCTTATATATATGAAATATTAAAATGAAACCTATACATGCACACACAAACTCAATCTTCATAGAAAATCTATGAGGTGAGCACATTAGGAAACAGTTTTCCATGGGTCTCCAGTTCTTACCTATCTTGCAAATAAGCGTCCTTGGTTTTGGATTATCTTTGAAGGATATTTGTGTAGAGCAGTTTTGGAAGATACAGTGCCTTCCTCCAGAACAAGAGATAGTAATGCTTACTGTCCCATATAATAAAGATAATGTCTCCTCCCAGAGCAAAAGAGGCAAGCGTGCTTATAGCCTATTATAAAAGATTCAGGTTACCTAAAAGCAGGGGTCCTCTCCCATAGTACAACACACTGTATACAAGTGTCATCAGGACATCTTTGTGTAACGCTATGGGAATTGGGACTTAGAGAACCAGCATAAAAATGTTGATAATCCAGCTACTGCTATTGCCATGAGTGATAAACCATTCTTCAGTTCCAACCCAGGAGTCTCATATCTTCTACCAGGATCCATGACACTATGACAGAACAACCAGTTAACTTGAAAGTAGGGCAGAATCTCAAAACTTGTATATTTTTGACAGTAAGTATTATTATTATTATGTCTCCTTGACAGTAAAGTGATCTGAAGCACAGGGAGGTGTAGTGTAGAGGCATTTTATCCTGTATTATTTCAGCTTCATTATACCCAATCAAAATGGCTAGGACTTAGTTTTGTTTTGTTTAATATAACCCCGTTACAGAGACATGTTGAATATACTATACTGTACTAACAATTTGTCTGGATATCCATTTATATTAGCATTCTAATGCCCACAGTGTTAAGGTTAATGTACCAAATTATTATCCAATTGGATCAGGGCATATGAAATACATTATCTATATAATATATTTAATATTTATTTATATTTATATGTAATAAATTGTATTTTATAAATAAATTGTGTATCATTGACTTTCATTGGGGATTTTCATTCAAATACTTAACTGAAGAATTCAGATTTTTAAAGTTTTAAAAAATATGTTAATATATTCCTAATTAAAGCAATTGGTTTAATTGTTAAATAACTTATTCATACATTTCTCAGATAGTTTCCATCTGAAAACCCATTATAAAAGCATATTAAGTTATACTTTAACCATGTAATGAGGAGGTATATTGCTATCAAAATAATTATTATAAGATATTTAGTGGCTTAGGTGATAGTTTGAAGGAAAATGATCTGAAAAATATAGTGATCTCAAACTACATAAAAATAAACAGATAAATGACTGAAGTGAAATAACCACATGAACTTGGCCATTGATTTATTCTACTCAGTAGAACTTTAAGTATCAATGGTTCTCTTGTTAAAATTTTTAGTAGCTTTTCTAAAATAATTGTGCTACTTTTATATGGAGAATATAAAATACAATAATAATAAGATGTGGTATAGATGTAACTGGCTAGTTAACTTTATTTTTGCAGATAAATTGAATAATGTTTCAAAGTACATTTTAAAAATGACATTTAAATTAGCTACCTGTAAAAAAATCAAACTAACAAATTACTTTCCAAACATCCTACTTCCCTGTCCCATGTATATGTAACGGTATGCATTAGATATAATTTACATGTCATCATAATATTTCCCTTATAATTAACAGAGTTCAGGGAATTATTTTCATGTTTATTTTAGTAGGTTATAATGTGTCATCTTAGAGTTTCCAGTAAAATGTTTTCTTATAACACTTCTTTCAATTTGGCATTTATGTAAGACAGGTAAAAGAAGGAGGTTACTGACCAAAGCTACTCCAAATCTCTATCAACTTAAGAACAGAGTCAATCGATGCTTAGTGAGGAAATGCTGGCTATTTGAACTTTCACATTGGAAGTATTGTTTAGCTTCTTGATATGTACAGTTTTGAATTTCTGTCCATAAATTGTGTACGCGGCAATATGTTGAAAGTGGTAGTTTCAGCTGACGTTCAAAAACGTGAAACCCCATGTCCCAAAGTTTCTGCATACCCTGTCCCTTAATATCTAAATTAAATAAGGCCTTTAATCTGTTGCATCAGGATCTACCCTCCAGAATATTCATGAGAACCTCTAGGGACCACTTACACATCTTAGTTGTCACTTGTCATATCTTCCTCTGAATTTTTGTTTCAAGCTTTTCTTCATTATTTCATTCTTTCATCTCCAGTCATGCGTTTGTAGTTTCTTGCCCATCCTTTGCCTGTGAAAATGGACACAGCCTTTTCCTTTATTCCCTAAGTCAGTGACAACACAGAACTACATGAGGATATTATAGGAAATTGAAAACACAGAGAAGTTACAAAATTGGATGTTAGATGCCATTGTCTCTTAAAGTTAATTACATTCCTGGTCCTAGGACTTTCAGTCTGCTCCCTGCTCCCCTCCCATCTCTTTCTTCATAAACTGCAACTGCTTCTTAGATCTAAGGTCCAGGGCTTTGACCTGTGTTAAAGTGGTAAACATATTTCCTCCTTTTCTGCTCAACCTACATAATTATTTATAATAATAACATCTCACTCAGAAACACTTATTCTTCCTTCATGAGGAAAGTATTTTACTAATATCAAATGAGTTATCCAAGGATCATGAGTGGATGATTTTCTTAAATGTATGGAACCAGAGGATGATTCTGGATATGCTCCAGAATGAAAAAGTTCACTGTTAATTGACTTGATTTCCACATCACTAAAAATTGCTAGTGACTTTGAATATTAATTTTCTTACTAAAATAAAATTTAAAGTTTTGCTTTTATGTATAGCAAGGCAAGTAAAATATCTCTTCGAATAATCACAATTCAATTATACAACTAGCTTCAGCCTTCTGGTTGGAACCATTATGGTAGGTTTCAGTTCCATTAAACCAATGCTTATTGATTTGGGGCACTTTGCCAGGAATTAGTAGATGCTAAAGAAATATTTAACTTCTGTCCCTGAGAAACATACTCTGCAGTAGAATTTAATAGGTTATACAGGTGATGGAAAGCCCCAGTGATCACAAGCGCACGCACACACACGGCTACTCAGAATTCAAGGTCGAGGCTATACTTTTGGTGCACTGCAGCCCTTCAGAAATTTTTCCCTTTCCTTGTAAGAAGTATCAGAAATCTTTCTAACTCTTTAAAATTTTTGTCTGATTATTTACACTTTATTTCAACATTTCCTCCCTTGTCAGTTATTCCATGCACCTATATGTCTATATCTAGGACAGTGATCTCAATATTTAGAATGCATCAGGATTCCTTGGAGGATACTAGTCAAAATACAAGTGGTCAAGTTCTACCTAAAACCTAGTGACCTTTATTCCTAGAGGGTATAGCCAGACCTTTAAATTTTTCCTAGGGTGATTACGAAGCACACCAAATTTTATGAACCACCTCTTTTAAGGACACACTCTGACATTTAAAAAATAATTTTATCACCCAACTTACATGTTCCCTTTTTTCCTAGTTCTGTTTCATCATTCTCAGGCCGTCTGAAAGTCCTTATTGAAGAACAAGCTGTGTCTTGCTTTCTCAAACATCTCAATGATTGTCTTCATTTTATAGCACACCTTAATTGGCATATATCTTGAACCTTTTCATCATTCAGAACAGTTCTGATGTAGCAATCCCTGCTTAATAACACCTATCTTCTTCTTTCAAGTCAATGTGCTATCCCTCAAATCCATCCCAGCAGGTCTCCTGTTTCCTTCCCTCACTGCTCATCGTGCGTGCTCTAAGCATTCTTTCTAACATGGCCTTCTCTGTTGTACAAGAAAGTAATAAAATTAGCCAGTACTGTAATTAAGTTCTGCTTATAGTATTTCAACTGCCTCCTCACTACTTTACAGCAGTGTTTTGTAGTCTCTCTTTCACTAACTTGAAAATGCATCTTCCACTACAGGACTTCCAAAAATTTTCTTTGGACTTTGTTTTTTGTTTGTTTGCTTTCTCATACAGTCTTCCTTTGGTATCCATGGGGAATTGGTTTCCAGAACCCCATGTATACCACACTTGGCAGATTTCCAAGCCTCTTACATAAAATGGCATAGTACAGTCAGCTCCCCATATCCACGGGTTCCACATCTGCAAATACAAACTATATTATCTCTGTCTTTGTTTCCCTCTGTATTGATTCTTTACTCAACATGACTCATTTGTTCGAGTATCTTCTATATTCAGAACAACGCACTTTCTTCAATCAATACTTTTGCTAACACTCAAGTTATAATCTAAAGCTTCTTGTCCTCTGTCACCCCTTCATTTCACTGTCACATTTTTCAAAGGGAAACCTATATTTGACTCCACCGCCTCACTGTAGACTTATTCTGAACCTCTTGCAATGAGGTTTCTTTCTTCTTTCACTTCAATAGTTGTTTTCTCAAAATTTCCAATGATTTATGAATATCCAAATCCTTTTCACATCTTTAACTTGCCAGATCTCTCTCTGTATAATTTCACTCTGGTAATTATCTATCACCTTCCTCTTCAACCTTTTTCTTTGAAACTTGAGTTCAGCTGACAGTTAATATTATCATTTGAGTATTCCTTTTTCTCTGCTTTGCTAAATCTTATTTTTTGTTCCTGTCCTCTACATATGTATAATCTTGAGTCTATTCTTGGTCATGTTTCATTAACTTTCTTTAGTTTATTCCTTGGTTATCTAATCTACTCTACCACCCTCAACTACCAGTTTTACATGGGTAGATTAAAAACTATTTTCCTTGATCTGCTTTTCCTGTTTCTAGATACAAATCTCTAATTTTAACCATTTTCTACCCATTTATGCAATAACCTAAAAGGAATTTGTCAAATTTTCAAAACCAAAGTATATTTGTTTGTGTACAAATATAGTACATTCATCTAGGTTGAGAATTGTAGAATCACTTTTAGCACGTGTTATCCTTTGCTAGGATCTGCTAATTGACTTCTCACAGAATTTTTCACTGATAGTCCTTTTTTTTTGCTTTTCTTTGCAATAGCCTGAGCATAGGTTCTTATTACTTAAATTGGAGTCCACTTGACTCCATCATGGTTAGTATTCACAGCTGTATTATGTGTCTAAGTTCCTATTCATTCTTTCTAGGAAACATTTAGTAGTCATTGCAGTTGTTTCCATCTTTCCTCTTGTGATTGCCTTGATGTCAGGAATCATATCATTTTTTGTGTGTTTCTTTCAATACCTGGCCCATATAAGAACATATAATTTTATTGCTGCTGTTTCTGAATGAAAGAATTAGCCAATCAACTTCTGGACTCAAAGACCTCACAGAAATCCAGCAATATGTGGTTTTCCTGCTTCAAATCCTACGTGGTAAAACTAATGTCATAGAGATACAATTAGGGGTTTAGGTTCTCCACAGTCTGCAATTCTTACTCATCTCATTCTCTCACTGTTCCCCTATTTCAGTCAAAGCCCAGCACGTGGTTGATATACACATTTTCCTCAGCTTTCTTTCTGTGAGCCTGAGCTTTGGCAACATTCTCACTTGTATGCATTATCTTTTTATTTTTGTCATTGCAATTTTATATCATACCCCTTTTACTTCAGTTCGAACACTGCTTTTTTGCTGATGCCATTCCTAATCACGCACTCTGGCAAAGATACTTCTTTCAATACTCTTGGAGAGGATAAGACTTCTATCTCTCATCTGCACTTGTAACATAAAACCTTATTTTAAATTATTTATATACTTATCTCTACCATAGGTCGGTCACAAGTGCCGAATGAATGCATGAGAGTGGTATTTAAAGTGACCTTCAGTAGAAATGAAACTGCATATAATTGAAGAAAGAGGCAAATGATTAAGTGATGGAAAATTAGTTACATATTTTTAAATGTTTGCCATTAAAAGTCTAAAAACCATTCTAGAGTTAAAGAAGGGCATGTTAGGATCGTTTTGTAGGCAATATCATATAAGATATCCTAGTGTAATGAGCCCATCTAGACCATATTCCAAAGTGTAATGTTAATATGGTAGGAATAACCTCGTGCTAAAAACCAAAAAGCCAAGCTTTAATGGCATATTTATAGTACTGCTTATTATTCAGAAGACCTGGGGAAACTGAAAGAATGATTTGTAACTTTCCTACCTACTCCACCTCTGGGGATAGAGGAAAAGGATGTTCCACTTTGGTCTCATGAGTGAAAACATTCTCTTTTATGTAAGTGATAAGCATTCCAAAAGTTCTCTTCCTTGTTTCTATACACGGCACATTTATGTGCCAGCGCTTTGGCATTAAAATGTGTTGGCATTCTGTTTGTTACATGTCATTTTAGCAATCCTGGTATGCTATGACCTCAAAGCCTTGCTCGATGTCTTCGTCTACTCCAAGCTTTACAGTAGCTCATCACTATAACTTCAACACTTCAACAATGATAAAAACGTACAACTCACCTTTCTCTTCCTTACTCCACTTTCTTACTTATCATCAATTAAGACTGGCATAAACAGAGAAATGCTCTGAAAAGCTAATAGATATTTACGTTACTGCTGTTATATCTTCTCAAAAATTTGCCTAAAATATTTCCAACTGATTTGAATGCTTTGAGATCACAATTATTGTCTTTATTCATGTGTTTCTTTGTCATACTTATGAACCATATTTCTTTGGTAAAAGGTAGCTAATGCATTTTCATTGTAATCCGGAGAGATTAGCATATCATGAAACATTGAAAAGACAAAATTTTGCTCTCTGTGAATACCTTATAGTAAGCTTGGTTGCTATGACATAGATGATTTGGAGCAAGGGCTAAAAACAGTACCAACTTATTTCTCTTAAGGCCATCGAAATGCTTGTCGACAGGAAATGTTGAGACTTTATTAGAGTAGTGTTATTGTATTCCCATAACATTACTTCTCTGAGGCTCATTTTCATCATCTGCAAGGGGCAGGACAGGAATAAATAGGAAGACATAGAGAATGGACTTGAGGACATGGGGAGGGGGAAGGGTAAGCTGGGATGAAATGAGAGAGTGGCACGGACATATATACACTACCAAATGTAAAATAGATAGCTAGTGGGAAGCAGCCGCATAGCACAGGGAGATCAGCTCGGTGCTTTGTGACCACCTAGAGGGGTGGGATAGGGAAGGCGGGAGGGAGGCGTAAGAGGGAGGGGATATGGGGATATATGTATACGTATAGCTGATTCACTTTGTTATACAGCAGAAACTAACACAACATTGTAAAGCAATTATACTCCAATAAAGATGTTAAAAAATATAAATAAGTAAAAAAATAAATAAAAATACCTACTCATGAGAATTTTTTTTTAAGAGTAAATGATGTAGGATGTGCAAAAGTTCCCAGCCTGTAACAGTGATTCAAAAATGTTTGTTTCTCATCTCCCTTTCTTCATATTTGTTCATGTATATGTGAATAAAGCCCAATTTAGAAACACTTTAAGTTTTTTTAAAAGACCAATGCTAACATTTTGGAGGAACAATTTTATGCCAATTTGCTTACAAACATCTGTGAATAAACAGTAGTTGGAAAAAAATTGAAAAATAAAATTCTTAAAATATTTAGATGAGCAGAAAATTGTCATGTAATTTTTTACTTGTCAAATGTGAAGGTAGTTACTCTACTAGACACTGATCTGCATTATAGATTTCTCTCTCCATTAACAGAATCATAGAATATTTTCTTTAACTATGGTTCCTAATATTTCAAACAAAAGTGACCCACTCCCATTATTGAGTACAAGCCCAATAACTCACACCTCCATGATTTCTTTCAGTAAATCGTCATTATTTCCAGTCAGTAAAACATTAGCTTTCAATACAAATTTCAACACAAAAGAGAGAAGTTAAGAGGAACTCTTTACTTTTCCTATTCACTCACATTACAAATAAGTCATTGAAATGACAAATCAGAGAGGTGAGTTTAATATTTAATAGAGTTAAGTCACATAGGAATCCTGAGAGAAGTTGTGCACCTGTCTCTCTGTATTCAAAAGTGTAAAAAATGCTGACAACCTTGTTTACAGCATAAACTTTTTCAACTTATCTAAAGAAGGAGTTCTTATTTTTATGGAATTTAAATATTAAGTCTTTTTTGAGCCATTCTACATTCTATTTCCAGGCAGCAATTAAAAATATTCAGAAGTTTTTACTATGTTGAGATGAGATTGGAAAATTTCTTTGCTTTGTGTTCATCTTTTTCTTTCTTTTTTTGTTCTTAAGTTTATACCTAATCAAATATGTGTAATTCAGAGGCAGTTAGGTTTCTCCTGAAGCCACTGGACCTGAGAAAGAATAGATAATGACTAGGTAGATGATGACTTTGTTGGCCCAAGGTAGAGCTTCTGAAGTATAATTATATAAGCAGGTACCATATTCATGAGCAAGTCCAGCTGACTTCTCATACTTCAATGAAGTATGAGAAATGAATTCTTAATTTTTGTCAATGTTATATAGTCATTATTCTTTTCATTAAAAATAATCAGCATCTTTATTAAATATATCATTTTCTTTTTATGTTGTAAGCTAAATATTTCTTTATCAGTAAGCAGTTGAACATATTAGTGAACATACACCCTTTTTTAGTTAATCATTTTTTTAGTTAATCTTTTTTAGTTAATCTGTGTTCAAATCTCAGCTCTGTTTTGTGCACCTGGCTCATTGATTTACTTTTCTCCCAAATGGGCCTAATACATCTCAAACAATTGTTAAGACAATATAAGACAACATAGAAAAAATACTTAGCACAGTGTGTAACATCCAGTAAGAGCTTGATAATTCATGGCTATAACTATAGTCCTGGTTTTTCAGTTAAAAAAAAAGAGTAGATTTTAATGCTTATCTGTTTATGATGGTTTACTTACCACCTTGGCCATTTAACATGCAATAAGGTGACAGCAAGATTAGCTAAATTTCTCAGCCTAAAATCTGCTCTTCATACTTTTCACCCTCCAATTGGGAGTAAAGACTATCTCTATCAGTAAGGCAGAACATGAAGCCACTATAGATCCTTAGCTAATTGGCAATGGGATGATGGGTTGATGGATTGCAGGATGATGGAAACACAGTGATATTCATGTGTTCACTCATTATTTATTCCCCATATGTGTTAAACGAAAACATATGTCAGATACTGCTGGGTTCTGGAGTTAGAGCACTGATCAAGAAAAAGAAGGCCCTGATCTAAGTGGCTAATGCATTATGTGTGGTAGGTTGTATTACTGTTTGCACTTTTTTATTCTTCTCTTCCTTTTAAGAAGATTGTATATTACCACTTGTTGCCATGTGACTTGTCCACATCTCCCATGAGAAGAAATATATAGTATTCATCTTCATTGACTTTATTTTTTTATTTATATTTTATTTTTTTAACATCTTTATTGGAGTATAATTGCTTTACAATGGTGTGTTAGTTTCTGCTTTATAACAAAGTGAATCAGTTATACATATACATATGTCCCCATATCTCTTCCCTCTTACATCTCCCTCCCTCCCACCCTCCCTATCCCACCCCTCTAGGTGGTCACAAAGCACCGAACTGATCTCCCGCTGCTGTGGGGCTGCTTCCCACTAGCTATCTATTTTACATTTGGTAGTGTATATATGTACATGCCACTCTCTCACTTTGTCCCAGCTTACCCTTCCCCCTCCCCATATCCTCAAGTCCATTCTCTAGTTGGTCTGCATCTTTATTCCCATCTTGCCCTTAGGGTCTTCTGACCACTTTTTTTTTCTTTTTGTTTTGTTTTTTTTTTAGATTCCATATATATATGTGTTAGCATATGGTATTTGTTTTTCTCTTTCTGACTCACTTCACTCTGTATGACAGTCTCTAGGTCCATCCACCTCACTACAAATAACTCAGTTTCATTCCTTTTTATGGCTGAGTAATATTCCATTGTATATATGTGCCACATCTTCTTTATCCATTCATCTGTTGATGGACACTTAGGTTGTTTCCATGTCCTGGCTATTGTAAATAGAGCTGCAATGAACATTTTGGTACATGACTCTTTTTGAATTATGGTTTTCTCAGGGTATATACCCAGTAGTGGGATTGCTGGGTCATATGGTAGTTCTATTTTCAGTTTTTTAAGGAACCTCCATACTGTTCTCCATAGTGACTGTATCAATTTACATTCCCACGAACAGTGCAAGAGTGTTCCCTTTTCTCCACGCCCTCTCCAGCATTTATTGTTTCTAGATTTTTTGATGATGGCCATTCTGACCAGTGTGAGATGATATCTCAGTGTAGTTTTGATTTGCATTTCTCTAATGATTAATGATGTTGAGCATTCTTTCATGTGTTTGTTGGCAATCTGTATATCTTCTTTGGAGAAATGTCTATTTAGGTCTTCTGCCCATTTTTGGATTGGGTTGTTTTTATTTTTTGATATTGAGCTGCATGAGTTGCTTGTATGTTTTGGAGATTAATCCTTTGTCAGTTGCTTCATTTGCAAATATTTTCTCCCATTCTGAGGGTTGTCTTTTTGTCTTGTTTATGGTTTCCTTTGTTGTGCAAAAGCTTTTAAGTTTCATTAGGTCTCATTTGTTTATTTTTTATTTCCATTTCTCTAGGAGGTGGGTCAAAAAGGATCTTGCTGTGATTTATGTCATAGAGTGTTCTGCCTGTGTTTTCCTCTAAGAGTTTGATGGTGTCTGGCCTTACATTTAGGTCTTTAATCCATTTTGAGTTTATTTTTGTGTACGGTGTTAGGGAGTGTTCTAATTTCATTCTTTTACATGTAGCTGTCCAGTGACTTTAGCCTTGGCCATATGACCTCTGATTTCTTCTTGACAGTAGGTTATAAGTGAACGTATGTGCCATGTCCAAGCAGAACTTTTAAATTATGTCACAAGTCTCTCCTTCTGTTACAAGAATTCAGTTATCTGCATAAATAGTATGATTTCAACTTGAGGCCCAGAATAAAATAACTTGTGAAACACCGATGTAACCTAGTCACATACTGGCATAGAGCCTAAGCCTAGAGCATAACTGCAGCTTCCAACAGCACACATGTAATGTGATAGAGAACTTAAACCTTTGTTGCTAAGCCATCATGACTTGGGATTGTTTGTTACCACAGAAAAGCTGACAAATCCAGATAAATACACAAATAGTAATCCTTCAGAAAGTGCTAATCTTTATGCAGACAATTAAAATGGCAAGAATGGCATAAAGATGTGTGAATGATACTTTAGATTTGTTGATTAGGAAATACGTCTCTGAAGGGGTGATATTTAGCCTGAGACTGCCTGATAGGAAGTCATCAGTCAAAGACAGAAAGCAGAAAGAAGACCATTAAAAAATAAAAAGAAAAGCCATTGCAAATATCCTTGAACAAGAAAGACTGTGATGCAAATGAGTGCGATGAAATTCAAGGACACTAAGAAGGCTAGTGTGGCATTCAGAGCAAAATGGATAAGAGTGTGACAAAACATAAGCTCATGGAGGTAGGCATACACCAGTTCATGGGAGGCTTTATAAATCAGGTTCAACAGTTTGAATTTTATGAGAAGTTATTGGAAAGGTCAAAGCAAAAGTCATGGACCTGATTTCCATTTTCAATCATTCTGATTACTATTTCGACAACTGGTTTTAATAGGGCAAGGGTAGAAACTGGGACATATTTGAAACTTTGAATTATTCCAGAGAAGGTGATGTGCTGATGACTTGGTTGGAATTGGTGAATAATTTAAATTTCTTTCCTGTGTATTCAAGTAGGTATGTCCTCCAGAGTTCTGGACCCATTACTCTTTTCTCTAAGCTGAGATGATCTGAGGGAACCTTTCCAGGAGTGATTCAGTCTGCTTCATTTAAAGATGTCTGATCAGTTCTTGGGGTCAACATTTGTCTTCATAAAACAAGGTTAGATTCACCATTTATAGGGCAAAGTCATTTTATTTCATCTTATCTTTTCATTACTGTGAAGTAGTGTTTTCATAGGTGCTGTGGCCACCAGAAAGTTTTATTACAACTTGCTCGTCATCTTACCATAAAACATGGTGATCTACTTCAGCATTCCCCTTAGAATAAAATACAAAAAAATGTTTTTATGCAAATTTAATTTTTTGTATTTCAAAATAAATATCGTCAGATTTAAAAATCAGATCGAAAAAGATCAAACTGACTGGCAAGCTTGGTTTTCCCTAAATAGTTTTTCTTCTGATAGGTAATTTTTCAAGTAAAACTAAGTAACTTCTAATCTTCTCATTTATCAAAAGATTTAATGGCAAAGTGGAAAAGGAGGCATGACGCACATGATATCAAGTTATCTGATACAATTCCAAGTTTCTGTTTTGCTATGGACTGAATTGTGTCCCCCCAAATTCATGTTGAATCCCTAACCCCCAATGTTACTGCATTTGGAGATAGGACCTGGGAGGAAGTGATAAAAATTAAGTGAGGTAGTAAGGATGGGACCCTAATTCGATAGGGTTGGTGCGCTTAGAAGTCACCAGAATTTGAATTTGCTAGCACTTTGATCTTAGACTTCATAGTCTCCAGAACTGTGAGAAATACATTTGCGTTGTTTAAGCCACCCAGTCTATGATATTTTGTCATGGCAGTCTGAGCTGTCTAACATATATATATGTATGTGTGTGTGTGTGTGTGTGTGTGTGTGTGTGTTCCCAGTAATTAACAGTTTTAATCAATTTTCCATTTTACTGGGAAACATAATAATCATCATAGCTGTTTCTTTATGGTCTCAGAAAAAATAGGCAAGCAAAGATTCTGACAAATTCAGTTACCTATGTTTTTATTGTTTAGCATAATTTATTTAGTCTCTACTGTGTTTATAATAATTTCAAAGATATTGAATAAGTTTTAGTGTTAAATTATTTTCAAATTTTTTGTTAAACAATATTTTAGAATTTGATATATTTCCTTTTATTTCTAGCTTAAAATATACCTATTCTATAATATTTTTAAATTTAATTTTGTTTCATCACTAATCCTTATTTGCTTTTTTTTCCTCAATTTTTGTTGTGTTTATGTCATCATGTTACACTGAGTTTTTTTTAACTTTTTATTTTATATTGGAGTGTGGTTGATTAACAATGTTGTGTTAGCTTCAGGTGTACAGCAAAGTGATTCAGTTATACATATACGTGTATCTATTCTTTTTCAAATTCTTTTCCGATTTAGGTTGTTACATAATATTGGAATTGACATGTACATTGTTTTAATGGAAAAAATATTTTTCCTTCTTTTCTTTGTGCTCTTCACGTGACAGATATTTTTCAATCAGCTCTTCCACTATTATTGTAATGTTAATTCTGTATTTAATGAATGCTAATTGATTTTTCCATAAGATTTTTAAATTCAGGGAGCTTAGCTTATAGACACTTTTAAGGTTGTATTTCTTTAAGATATAGATCACTCAAGCATTATTCCTGAGCATAATGTTTTTCTAAATGTCTCTATTATAATCTTTTATTCAGTACTTTTTTTCCTGAATTATTTTCATGCTTCTAAACCTCCTTCTTACTCTTTAAACTAGAAAATTTCTAATAATAAGTTTCTTTTTTATATTCTCTCTTTGTTGTCAAAAATCTAACAAACTCTTTACAGTATTTTCTACAAAAACAAGAATGCCTCCAACTTTTACTTTTTCATCAGTTATTGACTGTTTTCTTCTCTTGACACCATTATTTGCTCGTAAACCAAAAACATAGCATTAATGTAACATAATAGCTTCAAAAACTATTGGAGACAGAACATTTGAGTTAACTTTCTAAGCATATGCAGGTTCTGGCTTTATTTATAAAAGTCACACATTGTTTAATTTATTAATACAATATTTTTCTCTAAATACTCCAAAAACCCAAACACCCCGTTTCCAGGGACTAGCTTACACGAGAACCAAATGAATTAAGTATAATTTCCCAAATCATTTGGTATTTGGGTATTTCTTTAATGATGCCATACTGCTTCAAAAACATCTACTGAAAGCATCATACACCAATAAGATTGCAAGGATTAAATGTTAATACATTTATTTAACTTAGAACAGTGCCTCAAATATAGTAAACGCATATAGATAGCAACAGTTATCTCTACCCCATAGATCTTAACAATTATTGTTTTTACCACAGTGTTGAGTAGAGTGCCAAGTAATGGCAGGTAGTCAATAAGTTCTGTTGAATTAACTTCTTACCTTTTATTACAGAAGACAGTTTCATCTTTGGTTTTACTTTATAAGTTAGAAATATTAGACATACATGAGGAATTACTTTCAAGTTTGGCCTCTATCTACCTGATTTAAAGACAATCTGGCAAATTCACTTAATTTTCCATTTGAAAAATTTATATGAAAGTAATTCTATTAGGAACCTTCTCATCCAAGGCATAAATTGACTTAATAGAATATATCCCAAGATCTGAAATTGAACTCAAAGAATTCCTGAGCACACCATTCAGCATATACTCTCAAAGTAAAGAATAAGGAATATGGAGAGAAGAACTATTTTGGCAAGAGATTTGAACCTGAAAGTCCTGATAAGTCAAGTCAAGGAGTCCCTCCTTAAAGTCCTCACATTTGCATATCACTTTGGCTGCTCTCCTTTGTTTAAGTATAAACACATCAATTTCATAAAAACAAACATTGGAGATATAAAAGCCTTTAATATTTTATGATTCAACCAATTTCATTTTTTAGACAAATGAACTGATATTAAGCGATTTGATCTTTTTCATTAAGTTAATGTTCTAGCAGAACTAGGACTAGCATACATGTTAGGACTGAAATATATACACTACCATGTGTAAACCAGATAGCTAGTGGGAACCTGCTATAAAGCACAGGAAGCTCAGCTCGGGTGCTCTGTGATGACCTAGATGGGTGGGTTTGGGGGGGTGGAGGTGGGAGGGAGGTCCAAGGGGGAGGGGATATATGTACAAATATAGCTGATTAACTTCATTGTACAGCAGAAACTAACACAACATTGTAAAGCAACTATACTCCAATTAAAAAAAAATACAGAACTCCTGATTCCTGAATTAGCGCTCTTTGCCTAAGAGTACATTGACTTATTAGAACTGTCACATCAGTAGTTGCTGGGAGGAGCTTGATTTCATGATGTAGAACTGAGTTTAATTGGTACATTAGTTAAAGTAGAACATGTGATCAGATATCTAAACATTCTTTAAGTCTGAAAATTCTTTCTCTGGTGCAGAACATTCTATTTCTTTCCTCCTGCACATTTTATTTCCTACCTAGTATAAGTGTCTGGCATAGATGTTGCTCAAAAATATTTACTGAATAAATAAATGATGAGGATCTGTTGATTTTGTTGCGTCATATTTTATGGAGAAGTTCTGAGAAGACATAGAAAACATGGCACACTAATAAGGATCTTTGTGTGATTTCCTTGCTTAGCATTGACAGTACCACAATCTGCAGATAAAGGACAATCCTCAAGTAAAAGAAATATGTGTTTAACAAATGTTCTCTACGTGTGTATGCATTTTTCAAGCAGGTCTACAAAAGTGCATGTTTTCATCTGGGCTCTTCATTTGCTAGGCCCTGACAGTGTCATCTTTCCCTGACATCTTCCCTGACTTATTGGGAAAAATGAAGCAGCTACATCAGAGAAGTCTTTGGTCCCTTCTAGCTGTTGCATTCCCTGTGATTCTCATATGCTATGCTTCTAATTAAACTCCTTGATGCTAATTAAAAATGAGAATAGAACAAATGCCACTAGCTGAATCCAGACTCTCTTCCATTAAACTTAGTAAACTCTTCAGGGCTGGGCTTTTGGATTTTTCTCCTAATGAAGATTCTATTGGCACCCACACCCTGTCATGTGTACTTTATCATCAGTTCCATAAAAATAATTCCAGATAGTGGATCAGAAAATACCTGTCTTTTCTAAAGTACTCAAATCAGAAGAATTTTTTTCTGCAGTGCTGCGGCATCCTAATCTGTGGTTTGGCAGATGGTGTGATACAGCATGTAATTTGGCACGCTATGTCTATCAGCCTGTGGTAACCCTTAGGCAGTTTATTTCTGCAGGAAACGATGATGGCAAGGACAACATGTGATGACCCAGAGAAACATAATCATGTTAACTCTTGACTCTGCAAAAACTTAACGCGTGGCATTGTGATTAGCATTTTCTAAGGATCCAGCATCTATTAAACAGACATTTGTTTGACTGTGTTAGATTGCTTCTGGTTGGTTGGTTCTTTCTTCCATTAAATTTACCAAAGAATGCACCGCAGCGTTTTGAAACTGGAGGTCTGTCAACTGATCAGCATCACCTCTGTGCTTCATGCACTAGTAATTTCAACTCATATTATTTGCTAGTTTTTCTCTTCTCCCCTGCAATTAGAAGACTAGTTTTTGCTTAATATTTTATATTAACTCTCTATGGCATTTTATTTCATTTCAAATAAGATAAGAAATAGTAAGAAGGCAAACTTACAAGGCTTATTTCGTGGCAAGAATGTGTGAGGTAGAAATAGAGAGGTGTAAATGTGAATAGCCTGAATAAGGAAACATTAGGTGATAGTTTCTTTTCTATTTTGAAAAAATGAACAATATTTTAAGGTGACTCTTAGTTTTATAAAAAAAATATGAGTCCTATATTTAAAGAACAAAATGTAACACCGTTATTTCTCCATTTTGTTTAAAGGAAGGGGTATATGATCCCCTCCTTTCAGGGGAGGAATATTTGTATAATCAAAGATTTACTATTAATTTAAAACCTTTAAATAAAAGACAAAAAGGTATAACTCATGATTTGTGTGTTACCACTTCTTATTGGAGAGATGATTATTTTTTTCTCTCTCCAAGGCAATATATATAGCAAAATCTTAGAAATGAACAACTTCAAAGCGTTTTTCTCCATATATTCTTCCAGTGAGAAAAATGAAGACTGAACAAATTACTTGAACTAATTAGTCCCCACCATGTGCTTATGGAAGAGTTTGACCTTCAGAACTCACTAAGTCTAAATTGCAATTAATTTGTATATTTTATATAGGAATACAATGCATTTTCATAATCAAAATCTCCTAATAACTTAAACATTTGTAAACAATTATCTACAAATAAATATGTGGTTAATTACTGTGTAAAATTAAGGCCATAAAAACTTTTAGGCTGAATGGTCAAGTTCTATCAAATATAAGAAGAATTTAAGGAGATACATTTTTGAATTTCTATTCCCAGTCTACTGCAGTGTTATGGGTCTGTGCCTCATTCTTCAATGCCTATTCAGACATTTTCCTAAGGGAATAATATCCTTTCACACTGCCTCCCAGAAGCTAGAGTTTGAGCACAATCACACTAGTAGCAGCTTTGACCACAGATCCAGGGTGTGAAAATTTGAAGTGATCCTCAAAAACCTAAGAGGTAAGACATAGTTCTTATCTAACTTTTATTAATTGCAGTGTTGACTTTTATTTCTCCATCATACCAGACACTGTGATGGAAGGCTAAAACATGTAACAGAGTCTTAAGTCTTAATTAGAGTTTATTTCAGAATCCCTAGTTGCTCAAGAGCCTCTGGCCTGGTAAATGTCTTAGCAGGACATTTAGCCTGAGAGCCACACAGTTATCAAAAAATTCCTATTTCATTTCCTTGTCCTCTGATATCAAGTAAGCCCTTATTCATTTTGCCTTTTCTTATTACACCTTCTCAGTAGGGAACTTTGGGAAGTCTATGTCCTAGAGACAGAAGCTCAGGCTTATTTCCTAACTATCTATGGAAAATTAAGAGTTGGCTTTTACATTTTTTCTCTCACGTTACCCAAGCGTAGCCAAGCATAGGCTCCCGCTGAAGGCATTACATTTTTAGACACCACTGAAACGGCAGGGGTCCTTTAGCAGTTATTTGGAATGACTGCAGTGCTTAGGAGTCCTGAGGAATGGCAGATAGAACCCAGGGATGGCAATGAAAAGCTTCACGGTCAAGTGGTCAAGAAGATTGAGTAACCAAAGCCAAGCACATAGACAACCATGGTACGAAGTAGAAAATGTGAAATGACAAAAACAAACCTCAAAGTATAATGGGGACTCATAGGCTCAGAAGATTCACAGTCAGACATCTGGTCTAGGTCTTAGAGAATGGCAGAATTTACACCTTTTGAGCCTGGGAGTAAAGATTGTATGTGCTCTGCCTATGGTTTCCACATTTCTTTTAGTCAGCATGCAACTGTCATATTGCTCTAGTGCAGTCCAGGGTGTCAGGTACATTGGATTCTAAAACTGTTAACCGTCTGCCATCTCTTTCCTTTGAAAATTTTTAAATAAAGTAATTCTGGATGATTGAAGTGATAACAGATTTCAAGCCTGCTATAAAATACATGGTTCACTTAAAAAAATAATTCAAAATAATTAACAAATACTTTATGTTTATAATCAAACATAAGTTTTCCCTGGTCTACTATAAAATAAATGTCTAAACAATCAGTGAAAAACCAAATAAGACATCAGTAGAAGGAAATTAGTTACGTTTTTCTTATAATAAGGGTCTTAAAGTCAATAACTTATTAAAATTCTCAGAAAGCTTGATTTTTTAAAAATTTATCAAAATTCCTTTTTTTTTTAAGATTCATTTGGCCTATTTATCAGTGCTCCAAGGTGCTTGTTCTGCAGCGACATCTTATGGAGTTGGTTAGCGTGTACAACCATTTAATAATGTCTGGCAGCAGTGATCATTGTTCTTACAGATTTCATACAAATCTGCTTGTGCTTTGAATGTGGAAGTAATTAAACTGATACTATGAGGACTTTTTTTCCTTTTCTGTTGTTGCTTATCTAAAATTTCCTTATCAAGGCAACTGTATGATTTTTAAAGCACTCTAAAATATGTATTGAGATCTGAAATTCTCAGGACATATTTCCAAGCTAGGATAGAAAGGCAGAAGCTGCTGAATAGTGAAATGAGTCAACAGTGAAAGATCACAGTACAGCTGGTGTTTGTTGGCAAGAGTATCCACTTAAATTTTGCAGCAGTGCAAATGCCTCTATTATTATTGGCACTTTTCACTGATTGCGATCACCAGGAGTGGGGGGCAGGGGGGAGAAAAAAGGAAATTGAAGTATTTGAAACTCAGAGAAATAAACTGTGAAATTTCCTTTAGTACATAAATTTAGCTGTTTCTTCTTCCAAGTGTGTTCTTTTGACAGAATAACACACTGTATTAAACTCTAGAAGAGGAAAATTGATTCTGGTTTCATACTTTCATGATTGGATTTACATTCTCAAAAGAGACCTAGATTTGTAATCCAGCTTATAACACCTTTTCACAATCTGCTAGAAGAAAAATAGTTAATCAATGACTTCTACATCACCTCTGAATTAATAATTTTCTACATTTTGTTTCATATTTACTATCAGATATGCTAAAAAGAGAAAATTCACTTAGAGGAAGAAACCTTGCACATAGTAAAATTTCACTCAATGTTCTTTAATATACATTAAAAAAAATCAAAGATCAATATAGGAGTACAAACTCATGCTAAGTAATTTCCATGTGGCTATAGAAAGTAAAGCCATAATAAAGAGGGAAATTATCAAATATATGATGCTGAAAATTCTTTCAAATCTTGATCATCCAGTGAATGATCACTAATTGTATCAAACACCACATTCTACCTGAATAAGAGGAGGAAATTCCATTATGTATTTCAGAGTACATGGTAGCTCTTCTATGCCATTATGATCACTGACAAGTGAAGATCACAGTGAATCTTTGTGTAGTAGCTTGTGATCTTGCTCATATATGAAAATTGCCAATGCACCTGGTTAATTATGATTGTGCCTTAAGGACCCTGGGCATTTTTAAGTGTACCATAAACACTCTGAAAATAATTCGATTTTCAAGGACCATATGTCAGTGACAAGATAAATCTGAGATTCTACATTCCAGAGATCCTCTACAGAATAAGAATTGCACGCCTTTATTTTCCAGGCCCTTCAATTACAGACAAAGCTTACCCTATGACTTAAAACTGTATGCTGCATTATGAGAGACATAGATAACGCACTCTTTTAGATAATGGTTTGTGCCCCACACACAGCTATAAACCAATCAGGTTTACTGCCTTAAAGTGAATATTGGAAGAATTGCTAGAAACACAAAAGTTAAAAGTTGGATTGTGTTTGGTGGTGGTGGAGAATATGATGACTTTGATTTAAGTTATGTGATCTTGAGGTAGCAATCACTTATCCAGATGGACAAGTATAGAAAGCAGTTAGCAACGTGGAACTGAATTTAAGGTATATGTGAGGCATCAGTCATATAGATTTGAGAATACTCCAAAGAGGAGTGTCAGGTAAAGTGCACTGTGGTAAATTCTTAAAGGGCATAATAGAGAAAGGGATGACTATAACACCCATGGCCCAAATAGTGGACTATGACAGACATGAAATAGCTGCTGTATTTATCTCCTTTGTAAAAGTACCACACCACAAGTTCATTAGTTTGAAGATGATCTATCTCATACTTGAATTAGATTCAGTATCTTATAATAAAAACTTGTTCCAACTCTGAAACATGAAGGTAACTACTGGTAGGAATAGAAGCTCATAAATATTTATGGGCAAAGAGACATCTCAGTATACAGAAAATGAAGTGACTCTACACATGGATGGTAACTGATACCAAGATAAGCATACTATACCCGAGGGGCATATGCCACCAATATGGTATCAATATAAAGGTCTATAGATATTTAAACGTGGAATTTTAATATATACAATAATGTATTCCATTTAAGTATATAATTATGGATAACTAGGAGAATTTGGCTACCTACCATTATAAAAATCATAAGGAAAAACAAGTTCGCTTAAGAGGGAATATTGGAAATATCTAAAGGATCTGTATCATTGCTTGAATAAAGACAAGGCTTTACCACTAGCTTCTTTCTTAAGGTATAGGTATAGGACATTTTATTTATTTATTTATGTATTTAGAGACGTAATGTAAGATTGAATCAAGTGCAGGAAGATGACAGTGTTTTCTATGCCAAAATATTTTTTTTAAATAAATAGGAAGGCAACTGGAAGCAACACACATAAACTGATGGGTTCCAACATTCTGTTTCTAATTGGCTAATTTCATATTAGCATTTTTACATCTTTTCTTCTGATGTGAATCATCATGGGGGAAGAAAACAAGGCAAATGATTTCCTGGCTGAGAAAAACATCTTTGCTTCATTACATAATTTTAATTTGCTCTGGTTTCTATTCTGAACACTGAGAACTCAATAGAGAAAATGTTGCTTTTTAACACATAACTATGTGCATTTACATAACTATGTACATTTAAAATGTTAAAAAGCCAACTTCCACCCTGTCCCATTTGTCAGATCCTGCTTCCCCAAGCTTTTCAAAGTTGAAGTCTGTGATGCCTGTCAGTACAGATTCAGTCCTACCAAGTACTGAGATAGTCATTTCGAGGAAACGTAATGTATCAGCACAGTGTCACCTCAATAGGGCTTAGAGAAAGTCTTGCAGTCAAAGTCATAGTATTTATCTAGGTAGGAGTAAGCCACAAGTACCTGTGAAGTGTCTGATACTAATATTAACACAAGCTCTAATAAGGGCTGCCATTTCATAAGTGTTTACGATTTATGGAAACTCATAGAACATTTTCCTACTGCAGGGCTGAGAGAACAAAAAACCTGAAGTACTAATCCAGTTATGGGGAAAAGTCCCTGGTAACAACTTAAATTTTCAGTTGTCCTCAGGGGGCCTAGACAATGGGAATAAGGGAGAACTGGAAACAGATCAGTCCTCACAGGGACTAACCCTTCAATTCCAATTACTTAATCCTTTACTTGATTAAAATGATTATTGCCCTTAGGCAAACAGGCTGGCAAAAGTAAATTTGATTAAACTTTTAAGGAAGATAACATCATACAGAACCTCAAATTATCTCTACAGTTTTACATTTTCAGTGATGGTCACCAATAGAAAAACCAACCAAGCTTAAGAGGAGACAAAAATCACATGACCACAAACAAAAGAGAAACCATGGATAACAGAAAGAGTCCCAAAAGGATCCAGATAAAGGCAATGAATCATGAACTTTAAATCAACGAGGCTCAGTGACTTCAAAAATATTAACAAGCAAAAATGAAAACTTTGGAGAACAGGATTCAATAAAAAGAAGCAAATGGAAATTCTACAGTAAAAACTAATATATAAAAACTTGAAATAAGGGTTCAAAGGATGGTGTAACCGCAGATTACACACAGTTGAGAAGAAAATTGGTTAGTTGGTCTGTAGGTCAGAAGAAAATATTCAAGTTGAATAATATAGAAAAAAGGATAAAATACTGAGATAGTATAATATACAGCAAAGAAGTTATCATACTCAAAAATAAAAGAAGTACGACTCTTAAAACTGCTTATTGAATATTTTACTGAACTATACAACTGGTACAATAAGACCAAAAAAAAAAAAATGTGAATTGAGAAAGAAGTCGTAAAACTGTCATTTTCATATGTGACATAAGAACATCATAGGATGCAAAAGAACCTATAATAAGGTCTATAAGTAAGGTATTAGAATTAATACATGCATCATAAAAGTTATTGAATGCAAGGCCAGTAGAAAAAACAATTAAGAAATGGAACTTAAAGTAGCTACCTTTACAATATCATAAAAACATTAAATATTTAAGCATAAATTTAACCGTAAATATACAAAACCTTTACATAGAAAATTTAAAAACAATATTGAGAGAATTTTTTAAAAACAAATAATTGGACAAATCTAAGTTGTAGATTGGACAACTCAATTTTTGAAACAAAATTTTCCCAAACTGATTTGTGGATTCAATACAATCCTAACTAGATTTCCAGCAATTTTTAAATGGAAATCAATATTGATTCAAATTTTATCTAAAAACACAAAGCATAATTGTGCCAGGATAAACTGAAAGAATAAAGTATGAGGACTTAATCTGCTAGGTCTCAAGACTTCATAAGTTCACACCCTAAAGCAGATTTCCCAACCATGTCATGACTGACATCTTGGGTAGAATAATTTGTTTTCAGAGGCTGTCTTGTGAATACAGGATGTTTTCCCACATCTTTATCTTCTACCCACTGTATGCCAGTAGTAACTACTGTCTCCATTTGTCACATACATAAATGTTACTAGATATTGCCAAATGTCCCCGGCAGGGGGGGACAAGAATCGCCCTTGGTGAAGAACCATTACCCTAGAAATTGTAGGTGTTTATGCAGCAAAAGCCACGTACAAGAATGTTCATAATATTCTTGTTTATGTTCAATGTTTATATTAGTCAAAAAATATAAACAATCCAAAATCCATAAACATTAGAAGGGTTAAAAATTTAAGTATAACTGGATTCCATAAAACCTTTACACTAAGCTAGTTACAATTATCTGTAAATATATAAATATACTGCACAAACATAATATTTAGCAAAATTGACCAGATAAAAAGAATACCTGCTCTCTGATTCCATTTATATAAATTTCAAACACAGGCAAAGCTAATATATAGTCTTTGAAGTCAGTGTAGTGATTATCTTTGTAGAGGAAAGGAGAAAGAGGTTAGAGATTACAGAAAGGCATTATTGTGTTCTTTGAGCTGCCGCTAATGCTCTCTTTTTAACCTATATTTTTATTATCTTGATTTGTTTTATATTACATCAAGCTTTACAGTTATTATGTGAAGTCCTCTGTATGTATATATGAATTCAATACAACTAAAAATTTCCAACTCTGTCAACAATAAGAAAGTAAAGAAGAAAAAACATAGAATAGGTGGGGCAAAGAAAATTCAAAGAAAAAATTATAGATATATACATAAATACGGCAGTAACTGCATTAAATGTACCAGAACTAAATTTATCAGTTAAAACCAAGTTTGTTATATTTAAGTAGTAAAACATGTAGTTTATACAAATGACACATCTAAAATAGCTGAGAATATATATATATGTTAAAGTAAAAAAACGAAAAAAGAGGTCAAATGGCATTAGAAAAAGCTAGTGCAGGTTAGGTCTTAAGACAGAGAGCATTCATTAATAGAGTGCTACATACTACAAAATAATAGCATTCAGTTTATGAGAAAAATATAAAAATTTTAATGAATTTGGATTATGTAAAGCAAAGATTGAGAAAAGTACGAGGAAAAATAGACGAATCCACAATTGTCTGAGTAATTGAATGATAAAAGATCAGTAAAAAACAGAATATGAACAACACAAGTGACAACTATAATGCACTAGATATATAGAGAGAGAACGTTGCACCCATGAACTGCAGAATATATATTCATTTCCAGCATACATGGTACCTTATGCAAATAACCCTCATGGTATTATTCAGTGAAGAAATGGGAACTATGATGGATGACCACATAGGGTAAATTTTTTTAACAATGCTTTTTAGAAGTTTTTGTATGGATAAAATCTACACTTGTATGTAAAATTTCTAGTTTTTAGGACATACTAGGTATTCAATAATTGTTGCTTTCCTTTCTTTTAATACCACATTTGTATTTGCCTATATTTGTGTATACCTCTGTGTTGGCAATGAAGACACGAAGCTTGATTCCAATCAGCAAAATTTTTAATCTATTCGACTTGAACTTCTTATGATTATTTTATGATCTTTATGGTTGAAGTAGGTTTTCTCTTTTGGATCTCAAAAGCAGGTTTTATATGCCTTATCTTATAATTATCATTTCCTTTCTGTTCCATGGTCATGGTTTGTTCATGCTTAAAATTAGGCTTGGCAAATCCATATGTATCTTCTTTGTATTTGTTATCACAGCTTACTTCTGTTTCCTTCATTATGCTATAGTGAAAATAATGCAGGTCACAGATTCAGAATACACAGGTTTGCATCCTGGTTCTACCAATAGCTAAGTCTGCTCCCTCATCCCGATAATATACTGTTGTTATAAGGATTAGAAGAGATCACACCTGTTAAATTGTGTCTTGTCAATTATAAAGCCATACCAAAGTAAGGTTACTAACTTTTGCTATCAGAGTCTGTATCTACCTGTAGGAGTATGGCTGTCAAAAGCAAACTCCACTTCTGTCACTATGACTAGATTGGATTAGTCTTTATGGGGAAATAAAGGAATTACTCAAAATAATTAGCCCTTTTGAATTTGTATCATTATTACTATTTTGAGATATTGATATTAAAATTTGAGAGGCTTAATGGGTTGCCAAATGTCTGAAGATGGCATTTTTTCCATTTAATTATGTTTATGACATAAATATAAGAATTTAGTGTCTTATGACAAATACCAGAGTGGTAATTGGAATGAGATTCACATCTTTGAATTTAATCATTTGATCTCTACCCACAAGTAATGTAGACATAGATATTTATTATATATTAAGATAATATCAACAGCTAAGATGTATACTGGCATCACTGAATACTCTGCCACTTGCCAGTAATGGCTATATTCTTGTGGTGCTTGCTTCTTGGTCAAAAAGATAAATTACGAGGACTCTCTTTATATGTAGAATGCATCTGTAGTTTAGAAGAATGCTGGCCAATAGGATTAAAATGATTCTAAGTTGTGAAATTCCACAATGAATTTCTCCAGCAAAAATATCCAGTTTTTGAAATAATGTACACTTAATATTCCTTTATGTAACCCATTCTTTCAAAAATGTATGCTCAAATCTTAACATTAAGGAAATAAGCTAAAAGTCCTTTTCCTTGAAATAAAATAAGTTGTATTTTAAACAAATGATCCACTGACCTGTTTACCAACTTGTTTCTAACGCTCACAAGACTCATTTTGACCACTGTTACAGTACATGGCTAAAAACTAGCAAAACTTATTATTTTATGTCCTCATCCCTATTTCCAGCTCTGCTCCTGTCTTTTTTCCTATCAGTTTATAGACGGAGAGAGAGAAAAATGACTCAAAATTTTTTCACCCAATGTTTTATGTTTTCTGGGAACTAGACATAGGAGCCTCTGTGGCCTCAGGGATAGCTTAATGACAATAATGACAATAAGTACTGAAGGCAGAAGCTTGGGAAATTTTATGACTACACGACCTTCCCCGTGTGGTATGAATCAAGCAAAAACCCAGGTAAAGTTAGAGACTTTCACAAAGATTTTACTAGCCAAATTTACTCTCCAAATAGCATCCCCTCTTCATTGTAACTGCACTGAGCACTCTGAAAGGGTAGGGATCAGCATTTGCAAGAACATGAAAAAAATCACCTCTTCATAATTTTTTTGTCTTTGATCCTGGTGCCTCTCCCCCCTTTTTTACACTGGAATTTTATATTCTTTATCATTTGGATTTATAGAAATCATGGCACTTGGATCCCTCCCTCATGGCCAGCTTCCAGAAATATTGAGGATCAACTACAACTGACAAGTACAACAGGGAAACATGAAAACCTAGGTTGGTTCACTAGGAAACACAATGCTGAAGGAAGAGCTAACCTTGTGTATTACAGAATGAGAGGGAGCTGGACTGCTGTTTAATTTTGGAATATGTATAGTTGGATTCTATCAATAGATGCTTATCTGATGAACCAAGAAGACTCTCTATTATACCAAGGCCATAAAAATGATAATAAAAATAATAACTTGTGAGCATGGTACTCTTCTTTTTTTTTATTTTTATTTTTTTTATTTTTGGCTGCGTTGGGTCTTCGTTTCTGTGCGAGGGCTTTCTCCAGTTGCGGAGAGCGGGGGCCACTCTTCATAGCGGTGCGCGGGCCTCTCACTGTCGCGGCCTCTCCCGTTGCGGAGTGCGGGCTCCAGACGCGCAGGCTCAGTAGCTGTGGCTCATGGGCTTAGTTGCTCCACGGCATGTGGGATCTTCCCAGACCAGGGCTCGAACCCGTGTCCCCTGCATTGGCAGGCAGACTCTCAACCACTGCGCCACCAGGGAAGCCCCCGAGCATGGTACTCTTTTAGGCCCTTGCAGCATGGTATAACAGAAAAAAAAAAAACACTGAGATGAAATGGGAGACAGAAGTTCTATTATCAGCCTAACCTTAAACATGCCATATGACCTGGGAAAGTCACTTAATCTTTATGAACTATAACTGTACCAGTAAAATGAAGTCAGGGTAAGGATTGGGCAAATTCCTGGGATCTAAAAGTCAAAACACTTACCAACTTCTCTTTCCCCTTACAAGTTGGCACTCCGTTTTATACTTTATCTTTTCCACCACTTTACTGGAGAATTATCTGGGCTTTATCACTGCATTTTCTCTTTATTTGTTTCTTCCTCATCCCTTGCAATGTGAATTATTCCACTTCACTGAAACTGTATTCCTGGTAGTGCTCCATGAAACCTTCCCCAGGATCCTCAGATGATTTTTAATTTAGGCTTGAAAGCCATTTTTTAAATTCAGTGATTCCTTTTGATACACCCTATCCTTCATTTTACACATATTCACTATTATATTTTAAGCAGCTTTGACTACAGCTTGATTACTTACCTTTATCACTCCCACATCTCCTAGAAATGTGGCTGGCATAAATAATTATTTGTTGAATTGTTACTGTTGGGCTTTGTGGGTCTTACTCTTTGGACAATTGGGCTTGAGTGGTACATGCATAACCTTAATAATAATAATAAAAGTTATTTCATTTATATAATAAATATGTTCTCTACATAATATGTTCTATGGCTTATTCAAATTTCCTAGCATTCTACTTATTTGGAAGAAATGTAAAGTGGTCATTATATTAGAGATCACTAACTCTGTGTATTATGGTACCGTGTAATTTAGCTTCTACTAAAGACTCAACTATTCTATTTAATATTCAAAGAAATACTTGGCATACCAATATCAGGAAATAAAAAACAAGTGCTGAAACGCAAAAGAATGGCATATATTTTTAATGTACTTACATGGTGGGAAAGGTGTGTCAATTAACTATCAGAAATGAATGCAATTCTTTAATTATAAAAGTGATAGCTATTTAGCTAATCTCACTCAAGTTTCACTCAAAACACCTGTATATACTTTTAAGACGACAATAGGATGAAAGTTAGGATTAAAAACATTTGTATTACATTCACATCAATTTAAAAAATGATGGGATCAAATTTGAAAACATAGTTATATTGTATGCACATGCCTACCTCCAAAAAAGGAATGGAAAAGGCTTTTGACGCCTGTTTTTAGCATTTAGCTTATATATTCATTGGAGTTAGCTGGGTTTGACTGGATCCTCTGAGAAACAGATGCCAAGAAGAAAGTTATTTTCAAATTATTTCTTGGAGAATATGTCCATGAAGGCAAAAGGGGAGAGAGCATGTGTAGACAGGCAGAGGCTTCTGAGTCAGGTCTGATACCTGTGAAAGGAAAATGGGAAGCAAGGGGGATCATGTAGGCAGCAGCCAAAGGCTGCAGTGCAGCTCTGAGGAAGTCTCACCCAGACAGATGAGAGTGCAGAGCCAAGATTTCTCATTAGAGGAGCCCCATATTTGGCAGGAGTGGTCACACTCTAGTGCCCCATGGTGCTCAGTCATTGGCTAGAAGCTGCCTGGGCATGGCCTTGACATGAATGCTCTGGCAGATCTTAAGGTGCAGAAGCTAGAGACTTTTTGGAGGGAACAGCAGTTTTTCTCTAAGGACCTTCTGAGCAATGCACCCCCATGACTGCCACAGCAGAAAATCACAAATCTAATATGTGACAAACGTGTTCTGATCTGTTCAGAATCATGCCATCTCTGTACACATCAGTTTTTCTGTCTACATGAATTCATGAAAGAAAATAAATCTCTGGGTATGTGATGCTAATGGATCATAGATGGAAATGACTGTTGGTACATTGTGGTCTGGATGTGTCAACAGAGAAATTGCATATGGGCAGGAATAAAGCAGAAAATTCCGGCACAATCTTCCTGTCATGTGATTGACTCTGGAAAGCACTGTATCTGTCAGAGAATAACTAAACAACTTAAGAATCCTTAGCAAAAGCCAGAGAATATTTTCATTCCTAGAGGGAGACAGTTATTAACTCAGAGTCAAGAAGAGGCCAAGTAGGAGAAAGAACTTAGGTTACACACAGCACTTAGAATAAAACCCAAGCACTTCACCTTGGCCTACACTTCCTTTCATTTTTGCCTATGTTTCATTATGTTTCATTTTTTCCCTTAAAATTAGCAGTTGAAAGCCACTCTGTTTTGATTTTGTTTTTACTTTCTCAAAAACTGGAAGCTTTTTCCTACCCTAGAGACTTTGCACAAGTGTCTCCTGTCCAGAATATCTTCCCAAGGCTTTCCACTGTGGCTGGCTCCTTCCCATCAAATGGATCTCTGAGACCTGCCTTGAACACCCTCTGTAAGGAGATACCCCACACTCCTTGTCTTCATCACAGTGACATGCAAGCATCCTTCATAATGATTTGTATGATACAGTTGTACATGTACATATTATTTTTACACAGGACTTTACAATCCATTAGGGCAGTGACAATATGGTTTTGTACACTTACTACACAAAGTCATAGCATAGCAATACATATTTGTTGAAGAATTATTTAATGGACTAATGAATGGCTATGTATATCAACGTTTTTGATATGCATCACAAAATTCAAAACACTGCCCTTCAAAAAGGTTGTAAAATTTTATATTCCTCGCATCAGTTTATGAGAGCAAACGTTTCCCTCTTCTTCTTTAACAAGGATTTTATGACTTAAAAGAATTGTTCAAATAAGTGAAAACAGCATTCATTGTTTTTTAAATTTATGTTGAATTCTATTCAGGTTGAACATTATCTCAAGTGTGGTAACATTTTTATTTCTTCTATTGTAAACTATCTGTTCATGTTTTTTCCCTATTTTTTGGATATACCCAAAAATATATATCCAGACTGGATAATTTAAATGAAATATGTCTATAAAATTCATATAAAACCATAAGAAAGAAAGAATGAGCATTCTGTGATGTGGAAAACTATCCATGACATATTGAGATAGGACTTGATTATTATTCAGAAAGTAAGAGATAAACCCATCAACCCAGCCCTCCCATAAAAACATGTTCTTCTGAAATTTTTAAAATATCTGAGTACATGTGATGCATGCTTAAATTTCAGTATTATCCAGTGGACAACACTATCTTACTTAAATGATTGAACTGAAATGGTTTTCTGTATTGTTGTGGAAAACAAAACAAAGAAAAATAATTCTATGTAAAGCAATGATACATGTAAATAATGAGTAGGTTGCTTAAAGCAATAATGTGAAAAGTGCTTACATTTTTCTGGGCTTTGGCTTCCTTCTTCGAACTTTTAAATTCAGCTGGTTTCTTCTCCAGGCTTCCTGCCCCAGTTACCTGCTAAACTTAGCCCAGAATTTCATTCACTCACCTCAAGATGGGTAACTTATTCTCATTCTTAGTCCTGAAATTTTTGAATCCTTGATAAATTGAGATTAAAAACATATTTACAGCTTGTGTCTTAAAATTTTGTTTTACTTTGAGGCAGGCTGTCCTCTTTACAAAGCCACCGTCAATATATGCTCTATAGCAGGGGTTTCAAAATGTGGTCTGTGGCCCCCTTGGGTTCCTGGAGCCTCTTTTAGAAGATCTTGAAGTTAAAACATTTTCTATATCTAGACTAAGAATCTCTTTGCCTGTTTTTATTCTCTTACACTGTGTTGCAATTTACACTGACTGGACAAAAGCAATGGTGTGTAAATCCACGGCATCTTAGCATAAATCAAGGCATAGTCATCAAGCTGTATGAGCCATCATTGTGTTCTTCACCATCACACACACATACACACACACACACCCCCCAATAACATGCCAGTTTCATTTAAGAATGTTCTTGATGAATTCTTAAGAAGTGTTAGTTTGATTAATTCTTAACCTTTGAGTATATATATACGTTCTGGATGATAAGTGGGAAGTATGCAAACAGCACTTTTGCTACACACTTGATGGCTGTCCAAAAAAAAATCACTTGTGCAATTATTTGAGTTGTAAACTGAACTAGCTGCTTCTTTCATAGAATAGATATTTTCTTGAAAAGATTATTAACAAATTATTCAGGCTTGGATATGGGACAGATATTATATCAAATTAATGAAATGAGCCTACAATTCCAGTAAACAAATGAGAATTTGTTGCCAATGATAAAATTAAAGCTTTGTATCAACCAATATGAGCTTGACATCTTCCCACATGTAAAGATTTTTCTGATGAGGTCAGTGGCAATATTAATGAAAGTGATATTTTGATATTACATAATGAAATGTGCCAACATTTGAAAGGTCTGCATAACTTACTGAACAAATATTTTCAAGATGACCAATACATAATATCACAAAATAATGATAGACACAAGGTCTATTCTAAGTGCATGATAAGCCAATAGATTTTAATATGCAAAAGTATGAAAAGTTCATTGATATGAGTTCCAGACTTTACATTAAATCTAAATTTTAATATTGTTGGTATTTAGCATAGTATCGAAGAAGAATATCTTTTATCTAAAAAAAGCAATCATAATATCTCTTTCTTTCCCAAATACATATATATGTGAATGTATTTTCCTCCTATACTTCAATCCAAACAACATATCACAGATTGAATACAAAAGCACATACGAGAATTCAGTTGTCTTCTATTGAACCAGATAAAAATTTGCAAAAGTGTAAAACAGTGTCACTCTTCTCACTACTTTTATGTGTTGTAAAATATGGTTGTTTTGTTTAAAAAAGATGTTAGAATGAGTTTATTGTTGTTACTTTAAAATAAATACATAATTCTAAATCTTCTTAGTTTTAATTTTAAACCAGTAAATATTAATATGTATAGTTCACGTGAATAGATGTGTAAGAATGTAAGTTTTACGTGTGTAAATTTTGTTGTGAGACAAAAAGTGTGAGGACTGCTGTGCCAAAGAATTCCCTCCAGTCACTACCCCCACTCTAGCCAGCTATACATACAGAGCTCTACTTTGGGCAAAATTAGATAATTGTATATTTTGTTTCTACTTCTCAATCTAGATTGGGTTTGTCTTACTTCTTTCCCATCTTCCAGCATTGTCTAGCATAGTCTGAGACTAGATAAGTAAATCTGCCTGTTTCCTGGGAAAAAAAGTATTAGGAATCAAACTTCTGTAGATATATAAAGGTCTATATATAAACAAACGTGATAAATGTCTTTGAGCTTTGTCAACAGGCCTTTGTCTATCTCTCAAGTGATTAGGAACTTAAGTGAGAAAAGGGTATGCTGGTGATTGAGTCAGGTTGTGCCCCAACATCTGTCACATTAGTTGGGAATATTGATAAGTAATTGGGAGAACAAAACATAGATGGAAGTGTTGAGGTTTCCTTCTAGTGTAGCCAACATACATAGTTGGGAATTAGTGGCCCCATTTTGAGCATAGTTCTTGAGGGTCTTTGATCTGTGTATTCTGCTGGTTATTATGTTATACAATATGATAATTTTTAACTCCCAAGGCTTTGGCATGTGACTCTAAATCTAAAATCATATAGAACCTGTTCTTGTCAACCTGGGACTAATTACAAAAATTCTATTTATGGGCTGATGTCTGTTTTATTATGGGTTGTGTAGACCTGAAGCAAGTGCATGGACCTCAAAAAATACATGGTTTTCAATAAAGTACAGGGGCTTAGCAACAGTGACCCTCAGGATGCCAGTTGTTGCAGCTTGACCTCAGCAAGAAAGGTGCTGGTTTTGCTAGCCAAGTCCACCTTATAGAGAGACACACATTTCTGAAGGGACCTCAGGGTCCAGACTGCTGCAGCTTAACCTTGAACTTCACAGGTTCAGCTTTTCCTGGTTTTGGCAATGATTCTATTATATAAAAAATAATGTCTCTGCATATACAGTCTTTTAGATGTGAGAAAAACAAAACAAATAGATACTTCTTTTCCTGCGTTCTTTAGCTACATTCCATCCTGGACTTTAAACAGTGCAGTACTGATTTTGATGCATGCTTATAAAGCTTCTAGCTCTAAATTGTCTGTGCCGAGCATAGGTGGGCAGTACTACATCAGATACCCAAATTATGTTTCTTTTTCTAAATGTCGTTTTAAGTGCCTTGAGGTCAAGAGAAAAAATTCTAGGGAAATTAATGTATCTTATTCTTCAGCTCAAGAGGCAACATCTTACTATACAATCTCAAGTTGACTGTGAAATTTAATGACTTTCGCCTTCTCTGTGGCTTGGTGTTTTTGTGATGCACCTTGGCCCCATGGATGTAAGAGCAGTATATTTAATGAATCAACATTTTAAAAGAATATATTTCTTAATATAAAGGCTGTATGTCCTTTCTTTGGTAAATATGCAGAAACAACTCAATAAATTTTATTTAAAATTCAGAGTGAAAAGGCAATTTTGAAGGCCTCTAACAACTTGAGGTTCTCTGTATCTAGGACACAGGTTTGAGGGAGGTGTCTATGTCCATGATTGAGGAAAAGAGGTGGAGTAGTATCAGTTGAGGGATGTCAGTCTGAAAATAACAGAAGGTGATGAAAGGCAGTGAACAGTAGCTGTGTGAAGTCTGGAGCAACATTTCTGATGGGAATGACTAAGTATGAATTTGTGAAATAAGATATTGTTTTCTTGGGAATATCAGAAATATCTTAATAGGAAAACCTAGCAAACCAAATACCCTGCAATAAATTATTCATTGAATACTTTACATGTGCCACATGTGCCCTAAGCTCTGAGCTGTACAGAAATGAAGTGGACAGACAAAGGCCCTATCCTTAAGGAATTTATATTCTCATTTGTAAATTCCATAGTTAAATAGGATGGAGTTTTGAAAAGTCATAAATGGGACATTTATTGGAAATATTAATGATCAAAGTTGGAGAGGGTGTGGAGAAAAGGGAAACCTCTTGCACTGTTGGTGGGAATGTAAATTGATACAGCCACTGTGGAGAACAGTATGGAGGTTCTTTAAAAAACTAAAAATAGAACTACCATATGACCCAGCAATCCCACTGCTGGGCATATACCCTGAGAAAACCATAATTCAAAAAGAGTCATGTACCACAATGTTCATTGCAGCTCTATTTACAATAGCCAGGACATGGAAGCAACCTAGGTGTCCATCAACAGATGAATGAATAAAGAAGACGTGGCATATATATACAATGGAATATTACTCAGCCATAAAAAGAAACAAAATTGAGTTATCTGTAGTGAGGCGGATGGACCTAGAGTCTGTCATACAGAGTGAAGTAAGTCAGAAAGAAAAACAAATACCATATGCTACCACATATATATGGAATCTAAAAAAAAAAAAAAATGGTTCTGATGAACCTAAGGGCAGGACAGGAATAAAGACACAGACGTAGAGAATGGACTTGAGGACACGGGGAGGGGAAAGGGTAAGCTGGGACAAAGTGAGAGGGTAGCATTGGCATATGTACACTACTAAATGTAAAGTAGATAGCTAGTGGTAAGCAGCTGCATGGCACAAGGAGATCAGCTCAGTGCTTTGTGACCACCTAGAGGGGCGGGATAGGGAGAGTGGGAGGGAGACGCAAGAGGGAGACGATGTGGAGATATATGTATACATATAGCTGATTCACTTTGTTATACAGCAGAAACTAACACAACATTGTAAAGCAATTATACTCTAATAAAGATGTTAAAGTAAATAAATGCATAAATAAATACATAAATTTTTTTTTTTTTAAAGTTTGGTGACCAAAGGAAAATGGAAACAAACGGTAAAAGAGAGATTAGGGTATGTGGTCAAAGTCAGCCTCCTGGTGAGCACTTATTAGAGCATATGAAGGGCCCGTCACTGTGGGAAACTGATCTTCAGGTTGCTACTTCTCTAGGGCACCATCTCTTAAGCTCATAATATTCTAAAATCATATTCCTATATAAAAGAAAGAAAAAAAGTGGCAGACTGCCATTCTGCATTCAGAAAAATATAGAATTGGAGTTACCATTATCCCTATAGACTATGTTATGGCAGGCTTAAATCTTGTGGAGTTTAATTTCCAATCAAAGGAATATCTATGGAGCATGTACTCTATGAAAAGCACTGTGCATGTCTCTAAGAACACAACATTGATAAGATGTTTTATCTGTCCTCAAAGAGCTCAGAGTATGATGGGAAGGGAAAAGGGTAGACACAATTTCTAACAATATGTTAAATATTATGATAGAGGTCTAGAGAAGATGCTAGAGTAGAGTCTTAATTGTATGCATCGTATTTTCCAAATTACTATAGTTAAAGGCAGAGGTAGTAGTATGAATATTTCATATCAGGTAAGGGATAAGCATTGACCAATCAGAATGGATTTGTCGACAACCACTAAGGACATCCTGGGACAAACCTGACGCATGTCAACCCTGATTTTGAGCTGTGTGCTACCACGGCTTATTGTTTGCCAGAAATAATAAGGCCTTGAGCCCAGTACCAGTGAGCTATATATTCTGTTCTATTCTATTCTTTATTACTGTAACTAAAGGAAATGCTAAGCCAAAGAAGGTGATAGACAAATATCCATCAGCTCTGAAAGATGGGTATAAATTGGTGATGCTGACCCTACCAGATAGCAGTGTCTTCTGTGTTGTGTGATGCTGAGGATTCCATTGTATTTAAACTCCTGTAACCCATCAAACAGGTGAAAAAGAGCATAGCTTATTGCCAAAACATTATGCCTCACCGTTTTCACCTCTTCAGTTATTAGTTGTCCAGAGATAATGTTATTAATCATAATAATTATCACATTTGAATTATACTTTTTTCAGTGTATAACTTTAATAAATATGACTTTGTTGTGTGTACCATCTGATTTTAAAACATTATTAAGGGATTTCCAAGGAAATACAATAGGAAACAATTCCAGCCACAAGCAAATCTCTGAAACACAAGCACTTTAAATATCGAATCACTAATACTTTATCAAGTTCCCCTGCATCTTCTCTCTCCTGGAAACTTGGCTGGTTTGTTTGCTTGTTGACTTTGCTTCATAACATGCAACTAATAGAGCTTGGATTCATAACCTGACTCCACCGTTATCAACTGAATAACTACTTAGTTACATACTTCTGTTGCTTGACTAATATGTGCTTCATATTAGAAGCTGGGGATAGTGGCATCAAAATTAGAAATGTCTTGCTATTAAAAAAGACAAGGCTCTCAGTGTATGCGTGGTTTGTAGTGTCAAATAAATAGTAGCTAAAAATTGTAACTAAGGCTTTTTTAAAGAGCTTTTTTCAAGGATTTAAAGAATGGGGCTCACCAAAATTGTTTGCATTTGTTAGCATTCAGTATTTCTTAGATTTAATTTATTTCTGCAACATATACAATTGTTCTAACGAGGAAAAATTACTCAGAGCTTACCACTTGAAGGCTTGTTGTGAACACAAAAAAATAATTCATTTACCTTAGGAGAGATTGTGAAGATTAATGAGTTGTTTCTTTGGGTTCAAGTTTTCCACATGCACGGAGTTCACTATGGTGATGTAATTAATTTCACAACACCAGGGTTTTGTCATCCAACATTCCTGTGCCATGCAGCTATGATAAGTATTCTTTAATTAAACCTCAAAATTTGCCGCTGTTGTTACATAGTAAAGCTGGAGCACAGGTATACCTCTGTGGACCACAAAGGTTTTAATATGCAGCTGGGGAAGCTTAGTAATAGAATGTTTACATGAAAGCCTTCTGAGTTGGTGTCCAAAGTTCTTAAAACTTTTAATAAGTACTTATATCTAAAGAAACAAAAATAACAGGGGGTGCTTAATGAGCTTGTGTTTGTGGTTATAACTTAAGAAGGACAACAGAGTATGCTTCTGGGCTAAGGAGGGAAGAAGAACCTTTCGTGGTTCTCCTGGGCTCCCAGCTTTAGAACTGGCAGGCTCCTAGAGAATTACTTTTCTGTGAATACAGCTGAAAATAATCTTTCTCTTAGAACTTGGGGTACAAAAAGAAAAACAGACCAAATAAGGTTGGTTTAGTGTGATGCTCATTATTCCAGCTCTATAAAATTAGGAAGTATTTAGTCTCTGTCTGGCTTGAACTGTTTCAGTGGGTGATTCAATCATAGCTCAGAAACAAAATAAATATGTATATTTATTCAAAGGTTCAAAGTGATAAGTGTGGTTTGTTTTGTCCTTTGATTCAGGATTTGGTTCAAATTTGTATTAGTGACTTGATAAAAATTAGGGTGAAGAAGTACAATCTAGTGCAATGGGTAATAGCTCAGGTTCCTGTCCCCATCACTTATCACCTATGTAATCTTAGATAACATACTATGTATCTCTTAATTTTGGTTTCTTTATCTTTATAATGGGATTAACGGTCATATATATTTCACAGAGTTGCTATGAATATTGAAAGAAATAACAAAAAGTGCTTATAAGCTGGGCACATAGCAAGCATTCTATAAATGGTAGTGATAATCATGTAAAACTTTACTAATGGTAAGAGTGGTGAGTGGGGATAGAACTAAGGTGAACTACAGAAAACTTTCTGTAGCAATGTGTTATAATGAGAACATGGTCAGATCTGTTAAAAGGTTGTATTTCTATCCAAGATACTCTGGAGAAAGACAGAATGAAAGCCAGCCTTTTCTGTTCTCACACTCCTGTTTCCTTGCCTCAGAGCACTGTTGCTACATAGAGTTAGGATCCTTGAGGGGAATTACACTGGAAAAAAGTGAGAGATACGCAGCTGGTTGGTTGTCAGGTTGGAGGGGTACAATGTAATTAATGGCAAAAATGCCAGAGGATAAATTTCAGTTGCTTCTGAGAGCCCAGGGAAAAGATCAGATTTCTGCAGGCCCCTGAAATATTAGGGGATCTATGGTACCCTCTCTGACTGGTATAGTATCTTGTATCTAAGACAAAAATACTTATATCCAAACTAAAGAAAGTATTTTGAATAAGGAGACTTTCCAAGTGAACCTTCTCTTGTAAAAAGGAGGTGAAATAATTTTTTGTGTAAACTGTCCTTAGATATTCTTGAGAGACTATCATTCACGCAGCCCTCCTGGCTTTTATATGGAAATTATTGTCTTGGTGCCAATCTGGCTCAAAATAAGGACCTAGGTAATTGGGCACATGTCTACTCCATAGTTAGGAGAGGGCATAGTGATACAGACAGTGGAATGGAGGTTATTTTTTTTTCCAAGTCCCATGGTTCACTGATAAAAGAGCATAGCAGAGTAATCTATTGAGATATTAAATCACATTGTGTTCCATATGGCTGTAGGAGATGAGAACACACGAGACATGCACCTCATAACATATACTGGGCTTCTGTCTTCCCTACCCAATATACTAACACCAGGCTATAATTTTTGAAAATTTAAATCTATTGAGAAAAATAATGCCTTGAGAATATCTGCAAAAACTCAAAATAAAAAAAATTCAAAATGTAAATTCTGGACCCAAACAAAAACACAGTAAAAACAGTTAAGATCTCAGCAGTTGGATTTATCTGCAGGTTAAATATAGCTGAAACATGAATTAGAGTACTACAAGAAAGATATACAGGTAAAATGAAGAAAGGAGAGACAAAAGAATGAGGCTGGGAGTAAGGTTAAGAGACATAAAAGACAGAATGAAACGGCACAACATACATAGAATTGGGGTCCTAGATCAAGACTTGCAAATAATAAAAGTTCAAAAATTATATGTTGGATTAACGAATGAATGAATGAAGTAGCAAAGATATACTATGAATTGCTATTCAACAAATATTTGTTAAATATTTATTTTACTTTGCTAATGAGTGATTCAAGGATGTATGAGGCAGTTCTTTGGTCACAAAAAAAACTTAAAATTCAAAATAAAGCAAAATATTATCATACTTAGAATGTTTCAGAATGATCATGGGTACTATAGGAAGCTAACTGAGGGTATGAGATAGGTTCATAAAGCCTCTGCCTTTATACTTGCTCTAAGAACAGTTTATCTGATCATTACACTTTTTATGTATTCTGTTTTGTGCCAGTGTCCTGACTATTAATAACATCTTTATGGAGAAAGATAATATTGATAACTCCATAGAGTAGGTATAAGAAATACTACCTCAATAGAAAAGAGTATCAATTTTATTCAGGAGTACTTTTAAAGTAAATCATATTGTTATTTAAATGAAGTTAATAAGAACTATTTAATTTATTATAGAAATGTTTATTCCCCCAATAAAAACAACCTCTAAAAAGTTAACATTATTTTCAACTGAATGCCTGAATGGTATTCATGACTGATGGTTTTAATCCAGAATTTATTTTCTCATGAAGCATACGATTTTTTCCCCCACTTTCAGATCAATAGGGCAATACGTCACTTCCAAACAGTACTGAATTTGAAGTTTGGACTACTATCATGTTGCAGTAAAACTCCCATCGACTAATCGCTGCCTTTTCCCCATTCCTATTCCTTTTCCAAAGTATATATAGAAAAGCATATGCTCAGCTGGTTTCCTCAAATCCAATCCCTCAGGCAGAAAGACAAGTTGGTCTGAATTATTTTTTTTCTCCTTTTGCCTCACTCTCTTATGACCTGACTCTTCATGCCTGAAAATAGATCAGAGAGTGTATTAAATTAACTTGTGCTATTTTATTGCTGACTGCTTCAGGAAATAAATTATCAAAGCTGAAGTAAACTTATTTTCTTCCTCTTCTTTCCTTAATATCCTTAAGGAAAACTTCTTGGACTATGACTTCAGATGGAAGGGCTTTAAACTCCAGAATTGACTTTAAACTTTATTTTGAGATGAGCATCAATCACTAATTAACAGTACTTGGCTCATTGGTTTGGTAACACTTCCAATTAACTACCATTATTGAAGACTCAACATGTACCAGGCACTTACTGCTACTTCTTTTGATATACTTATTGACATTCATGTCTTTTAATTTGCATTACAATGCCCTATATAACATTTCAGGGTCCTTAAAATATTTTACCACCAGAAGAGATGGAGAATCAGAGTATCATAGCTTCTAGGTGGTGGGACAAAGAATTAAGAAATATGGTGTTAAAAGGGAGCTTAGCTTTCAGTGAAATTCTCTCATTTTTACTGAGGAGAATAGTGAAATAAATAGCTCATAAAGTGAAATAAAATTATAAAAAAACTTAAATTGTACTATGATCAGTCATGGATACAAAATTCTGCACGGTGTTAATCCCTGCATCCTTTGAGTTCTCTCTGTTTCTGGTACATATTTTTTATTGTTTATTACATGCACTTATTCTTTCAACCAACATTTATGAGGGCTTCTTCTGTGCCAGATACTGTTCTAGGCTTTGGGGACACAATGGTGAGGAAAAATAAAAGTATTTTTTTATCATCTGGAGTTTATACTCTGGTAGGGGAGACAGACAGTAACAAAACATATTCATTAATTGTATAGAAGAAGAGGCACAGTAACCATGAAATAATGCAGCATAAACTTTAGGACCCCTCACTTATGTTGACCCATTCCAAGATGTGGGAGGGGCACTACCAATATATGTCACGTGGTCATATCATTTTGTAAAATTTGTGAATTAAGCCAATTTTGTGACAATTGGTTAAGACTATTACATCTTTCTGCTTCAACTTTTCTGCTTGTCACACTTAGACAGGTGGTAGCATTCTTTACTTCCAACTAATGTGAAGTTGAGTAAAGGCTACATCACATTACAAATAAAAACTTCTGTTCATCAAAAAACTGCTTTAGAGATTAAAATACAAGTAAATACAAGTACATTTAAAGATACAGTGCAAATTCACATACAAGAAAAATACAAGTACTTTTAAAAACAAGCAAAAATTATATAAAGCTTTATAGATACATAGATGTAAAAAGAAAGACTGATAGATGATAGAGAAATAAATATATAAAATAAAAGAGAGTCTAATAGAAAAGTCATTAAGAGACTTGAACAAGAATTTTACAAGAGAATCTCACCAAATTATCAATAAAATTATGAAATTATGATCAGCTTCTCCAGTAATCAGTAAAATGTAAATTAAAATGAAAATTAAGTACCCTTACATACACAACACAATTGCTAATACTTAAAAAAATGTGAAGTTTCAGAAAGGATATGACACATTGAGAAATGTCTTACACGGTTTTTGAGAGTGAAAATTGGTGTAACCACTTTAGAAAACATTAAAACTCAGTATATATGCATAGCCCTTGACACAGCAGTTTCACTCACATGAATATTCCCAGCAGAAGTCTGTGCACTTCTGCACCAAAAGACAAGTATTAATACAAAAAAATTCATAGCAATTATTCTCAGAACAAAAAATTGGAAGCTGTGATAACGTGAGAGAGTGGCATGGATATAAATACACTACCAAACGTAAAATAGATAGCTAATGGGAAGCAGCCGCATAGCACAGGGAGATCAGCTCGGTGCTTTGTGACCACCTAGAGGGGTAGGATAGGGAGGGTGGGAGGGAGGGAGACGCAAGAGGGAAGAGATATGGGAACATATGTATATGTATAACTGATTTTGTTATAAAGCAGAAACTAACACACCATTGTAAAGCAATTATACTCCAATAAAGATGTTAAAATAAATAAATAAATAAATCCAAAATTAAAAAAGACTTAAAATTTTCAATAGAAGTGTGCATAGCACATTCACTAGCATGGATACACCTAATTAACATAATGTTTAGCAGAAGCAGCTATTATACACAAAGAAATGGTTTATATAAAGATCAAAAACAGGCAAAAAGCAAAACACTCTTGTTAAAATCAGGATAGTGCTTATTATTGTAAAGATATGATGAAGTTGTGATGCTTTCAATACTGGGTACTTCGAATAATTTTCATTTTTTGCCAATCTGATAGATAATATTATATATTTGTTTTATTTGGCATTTTCAGAATTATTATCAAGTGAGAACACTTTTTCATACGGTTACTGGCCATTTGCATTCTACTGAAGGTTGTGTAGTCGCACCATTTGCCCAGTTTTTAAAAATGGGATTTGTTCTGTTCTTTTTTTAAAATCAGAATTTTTTTTTTTTAATATTTTATTTATTTATTTATTTTTATATTTATTTTTGGCTGTGTTGAGTCTTCATTTCTGTGCGAGGGCTTTCTCTAGTTGCGGCAAGCGGGGGCCCCTCTTCATCGCGGTGCGCAGGCCTCTTCCCTATCGCGGCCTCTCTTGTTGCGGAGCACAGGCTCCAGACGCGCAGGCTCAGTAGTTGTGGCTCACGGGCCTAGTCGCTCTGCGGCATGTGGGATCTTCCCAGACCAGGGCTCGAACCTATGTCCCCTGCATTAGCAGGCAGATTCTCAACCACTGCGCCACCAGGGAAGCCCCAGAATTCTTGTAGGTAATTATTATTAACTCTTCAACAAATAGTTTGAAATCCTTTTTTTCCAGTTGTATTAGTTGCATTTCTTTAAAATGTTATCATGTTATATTTCTTATTGATTATTTATATTTAGTATATGTTTGCCATAAAAGCTTTTAAAACATACGATTTAATTAATCAAATTAGAAATGATTCCAAAGTTTCCATCATGAGCAGAATACTCTCCCAATTACAGGATAACAGTAAGTTTCTAAATTTTGTTTAATATGCAAAAGTTTTTTACATCTGTAATCTATCTGAATTATATGTGTCTGTGCATGTATATCATAATCATTCAGTTGGATACACACATATACACGTGCTTTGACTAAAACATCTTAAGCATCACTCATGGTGTACTGGAATAAGAGTTATTCCTGGTGTCACATGATTTTGGTTCTAATCTCATCTTCTTCACTACTTTGTTGTTAAACTTCAAGCACGTCACTTTATATCTCTGGTCTGTTACTTCAGCTGTGAAATGAGTTGCTTTGACAAGATTGTATCTAAAGAATCTAAGAATTTATTAGATAGGAAGTGAATCCTTTTGAACAGTTTTGCCTCATTTCTGACAGTTTATGCATGCGGTGTGTGGTCCTGATCTCTGCAAGAACCTCAAAATCTGTAACCTTCTGCTGGTTAAAATTCATTCTCACTTCTGAAATTAGAAGGAAAAGTAATGTGCACATTATCTATACTAGTCACATTTATAATTAATTTCTTGGATCTTAACTTCCTTTGTCTAGGTGGAATTTCTGACCTCATACACACAACCATTGCTGATTTGGCCAAGGGTGCCACCAGACCCAAATACATTCACTCTTCAAGATGCCTAGGTTAATACTTGTAGCTTGAATATAGAAGATTCAGAATATAGAGAATTCAGTTTTATTCCTCTGGTAGTTACAACAAGAGAACTGTATCCTTCTTGGATTATGTTTCTTAGGAGTCATATGCAAACTGTCATAGGAAACAAAGAAAAGCATTTTGAGTAAGAGGGTGATAAGACAGGTAGAATAAGAGAAATAGAGGTGAGGGGACAAGAATTCCTGTGAGACAAGAGAATAGCTTCCTTTTTTCAGAGCTTTCAGGTTTAAATGAAACATGTCTACTTAATTCACTTTCTTTGGGTTCCATGAAAACATTCTGTAAACCTACTTTCTATAAATTTCTCTATGTGAGTGCTATGGACTTAACTGTGTCCTCCCCAAATTCTGTGTTGAAGCCCTACCTGCCCCCACTGTGATGGTGTTTGGATATGGGACCCCTCAGAGAGAATTCAGTTTAGATGAGGTGATGAGGGTAGGACCCTCATGATAGGATTAAATGCAGAAAATATACTGGCTTATCAAAACCATGAGAGTAGAATATATACAAGTGGTCTTCTAAACCCTTAAAACACCATCTATAAGTTAAGTATAAATGAGAATAAGGTGGTTCCTATTAGTGAATTAAGAAGACAAATTGAACAGATACTCTAAAATTAAGTGGAAAAAACAGGTGGGATTTTAGAAAGAAAACCTGGGCCAGAAGAACAAAAAAACCCAGAAAATCATAAAGATAATTGTAACTCAAAAATATTGGCTTTGATTGCTTAAAGATCCTATTCTAGGTTATTAATATTAGTTGTAATATGTTGCATACACATTTTAGTTTTCTGCCTTCTTTTGTTCCTTTGGGAATGGCTGTTTTCACAATTTCTCTCTTTTCTCATTTTGCTTTTCCTTAGGCAAATCTTTTAGTCTCTTCAAACACCTTCCTTTCTTAGTTGCAGTTAACAGAATTATAGGATTTCAAGCTCAAACTTTTATTTTTGTCTTAGGATTCAAGGAATTGGGCCTTATATCAAATAGGTCCTCAGCTCAAATTTGTGAACCAAAATACAGACACCCAATGCAGGGATTGGTGCCCACAAAATGAGATTCCAAATTAGATGTTCTTAGGAGCAAAGGTGCTGGCAACAAACAGTCCCATCCATAAAGTTCAAAAAATCGTTTGATGGCATCTAAGATTTACTGAATAATTTCCAGTCTCATTTGAATTTTAAAATATCCAAAAAATGTCGTTGCAATATGTTGAGCAACTGCAATATGCTTAGTAGTATATGTGAAAGTTTTATATAGATTATATTATTTTAATAGTTTAAAATACTGTAAATTATTTACTGCATTTCTATTTTTCAGGTGAGAAAAGTAAAGATATAAATAGCAACTCTTTTGTTCAAGTTCACATACCAAGTAGGTATCAGAATTCAAACCCACGGCTGTTAGATTTCACACCTATCGACTTTTCACTGGGTCACGTTGCCATAAAACTTTCCAAAACACTTAGAACATTTTTTGGTTTTGATTTTTGAAACATCTATATTAAGAACTTGATTTTAGTTGCTGGCAAGATCTTGATATTAAGATTCAAATAAAGTCAAGATGATTTATGGTGTTTTGTTTTCTCCCAAACCTGGATGATATTTATCCACTATTTTAGAGGAAGTTTCAAACACACAGTACATTATACCACTAGAAACAGACAGACTCACACTTGTAATTTCTTCTAATTATCACTGAAAGTATAGCCTTCGAAGGCACAGACTCTATTAGACCTCCTCTCTGTGAATGTTCTGACCAATAACCCTTTCTGCATTCACCACCGCACAGCCATATGGAACTGCTCAGTCTTTTATTGAGACTCTTGATTGAGAAACCTCATCGGACTGTGAACAGCCAAAGAAAGAGAAAAATATTAGTAGTAATAATACTAAGATTGGACTAGAAAAGGCTGATTCAGCAGGTATAGGAACCATAATTTCACATCCTACTATGCCAGCAGCAAGGGAACTAATTACATGGCAGACACTATGAACTTCAGGTACATTTTTTATTTCACCTCAGTTGAAGTCAAGTCTTCTAAAGAATTTTCTATTTAAAACAATGTGTTTGCTGCCAGATGCACTAAAATGTATATGACAAAAATGTAATACTAGACTCTCGATGTAATAAAAATTCCCAAAGCTATGAAATCCCTGCTTCTTCTCCCATTAATAAGGGGACTCATTTTCAATCAGTGTATTACAATATCCTTGTTCATTGTGATGCTTTATGGTGCACTATGTAGGTGATTGTGCTTTTCAATGAGACTGATTTTTTGAACTTTGGAGTGTAGAAAAATGTGAAGTTCATGTTGTATAACACAGTATTTACATTTTTAATACTACTGAAATGCTTTTTTTCAAAATATAATGATAGCACTAATGACTATCAAACTAATGCTTTAAGTGTTTATGCTGATGTGAATTTAATCTTTACATTCATTTTTTTTTCCATTTTAAGGAGATTTCTAAAAATTATCAGTCAGCCAAAGGTGTTCCTTGAATATACCCTGTATACAGAGATCTACAACAACCATTATGAGGGGGTGGTATTTTTTAAATAACTGTCATAACTTCGGCATATAAAACAATGACAGTATGAACAAATGTCATAAATATGAATAATTATTGGTATTATTACCAATTATTATTGGTACACAGAACTCTACATGGAGTAAACAGACTTCCAGTTTCCTTTAACATTGATTCCTGTTCATTCCCTTCCTCCCCTCCTCGACTTATGAATATCTTTCATCATCTAGGTAAATTCTTAATTCCATGTCAGTGATCCATCTATCATCATACTCTTAATGATGTCTCTAGTCCCATGGTCCTTTTATTTTTACAAAGCCTTGTTTTCCTACCCCTTTCTTTTCAAGCAGTTACTTCAGATAATAGCCACTTTTCTTAAGGTTCTTCACTAATGACAATTTTAAAAGATAACTATACCCAACTACCTAGTGGATAATCATTAATTAAATAGATGATTTTTATCATAGTTTATAACACAGGCTAACTCCTAGGATTTAAATTATATTAAAATCAAATATGATTTCTGCCTTTATAGAAATTTCATGCTAGATGATATCAGAACAAAACTTACCACAAATAGAACGTAACTTATTAGTGTATTGTGAGAGAGACAAGCTGATGATTCACTAAACTCTTTTTCGTCTTTGCCTTGCACAAATAACACATTTGCATTTCTCAGCTCCTTTGTTTTTACATATGATCCCTGCGGTTGGGAAGTCACATCACTGAGTTCTGGCCAAAGGAGTGTGAGTGGAAGTAATGGGTGTCACATTTAGCATAGTCCATTGTCACCTCTCATTTGCCATTCCACTGGAAACCATTAAACCTATGAAATGGTAGAGCCTTGAAAGGAGGATAACCAACGATCCTGAATCATTGCACAGAAAAGAACAACCTGCTGACCAGAAACATCCCCTTGCTCTTTATGTGAGTGGAAAATATACTTCTACTGATCTAAGAGATTACAGAGTTGTGTGTGTTTTACTGCTCTGATAATTTAAATAATACAGAAATAGGTGAGAAAGAGCTATAAAAATAACTCCTAAAATATATGACATTGGCTTTGCAATAGATGATGGCAAAGAAACATATTGGAGGCTGGAGGTGGAAAACTATTATATGCAGTGGTACAATATTTATTCAAACTGTTACCTGCAATGACATAGAGGACAGTACACAGAGCTTATAGCTCCAAGAGGTGTAGTTGGTATGATAATACACATTGACTTTGCCTTTCACTTTAAGTCATATTTTACATATTTCCATGTGAACAGAGCAGAACTGGACAATTTTCAAACAAAAAAATGGAATAGAGAGAATTAATAAATTATAGAATATAAGCAGTTGGAAGAAGAAAAGACTATATATCACATGGTATCTTAGGATTTTAAGCTGGAGGCAATGACTGCATTGGACTTGGGTTGACACCATTGATACAAGAGTATGTTTTTCGTGTATGAGAAGAGGAGTGAAATCAGTACTTGGTGGCCAAAAAAAAAATAATAATAATGTTTCCTAGGACATGGGGGAGGCATAAGATGGAAGAGATTTGAAATATCAATCACTGCTTGGAAGGTAGAAACACTCATTTTGAAATTAAATGATGATAATCTTTCATTACTATTTTAAAATTTGTTACAACAACCAACATTAACTAATACATTTATCCCTCCCTCCCACACTATTGCCCTAACCTCCCAAGTATGTGTATATTTATTTGTATGTGTTTATATCTATCTTCCATCTATCTTTGTATTTAGCTGCCTGATTAACTGTGCCTACCAAGATGTATATTAAAACCTGAATTTCCCATACAATAAGTCTTAATCAGATTCTGTAACCCTTTATTTACTTTTTATTAAGGACAGGAATCCCATTCTCTATTTTTATTTGGTTGGTTATTAAGACTAAATCATATTGAAAACCATTCACCACTCCCACTACCTCAAGCTAGCAAGGTAGTTTTGAATGAATTGAATTATTGGGAGTAGGAGTAAGTACCTGTTCCCACACACATTTTCCTCGCTTCTGTTCCCTAACACTCGATAGTGGGAAAGAAGTAGAGAGGAGGCAGATAGTCTTCATCACTAACTGGCCACAATGAGGTTGCTGTATTTCTTTGACTCATCAAACTCTACTGCCTCACCTCATTGTCTATGGACTCAATACTGAAAAGGTGTCCAGTAGCTGAAGAGGTTTTTAAGAAAAACCTTCTGAGGCACTGGTTCTTCTTTATGAATTGGCCTCATCCTCATGCTGATTTGCAACCAGCACCAATATTCTGCATTCTTTTTTTTTTTTATTAACATCTTTATTGGAGTATGATTGCTTTACAATGGTGTGTTAGTTTCTGCTTTATAACAAAGTGAATCAGTTATACATATACATATATCCCCATATCTTCTCTCTCTTGTGTCTCCCTCCCACCCTCCCTATCCCACCCCATGTGTGTTCTTCTTTGTCTTATGCTGCAGAAGGTCCTAGTAAGATTATAAAAATATGAAGAATTTATAATAATAGAAGTATTAGTCAGCAGGTAACCTGTATTGAGAACTTGCTAAGTTCTAAGAACTGTCCTAAGTTTTTAACATTGAAATAGTATTCCATCATTACACCATTCCTATGAAATGATTACTATTTTCCCCATTTTACAGATAAGAAAACAAAGACTGAAAGGGTTCTCATAAAACTGACCAAGGAAAATAAAGAAACCTCTTTAAGAACACAGTGTCAGAAATAAAATAGAAGACACCATCTAAGATGCTTCAGATGTTAAAAAGAAAATAATGGGGTATTATTTTAAAATTATTTATACCAATAAGTTATAAACTTTAAATGAAATGGATAAATTCCATTTATGAAATCTGACATAAATAGTAGCATTCAATTTGTAGAGTGCTACTAAAGCAGTTTAATCTTTAATTAAAGACATTCCATGAAGAAAAATCCAAGCCAAAATGTCTTTGTTGATCAATTTAACCAAACACCCAAAGGAAAAAAAATTGAATATTACGTTAAAACTTCCAGAGGGGAAAAGAAAAAGAGCAGTTACACTGCACCTCATTTGGGGAGACTACCATAATATTTTTTGGGGAAAAATCTAACAATAACAACAAAAATTTGACCATCAATATCATTAAGAAAAATAAATGCAAAATTCCTTTTAATATTAGTAAATCAAATCCAGAATTATGTAAAAATAATAAAATAAGGCACTGTTGATTTAGGAGGATCATTAGTAAAACAGAATATAGACAAGCAAATAAGATTTAAAAAGCCAAAATATAATGCGTGAGTTTTTGGTTTAAAATCTTAACACCAAAACAATTTGCACATTAACAAAATAAAGGAGATATATAATATAATCAACAATATCCTAATGATTATATGATCATGTTCAATAAACATTTTTAATGAAAGAGTTTTTAAGACTGAATAAATGAACAAAAAGTTGATAGTCTGATGTCTTATTTTGTTTGTGCTGCTGTAACAAAATATCATAGATTAGGTAGCTTATAAACAACAAATATTTAGTTTTCATAGTTCTGTAAGCTAGAAGTCCAAGATCAAGGCACCAGTGGATTCACGGTGTGATGAGGGCCCATTTTCTGGTTCATAGACTGCTATCTTCTCATTGTCTCCTTACATGGCAGTAGGAGTGAGGGAGAACTTCCCTATTCCTCTCATAAGAACACTAATCCCATCATGAGGTCTTCACTTTCATAACCTACTTAACTCCCAAATGCCCCATCTCCAAATAGCATCACATTGGGTATTAGTTTTCAACATATGGATTTTGGGGGAGCGCAAACACTTAGACCTTAGCAATTGGTAATCAGGAAAGAAACTAGACTAGACTGAAAAGTCTCAGGTTTACAAATCCATTCAAAGTGATGCTAAAATTCATGATGCTATTGTTCATAAAGGTAGCATTACAGTTTTAGGAATCTTTCCACTTGCAATGACCCAAGGGTTTTCAGTGCATTTTGCCCTGCATGTTCAGTGACAAATGTGGGATTTAATGATTATGGAACAATAGAATTTACTTTTATCTTCTCTACCATATGTCCTGGCAGGCATAGTACATGCAAATACGACTCAACATTCTCATCCAGTGTCTTCCTTGGCAAATATAGTTTTACTGCTTACTAAACTTGCTTTATGCTGATTGTAGAGTAAGAGCAAACACATTAGATTGCCCTGCCCTAAGAAATGAAAATGACAGATGAAAAGATTTAAATATGAACTACAGTACCAATAAAGGCGAACAAAATGCTTGCAAGAGGTGCCTAAGTAATGGCATTTCATTTTGATAATGTTCATCTAGAGCTAAGCAAAAGGGCCTCTGTTCATTCTAGAAAATGGAGTTAGTAAGAGGAGTTCAATTAAATGCTGCTACTCAGAAATAGGGGTCAATAATTGCAGTCTCCAAAGGCTAGTTTTCTAGCCTGCCATGACACTGGGGTTTCTTAGGCAAGGGGATTTTCCTTATTTTGAATTGTATGACACTTTCTTTTTATCATACTGTACATATTTCTAAAATCTTTCTTACATAAAATTCTATTTTTAAAGGGCAAATAGCAATATTCAGGAAGATTATTTATTTGAAGAAGACATTGTTGGGATTTTTCAAAAGATAAAATCTCTGTGTCAGTAAATGCTCATGCTTTGAAAGCATGTGACATTTACACCACAATAAAATGTAAATTAGTTTGTTTTGCCCTTGGAGATTTGGGGATATGGTGTGGATTAGAGGAGGATAAAAGAAAATACTAGTCAATTTGACACCAGGATAAAAATAGGAACCAGATTTAAGTTCTGGTACTGGCTTGCTATTAACTAGTTTATTATCCTTAACTAGTCCTTTATCTATTATGAACAACTAATTAATAGATTCAGTTTATTTATGCAGTCAATGAAAATGTATGTGACCCTGTTAGTCAAATCGTGTCACTCCTACTCAAATCCCTCTAAGGGTTTCCCATCACTTCTAGAGTAAAAGCCAAAGTTTTGAAAACGATGACATCTCCTACTGCTCTCCTCTTGCTAATGCTGCCCCAGCCTCAGCGGCCTCACTGCTAATCCTAGGTTACAGCCAGTCACATCCACAGCCAAGGCCATTGATTGCACACACTTGCTGTAGTCCGCGTGTCTGGAGTTCTCTCCCCCTCCCCACCCAAAGTGTTTTCTTAGCTTGCTCACACCCCTCTTTCAGGTCTTTACTCAAACATCACTTTCTCAAGGAGGCCTTTACTTATAACTCTATTTTTAACGCCACCCCTCCCCTAACACTCCTTATGCTCCTTCCTGCTATGTTTTTCTACGTAGTATTTATCATTATTTAATATGTCATTTATTTATTTATCTTATCTATTGACTGATTGGCTGTTTTCTTTCCCACCCCCTCACAACCAGACATTAAGGTCCATGATGCTAGACTGTTTTTTGCTGTCTTATTGACCATTGTATCCGCAAAACATAGGACAGTTCCTGGCACAGAGTGGACATTCACTAAATATTTGTTGAACAAATGAAAGTAATGAATACTACCTACAACATGTTAGGTCTTATTAAACTTACTGAGCATCAGCAAATCATCATTAGAACGATGATTTTTTTTTTCTAATAATAAAATAGCATGATGAGAAAGGATGACCTAATATAGCCCCTTGAGGAGATACCAGAGTAAAATGCTCAATGGAGATGCTTGCGGGAAATCTAGTTTCATATTTTGTATAAATAAATTAAACTGAACCTAAAATTATATATAGTTTTTCTAGAACTTATGGTCCCTGAAAATAAATTCATATCAGCAGATTCATGTTACCTCAACCTCTTCAGCTGGCATTCATGTGTTTCTAGATTCCAGGATAGGGAGAGAATTTTTATGTTGTAGAGGTAAAAGAGAATAATACGTATTATGTAAGCCTGCTGACTAAACTGCCCTCTCTTTACCTTATACTGATAAGGAAGGTTGAGACACACTTGGAGTAAGAGCTAAAATATTGGCTGTTCAAGACAGAGAAAAAATAATAAACAGATGATGAATAAACATGGTAATTACAGATTTACATGTTCTATAAAGAAGATACAGCCAGGGTAATTGCAGAGTAAAGGAAAGGATATTTTAGGTATTCACTAAGATCCCTTTTAGCTAAAGTCTCATCCTCTCCACATGGAAAATAAAAGAGGTCTGTTTGACTTTAACACAAGATGAAGGGGATGAGTGACAAGAGAGAAGTCAGGTTAGCAAATCAGAATTTATTGCCACTCATAGCTTTATTATAAGTCATTGTAAAGTTTCATGCAGCAGAATGTTTTCTTCAATTTTATAGGAATCACTTGGGCTTCTGAGAATACACTTGAAGATAGGTCAATACAGAAATACCACGTGGGGCCTATTAGGGTAGTCTGGGTCAGAACCAACAGAGACTTGGATCAGGATGCTAGGAGGGAAGGTGGTAAGGAGTGGTTAGATTATTGACATATTTTGAAGAAAAAGCCCAACAGAACTTAGTTATAAATTGGATATTCAAGGTGAAAGTAAAAGGAGGCATGAAGGATGACTAAAGTTTTTGGCCCAAACAACTAGAAGTTAAGTAGTTATTAACTAAGATGAAGAAGATGGAGTAGGAGAGGTTTCTGAACAGAAGATCAGGAACTCAGTTTTGGACACATGACGTTTAAAATGATGATAAGGTATCCAAGTGGATAGATTGATTAAGAAGATACAACAGTCTGGAGTTTACAAGAAAGGTTAGGTAGTAGAGACCATACAGATATTCTTGATTACTTGAGACTGGATGAGATACCATCAGAGTGGTGACAAATGGAAAAATACACCCTTAACACCAAGAATAATATAGACCCATATAGCACATGTTTTCAGTAGTCTCTCTGTGTGTGCACACACCTATGTTCAGATTCCTAATTGTCAGAAGATGCAGTTTGGGACATTCAAAATATTGTAGAGGACAAAGTCATAGATCCAATTCCAGCTGCATATACTGCTAGTTGTGTGGCTTAGGAAGAGTTATTTAAACTCTGAGTGTCAGGTTTTTTTGACAATAATAGGCCAATGATAATATCTTCCTTCCATTTTGCTTGTGAAGAACACATATGTGCGAGGTTGCACACCTTGGAGCAAAGTAAAATACAGATCTAGATAGAAAATACCTATTTAATGGAGGTCCTAGATTTTACAGGTGGGAGTTGGATTGGTTGAGGGGGACAAGTCTCTGTCTCGAGGTTGCCAGAAGTTAAAATGTTTTACGTAATTTGTACAATATTACTTAAAAGATTAAAATGTTATTTGTAAATAGACACTATCTTTCTGAAGAGCTATTCCCCACTATGTATTGGGAGGCTTAAAAATGCATAGATTTAACCTAGGAAGTGGACTATATCATAAGAAAATAAAAAGATAAGTTTAAGTTTTTACAGTTGTTTAAAAATAACTCAAATGTCCAATAGTAAAAAAACTGTACTAAATGATGATGATTTACCCATAGGGTACACTAGCATGAAGCCATTAATATATTTTTAAAAAATATCTAGTAAAGTAGGAAAAGCTGGTATAAGGGGCAGGACAGGAATAAAGACGCAGATGTAGAGAACGGACTTGAGGACATGGGGAGGGGGAAGGGTAAGCTGGGACGAAGTGAGAGAGTGGCATGGACATATATACACCACCAAATGTAAAATAGATAGCTAGTGGGAAGCAGCCGCATAGCACAGGGAGATCAGCATGGTGCTTTGTGACCACCTAGAAGGGTGAGATAGGGAAGGTGGGAGGGAGACATGAGGGAGGGGATATGGGGATGTATGCATATGTATAGTTGATTCCCTTTGTTATACAGCAGAAACTAACACAGCATTGTAAAGCAGTTATACTCCAATAAAGATGTTTTAAAAAAGTATAAGACAAATTATTATTTTTTATTATTTGTTTTATGTTAATTGTTTAAATTATAAGGAAAAAAACTAGAGGCAAACAACCATGTGTTGATTACCATGCGTATTTCAGGAGTGACATTTGGAATAATTTGCTCTACCTTTCTAAGGTTTCTAAATTCTTTGCAATAGGTGTTATTTTTTGTCATAAGAAGCAAGTAGTTTATAGAAAAAATATATTCTTGGGCCTTTTAATACTTAGCTGTTCGTACAACCAAGATGTCACTTCAGTCTCATGTGCTTTTATTGCCTCGAATTTACTTTACACTGAGGAAAAGCAATCTCTTTATTTTTTTTTTTAATATTGCCAATTGTCCTCTATAGTGACTGTAGGAATTTGCAGTCTTTTTTTTTTTTTTTAACCTTTTGGGTTATTTATTTATTTATTTATTTATTTATTTATTTATGGCTGTGTTGGGTCTTCGTTTCTGTGCGAGGGCTTTCTCTAGTTGCGGCAAGTGGGGACCACTCTTCATCGCGGTGCGCGGGCCTCTCATTATCGCCGCCTCTCTTGTTGCGGAGCACAGGCTCCAGACGCGCAGGCTCAGTAATTGTGGCTCATGGGCCTAGTTGCTCTGCGGCATGTGGGATCTTCCCAGACCAGGGCTCGAACCCGTGTCCCCTGCATTGGCAGGCAGATCCTCAACCACTGTGCCGCCAGGGAAGCCCGCAATCTCTTTATTGATGAACTAAACCATTAATTGAATAAGAGAGTCTCTTCTTTGCAATGTTCTGAAAAAATGCTATAAAAATAATAATGAGACACGAACTTCCATAAAATATTTGTTTCTCTGAAGTCATTTAAACTTAGTGTTTTTCCTTGAAAAGGTTTATGAATAATTAAGCCCAGTGTAACTTGCTTAGAAAGCTCTGGTTTAAGCTAGCACCATTAAAATTAGAACACTGTCACAAAAGACCCATTAACATCATTTAAATTTGGTAAGGAATGGACCCTAGACTATGCAGAAGTCAAAAGACCTTACCACTAAAATAATGATTTGACATGATGAGCGTTGTAAGAGTGCTGACATAAGTAAAGCCTGTGTGCTCATTAGACATTTTAATTAATTAATTAATTTATTTATTTATGGCTGTGTTGGGTCCTCGTTTCTGTGCGAGGGCTTCCTCCAGCTGTGGCAAGCGGGGACCACTCTTCATCGCGGTGCGCGGGCCTCTCACTGTTGCGGCCTCTCTTGTTGCGGAGCACAGGCTCCAGACGCGCAGGCTCAGCAGCTGTGGCTCACGGGCCTAGCTGCTCCGCGGCATGTGGGATCCTCCCAGACCAGGGCTCGAACCTGTGTCCCCTGCACTAGCAGGCAGACTCTGAACCACTGCGCCACCAGGGAAGCCCTCATTAGACATTTTAAAAGAAACTACCTTTAAGAAGTATATTGCAGAGTTTCAGGGTATCTTGATTACTGTTTTATTTTTGTATTTTTTCATCTTTAGTAATTTATAGATAAGAATGTAATAATTTAATCATTTACTAATAGGAGAAATGGATTTCCAATTGCATTTCTGTTTTTATTAGCTATGAGTTTTTGAACAAATTGTGTTCTCCTAGTTTCAGAGTCCTCATTCATTAAATGGATAAATAATAGTCCCTAGCTCTATTTCATACATTTTTAATGTGCATGAAATGTGCTAATTCCTGTATAGTTCTTAGCATTGTACCTAGAATAAAGTGATTTTTTTTATTATTGTTAGTATTATCATCACTATTATTATTTCCTATAGTTTTCCTGTATTGGTAAATCAAATAAATGTATTACCTGAGACTCCTGAAAATAGACCAGGAATCAATAGTGAGGTAGTTTTCAGGCTCAGAGAAACCAAAGAGACCAATGGTTTTCTCCTCTTTAAAAAAGGCAACTTTAATGTTGAAATATATGTCAAATATGTATCCATACCTAAAGTTTCAATTAAGACTAACTGAAGTAATACAGGCATAAGATCTTTCTAAATTATAAAGCTCTGTGTAAATATGAGAGATGATTACTAATGTTACCAGGCTATTGTACAAGCATTGCAATTAGTGTCCAAGTTAGCAAACATTCTCTGCAACATAATAAAGGGCTTTAAGTGTTAGTTTCTTCCCCCCAAAGCATATATTTTATTTCCTAGGCATAATTTACAAACTTGCAAAAGCAACTTGAATCTGTATTATCAATCATTTTAAGAGAAAGATCCATTTTAAGAGAGAGTCCTTTTTTAATATAGTAATCTCATAATGTATTGCTGACTTGAAATGGTATATCATCTAATTATGAGTTAATATTTTATTAAATTTTGTAATATTACAATATGATTAAATTTTCTATTGCTTACAACTTCTGTTTTTTTCTAGATATAACTTTTCATGAGCAAACATCTGCACATAGTTAGAAATCAGCTTTAACTTAGAATTCATGGTGGTGGAATATATTGGAGGAAAAAATGTTAGAGTCTACTTGCCAACTCAAAGCAATATGAACTTTGGTGCAGTGAATATAAATTAACTCTCCAGGGAAGATTTTCTGAGAGTAGTGCTTATATGACTCATACTATCTCTTGATCCATGAAATGCATTGCACACCATCAATTTGCTACTTGAATTGTCCTAAGGGGAGAAGCTTGTCGTTCACTCACTGAAGTAAATTAAGGGCATGCTAAATCATTTTATTGGCTGCATTATCAATATTTCATTATTTATGCAAATAACACAGTTTTATAACATTTTATAATAAATACTTAATATTTATACAGTCCATTTTACTAAAATTCTTAAAAAAACTAAAGAGAGCCTATATCTCTGTCATATTTTGCCCTTATAATTGTGATGGGTAACTGAGATATAAGAATCTTTGTAACTGGGGCTGGTCAGACCTTGCAGGAGAAGCAAATCTATTTTAGTCTACTCTGCCTTCTTCTACAATATCATGAGTTGTTCATGATTCTGGTCTCTCAGGCTAAGGCTAATAAAAATACAAAATGACCAAGGAATTATACTCGACAGTTTACAAAGTACTTTCACATCTATTTGGAGTAGGCTGTGATTTTTCTGCCTGGCCTTCATCATGAATTGACTCTGAATGCAAGTTGCCAGGGCAGAGAGCAAGCAGTTTACCCAATTTTCCTCAGACTATGTTGAAAGTTACTGTGGAAAAATGAACTGAGTATATAAAACATTTTGAATCACCCAAACCTCAGAATCTATTCATCAAAGAACTCTAGCAGGCTATCAGCGGGAAAAACTGAACATGATTGTTTTTAGTAATTTGAATTTTGATTTTGTCATATTTATAGCTGAACTCTAAAAAATTTACAAAAAAAAAAAAACAACAAAACTTTTACCAGCTTGAATTCTTAGGAAACAGTGGTATATGCCTTACTCCTTGAGATTACTGGGAAGACTAAGGAAATGACATCATGTGTGAAATCATCCAGGTATCTGGATCAGGTTTCCCTTAGAACTCTATTCATATTGCTCTCATTGCCCTCCTACAATTTTATTGCAAGTGCAAATTTACTTTCTGTCTTCCTCTACAGATTATGAGCTATTTAGCTATATGAGCAGTATATTATTCTTTGTGTTCCTAGTACAACAGCATTTAAATGATTCAGTCACTCATTTTCTCCTTCATTCAACAAATACTTGAACATCTTCTGTATGTATGAGAGAGTAAATCTCATAGTGTTAGCATTACCTAAATTTGGATTCAAATCCTAGCTCTATAAAGTAGTAATTTTGTGACCTCTGGAATATGACATTATCTACCTAAACCTTAGTTTTGAGTATATAAAACAAATCACATTGTTGTGACAATTAAATAGTAGCAAAACTCAACAATTGTAAGCTAATTATAGCTAAAATTATGGGTTAAATCGTGTGGGTTAGTTTGTAGCAATAAAAATCCAATGAGAACTAAAATTAATAAATTGAGGTAATGGATCTATGAGTCAGCATTAGGTAAATTATGCTGCAGTAACAAGCAGTACTAGAATCTCATAGGATTATAACCATAAAAGTTTAATTAACTTATATGTCACTGTGGGAAAGCTGTGGTCTTGCTCCACGTACTTGTCCTTCATTACAGGATCTAGGCTAATGAAGTAGACCTTACCTGAAACATCGCCAGCTACATTGCATAGGGGAAAAAGCAGGGATAAAAATCAACAGTAATACTTAAATCTGGTATTTGTTACTTTCATTCATATTTCATTTGCCAAAACAATTTAAAATCAGTCTGATTTCAATACGGCACTGACATGGGAAAAACATAATACAATCTATTATAAGAGGTAAGCAATACATGGAAAAAGACAATCACATTCTAGGGAGTCATAGTAGTTAACTCAGCCTCTATGTGAGGTAGTATTTATATTAAGTTCCTGGGACCAAAGTTTATGTGGGAGATGGAGAGAGTATCTGGAAATGATAGCTTGGGCCCTCCAGATGATAGGAATATTTGATTGGATGATACTAATTTACTGTAGGAACAATCACCAATGGGAGCTGTCCAAGCTGCCTAACCTTGACTATTTACTGAATAACTGAAATTCAGCAGAGGCATACAGGAGCCTTCAGATTTAGGAAAATCACATCCTGGTTTTAGTTTCACACACAGTGGTGATTCTGGAACTTGTCTATATTACCAAATCCCTATTCCATACCTCTGCACAGACAGTATAGGCTCAAAATGCTTTCAAATTTCATCTTTCGTTACCTCTTCTTCTGTCAGTGAATCTCTAAATATTTTTTCCAGTAGTTGATCTTACAGCCCCAGTTTCTTCATCTCATCAGGAAGAGACATTCTCTGTGGCACAGGAACATAAAGATATCTTAGGGGTTGGCCTTCAGACCATACCTAAATCAAGTGCTAGAATCTATCTGGCCCTACAAGATGGCTTGAAATCCAATGTCATAGAGTTGAAAATTTATTGAATTAAAGACTTTTGAGCAAGGGAAGAGCTCAAAGCAGACATTTAGGAAGATAGAACTAACAATGATGTCTTAAAAGAACTGAAGTAGCAGTCTGGAGGTAGTGATCTTAATATCACATACCTACCAGAGTTTAGAGACCCTTTCTTTCACTTAGTTGTGGCAACTAAAATTATGATAAAAAATTCTCAACTGTATCTGCCCAGACCAATTGCTGTCCAGATCGATAGCTACCTGCCATTTGTTTTGTTTAATCATCATGAGATTAATAGAGGGCTGGAGACTTTAGAATGAGGTCAGGGTCATATTATTATATTATAATACCTAGTATTATTTGCAAATGATATTACTATCATATAAATATATTTCAAATATATAAACTATAACTGTATCTTAAAAAATTAACAAATCATTCATTAGTCATGAGAATTTTAAGATAAAGTTATATAACTCACAATAAAAGATATGTAATAGGTGATGAACAATATTAAACCACATGCTATAAAAGATTTTAGTAGTACTTATGTTTTAAAACATAATTCATGAGTTTTATTTCACATAACCTTAAAAATGAGAAGGCATTTTATAAAGACAGTTATAAAATTAGTGGCATTATACATAAAAAGTCAGAAAATGAAGCTTTTAATTATCAGAAATTTCAGATATATGGAATCTTTCTCATTCAAATCAAAAGATTTACCTTAATTTTCCATTCTCCTCATAGAGCTATTCCATAGATAAAAACAAATCAGGTGCTTTTAGGAAATAACTCTGCCTCACACTTGGAATACAAAAATAAAGACAATTATTTTCACTTTTTATAAAATACTAAAGGAAGAATAATTATTTCCATTGCTAGAAATGTCAGCAATGAAACCAAACGTGTAACAGTATAAATTTAGAAAAAAATTCAATGACATAAATTTGTTACCCAGCCAAAAATTATACACAATTGTAGTTAAACGTACTTATTTTGAAAGGAGTTCCGGAATGATGAATCTTAATAATATCAATCAGCATGCATTTTCAAAATACAAATCCAACTGCAAGTAAAAATCATAACTTTTTTTAAAGACTGGAACTATTTCAATAGATACAAATTTGTTCATGAAAATTTAAACAGGATATTGTTTCAATGAAAAACGGATTTCCTTAGAAGCAGTAATAAGTATTCTCATAAAATTATAAACAGCTTACATCATTCCTGGTATAATTTCCCAGAATATGAATATGTTGATTAATTTCGTGAGAAGCCGAATTTGATTTAGTCTTCTAAACATCAAGAGCTATACTTAAAGGCCAATCTAGTAGTATAGTTCAGCAAATCAAGCTTTGAGTTTCAGATTTCTTTGTGGACATTTCTCTTTCACTCCTGTGAATACTTTATTGTCTACTTTGTTATGTTAGATATTAGAAAATATTTTATAATTTTGATTGGCTTGATATATTAATATTTATAATTTGATATAATGGTAAAAATAGATGTCCCTTAAAAATGTTTTCCAAATATTCTCTTATACTTTAATAATATATGTCTTTATTTACATTATCAATAAATTGGGAGAATTGTGCTGAAATAAACTACTATTGCCTTGAAGGTCATAAAATAATAAGGTTGTTTCAATGTAGGTAGTGCTTTATCACAGGCTTGGCTACCTGTTCTAAATTATCCTGAGGAAAAGAAAGATTTAAAAAATTTAAATCCCTATCTGTTTATTTGTCTATCTATCTGGCTGTCATTCATGCAGTCATATCAAGCCAATTTCTATTTCTTCTTCTGTTAAAGAAACCAGTGAAGTTGTATATGTGCTAATGTTACTTCTATTAAAGAGGAAAGTAGGGTCGGAGTGTCAGAATTTAAATCCCTCCTTAGCTTTTTGACAGCTGTGGGTTTTTGCACAATCATTTCAGCTACTCTCAGTTTTTTTGGTTTTTTATTTTAATCTGTAAAGTGGGAGAGATACTAAAGCCTTTATTACATTATGGATGTATGACAAATGAGATAATGCATGTAAAACTTTTACCCAATACATGCCATATGCCTACTATTCAGTAAACGGCAATTATTGTAAATTAACGTGGTGGCTACCCTGAGTATATAAGTAGGCCAATCAGGATTCACAACCTGCCTGATTCTAAATCCCATTATCCCTACTCTAAATAATACTGCCTCTTGATCACAAATATCTCATCAATGAAAGAGCCCTCTAAAAGAGGTTTGCTAAAAGTGGTAATATTAAATTTGCAAATATAATTAACTAGGCCACAAAATTGAACAGTTATCTTGCTAGTAATGGAATTTGTTACCAAAGGCGCATTTAGTCTGTTTCCTTTGCAGCCAAGCCAGGTGGGTTTGCTGGAGAACAGAAGTGCTGATGAGACAATGTACTGACCCACTTTGTCTCCCCGCAGACGATCCCAGCTGGCGTAGTGTGCACTCATTGTTCAAGTAAGACAGTATTTTTTGACTTTTTATTATATCTCTCTAAGGAAATAAAAATATAAATGTTGTTGTGTTATATGCAGAGGGGAAAAAAAAAAAAAACACTTGGATCTGATATTTGAAAGAGCCGAATCCCATGTGAAATTATCCTCACATTAAAATAGAAGCAGTGGTTTATAATTGTAAATATAAACCAGGTGTCTGTCATCATTTTTTATTCTAATCTCATCCCAGACACATGAAACCTTGAAGTATATTTTAAATATATAAAACAAGAAAAACTATCTTAAAACTATTTGTATATTACACAGTTTCAATATATGTCTTTCAAAGAGAAAGAGTGACAGAATTGAAGAACAGAGACATAGAGAAATAAGTTATTTTGTTGATATTGGTAATATGCTAAAAATAGCTGGATTTCAGACACTGAAGAATATGTTGGCTTAAAAAAAGAAATGAGACTAGTGCATACCCACAGGGCTGTTCTGAAGGAAACACTGGTGAGAACAAGTACTATTTCAATACATGTACTTGAGAACTTGACCAAAAACTGAGTAGAAATTAATAGGGTTTTACAACTAAACAAAATAATGTTTTCTCATCAGTGATGAGAACCATTACAGTCAATTTTCATAACCATTCGGTAAGCTTTCAACATACTATGATGTAAAGAAAAGAATATGGCCTTGAGGGTCTTTCAGAAGAGGGTCTGAATCTTAGTAACCCATCTCTGAGTTTCTTGAGGTAAGGTATTTTAACTCTCTCATTTGTCCAGACATTGAGAGGAAGTAAATGAGAAAGACAAAGATATGTAATTGCAAAGATTTATAATTTCAGCAGAAATTTGACTCTGAAATGGAGAGAAAAAGACAAGGAAGAAGAAAGGAATGTCATACAATATTCTTGGATCCAAGAAAAGCTGCTCTGTTTATTTTCATAGCTTGCACTCTAAACGTGCATATTTACTCCACCTGGGTCTTTTAAGGAAGTGCAAGTTAACTCTAGTAGTTTGAAAGTATTAAATCAACAAATTTATTGATTCTACATTTGTTCAAGTAATTTATATTTAGACAGTATAAAAAGAGAGAATATATTACCAACATCAATACACTTAGAGAGGCAATACACAGAAATGAAGTACACAGATCCAAATATGAGATAATAAAATTAACAAAAATTTTGGAGAAAAATCACAAAGAAGGACATAGTGGTTAATATCATTGAGTGAGGATCTCATTGGGTGAAGCACACAGTTGAAACAATGTGCATTTTTTAAATTTGTTAAGTCACTCATTGATTTTTTTTTTGAATTTTTGAATTTTATTTTATTTATTTTTTATACAGCAGGTCCTTATTAGTCAGGAGTTTTATACACATCAGTGTATACATGTAAATCCCAATCGCCCAATTCATCACACCACCACCCCCACCCCCCCGCCGCTTTCCCCCCTTGGTGTCCATATGTTTTTTTCTCTACATCTGTGTCTCAATTTCTGCCCTGCAAACTGGTTCATCTGTACCATTTTTCTAGGTTCCACATATATGCGTTAATATATGATATTTGTTTTTCTCTTTCTGACTTACTTCACTCTGTATGACAGTCTCTACTTCCATCCACTTCTCAACAAATGACCCAATTTCGTTTCTTTTTATGGCTGAGTAATATTCCATTGTATATATGTACCACATCTTCTTTATCCATTTGTCTGTTGATGGGCTTTTAGGTTGCTTCCATGTCCTGGGTATTGTAAATAGTGCTGCAGTGAACATTGTGGTACATGACTCTTTTTCAGTTATGGTTTTCTCAGGGTATATGCCCAGTAGTGGGACTGCTGGATCATATGGTAGTTCTGTTTTTAGGTTTTTAAGGAACCTCCATACTGTTCTCCATAGGGGCTGTATCAATTTACATTCCCACCAACAGTGCAAGAGGGTTCCCTTTTCTCCACACCCTCTCCAGCATTTGATGTTTATAGATTTTCTGATGATGCCCATTCTAACGGGTGTGATACATCATTGTAGTTTAGGTTTGCATTTCTCTAATAGTTAGTGATGTTGAGCAGCTTTTCATGTGATTCTTGGTTATCTGTATGTCTTCTTTGGAGAAATGTCGATTTAGGTCTTCTGCCCATTTTTGGATTGGGTTGTTTCTTTTTTTAATATTAAGCTGCATGAGCTGTTTATATATTTTGGAGATTAATCCTTTGTCCGTTGATTCGTTTGCAAGTATTTTCTCCCATTCTGAGGGGTGTCTTTTCATCTTGTTTATGGTTTCCTTTGCTGTGCAAAAGCTTTGAAGTTTCATTAGGTCCCATTTGTTTATTTTTGTTTTTATCTCCATTACTCGAGGAAGTGGGTCAAAAAAGATCTTGCTGTGATTTATGTCAAAGAGTGTTCTTCCTATGTTTTCCTCTAAGAGTTTTATACTGTCCAGTCTTACATTTAGGTCTCAAATCTATTTTGAGTTCATTTTTGTGTATGGTTTTAGGGACTGTTCTAATTTCATTCTTTTACATGTAGCTGTCCAGTTTTCCCAGCACCACTTATTGAAGAGACTGTCTTTTCTCCATTGTATATCCTTGCCTCCTTTGTCACAGATTAGTTGACCATAGGTGCGTGGGTTTATCTCTGGGCTTTCTATCTTTTTCCATAGATCTATGTTTCTGTTTTCGTGCCAGTACCATATTGTCTTGGTTACTGTACCTTTATAGTATAGTCTGAAGTCAGGGCGTCTGATTCCTCCAGCTCCGTTTTTTTCCCTCAAGACTGCTTTGGCTATTCGGGGTCTTTTGTGTCTCCATACAAATTTTAAGATGATTTGTTCTAGCTCCGTAAAAAATGCCATTGGTAATTTGATAGAGATTGCATTGAATCTGTAGACTGCTTTGGGTAGTATAGTCATTTTGACAATATTGATTCTTCTAATCCAAGAACATGGTATATCTCTCCATCTGTTGGTATCATCTTTAATTTCTTTCATCAGTGTCTTTTAGTTTTCTTCATACAGGTCTTTTGTCTCCCTAAGTAAGTTTATTCCTAGGTATTTTATTCTTTTTGTTGCAATTGTAAGTGGGAGTGTTTCCTTAATTTCTCTTTCAGATTTTTCATCATTAGTGTATAGGAACGCAAGAGATTTCTGTGCATTAATTTTGTGTCCTGCAACTTTACCAAATTCATTGATTAGCTCTAGTAGTTTTCTGGTGGCATCTTTAGGATTCTCTATGTATAGTATCATGTCATCTGCAAACAGTGACACTTTTACTTCTTCTTTTCCAATTTGTATTCCTTTTATTTCTTTTTCTTCTCTGATTGTCATCGCTAGGACTTCCAAAACTATGTTGAATAATAGTGGTGAGAGTGGACAACCTTGTCTTGTTCCTGATCTTAGAGGAAATGCTTTCAGATTTTCACCATTGAGAATGATGTTTGCTGTGGGTTTGTCATAAATGGCCTTTACTATGTTGAGGTAGTTTCCCTCTATGACCACTTTCTGGAGAGTTTTTATCATAAATGGGTGTTGAATTTTGTCAAAAGCTTTTTCTGCATCTATTGAGATGATCATACGGTTTTTATTCTTCAGATTGTTAGTATGGTGTATCACATTGATTGATTTGCATATATTGAAGAATCCTTGCGTCCCTGGGATAAATCCCACTTGATCATGGTGTATGATCCTTTTAATGTGTTTTTGGATTCTGTTTGCTAGTATTTTGTTGGGGATTTTTGCATCTATATTCATCAGTGATATTGGTCTGTAATTTTCTTTTTTTGTAGTATCTTTGTCTGGTTTTGGTATCAGGGTGATGGTGGCCTCATAGAATGAGTGTGGGAGTGTTCCTTCCTCTGCAATTTTTGGAAGAGTTTGAGAAAGATGGGTGTTAGCTCTTCTGTGAGTGTTTGATAGAATTCACCTGTGAAGCCATCTGGTCCTGGACTTTTGCTTGTTGGAAGATTTTTAATCACACTTTCATTTCATTACTTGTGATTAGTCTGTTCATATTTCTGTTTCTTCCTGGTTCAGTTGGGAAGGTTATACCTTTCTAAGAATTTGTCCATTTCTTTCAGTTTGTCCATTTTTTTGGCATAGAGTTGCTTGTAATAGTCTCTTAGGATGCTTTGTATTTCTGCGGTGTCTGTTGTAACTTCTCCTTTTTCATTTCTAATTTTATTGATTTGAGTCCTCTCCCTCTTTTTCTGGATGAGTGTGGCTAATGATTTATCAATTTTGTTTATCTTCTCAAAGAACCAGCTTTTAGTTTTATTGATCTTTGGTATTGTTTTCTTTGTTTCTATTTCATTTGTTTCTGCTCTGATCTTTATGATTTCTTTCCTTCTGCTAATTTTGGGTTTTGTTTGTTCTTCTTTCTCTAGTTCCTTTAGGTGTAAGGTTAGATTGTTTATTTGAGATTTTTCTTGTTTCTTGAGGTAGGCTTGTATAGCTATAAACTTCCCTCTTAGAACTGCTTTTGCTGCATCCCATAGGTTTTGGATCATCATGTTTCCTTATCATTTGTCGCTAGGTATTTTTTGATTTCCTTTTTGATTTCCTCTTTGATTTCTTCATTGATCTCTTGGTTATTTAGTAACGTATTGTTTAGCCTCCATGTGTTTGTGTTTTTTATTTTTTCTTCCTTGTAATTGATTTCTAATCTTATAGCATTGTGGTCAGAAAATATGCTTGGTATGATTTCAATTCTCTTAAGTTTACTGAGGCTTGATTTGTGACTCAAGATGTGATCTATCCTGGAGAATGTTCTGTGCACATTTGAGAAGAACGTGTAATCTGCTGTTTTTGGATGGAATGTCCTATAAATATCAATTAAATCTATCTGGTCTATTGTGTCATTTAAAGCTTCTGTTTCCTTATTTATTTTCATTTTGGATGATCTGTCCATTGGTGTAAGTGAGGTGTTAAAGTCCCCCGCTATTATTGTGTTACTGTCAATTTCCTATTTTATAGCTGTCAGCATTGCCTTATGTATTGAGGTGCTCCTATGTTGGGTGCACATATATTTATAATTGTTATATCTTCTTCTTGCATTGATCCCCTGATCATTATTTAGTGTCCTTCCTTGTCTCTTGTAACATTCTTTATTTTAAAGTCTATTTTATCTGATATGAGTATTGCTACTCCAGCTTTCTTTTGATTTCCATTGGCATGGAATATCTTTTTCCATCCCCTCACTTTCAGTGTGAATGTGTCCCTAGGTCTGAAGTGGGTCTCTTGTAGACAGCATATAGATGGGTCTTGTTTTTGTATCCATTCAGCAAGCCTGTGTCTTTTTGTTGGAGCATTTAATCCATTCACGTTTAAGGTAATTATCAATATGTATGTTCCCATCACCATTTTCTTAATTGTTTTGGGTTTGTTTTTGTAGGTCCTTTTCTTCTCTTGTGTTTCCCACTTAGAGAAGTTCCTTTAGCATTTGTTGTAGAGCTGGTTTGGTGGTGCTGAATTCTCTTAGCTTTTGCTTGTCTGTAAAGCTTTTGATTTCTCCATCGAATCTGAATGAGATCCTTGCCGGGTAGAGTAATCCTGGTTGTAGGTTCTTCCCTTTCATCACTTTAAGTATATCATGCCAATCCCTTCTGGCTTGTAGAGTGTCTGCTGAGAAATCATCTGTTAACCTTACTGGAGTTCCGTTGTATGTTATTTGTCGTTTTTCCCTTGCTGTTTTTAATAATTTTTCTTTGTCTTTAATTTTTGCCAGTTTGATTACTATGTGTCTCAGCATGTTTCTCCTTGGGTTTATCCTGTATGGGACTCTCTGTGCTTCCTGGACTTGGGTGGCTATTTCCTTTTGCACATTAAGGAAGTTTTCAACTATAATCTCTTCAAATATTTTCTCGGGTCCTTTCTCTCTCTCTTCTCCTTCTGGGACCCCTATAATGCGAATGTTGTTGCATTTAATGTTGTCCCAGAGATCTCTTAGGCTGTCTTCATTTCTTTTCATTCTTTTTTCTTTACTCTGTTCCACAGCAGTGAATTCCACCATTCTGTCGTCCAGGTCACTTATCTGTTCTTCTGCCTCAGTTATTCTGCTACTGATTCCTCCTAGTGTAGTTTTCATTTCAGTTTTTGTATTGTTCATCTCTGTTTGTTTGTTCTTTAATTCTTCTAGGTCTTTGTTAAACATTTCTTTCATTTTCTCGATCTTTGTCTCCATTCTTTTTCTGAGGTCCTGGATCATCTTCACTATCATTACTCTGAATTATTTTTCTGGGAGGTTGCCTATGTCCTCTTCATTTAGTTGTTTTTCTGGGGTTTTATCTTGTTCCTGCATCTGGTACATAGCCCTCTGCCTTTTCATCTTGTCTATCTTTCTTTGAATGTGGTTTTTGTTCCACAGGCTGCAGGATTGTAGTTCTTCTTGCTTCTGCTGTCTGCCCTCTCCACTCATTGATTTTTAATAAAATACCTTTACTGACAATCATATCTACAGCTTTGTAGACCAGATTTGGGTTGGAAAACTTACCATGTGCTTTGTTACTACCCTATATTCAAACCTGTGGTTATGTGGCTTTAGGGAACTTGCATAAGTACACCAATGCTCAATTTCTTTATTGAGAAATAGGCAAAATGTTATTTCTTGGCAGGATTGTATAAGCATTAGAGGTACCCATGTAAAGGACTACCATCAGTACACATCATACAAAGAATGTGTTATTAGTGTTTGTTATGATGATGATGATGTTGATGGTGATTATAATGATGGCATGGAGGAGGATGCTATAACAGTCTCTAGCACTGAGTCATTTGTATGTGTGTGTATGCAAGATGAGGTTCCCAACCTCAAGGTCATAATTCATAATTCAGTGGGTTGCACACACACACACAGACAAACACAGTAAGTACAAAATCCAATACCGTAGGTTTATGTGCAAATTTCTAGAGGCAAGTAGAAAATGAGGTACCTAACTCTCTCAAACTGAAGTTTGACAGTTTGCTTCACAGATGTAGTTATATTGGAACCATGCAGACAAATCAGAAAGATAAATACACTTTTATATATTTGGTACATTTTTTATGACTCCTCAGGAGTACCCTTTTATTCAGTTTACTATCCTACTCCTTCAGTTATTTCCCACCTGGGAAGATGTTAAGTTCTCTTACAAATGTTATCCGTTCCCTCTGAATATGTTAATTTACTTATATCACTTTCAAATTATAGTCCTTATAATGGAATGCAATATTTGTCACTCTAGAAAACAGAAGAAATAACCATAAGCCATTTTCTTCTATGTACCACTCTTCAATTATTGCACCCAAAGAAAGTAACACATGTTAAATCTGATAGATACTTAAACCCCATCAAAAATTAGGATATTTTGGGCCTAATTTACATGATGTGAAAATGAATAAAACACAGATGTATGTGGGATCTGGATCTTCTCATGCAAATGAACTGAAGTGAGAAAAACTCAAACTTGAAAGTAAGATAAAAACTAAGATAAAAATTAAGATAAAAAACAGTGCTTTAAAAGAGCAATCTATAAATTCTACAAGTAGACTTTGAAGAAATTAAGGTTTGCGCTGTGTACAAACAGGAAAAACTTCAAACTTGACATGACAGTTTTGTAGACTACCAGGATCCTGTGACCACAGTATAGACTTCAAGTAGAGATCACATTTCTATTTATATGTAATACAACCAATAGAATGTAATCAATCTGTAGATGACAAAGATTTTTACCTTAACACAAATAAAGACTCCCTTTCAAATATCCCAGTTCACTACTCAGGATCTTTTCTAAGGTTTAGAAATAGGTTTTCTGTGTCTTCACCTGCAGATGCCTCCTCCTACAGATGCCTCCTCAAGCCATCAGGGCAATTTTCTGTTCCCAGTACCTTCATGAGAGCATTACTCCACTGTACACAGTCGTCTCCACATCTCCTCTGATGCTGTTACTTCTCTTCTAAACTCAAGAAAGGAATCCTGGGTCTCCCCTACTACCACTCCTATAAAATCTTCAGACATATTTATGCCTCAATTCCCCTTAGTATGACTTTTAAAAAAGGCTTGGAATGAAATAAACAGAAAAAAATTTGACCTGGCTCTATGTTCAGAGATAACAGAAGAAAATAACGACACAAAAATAGTTTACAAGTACTAAATGTATTTGCACAAGTCCAAACATATCCTCACTGTAACTCTGGAAGCCTCCAGGCTTAGCCCTCCATGTTGCAGGGACGAGAACTGTCTATAATACTCCCCCACTGGCAGCGTGCTCTGAGCTGGTCAACCTTTCCATTCTCCAAGAAACCTCTGCATATATTGTTCCTTCCCTCTACCTTGATGATTGATTCCTGTGGTTCCTTTCCTTTTTCCATACTGCTTTCCAGGATAATTGACAGTGAAGATGTCCACTGCCATCATGAAAACCCTACCCTTTGTAGCTTATACTATGAATTTGCTTGTCTTTTCAATTCAATTCACATACTAAATGAGTTGGTAACATTTTTTAAAAGATGAGTAAAATATGTCATACTTTTAGTAATTTAGTGTGTAAACACTGGGCGATAGTTTTAGCTTTTAGAACTATCTGGAGTATTATATCTTAAAACTTCTGAAGAATTTGCTTTGAGATTAGATTATTATCCACACATCTTTTATCAGATGTGGAAGACTAGAATATATACTATTTTAAGAACTTAACCCTACACACCATAATATAATAATTTTAAGATAGTAAATCTGTCTTAAATAACATCTTACATAAGCCTGTGGGGGGGGCTAATGTTTTAATACTCTCACTGATATGTTCAATTTTTAACCCTGCAGTTTGAAGATTTTCTAAAAATTTGAATTATGCAAGGCATATTAACATTGCGTTGACAATATCTTTATGGAAAAGGTCTGTGCTGAAGCAATATATAGCATGTATACAGAATGGTGGTATTACAAAATGCATATATCTTGATAAATTCTATTTTTGAAAGTTAAAATATCAGCAAAAAATACTTTCTGTATAAAATACTTTTATCACATATCCAAAATGATTTCATCTAATTAGGGTGACAATTTTTAAAATTTTAATAATTAAGGGCTACCTTCAGTCATACATTTTCAAGCTTAAGGCTATGCTTGAATATGCAAGATAGCATTCAGAGATCTTGTTAGTGCCACCTGCATTTCATTGGCCACTTTCTTATCATGTACATAAATTTCAATCTTGTTGACACAAAATGTGTAAACACAGGTTTTTCAGACAAGATTTGCCACATTTATGGCAGAGTTCTTCAAATTATTTTTGTCACATATATGTGTTTGTGTACATATATATAATTAGAAAATAAAATGCTAGGATATTATGTAACAAATTCAAATCATTGTATTGGAATGGGAATATGGGTACAGTAGTTATTCAGTTAACCAAATTCTCTGAGCTAATATCAGGGAATATGAGCTTCATTTTCATAAATTCCATTTTGCATTTAGGTCAGCAGCAATGAAATGAATTTGTTCTTGTACCCACATATTTAAATGAAGAAAATTATTTTGTAGGAAATAATGTATGGCTGATGACAATGCATTACTGTTCCAACCTTGATGGCTGTCCGATAGGTTCTAGTAGGGCAGGACAGGGCGAAATGAATAATTATGGTTTTGAGTGTGTACTATAAACTTAGCATTTCTCAAATGAGTAGGGTTCTTACAAAAATCACACCAGCCTTTAGAAATCTGTGCAATAAAAATCTTATTTAATACCATTTTTACCTCATTGGATGCTCCAGGTCATGGTTGTTTTTGTGTTCTTGTGACATTTCCTCTTCCAGTAATGTCAGAATGCTTGTTTTTAATTTAAAACAAAGAAGAAAGTTTCTGCCCACTTACTGTTGCAAAACTAAATACAAGTTAAAGAATGATTAAGTTAACAAAGGTACTTTTAATAAAAATATTAGCTATGAAAACCACAGAGCAAGAATAAAACGTGAAATATAAAAATTTAATTATAATGCAGTATGTGCAAAAGCTGTTTAAGATTTTGACTGATTCAAATTGAACTGACTGTTAAGCTTTTTCTCTTCACAAGAGTTTGATTACTAAAAACAACATTGCTTACTGTAAAGGTAAGAAAATGATATCTCTCAGGTACATAGCATGTGCTGAGAACTCCATTATGTGTTTTGCATATGTATTGCATATAAATAATTATTGCATAAATAATTATTAGATATTTAGTTTAGAGGTGAGAATACAAAAACTCCAAGTGTAATGAAACTAGTAACTCGAGGAGCTGATATTCAAGTCTAGAGCCATCTGGCTCACAATTTTGTGCTCTTTGTGATGTTTCATAATGTTTATTAAAAATAAGGTTATTTAGCAAAGTCAGTGTGACGGGTATCTTTCATATTTTATCACTAGTCCTCAAAAAGACCATGGAAGGCAAAATATCTGAGCTCTCTTTGACTAACTTAATTCACTATAAAATTTCCAATAATTATGGAGAGAGACAGATTTAGGAGGTCCTATAATTTCCAGAAAAAACAAAAACAAAAAAAACTGTACATTCATTCTTGGCAAATGCCAATAGAAAATATAGATTTTTCAGAATAACTAGGCAGAGACAATACATGGCTATGTCAAAGAGTGTCTGTCTACCTAAAGAATAGAGAAAAAAGTCAGCTTAGCCAGAATGTATAATAGTTATCAACAACATTCTCCAACATCAAGGCACAAGCTAGCTGCCAGTAGGCAATGTCAGAGTGAGAAAGAATTTAAAGATCACATACAAACTTCTAGAATTATAACTCTTCTTCCTACTGTCCCACTTATATCATGTAAGTTGTTTTAGGTATATAGTGGTAGCTACCTCATCTTGGCTAGAAATAGCTCCTCGATCTATGAATTAAAACAAAAGAGAGTAAGATTGAGAGAGAGGAGAGGAGAGGAGGTGGGGGAACAGTATGATTTCTGGGATAGGATTCGGGATAAATGTAGTTAGGAAAGACACTACTCCTCCATCAGTCAGTCATTCTCAGACACTACAGGCTACAACAGGCTGATTCCGGTACCTCCTGATCCTGATGCTGAGAAACAGAACAAGAGACAAACATCCCCAGTACCTCTGGGAGGCAGGCTAACTAGAAATAAGGCTTTGGAAAGATAGTAGGCATCATCAGCAAAAGAAAAATGGAAAAGATAGGTTAGGGATAAAACTATGGGAAAAAGTATTTAGTGTGGCCATATTCACTTGAGGTATGACCCCTAAACCATGGTGCCATCACTCCTTTTTTGATAGATTTTCTTCAGCTTGACATTTAGTGTCTTGTTGATCCTCCACTCCTCACAACCCCTGTTACCTCTTTATTTCCACCCATGCTATAGCTCACTACCTTGTTCCTTGCAATTACGCCTGTAAATAAAGGGAATTTGACAAATATTTACTTTTGTAATTGAAATTACCCATATTTCTTATGATCATTTAGTAAATCACCTAGCAGGCCAAATGTTTCTTACATTTTTTAATCAGGCTTAGTGACATAATTTATATACAGTGAAATTCAACATTTTTAGGGTATATTTATGAATTTGGACAAATGAACACAATCATATAAGCACCATCACAATTAAGATGTAGAATAGATTCATCACCTGCAAGATACTCCCTCTTGTTCCTTTTTATCAATCCTCTTCAATTGTTATCAGTACCTGGCAACCTCTGATCTGTTTTCTCTCTTTATAATTTTGCGTTTTCTGTAATGTTGTATGAGTATCATATAGTATGTATTCTTTTGAATCTGGCTTCTTTCACTCAATGTAATGTATTTGACATGCATACATGCTGTTGCGTGTATCAGTACTTTCCTTTTATGGCTGAGAAGTATTGCATTTTATAAATTTACCAGAGTTAGTTTAATTACTCAATGAATGAATGGCATTTGGATTGTTCTCAGATACTAGTTATCATATATCATGTGGCAGTAAACATTTGTGTAGAGGTTTGGTGTGAACATAATTTTTCATTTATCTTGGCTAAATGCCTGAATGCCCGGGACTAGGTTAGATTGGCTCTATGGAAAGTGTATGCATAACTTCATAAAAAACTGCTCAACTATTTTTCAGAGTGATTCACTGTTTTGCATTCCCTCCAACAATGTGTGAGAGTTTCAGCTGATTAGCTTTCTTTTTTTTTTTTTTATAACTATATTTTTCTTTCCTCTCTTTGTTTGCCAAGTGCTATTTAAATTTATTTATTTTTACTTATGGCTGTGTTGGGTCTTCGTTTCTGTGCGAGGGCTTTCTCTAGTTGTGGCAAGCGGGGGCCACTCTTCACCGCGGTGCGCGGGCCTCTCACTATCACGGCCTCTCTTGTTGTGGAGCACAGGCTCCAGACGCGCAGGCTCAGTAATTGTGGCTCACAGGCCCAGTTGCTCCGCAGCATGTGAGATCCTCCCAGATCAGGGCTTGAACCCGTATCCCCTGCACTGGCAGGCAGATTCTCAACCACTGCGCCACCAGGGAAGCCCCTGATTAGCTTTCTTGTCAGCTTTTTATTACCTATTTTTTTTCTGACCAGCTAATAGGTGTGCATCTAATTTTGGTTTGAATATTCATTTCTCTAATGACTAATCATTTAGTTTAGAGAAGAGTATGTTTTCAAGTTCTTACTTGTCATCTGTACATATTTTTTGTGAAGGCATCTGTTTAAAGCTTTTGTCCATTTTTATTTAGCTTTGCTTATTATTGAGTATATATATATACAGATATATAACTATACATGTCCTGTATTAGATTTTTGTGTGTAATCTTTTTCTTTCAGTCTATGTCTTCTATTTTCATCATTTTAACAGTATCATTTCAAGAGCAGAAGTTTTAAACCATGATGAAGTCCAGTTTGTGAACTTTTTTCTTTAATGGTTCATGCTTATGGTGTCAGACTACAGAAATATTTGAAGGTTTCAATCCAAGGTTGAAAAGATATTTTTGTATGTTTCCCTCAAGAAGTTACATAGTTTTAGGATTTTACTTGAACCAATAATTCATTTGAATTAATGTGAGGTATGAGTTGTTTCTAATTCTGCATATGGCTATCCAAATTTTTCAGCACCATTTGTTGAAAGGCTCTTCTTCCTCCAACATTGTTGATATTCAGTTAACCATATATGTTTGTGGGACTACTTTTGGCTTTCTTTCCTGTCTCATTGATCTGTGTATCTATCTTTTTCCCAGTACCCCAATGTCTTATTTACTGTAACCTTAAAGTAAGTCTTGAAATCAGGTAGTGTGCATTCTGAAATTTTACTCTACACTTTCAAGCCAAAGAATTATTTAAAAAAATACAGGCACATTATAATCTTATTGCTAATAAACCAGTAAAAGGAAGAAAATCCAAAATACAGCCAAAAAAGACACGCTATGTATGTATGAATGATAGGACACTTCTCATCAGCAACTATTCAGTCTGGAAGCCTATGGGACAAAATCTTTTACATGCTGGAAGAGGCTTTTTGTTTTTCAGATAAACATGAGTTAAGAGAATTTATCATCAGCAGACATACAACAGAAAATTATAAAATATTTCTTCAGGAAGATGGAAAGTGATATGAAATAGAAATCTGGATCTACATAAGAGTAGGCTGACCTCTGGAAATCAAATATTTGGGTGAATAGAAAATACATCTAATCATTTATTTAAGCCTTTTATAAAATGTAATTGACTATTTAACTATATATATGTATACACACACACATATACACATGTTAAAGGCAAAATAGCTTCAATATTTTAGATAATAAAAAACTTGGGGAGATATGGTAATATATTTTTACTGCAGCATTTTGGTACAATAAAACCATATTTTACACCTTTTAACAGTAACCTCTGCTTTTATCACAGTGTGATAAAATGTCTTACAATTATCTATAATCATTTTAATGAACTTTAACTAAATTCAATGTGCATGTCATTACCTTTTAAAAAATCTGCAATTTTTCTAGGCAGTTAATAAGCAAATGTCATTAAATCATTAGGGGTTTGTGCATATTGAACCTAATAGAGCATCAATTTAACCTAATAAACTACTTTGAAAACCAACACAATGTGTCTGCAAATACATAGAAAATTCTTCAAGACATATTTTCTAAGTACAGATATACTAAGAAGTTGAATAATCAGAAAAGCATTTTAAGTGTTTTAAATCATGTGGTTGCATATGAATATCCATTCAGGGTTAACAAAGACTTGAGAATAGAAAAAGTCTAAAGAATATCAAATATATGAAAGCTTAGGTTAATTTATGAATATGAAAGTGTGATTCTCAGGTGTAATGTTTTTAGCATTTGAGTTCTGTATTTAATCTAGATGAGTCTTACTTGGAATCAGAATCAGCCTTTCAGAATACTAAATATCAATTCCCTATGTCTCAAGTATGTCAGTAAATTGCTTAGACAATAAATCTAATTGAATTTCATTTGATTACTAAGTCAACTTTAAATAAGTCAAAAAATAGAAAAGAAGAAAGATGAAAAAAGACAGAAATATACATAAAGTTGAAGGAAATAATTAGTTTCCTCACTCTCTGTTCCACACACACTACCTCTGTATCACTGCACATTTGCAGCAGAGTTGGTTCATAGGCTTTATACACTCCTACTTCACTTTCAAAGACATGGAGTCATTAGAAGCCTGACTGGTAAGATAAGGATGGAAAGAACATTCAGATTAGAGAGAAGGGCATGAGTGAACTGTCAGAAATGAGACAGCCTAGGGTTTTAAGAGGTCATGGACTTAACATGAACATAATGTGCAAGAAAGGGAATCCAAATCCCTTCTATTCTCATCGTCTCTCACAAATAGGACCTTCATATCAATCCCAGAGCTTAACTACCTTCTATTACTAGCCTTCTTTGGGGCAGAAATTATCCCTAATTCCTATACCTCACTATCCAATAAACATTACCATGGAGATTTAATGTAAGCAGTTATTACATACATCCAGGACTCAGATATAAAAACTTGGGTTGCAAAAGTATAAATGGTATTTAAATTCAAAAGATTTAATAAGATGTCTTGGGTTACAAAAGATAGAGAAGAATTTACAACTAACCCCGGTGCTTTGCAACACAGTCAAGTGAGAGGACAAGTCTGCAAATGGTATTTGGAAGTAGATGCAATGGCATAGAAGAGTATGTAATCTCAAAGGACCAGTTATGAAATGAATCAAGAAGGAATCAAATGTGTTAACTACTGATAGTTTAAGTAAGATTAAAGCTAAGAATAAGGCATTGGGTTTGACAAGAGGAGATCTTACTAAGACTGGGTTCAGTGGAACAATAGGCATGAAGATATGTCTGCAGACTGTTAAATAAAATAATTGGAAATGAAGACATGGAGAAAGTGAGTTTAGAGAATTGTCTCAATGCGGGTTTTTGTAAGGGGCGGGGAGCAGAGATTTGGGAAAAAAGTTGTGGTCTGGACATTTGGCACAGTTTCACACTGCTTAGCATCAAAAGATAAGGATGCTTATTATTATGTGTATTTACAAGAGTTGACAAAATTTAGTAAATAGTAAATTACAGATTTCAAAACACTGCTTTATTTAGTTGATAGTCTGTGATGGTTTCTTCAGAGCTGATATATACTATTATGTAAATACCTAATCACTGCTACTCTATCCTACGTAAAGATTACAGTGGAGTCATCATGGATTATTGTGTAAATGCCTAATTGCAGGCAATTTAAGAGGGTTATTATTTACTTGATAGTTTGTAATGGATTTTCAAACTAGATATATAGCAAAACTATTCATGTCTTTTAGTGTTCAACACCTAACTTGGAAAAGAATATATGATTCTCTTTACGTATGTATGTATAATATATATACCCCAACTTAACATTATCATAAAAATATTTAGAGTTTAATGATGCTATATTTCATCAATTGTAACTAGATGTCTTTTTGAAGTCACACAGATATGGAAATAATTGATTCTCCTACCTACTAGCTAGTTTTAACTTCACTCTACATTGCTTACTTAAATGGAAAATTTCCATAATGGAAATGTTCTTATTTCTTTGCTTCTTCTTGCACATGCATCTTATTGCCTTCTGAGAAGAGAAGATTATGAATGGGTTAACTTACTCTTTTGAATCTACTTAAGTTGTTATGAAGAGCTTTCCAGATTAGGTCCCTCTGTGCCATTCCACCGTTACCACACTTGGTATATGTTTCAATTGATTAAACTATAATTTTCTCTAAGGTAACACTTCCATGGTAAGATTTGTTTCTGTATGTTTGCACTATTTAATACAAAAAATATCTTAATAAAGACTGCCTGTGTGGAAACTGAGGCAGCAGATAGCAGTATAAAATACCATGGCCAGGATAAAAATTATTGACAAGATAAGATCTGACAAAAGCCTTGAAAGAGGTAAGAAATATAGCAATCTAGGTATTGTCAGGGTATTATACCAGGAAGAAAAATTGGCAGTCAGTGCAACATCCCTAAGAAGAAGCATGCTGTGTGCTCAACAAAGGCCAAGGAGACCAGCGGGGCTGAATTAGAATAAGTAAGTAGAGGCATAGTAGGAGATAAGCTCAGAGAAGTAAGGATGTAGGAACCAAAGCACACTTTTGGCACTTTTTCAACTATTCTTACTTTTGCTCTGACAGATGAGGGAAGTCTTACAGGGCTAAAACCAAGGTGTTGCAGGATTGGTTCTTTCTGAAGTCTCTAAGGGAGAATCCATTTGCTCATCTTCTCCAGCTTTTAGAGCTGTATCCCTTACATTCCTTGGCCCCTGGCCTTTTCTTCCATCTTCAAAACCAGTAACATAGCATCTTCAAAACCAGTAACATAGCATCTTCAAATGGTCCTCTGTTTTCATCATCACACCTCCTTCTCTCCTTCTGATCTCTTGCCTCCCTCTTATAAGGACCCCTATGATTACATTGCCCCATCTGAATAATCCAGGATGTTTCCCCTTCTCAAGATCCTTAACTTAATTACATCTACAAAGTCTCTTTTTCCATCTAAGGTAACATATTCACAGTTTCCGGGGATTAAGACTTAAACATCTTGTCATGGCCATTACTCAGCTATCCCATCCACTGATAGAGGTGATTCAGTAGGGAGGACAATTTTTGGTAAAGGAAGAAGAGAAGAGCATTTCGGGGACATATCTGTAGTTGACTAGAGGTTATGGCATGTAATACCCTTGTGAAATGTTTGGCATTAAATATAAATTGAAATATTTCATCTATAATAACAGATAGCTTATATGAATAAGGTAGCTGATATGAGTATTGGTAGTGGTAGACAAATTGATGTAGCAGAAATAAGTATATCTTCTTAGATTAGTAAGGTCCTATTGACTATATCTGACTCTAACCTAGGTTGATGTGAACTGAACAAATTATATGCTTTCTAATCAACAGTTTTCAAATAAATAGGTCCATTGACTTGTTAAGAATAAGCTGATTGAGTATTATAATAATAATTCCTTTAGGTAATATAATAAAATACCAAGAAGAGTTGCTTGGTACCCCTGCCTATTTTAAGACCTCTCTTCTGTGTTCCCTTAGCATACCACTGTCTGTGCACTTAATATTAAATAGTGGATTCATCAATAACAGTGCAGAGAAGTCATCTCATTCAGATTATAGCACAGATGAAATACTCAATACGTGAAACAGGAAGAATCTGCCTCTTACATTTAGTAGGTGTTTTGTTTTAAGTAGTTGGCATGGGTTTCCTTTCCCTAACAGCACATGGATTTTTGGGGGGTAATTTTCTCCCCGATATTGTATGCAATCTTGGTGAAACAGTAAACAAAGTGGCTCTACCCTACCCTTTCAGAAGTCTAAAAAGGCCTGGAGGCTACATTGGTCAGCAATGTCTTCTCATTATCCTGGTACAGGATGCAATAGAGAAATAGAGAGAATGTAATCCAAGCTCAGCTAAATGGACTAGGCCCGCACTCCCTCCCTCTGCCCTGTCCCCAGAACACTGACTTTTTTAGCTTAGAGATTGAAGGGCAGGTAAAAAAATAAATAAAATAAAATCAGGCAGTAGTGCTGCATTGAAGGGAGTCAGGCAGTGCGTGTTCTGTTTTCTAACCTGTTTCCAAGTTAGAAACCTACCCAATAAATCCTATATACTTCCTAATATATTTCCAAAAAAATCTATTTTTACTAAAAATTAAATCGAGTTTAATTTTTGTTACCTGAGACCAAAGGACCCTAACTCATAGACTTATTTCCAGGGATTTATATACTTCAATCCTAGAGAAGTAGGGCATATAATTGGAATATGTCTAAGTGAACATCTCTATCAGTAGGTACTAGCAATCCGTCAAAATAGAATTTGAGCTGGACCCTGAGGCAATGTAGAATTGAATTCCTTTGAGTAGAGGTGGGTGAATATTACAGGTGTGGAAAACAAGGGATGCACAGAGGGAATTAGGAATTGCAGGTTTGAGGACTAAAGAGAAAAGACTGGATAAAGCAGAGGGTTCCCTTTGAGAAGTTGCCAAGCTAATAGGATAAAAACTCTTCTGGAGTTTCAAAGATGACATTTGAATGCCAAGAAAGACTATAGCCAAAAACATGTCTACATTTAAATCATTGGCTCATTAAAAACACAGGCAGCAGTGCAGGTCTTTAGTCTTGTAATAAAAAATAAAATTAGATATGAAATATATCCAAATATGTCTAAATATATTGTCTGTGATGGGGTTGTAGGTGTTTGTGTAGGGGGTGTTGTGATCAGAGGAAAAAAAGAAAGAGACAGAGAGAGAGAGATTCTAGTTCAAATCTCTTTCTTTTCACAAAAGAACCATCTCAAAGAGAAAGAAGAGTAGTGGAGAGGATATTGATCAACTAGAGAAACACATGAGATATTTTAATTATTTCTCTTATTTTATATTTTCATTAATCCTATAATGTAAATACATCATTTAGTTTGTATTGATGAGGAAAACAAAACAGAAAGATTAACTAACTTGCTGAATTTCGTGTAGCTGGTAAGTAGAATAGCTATTTTTTCCAAGGTCAAACATTGATTAAGCTGCTTAATTAGATTCTATTGTTGGAAACTGTGAAAGGCATTCACATTTAGTCACATAACCTTGTGCCAGACCAAGACTCAGAAATAAGATTGTAATATGACTTTGTGTATTGTCTAATCCCTTTTGCTTCAAGTATTCCTCAGTGTAAAATACGGAGATAATTAAGGCTAATGCTGGAATATAAAATTTCTAGATCCATTAGTAAAATAATTAGGCATGAATTAAAAAGAAACAATTGTGTATGTTTCAATAAAAACATTCCCACAATATATACCAAATATCAAATGTCTCTTTTATCCATAGGTATGCAAAATCCTTGATTTCTTCTTGTTTAACTTAACCTGCAGCTTATTTTACTATAGGCATATGTGAGTTATTATTCACTGTGATGTTTAATTAATTCTAAACTCTTCTCTACTGATATTTCTTTATGTGTCACTTGAAGGACACCATGAGATTTTTATTTTAATTAAGTCATGATTCTGCTGCAGTCCTAATGTTGGATATTCCCATTCAATTAATCTTGATCGTGTTCCCTAGATGAAATAAGTATGTTATTTTTTAAAAGTTGCAAGTCTTACAGGATTTCCTGTGGCAATACTTTACATAGAAATCATGTTTATGATTAATTTCTCCTGCACTACATAGAATATTTGTTCTTTCACTGAAATACCCATAATATACTTCCATTCAGTGAAATAAATGAACAGTATGCCTGGCGTATGAAATGAAACTTTCATTCCTGAACAAAGGCTATGGATTTAATTAAGTAAATACAACATTTTAAAAAGGTTGTGTACATGATTATAAGTATTGATGTTGATTATTTACGGTGGAATAGATGATAGTTTGAAAAATGAATTTTTGTTATTAATGTGTGTGTTATCCATTTGTGGATATAGTACTAAGAACCATTTAGAAAAATAGCCTATATATATATATATATATATATATATTGCCTAATTACAAAATAACACTTCTTTCTGCAATTATTTCTTTTAAGTGCTTTTGTTAGGTGGGGAATCTGACAGGTAAATATTTGGCATCAATCATTCTCTTCAAGAATTGAAAGATAATCATATGAACCACTGACACTGTTCATCAGTGAATAACAAAATAATTCATTGAGACTAAATTTGTATGAATATATTTTTATAATTGTGTTGAATTTACTAGTTGACAAATTATATTAGGACAGGAAGCATGTCTGTGCTATTTACCACTATATCTCCACATGCTTAATACTCAGCCTCATACACAGTAGATATAAATAAATATTTGTTTACAGTCTATAGAAAATATTTTCAGAAATGAATAAATTGGCTTCTAGCAAATTCTGGCAGGGACTTAGCCTCATTGCCATAAACAACTATAATACTTGAAGAAATATATAAAGCAACTGTTTTTAGTCATTGGACAAAGGCAGGGTAGGACTATGATCCCTGAAAGAAAGACACCTCATGAAATAAAACCTACATTTGCTTGCCTCTCTAGCTAGGAACATTTCCCAAATTCTGTGCAGTGAGCTGGAGTCCAACAGGAAAAATGGGCCCACTGAGCAAAGGAGGCAGAGATCAGCATTCATGGCTGATCTGAGAAGTATGACACTGGAGAGGAGGGTGGTAGTATAAAGAATTCTGTGGGAGTTGAGGGTTGTTTTCTGCCATTTCTTGCCTAAAGGCTGGGTTTAGTGTTTGCAGGTCTTAGCAAAGAGTGGCTAGTATGAGACTGAGAGTGATAGAGCATTTCTAGAGGTTATTGGAATTCCAGCTGAGCCAGAGAATAGAGATCTTGTTAACACCCTTGAAATTCAGCTATGACACAAAATCCATGTCCTAGGACAAAAAACCACACCCTATAGAAGGACTACTTTTAGACGTGCCCCAACAAAATCCAAAACCATGCCTTTACAAGACGTGCAAGCAAGACAGAGTTTGGAGTCTTTATAATAATCCCAGTATCCAAAGTCTATACATTTCTAGTATACAATTAAAAATGCTACATAGGCATAGAGTCGGGAACTGGGCACAATAGCCTCAACCAAAAACAAACAAAAAAATTATTTCCTAGTATGTTATCTGACCACAGTATAAAGTAGAAATATAGGTATCAAAAAGGATGTGGAAAAATAATTTTTAAAAGGATAATACGTCATGATCACTTAAGGAAACAAGTTTGTTTCAATTGAAGTAATAATGTTTATCAATTTATGATCATAGAATGTTATTTTGTCATAACTTTAAAGTTGATTTTCCTGATTAGTTTTGAGTTTGAACAACTTTTTATATGTTCATTAGCCATTTGTCTTATTTTAACTGAAAATTTCCTGTTCATATTTTTTGGCTCAATTTTATAGGCATTTTTATAGTCTGAAAAATAATCATTTGTTACTTTTACTTACATATTTTATTTCAGCTCATTTGAGGCTTTATGTTTCCAAATGGTGGCTTTTGACATACAGATATTATCTTTCTATAATAGAATTGTGATTATCAATATCTAGTGTTTTGGATTGTACTTTCTGTAACCTGTTTAAGAAACTCTTCTGTGCCAAGATGTCATCAAGATATTTTATGATAATTAAAAAAATTCTAAAGATTTGCTTTTCACAAAGAAGTGTTTAACTTACTGAATGGCTCATCCCTTTTCTACTGACTTATAATGTCTTTTTATCATATACTGTATTAGTTTTCTATTGCTTTTATTATAAATTACCATACACTTAGTGGTTTAAAACAATACCAATTTATTATCTTACAGTTCTGGAGTTCAGGAGTCCAAAATAGGTCTCAGTGGGCTAAAATCAACTTGTGAGCAGAGCTGTGTTCCTTTTGGAGACTCTAAGGGAAAATCCATTTCCTTGTCTTCTCCAGGTTCTAGAGGCTGCCTGTTTCCCTTGGCGTGTGGCCTCCTTCCAGCCAGCAATTTTATCATCTGGGCCTCTGTTTCCATGATCACATGCCCTACTCTAACTTTTCTGTCTCCTTCTTTCACTTATAAGAACCCTTGTGATTACATTGGGCCCACCCAGATAGTCCAGGACAATCTCCCCATTTCAAGATCCATAACTTTTTTGATTTTGTTTTTACATACTTATTTTTATTCTTTATTATTTTTAATTTTGCTATTTTATTTTGCTATTATATCTGTTATATGACTGTTTTTAATGGTTTGTATGTTTATATGCTTTTGCATAGTTACAGTTTCCATGTGTATTTGTTGAGTATATTGAACACAAATATTTTAGGCTTTTTCTTGGTGGTACCAAACAGCAAACAGCTTAAAAAAACAAAAGACAAAAAACAAAAAAAAAAGACTCTACCTTTATTAAATATAGATTCCAGGAGGCAGAAAATAAGAAGAATAAGTAAGTATATGATATAGAGTTAGACAGTGATACATATTGGGAGAAAATTAAATCTCAAGAGAGAAGGAGAACATTGAGAGCTGGGTTATAGTTTTGGATTGGGTAGCAACAAAGTCCTCACATAGAAGAGGACATTTGAGTAAACATTTGAAGGAATTAAGAGAGAGTCTGTCCTCTGAGGGGTAGAAGGAACAGCAAGGAGGCCAGTGTGGCTTGAGGGATGCAAGTGAAGGGAAGACAAACAGATGAGATCAGTGAAGCAAGAGGTGTGGGGCATACCATGTTGGATGTTTTGAGCCAGTGCAAAGATTTTGGGCTTTACTGTTTGTGAACTACAAAACTAATGAGAGGTTCTGAGCAAAGGCACTAAATGACTTGGATTTTAGCATGTTCCGTTTGCCTGCTATGGTGAGAACACTTCGTAGTGGACACTGGTGGAAGCAGTAACATGATTTAGGTTTTATTTCTAAAATTGAGATAGAAGATAATAGTTGCATAGAATGGATTGTAGTAGTGATGGTGATAAGAAGTCATAAGATACAAGATATAATTTATAGTCATTTTTGTATTGTTCCATTATCTTATGTTTTCTAGAATTACAGTGCAAATTTTCCTAGTCATTGCCCTTACTGATTCTGGTTCATGTTGGTTCGTAAGTTTTTAATGTGAACTCATTTTTAAGAGATATTTCTTTTCCACAAGGGAACAAAATGTGGCTCAGTTTGTGGATATGTCCTTTCACAGATTTTGTTGTTGTTTTGCTTTGTTTCATTTATTCAGCCAGATGCCTTAGAAGTATCACTGTTAGGTTGAATTTTATGTTAATTTTCACTGGTATTTTCCTACATCAAGATGGTTTGTAACTTAGACTTAAACCCCATACTTAGCAAAAACAGGTTTTTGTGTCTTTGTTTCTCACAACAGATTTTTATTCATATATCCAGATTTTGAGCAGAGACAAATGTTGTGCCACCTCCCTGAACCAACAAGTAAACCTTTGCCAATTCTCCTTTTCTTGAAGGTACAATATTTCAAAAGTCCCACTGCCATGTCAAGGTCTTGATTTTCACTATACATCACAATCACAAAGTCTGATCTGTTTCCTTAGAGATTAAATTTAAACCCTATCCCACTCTCTCCTACCCTCTCTCCCAAACTGACTAGTGGCCCTGCATTGTCAGCCCATAAGCTCACAGATCTGTTGCTGTTGTGTTCACTCTTCTTTTGTGACACCTACCTATTTCTTTTACTTTTTCTATGTTTATTTTTTTCGGTAGGATCACTTAAACAGTTTTGATATACTATATTTTTTACTAGATTTTTTCAACATTCCTATTTAAAATGTGCTCAGATCAGAGTGTCATCAGAGAATGGTTTAATTTTCTATACTTCTACCCTTTGAATTCAGTATAACTACAGTAAAATTAATGTTGTTCCTGTTTTTATGCCTTGATCATTAAACACACTCACACACACTTACACACACAAATTACCCCAGAAATATAGAATACCCACATGAAAATTTCGACATGGTAGCCAATAATATCCCTGACCTCAAAAAAGGATTCAAAGCCCAGTGGCACCAACCAACGATCCTTGCAAAACAATAAGATAGAGAGGAAACTGCTAAGTACTTATACCTCACATATATTCTTGCCTTTTTTGATAAAAACAAAAATGAATAAATGCATATGTGTGTACATGTTACCTGGTACATTTATTTTTTTTTAAAGTTTAGGTAGAAGCAAGTTACATGGCAGAAAGTTTTGGGGAGAGATACTCCTTCATATTTTTAAGATGATTCAGCTGATGCTTTCTTTATTGCCTTTGCCTAAAGCAAGGTAGGATGTAAACAATGAAAAATATTGTCAATAACAAAATGGTATCAACAGAATCAAGTTTTGGAGAAAGGTAGATAAAAAGTGAAGTAAAGTTATTTGCAAAAAATGAAACAAGTTAAGTAATGATCTAAACTGAAAACTCCTGAACAGAAATGATAACCCTATGAAGGCCAGAATGTTTGTTGTACCCCACCCTATCACTAAGATGAGTGTCTGGATAATATTAGACATTCAATCAATATATGATAATGAATGGATTCTCGTATTATTTAGAAAACATAGGATTGTGGGTGTTAATCGTGTCTTAAAAGTTAAAAATAAATACACTTTAAGTTGTCTGCAATACTCAGAAACTTATAACTATTAAAAAGTACAAGGCAGAGAATAAATAACATAATGTAAACAATTAACAGCTTCTTTGTGCTTACAAATGGATGCTTAATTTACATAGCAACACTTTTACATTTACATTTTGACCAAGGACAATTATAACAAATCGTTTCATATTGAGAAATAAATTATAGGAAAAATGCATTAAAATATTTGCTTTTTATTGAAATTTTCAGGTAAAAATGACACTAGGCTAGAAATTCCAGAAAATAAATTCTTTAAATCCACTCCCACTCTCTACCCTCTAAGCTTTTTCTTGAAACTCTATATGATTATAATAGCACATAGACTAAGATTCACAAACTATTGAATTGATTTGGGAAGTTTTAGTTCTATCATTTATATGGAGATTAAATGAGAACTATGCCTTGCATATTTCAGAAGATAAACTCTCTTATACATAGTTGTTCACTTGTCTTATTAGGAGGTAAGATAAGGCATTGACCCAGTAGTGTCTGGGTGAATGTTTAACTGTCTTTCCAGAAATACAAGCCCTCTGGTATGGTGTTTGCTTATTTCCATATTGTGAATTCCCACAATGTTCCCTTTCAAGTGAGTGTGTCATCCATGAACACGGAGTTAGGAAGAGTTGCACTCAGTGGGCTCTTGAAAGCTTGTGTGAGCTATCACCATCTCACTGATGTTGCCTCCAGGCAAGTAGTCAGGAGCAGAGGCAGGAAGAATGCAAAAAGCAGTGCATGCAAAAAAAAATGTGACTTTTCACTTACTACATCTGAGCTAAATATCATCTCCAGGCAACAGAAGTAGATGAAGTTTCTTTCTCTACTATCAAAATAGCAGATCTTCATGAGAAGAATGTCTGCCAGTCACTGAAAATTGGGAGTTAAGTTCTACAAATTGCTTTACTCACTAGCCGGGTATGTGAAAGGGAAAATGTTAGAATTCCCAGATGCATCATGAACAGACATAAGTAATCTTCAACGTCTCTTAAAAAAGCATCACATTTAGAGAAAACTCTTCAATAAAACAAACAAATAAATAGAACAAGGGATATATAAAGTTTATTTTTAATTTTTTTTTATATATTTTTTTATTTATTTATGGCTGCGTTGGGTCTTCCTTGCTGCTCACAGCTTTTTCTAGTTGCGGTGAACAGTGGCTACTCTTTGTTGTGGTGCACGGGCTTCTTATTGTGGTGGCTTCTCTTGTTGCAGAGCACAGGCTCTAGGCGTGAGGGCTTCAGTAGTTGTGGCACCCGGGCTCAATAGTTGTGGCGCACGGGCTTAGTTGCTCTGCAGCATGTGGGATCTTCCTGGACCAGGGCTCGAACCCATGTCCCCTGCATTGACAGGCAGATTCTTAACCACTGCGCCACCAAGGATGCCCTATAAAGTTTATTAAACACAAGAAAAAGAAAAGATATCAAAAAAAGAGTATGCTTCTGATTATGATTGGAAATAAAAAAGGAAAAAATATATATATACCTGGACCTCTTAATAGTCATAAGGGCCCATGACTTCAACTAAAATTTATTTGAAGGAAATATTACTGAAATTAAAAAGATGTACAATTAAAAGAGATTTTAATTGAAAATATGGTCTTCTTCCCATTTGTTTTAAAACTCAAAATAGTCATAATTGTTTTAACATATTAAATGCTTATTATGTAGAGTTTTTAATCACACAAGTAAAGAAAGATCATTTTTTTTAAAAATTTAACTACCCAGAGAAAACTAGTATTGACATTTTGCCTCTGTACTTTCTGTTGTTTTCCAGTGCTTTATATTAGGGAATTAAAAGAAAGGCTTTGTGATCATATAGAATTCAGCTAGAAACCAAATTCTACCATTCATTACCTGTATAAACTCATCTAGTTACTTAAACTCTCTCTGTTTTCTATTTTTTTTTCTACACAAAATAGAAATAATAATACCTACCTCATGGAGTTATAGGAAGAGTAAAATGTTTAATAAAACATGCTCCAATATCCCTCTTATAATCCTTTTGAACTATGTTCCTCATAATAGTGCATACATAATAATCTGGTCAATGATTAAAATTTTGAATTTTTAGTGAACTCACTCCTTCAGCAGGCTAAATGTTTTACTTTTAGAAAATCATAACTGTTAAAACATCTTCCTTATTCTGAACCAAATTCATCTTTTTTATAACTTTCAACCATTGTTCTTAGTATGTTACTTAGAAGTAAGAGAATGGGTTCCCTTTTATGAGATAACCATTCAAATATTTGAATACTTCTATTAATGCCACTTAAGTGTGGCCTTTTTCAAGGTTAATATAAAATATAAAATATCAGTCATTTCTTTTATGTCCTGCCTTCCAGACACTTCAACGTCTTTTCATTTTTTTCCTCCAGACACATTCTAATTTGTCAATGTGTCTCTTAAAATTTGTATCCGAAGTGTCAAACATAATATATCACACACTGTCTAACCATCAGAAAGTTTGTCAAATCTGTTACTTTCCTTGATAAGATTACTAAAATTCTCTTAATTTAACTTTAGAAAATGTCCAGACACTTTACCATTTCTTTGCTACTGAATTATAAATAATATTAGATGAGGAAATTTACAAATGGCTGTATGCAGCAGAGCAAGTTATTAACTGCTTATGCAGAAGAGAAGTATGGGACTTTAAATGATAACACGGCTGGGCAGGTGAGTGAGGGTTGTGGAATTGTCAGAAAAATGATCACAAGATGATAATAATTGCTTACCAGCCTCCTAGACCTTATGAATCCTAATAGGAAATTTTAAAGACTGTTGGGGATGACTGTACTTTGTCAGAACAATCAAAGCAATATTCCAGTTTTGAAAGTGCAGAGGAAATGTGCATCTCATATGTACAGCCTCATTCATCTTGGTTCTTGGGGTCATCTTTGTAATCAACTCCTCTGGACTTCAAATATCTTTCTCTGCTCTGCAAACATCACTTTCCTGCTTGTCAAACTCAATTGGAACTGTGCCAATAGATCCATCTCCATTCAATTCAAGAATTTTGTCAATGCCTCTCTTCAAATACGGTGCCTAGAATTGAACAAAGACTCTGGATAATCTTATTAGGACAGAGTAGAGTGAAGTGGAACTATTACTTCTCATATTTAGGAAAGTCTACTTCTCTTAATTTAGACTTAGATTTTGTTCTGTTTTTGTAGTGTGTGATTCCACTTAAGTGCTCCATGTATTTTTTCAGCAAGATCCCATTTATTGCTACCCCTCAACTGGGCACTAATTACCTTTTTGTATTATGTTTTGTCCACCCTCCCCAACTTTTTTCTTTTCTATCACAAAAACTCAATTTGAAAGGAAGAAGGAAGATATTTTGATGTGAGAGAACAATAAAACCAGGACAAGTAAGCAGGCCCGTAGACTGATGTGGTAGTTCATTTGTTAAAACATACATTCATTAAGCAACTATTATGTGATTGGGGTTGTGTTAGGCACTGCAGATACAATGATGAACTAACCATTTGTGATTCCAGCCATTTTAGGTTTTATAAACTGGTGATTCTCAGTAGTGAGTGGTTCAATAAGATAACATCAGTGGTTTCATGGTGATCTATAATTTAAATGAGATTAGAAAAGAAATATACAATAAAACAAATATTTTGAAAATAGAATTGATAAGACTCCGTAACAGAACGCATTAACACTAAAGGAATATAGCAAGAGAGAAAAAGTCCAAACTCTATTTTTCTTTGGGGAGTGCTTAGATTTCAAGGCGGTTTTATTTTGTTTGGTATATTTTGACTCCATGATATATCAATCATGTTTTAGTTTTAATAATAGTAATAACATTAAATTTGAAGCCCACTTCAACTTTGAAAGAGTAAGGAGGAAAAATAATGTCAAATAAAAATCGTCACATGATAGTTTGTACTGTTACCTTCTTTTCTGCTAAAATATACATTACATAAAATTTATCATTTTAATCAATTTTAGGTGTACTGTTCAGTGAAATTAATTACATTCACATTGTTTTGCAGCTATCACCATCATCTAATTCCAAAACTTTTCATTTTCCCAAACTGAAACTCTGTACTTATTAAACAATAATTCCCCATTCCTCCCTTCTCCTAGAAACTGGTAATCACTATTCTACTTTCTGTCTCTGAATTTGACTCGTTTAAGTGGAATCATACAATATTTGTCCTCAGTTCTGGTTTATTTCACTTAGGACAAAATTTCAAGTTTCATCCATTTGGTAGCATGTATTAGAATTTCACTCACTTTTAAGGTTGAATAATAACCCACTGTAGGTATACACCACACATTTTGTTTATCTCTTTATCCATTCATGTACACTTGAGTTATTTTCATTTTTTGACTATTGTGAATAATGCTGCTATTGATATTGGTATACAAATATCTGTTCAAGGCCCTTCTTTCAATTCTTTTGGATATATAAGTAGCATGGAATTGGAATTTCCAGTCCTAAATCCTCAGCAGGTATAAATTTATGTATCTAATTGCTTTCCGACCATCTTCACCTGAATGTCTAATGGATATTTTAAATTTAACATATTCAAAACACTCCTTCCCTCTTCCAAATCTTGTCCGAGTATAGTCTACTTTAGGAAATGACCAGGCCATGAACTCCAGTGATGCAAACATTGGAATCAATCTGAAGTGCTCTGTTTCCTTCAGAGAAGGTGATTTTTAGCAAATAGCCCCATAAAATTCATCAGGAATCCATCCACTTCTGCTCAATTCATCCTGAATCCATACACTTTCTCTATTTATGCTTCTGCTATTCTAGCCCAAGTCACACTAGTCTACTCTTTCACTTGAATTTAGGAAAATATTTTCCTAATTGATTTCTTTATTTCTACTCTCCTATACTTATTCACTTAAGATCCATCCTCCACTCACCATAAATGCTGCTATAACTTTCCTTTACATGTAAAAAATACAAAATATTTACCATGACCTCTTACATAAATGGACCCTGCCCTCTTCTCCAATCTTATCTTAAACCACTTTCCCTTTATTCACTATGCTCTTTCAGACATACTGCCTACAAGGTAATTACTAGAAACTTTTTCTAAAAGTGTTAATTTTTTTTAGATTCCACATATAAGTGATATCATATGATATTTGTCTTTCTCTTTCTGACTTCACTTAGTATGATAATCTCTAGGTCCATCCATATTGCTGCAAATGGCATTATTTCATTCTTTTTATGGCTGAGTAATATTCTGCTGTATATATGTACCACATCTTTATCCATTCCTCTGTTGATGGACATTTAGGTTGCTTCCATCTCCTGTCTATTGTAAATAGTGCTGCAATGAACATTGGCACAAACGAACTTATCTACAAAACAGAAATAAAGTTACAGATGTAGAAAACAAAGGTATGGTTACCATGGGGTAAAGTGGAGGGGGAATAAATTGGAAGATTGGGATTGACACATACACACTACTATATGTAAAATAGATAACTAATAAGGACCTACTGTATAGCACAGGGAACTCTACTCAGTACTCTCTAATGGCCTATATAGGAAAAGAATCTACAAAAGAGTGGATATATGTATATGCATAACTGATTCATTTTGCTGTACATCTGAAGCTAACAAAACATTGTAAATCAACTCTCCTCCAATAAAAATTCTTTAAAAATTTTTTTAAAGTTTTGATTTTTTGTATTCTTATTTTGTTTAGTTATCTGCTTTCTTAACCTTCTTTAATTTTTAGATGTTCACTTTTGTTTGGGTGGCAACATGTTCATGGAATAAATCATAATAAAGCAAGTCTGTCAGTTTCCTTTCAATTTCTTTTATATGTAATGCAGTCAGGGTGGGTAACCCAATTTTGGCCAACAAGGTATAAGAAGTATACTGAGGGGCTTTGGGGTGGGAATTTTTCCCCCTCAGTAAAATATGAATAAGAAAAAAATATTTTTCTTCCTGTCTTGAATATCATTATATAAAGAAATAATGTTTTGAAATGTATCAGTTATAAGAGTACCAGCCTAAGAACAAAAAAATAAACAATAGCAAAAACCAATATGCTGAAACTGACAGAGAACATCTGTGCCCTTAATGACAATGGTAAGCATCTGAACGAACCTGAAATTTCTTGTAATGGGACATTAAATATATTTTATTACTTAAACTATTATATCAAATATCTATTGCTTAATAATAAATTGCCATAAAATTTAGTGGCTTAAACAACAGTTTATTGTTGTGCAGATTCTACAGGTTGTCTCTGTGGTTCTGTTGATCTGGACCAAACTTGATTGATCTTGGCTGGACTCAGTCAAGCATTCATGGTCATTTAAGAGGTCAACTGCAGTTCAGCTTGGTTGACCTTGGCACCTAGCTGTGACAAATGAGCTGAAGTCAACTAAGTTCCACAAAATTTTTTTGTCTTCCAACAGGCTAGCTCAGACTTGTTCTTATGGTGGTAGGATTCTCAAGAACATGAGTTGGAATGTCAAGGCATGGACTCAGAACTGGCACAAAGTCATTTCCACCATATTCTTCTGTACAATGAAAGTCACAGAGTCATTCTCCTTTGGAGGAGAAACTGACTCCACAACTTGATGGAAAGAGTTGGAATATCGTATCACAACAGACAGAGACAGAGAGAGCAGGGTATTGTGACTAGTGGGGTATTGTGACCACTTCTGTGGTCAATTTACCAGGGTTATTGTTGCCTGTGACTTACCACAGACTATGTTCTCACACTAGCAACGTTGCATTTCTTCCCTATTTCTGACTTGTTCTTTCCTTGGCTCTTGCCGTAGCTGATTCACCACATTTTTATGGATTGCCACTTAATTGTTATTTCATCAGAAAAACTTTCTCTGTATTTCTCAAGTAGCCCTGTGCCCCCCATCACCAGTTGTTTTACTTCCCTCATTAGAATATAAGCTCAGTGAAGCTGAGGACTTTATTTTGTTCATGCCAACACTTTATATATTTCCAATAATATAGCAAGTACTCAATGTCTTTTGGTTAGTTGAATGAATAAAAGAATAAATGCAGAGTCATTGTAATGAGTAGAGTGAATTTTTACTGATCCAACTTGTTTTATATGTTCAGGAGGATAAAGTTTATTATTATTAATTTGGGAAATAGTAATAAAAGAGAAAATATAAATCCCAATCTATCTTCCCAGTCTGTTTGTGTGTGTGTGTGTGTGTGTGTGTGTATGTGTATAAGTGGGGGAGGCTTTGTTATAGGGGGGCAAATTGGAACTAATATGTCCTGTGGTTTTCAACTTCTGGGACTTTGTTTAAATATTTTTCCCTGCATAGAATATGTAGACATCATTTCTACTTTTCTACTTTTCAATATTTTTTCCTCTTTTATTGACCATATTGAATGACATATCTGCCAAGAAAAATTTGAGCGTTTCTGCCAGATATGTTGGCTTCCTCTGCTTGATCCCTCTAATGTTGCCTCTGTATCTCTGTTGCGGCACTTGGCTAACCTTGTTTACAATTGGTCACCCAAACCTGTCCCTAGAAGTCAGGATGCAGGTTCCTGAAACTCAGAGTCTGTCTTTCTTACTTATTCTTTCATTTACTATAATTTCCAACATGTATACAACAAGTTATCAATAAATATTTAACTTGAATTAAAGTATATGGTTATTCTGCTTTGTAGGATAGGTGTCTGCTTCAATCTTGAAACTAATTGTAGGAAAAAAATGTAGTGTTTATTTTTGCCTTATCAAGTTTGCTTCTGCTACTTATCACTTAAAGTCCCTGTGTGATCTATAAACAAGCTGCTTACCTTTTGTAATTTTGCAGCACATTGCTTAGGCACATCAGTACAAAGCCTAGCTTGGTTTTTCCTAGCAATTGTTCAAAGTTTATTCCATGTCCCTATTTCTGTTGGCTTTGTCTCCTTCATTTTAACTTATTTCCCATTATGCTACCTTCCAATCTCTGAATTCCTTCCCCACTGGCTCAGCACGGGGACCTTTTCTTTCCCAAATTCCCAGAACCTTCCAAGATAAACACCTTCAATTACAATCACTCCTCACCTCTTCAACAGAGGCCCCTAACAATAAACAACTTACTCAATAAGTAGTTGAAGAATAATTCTCAGATGCACTTAGTGTAGCAGATAACTGGGATGTAATATGTTTTTATTCTTTGAACTCCCATTAGTCTCATTGCTGTAGAGGACTAGACTGCTTAATACATCCCCATAAGCATAATTTCATCAGTGTGATATCTAGCAAAACAATGTTCTGCAATATTAAATATATGCCATCATATACTAAGAAGCTATTCCAGTAGCACAATAAAATAAACACCACTATGATGTCGATATAAGTTAACAAACAACAATAAATACTTAGAATGTGAGAAACACCAGAAAATTTTAGATTTTGATTTCAGTATCTATATCATGTATTTAGAAAAATATCATCTTAAGTTGTAAGTGGTTTTAGAGGATGAGAAACTGAAAAGTAGGCTCCAAATATGCACAATTCCAAAAAGAAGGGAATTTACTAATGTACGTGTGTAAACATACTCCAGGGAAAAAGATGAGGGTGAAGATGTACGTCGACTTCCTTATTCTGTCTCATGCCTTCCTTCTTTTTTTTTTTTTTTTTTTTTTGCATCCTGTGCCCTACACCCCACACACTGTCCTTCCTCCTGTTCTTGAAGAGTCTTACACTTTGTTAAATCTAACAAAGATTTAAAGCTATAATAAAAATCTTAATTATTTTCCAAGGCCATCCAAATATTAGTTTGCTACAGCTGAAAATCAAGCAGGTATTAAACAGTCTAAAAGCAAAAACAAAACAATGACAACAAAAGTGACATTCCATGGAAGGATTAACAAGAGTTTCACTGTGTATGGACAGAGATCTCTACGTGGGCTCTCCTTTAGATTTCTCCACAGAGGTCATTGTCTATTCACCCATTTATAAACTAAACTGGTTACTTGCACTGTACAAGCCCTTGGAAACACTTAGTCATGTTTCCTTCTGTATTACTAAAAGTCACCTGTATGAGAGAGAAGAGGTGGGAGATAGGGAGAGAGAGAGGGAGAAGTTTGGAGAGGTTAAAAGAAGAGGAAGAGAAAAAGGAAAAGAACAATTTTAACAAAATCTACAGTGACAGTAAAATTGAAATAATTCAGAAAACTATTACATACAATACACTGTACAGTAAAATTGTGAAAGAATAAAAAAGTCTACTTTAAAATAATTATTTTCTCTTCCTCTCTCTCTCTCTCTGTCACACACACACACACACACACACACACACACACACACACTCCATTACACTCACAAACTTCCATTCACAAAATAGTAGACTAGAATGCCCAGAATACATCTGATCATTCTGATACCTTGTTGGGGGTGTTAATGTTTCTTCAAAAATCCCCAGCAGTATCTTTCCTCTCCATTATTTTCCACAGCTCTTGACTACAACCTCTGGGAAAGTATTCCTTTCCCTTTTTCTTAAAGAAATCTGAAGAGGGCCAAAAGTCATTTTGAGTCCCAAATTATTCTGATCTCTTTTAATTCAGGATGGTGCCTCTACTGGCAGTATAATTTTCTAAAACTGTAATGGACTTTTAAAAAATAATTTTATTATAGTCAACTTACTGTACCTGCAGTTGCATCCATGATCCTTTTCTATATGCAAGTCTATCACTAAATTAAATTATCGTTTCATTACATTATCAGGCTTTCAAGTAAGGGTACATCCTTAGTCTCTTCTCTCTGAGCCCTTTTGTCCAACAGAAAGGAATTACTAGATGTTGCTTATTTAATTGATTGGTTTCAACAAGGGTATGAAGGCTACACTCTTAATTTTTCACTAAAGGCTGAGTCCTAATTGGCTTTTGCCAAAAGAGGCACTTTTTAATTTGTCTCTTAGAATTTGGATACAAGAAAGACATATCGTTTTAATCCTGCAAGTCCAGAATTTCTGGATTTTTTCTTCTTTTTAATTCTGCTTGTTAACTGGCTAATTCCTTTCTACCTCATCTTTTTCTTGTAGTACCTTTTCAAATGCAGGTAATGATAATTGAAGAGGTGAGTGGTATGCTAGTATCGTGTCCATGTGCTTAATCAATTGCCTTTTAAATAATTTTACCAAACCGTTTGTCTCTGCATTTCATTCAGCCTCTAATAATAAAATCCTTGCTGCCTGGAGCTTCACCCCAAAACAAAAGCCTCATTATTAAATACAAGTTTTCTATTTCTGGGTACTAATTTCTTCATTAGTTTTTGCCAGGCTAAGCTGTGGTGTCAAAGAAACTGAAATGGCGGTGGGGAGAGAGTTTTACTTTTTTATTTTTTTGTTACATGTTAGTTACCAATAGGCTACTGCTCTGTTCCATGTTCTCTTTAATCCAGAGCCCAGGGTGAAGAGGCAATAATACACCTTATACTTCTGAGTACACGCTAACCTCATGGTAGAGAGGAGACAGCTATAGGAGAACCAAGAAATGGCTCTTCAATCTTTTACTCGGAATTTGCATATGTTACTTTCACTCATTTTCCATTAACCCAAGTTTTATGGACTGAATTATGCCCCCTGCCAAATATTGAATCCCTAACTCCCAGTGTGATTGTATTTGGAGATAGGGTCTTGAAGGACGTAATTAAGGTTAATGAGGTAATAAATGTGGGACTCTAATCCACTATGACCAGTGTCTTTGTAAGGACAGAACAACGCAAAGGATGCACACACACACAGAAGGTAGATCATATGAAGACACAGCAAGAAGTCGGCTTTTTGCAAGCCAGGAAGAGAAGAAGCCTCACTAGAAACCAAACAAACATGCCCACACCTTGATCTTGGACTTCTAGCCTCCAGAACCGTGAGAAAATAAATTTTCATTGTTTTAGCTTCCCAGTCTGCAGTATTTTCTTACAGCAGCTTGAGCAGATTAATGCGCCAACTTTGTAATATGCTCAAGACTGACAACAGTGGGATGGGGAAGTATATTCTTCCCCCACGGAGCCAGTGAACGTTACATGGTATTAGGCAGAAATATATGAACCACTTTAGTGGAGAGCAGTAGTCATTTTGAACAATGATGCTATCTACCACAGGGTTTTTTGTTTGTTTTTGCTGGTTAGTAGTGAACAGACGTTAAAACAATTTTAAACTTGGTTCTAGTTTTCATTTGATCTAGTATTTTATTCTGACTGGCCTTTTTATCTCAACTAGTTTAACAAAGTTCTAAACTCCTAGTATTAGGGAGCTTTTTGATGGAGTAAAGATGATTAAAATCAAACAAAATAGACTTTTAAAAATGAAAACTGAAAAATTATACTTTTAATGATTCAAAAGCAAAATGATTAAAAACCCATTCAATTCTGTATTTATTGATAAGGGACATTAGCTGTGAAAATGTAAGTTCTGTGTGTATCTTTGTTTGGACCGACGTGTGTGGTTTCTCCACTATTAAAGAGTCTTCCATGCTATGTTCATACTTAATATCTGTTGTTACCTGTTAGTTAACATAGGTATAAATATCATTCAGTTATGATCCTTGTCCTTCAAGGAAGGTTTAACCTTGAAGGAGAGAGAAAGGTGGAAAAAATAAAATACGAAGAATGAATAATAAAAACAGAAACTTAAGGGATAGGTAAGATAATAGTAAGATAGTAGAGATGATAGAGATAGGTATTTCAAGAAGAAAAGGATAATGAAAGCTAAAATAAATCTTGACTTATTTTTCATTGATTTAATAGATATAACAGGGTGTTATGAATTAATCCTCCACCTTACAAAATCTTATACTGGTTTAATCCAGCCCTGCAGATACTTGGAGTGGGAGTGGTACTTTCTTCTCTCCCTCCCCCATACCTTTAATTAGAGAACCAGAGTACCACCTGCTCTCTTTTTTCTTGGAGTTACTGGCATCCTGTGGTATTGTGATGGTAGCTGGTTTAAGGCAGAGGGCATAATGAGGGCACTGATGGTCTATATTTATATGGTCTGAACAACCATATGTTGTCATATGTAAAGGTGAGGATGTAAATCTGATTGTGCTCTTTTGCTACTTCAAAACCTGCTTCTAGCATTGAGGGCTAGGGTTTTAAAACTGGTTATGTGAATCAAAATGGCTTCATGAAACAGTTTTAGCATCCACTGAGATTGGATGCTAAAGCCATTTATTAAAATCTCCAGATTCCCTACTGCTTCTTCAACTGGAATTCCATCTCTTTGTTTATCTGATTTCCATTTAAACTTCCTCAAAAGCTTTCTTTTGAAAAAAAAGTATATCCGTAGCTAAAATTAGAGAACTATCCATGAAACTTTTTAGCTTATCATACAGGGTTTTTGTGGTCTCTTTTCCTCTTTTTTTTTCTCCTTATAACCTTCTAAAAGTCTTGAAACATTTTTTTGATTTTATTCAAAATGTTTCCTTTGCCTAGATGCTCTTTACCACCCACCACCTCTACACTTTCACACCACTTGTCACGCTGTCCTACATTCATCTCTTAGTATGGAGAACAAAAAGTCACAAATGACCATGCAGCAAAGACACAGGAACAAACTTGATAGTTGGGAGTGTAACTCAATGATATCAAAAAGGTTTTTAGTGTCTAGATAATAAGTAAGAAGCAAATGTTTCTTAAAAGCACTTAAAACTGGATTGAATTGTGATATGTAAGTGACAGTTCTAAAACTTCAGGAACTCAGCTTTCTTAGCTGTTGCTTATCCTCTGCAGGACCTTGGCCCAAATAGCTAGAAGTTTAAGCCTTGATCTGTGTGGTATTTTATAATTTCAAAGCAGAGGGGCTCAGGAATAGAAAACTGAGGCTCAGAGTAGTCAGGAAAATGTATTAGAAAAAGAGGAACCTTAAAACATCAATTGATCTTTCCTCCTACCTCTAAATTGAATAGTCCTTAAATTATCTCATATTCTCTGCATCTAACAAGAAATAAAATTCTATAGACTGCATGGTTCTCTGACTAGAAATCTCGTTAGAAATCTGCAGACAGAAATTTCTTCTTCATGTCTCTCATTTTAAGCCTAAGTTATTTCTAGCTTCAGTGAAGATAGCAAACAGCTGTTCATCTTCCTTAAGCTCTCTATACATTTCACAACAACTCTATTAAACCGTCCTTTCTGTCTCTACCTGGAGCTAATATCCGATTATATTTTATTATTTTAGGATTAACATTTTTCTTACACAATTAACCTCTTTCTCATATTAATGCTGTAGGTCTCTCTACAAGGAGTTTTGTAGGTCATAATGTAAGTCAGTCCAACATGAAGATGAATTGCTAGGAGTACGGAAAATATAGCAAAAAGTGCGATTGACGAATTGGGAAAGAAAATGGTTAGGTCAGGTGAGCTAATGAGCCAAGAAAGTGAGAAAATATATTTACAGGCTTTTTCTTTTCCTTATGCATCTATAAAGTATTTACATTAAACAACCTGGGCTTGCTAATGTATAACAAAAAAAAAATTCTAAGGAAAATTTTACTCTCCCTAATTACCAATTTTACCCTGGCAGCTGTCTAGCAAAACTAATAATAAAAAAGAGCATGATTTGTTTCTTCTACAGTTGGCTGAATTTAGTTAAATTAAAAATAAAGTGTTATTGACATTAACTTCAGAAGATAAAGATCCAAAGCAGTGATTTAATCAGGAAGTGATTAAACTCTGTGAGTATATATGATGGGTCCTGTGTCTGAAAAATTCTTATATTGACTCTTCTTACGGACCTTGTTCTAAAAGCTCCCTAAATAAATTGCTAACAATAATCTAAGGTAATCGCTAGTGTAGATGCTACTTTTACAGCTCAAGGATAAAATATTTGTTTAAGAAATAGGTGTGCTAGACTTCTCTGAGACTGTTTTTCTATAATTAATGAGTAGATTAATTATATGTGTACTATGAACGATGGTGTCTTGATAATGATTACTGACCCATATGCAGTTCCCAAACCACAGCGAACTTCAAAAATTCAATTACAAGGTCCACATGCTGTATATTGCATATGTAAACTGCTTCAGGTAGAAAGACTGCATATTAATAACATCTCTATGTGGGTTAGCTCTGCAGCCTAGTCAGTATCTTGCAAAAATAGTTCTTGAAACAAGCAAAAGGTATACAGAAACTGAACTCGTTCAAGTTTATTTCAACCTTCAAGTACATTACACCTTTACTCATAGTATCATTAGTATTTTTATTTTAATTATTAAAATCTCTTAGATATTTTTGTTGGAGATTTTTGATATGATTAATAGCTTTCAAAGATAAAACAGGTTTCTAACAATGTATTCTTGATATCTTAGAAAGAGTATTTTTTAGAAATAGTCATTTTTATATGCCCAAACTGTTGTCCTTCTGATTCTATAGAGTCCAGCACAGCAACTGATATTTTTAGAAAAATGCAAAAGCCAACCCTTTGTTAAAATAAGGGACAACAAGAACACGAATATTCATGTCCAGTAGTTGACATGTGTAAATTAATTTTTTAAACACTGAAATTTAATTCAGTTTAATGTTCATTCAATTTAATCATTTACCCATCACATATTTACTGAGTACCTCCTAAGAGCCAGAATCTGTACTAAGCATTTCAAATACAGAGTAAAGCAGCATGCCCTCCCTGCACTCAAGGAGACAGTTACACAAGTGACATAGTGAAGAATCACAGTGGAATTTGTTCAAAATGCAGAATTCAGGGCCTTAGCCAAAAAGATTTTAATTAAGTTATACTGAGACAATCCTAGGAATGGGTATGATCACCTGTCTGGTGATTTTGATATGACAGTCTATTAAAGATATTTTGAGGTAGACTTGCCCAAAGAATAGAGAAATACCTGAACTTTAATAGAGACACAGCCATCCTTCCTCACGTGGTTGCTGAGAGAGAAAGACACGCATTAAGGGAAAGTTATCCAAAACAACTTCTCGTCTCCGTTTTTGTCCTTTCTTCTTCTATCACTTCAGTGAATAAGTCATCTTCTTCCATTTTATGGTTTCCTGTTGTTAGCCAAGAACATAAGGTATTTAGAGTCTCATCCCAGACCGACTTAATCAGAGCCTCCAGGTGAATCAAAGACCTAAGGTCTGCATTTCATTCTTTTTCTTTTTCTTTCTTCCTTTTATTAATCTCTGGTTGGAGAAGCACTGGTCTTAGAAATGAGCCTGACTCTGAATTTCCATAGTGATGTAACCTTAGGCAAATCAATTAAGCTTTTTGAGATTTCATTTGTTTTTCATCTGTATAATGGGATTTTTATTAAATGTTCCCTAAGGTCTTTCCAGCTCTAATATTTTATTATTGATTTTAACTTCATTTCAGCTTTATTCATTTCCATTCTGATACAAAGTCCTTTTATGGGAATCCCTTTAAACAAAAAGCCTGAGGTATTTTTGTTGTTTTGTTTTGATCTTTGATAACGTCTTTTCTACATTTATTGTCCTTTTCCTTAAAAAATGTCTTTTCTGTACCTCCCCTTCTCCCTCAAGTCTTGAAATAATCTCAGGTTGGAAAATATATTAAAATCCATTTCTTTTCTCTTTCTTATTTGTGTTTGACTATTTTTTTCTATAGAAGTGAAGAAAAATTGAAAGATCATAAAATGCTTTGTAATCATTATTTTAAACTTTGTTTCTAGGTTTGTTATTATTTTTCATTTGTTGGCGATAATGCCCACCTTTGTGAATGAAGAGGATAGAATTTTAATGGGAAGAATGAGAAAATGAAAATGCTATACTCAGAGGAACCTGAGGATTATTCAACAGGTAAGCCGAGATCCCTTGAAAACTTGGGGATAGAGTCAGGGGAATTTCACAATGTCTTTTTAAACATGGGGTGACAGGAGCTCTCAACTGGATAAATAAATACGGGTAATAGATAAATACCTTATTTGAGGTAAAATAGAACATCAATTTAGATAGATTAATATAAGAATTAGGATAATGCTAATTAACTTGGTATATTCCTAGGAACCTTTCAGATCTGAAAGAAATATAAGTGAATACCAATAGTAAGTCACATAGAAGAAATACACACAATTATCCCATTAGATGAGATGATTGCCTTAAAAGCATTTGACTTCCAGAATGCCCTTGTCTCCAAGGATACTGGCCTCCAAATGTTCTAAACTGATGTAATGTCCTTGAAGCAAATGGACTTTGCTTGCATAAATAGGATACTTTTTACAATCCAAGCAGAATAAGATTCCTGAAAGCAATTTGATTCATCAATAACTAAATCTATTCAATAACTAAGAATTAGCACGACCTCAGCAGCAAGCACTTCCCAGGAATAAATTGTTGTTCATCCATGGTGTGTAAATTACTCTTGCAAGACTATTTTAACAGACGTCACCAATTCTATCTTATTTTTTCCTCCTCCTCCATCTGCCACTGACTCAAACTCTCCTTACTCCATTCCTTGGGAACAGCTCTCATCTGCCCTTATTTCCCTTAAATATGTGGTGGTCTTTGTTCGTTGACTCAATTTTACTAAAATATGGTTGTTCTAATTGATTTTTCCTAAGTTGCCATTAAGAGCTCTGGGGAAATTAATAAGAATCTTACATACAGATCCTTCATAATGTTATGAAGTGTAATCAGATTTACATAAATTTATAAATGCCTTTGGTCACTGTAAAGCATTTGTGTAATATGCCTTTGTCATTCAAGGGGCTCACCCAAATGAAAACAAAACAAAACAAAAAAAAAGGAGGAAATTAGTTCTCAGATAGGATCCAAACACAATTAAGTATTTTAACTCATGCATATAACAATTTGTTTGTCTCAATCAACTGTTGATTTTCTGTGTTACACAATGAATTTCCTTCTTTTAATTATTCTCCAAGAAGCATTCTATTTTGGGCATAAAATATTGATTTGCTTAAAGAAAAATTCATGAATGTGCATCGTAAACTTGCTTAGGACTGAAAATCTACCTATGATTTTTGAACAGGGGCCATTAATTTGAGAGAACATTGGAATTGTCAGTAACATGAATTTGTTTTTAAACTGGTAGAGACTAAGTTTTCCTATAAATGTAGATATGTATATGCATATGTATGTGTACGTTTTTCTTTTCTTTTTCATAATGAGAGCAGTGGGACTTTACAGCAGGTTAAACTCATATTGTAAAGAGTAAAGAAAATAAGTATATATAATATATGAATTGTAGCATAGGAATGTACAACATGATATAAATGTATAATTAAGTGTGTTTAATGTGATGAGTAATTATTTATGTAATAAATATATCTTCCAAAATTATTCATAGAAAGTTATTTTTTCCTAAATATGCTGCCATAGTTAACCTGTATTTTTCCCATTGAAACACCATGGCTATTTGTTGCGTTGCTTGTTTATTGAGTACGTTTTACCTGAATACACTATGACAGCAGGAACCACATCTATCTTTCTCATTATTTTATCTCTGACACCTAGTTCAGTGAATTAACAGAGTAGTGAATGAATAAATACATGTTGAAATGAATGAGTGAGAGGCAGATGTTAAGCCATGGTAACCCTTTCTCACAGTCATGTTCAATCTCAACACCAGCTACCTGGCTCTTATTTGCTTTGCTTTTTCTTGCAGTGAAATAAGTATTACAGGAATTTCATATCATTAAAGGTCTCATTTATCTACCTGCCACCTCAGTTGTATACATGAATACCAGATTTGTATATGTCACTGCAGAGAAAGGTTGAGAAAAGGTTGATAAGTGCTCTCTTAGGAGGTCACTTGTGCACTAGTTAGAGCAAATATGGATAGGGTGATAATCTCTGGGAAATTTCCATTTTCCTTTGTAAAGTAATTTTATCATATATGTCATGATTCTTTTGAGGGACCCACTGATCTCGAACTACTCACTAGCCCCTTTCTACTTTTGTAACTGCAAAGTCTTTGAAATTTGCCTGTACTTCAGAGCATTAGATCATTCCCTTGGACTTCATACTTGATCTGTTTCAATTTATACTATTTGTTATAAACCCTTATGACTACCTAACCAGACCTATTTTATTAGATCCTCTACATTGGTATAATTTTGGCTATGACAGATTTTAACTTTAAACTGGCTACTAAGAATATTTTATAAACTTTTAAGACTTATCTGTAATGTTTACATGTACATCATTTTGATCTTATATACTTCAAAAAATACTTTTTACTTAGTTGTTATGAGAGCCATTAATTATTTTTAACTAGTTGAATAAAAAAGGAAAACATTTTTATCTCAAAATTTGCTATTCTTTTCTAGGTAGATTAGGATAAAGCATTTTCTATTGAAAATCAAAATTATAAACCTGCTATCCATAAACTTAAATTGTATTTGTGGGCTATTTATGTTTTAAAATGCTTGAGATGTATTGGGAGATAAATACAGAACCTCATTTAAGAAACATTTTGCATCTAAAGTCATTCCCAATAGAAAAGTGAGGCAGTCAATGTGGTGAGCATTCCTAATAAAATTATATTTTATGAGTAAAAGAAGATTTAGAAGGAATGTACTAGTGACCTGATTTCCATATTTACATCAATGGAAAGGATGTTACACTTATAAAATCATAACTGGCTTTTACTAAGAGTGGTATAGTATTTAGAACTGCTTTGTGTCTGTGGTGTCTATTCAGTTAGACTTGGGAATCTTAAAGGCAGTAGCCATATCTGTATCCTTCATATCGGTAACATAGTCCACTAGCTATTTGTTGAATGCTTATTGCTTTAAATGAGAAGCATTGGCCAAGAACATCAAGAAACTGGAAGGATTGTTAGTTTTAGAAATGGAAAGAAAGAAGTTGAGGAATTATGGTTGGTGGGGGATATTACACAGTATCATTTGTAATATATATTTATTATTTACCTAATTTTTAGTAGCAATGACATATTTTCTTAGAGTCATTTTGTAGATAAAGCCATTTCCATTTAATCAGCTTTTAGAGCATTTCATATTTTACATGAAACAGTATATCTATAAATGTTTTTTATCATTTATCAGCTTTTATCTCTTATTTTTTACTTTATATTTTATGGAGCTTCTTGAATGAAGTGACCAGATTTTAGGCATTTTTATGACTAGTTCCTATCACTTCACCTCCCTAAGAAGTCCCTCCACATGCATTTCTTGAAATAAATTAACTACATGTTACAAAGTTTAATTAGAATGAAAAAAAAACAGATTCAGGTATAATCACTTCATTCTATCTCTTATTTGAGTCAGAACCAAAAGTAGAAGCTTTCTATTATTTTAATAGGACAAAAACTTGTCAACAATAGTCAGTAACTTGAATCTAACAGAAAATTCTCAAGGGAGAAGGCATCACATATTTATCTCAGAAAAATAGATATGGAACTGGTTGGGTTATTAAAATGCTTTAATCCTCCAGCCTATATTTTATTTTCTCTCAGTTTTCTAATCTTAATACAGATGGTAGACAGTGAATATAAACAAAGTTAAACTTTTTCTTAAACATTTATCATGCTTAAATAATGGACACAAATCTATGTTATTAAGATTTGGTTTGTTGCATTTCTAGAAAACTATCGCACCGTCAGTGTGCTCCAGGTGTTTTTTTTTTACCTTGCCCATCACTTAGGTCAAGTGTCTTCTTCATTGCTTGCATTTGTCATTAAGCTCTTGACAATTATTAGTCATATGGTGCCTGTACCTGATTATTTAACTCCTTGTCTTTGTGCCTCAATTTCCTCAAATTTGAGAAACTAAATAACAGATACCAAAATGCTTAGTCCTAGTACACATATTGTATGTATTCAGTATTTTATGAATGCAGTATTACTTTGTATTTTCATTTTTTTTCACAGTAGTAAACCTGATCTCACTACATTTATATATAACACAAGAAACAGGATAAAAGCTTCAGGTAATCCCAATTATCATAATTAGGAGAATTATCAAGGTATTATGTTCAGAAAGTTAAAAATACGACTCTCCCACAAACATACTGTAAGCACATTTAAAGATTGTATTTAACTCATTAATTTATGAAGGAACCAAAAAGAAGGTAAAGCTGGTTCAAAAGATATTTTGTAAAACTGCATATAAAGATATTTTGGGGGAAAATGTTAGAATAAGATCACTAGGTAAAATATAAAACAGGTTAATATCCTACAGGGCAATAAACTAATCTTTGGAGTTTTCATTTCTGCAGAGAGAAGTCTACAGATGCACATGTAACTGCACATTGCAAAGCTTAGGAAGAAAATAATTTATCTGTGGGTGTGTCTATAAGGCAGTGCCCCAGGACAGCACTGAAATTTCCTTCCATGATATCCAGGCATTTTTTCAAGGTTTTTAATGACTTTTTTTTAAACAGACTCAATAAACTCTCAAATTAGGCCTAATAAATACAAAGTCTGCCCTTTTCCCAAGGGTTTATATGGAATAGATCTTAAAGAAAGAAAATAACCATTATGTTTGTTTCTGAGGGCTGTGAGTGACAGACTCAAATCTCAAAATCAAAAGGGCCAAACAGAAACTGCAATCAGAATGTAGGAACACATTATGAAGACATTTATTCAGGAATTTTACAGAAGCATCACTATGGGGGAGTGCCAGATAAGCAATTAATCACTACAGTGTACAGACATTGGAAAATACACAGTAATAGATCGGATTTATGTAAGGAATTGAAGAACATTAACACTTTTTTTTTTTTTTTTTTACCAGAGACCTGGGGGAGAGGGGATGTGCATATGAACACAATCTCATACTTGAATTGTTTTAATGTCATTATTCCACTAGGATCTAATGACTGGTTTCCCAGAGCATTGTTAATCAAGGTCAAAAGCTTAAGCTGCTACAAAGCAGCAGCTTTCCATATCTGGCAGATGCTTTGTAAATCGAGTCTTCCTAAGTGGTTGTATTAATAAATATATTTAACTGAATCTGTACATTTAAGGATATATTGTTCTATTTGTTGATTTTTTCAAGTCCTTAGACCTTATGCCACTAATTTTAAACCATGATATTTCTTATGTATCACTGAATCTAGAAAGAAAAGAAGATAAAAATTATGAAAAAGTGAAATAAAGTTATTTTATAATATAAAGTAATAGGAGGTAGTATATCAAATTTGATATATTGTGGGACTGGTATGTCATACCTAGTTTAGTTGGCTGTCCTGTTATGCCTACATGTTACCATAATTAGAGGTGACAGGTTGGAACAGTTTAAGTCTTAAAAAACTCAAAGTAAATTCTTTACAATATCAAGCAGGGAATTCTAAGTCAAGTGGTTTAGGTTATCAAATACAAACTTCATTATATGTTCTTGTGGTACTGACCACATATCTGGTCAGCAAAAGCCTATTATTGCTCACTTCTAAGACAAATTCTAGGACTAGAATCAGAAACTTAAGGTTGTTGGTTATGTTGATGAAAAGTTAATCAATTGATCTGAGAAAGAAATGGAAAATTTTATTCGAGCCAAATTGAAGATTATAACCCGAGAACAGCATCTCAGAAATCTCCAAGATCTGTTCCGCCCATTAGAAATCAAAGCACAGTTATATAAGTTTTTTGAGACAAAGGGTTGTACATTAAAAGATGTACTATTGAGAGTTTACACAATCCAGATTTGCAAGTACAAAGTGGTGGGTAATCGTGACCCCTTACAAGATCAAAAGGGAATGTTATCTTTTAAGAAGTTGTCTTGTTGATGCTGGGGGAATGTTGCTCTTCATGGTTGAGCAGGTATTTCTGCCAATGAGAGAGGTTTGCTCTATGCATAATGCACAGTGGGGGGGAAAGGAGGCCAAAGGGCAGATAAGATTTTTATGTTTACATTTTTTTGTCTTGCCATAAAATATGAATTTTATTTCACACTTACTAAAGTATGGCAAGAAAAGTCATAAAAGAAGAAAAGCCTTCCCTTTACCTTCTAAAATGTAATCAATAAAAACCAAAGGCAAGATGAATCTCCTCAGAGAGCAGACTCAGGGGCTACCATATTGGCTGACCAAGAAACAAAAAACGCAAGGAGTTATCAACCCATTCAAGCAGGATATAGTCTATACTGGGAAAGGTTATTAGTCCAGGTGTTTTCCCCTTCTTCCCTTTGCCAAATAGAAGACTTCACTTCAGATAGCTTATTTTGAAATCTGCTTTCGAATGTTGAATGCGCTAGGATTAAATTTATCATCTAAGTTTAGGGTTTTGGTCATAAGTAGCTGCATCTGGAAGACTAGATGAAATTGTGGATGTTCTGTTACGGAAATGAAGGTAGAATATGTTATAAAATGTATGTGAAATAATTGCATTATATTAGACCAGAGGATTTTTGAGAGTATATTATTGGAGTCCCAATATATATATTGATTCTGAGCAGTGATTGGGATGGATTTTAGTAGACATCTGCTGTTGTTGTCTGCCTAGCCTACTTTAATCCATCAATTTTATAAGAATATGGTGATTTTCCCTTTTAAATCTTTTCTCCTACTTCTCGTCTTTGATGTTTAATAGGAAAATATTCATTCCCTGATTACTGAGGTTAGCACATGATCAAGACCTTATCAATATTGTATTTCATCTTCCAACCAGATGAGCATTTAAAGATGAGCATTTAAACCAAAATAGGATAATTGAACTTATCATCAGGACTTGATTCAAAATGAACAGAAGACACCAATATCGTTAAAGCTGAGTGCCTGGAAGTCATATGTTATGGACTGAATTGTGTCCCCCCAGAATTGATATCTTGTAGTCCTAATCCTGGTATCTCAGAATGTGGCTGTATTTGGAGAGAAGGCCTTTAATGGGGTAATTAAGGTAAAATGAGATCACATGGATTGGCCTGAATTCAATATGAGTAGTGTTCTTATAAGAGAAATAGACTAGTACACAGACTGAGAGATACCACGTAGAACACAGCAAGAAAATTAAGTTAAAATGAGGCTCTTTGGGTGGGCCCTAATCCAGTCTGACTGGTGGTGTCCTTATAAGAAGAATAGACCATATGAAGACACAGTGAGAAAGAAGGTGGCCACCTGCAAGCCAAGGAGTGAGGCCTCAGAAGAAACCAAACCTGCTGAAACCTTGATCTTGGACTTCTAGCCTCCAGAATTGTGATAAAATAAATATCTTTCATTTAAGACACTCAGTCTCTCATTCGCCTCATGTTGCTATGGCAGCCGAAGCAAATGAAGATACCAGTCTAGAGGAGCGGTGGGAGACTGAATGCTCAAGACTCAGTATTCTCTCCTTGTTCTCTGAGCATCCTGTTGCCAGATACAGCCTCCTTTCTTTCTATGAATTCAATTTATACTTCTTGCAAGGCAGTTTCGTGCTTCTCCTTCTTTCTCATGTGTTTTACTATCTTCTGGTGGAAGTTCAAATAGAATTCAAGTGAAGCAGAGTAAGACAGGCAGGCAAATTTTCAAAATAGATGATTTTACCTATTTTGTCAAAGTAAAACCCCTTCCTTTATCATAAGATTAAGTAGCCAGTTGAGATGATAACCAAACACATACACCTATTTATCATACATCTGAATATCATATATGTGTCATAGGATATTACATACATACAATATACACAGAAGTCTTCTTTAGGATAGTAGGTTCTGTTGCATAGACAATATTTTCAATTTGCTGAAAAACTTGATAAATAGAGATATGCAAAATAACAACATTGAATTTCTCTTATCTATAAAAGAGGCAAGATATTTTTGAAATTCTGGGTATAGAAACAGGAAGAGATCTGGGATAACATTAGATAAGAGCACAGAATATATGAAGGAAGAAGAAAGAATGGCTGTAGATAGGTAGTATGAGTTTGGGACACTACAAGAGTAAAAATTTTCAATAACAGAGTAGATAAAGGAGTTTACAAGAGGAATCTCTGATATTTCAATTGTGGTTATTTCTGTAAATATGACATCTTTCCTATGCGTTCATCTCTCTGATCTTTAGTAATTTTTACAACCACAAAATCTTGTGTGTTCATGCATGTGTGTCTGTGCATGAGTGTGAATGAGTTTATGTAAATCAAGTAAAAACTATATTCAGTCAACTTATTGAAATACAACACCTGGGATAAGTTAGTAGTAATATGATAAATAAATTTAGCAATAGCAGAAATCCAGAGTTAAGGTAACAATTCAAGACCCTTAACATTCATAGAAATTTGGGGACAAATATTCTATTCCATAAGATGTGGAAATAATGTTTGAATCAAGCTTTACTGACTCATAATAGTTTACACATAAGTCAGGCCCTAACACACACCAACAGTACCCTGAGAATAGGATAATTCAAGCAGGGTTTATTTACAAATGTGTGGGTATGCTAGAGGTGGGAGAGAGACCACAGACAATAATAAAATAACCTGTCACATTCTAGCAGCCACTTCCTAACCACCACTAAGTCTAAAAGAGAGTAGAGGGAGCAGTACTCAAAATCAGAAGTAAAACATCCTGTAGAGACTGCTTTCTTTGCATCAGTGGTTGAACGATGCAGCTATTTTCAGAAAAAAAACCAAAAACAAAAACAAAGAAGGGGAATAGCATCCTGACCTCTTGCTTCATCTTTCAGATCTCCTGCTGGAGCTCCCCATTGGCTGGAGACCAAGCAGAAGTCAAAGGACCCAAAGCTATAAAATGTATAAAAGTCAGCTTTCTGGGTAAATAAGGCAGGGTGGAGAAATGTGGGACATGTATCTGAAGGGGCAAATGAAAGGTATCTTCACAGCTTACAAGCATTGCTTCTATATGGGTTAGTTTCCCAAAGATATGAGCAAGATGGTCTCTCTGAAGTGCCTAGGACAATGTCCAGCTTGCAGTGGGTGCTCAAAAGATATTTCTTCCTTCCCTCTTCCTATATTTGAAAAGTTTTTTGCAATAAGAATGCATAATAGAAGCATCAAGGCCCCTTTCCTAAGAAGAAAGCTTTAATATATTAAAGGGACTCTGAAGTTGCAGGCTGCGTAGAGATTGTTTTGAGCTACAAACACTGTTTGTTAACATTGTTTACTGAGGTGTGCATTGTACTATTTTGTTTTTGTACTTCAATTTTTGGTGTTCTTTTATGTACCTCTTGTGTGGATTTCAAATCAGAGCCAAAAAGAAAATGTTTTTTCAATGATGAGAAGCTTTGGCAACGAAACAGCAGTGGTTGATTCCTCCAATGTCCTGTGTCATTGATTTCACCCTCTCAAAGGCAATAGTTGCTCCAGGATCTCTGCTAAAACTCCTATGTAATAGTACACTGAAAATGAAAACAATCAACTTTATTTATGCCAAAGTCAAACAGAACCATCTAATAATTAAAGGGAGTAATGACTTTCACACACATATTTCTTTTTTATTTCCTAAAAAAGTCTTAGAAATTGATCGAAAGTACAAACACATGGTTATAGATATCTAAGAAACCCCTGGTACTTTAAAGAAAACTATATGTTGCTTTTGTGTATATTTTCTCTAGAAATAAATGAAAAATGATTTTATAAGACTAATTTACCAGAAATGTTAACATCATTAACGTCAACAGCAACATAAAATTGTGTGGGAGGGAAGGGATCGGGTATGTTGATTTTCCTATCCTCAATTTATCAGACAGGATGAAAATAATATGAACGTAACATCTCAGCCAGGCCCAGTGTCATTACAAATGTCTGCTTATCTCAAAGTAATATACATATATTTTATTCAAAATAGTACATTTCAAAATGGATACCAATTATTTCATTAAAAACTCAAATTTTTATTCAACGGTAAGCCATCAACGTGCAACTTGCCTATACCAAATACTTCATCTTTTTAATTATTAACAATCATTATTTAGAATCTCATATTGTCCTAGCTGCCGTTTAAATTGCCTGGAAAGGTGTTAGGGATCACCAATATTTTTTCATTACTGATAATGAAGAAGAGGGCATTATTAAGAAAAAAGGACAAGGAAATAGTGGTAATAATCAATGTGAATGTATTTTTAGAGTACAAACATTAAAATATAAAGACATAAGTAGATTCATGCATTTGTTAGTATCAAAATATAATGCTAAGAAGAAGTGTTTTTAATTTGTTTATTGGCCTGCAACTTCCTCTGCTTCCTGTAACATGCTGCTCTAAGGATTTGCATTTCCAGGAAAAGATGTTGTGTAGAGTTTAGATAGATATCTGTATAATTTCACATCTCATTTTATTTTATTTTATTTATTTATTTTTTTAAAGAGGTAATTCTTTTTTTTTTTTTAAACTTTGGGTTTATTTATTTATTTATGGCTGTGTTGGGTCTTCGTTTCTGTGCGAGGGCTTTCTCTAGTTGCGGCAAGTGGGGACCACTCTTCATCGCGGCGCGGGGGCCTCTCACCATCGCGGCCTCTCTTGTTGCGGAACACAGGCTCCAGACGCGCAGGCTCAGTAATTGTGGCTCACGGGCCCAGTTGCTCCGCGGCATGTGGGATCTTCCCAGACCAGGGCTCGAACCCGTGTCCCCTGCATTGGCAGGCAGATTCTCAACCACTGCGCCACCAGGGAAGCCCTCACATCTCATTTTAAAAGAGAGTGTACCAGTGATCAAAAGAAGTATATGCCCAAGGTAATCTGATTGCATCAAATTGAACACCCCAGAGTTCCAACGATTGTCACAATCAGCTACCTGTGTGTGTCTTGATTCTGGAACAGACTGGTGAGGAATGTGATCTGAAGGCAGAGTGGGCAATGAGTAATCACACCCCAATACGTATTTGGTGGGTGCAATTCATAAAATATTACATTAATTTTTACCATGCATATATTTGTAAAAAAATGTAACAGTCACATCTCAAAAATGTATAATGTATATTTTTGCTTTTGACGTTTTTTGAAAGATCAAAATTTTTTAAAATATCATAAACCAGCAGCACGTTCACAACACTGTGAACCAGCACATGCTATGATGTCCTACAGACCCTAGGTAGGTGATATGTTAGACTTCACATTAACACACAGCTCTGTGCGATTACAAACAAATGTGTGGGAATCAGAAGAGTGGTGAGGTGAATGTAGAGGTAAACTGGAGGTTCAGAAAACGTACCTCAGTAATTTTTCTTGTAATTCTCTCTGTTTCCAACCATTTTAGCAAAGGTAGAATTAAGCACAGAAGAAATTGGTTATAAGGGAGGAGAGAAAAAACAGGATCTCCTTTCATTGTCTAGCATGAGTTTCTGTGTGATCCATGAAATAAAAATAAGAAAACTTGCTTTCATGAGGAGGATACTTGGTGAAATATAAACCAGCTTGCATGTAAATATAAAAAACAAACCTGATCATTAAAATTATGCTTAATCTAAAATGATTTCCATTCAGGGAATTTTTTAGATGCTTTGAGGTATCAAAATATACCTATACATAATTATATCAAAAATTATATGAGTCACAGAGGTAAATTCTGCTTGAACAAACGTAAGAAAGAGATTTGATGTTTTCTTTTCTTACTTTGCAGCCCAGTCTTTCTTTTTAGAACGGAATTCTCATCAATTAGAAAAGTATGTTTCAACAGATTTTTAATTAATTTATTTATTTTTAATTCATGAAAATATAAAGTTTATTATTAAAATAAGTTGAAAAAAGAATCTTCTAAATATATAAAATAATCATAGGATGAGACCATGACAAATATTGTGAAGGTAATTATTTAAAAAACTGAAGTGTAGGTAAAGCTGCCTTAAATAAAGAAAATGAAAAAGTTAACCATCTTTATCAAAGGTATACCTTTTCCACACATCAGTGATTAAAGAGAATCAAATTTATTTTTCAAGATCATTCTAGACTTAGAGCGATGTTTATAAACTTGTTAGTCCTTTATTTATTTTTAAGCTAGTGGAAACAACTCTTTATTTTTTTTTTAAATTTTTATTTCATATTGCAGTATAGTTGACATACCAGATTTTATTCAATACATTTAGTCCCTGATTTGAAAGATTACTTTTTGGGGAAAAATAAGTCTTATTTTTTACCCAACATGGTATTTCCTTCTTTAAATTGTAGTTCCAATCTGGTGTTCTAATACAGACTTTTCATTCAAATATCTTCCAGTTTCTCAGTACCAATCGTGAAATATCTATGAGAATTTTTAATTTTCTCACTTGTTTTTCTCATTTTCGTTTTTTCTCAATTGTTTAATTTTTAATGCCCCCCCCCTTTTTTTTTAACATCTTTATTGGAGTATAATTGCTTTACAATGGTATGTTACTTTCTGCTTTATAACAAAGTGAATCAGCTATACATATACGTATATTTCCCATATCTCCTCCCTCTTGCGTCTCCCACCCTCCCTATCCCACCCCTCTAGGTGGTCACAAAGCACTGAGCTGATCTCCCTGTGCTATGTGGTGGCTTCCCACCAGCTATCTATTTTACATTTGGTAGTGTATATATGTCCATGCCACTCTCTCACTTTCTCCCAGCTTACCCTTCCCCCTCCCCGTGTCCTCAAGTCCATTTTCTACTCCTGCGTCTTTATTCCTGTCCTTCCCCTAGGTTCTTCAGAGCCATTTTTTTTCCTTTAGATTCCATATATGTGTGTTAGCATACGATATTTGTTTTTCTCTTTCTGACTTACTTCACTCTGTATGACAGAATCTAGGTCCATCCACCTCACTACAAATAACACAATTTCGTTTCTTTTTATGGCTGAGTAATATTTCATTGTATACATGTGCCACATCTTCTTTATCCATTCATCTGTCAATGGACACTTAGGTTGCTTCCATGCCCTGGCTACTGTAAATAGTGCTGCAATGAACATTGTGATACATGACTCTTTTTGAATTATGGTTTTCTCAGGGTATATGCCCAGTAATGGGGTTGCTGGGTCATATGGTAGTTCTTTTTTTAGTTTTATAAGGAACCTCCATACTGTTCTCCATACTGGATGTATCAGTTTACATTCCCACCAACAGTGCAAGAGTGTTCCCTTTTCTCCACACCCTCTCCAGCATTTATTGTTTGTAGATTTTTTGATGATGGCCATTCTGACAAGTGTGAGGTGATACCACATTGTAGTTTTGATTTGCATTTCTCTAATGATTAGTGATGTTGAGCATCCTTTCATGTGTTTGTTGGCAATCTGTATATCTTCTTCGGAGAAATGTCTATTTAGGTCTTCTGTCCATTTTTGGATTGGGTTGTTTGTTTTTTTGATATTGAGCTGCATGAGCTGCTTGTAAATTTTGGAGATTAATCCTTTGTCAGTTGCTTCACTTGCAAATATTTTCTCCCATTCTGAGGGCTGTCTTTTTGTCTTGTTTATGGTTTCCTTTGCTGTGCAAAAGCTTTTAAGTTTCATTGGGTCCCATTTGTTTATTTTTGTTCTTATTTCTATTTCTCTAGGAGGTGGGTCAAAAAGGATCTTGCTGTGATTTATGACATAGAGTGTTCTGCCTATGTTTTCCTCTAAGAGTTTTATAGTATCTGGCCTTACATTTAGTCTTTAATCCATTTTGAGTTTATTTTTGTGTATGGTGTTAGGGAGTGTTCTAATTTCATTCTTTTACATGTAGCTGTCCAGTTTTCCCGGCACCACTTACTGAAGAGGCTGCCTTTTCTCAATTGTATATTCTTGCCTCCTTAATCAAAAATAAGGTGACCATATGTGCATGGGTTTACCTCTGGGCTTTCTATCTTGTTCCATTGATCTATATTTCTCTTTTTGTGCCAGTACCATACTGTCTGGATTACTGTAGGTTTGTAGTATAACTCTGAAGTCCAGGAGGCTGTTTCCTCCAGCTCCGTTTTTCTTTCTCAAGAATGCTTTCGCTATTTGAGGTCTTTTGTGTTTCCATACAAATTGTGAAATATTTTGTTCTAGTTCTGTGGAAAATGCCATTGGTAGTTTGATATGGATTGCATTGAATCTGTAGATTGCTTTGGGTCGTATAGTAATTTTCACAATGTTGATTCTTCCAATCCAAGAACATTGTATATCTCTCCATCTGTTTGTATTATCTGTATTTTCTTTCAACAGTGTCTTATAGTTTTCTGGGTGCAGGTTTTTTGTCTCCTTAGGTAAGTTTAGTCCTAGGTATTTTATTCTTTTTGTTGAAATGGTAAATGGGAGTGTTTCCTTAATTTCTCTTTCAGATTTTTCATCATTAGTGTATAGGAATGCAAGAGATTTCTGTGCATTAGTTTTGTATCCTCCAACTTTACTAAATTCATTCTGGTAGCATCTTTAGGATTCTCTATGTATAGTATCATGTCATCTGCAAACAGTGGGAGTTTTACTTCTTTTTTGATATGGATTCCTTTTGTTTATTTTTCTTCTATGATTTCAGTGGCTAAAACTCCAAAACTATGTTGAATAATAGTGGTGAGAGTGGGCAGCCTTGTCTTATTCCTGATCTTAGTGGAAATGGTTTCAGGTTTTCACCATTGAGAATGAATTTCGCTGTGGATTTGTCATATATAGCCTTTATTAAATTGAGGTAAGTTCCCTCTGTGCCTACTTTCTGGAGGGTTTTCATCATAAGTGGGTGTTGAATTTTGTAGAAAGCTTTTTCTGCATCTATTGAGATGATCATATGGTTTTTATCTTTCAGTTTGTTAATATGGTGTATCACATTGGTTGATTTGTATATATTGAAGAATCCTTGCATTCCTGGGATAAACCCCACTTGATCATGGTGTATGATCCTTTTAATATGCTGTTGGATTCTGTTTACTAGTATTTTGTTGAGGATTTTTACATCTATGTTCATCAGTGATACTGGCCTGTAGTTTTCTTTCTTTGTGAAATCTTTGTCTGGTTTTCGTATCAGGGTGATGGTGGCCTTGTAGAATGAGTTTGGGAGTGTTCCTCCCTCTGCTATATTTTGGAAGAGTTTGAGAAGGATAGGTGTTAGCTCTTCTCTCAGTGTTTGATAGAATTCATCTGTGAAGCCATCTGGTCCTAGCTTTTGTTTGTTGGAAGATTTTTTATCACAGTATAAATTTCAGTGCTTGTGATTGGTCTGTTTATATTTTCTATTTCTTCCTGGTTTAGTCTTGTAAGGTTGTGCTTTTCTAAGAATTTGTCCATTTCTTCCAGGTTGTCCATTTTATTGGCATAGAGTTGCTTGTAGTAATCTCTCATGATCCTTTGTATTTCTGCAGTGTCAGTTGTTACTTCTCCTTTTTCATTTCTAATTCTGTTGATTTGAGTCTTCTCCTTTTTTTTCTTGATGAGTCTGCCTAATGGTTTATCAAGTTTGTTTATCTTCTCAAAGAACCAGCTTTTAGTTTTATTGATCTTCGCTATTGTTTCCTTCATTTCTTTTTCATTTATTTCTCATCTGATTTTTATGATTTTGTTCCTTCTGCTAACTTTGGGGTTTTTTGTTCTTCTTTCTCTACCTGCTTTAGGTGTAAAATTAGGTGGTTTATTTAAGATGTTTCTTGTTTCTTGAGGTAGGATTGTATTGCTATAAACTTCCCTCTTAGTACTGCTTTTGCTGCATCCCATAGGTTTTGTGTTGTGTTTTCATTTTCATTTGTCTCTAGGTATTTTTTAATTTCCTCTTTGATTTCTTCAGTGATCCCTTGGTTATTAAGTAGTGTATTGTTTAACCTCCATGTGTTTGTATTTTTTACCGATTTTTTCCTCTAGTTGATATCTAGTCTCATAGCGTTGTGGTCAGAAAAGATACTTGATACAATTTCAATTTTCTTAAATTTACCAAGGCTTGATTTGTGACCGAAGATATGATCTATCCTGGAGAATGTTCCATGAGCACTTGAGAAGAAAGTGTATTCTGTTGTTTTAGGATGGAATGTGCTATAAATATCAATTAAGTCCATCTTGTTTAATGTATCATTTAAAGCTTGTGTTTCCTTTTTTATTTTCATTTTGGATGATCTGTCCATTGGTGAAAGTGGGATGTTAAAATCCCCTACTATGATTGTGTTACTGTTGATTTCCCTTTTTATGGCTGCTAGCATTTGCCTTATATATTGACGTGCTCCTATTTTGGGTACATAAATATTTACAATTGTTATATCTTCTTCTTGGATTGATCCCTTAATCATTATATAGGACAAATCATTAGAAGGACAAATCATTCTTTGACTCTTATAATAGTCTTTATTTTAAAGTCTATTTTTTCTGATATGAGAATTGCAACTCCAACTTTCTTTTGATTTCCATTTGCATGGAATATCTTTTTCCATCCCCTCACTTTCAGTCTGTATGTGTCCTTAGGTCTGAAGTGGTCTCTTGTAGACAGCCTATATACGGGTCTTCTTTTTGTATCCATTCAGCCAGTCTGTGTCTTTTGGTGGGAGCATTTAATCCATTTACATTTAAGGTAATTATCAATATGTATATTCCTATTACCATTTTCTTAATTGTTTTGGGTTTGTTATTATAGGTCATTTCCTTCTATGGTGTTTCCTGCCTAAAGAATTTCCTTAAGCATTTGTTGTAGAGCTGGTTTGGTGGTGCTGAATTCTCTAAGCTTTTGCTTGTCTGTGAAGTTTTAAGTTTCTCCATCGAATCTGAATGAGATCCTTGCTGGGTACAGTAATCTTGGTTGTAGGTTTTTCCCTTTCGTCATTTTAAATATGTCCTGTCACTCCTTTCTGGCTTGCAGAGTTTCTGCTGAAAGATCAGCTCTTAACCTTATGGGTATTCCCTTGTATGTTATTTTCCTGTTTTTCTCTTGCTGTTTTTAATCTTTTTTCTTTGTAATTAATTTTTGAGAGTTTGATTAATATGTGTCTTGGAGTGTTTCTCCTTGGAGTTATCCTGCACGGGACTCTCTGCACTTCCTGGACTTGATTGACTTTTTCCTTTCCCATATTAGGGAAGTTTTCAACTATAATCTCTTCAAATATTTTCTCAGTCCCTTTCTTTTTCTCTTCTTCGTCTGGGACCCCTATAATTCGAATGTTGGTGCGTTTAATATTGTCCCAGATGTCTCTGAGACTGTCCTCAATTCTTTTCATTCTTTTAAATTTATTCTGCTCTGCGGTAGTTATTTCCACTATTTTATCTTCCAGGTCACTTAACTATTCTTCTGCCTCAGTTTTTTGGCTATTGATTCCTTCTAGAGAATTTTTAATTTCATTTATTGTGTTGTTCATCATTGTTTGTTTGCTCTTTAGTTCTTCTAGATCCTTGTTAAACGTTTCTTATATTTTCTCCATTCTATTTCCCAGATTTTGGATCATCTCTACTATTATTACTCTGAATTCTTTTTCAGGTAGACTGCCTATTTCCTCTTCATTTGTTTGGTATGGTGGGTTTTTACCTTGCTCCTTCATCTGCTGTGTGTTTCTCTGTCTTCTCATTTTACTTATCTTACTGTGTTTGGGGTCTCCTTTTCACAGGCTGCAGGTTCGTAGGTCCTGTTGTTTTTGGTGTTTACCCCCAGTGGCTAAGGTTGGTTCAGTGGGTTGTGTAGGCTTCCTGGTGGTGGGGACTGGCTCCTGTGTTCTAGTGGATGAGGATGGATCTTGTCTTTCTGGTGGGCAGGATCGTGTCCGGTGGTGTGTTTTGGGGTGTTTGTGACCTTATTATGATTTTAGGCAGCCTATCTGCTAGTGGGTGGGGTTGTGTTCCTGTCTTGCTAGTTGCTTGGCATAGGGTGTCCAGCGCTGTAGCTTGCTGGTCGTTGAGTGGAGCTGGGTCATAGCATTGAGATGGAGATCTCTGGGAGAGCTTTTGCCCTTTGATATTATGTGGAGCCGGGAGGTCTCTGGTGGACAAATATCCTGAAATCGGCTCTCCCACCTCAGGGGCACAGGCCTGATACCTGGCTAAAGCACCAAGACCCTGTCAGCCACGTGGCTCAGAAGAAAAGGGAGAAAAAACAAAGGTAATAAAGAAAAAAGAAAAGAAAGTTATAAAATAAAAAACAATTATTAAAAATTTTAAAAAATTAAAACGTTATAAAAAAAGGAAAAAAGAAAGAAGAGAGCAGCCAAACCAAAAAACAAATCCACCAGTGATAACAAGCACTAAAAACTATACTTAAAAAAAAAAAAGGAACAGACAGACAGAACCTCAGGACAAATGGTAAAAGCAAAGCTATACAGACAAAACCACACAAAGAAGTATACACATACATACTCACTAATAGAGAAAAAGGAAGAAAATATATATATTGTTGCTCCCAAAGTCCACCGCCTCAATTTTTGGATGATTCGTTGTCTATTCAGGTATTCCACAGATGCAGGTACATCAAGTTGATTGTGGAGCTTTAATCTGCTGCTTCTGAGGATGCTGGGAGAAATTTCTCTTTGTTCACACAGCTCCCGGGGTTCAGCTTTGGATTTGGCCCCGCCTCTGAGTGTAGGTCACCTGAGGGCGTCTGTTCTTCGCTCACACAGGACGGGGTTAAAGGAGCAGCTGATTCAGGGGCTCTGGCTCGCTCAGGCCAGGAGGAGGGAGGGGTATGGACGCGGGGCAAGCCTGAGGCGCGCCGTGTGTTCTCCCGGGGAAGATGTCCCTGGATCACGGGACCCTGGCAGTGGCGGGCCGCACAGGCTCCCGGGAGGGGTGGTTTGGAAAGTGACCTGTGCTTGCACACAGGCCTCTTGGTGGCGGCAGCAGCGGACTTAACGTTTCATGCCCGTCTCTGGTGTCTGCGCTGATAGCCGTGGCTTGCGCCTGTCTCTGGAGATTGTTTAGGCGGTGCTCTGAGTCCCATCTCCTCCCGCACCTGGAAACAATGGTCTCTTGCCTCTTCGGCAGCTGCAGACTTTTTCCCGGACTCCCTCCTGGCTAGCTGTGGCGCACTAGCCCCCTCAGACTGTGTTCATGCAGCCCACCCCAGTCCTCTCCCTGGGATCTGAACTCTGAAGCCCGAGCCTCAGCTCCCAGCCCCCGCCTGCCCCAGCGGGTGAGCAGACAAGCCTCTCGGGATGGTGAGTGCTGGCCGACACCAATCGTCTGTGCAGGAATCTCTCTGCTTTGCCCTCCGCACCCCTGTGGCTGCGCTCTCCTCCGTGGCTCTGAAGCTTCCCCCCTCCGCCACCCACAGTCTCTACCCATGAAGGGGTTTCCTAGTGTGTGGAAACCTTTCTTGCATCACAACTCCCTCCCACTGGTGCGGGTCCCATCCCTATTCTTTTGTCTCTGTTTTTTCTTTTGCCTTACCCAGGTACGTGGGGAGTTTCTTGCCTTTTGGGAGGTCTGAGGTCTTCTGCCTGCATTCAGTAGGTGTTCTGTAGGAGTTGTTCCACATGTAGATGTATTTCTGATGTATTTGTGGGGAGGAAGGTGATCTCCATGTCTTACTCTTCTGCCATCTTGAAGGTCTCCCCGATAGAATTTTATTTGCAAAGAATCTTATGAAATGCCAGCTGGAAACTAAGAATTTCCTTCACATTAGGTGGCTTTCTGTAAAAAAATCTCTAGCTAGCGAGCTAGCTATCTATCATCCGCATCTGTGTAATTCAGGCAGTACCAGTGCAGAGTCCCCTCATCCTAGGTAAACAGGATGAGAGCACAGTGTAGTTCTAATGTCCATTTTTTAACATCTAAGGCTCATTGCTTGGTAAATTGTTTCATTTAGGCTCCAAATGCATAATTCACAGCTAAGCTTCTTTTAGACAGGTAATATCTTCTTTTTGATTGATTACGAGGAACGAATGCAAAGTATTAAGTAAAACGTTAATTGAAATATAAATATTTTAGATTATTAGATAACCATCATAAAGAAGTATTCATATATGAAACTGAAACAATTTTAGTGCAGATATTTTACAGATCATAGCATGCAAAATGTATTTTTGACTCTGTGAAGAATAAAAATATTATCTTCCCAGAAAATCAGAAGTCATTGAGAATTTCGTATATTATGCTGCCTGAGAAGAGGTAAAATCAACTGACATTGTTAAACATTGGCAAAGACAGAAATATCAGCTTGTGCTAATGCAAATTGGCCAGAGTTTGTTGATCTAGATGAACATGGGCAGATGGTTTTCAGTAAGCGGTATCATCATTGGTTTCCTATTTAACAGAAATGAAGGACTTTATATTTATGATGGCATACAAGAAATCATGAGAATTAAGCTGTTCAATTTTCTTCTATCACACTTTTCCGTCAAGTAGAGAAACTACTAGTAGAGCAACTATTGGGAACTTACATGACACATTGTATTGTGAAAGTTGTCCATTCTGACCACGTTTTATCTTTCCCACAATCATTGCACACTATAGTTTTTACGTTTACAGTGAAGTGTGGTTGAGCCTAGTTTTTAAAAGTCTTAAGTCCTTATCCTTACTAGTAGATAGAGACAGAGGAGGGAGCTGTATTATTTGAAGTTTTTGAGTGTGAAATAAGGGAAACTAATATATGTGAGTGCCTTACATAGAGTTCTCTGGGTGGTCATGAAATCAAGAACACCAATTCAGGGATAAGAAGTGCTGGGTGGTAACAGAGGTCAGTAAGACAGTCAGAACACATTTCCAAAGACCACAGAGGGGAAAGAAATATAAACAGCTATGGTAGAAATCTAGGAGACATGACCTAAAAGAGAGAAGAGGGAGCATCTAGTGAAACAGGAAGATATACACAATGAGAATTCTGGAAAAGGATATTTTACCTTAAACTGACTCCTAAGTATTTTTTAGTGTGAAAACACCAGATGTGGGCAGTGGCAATTATAATATAAAAGACATGGAAAGTATACAATTAGCATTCTTCAGATAATTTTTTAAACCAATTCCAATTTAAGGTATAAGTATCTGGACTTTGACCAAGTCTGGAAGAGATAATTGCTATTCATAAAATTTCAGAAAAACAATTATTCTAGCATGTACTTTCCAATTACCAACTAGAAGTATCTTTTCTGCTGTTTAGTAAGGTCAGCTCCAAGGAAAGACCATATTGAAAAACAGAAAAGAAAACTTACATTTCAATTTTAAATACGTTTAATTACACTGGAATACCCTCATACAGAAAAAACATGCAAATCAAGCTCCTAGCTGTTGCTTAGACAATAACATAGTGATGTAGGTGATACTCCTTTTCCTGAAAGGTAATCACAATAAAATTAACTGATCCTTAACCCAGTGAAATGTGAGTAAGATCATGAGGATGTGATTACATGTCTTTTGTAATAACTTTAATCAAGATGTAACTACACTGCTGAGTGTAACTAAAATTGTATTAAATTATACTTTACTTAAGGAGATTCAAGAGTCCTTAAATTTCCAAAATATAAATAAAATCTAACTAAATATTGAAACTCTGATTTTCAATAGAAACTGTTTGACAGTGTATTAAAAGGATTAGAAGTACTACAATTACCCAACTTAAGCTTGCTCCAGTTAGATATTTTTCTGAAACCAAGAAAACAGTACTGCATAACATCTCTGCATATAACATCCTTATGAGATCAATCTAAATATGCCATATTTAAAATCACTTAAATCTAAGTCTTGGTACCAAAGAACTAGTGAAATTAGAAATGTGAACTATATCCTCCTTTTTCAAGTAATGAATCATCTATTTTTATAGTAATTTACTTTAAGTTTGCTCTACCATCCCTTTCCCCAAATTCTTTTTCTTTTTCCATTTTCGCTCTGAACTCCAAAGGAATTATATAGATCACTCCATATTCCATGAGATTAAACATAAGGAGGAGATTTAATGGGTGATTGGTAGACAATTATCCTGGTTCCTTTTACAAAATTAGAAGACTTAATTTTTTAAACAGTTGCTACAAATCTTATTCATATTTGAATGTCTTATCTATACCTTGGACATAAAACTTATATTTTTTCTGATTTCTACAAACTGATTTTTTAGTTTCCTTTGTAACTATTTGTTGACAAAATTAAAAGTTATATATTACAGGGAACTTGAGGAGGATTAAACATAGTCATTACCTTATAGCCTTTCTCAAAAAGATTATAATGACAAGGAAGCTGAGAAAAATACATGTGTAATATTAACAAGCTGTGTTCAAATCCTGATTCTACTGCTAAAATAATTTTAATATCTCTTTACAAGAGAAAATACATAATGGCAGTTTTAAAATAGAGCGACAAATACTTTGAAAATCTTCACATCAAGAGGTAAGTACCGTGTCTCTTCCCCTTGAAGTCAGACCAGCTTGTGATTGCTTCAGCCAATAGAGTATGGCCAAAGTAATTCTGTGTGAATTTTGAGGTTATGTCATAAAAGGTCATATACCTACTTACTGGAACACTCACTCTTGGAGCCTTCAGTTGCCTTGTAGGAAGCCCAACTACCTTTATGCTTCCATACTCTGAGGAAGCACAAGCTACAAGGAGAGGCCATGTTCAGACACTCTTGGACAACCATTCTGAGCCCAGCCTTTGAGTCATCTGAGCCCAGATGCCAAATATGTAAGCGAAGAAGCTTCCAGATTATTCTGTTTCCCAACATTCAACTCATCCCTAGCCATCCAGGACTTTGCAGAGGCCCCAGATATTGCAGACCCAAAAAAGTCACTGCCATATTCAAATCCCTGATCTACAAAATTTGTAAGGCTAATAAAATGGGGATTTTTGTTTCATGTCACTAAGTGTGAACAGTTTATTATGCAGCAATAGATAGCAGAAATAATAGCAAATGAAAACGTTTTCTTCCTCCATAATTTGGCAGACTTGTCATAAAGAGGAAAGAAGAGAAAATGTGGCATAATGTGTGGCGTTATACAAACCTGTGTGCCATTTAATAGCTGTGCTCTTTGATAATCAGGATGGAAATTATGGATAATATTCTCACATCATGGGCTTTGTGGAAGATTAAATGAAACAACATAATTAAAGTATCTGACAAAAGCATGCATTTAAAAAACTGTGAAGTTCTTCTTTTATTCCCCTTATTATTAAAAACACTGCCTTATTAAAGAAGCAGCATTATTGCCATGAGAGAAGGTCAAACTATATAAATTAGAAAGAAATAATTTCTGTTTATAGGAATCAAGAAAAATCTCATTGAGCAGGTGGTAGTTGTAATGCACTATATATACATAATAAAATTTCAATTCAGTTTAACAAATACATGGGTATATGATAGGAGAATATATAGTTTGAAATACAGCAGTGAATAAAAGAGCTGCTTTTCCAGTCCTCATGGAATTTAGAGTCTAGCAGGTAAATGGGAATTTTTAGCATGATGGGTGTTAAAGAGAAGTCCACACTGCTATGGAAATATATAACAGTAAAATGTACCCTAGTCTGAGATCATGGAAGGCCTACTACTAATTAGAAAATTAATAATTAAGCTGATTTGAAAGATGAATAGATGATAGCTAATAAATATTGGAGGAATGTTCCAAGAAGGAAAAAACAACATGGTTAAAAACCCTGAGGAGAGAGAATACAGAATATCTTAAAGAAAATCAAGAGAGAACTAGTGTATCTGGGTCCTATAGACCAATAAGGGCAAGTGATTGAATAGAGAGACAGGGGTCACATGATAAGGGGTGTTTAATGTAATTTTAAGGATTTGGGAATTTCTCTTAGGGACAATCAAAATTATTGGAAAGGTGGTAAACAAGCAAGTGACTTTGGATTTTTGTTTTACAATATTAGCTAAAGGACTCAGGATCTGTATAACTCTCCAAAGTTGAAATCTTGGAGATTATCACACCACCTTTCCTTCTTTTGATGCTTACCATACTCCCTCATGCAGAATGTTTGGGGATATACTTTCTACAATTCTACAACAGACATAGGATATTTGTTTCATGACTCATACTCTCCTGTCCCAATTAAGAATTTAAGAACTTAAAAATTGTAAAACCATCTTATCACACAGGATTCAACTGGTTACACTATTTAAATGTATCACCATGTTGCTTCATGATTTAAAAAAAAAACATACTAAAAAGTGAGCCTGAGGATTAACCAAGATGGCAGAGTAGAAGGACGTGCTCTCACTCCCTCTTGCGAGAGAACCAGAATGACAACTGGCTGCTGGACAATCATCGACAGGAAGACACTGGACTTCACCAAGGAGGATACCCCACGTCCAAGGACAGAGGAGAAGCCACAGTGAGACGGTAGGAGGGGTGCAATCAGAGTAAAATCAAATCCCATAACTGCTGGGTGGGTGACTCACAGACTGGCGAGCAATTATACCACAGAAGTCCAACCACTGGAGTGAACGTTCTGAGCCCCACGTTAGGCTTCCCAACCTGGGGGTCCGGCAACGGGAGGAGGAATTCATAGAGAATCAGACTTTGAAACCTAGTGGGAATTGATTGCAAGACTTCGACAGGACTGGGGGAAACAGAGACCCCACTCTTGGAGGGCGCACACAAAATTGTGGGTGCATCAGGACCCAGGGGAAGGAGCAGTGACCCTGGGGGAGACTGAACCAGACATACCTGCTGGTGTTGGGGGGTCTCCTGCAGAGGCAGGGGCTGGCTCTGTTTCACCGTGGGGACAAGGACACGGGCAGCGGAGGTTCTGGGAAGTACTCCTTGGCGTGAGCCCTCCCAGAGTCTGCCATTAGCCCCACCAAAGAGCCCAGGTAGGCTCCAGTGTTGGGTTGCCTCAGGCAAAACAACCAACAGGGAGGGAACGCAGCCCGACCCATCAACAGTCAAGTGGATTAAAGTTTTACGGAGCTCTGACCGCCACAGCAACAGTCAGCTCTATCCACCTCCAGAGCCTCCCATCAAGACTCTTAGATAGCCTCAACCACCAGAGGACAGACAGCAGAAGCAAGAAAAACTACAGTCCTGCAGCCTGTGGAACAGAAACCACATTTACAGAAAGATAGACAAGATGAAAAGGCAGAGGGCTATATACCAGATGAAGGAACAAGAAAAAACCCCAGAAAAACAACTAAATGGAGTGCAGATAGGCAACCTTCCAGAAAAAGAATTCAGAATAATGATAGTGAAGATGATCCAGGACCTCGGAATAAGAATGGAGGCAAAGATTGAGAAGATGCAAGAAATGATTAACAAAGACCTAGAAGAATTAAGGAGCAAACAAACAGAGATGAACAATACAATAACTGAAATGAAAACTACACTAGAAGGAATCAATAGCAGAATAACTGAGGCAGAAGAACGGATAAGTGACCTGAAAGACAGAATGGTGGAATTCACTGCTGCAGATTAAAGAAAAAAGAATGAAAAGAAATGAAGACAGCCTAAGAGACCTCTGGGACAACATTAAATGCAACAACATTCACATTATAGGGGTCCCAGAAGGAGAAGAGAGAGAGAAAGGACCCGAGAAAATATTTGAAGAGATTATACTCGAAAACTTCCCTAACATGGGAAAGGAAGTAGCCACCCAAGTCCAGGAAGCGCAGAGAGTCCCATACAGGATAAACCCAAGGAGAAGCACGCCGAGACACATAGTAATCAAACTGGCAAAAAATTAAAGACAAAGAAAAATTATTGAAACCAACATGGGAAAAACGACACATAACATACAAGGGAACTCCCATAAGGTTAACAGCTGATTTCTCAGCAGAAACTCTACCAGCCAGAAGGGAGTGGCATGATATACTTAAAGTGATGAAAGGGAAGAACCTACAACCAAGATTACTCTACCTGGCAAGGATCTCATTGAGATTTGATGGAGAAATCAAAAGCTTTACAGACAAGCAAAAGCTAAGAGAATTCAGCACCACCAAACCAGCTCTACAACAAATGCTAAAGGAACTTCTCTAAGTGGGAAACACAAGAGAAGAAAAGGACCTACAAAAACAAACCCAAAACAATTAAGAAAATGGTCATAGGAACATACATATCGATAATTACCTTAAACGTGAATGGATTAAATGCTCCAACCAAAAGACACAGGCTTACTGAATGGATAGAAAAACAAGACCCATCTACATGCTGTCTACAAGAGACCCACTTCAGACCTAGGGACACATTCACACTGAAAGTGAGGGGATGGAAAAAGATATTCCATGCCAATGGAAATCAAAAGAAAGCTGGAGTAGCAATACTCATATCAGATAAAATAGACTTTAAAATAAAGAATGTTACAAGAGACAAGGAAGGACACTAAATAATGATCAGGGGATCAATGCAAGAAGAAGATATAACAATTATAAATATATGTGCACCCAACATAGGAGCACCTCAATACATAAGGCAATGCTGACAGCTATAAAATAGGAAATTGACAGTAACACAATAATAGCGGGGGACTTTAACACCTCACTTACACCAATGGACAGATCATCCAAAATGAAAATAAATAAGGAAACAGAAGCTTTAAATGACACAATAGACCAGATAGATTTAATTGATATTTATAGGACATTCCATCCAAAAACAGCAGATTACACGTTCTTCTCAAGTGCGCACGGAACATTCTCCAGGAGAGATCACATCTTGGGACACAAATCAAGTCTCAGTAAATTTAAGAAAATTGAAATCATATCAAGCATCTTTTCTGGCCACAACGCTATGAGATTAGAAATGAATTACAGGGAAAAAAACGTAAAAAACACAAACACATGGAGGCTAAACAATACGTTACTAAATAACCAAGAGATCACTGAAGAAATCAAAGAGGAAATAAAAAAATACCTAGAGACAAATGACAATGAAAACACGACGACCCAAAATCTATGGGATGCAGCAAAAGCAGTTCTAAGAGGGCAGTTTATAGCTATACAAGCCTACCTAAAGAAACAAGAAAAATCTCAAGTAAACAATCTAACCTTACACCTAAAGAAACTAGAGAAAGAAGAACAAACAAAACCCAAAGTTAGCAGAAGGAAAGATATCATAAAGATCAGAGAAGAAATAAATTAAATAGAAACAAAGAAAACAATAGCAAAGATCAATAAAACTAAAAGCTGGTTTTTTGAGAAGATAAACAAAATTGATAAGCCATTAGCCAGACTCATCAAGAGAAAGAGGGAGAGGACTCAAATCAATAAAATCAGAAATGAAAAAGGAGAAGTTACAACAGACACAGCAGAAATACAAAGCATCCTAAGAGACTACTACAAGCAACTTTATGCCAATAAAATGGACAACCTGGAAGAAATGGACAACTTCTTAGAAAGGTATAACCTTCCAAGACTGAACCAGGAAGAAGCAGAAAATATGAACAGACCAATCACAAGTAATGAAATTGAAACTGTGATTAAAAATCTTCCAACAAACAGAAGTCCAGGACCAGATGGCTTCACAGGTGAATTCTATCAAACATTTAGAGAAGAGCTAACACCTATCCTTCTCAAACTCTTCCAAAAAATTGCAGAGGAATTAACACTCCCAAACTCATTCTATGAAGCCACCATCACCCTGATACCAAAAACAGACAAAGACACTACAAAAAAAGAAAATTACAGACCAATATCACTGATGAATATAGATGCAAAAATCCTCAACAAAATACTAGCAAACAGAATCCAACAACACATTAAAAGGATCATACACCACGATCAAGTGGGATTTATCCCAGGGATGCAAGGATTCTTCAATATACGCAAATCAATCAATGTGATACACCATATTAACAAATTGAAGAATAAAAACCATATGATCATCTCAATAGATGCAGAAAAAGCTTTTGACAAAATTCAACACCCATTTCTGATAAATACTCTCCAGAAAGTGGGCATAGAGGGAACCTACCTCAACATAATAAAGGCCATATATGACAAACCCACAGCAAACATCATTCTCAACGGTGAAAAACTGAAAGCATTTCCTCTAAGATCAGTAATGAGACAAGGATGTCCACTCTCACCACTATTATTCAACATAGTTCTGGAAGTCCTAGCCACAGCAATCAGAGAAGAAAAAGAAATAAAAGGAATACAAATTGGAAAAGAAGAATAAAACTGTCACTGTTTGCAGATGACATGATACTATACATAGAGAATCCTAAAACTGCCACCAGAAAACTGCTAGAGCTAATTAATGAGTATGGTAAAGTTGCAGGATACAAAATTAATGCACAGAAATCTCTTGCATTCCTATACACTAATGATGAAAAATCTGAAAGAGAAATTATGGAAACACTCCCATTTACCATTGCAACAAAAAGAATAAAATACCTAGGAATAAACCTACCTAGGGAGACAAAAGACCTGTATGCAGAAAACTATAAGACACTGATGAAAGAAATTAAAGATGACACCAACAGAGGGAGAGATATACCATGTTCTTGGATTGGAAGAATCAACATTGTGAAAATGAGTATACTACCCAAAGCAATCTACAGATTCAATGCAATCCCTATCAAATTACCAATGGCATTTTTTTCGGAGCTAGAACAAATCATCTTAAAATTTGTATGGAGACACAAAAGACCCCAATTAGCCAAAGCAGTCTTGAGGGAAAAAAACGGAGCTGGAGGAATCAGACTCCCTGACTTCAGACTATGCTACAAAGCTACAGTAATCAAGACAATATGGTACTGGCACAAAAACAGAAACATAGATCTATGGAAAAAGATAGAAAGCCCAGAGATAAACCCACGCACCTATGGTCAACTAATCTATGACAAAGGAGGCAAAGATATACAATGGAGAAAAGACAGTCTCTTCAATAAATGGTGCTGGGAAAACTGGACAGCTACATATAAAAGAATGAAATTAGAATACTCCCTAACACCATACACAAAAATAAACTCAAAATGGATTAGAGACCTAAATGTAAGACTGGACACTATAAAACTCTTAGAGGAAAACATAGGAAGAACACTCTTTGACATAAATCACAGCAAGATCTTTTTTGATCCACCTCCTAGAGTAATGGAAATAAAAACAAAAATAAACAAATGGGACCTAATGAAACTTCAAAGCTTTTGCACAGCAAAGGAAACCATAAACAAGACGAGTAGACAACCCTCAGAATGGGAGAAAATATTTGCAAACGAATCAATGGACAAAGGATTAATCTCCAAAATATATAAACAGCCCGTTCAGCTCAATATTAAAGAAACAAACACCCCAATCCAAAAATGGGCAGAAGACCTAAATAGACATTTCTCCAAAGAAGACATACAGACGGCCACAAAGCACATGAAAAGATGCTCAACATCACTAATTATTAGAGAAATGCAAATCAACACTACAATGAGGTATCACCTCACACCAGTTAGAATGGGCATCATCAGAAAATCTACAAACAACAAATGCTGGAGAGGGTGTGGAGAAATGGGAACCCTCTTGCACTGTTGGTGGGAATGTAAATTGATACAGCCACTATGGAGAACAATATGGAGGTTCCTTAAAAAACTAAAAATAGAATTACCATATGACCCAGCAATCCCACTACTGGGCATATACCCAGAGAAAACCGTAATTCACAAAGACACATGCACCCGAATGTTCATTGCAGCATATTTACAATAGCCAGGTCATGGAAGCAACCTAAATGCCCATCAACAGACGAATGGATAAAGAAGAAGTGGTACATATATACAATGGAATATTACTCAGCCATAAAAAGGAACGAAATTGAGTCATTTGTTGAGACGTGGATGGATCTAGAGACTGTCATACAGAGTGAAGTAAGTCAGAAAGAGAAAAACAAATATCGTATATTAACGCATGTATGTGGAACCTAGAAAAATGGTACAGATTAGCCGGTTTGCAGGGCAGAAGTTGAGACACAGATGTAGAGAACAGACATATGGACACCAAGGGGGATGAACTGTGGTGGGGTGGGGATGGTGGTGTGCTGAATTGGGCGATTGGGATTGACATGTATACACTGATGTGTATAAAATTGATGACTAATAAGAACCTGCAGTATAAACAAACTAACAAACAAAACAACTAATACTAAACTTTCATTGGGTTATTTGTATGGAAATATGTTAATATAAATGTTTCAGACATTACATGAAATTTCTAAAAATCTTATATATTCTGGTATAATGTTATAAGTCATAATCCTATTTATTACTTTAAAATATATATCTCAGAAATAACTTATTTTCTTGTCAACTGCATTATTATGAACTTTCATCAAATCTTTAACCGTGGTCATTTTTAAGTCTTTTGTCATTTACAGACAGTTCTGGGTGTACTCTGATGCTTTTGTAAATATGTTCCTATAAAAGGGTTTCATCTTCAGGAAATTCACGGAAAAGACTCTGACAAGTACAGGTTTCTGGTAACTGACTGTACTGCTGAACTGAATGAATAAGCATTTTCAGAACTCTAATGAAAAACTGATGAGCTCATAAAAGTGCTAACAAAAGATCAAGATTAAAAAAATTAATTACATGGGACTGAGTGAACTGATGAAGATGAGTATAATTTTTGTGGCTTTCTGTTTGAATTTAAAAAAAGAAAAAAATCCCACAAAGACTCAGAGGCAAAGAATATACAAATCAATTTTCACTGCAAAGTAAAGGAGCTGTTACAGTGGAGGATTACTGGACTGAATGTCAATACTATGACATAGTATGAGTGTGTTTCATGTTTGGTAATTGCAATCATTGTTGCTTTTGTTGTGGTCATCCATGTACAATGCTTGGTGTCAGTCTATTTATCTCTTGTAAAAATAAAATACAGTGTGTGTGTGTGTGTGTGTGTGTGTGTGTGTGGAAAAATAATAATATAATATTAATAAACCCAAAACATGTTAACAGAAAAAAAAAAAAAAGTGAGCCTACACTCTAAAACTGTGTTTCAAGTGTAGAGGGAAATTCCATAGAAAAATTACTTTCAAGGAGATTCCAGTCATTTTTGAAAAAAGTACTGTATAGATTTACATGATGACTACTTTGCAGAAGAAAATATTTGTTTAAAAAATATATGCTATAGGACAGAGGGCAGACAGCAGAAGCAAGAACTACAATCCTGCAACCTGTGGAACAAAAACCACATTCACAGAAAGATAGACAAAATGAAAAGGCAGAGGACTATGTACCAGATGTAGGAACAAGGTAAACACCAGAAAAACAATTAAACGAAGTGGAGATAGGCAACCTTCCAGAAAAGGAATTCAGAATAATGATAGTGAAGATGATCCAGGACCTCAGAAAAAGAATGGAGGCAAAGATCGAGAAGATGCAAGAAATGTTTAACATAGACCTAGAAGAATTAAAGGACAAACACCTAGAAGAATTAAAAAACAAACAAACAGAGATGAACAATACAATAACTGAAATGAAAAATATACTAGAAGAAACCAGTAGCAGAATAACTGAGGCAGAAGAATGGATAAGTGACCTGGACACAAAATGGTGGAATTTACTGCCCCAGAAGAGAATAAAGAGGAAAGAAGGAAAAGAAATGAAGACAGCCTGTGAGACCTCTGGGACAACATTAAATGCACCAACATTTGCATTATAGAGGTCCGAGAAGGAGAAGAAAGAGAGAAAGGACCCGAGAAAATATTTGAAGAGATTATAGTCAAAAACTTCCCTAATGTGCAAAAGGAAATAGCCACCCAAGTCCAGGAAGCACAGAGAGTCCGAGGCAGGATAAACCCAAGGAGAAACACACCAAGACTCATAGTAATCAAACTGACAAAAATTAAAGACAAAGAAAAATTATTAAAAGCAACAAGGGAAAAATAACAAATAACATACAAGGGAACTCCCATAAGGTTAACAGCTGATTTCTCAGCAGAAACTCTACAAGCCAGAAGGGAGTGGCACAACGTATTTAAAGTGATGAAAGGGAAGAACCTGCAACCAAGATTACACTAGCCGGCAAGGATCTCATTCAGATTGGACGGAGAAATCAAAAGCTTTACAGACAGGAAAAAGCTAAGAGAATTCAGCACCATCAAACTAGCTCTACAACAAATGCTAAAGAAACTTCTCTAAGCAGGAAACACAGAGAAGAAAAGGATCTACAAAAACAAACCCAAAACAATTAAGAAAATGGTAATAGGAACATACATATCGATAATTACCTTAAATGTGAATGGATTAAATGCTCCAACCAAAAGACACAGGCTTGCTGAATGGATACAAAACAAGACCCATATATATGCTTTCTACAAGAGACCCACTTCAGACCTAGGGACACATACAAACTGAAAGTGAGGGGACAGAACAAGATATTCCATGCAAGGGGAAATCAAGAGAAAGCTAAAGTAACAATACTCATATCAGATAAAATAGACTTTAAAATAAAGAATTTTACAAGAGACAAGGAAGGCACTACATAATGATCAAGGGATCAATCCAAGAAGAAGATTTAACAATTATGAATGTTTATGCCCCAGCATAGGAGCACCTCAATACATAAGGCAAATGCTAACAGCTATAAAAGAGGAAATTGACAGTAACATAATAACAGTGGGGGACTTTAACACCTCACTTACACCAATGGACAGATCATCCAGGTAGAAAATTAATAAAGAAACACAAGCATTAAATGACACAATAGACCAGGTAGATTTCATTGATATTTATAGGACATTCCATCTGAAAACAGCAGATTACACTTTCTTCTCAAGTGCACATGGAACATTCTCCAGGATAGAGTACATCTTGGGTCACAAATCAAGCCTGGGTAAATTTAAGAAAATTGAAATCATGTCAAGCATCTTTTTCGACCACAGCACTATGAGATTAGAAATAAATTACAGGGGAAAAAAATGTAAAAAACAGAAACACATGGAGGCTAAACAATACGTTACTAAATAACCAAGAGATCACTGAAGAAATCAAAGAGGAAATTAAAAAAAAAATATATATATATATATATATATGATAATATAACCTCTCATACTGCTTTTATTTTATAACATCTGAAAGTCTAAAAGTCTCTTAGTCTGCTTGCTATCTAGTTGATGATTGTGTATTGGTTTTTGGCACCGTCATAAACTTCAGTTCACATAATCTTACCTATTTGCTCCATAGCAGTTACATCCAGGACACTCAATATAATAAATACTCATCCTATATCTAGGGTCCAGATATTCTACCTACCTCTTTCTGGCCCCATCCCTAGAACTTATTTATACCCATGGTACACTTCCATGAATACAGTGTTCCTTCCTGAAAATAAAATAAAGCAAAATCAGAAAACACCTACTTATTCCTCACTCTCCTGCCTTTCCCCTGTCTTGTCTATTCATTTTCCTGGGTCTCAGTTATAAGAACTTGATAAACCAACACTTGGAACTATAGTATGGCACTGTTTCCCATGGTGACTGGTGTCAGTTCTTTCCTTTTATCATCTGTTCTAACTTATTCTGACATTATCTTTCTTTTCAGCATACAACCAAAATGCATCAGCATTAGTGTAGAATCTGTAGTTAAACATACACATATTGGCTATGTGAGTTAAAGTAAATTCACCCCATATTAATATTGGCATACAGTATAACATCCAGAGACACAATCTTACAGGATAATTAAAATACTTACCTTTAATATATGAGAATTTGTTTTGAAAAATAAACCCTACACTTGCACACAAAAGTAACATTTACCAAAAAATTTCCAAGTTATTTTCTCAGAGGAATATCTCCTACTACTATCATGAGAGTTGGATGTCAGGAGCAATTTAATTATTTCATACTTTTAGAGAGTTATATCCTTTGCTTAGACAGTAGAAATTAAGGTTTTAAGTCTGGATATAAATATAAAAAATGGGAGGTTGGCAATATAAGGTTTTACACGTAACTAAGAATGCTTATTTTTTTTTATAAAGTTGTTTTGTTTTTAAAGTTGGCTTTATAGCCAATTAGGTTTTGCTGTGTTATGGGACATTTCATATTTAACAATGAGTAAAAAAGTGTTTTCCATATGCTGTAGTTTTCAGAGATACTAATGAGCACTTTAGAATCTTATTTAAAAGAAAAATATATATTCCAAAGTAATTTTACATTTTGTAAGAATTATGATTTGTAAATGTACACCTTATATATTAAAGCAAAGTCCAGTCAATACATATGTAAATAATGGAATTAATAATATAAAAATATGAATAACTTGTCAAATAAGGTTGCAAATGGTTAGCAGTCATTTGCTTTTACATGAAAGTCTAATTATAAAAATTGGGGAAACCAGAAAGTCATCTACTTTTATCTGTCTAAGTGGATTGATTATCTAATCATCTTTTTAAAGCGTTACGTGCTCTCAAATATATTATGAATCGTTCTGAACTAAAAGATAATTTTTATAAAATGAATATGAAGGTTTTGTGTCGATCTTTATTTTTCAACAATGGGAGCAATGTTTCAATCTCAAACACTGGTATCAATAAGCCATTCTTACAAAGGCACTCAAATTTAATGGGATCAGTCTGTGAATCAATTTATACACCAGGGCGGTGTTTTAAAAAAATGATAGAGCCATCAGTCAACAATTAGTGGATGTAATCAGGGAAAGAGACAGTCAAAAGGAGCCCTGCTAAAGCCGCTGTCATCTCAAAGTGACTATGCATATTCCCAGACCACACCCTCTGGAGAGCAATATTGGAGATTTTATACTACAGAGGAAATATACTTCAATAAAATAATCCAGCCAGTCAACAAACAAATAAGTAAACAAACAAACAAGCTCTAGAGGAGTACAGAGAGGACCAATACCCAGATTTGCTATAATATCTTGTTGAAAATGTCCAATTTCTATCAAAAACTATGAGACATGAAAATAAGAAGGAAAGCATGAATTAAACACCAGGAAAAAAATGTAGGCAACAGAAACTTTCTATGAAAGAAATCAAATGTTGGATTTAACAAAAATCTCAAAGTAGCCATTATAAATACGTTCAAAAACTAAGGAAAAGCATAGTTTTAAAAGGAAAGGAAAGTAAGATGACTATATTTCATCAAAAAGAGATTATCAATAAAGAGAAAATATTAAAAAACCTAAGTGAAAATTCCGCAGTGGAAAAGTACAATAACTAAAGTGAAATTTTTATAAAGGGGTTTCAACAATAGATTTGAACAGCTAGAAGAAGGAATTAGCAAACTTGAAGATAGATTGCTAGAAATTATATAATTTGAAAAACATAGAAAAGAATGAAAAAATAATGAACAGAGACACAAAGAAATTTAGAACAATATTTAGTGCCCAACATACATGTAGTTGGAGTGCCAGAGGAGAGGAAAGAAAGGAGCATGCAAAACATTTGAGGAAATAAGGTTCAGAAATCTCCCCAGTTTGGTGAAAACATTAAATTACACATTCAAGTACCACAGTGAGCTCTAAGTGGAATAAAAAGAAAACGGTCCATAAACAAGCTCACCATACTAAGAATGTTGAAAGCCAAAGACATTGAAAGCAGCAAGGGAATATCTACTAGTAACTTACGAGGGAACCCCAATAAGATTAAAAACTGACTTTTCATCAGAAATTGTGGAGACCAGAAGGTTGTGACTTAACATACTCAAAGTGCTCAAAGGAAAAAAAAGTATCAGCCAAAAATACTGCAGTCAACAAAACTCTTTCAAAAATAAAGATAAAAACTTAAAATCCCAGATAAAAATGGAGAGAAGCTGTTTCTAACAGACTGTCTTACAAGAAATAATAAAAGCATTTCTTCAGGCTGAAAGCAAGTGACTCCTGACAGTAACTAGAATTCTCACACACACACACACACACACACACACACACACACAAATATTTAAATAAAGATGACTAAGTGAATATAAAATACAGTATAAATGCATAATTTTTCACCTTCTTTGAACTGATTTTTTTAAATTGTATAAAGCAATGTGTATATAATTATATTATTGAACCTATAACATTTAGAACTGTAGTATAATTGCCAATGATATCACAAAGTAAGTGGGTGGGAGCAAAGTTCTACTGGGCTAAGGAAAAGACAACAGATCGTAACTCAAACCTATAGGAACAAAAAAAAAAGACAAGAAATAGTAGATAGAAAGGTTAATATTACAAAACTTGCAAATGTATACATGCTCTCATTTCTCAACTTCCTAAAAAGGCAAAATTATATCAAGTAATAAACAAAACAATGAATGTTGGGTTTGTAACCCAACATTGTATATAGATGTAATGTGTATAATATTACCACAAAAAAAGAAGAAAAAGTGGGTAGAGTTATACAGGAGTAACATTTATATATCTTACTAGAATTGTGATTTATCTTATAGATTCTGATAGCTTGAAATGTATATAGTAAGCCCTAGAGCAACAATTAAGGAAAAAACTCAGAAAATTATTGAGAAAATATCATTAATGAAATTAAAATATTACATTAGGAAATACTTAATTCAAAAGCAAATCATAACAGAAGAATAGAAGGATGAAAATGATACAAGGCATATAGGGAAAAAATAAAATGATGGTGTAAATTCAACTATATCAATAATAACATTAAATATAAATAGATTAAATCTCTGCTGAAGGCAGAGATTGTCAGACTAGATGACAAAATAAGATTCATCTACATGCTGTCCACAGGAGACACACTTTATCCAAAGATAAAAATAAATTGAAGAAAAAATGATGGAAAAAAAATATCATGAAAACAGCAAGCACAAGAAAACCTAAGTGGCTATAATAATATCAGACAAAATAGATTTTAAAACAAAAAATTTTACAGTGATGAAGAGTAATATTTTATAATAATAAAAGGAGCAATCCATCAGGAAGATATAATAATTTTAAAACATATGTACCTGACATCTAGACACCAAAATACGTGAAGCAAAATCTTTCAGAAGTGAAGAGAGGACTAGACCATCAACAGTATTTGTTGGAGACTATACATTCCCACTTTTAAGAATGGATAGAATAATTAGGCAGTCTATCAACAAAAAAAATGGAAGACTTAAGCAAGAGCAACACTGTAAACCAACTAAACCTAAGAGACATTTACAGAAGATTCAATGTAAAAACAGTAGAGTATACATTCTTCTCAAGTGCACATGGAACATTCTTCTGGAAGACCTTATCCTAGGCTATAAAATAAGCTTCAATGAATTTACAAGGATTAAAATCATACAAAGTATGTTCTCATACCAGAATGAAATGAAATAAGACACCAACAGCAGAAAGATGTGGGAAAATCATAAATATGTGGAAATTAAACACCATGCTCCTAAATAGCCAATGAATTAAAGAAGAAATAACAAGAGAAATTAGAAAATATTTTGAGAAGAAAGAAAATGAAGACACAGTGTAACATCTCATATGGGATGCAGCAGAAGCAGTGCTTATGCTTAAAGGGAATTTTATTGTAGTAAATGCCTTTATTAAAATGGAATTTTAAAAAAAGACCTCAAAGCAATAACCTTACAGTCACATTATGAAAGTGGAAAAAGAAGAGTAAATTAAAACAAAGCAAACAGAAGGAAGGAAATAATGAAGGTTAGAGCAGACATCAGTGAAATACAAAATAGATAAACAATTGAGAAACTCAACAAAACCAAAAGCTGGTTCTATAAACAGATTAATAATAATGACTAAGCTTTAGCTACATAGACTAAGAAAAAAATAATATACAAATTATTAATCAGAAATGAAATAAGGGACACTACTTCTTTATAGAAATAATTTAAGGAATTTACAGAAATAAAAATAATTATAAGGGAACACAGACTCCCAGCTTCCAGAACTGTGAGAAATAAATTTCTGTTACTTATAAACTACCCAATCTGTAGTAATTTTTTATAGCAGCCCTAATGGACTGACAGACATGAATTTGGGGGGACCAGGGATGGAATGCTATAGATTGAATGTTTATGTTCCCCCCAAATTCATGTGTTAAAGAAAACCTAATTTCAGCATGGTGGTGTTTGGAGGTAAGGCCTTTGGGAGATGATCAGGTCAGGAGGCAGGAGCCTTCATGAATGTGATTAGTTCCTTTATAAAAGAGACCCCAGAGAGATCCCTTGCTCCTTCTGCCACATGAGGACTCAGTGAAAAGATTAAATCATGAATTCCAGAAAAGACTACTACTGGAGGAGAATAAATACAATTTTATTTAAATATCAGGTAGGGTAAATTCAATTGACAAAGGCCTTATCTCAGTTAATATTGAATAGCAATTTATAAATTGAGAGGGTACCATCATCCTGAGTGTGAATAACTTTATTTCATGTATGTGATCCTTAAAGTCATTTTTGAAAATCTCATCAGTCTAAGATTGACATAAGATACTTGAAGTTTTAAAATCTCCCCCCTTAATTAGATTTAAATGTGAATGAAGAATTAACAATATAACTAGATATTTCAAATTCCATTTAAATATTTTCAAAACATTCTAAAATATGTAGGTTATGTTTCAAATTAATAAAACTTTTAATCTCATTAATTTAAAATGAGATAGAACCATGAATTAGTCAAGAAAGAAATAAAAGGAATGAAAGTAGGATAAAAGCCTGGAGAGAGGATGGGAGAAATCAACGGAGGAAAGGATGGAGGGCGGGCGGAGGGAGAAAGAAGTGGAAGGAACAAAATCATGAAAGCAGTTAATTGAACTAATGTGAAAATACATCTGTTCTTTCAGAGAACAAGCCCTTTAAAGTGACTGATTAACATGGAGTGCTGCGGGCTATTGCATAACTATTGATTTAATGAATACAGTTGATTGTACTTTTTCAAAAGTTAGAATTGCTAGGATTGTAGGAAGATTAAAAAGCACAGAGTTCATTTTCTTGCCCTTGAGCAGAAATATTCCAATCACTCAGAAACCATAGAATTTATCTCATTTTTTAAATATCCAGAGAAGGAAATCATGCAACTCCCTCCAGAAACATATCTTAGGCTCACAAAGAACAGTGTCGCAGAAGCATAACTTTTAGTTACCCACACAAATAGCTCATTAAGTAATGTTGAAAAGATAGAGATACTCTGGTTTTAAGGTAGCTGTATGCTTACAGATGGGTCTGAAAATGGAGAATTAAGAAGACTGGACTTGGTGGTGGTAAAGACTTCTTTAAAGTGTAAATTTTAACAGAAAAAAAATAATTGACATTATAAGTGAAGTAATATTATGGTAGATACCCCTTTATCAAAGAAAATATGGATTTCAAAGGGAATAAATGTGATGTTTATTCCCTTGACTGAGTCCAAGTCAAATAATCACTATATAAAGGGATAATGAAAAGTAACAGTAGGTTAAGAAAGAAAAAACAAAAACGCATATCTTCAAATTCTTAACTCTTACCTAAAATACAAAACCTAAGTATTTACTAAGATCCTTGGTTGATTTACCTATATAAATGCACACATATGAAGTTTAAGGACAAACAGCTGCTTTAATTACTTAATTATAATTTAGATAACTGTACAATAAATCTAGATTTACTTTTATGTTGACATGTGGCCATTGTCACTTTCCAGTTAGAGAAAAAGGAAAAGAAAGAATATGGAATCATGCTAGGCACAAGGAAATACTAACAATACTTTCTTTTGTGTACCAAATTTGAAATGCTAATTCCACTGAGAGAAGGCTTTATTCATTCTAACCCATGACAAATTATATAGAATCCTGTTTCATTATTAAAAACAGGCCTTTAAAATATGCTTTTGCTTTACTTTTCAAGTTGTCAACTTTACCATTTTTATGAATAAAGACCTTAATTAAATGACAACCTGAATTTTGGCCTCTCTCACATAACATTTTAAGCAAATTAGTATTGTAATAAATTTTTCATGTGACAAATACTTTAATTGCTTCAAGTGAAATAATTGTTTTGTCCATTCCATTAAATCTTTTAGTTTAAGCTATAGCTTTAAAATTTAATAGAGATGCTCTTATGTGGATATTTATTGATTAAATAATATAGTTTCTTTAAAAGATTTCTTCTTTTGACTAAATAACTTAAAAAAGTGAATATCTAGGCCCCAAATCCTCTGGATTATATAGAACTGAAAGAGAATTACTATTTAAAGCTGTAGTATTATGGAATTATAATACCTGTATAATTATAGTATATATATAATATATAATTATAATACCTGTATACTTGTGCCATAGAGTATGTCTCTTCTTACCAATTTTTACTTCAACAAAAATAACAGGCTATTGCAAATAAATTTGTTTACAACTGACTTCACAGATTTTTATGATCAGATGAATTCTCATTCATATTTATTATCGTTTGACATACATATCTACTTTTAAAAATTTAATAAATATTATATAGGGAGTATATATTTACCTAGTTGAAAACAATTCAGATTTTATTATGACAAACATATTTTTTCCAATAACATTTAAGATGTAAGAAACCTTGTATTTCTTCACTGTTCTGAATAAAATCTATCCCTTGCATTCTTCTGGAATAGTCAGTAATATAACTCCAGCGTTTACTGAAACATCCATCTACTTTATGTAAGCCTTTAACCAAAACCATGAGGACCTGAATTTTTCTGTGATTTTACTATTGTCCAGTTTGCAATTGCTTTTGTGGTATTTTAAATAGTAGATGATTGCTATGACCAATTCTATATATTTATTTACTGTCTGTTCTCAGAGATAATATTACATTTTCAAAGAAAATTGATAATTTTGTCAAATTGATCTCAGGTAGCCTCGGCTTGCAGCGGCTTGAACCAGGGTTTCAGTTCCTGGCCAGTGATTGAGATCGGGTCACGGTGATAAGAGCATTGAATCCTAGCCACTAGACCAGTGGACAGTGACAAGGCCCTGGCCCTATGGCTTTGCAGAAAAAGAATTCCCACAAAGATGGAAAGTAGTGAAACAAGTAAAGTATTTATTAGGAGAAAAAAAAAAGAGTACAGTGCGTGTGGATAGACACACGGGTGGGCTCAGAGAGAGAGTCGCACCCTTGTGGCAGTTTGAATCACTTATATGGGGCACTTCTTCCGGGTTTCCTTTGACCAATCATTTTGATTTGCCTGGTTCAACGTCCATATTTGGTATATCTCAGGATCGTCCCATGTGTGCGCGCATATCTCTTAGCCAAGATGGATTCTACCTAAGAGGTCTATGGGTAGACTTGACATCACTTGGCATCACTCCCCTTTTGACCTCCAGGGAGCCTTTCTGTGCATGTGTAGTCGGGAAGGTCTCCTGACTTCAAGAATGAGGAATATATGGTCTCTTATCTTCTACCTGGGCCGGGCCCAGCCTCTTCTCTTATTTGTCCTGCTTTTCTCATCTTGGAGTATCGGTTCACAAGGAACGAATTCCATCTGTGTGCCCTGGGGGCCCATCTATCTCCTGCCTCAAAATCACCCATCTTACCTAAGACATGATTTATCCTAAGGTGGTAAAACCTTCACTCCTTTCACTCCAGTCCTTTCAAAACCTTCCCAGACTGGTCACTAATCTCAGTCAAATGCATTTATTCATAATCAGATAACAATCATGATGTAGTATGAGAAGGAAAAGAAAATGTATAAAGATTGCTTATTTAAAGAAAATATCTTACAAATATTAACATAAAAGAATCAACAGCCAAACATTAGACTTTTAAAAAGTATTCAGAAAACCAAGGAAGCTAGATATTATATTAATAAACAAACTCAAGTACGTATGATAAGGTAAAATTCATGTTAAAAGTGGACTGGATTATTCTTGAAATTTGTACCACTATTGGGCTAGATTTTATTTTCCCATGTTTTGTAGTCATATATAAAAAGAAAAAAGTGTTTTACATAATTTTTAACTTTATGACAAACAACAATGCAATCAAAATGATAAATTACAGCTTACATTTGGCTGGTCTCATTATCAGAGAACACAGGCAGTCATCAGGGTGTGGCTAATGGCAAAGCACATTGACCTTCTAAAGAAGCAGGGACACTCCCCTTTGGGCAATTGTAAAAGAGTTCTGACCTAGCATTGCTGCCTATTCAGAATTTTTCAAGAAAAAGCAATTCTTAAAATGTTTTATGAGATAAAAAAGTTTAAGAAGGGTTACCTATTTCAAAAACAGACAAATACATAAATAATAAAGCAATTAGTGAGGGGAAAAACCTGTATGTAGTGTTCAAGTTATAGGTAATTTATGACTCCTAGATCTTCAAAATCAATGCCTATATAAGGTTGTCTCTGGAACACAAGACATATTCCTTTTTTCTCATGTCCTGAAATATGAAAAATAGGTCAGCTTCCCCAAAGGCCAAGAATCCCAGTGCTGACACCAATTCCTGATGCAATGCATGGCATATTGTGTGGGTTATAAAAAGTCAACTTTATTTGTTCTAGATGAGTTCATAGCTTTAAAATTAAAGTATATTAATTAATTTTAATAATCATATATTTATCTTCTATACCTGTATGAAGAAGTTTCTAATTATTTAACCTTTTTTTCCTTGCATGTATGTCTGTTCTCAGTTGGTAGAACCTTGGAATTTAGGCTCATGGGAAAGCTATTAGAGAGGAATGACTAAAATAGGATTCTAAAAATGGAAGAAGCCTTTTTATACCTACAAAGTTGTCTTTGACACCTACAGAGTTGTACTGATGTCCATAGATACCTGACTGCTGAGTTGCAAAAAGGGGAATGAGGATATCTAACATGAAGTTGACATAACAGCATTAAAATTGTTTTTTTAATCGAAGATTTCTGTCTCTTCACTTTAAGTAATTAATATGTTTAATTTTATATCTACCATACTGCTATTTGCTTGCTATTATTTTGTATTCAATTTTCTTTTCTTTCTTGGCCTCTTTTTGATTAATGAATTATTTTTACTGTTCCGCTTTTCCCTATGTTGTTAATTATGATTTATTTTATTGATTCACTTAGATATTACCATATGCTCCCTTTACAAATTGCAGTTTAAATATTATTACTTTTATCACTCTTCTGATAATGCTAGAATATCAGAACATTTAAATTCCATTTGCGCCTCTCTCCTTTTGCTTTTCATTTCTATGCATCTTTTGTCTACAAATTTATGTGTATCTGACATGATGATTATTCAGTTAAAAACGTTTTGCAGTAACAGATTTTGAAAAATAATGCCATGTTTTGAATGATATTTTTAATGTCATTTTAATCTAAAAAACTATAAAAAGTAATATTTATCATTCCAGTTTCAGGCGAAAAATTCACTCATTCTCTCAACACAGCAGTTTCTAGACAAAGAATATTACTTTAAAAACATATTTGAAATATACTCTGTGTATGCATAAACCAAAATTGAAATAAAAAGTAAATATCTTTGTATGATTCTTTAGTCTGTTGTACTCATGCACTATTTTCATGTTTCAAAGAACTCACATTATCTTTATCTTGTCCTAAATGTATTTTTTCTATGCTAAACTTATACAGTATGGTGTGATTTTAAAGCAAAATACCATGAGCTCCCAATATGACAGTGGACCACAGAAAAAGTAAGATGAATATTTGAGAATTCCTGGGTGGTTTGGCCAACTGAAGAAGCACACATGATGTACATGTGAAAACAATGGGTTAAGTATCATCTGCTTATGCTGAAAGCAAAGAAAATTAATCATCATGTACTTCTGATTCTGATTTTGAATACCTGATTAAATGCTGGTCCTCAGACTCTCCACAACCTTCAAGATAATGACTCATTCACTGCCAATGTATTAGGGTCAGAATTCTCCCCAGAAACAGAACCAATAGGACATAAGAAATTGGCTCGTGCTATTATGGAGGTTGGCAAACCCAAGATCTATAGAGTTGATATCTCAGTTCCTGTTCAAAGGCCATCAGGTTGCTGTAGAACCAGGAAGACCCAGTGATCCAGTTTGAAGCCTGTCAGAACAAGAGAGAATTCTCTCTTCCTTGGAGGAGGGTCAACATTTTGTTCCATTCTGACCTTAAAATAATTGGATGAGACTCACATATATTATGGAGGTCACTCTGCTTTACTCAGTCTACCAATTTAAATATTACTCATCCAAAAACACTCTCACAGAAACATTCAGATGTTTATGTTCTTGTCATCAAATTTGGGAAGTTTTCAGCCATTATTTCTTCAAATATTCTCTCTGCTCCCATCTCTCCTTCTTTTGCTTCTGGAATTTTGACAATGTGTGCATTTGTCTCTTTGATGGTGTCCCACAGGTCCCTGAGGTTCTGTTCACATTTCTTTAATTTATTTTCTTTTTGTTTCTTAGATTTGATCATTTCCATCATTCTATCTTTAAGTTCACTTGTTCTTTTTTGGTCTGTTCAAATCTGCCTTTGAATACCTCTAGTGGATTTTTCATTTTCATTATTATACTTTTCACCTCCAGAATTTATTTTTAGTTCCTTTTTAGGTTTTCTGTCTCTTTGTCAATGTTTCCATTTTATTCATAAATTGTTTTCTTGACTTTCTCTTTATCTTTCTTTAATGTTTTGAGCATATTTAAGATAGTTGTTTTAAAGTCTTTGTTTAGTAGATCCACCATCAGGTTTTTGTCAGGGACAGTTTCTGTTGATTGATTTTTCTTTTGAATAAGCCATGCTTTCCTGTTTGTTTGTATACCTTGCGATGTTTTGGTTGAGAGCTGGACATCAAATAATTGAATCAAATAATGTAGCAGCTTTGGAAGTCAAAGTCTTTCCCTTCCCCAGGATTAGCTGGGTTTTGTTGTTGTTTTCACTTTTTTGATTGTTGTAGGCTGTTTCTGTATCGAGGATCAGTATGAGGTGTAATCTCAAGGCCTTCTCAGGTCTTTTCTGAGCCTGCACCTTCCTCTGGGCATGCATGGTTTGTGTTTAATTTCCCCCTAATATGTAGTTGCTTTTGATGTCCTCGTCTTCAATATTTGGCTCCCAAAAGGGTAAAATAAGAAAAATAAAGGTGGGGGGGAACAAAAGGTGCCAGCCCTTTAAATTCAGTGGAAGTCATTTCAGCCACTGAAGGAGGGGCTTGAAACATGAGTGGAGGTGTGACAACAATGGCTGGCCACTTCTGTGTCTGCATGTCTGTGATCAGAAGCAGCACTGAGGTATCAGAGCACATATCTCCAATATTTGGAGGACAGCGTCCTTTTTGCCCACCCTGGCTTCTGAATGCTGTATGTAAACTGCTCCAGGAACATGTGAACAGGAGCCTGTCATAGAGCTAAGGAGTGAGGGATGGGTAGGTACTACTGTACTAAGATCTGAAATTTATGAAAATTAGCCACAATTTACCATCCAAGCCATGATCTGCAAGTGGTGACCATCAATAGGCTCCAGAGTTCTAAAATAGTTACATCAGACAGATTCTGCCAGTGCAATTGTTGTCTAGTTGGGGAGAAAAATTTCTGGTGCTTCCTACTCTGCCACCTTCCCAGAATTTTCTCATCAAGAGAGTTATATTTTTAACACATAACCATTATTACTTTGTTCAGTAAATATACATTTGATTTACCTTTGTAGTTTTATGTCTGTCATTTTACATTCTTTTCTGACAATAAATTCTCAGTTTGTGTGAAAATGTGTTTACTTTATCATCACTTTTAGGGTATTTTCACTGAGTATGGAATTATAATTTAATAATTATTTTCTTTCAACACTTTGAGGATATCATTCCATTGTCCATGTCTTCCATTATTTCTACTGAAAAGTCAAATTAATGTCTTACTATTGCTCCTTTTATGTTTTTCCTTCCTCCCTCCCTCCCTTCTTCTTCCTCTTCCTCCTCTTTTTCTTCTTTTTCTTCTTCCTTCTCCTCCTCCTCCTCTTCTTCTCCTTTTCCTCTTCCTGCTCTTCATCCTCCTCCTCTCAATTACAATTTACAAAATGTCGTGAATCTGTGACTTACTGCCTTTTGACAGTTTTTGAAAAAAAATTTTAAATAATGTATCTTCAAATAATGTCTAATGCCATTCACTCTCTTCTTTTTCTCTGAGATTCCAATTACATGTATCTTTGAACTTTTCCTTGTGTCCCACAAGGTTTTAAAACATTTTTGTGTATTTTTCATTCATCCCTCTGTGCTTCAGTCTATATGATTGATATTGATATACCTTCTAGTTAGCTATTTCTGACTTCAGTGGTGTCTAATGTGAAAATTAATAAAGGGAAATCCCGCTAAAGTGGAATCAGGAGACCAGAAGGGGGAGCTCTCTGCAGTACCACTCGATGTTGATTACAGGAAGAATTGCCAGTTGCAGACCCTAACAAAAGAATCATCAACAGGAAAGAATCATCAGTTACAGGCCCCAACAGGAAAAGATGTACATTGCATCTCCTACAAGAAATTGACTACACCAGCAGCCCAGCCAATGAGAAACCATTATCACCCTGAACTCTCACATTTCCTCAATGCTCTTTCATTCAAAACAACCCCTCCTGACTTCTTCCTTTTTCTCTATAAAATAATGTTCATCTCCTTTGTTTGTTGGCCTTGCCTATGGCTTTTGCTATAGCTTGCTTGTCCCAAATTGTAATTCCTCTGCTGTTCCTGAATTAACCCATTTTTGCTGGTAAAATAACTCAGTTTTATTTTTAAGGTCAACACTAATTTTTTGTGAAAGCTATCACTAGATTGTTTGTTACAAATGTTTGATTTTTCAGTTTCAGTATGTCTATTTAATTTTTTGTTATGCAATTCTATGGAAAAAAATTCTTTTTTCAATTGTTTTCTCCATATTTTGGTCTCTTGTCTTAAATATAACAATCATAGATCTTTTAAAGACTTTGTCACCAATCTCTAATATCTGGATAATCCTTGGAAATATTTTTCTTTGGGGCCTGATTTTTGTCATGATTTTTGGTCATGTGGCATGTCTGATAGGTTTTTTAAAAATTGACTGTAGTATATTTTGTATAGAAAATATAAAGACCCCAAATGACGTTAAATTCTTCCAGAGAGAATATAATTTTCCCTCTATTAGAGTGATAAAGTAGTAGTCAATATCTTTTATCTAGTCAGGGACTGTGCTCACTCTCAGCTGGGTTGCTGTTCTGGTAATGCTTATGCTACCTCGACATTTCTGTTAGCTCTTACATGTTCTCAGATTAGAGTCCTGAGTGTTCTTCATGGTCTCTCTGGATTTTTGTTTCATAAAAAAGCAAATAACTCTTGCTTGCTTTTCAACATCTTTTCACTTAGGAATTTAGCTTCCTGCTCAAGGTGCACAGCCCAAAACTTCAGCAGATGTCCTAGGGAAAAAAACAGATTATGTAGTGCCTCACCCATGTGTCCTTCAAAAGTTCTGCTGGTTTTTCTGTCCCCAGAAGGGCCATCTTGGGTTCTTTGACTTGTATCTTTATCTAGTAACTGAAATACCTCCAGGGCAATATTAGTGGCTGAGTTCAGCTTACCTCTCCATGGCTCATAATTTTCTGCAGCTTTAACCCATTCCTGCTTTTTCTGTTCTCAAAAGGATTATTTCTCTGATTTCTCTGAATGTTTAAAGTAGATTTCATTAGAAGTGCTGACTTACTAATAGCTTCTCAATATCACTCAAAAGCAAAACTGTGTATTTATTGAATTAGCCAATTATTTCTAGAACAACCCATATGATAAAAACTATATTGGAGATTTTCAACATGTATGTTAGAAATACATTACATAGATTGTGTATATATAAAATGATAAATATATATCCTAATGATAAAACTTTATGAATGATACAATCATATCATTCAATTAGAAAGATAGTGTAGAATTGTCAAAGGTTCTTTTGCCATGAGATAATATATTGGAGAATTTGATTTATTCTTTATTTTAAGGAAGATAAGCTGTTATATTAATTTATTAACATTAACTGTCACACTTTGATTCCAGAAACATTTGCTGTAATTTTGAAACTGAGAGAAAGTAATTTTTGTTGTTGTTGTCGTTTTGTTTTGTCTCTTTGGCCATGCTGAGCAGCCTGTGGGGTCTTAGTTTCCTGACCAGGGATCGAACCCATGCCCCCTGCAATGGAAGCGTAGAGCCCTAACCACTGGACTGCCAGGGAATTCCCGAGAGAAAGTAATGTTTTTAAATGAGGCCAGGGGGCTTGAGGGGGAATGTCTTACATATTTCTCCAAATAAGCTGAGTACAAGTTTAAAAGGGCATGGAGAGAAAATACCTTATAAATTTCCAGGAAATAAAAATTTAATTAAAAAAATTCTCTCATTTCATAATGAATGAAAAAGAATTCAGTTCAATAATGTTGAAATATGGACAGTTTCCACAAAGCATAAAGTATAAATTAAAAACAGCATTTAGAAAAATAGATTAGCTCTTTTGGAATGAATTAATTTAAAAATGTTTTACACTTATTCTTTTGTATGAACTTATATTTTAAAATTTAGCAAATACAATCAGCCCTCCATGAAAACATTCAAAATTTGAAAAAAAATATTTTGGAAGACATTAATTCCTAAGACTGCCATTGTAAACATGATTAGCATATATTTTAACTACCTTCTGCTGTGTGAAACTGATGATGTTAGTAGATTTTACTGAGAAAATGTTCTATTTAAAACCTCAAAACTTTCACACATTCAATTTATTAAAGCATTTTTGTTGTTTTAGAGAGAAAAATCAATTTACATTTCCTCTTATTCAAAAAATTCACAAAGTGATGAGGTAAGCTGGATTTTCTTATTTTGCAATACTTTTAACTAGAAAGCATTATTCATTTATGTCTTAATCTAATTCCAGAGAGTTATATTTGCCTACCTTTTAAATACTGTGCAAACTTAACTGAAGATTACTGATAATCAGTTTCAGCTCACTTTTCAATAAATTGGAAAAATCTAGAAATTAGTTTTTATCCCATATGTTAATTACATTTTGAAGAATGTAGTCCATTCCCCGATATATTAAGTATAACAAGATCTAAGTTAATTTGTGAATATTAAAGATGTATACTTGACATCATAAAACATACTTTATTGGTATAAATATAGATATAGATAATACTGAGCTCTCATTATGTACCTGGGAGTATCAGGTAGTATTCAAATCTCATTTTGCATATTGAGAAACTAATAGAAATTATATAAGTGAATTGACCAAATTCACAGGTCTAGAAGTGGTGGAGCTAAGATTTGTACCTAGCCATCTGAGTTGTTTAGCAGCCATAATCCTAGTCACCATTATAGGACTTGATCTGTAGCACATCTTCTTCCAGAATATGAACTCTGAGTAAAAGACTCAGGAGGTACGCAGGTAAAGATCAAATTACTGTGTCAATGGTGTTATTGATAGAACAGTTGGAGACCATTACTTAAATATTTGGCAAACATGAACATCTTAATACAAAACCACAGAAGTAAAGGTTTCCTTACTCTTTTGCAGGCAGACCTGGCTGAATGCCAGGTTTCCTCTACAGTGAAGTACAGAATTCCTTCTGGAGATCTTAGATGCCAATTGATTCCTCCTTCCCAGAGCTAGAGTGAGTGAGCGAGCAGAAAATGACTAAGAGTATTGAGATACTCATAATATTCATTTCTCTGCACATGAGGTAAATGATGTTTGCCTTCCCACAAATCCACTATGATGTCATATACAGATGATAGATAGATAGATAGATAGATAGATAGATAATAGATGAGAGATAGGTAGAACTATATATCAATAAAAGGTATAAATTAATTAAAATCTTAGGGCATTTTCTAGAAATTTTGTTATATTTTCTTCTTTAGTTTAGGATGCCAACATAATATTTGGGAAATAAAGTTTGTTTTCTAAAATTCTCAATCTGATTTTGTAATTTTTCCATAAACTCAAGTTTTATGTTAAAGCATAATGTGTTTTTGCTCCAGTAACTTCCCAACATTTTTAAAGTAATAAATATTCAGACATCTTTTAAATGCTAGTTCAAAGTAATGATTTATTTTTTTCATAGTTCTTCCAGCAATTCTGGCAGCTGCTTCTCTCTCTTTTTGCAATTGATAAAATCAGTCTCTAGGCCCAGATGCCAGTGTACCACAGCCAATATCATTGTACACTGTATTTCCTAAAACATCATCTTGTGATAGCACATTCATTTTACATTCATTCTCAAAACCAAAAACTGCAGTTTTCACTGGTTAATTGGTCACTTATTTGAGTAAATAGAATTTTGCCCAAGTCAATACACATAAGATATTTACTTTGTAATCTGATTTTGTTTGAAAGCTATGGCTATCGAGTGACTTGGATTTCAAAGTTTCAAAGCTTATGATCTAGTAGAATTATGGCTCAGTTAACCATGAAGCTTAATTGTTATAATGAAGTACAAGCATACATACCTCAGAGATATTGCAGGTTTGGTTCCAGATCACTGCAATAAAGCAAATACTGCAATATAGTGAGTTACATGAAATTTTTGTTTTCCCAGTGCATATAAAATTATGTTTACACTATATAACATTATGTTTAAAAAAACAATGTATATACCTCAATTAAAAATACTTTATTGCTAAAAAGTGCTAACCATCATCTGAACCCTCAGCGAATTAAAATCTTTTTGCTGGTGGAAAGTCTTGCCTTGATGTTAATGTCTGCTGACTGATCAAGGTGATGCTTAAGGCTGCGGTGGCTGTGGCCATTTCTTGAAATAATACCACAAAGAAGTTTGCTACATAGATTGACTCTTCCTTTCACTTGAGCACTTAGAGGCCATTGTAGGGTTAGTAATTGGCCTCCTTTCAATATTGTTGTGTCTCAGGGAATAGGGAGGCCGGGGGAGAAAAGAGAGAGAGATGGGGGAATGACCAGTTGGTGGAGCAGTCAGAACACACACAACATTTATAGATTAAGTTCACCATCTTATATGAACACAGTTCATGGCACCCCGAAACAACTGCAATAGTAGCATCAAGATCACTGGTCACACATCACCATAACAAATACAACTAGTAATGAAAATGTTTGAAATACTGCAGGAATTATCAAAATGTGAAACAGCGAAAGAAAGTGAGCAAATTCTCTTAGAAAAATGGTGCCAATAGATGTTTGATGAAGGGTTGCCATATATCTTCAATTTATTAAAAAACAAAACAAAACAAGGTATCAGCAGAGTGCAATATAGTGAACTGCAATATAATGACGTATGCCTGTACAATCAACATTTCATGGACCATTTTGGGTGTTTCACAATGATTTTGTAGGTCACTTATCCTGCAAAAAAGGTAAACTCTGCAGATGAATTTAAATAGATCATAAAAGGACATCAATCTGACAAGTCACAGTTTTTGTTAACATTGGCATGAACTTTCACTTAGAGGAAGAATTAAAGCAGTAGATGTAAGGAACCACCAGCTTTGATCATAACCTGGGTCTCTGATCTTTTCAGTCATGGTAAGCAAGGTAAAGGACACAAACAGTTTGAGATTTGGTCAGTACAGAGAATTTGGTCTTTAATGTAAGTTTCCTGGCTCTCTGCTTAATTTATATTATTTCCTGTTAATGGAATTTCTTAACAGAAACATGAGTGAGAACGTTGCTTATAAAATAATTTATAGGCACACCTGTCACATAATATCAGGAGTACTGGAAAAGAGTGATATGCCAACAAGGCAATAGTCCATAAAACTAATTACCTGGATAACTCATGAAAGAAGACTCTGACCTGGGCATGAGATGTAAATTCCTAACACAGATATGTCTTGAAGTGTGAATCTATGCATTATTATTACTACTGTTGTTCTTGTGACAAGAAAATATTTTTATCAGCAAAAGGCAAAAATTATGAACTGAACTGTTTCAAGAAAATATTTGGCTTTGATTGAAAATACATGCATCACCCTCACCACCTTATCACTCTTATACACAGTTTCTGATCTGTCAGTGATATCCGTTGAATATCCCTCCAAATTAAACCTTAAATCCCCATCTTCAGTTTCCATCTACACAGTCTTTCCTCCAAGCCAACAAAGTAGATTCTCAGTGATGCTTTTGTCCCTCTCAACTGTTCATTCCTTATTGCTTTGGTAAAAGGATTGTCCTCCAAGTCCTCCAGTGAAAATATTTTTCTGACAAATCTTCCAGCTTTACATAAGCATATGCAATCTAGCATGCTCAATTCTGAGTCTTTTGTTCCTCTCCATTACAGCAGTTCTAGAATCTCTAATTCACTTAGTTTAGCCCATAAAATTTTCCAGTCTTCCAAGAGACATATGAGTACCATGTTTGCGCCACTTCCCAGGGTTCTTACCAGAGTAATAAATCATGAATTCCAGAAAAGTGCTCTCCTATTGATAAACTTTCCCTTAGGCAACCGTACCTTCTAGCCATTGCTCATTTGATTCAGCATCCTCAGAATATAGCCCTGTATGCTGTGCTCTCCTGGATCCTGCTTGCACACGTAGGTTATACATTTCACTGTTTTCAGGGTACAGTACATTTTCTTCCATTCTTCCTTTAACAGTCTCAGCACTTTCCTGGCTGCAGCTTAACCTTAGCTATGGGTTTAAATGCTAGAAAGGAAGATAGAGACAGTTTGTGGAAGTCAGAGAATGTATTGTCTTGCATAATTTTCAACTAAGGAGAAGTATCAAAATTTAGTAGATGGGGTAGACTACTTTTGCAGGCTTAGGAGAATCTGGGAATTCACAGTTTTCAAGTGCATCAGCTCAGATATCTTAATGACGTATCACAGTGTCTCATTCTTTCCTAATCAAGACCCTGATCTTGGCATAACAGATGTGTCTAGGAGCCTCATTACACTTATGATTAAGTATCAGGGCTCAGTTTTTTCTGCCTGCTTACTGAAGGGAGATAAGAGTCTCTTTACAGCTGCTAAGTAGGTTCTCTGATAGCCACAATTCATTGTTTACAGGCTTTATTTTTTAGAGCAGTTTTAGGTTCACAACAAAATTGAGAGAAAAGTACAGAGATTACACATATACCCCTGCCTCCACAAAGCCTCCTCCATTATCAACATCACTCACCAGAATGATAACTTTGTTACTAAGGATGAGCCTAAATTGACACATCATTATCACCCAAAGTCCATAGTTTACTTTGGGGTTTACTCTTAGTATTGTACACTGTGGGTTTGGATAAATGTATAATGATGTACATACATCATTATAATATCATACATAGTTTCTTCCCTGCCCTAAAAATTCTCTACACTTTGCCTATTAATCCTTCCCCCTCCATTTCACCCCAGGCAACCACTGATCTTTTAATTATTTCCATAGCTTTGTCTTTTCCAGAATGTCATATACAGTTGACCCTTGAACAACACAAGTTTGAATTGCACAGGTCCACCTAACGTGGATTTTTTTCAATAGTAAATACTACAGTACTACATGATCCACTGTTGGTTGAATCTGTGGTTGCAGAACCACTGATGGGGAGGAACCATGTATACAGAGGGCCAACTATAAGTTATGTGTGGATTTTCAACCATGTAGAGGGTTGGCAGCCCTAACCCTGACATTGCAAAGTTCAACTGTAGTTGGAATCACATACAGATTGGCTTCTTTCACTTAGTATGCACTTAAGATTTCTCCATGCCTTTTCATGGCTTGATAGCTCATTTCTTTTTAGTGCTAAGTAATATTCCATTGTCTGGATGTACCACAGTTTATTTATCCATTCACCTATTGAAGAATATCTTGGTTGCTTCCAAGTTTTGGCAATCATGAATAAAACTACTATAAAATCCATGTGCAGGATTTTTATGTAGACATAAATTTTCAACTACTTCTTTGGGTACATACCAAGGAACATGATTGCTGGATCATATGGTAAGAGTATATTTAACTTTGTAAGAAAACTAAACTGTGTTTCAAAGTGGCTATACCATTTTGCATTCCTAACAGCAATGTATGAGAATTCCCGTTGCTTCATATTCTCATCAGTATGTGGCGTTGTCAGTATTCCAGATTTTGGCCATTCTAGCAAGTGTATAGTGGTATGTTATTGTGGTTTTAATTTGCATTTCCCTAATGACATATGATGTGAGCATCTTTTCATATGCTTATTTGCCATGTGTATATCTTCTTTCATGGGTTGTCTGTTAAGGTCTTTGGCCCATTTTTTAATTGAGTTGTTTGTTTACTTACTGTTGAGTTTTACACACTTAATTTTTAGATTTATCACAGTCAGCCTTTTATTGTATTTATCTAGAAAATTAAATGCTCTGAGAAAAAAATATTTAATTCCATTATCCTTATAATTAATATCTCACCCACATTTCTATAACACCTAATACACTCTACTTGCTAATACAATTCCTTTCACCAATATAACATCCCAGTTCATGACTGATGGATATTTTAATAATTGCACTGTTTTTTTTTTTTTTTTTATGCACAGTGCTGTGATTATCATTGCCAGCCAGCTGGAGGAATATCCAGTTCTGAAAACCCATTTTTACCATCTTCTGAGAATTCCTCCTTGTGTGTAGATACAATTCTCCAAAAACTGCCTTTGTTTCAGACTATGTTTTTCTAGAATGCTTATACAGAAAATAGCCTTTAAAATAGAGATAGTGTCTCCCTCTGGAGCAAAGGGAAAGTTTGTTTACTGTCCACTAATATAAAGATAATGTCTTCCTCTGGCAAAGCCTTGTCAGGCTGTGTGTTTATAAGTTTTGGGTACACTAAACTTTGGTTTCCTTTCCTGTAATGCACATCACTATGAATGCACTACATCATCCGGCATTGTGTAACCCTGTGGTAACTGAGCTTGGGGAATAAACACAAATGTTAATCTGGCTATTATTATTACTCTGGGTAATAAACTGCCCTCTGTGTCTGTCATAGTCCTCTTCTGTCTTCTGCCAACATCCATCAAACTTTGGCAAGCTAGATGGTTTTTTTGCAGGTAGGCTAAAAATCGCATAACCTTCACAGTTCTTAACATTGGAACCAGTTTTTAAAGTTCAGATTCCTAGGTAAACAGACTCTGTGATAGAGATGCATACAGGAATTTTGTTGGAAAATAAAATTGGGGGAAATCCTCTCAGGATCAGCGCTGTGGCAGAGGGGGAGGAAGTATGGTTTATCACAGGAGAAAATTGGGTGTGTTGCAGTCTCAACCAAAGCCTCAGCCAACCTCACTGGGATCTTGGCAGTAAGAATAGCCATGCATACTTTTACCAGTTGGAGAGAAGGGGCCATGACTTCATACTCATGTATTAACTACTCATTGGACATAGGTTGCCCCAGGAGTGTATTAGGACCTTAAGCAACGTGGTTGTATTCAGCTGATAGCAGTTTTCATTGCCAGAGAGAGCACACAGGTGATCTGCTGGAATAATAAGTCATTCAGTCCTTAGAGGAGATGCTGGGCGGTATAGCATGGCCTCTACTACAAGGGAAAATCCAGGAAAAATATAAATTGCTCTATTCAGAACCCTGACATCATTGAGCTTCTTAATTCTTCAACCCACAAATCTTTTTTTATGTTAAATTTTCTTGGATATTGTTATCTACAAGCTGTACATCTAATGCACATGCTTAAAATTCTCCCATGTCATTTTATTTTAAATCTCAAGTATTTTAAAGTTTAGTTTAAATATCAACTATTTACTACTATGTTTAACATCTTACATGGGTCACTGCCTTATGACACATGATCCTATTTCTTGCTGACTTTCAATACACTCTTACTACTCCTTTTTATGCTTTAGATTTCAGATTAGATGCCACTTTCTCAGAGATATTAGCTAAAGTGTCTCCTCCATTATTTTCTAATAGTAAACCCTCTTCATTCATTCACAGTACTCACAATGATTTAGAACTGTAGACATATTTAATCACCTGTTTATTTTCTGAATTCCCTAGTAGATTGTGAATTTCAGGAAGACAGAATAAACCGGCTTTGTTCAGTGTTGTTGTAGTAATCACGATTGCTGTCACACAAATATTCCCAGCTTTCTGCCGTCCATGCCACAGTAATATTGCATTTCCTGGTCCCTTTGTGGTTGTGGCCATGTGATTAATTGTAACCAATGCTCTGGGAGCAGAAGTGATGTGGGTCACTTCTGTGACCAAGCACTTAATTGCCTATATGGGACTCCATAGAGCAATTTTCCCTCTAGCACCACAATGGGTACCGTTTGAGATGAAGGCTGCTCTGTCAGCCTGATTTCCTGCAAAGCTATGATGAGTCATCCCCATCTGGCTACTTTTGATGTGGGTGCTCAGTGGGATTAAACAACAACCTAATGTTATTCTAAACCACTTGGATTGTTTAGTTGTTTGATAACAGAGCATAACCTAGACTATCCTGGATGACGTACTGCCTGATATCACACTAAGCCCAGAGCCTTGTATATAGAATAAACTAGATAATTGTTGATGGAGAGAAAGAATAATGCTGTTTATTTAGTAGTGTATGTTGTATTCTTGGATCTGTGGTCCACTTTTTAAATGAGAAATTTCTCACTAATTTTTTCAACATGGATACTGCAAAACCAAAGAGCACCTCCAGAATGCAATGTAAGAAAAAAAAGAACTAATATTTGTTTACCAAAGGAGTCATCATTTGGGACATTGTTAGAATACAAAACTTCTTTGTTGATTAAAAAATTGGTGGATTAGAAAAGAACAAAATGTTTCCAGCACTTTTGAGGGTGTTATGTCTAATAAAACCTACATGTTTCAGTGCAGGCAGAGAGACTCTATTTGGTTCAGCCTCCTAACGAATAAAAATCCACTAAAGAAATAGTATGAGGTGGTTAGAGGGAAGATTGCACTAGCGCTTTGCCAAAAACTAAGATATAGTCTTTTTACTCTAAATCAGGTATCTAGAATGTTTCCAAAAAATGTGTTCACCAGTGCCAACTGTGCTTCTTCTTATTCCTACCACCTGACAGGTTTGTAAAGTGCCTCTGCTTCAGGAATCCTTGCAGTGCTATAATTCTGTGACGATCCTAGAGGCTTGCCTCAGTTTCTCTTAAAGGACTGTTGTTACCCTACCCAGCTACATCCATTCCTTTTCTCCTCATTGTCAGGTTGACTCCTAACATTTGTGAACATCGCTCATGGTAAGTCAGAGCTATTTATTTTCTATCAATGACATTTTCAAATATCTATCACATCCAATGTCTGTGGAAAGGTCTATATGAATTTCAAATTATTTACTTTATTCAATAAAGAACAAAGTGTTCTTTTCTACCTATTTGAATATTATTACTGAATATGTGTTGTTTCACTCAGTTGCTTTTGTCTTCTTTTAAAACTCATGGAAACAGACATTTCTAAGACTCTCCAAAATTATCTCTTCTCTCATGTCTCTAGACTTTAGCCTGGCAACTCTGTCCTATATTCCTTTCTTCTTTCTTTCCTTCCTTCCTTTCTGTCTTGCCTTTCTTCTTTCACCATAAATATAAGTCTGAATCCTTCTTTCTGTCATTTTGGTACGGGATTGGTGATGATGACAGGATTAGATAAGAGGGTTTGGCTTCAGTTGCTTTTTACTCTTTTTTTCTTTTTAAGCATTCAGATATAGTCCTTTTTGAAATGATACAAATGTTCCTTCATAATCCTTATATTTTTTTCAAACTTCTCCAAAAATTGAATCAGAGTTGTGAAAAGGGTGGTTTTGTTGATTCATCACAATCAGACTCAAGTATGGTGAGGTCCTTGAGTGTGACCATATACCACCATGTTGTCAGTATTATAGACTCCACTTGATGATTTCCTAATATAACTTAACACTTACCACCTATTGTTTTAAAATATATTTAAACTCAATGTTACTGTACATATACAAAGATTTCACCACTTTTGTTCCACTGATATCCACTAACAGATTGGGGAAAACATTTTATTATGAAGAATCTAAAGAACTAAGGAATAGTTATGAATCACGGAAGAGATATAAAATTAACTCTATAGTCTTATTGCTGAAACAGATTTGCTAGGTTATAATTACTTTTAATCCTTCCATTGAAGTTATCATGATTTAATGAAAATCAAATTTTGTGATATCAATGCCACATTTTGAATCTCTCCCTTAATACTCAGTTTTAGTGTTGATAATGAATGCATTTGTTCAAGACTAGAAAATTATGGGTTGGAGATAGGCAGATGAGTATAATGAGAAAATCTGTTTTGCAATTATGTTGGAAGGCAAACGCGTCAAAGATTAAGAAAGACATTTTTGGGGAAAAAGTAACTGTGCTTAGTTTAAGTTATATTATTAATAAATAATTATTCATACCATACTTTTATTCTCTGTACTGTGAATGTAGGTCAAAGAAGCTAATTATTGAGTATTACAAAGATATCACAAAGATAAAATATTTGAATTCTCAGAGATTATCAGTGTACTTTCGATGAAAAGTAAAGCATAATTTATTATCTCAAATTCCCAGAAGTGTTGTGACAAAAACTGTTGGACACATCAACTATCCAGGAGATTGCTTATTAAAACTGACGTGGTCTATTTAAAACATGATTCTTTCCTTCTTATACCCATGAGTTAAATATACATGTCAATACTAATTTTTAATGAATTGTAGCATTTGGCAGCTACTGTCACAACTTTCACATTCAACAGTAAAAGTTTATCCTATTAATTGTAGACTTATATTAGACTAATATTAGCATATAAATTTTTAAACTAACTTTTATTTTATGACTCCTTTAATTTAACATGAGGCCAGCTTTTTGTTTTAAATGCTAAACCAAGTTTAATAAGTTAATTTGTCTTAAAGTACTATTTTTCTAACTAGCTAAGAATACTTTATAATTCTTTAGCCAAACTTAGATAGATGAATATTGCCAGAAGTCATTTTCAGGTTACTGCTGGTGAAGCTCCCCTTCACAGTACAAGCTCAGTAGCAATACAATAGTTTCCACTTATCCATGGGGAATATGTTCCAAGAACCCCAGTGGATGCCTGAAACCATGGATAGAACAAAACCCTTGGGACTTCCCTGGGTCCAGTGATTAAGACACCATGCTTCCACTGCAGGGCGTGCACATTCAATCCCTGGTCTGGGAACTAAGATCCCGCATGCCACATGGCGTGGCCAAAAAAACAAAAAAACAAAAAACAAAAAACCCTATATACACTATGATTTTTTCTTATACATGCATACGTATGATAAAGTTTAATTTATAGTCACAGTAGGAGAATATCCAAATTGCCAGCATCACTACTCTTGCAGTTGGGGCCACTATTAAGTAAAATAAGGGTTACTTGAACACAAGCCCTGCAATACCTTGACAATCTGACAACCATGCCTACAAAGTGACTAATGGTTGGGTAGTGTATGTGGACACACTGGACAAAGGGATGATTCACATCCTGGGTGGGACAGAGAGGGAAGGTGCAAGATTCCATCATACTACTCAGAACAGCATGCACATTAAAACTTAAAAATTTTTTATTTCTGGAATTTTCCATTTAATAATTTTGGAGCATGGTTGACTGCAGGAAATTGAAACCATGGAAAGCAAACCGTGGGTAAGGGGGCACTACTGTGTATAATTTTATCTCCCAATAGGATTTGACTGTACTTTCTTATTTATTTGAAAATGATAAAATATAATATCTGAATAATGTTCTTAGCAAAACCCATGTATCTTTTCATAATTTATAATCCTGAATAATTATATTTTACCTTCTTTTTTCTGTAAGGTTAGTATTAACCCTTATTGGAAAAGCAGAGTACTGTAATAACTGCCTCACCCACCCCCATAGAAAGAAAATCAAAACAAATTCAAACTAACAACACCACAACACAACACAATTTGGTTGGGAATATATTCAGATTATGTCAATGAAAGCCAAGACTCTCAAGATAAACTCATTTTCTTTTCTCCTTTCTGCATTTTACTAACTTTTTAAAAGACAATCTTACTAATGGTGCTGCAGTATTCTTAGGGCATATGCAGGGAAGGTAAGAGAAATATGAGGTGCTAGGTTCAATGATATCTCACCCTAGCAGAGGAAATTTTAATTGTCAGCTGTGATAGAGGCAGGCAGCTGGACCTGGCCTTAAGGATATAACCCTCCCAGAAAAAAGCCTAAGGTAAACCTTGTAGTTAGAAAGTACAAACCAAAAAGAAACACTGAAAAACTCTCTTTTTGTTCCTGTGATCAGCTATCACAAGGTTTTGTAATGATTGGCAGCACTATCTGGGCTGTCGGTGACACCCATAAGCACTACCACAATAGGAAGTGAACCTGGCCTTGGTCTCACTGTTTCCAAGTATATGCAAATACATGGATCTTCAGAAATTTCTGGGAATGAGGGCTGCTTATCCGGTTGCTCTCAGGTGAATCATTTGACCTTTCTTTTTTAACCTAGTCCCTATGGATATGGAATGAAGGTAAAAATTGAAGACTCGAAATAAAAGACTGTAACATGAGTTATTTCAGTATTTCTCATTTTATTTCAATAGGTATCAGTAAATTAAAGCTTTTTCAATTTCCCCCACTAGTCCCACCAAAATTTCTGAAATGGTGGAATTTAAATACAAGTTAGAGAGTTCTTTAGTGCATAAACTCAGAGGTATACATTGACCCAAAATAATAACCCTCTAAATATATATATATTTATTTTTAAAATAGTACCTAAGCATGAACAGGTTGGCATTCAGTTTCCATCTAATGGAATATTACACAGAAAAATTCCAGAACTACCTATGGGATGTAGACATGACATTTTCAATCTTTTAACCTCAATTCCATCTTCTTTAAAATGGGGGGCTTCAACTAGTTGATTCTCTAAAGCATCTGCTTAATCTAAGGTATGAAATGATTTGAGCGAATTTTCTAGTATAAAAAAACTGAGATAACAAAGTGCTCTGAGTATTTGAAATCATTGTCTTATTTTATGCACACACTCACTTATCTTCCATTCCACTTTTCACGTCTTATTACTGCTAATAATAGCCAAAATGTTTTGAATGTTTACTATGTTCCAACCATTGTTCTGAAAACATTACATGGCTTATTTTGTAATTCTTACAACAGCTCTGAGGGAGATGTTTTTGTTATTACTATTACGGCCATTTTACAGATGAAGGAGAGAAAGTTCAATTGGCTCCTCGTCACAGAGCTAGTAAGTGGTAAAAGAGATAGTTAATAGGCTCACTCTAAAAGACACACCATTAGCACTTATAATGCTGTCTCCTGCCAAGGTTGACTAAACAAAAGCAAGCACCAAGCTGTTATGCACACCCATTGCCTTTACCAAAGTCCATTCCTTTAGAGATTCTGTCTGTAAAAGGTAAGAGTAAGCAACAAAGTGAAATATTAGGATGGAAGAGTCAGAGGAAAATAGAAATATACAATTTTGTCTTAAAACATAAAAAATAAAATTCCAAGAATAGATGGCAGACAACAATGTCAAATGATACAGTTTTTGAATAGGACATAAGATTCCAAAGGTCTGGTAATTAGAAATTGTTGGTGGCTTTAGAGTGAGAAGGTTCACCAGTGTAACTGATAAGGAAGGAGATTAAAGTCAGTCGACTAGCATATACAAAGGGGAGCAAGAACATAGGGAAAGCCCATGTTTATTTAAGATATTTATACAGAGAGGGGAAGGAGAGAAGTGAAATTTATTAGGGCTAATTGTAAACCATTTGACTTATTTTTTTCTTTTTAAAATGGAAGTAATCTAAAAGAAAGTAACCAACCTGGAAGAAAATTTTAAGACAGATCCTTGAAGAAGTACAAAGAAAAGGTCTTTGGAGGGGGAAAAAAAAAATCAGTTTTTTTTTTCTCAGAGTCAGTAAAAAAGGAGATAATGCAAAAAGAGGATGGGGGAGCATAAAGCTGTTAGGAGAGAGGTTCAAACCCGAATGCTTCCGTTTCCTTGGGGAAGTTGGCTAGGTCAGCTGCTGAAGATGAATTTAAGATGGGGTTGGAGAGTAGAGTTAATTTGTGCATCTCATTGTCTAGGGCAGGCACAGAGGAAATGTGTTCCTCGGGTCTTTTCCTTCAGATCTCATGTATTTAAATTTCTTATTTTTGTATTAGAATTGATGTTAGGAAGCAAAATACTTGAGGATAAATTTATAACACCGTATGAGTTAGCATATTATTTAATTATGAAAATCAGAGAGCAGAGAAGTGACAAAGTTGAGAGCAGCATATTGAAAAGGTGAGAAAAAAAGATTAGATATATCCTCAGAATAACATTCAAGGAATTCAGAGCTGGATAGAATTTAGTATTTAATAATCACTTATTTAACACCTATGGATACAGCAGTTTTGAAAATTTGTGGGAAATAGGGATATAAAGAGAGAAAACATTAACACTTGTTCATTGAAAAGCTACAATATAGAAGCTACTTTGACAGAATCTTGGAAGTTAAAAAAAAGGAATAAAATCATGACTTTGCCCTCAAATAGATGGTAATTTGTATCCATTTATTTATTAATATTTTATACTGGAGCAAATCAGTACTATTGATAATACTATTAAAAGTAATGCAGAATTTTAATATAAAAGAGGTCTTTTTTCCAACTTAAGTCACAGGGATGGAGGCTACTTAGACCTTGAATTAGTCAACAAATATGTTATAGGGCATTTTCACCAAAAGGTGAGCACCATACTAAGGTCAGTGGAAAGCACAAGTAGAGGATTGTCTTCCTACCATTTTAAGTTCACTCTTCAGTCCATTTCCTGGAAGATGTGAACTTAGACCTTGAAGGAGAGGTTGAATTTGGATATATAGAAGGGGGAGGAGTATTCTAGTTGAAGGAAATGTTATAAACAAAGTTATAGCTGTGGGAAATTATTTAGGCCCACAGAGTTGATTTAATGCAGTTTAAATATGTTGGAGGACAGGATGTGAGAAGGTAAATTGATGCCAGATTGAAAGATGTGTTAAAGAGTTTGGACATTTTAGAGTATAAGTTTTAATGGATTTCTGAGCAAAGTATGATAGCATTAGAAGTGTGTTTCAAGCATTATTCTCTTTGTCTTCTCTGACCTACCCTTCTCCCAAAGTAAAGCTAAGTTAAATGAACATTTTAGCAATAAGTACTTATATCTAGCACAGTATTTACCCATGATACTATAATTACCTGTTTACCTATGGAATTCTACCACTGAATTTTAAACTGCTAAAAAGCAAAGACTAATTTTTACTTATCTCCAATTTCCAAGTACCCAGTGCAGTGCCCAGCATATTTCAGAGTTCAATATATTTTAAATTAAATGAAGATTTATCTATATGTAAGATAGATATTAAATTCAACAGAAGTGTGAAAGAATGGGAATGAGTAGTGTCGACAAAAAATTTATCAGTCAATCTAAGAAAGAATTGTAAAATTTTATTTGAGCCAAATTTGAGAATAATAACCCAGGAAGACCATTTCAGAAGGGTCTGAGAACTGTTCCACACTTTTAGAAGTCAAGACACAGTTTATATAAATTTTTTTGAGACAGAGGGCTGTATGTCAGATAATGTACTATTGACAGTTTACATAATCCAGATCTAAGCGCCATTGTGGTGGGTCATGTGACCCCTTACATGATCAAGAAGGAATGTTATCTTTTTTAAAGAGTTGTCTTGTTGATCCTGGGAGAATGTTGCTCTTTATGTTTGAGCAGGTATTCCTGCTGATGGGGAAGGTTTGGTCAATGCATAATGCTGGTACACAATGTATAGTGGAGAGAGAGAGGAAGCCAAAGGGCAGAGAATTTTTAGGTTTAAATTTTTCTTGTCTTGCCATAAAATATGAACTTTATTTCGCAGTAGGAAAAAAGTATTTGTCTCTAGGACGGTAACTTTTATTGTTCTCCAGTTTACATCATACCTCTAGGGTACAAATTTATTGTTAGCTCTTTCCTCTGTTTACAACTAGGTAAGAAAAAGCTATATATGGTGTTCAGTCAACCTTTCTACAGTTCTTCTTTGGAATTTGAGGCTAATGTCATATCTAATTATTATTTTTTGGATGTTCTTCCTACTTTTATATGGCTAAGATGACAGTTTCGGGGGTATCTCTGAGGTAGCTCTTCCTTATGACCAAGATGGCCTTAACATTTCCCTCAGCTTGACTAAATGTTAAATAGACTTCTTCGTGCCTCTATGTCCCTGAACTCCTTCCCACTCCAGTCCTTAGAGTATCCAGATAGCATAACCAGAGAGGTTTCTCTCCTTCTTTTTCTTGGAGCATTTACTTAAGAAAACTTAGTACATCTACTTCATTGTCAATTCTTCTCTGCCCCTTGAAATGTAGGTTTTTGTTTTTGTTTTTTAAAGTCTCTTGCCAGTTTTACAACTTAGAACCATCTTTCTCGGGGACATGGGAGGCATCCCTTTGAAATGTAATCATCAAGGAAGATACTACTCTGACCTCCCAGTCTCTGTGAGAGGTCAGGAGCCTAACTTCAGTGATGCCTTGCTCCGGGTTACAAAATTATCTCCTGTCATAAAGAGAGGAGGAAGTTTACTTTCTCTTTGGGTAAGTCCAATTAGCAATTTCAGGTATCCTACAATTCCTCCAACCCCAGATCTTAAAAATTCTCCCACTCTTTGTTTCAGCAGAGCTGAGCTCAGACTATGCACGGATCTCTCTCTCCTAGTGCGCTCACCTTGAAAGAAGTCTTTCTTCCCTGTTTAACTTTGTTGCAATTTTTGCTGTGACTTTTACCTGGAGTAAGTGACATACACCGTGTTTATTGAAGCTTTGGGACCAACCCCTTCACTTCTCCCTTGACTCCTCATTTACACTCTCATCCATCATACCTTCCCTTGTCTTGAATTGGTAAAACACCATATTATCTTTGAGAATGGGTTGGAAGTAGGAAAATTTAACCTTTCTGCTGGCTTTTATTCTAGTCTATATGGACGTGACAGTTCAAGAAGAAAGGGCTTCTTTAAGTAACTCAACAAACCTCTATATGTGTTTAGATTTAAAGCCTTGTGGGTGATGAAATATTCCTTTGTACCTCTTCACCTTGTTTCTCAATAAAATTTCCATTAGTAACTCAGGAAACAAAGCTAGATATTAGAGGGCAGAGATTAAGTATCCTTAATCCTTGGCCTATTACATATCATTTTCTTTAGTCACAACTATAATGAACCCCAAATTTCTTATAATTCAACATTAATTAAAGAAAATCTGCCTTAGGGTTATGGGGGCAAAATAAAAATGCAACAGATATTTTAAAAATCAAATCAAGATGATTTTTCAAAATATGCAATGTGAGTAAAAGAGTTAAGGGCTATTTTTTCCTTCTCTAAAGAACACAGTAGAGTTGTGGAGACAGAACAAAGAAATACTTGAATGTCTAATGGTTGATCTCCATGATTTGAAACAACAGCTTGTAAATATCCATTCATAACACAAACATTTTTCTATGTATAAATGCTAGAGGTGATCAGAAGTTAGCCAATTCATTTAAACTGGGGTGGATTGCATACAATCATAAGAAAAATATTGGATTTATTTTGGCTTAGGACAAAAAGCAAAAATTAGATAAATGGAGTATTACCAAGTTATAGTATATTAGGGACAAAACTGAAGTGGGTCAGGGGAATAGTGAACAGAATATTTCAGTTGCAGCAAGACTACCATAGTGAAAATCAGTAGCCAAAGTGAAGCAAGAGAATTCTGAAGAAGGAAAAGAATGAGGACAAACAAATGCAGAGTTAGAAGAACTGAAGAGGGTGAAGATAAAATTCTCTGGGTACCACAGCAAGTAATGACTTCCCAGACAATTTTAGAGAGTAAATTATTGTTCTTATTCTCCAATGTGTTTTATTCAGAGTATACCTCCAGTTAAATATAAAGACATAAAATGATATCATAGATTCATAATATGGTATAATTCTACTCAAACTCCCAGATCCCCTAATTTTAATTTTTATATATTTTATAGGTTTGTGATATTTTTATCTAAGGAAAAATGGAATTTGTGCCAAGGGCCAATTATTATAAGGAATAGAGTAGCTTTATGAAAAGCAGTTTCTAGAGCAGATATGACACAACTGCCCCTTCCTTCTCCAGCTCCATTCTCAAGAAACTCAAAAGGCTTTCAGAGCTTTTGCATCAGATTTCTGAGAGATGGCTAGGATTTTTGAAGAGTTGGTTATGGAGGAGCCATAAAAATACTATTCTGTGGATGTTTATATTATCCTAGTCTTAACTTCAGACTTGGATAGCTTGTTAAATAAAAATTGCTTGGTTTTCCTGTTTATCTTAGTGTAAAATGTGCAAAATTTATTCTAACAGCCTTGTCCTCAGGTTGGCAATTATTGTTTTAGTTATATTTTTAGGTATCAAACCTCTAAATATGCTATTAAAAATGAAAATTCTTTCATGACTGTTCTCTGAAGCTTTTCTTCATCAATGTCAGAAAATATATGAGGTCTGAAACTTGACTTTTGAAGAATCAGGGGTTGTTGCTATCAAAATCAGGTTATGACCCAGGACAGCCACCACCAGAGAACACTCACATAATAGCATTGTAAGACCCGATGCTACAAGGATCTGGGAAGGGCAACTAGCCATAGGCACTACTATTTGGTTCAGAGAAGCACCAATTAATTTTCTGCTCTCTGATCCACTTGAAGAACTCAGCTGGAAACCAAATAAAGCCAGCTTTTAAAAAATCTAACATTTGAGTTATTTTATGTGTTCTTTCAAGTAGACTATATTTTAGACTCTAGAAGTAAGGGTCATAACTCTTGTATCCCTCTCTCTCTTCATAGAGTTAGAGTTTGTCAAAGATGTTAAAAATAAAATGAGTGTGAAAGCTCTATGAGGGTTATGAGAAGGGTGAGGAAAAAGTAAAGAAGGACTAAGGCACTACCTTTAGATAAGAGTAATAATAACAATAATGATAATGATGAAGATGAAACTTTCTTTTCATCTTCTTTGCTTCCCAATATTGCTTTTAAGAATCAAATTTGTATGTAACTTAAATTTCAGTGAGGATAACTATTAAAAAAATTAATCTACAGACTTTGAGTAAGGAACTGATGGAATTAAGCATTGATTTAAGAATTGATTTTGCATACCTACAAAAATCCCAACAATCTCTCCATTGCCTAAATCCCTATCAAATATAGTACTATATACATGACCTTCCTCATTCTGTTAGAAATATACATAAACTTTATCACACATTGATAGTTATATCTGAGAACACTTCCCAGAAATTAAATTATTGCCCTAATCTCAGATATAATTTTGTGTTTCTTCCAAATTCCAAGTTTTCATCTTTTCAAGTCTAAGTGTCTCCAGAACTCTAACTCAATAAAAATTTTCTAGCACTGCCATATGTTCATATTTTTTTCTTTCTTGATTCTTTTTTGAGAGCCAGGGAGTTTTCAAGCATTGTGTGTGCATGTGTATGTGAGTAATGTGTGTCTGTGTCTGTGTTTAGCTCCCATAGAAATATATTTTTTTAAATATATAAAGAGACTTTCTCTCCTTGCCTTGATGGAATGATTGGCACCAGATTTACATTCTCTTTATCAGCTAGGAAACTGAACAGCACATATAAACAAGTGCTTTCAGGCTTTCAGACAGACAGTGGATAAAAGACATTACACAACTGTGATTCTTGGGATTAGGAAGAAGTTCTACAACATCACTGGCTTTCTGCCTGGAGGTACTTCTATTCTGTAGCATAGGGAGGGGAAATCCAGACATAGAGAAGGGAAATGAATAACATTGTGATCTTACTGAGTTGGGGAAACAGAAAATAAAGTTGAAGGAGGTTGAAGTGGCTAGAATTTACAGATCACAGTACCAAGAAAATAAAGCAAAGCAGAGAATGAAGTCCAGAAATCTGAATGGAGTAGCCTTGATTTTTTGTTGAATCCTAGACTGTAAATTCAGAGGGAGAACCTCCATAAGGTCAATGGAAAACTAAAAAGTTATAAGGTGAGCAATGCCCAACACTCACACAGGATGGTGTAGGCATTTGAATTCCAACAAAGCAGATTGAGAAAAAATGTTAAATACTAAGATAATTCAGTAGGATCTGTAGAAAGATTATAATCTCATAGTAAGATTAAACTTTCCCTAGAGGAAAAGCTATGGCCCCTCTATAACAAACCTCCAAAATAAGGCTTTGAAACCCTGGGGCTAAGCCACAAGGAACTGGCTGTCTAAGTAAAAGTCGACACATTTTAAAGGAAGAAAATACATCCAGACATTCAACAGCATAACATTCACCAAGTCTAGCACTCAATAAATTATACAGATATACCTGGAAAATCCCCAATATTTAGAAATTAAACAACATATTTTGAATAACTCGTTTATGATAAAATGTCTTGGCAAATAAACAATATAAGGGGACTTGATTAACTTGATAAAGGGACACTGCTAAAAACCGACAAGTATATTTCCTCTCACAACTTCAAGTTAACATTAGCTGTCCTAGCATGTACAATAAGGCAAGAAAAAGAAGTACAAGGCACAAAGCTTAGAAAGGAAGAAGAAAAGCCTCAATTCATAGAAAACAAGATCACTCTTGCAGGTTGGATTGCCTGCAGACTCTGAGATGGAGACTAGCAGCAGGTAGGGATTTTATTTAGAAACATCTCTGTAATCAATATCTGTGGTGGGGAGGATAAAGAAACAATATTGGGTAGAAGGAGAAGCCATGCTGAGATGCAAAATCAACAAAGCTTCAAGTAACCCCATGAGATCTGTGGAGTTAGAATGCCACTTTAGAGTTGGGACAAGGTAGACAAACTTTTATACTGATCCAGGAAGGGATTGATCTTTGGGCAAATTCGCTGCCTTGGACTGAGGCACTCTCTGAAAGAGTGAAAGCTGCACACTGACTACCAAGAGCATTCCCAGCATCTGGGTGGGAAGTCTTTCACTGAAGCATGATATGGCAGCAACACACAGTAACCACAGTAATTAAATGTATATAACATCCAAAATAATCTATTAAAAATTACTAGAAATAAGAAACGTGAATTTACTAGGTAAAGGGATACATGATTTATATACAATAATAAAATGTGTTACTTTATACTAGCAATGAATAATTAGAAACTAAAATTAAAAAATATAATTTACAATACCATCCAAGTTAGGGAATGCTTAGGTATTAATTTAGCAAACTATGTACAAGACCTCTACACTGAAACTATACATCTGTGTTGGGAGAAATTAAAGAACTACTAGTAAATAAACATGTCATGTGCACAGACTGGGACTCATATTAAGTTGTCAGTTCTCCCCTACATGATCTATAAATTCAGTACAGGACCAATAAAAATCCCAGAAGACTTTATTTTATAGAATTTGACAAATGATTGTGAAATCTGTATAGCAATGTAAATGTCATAGGATAGTCAAAACAATTCTAAAGAAGAAAAACAAATTTGGAAGATTTCACTGCCTGATATAAAAACTTAGTTTAAAGCTATAGTAATAAAGAGAATCTAATCTTGGCATAGGAAGAGACAAAGAGATGAGCAGAGTAGAATAAAAAGCTCGAAATAGACAGATGCATATATGGTAGTTGGGTTTTAACAAAAATGCTGACATAATAAAATGGGGAAATAATAGTTGCTTCTACAAGTGATACTGGAACAATTAGATAGAGGTATGGAGAAAAGTGAATCTTAATGTTTATCTCACAAAATTTAAATTTGATATGAACTTTAATCCTAAATACAAGCCCTAAAACTATTAAATTTCCAGATGAAAACATAAGAAAAAATCTTTTTACCTTGAGCTTGGCAAGCATTTCTTAGGACACAAAAAAGAAAAACCTAAAATAAAAACTTGATAAATTGGACTTAAACGCAATTAGAAAACTTCTGCTCTGAAAAACATCATTATGAAAGTAAAAAGACAAGGCACTAACAGGGAAACTTATTTACAGCATAAGTATCTGACATAGTACGTGTATCCAGAATATATATAAAAAACTTATAATTCAATAATAAAACAATCAATTTTTAAAAAATATGCCAACAACTTGAATAGACACTTAACAATAAAATATTTACAAATGACCAATAAGCACATTAAAGGATGCTTAACAATATGTCATCAGGAAAATACAAATGAAAACCACAGTGAGATACTAGTACACACCAAGAAGGTTGAAGTAAAGGTCCAAATTGAAAGTAAGCATCTAGAAATATTTAGAGCACTCTGACAAAATAATTTCATGTCTGTTGAATCTAATGCTAACAAAATAGAGCCTGTATTGTAGAGGTTTTCCACTTAAATAGTAGTTTATTTTTGATAATTCATAATGTATCAGTTTTGAGAGACTGAAATTTTTTTAATGGTCCTTTACCACAGATATTTTGAGAAGCATTGCTCTAACTAATTGAAATTCAAAGTATTTGACCCATAGCAGTATACCAGCAAGATGACCACATGGAAATAGCGAGGAAGCTAAAGAAGTGTATGCTGTGGATATTTCTGTAATGTTTCTCACTTCCCTTTGGATTGCCCATGAAGACAGAGAGCACAAATAATTGCTTTGACTATCATGTTTCCCCCATATGTTATTACAATGTATGCATACCACGAGAGGTGAAAAGATTACAGAAAATGTGTATGTCTAATTCCCTGTGAGAGGAAGTTTAGAAACAGAAAATATGGCTAACCTTTGCATTGATGCAAATATGGAGACCAAATTTCATGCTGCTACTCCAGATGGCCACAACTTTCCAAAGCCTGACACACAAGTGTCAGGCTTACCCTTATAAAATGCTAAGTTAGTACATCAGTTGCTTAGCTTTAAATTAACATAATATCTTCTTTATGTGCTGTGATGATCAGACCTTCAATAACTGAAACAAGAGCAACATAAACCAAAATAATGCATTGATTGTGAAGTCTGGGCCTTTTAGCCAAAGGGAGATGTGAATTGAGAATGTGCAGGCTTGTTTCCTTCCAATGTAAAGCTAAAACAAGTCCATTTGTTCAGGGCTACAATTTCAGTTATTAGATATTTTGTAGTGAAGGGGGCAACATCAACTTTACACATACACACAAAACCCCCACAAATGGCAGTGTGCTCTGCTAGCATATGTTCAACTTAATGAAGTATTGTGATAAATGTTATTATATATTCTTTCTTTCTATTGCATGTAGACTAAAATGACATGGAAAACTAAGGAGAAATAGAGAATTGTTGTATCTCCAACTAGTTTTATTAAGTGATCAACAACCAGTAGAAGAAATGAAGTCTAATAATTATTTAGAATAAGTAACTTCATGTAAGGATTTATGGTTTAAATGATCCCTGTGCCCTAAACTCTCATCATAGAAGGATGTGAAAAACACTGTATTGTTTCCATGTCTAGTAAAGATCCATCAGACTTAGGAGGGTATGTTTGTAGAGCTCTTTGGAAACTTTCTAAATATAGAAAACTTAATCTCAAAAAACTTTCTTGAACCTTGCTTTGCTAATAGATTCTATGTGAAAAGAAATTAATATATAACAGGTTGCTTTGGAAAACCTTTGTGATTATCCCCCCAATCCTTCTCTTCCACCAAAGAAATTAAACTGTGACTCAGTATAGTAGTAAAAGTTTTCTGAAGAGACAGGCATGGCAGTTAGCTTTAAAATAGTTTTTGTTCTTTTTGTATGCCCGTCAGTGACTTATTTCCTATAGAGCAGTGAATGGAAAATCTAATACTTCTCCCAAATGTTTAATTGAAAATTCATATTCATAAAGTGGTAAAGTGTTTGTATAAAGGTAAACTTTCTGGAAAGATGTAAACCAGCGTATATAGGTAAGTGTGTAATTTTTCTGCATTTATTAGTTCTTACTGTTTTACAGTGGGAGTTGTTATTTGGCCATTATAGTATTGTATTAATTTTTTTGAGTAAAATTTCTTGTTATAAAGCACTATAATTGATTTCATTTAATTATAGAAGTATCTGTTTTTCTTCACAAAGACATTGGATAACACTGAAGGTATTAAATTATATCAGTAACTCAAAGACCTTTGCTTGTTTATAGACAATACTTCACTCTGTGGGAGATTTTAGTGTAATTAATAATCATCAGTCATCCATGCTTCCTCTGTATCTGTTGTCCTCTTCTCTTCCACAGAGATAATCATAGTACTTGCTGCAAAAAACTGTTGGGAGAATTAAATGAGCTTTAAAAAAAATGCGTGGAACGTAATAAAGGCTGCATAAATGTTTGCTGGTATTATTATTATTATCATTCAAGCTATGAACAAAGTATCTTTAGCTTCCTCTTCACTTTTTATCATATCATTTTGCTCTTTTTTTCTTATTTCAATGAACCTTGATTCCATGTTCTAATTCTCTGAACCATGTGACTTTTTGGTTTTCTGTTTATTTTACAGTTTAAAATAATTATTGATTCTTTGAAAAAATGACAATAATAAATTGATGTATTTTAACATAAGTATAACATTATTTCTGGAAAAGTAATTATATTTTCTAAAATCAAAAATTAGTTTTCCAGATTTATTGAGGAATAAATGACAAATATAATTTTATATATTTAAAGTGTACAATATGATGATTTAACATACATATACATTACGGCTGCTTTGAATCTGGTTTCCTGTGTTGTGTGTGTTTGTGTGAGTGTGTGTGTGTGTGTTATATTACATTATTTGTATATCTCCAATTTCTGTGTTTTGTTTAGGAAATGGGTGGGTAATTGTAATTTTCATGCAGGCCCACATAGCTTGCATTCAATATGTAATTGTTCTAGAAAGTGAGTTCCTGTACACAAAGATGAGGAGTTTCTTAATCAAAAGCTCCGGGGATAGTAAAAACAGAGGAACAAAAACAGAAGAATAAGCCAAATTGATACTAAATCAGGAAGCCAGATTTAGTGTACAGGAACTCACTTTCTAGAACAATTACATATTGAATGCAAGCTATGTGGGCCTGCATGAAAATTACAATTACCCACCCATTTCCTAAACAAAACACAGAAATTGGAGATATACAAATAATGTAGTATAACACACACACACACTCACACACACACACACAACACACACAGTTATATTTCTGATCCAATTTAATGTATAATTATTGAGTGGGTATTATGTGCTCAAAACATGTGTTGGTAGGGAAAGAGGTGAGAAGGCTTGAGACAGAGAGCTGCTTGGAATATTTGAGGATGGTCAGCTAGTTTGCTGCTCTTTAGAGAAATTTAGGCCCTTGTGAAGCATAGCTCACTCACCCTGGATTCTGACAAGCTTTCCTTGGCCTGTGTCGGGGGAATGACTGTCCTTGTGTCAGTAGACTGAGTGGAAATGGGGAGTGATTACTGTTCTAAAGTGGACACTGGAGGAGGATCCATTAGGTCATGGCTCTTCCAGAGTGTGTGCTTTTGCCAGTGTCCTGCTCCTGTGGTGTGTGGCAGTCAAGAGTGCCCAGTGGCCAGCAGCTTCCCTGGCACCTTCTTGGATGATTTTGTAGCAGATTGCCTTCAGTGAGATACCTCCCATGAATAACTTTCCCTAGCCCCATAGAGGATGCATTTCCAGCAAATTTGGCCAACCAGCACAATGATGGCTTCTGTGCCATCTAGTGAGTCAAAGCTGTGCCCTCTCCAACACAGTCAGAATCTCTGCCCTGGGGTGGGTGCCTCTTCCTTGGGTGCTCTACCTCAGTCCCAGGGTTGTAGCTGTTCCTTATAGCTGGTCTTCCTATATGCTTTAGAGTCCCTTGAATTGCTCTTACTAGTCAATCTCTTGTTACCCCAGTCCTGGTTGTAGTTAAATATTGCTTATATTAAGCTTTTCTTGTTCAAATTACTGTGTGATTTCCATCTCATGATTGGACTGACTGATAGAAGACACCTTAAAGTATTGTCAGGAAAAATTGGGAAAGACTCTGAAATAAGCAAAAAAGATTACTTAGTATCTAGTGCACCCTTCTGTGTTATCTGTGCCTTTCATTTTCTTTGAACATTTTTATGTTTTGTCAAGCTATAGAAAAATGATAGTAGTGGAAATGATTCTTGTTCACAGAAATGCAAATTAATTTTATCCAGTGCAGATACGGTTGATGCCTCCCCTCCAAAACAGCTTTATATATATGTTAACACATTTATTTCAATATCCCTGACTGCCTACATATGTGGGCAGTTTGAATCTGTTGTAATATCCTCTGGTTCCATCTTTAATTAATGAACTAAATATAATCTTTGGTATCTGTTAAAAAATATGTTGGTAAAAATAGCACTTACTACATGAAATGTCTGTGAAAATTAAATGAGGAATTGGGTGTGATGACACACATGCACAGCCTCTCCCGTCATCAACATCCCTCACCAAAGTGGTACATTTGTTATAACTGATGAACCTTCATTGACATAACATTATCACCCCAGCCCATAACTACATGAGGGTTGATTCTTGGTGTCGTATACTCTGAGTTTGGACAAATTTATAGTGACGTATATCTGCCATTATAACATCATACAGAATTGTTTCAGTGCCCTAAAAATTTTCTGGGTTTCTCCTATTCATTGCTCCCTCCCACTTAAGCCCCAGCTACCACTAATCATATTACTGTCTCCATAGTCTTTGCCTTTTTCAGAATACCACATAGTTGGAATCGTATAATATGTAGCCTTCTCACATTGGCTTCTTTTACTTAGTAATACGCACTCGAGTTTCCTCCTTGTCTTTTCATGACTTGAAAGCTAATTTCTTTTTAGTGTTGAACAATATTGTGGAAATTGAAAAACTGATTCTAAAATTTATATGAATAGGCAAATAACCTAAAATAGCCAATTTTTAAAGATAAATATGAAGTTCTTACACTATCTGAATTCAATAATTAGTCAACCTTCAGTGAATAGTACAGTATGGCATTGGCTTAAAGGTAAGCAAGTACATCAATGGAACAGAATATAGTTCAGAAATAGGTCGACATGTATATAGACAACTGATTTTCAAGAAAGATGCAAAGGCAATTTGGTGGAGAATGGAAAGATTAAACGAGTGGTGCTGGAACTATTGGAAATCCATATGCAAACCCAAACCAGAACAAAACAAAAGAAAATAAACTTTGATTCAAACCTTGAATTATAATCAAATATTAACCCCAAATGGATCCTTATCTGTTTTTTAGCATATTCACTAATAATCTTTCTTTTTTAAAATTTTAATTTCTATTAGACTACTAAGGGAAGCAATGGAGACAATTCAGTTTAAAAGATTTTCCAAAGTTCCTTATTAATTTTAGGCCTGTTTGTACCCATGCCTTATGGCTGAGATGCATAAATTTAGTAAATGCACAGAAGGGAATGAGAATCTATACCCAGATATTATGTAAGACTTATTTTGGTATGAGCATACCAGGCAATTGAATTCACTTTAATAGTTTTAAAAATAATTTTTCATTTTTACTTACTCTAAATTAGTTTATTATTTTACTAAATTGCTAGTTGATCATAGTTTAAAAAAAAGATTGCTTGAAAGAATTAATTTCAGATTTTATATATAGAATGGCTCTTTTTTGACAGGAGAAGAAACACTCTTGGATGAGGCCTTTGATCTTTACAGTCCCTCAAAGGATAATTCCTGCCCACTGAAGTAAATGATAACCCTTTCCTTCTGTGAGCACAAGGAAAGTGCAATTTCCATTGAGATTCCTTGTTTGTTCACCTTGAAGTTGATTGTTTGGGATCCATTTCCCTATGAAAATAACATTGTCTCCCAAAGGGAACCAGCAATAGAAGTTTACTAACCATTACCCCACACAGAGAAGAATGTGTACACTATCTTCTGGAATTGCTTAGCAAAGACACGTACAGAGAGACAGCTTCTTTTACTTTTATCCTAAATAGTGCTATCCATTTTATTTTAGTACTTTTTGGTCAATGCTGTAAATCTCATGTTTATTCATGGTTGGATATAGTTCCTGGACCTATTATTTTAGGGCACACTACCTCTATGTTGTCCTTGATCATCTTTGTATCCAGCCCCAGAACCTAGCATGGTATCTGAAATATACTTGGTGCTCAATAAATATTCAATAATTTTTTTAAATGGTCAATTCTGGAAGGAGTTCAATGAAAGAGCTACTTTTCTATACTGGTGGTAGACAGTAATTTCTGAAGGGCATTTTGCCGAAAAGTATCAGTAATTCAAAAGATTTATATCTTTTATCTACTAATTTATCTTTTGGAACCATATCCAAAAGAAATAATCAGAACAATGCAAAGATGTACACATAAATAACTTCAGTATAGCTATGTTTATAATAGAATACACAAACAAATGCTAGTATAATCTAAGAGGCATAGTATATAAGAGAATGGGTAAGTAAATTATTCCAAAACTATAAAATGGAAGAATATGCTTCTCTTGAAAAGATATTTATAGTTTATTTATTTTTTCAGTTTCAAAATGTCCTCTTACCTATTCTTTTTCACACTTCGGGCTTTCATTATTTTTTATATCTATATATATACATATTTATACATTAATCTCTCCATATATAATATATATGTATATGTATGTGTGTATAAATATATATATATATATTTTTTTTTTTTTTTTTTGATAGGAGTAAAGTTTACCTTTTTCTTTGCTTTGGTTTTGGTTTTTTGTTTTTTTGCCAAATTTTCTTTGGATGAGATTAATTCCATCTGGGTTACTATTTGCCTCAAAAAGCATCTCTTCTCTGTTTACCTGGAGACTCTTAATCTTTTTGACACCGAGTGGGAGGACTGGGTGTACATGCTTTATTTTTATGAGTCAGCAGTTCTCTACCTGAGGAGAGTAAAGAAAGGAGACGGGGGCTTGTTTCAGCAGTCAACAGTTGGAAAACTTCAATTTAGCACATTTTCTCTCTGATTTTGTTGAAACTATTTTACCAGTGTTATCATAAGAATCACCCTAACCTTAGATTTCTGTTTATACTTCAGCTTTGGGTATTCCCATCTAATTCATGGAGAACACTGGTAACAATGAGACACTACTGTAGGACTTTTGTCTGTGGTTACTCAGCACATATTTTTTTCTGCATTGCCATGTCACTTCTGATTACAAATGTGAAACTGTAAAGACTTACAGTTTCCTTAAAGGACTTTGCCTTCTTAGTTTACAACCAGAATCAGGATAAAGAAAGTATAACTGCATGATGAAATTTCTTCACCTCCAATCCAGCCAGCATGATTGAGCCAGCTGGGGTAGTATTAGCCCTTTTTGTAACTTACTTTAGCTCTAACTCCAGCCTCTAGGTGGAAAAATATTAGTGGTGTCCTTAAAAGTGTATACTTCTTACATAAATCACTGCTAATAATTCTCTGCAACAAAAGAATATCGTGCCAGCTCCCTATGATTTGTTCCAATTTGTTTCTCTTTGGTCCATGGTATATTGTATTTAGCTGATAGTTCACAGACTTTGTTCTATAAGTTACGGGCTCTAGTTCTAGTAGAAATTAATATTCTATGTTTTTTAAATTCTTTAGAAAAGAGAATCTGTTTCGTCTATCTCAGGTTAAATGTCCTTAAGTCCAAGCAGCCATGATTCACATATGTTGAATTCATCTACAAACATGTTTGGAGGGGCTCTATTTCTAGGTAAGGAGCAGTTCTTATGGAAAAAGTAAACAAATCAAAAAAATTAAATAATTGAGAAATGGATATACATTCAGAAATTTTTTACTAAAATCAATTAATTTCATTTTAGATAGTTGAGACAATTCACCTAATTCATTATCAATCAATCCCAAATTCAAAAGGACTTATCATAGTGAAAATTGTTTTCCTTAATTGCATATATAATCTATCAAAGCAAATATTGCACCGGACAAAATTAGACAGGCAAGAAAGACTTTATTCAACGCTATTACAATAGGAGAGAAAAGACAGAGTTGGGTACAGGCTGAACTCTGCTGACAAAAAGGGAGGGGGGTTTTTGTTCTTTTTTTTTTTTTCATCACTGGGGTGAGCTAGTGGAAAAGTACTGGAACATAGGATGGAAGTTGATCAATGGGATATGTGATATTAAGTTATTGCTGAGTTTGCAACTGTTTTTCTCTATGATTAGGCCATCTGTGTTTGCTAATTGGCACCAATCAAAGTCAGGCTCCTACTCTCCACAGAGACTGAGAGATACAGCTTCTATATTTCTGGATAATTACATTTCAAAGGGATGGCTCTCAGGTCCTTGAGAAAGAAATTCCTGGGTTGTACAACTGGCTAGAGCCTTTAAAAGAGATTTACATATATCACAAAGTGTTAGAGAAAGAATTTACAATGATAAGTTCACTAAAGTAAAGCTGAGAGAAACATTAAGGCCATCTTGGTCAAATCTTAGGTAAATAAAAATACTTTTAACTTCTCCCAATTCATTGTTATTTAGCCTATGCGAATTCTTATTGAATACCATCTTTTAAAGTAATGTCAAAACATCTTTTGTTTTCAAAACGTGTTAAAAGATGCTAAGTTCATGAGTTAGCTTTGAAAAACAAGTCTGTAAGTTTCAGTGCCACTTTTTTCTCTGTAGAATTGTTTGAATTACTCAGTTATGGTAGAAACAACAGGGGTGACAATGACATGGGTGAAAATTAGTCTTGTGTTCAAATCACTACTGAAGTACTTACTTACTTACCATCTTTGCTGGTTGGGGAAATTTCTCCAAGTGTCATTTTCCTTATTTGAAAAATGAAGGACATATTTACCTTGTAGAACTTTTATAAAGTATAATGAGATAATTTGTGTAAGGGGTCTAAATGAATAGAATATGTTCATAGTATGAACTCAATAAATATGTATATTATTATTACAATATTTGTGGGAAAAATTGTAATCCTTGAGTTGTAAATAATTAAGATTTGCAAGAACTCTCTGAGGGAAATTTAACAGAGAATAAGATGCCTGTAGCTTCCACCTTGGATCTGATGAGTTGACCCTATCATGACAGAGCTGCTGAGTACATTGCATTTACTTAAATTCTGTGGTCTTGTCTGCCAGCTCCACAAGAAATAGTTAACATTCTAGAACAGAGAGTTCAAATATGGACAGGGATATTCTTGCAAAGAAAGGTAAAGTCTTGGTATAAGTCAAAGGAGTATGGCTAAAGCAGAAAAATAAGGTAAAAGATATGGGCCATATAGGCTATACTTCTTTTTTTTTGAATTTTTCTGTTGATATCTATACTCTGTGAAGAAATCTACAGGTAAGAATTATATAAGGAACATTGGGGGACTTTCAAGATGGTGGAGGAGTAAGATGTGGAGATCACTGTCCTCCCCACAAATACAGCAAAAATACATCTGAATGTGTAACAACCCCTACAGAACACCTACTGAACGCTGGCAGAAGACCTCAGACTTCCCAAAAGGCAAGAAACTCCCCACATACCTGGGTAGGGCAAAAGAAAAAGGAAAAAACAGACAAAAGAATAGGGATGGGACCTGCACCTCTGGGAGGGAGCTGTGAAGGAGGAAAAGCTTCCACGTACTAGGAAGCCCCTTCGCTGGTGGAGATGGGGAGTGGGTGGGGGGGAAGCTTCAGAGCCACGGAGGAGAGCGCAGCAACAGGGGTGTGGAGGGCAAAGCGGAGAGATTCCCGCACAGAAGATCGGTGCTGACCAGCACTCACAAGCCTGGGAGGTTTGTCTGCTCACCCACTGGGGTGGTTGGGGGCTGGGAGCTGAGGCTTGGGCTTCAGAGGTCAGACCCCAGGGAGAGGACTGGGGTTGGCTGTGTGAACACAGCCTGAAGGGGGCTAGTGCTCCACAGCTAGCTGGGAGGGAGTCCGGGGAAATGTCTGGAACTGTGTAAGAGTCAAGAGACCATTGTTTCAGGGTATGTGAGGAGAGGGGATTCAGAGCACTGCCTAAAACGAGATTCAGAGATGGGCATGAGCCACAGCTATCAGCGCGGACACCAGAGACGGGCATGAAATGCTAAGGCTGCTGCTGCAGCCACCAAAACTCCTGTGTGCAAGCACAGGTCACTATCCACACCTCCCCTCCCGGAAGCCTGTGCAGCCTGCCACTGCCAAGGTCCCATGAATCAGGGACAACTTCCTGGGAGAACAAATGGCACGCCTCAGGCTAGTGCAACATCACGCTGGCCTCTATCAATGCAGGCTCACCCTGCATTCCGTGCCCCTCCCTCCCCCCAGCGTGAGCGCTCTAATCAACCGCTTCTTTAACCACCTCCTGTCTGGGAGAAGAACAGATACCAGAGGGCCACCTACATGCACAAGTAGGGCAAAATCCAAAGCTGAACCCCAGGAGCTGTGCGAACAAGGAAGAAAAAAGGAAATCTGTCTATGCAGCCTAAGGAGCAGAGGATTAAGTCTCCACAATCAACTTGATGTACCTGCGTCTGTGAAATACCCGAATAGACAATGACTCATCCCAAAATTGAGGCGGTAGACTTTGGGAGCAACTGTAGACTTGAGGTTTGCTTTCTGCATCTAATTTGCTCCTGGTTTTATGTTTATCTTAGTTTACTATTTAGAGCTTATTATCATTGGTAGATTTGTTTATTGATTTAGTTGCTCTCTTTTTCTATACACATATATATATTTTTTCCTTTTATCTTTTTGTGAGTGTGTATGTGTATGCTTCTTTGTGTGATTTTGTCTGTATAGCTTTGCTTTTACCATTTGTCCTAGAGAGCTGTCTGTCCTTATTTTTTTTTTTTTTAGTATAGTTTTTAGAGCTTGTTATCATTGCTGGATCTGTTTATGGGTTTGATTGCTCTCTTCTTTCTTTTTTTTAATTACTATTTTATTTTAATGATTTTTTATTTTAATAAATTTTTTATTTTTTTAATTTTATTTTATTCTTTCTTTCTCTCTCTCTCTCTTCTTTTATTTTCTTTCCTTTCTTTCTTTCTTTCTTTCTTTCTTTCTTTCTTTCTTTCTTTCTTTCTTTCTTTCTTTCTTTCTTTCTTTCTTTCCTTCTTTCCTTCCTTCCTTTCTTTCTTCCTCCCTTTTCTTCTGAGCTGTGTGGCTGACAGGGTCTTGTTGCTCTGGCCAGGTGTCAGGCCTGAGCCTCTGAGGTGGGAGAGCCGAGTTCAGGACATTGCTCCACCAGAGACCTCCTGGCCCCATGTAATATCAATGGGCAAGAGCTCTCCCAGAGATCTCTGCCATAACGCTAAGACCCAGCTCTACTCAACAACCAGCAGGCTCCAGTGCTGGACACCCCATGCCAAAAAACTAGCAAGACAGGCACACAACCCCACCCATTAGCACAGAGGCTGCCTAAAATCATAATAAGGTTACAGACACCCCAAAACAAACCACCGGGTGCGGTCCTGCCCACCAGAAAGACCAGATCCAGATTCATCCACCAGAACACAGGCACCAGTCCCCTCCACCAGGAGGCCTACACAACCCACTTAACCAAGCTTACCTACTGGGGACAGACACCACAAACAATGGGAACTACTAACATGCAGCTGCGAAAAGGAGACCCCAAACACAGTTAGGTTATGCAAAATGAGAAGACAGAGAAATACGCAGCAGATGAAGGAGAAAGATAAAAACCCACCAGACCAAACAAATGAAGAGGACATAGGTAGTCTACCTGAAAAAGAATTTAGAGTAATGATAGTAAAGATGATCCAAAATCTTGGAAATAGAATGGAAAAAATACAAGAAAGTTTTAACAAGGACCTAGAAGAACAAAAGAGCAAACAAACAATGATGAACAATAAAATAAATGAAATTAAAAATTCTCTAGAAGGAATCAATAGCAGAATAACTGAGGCAGAGGAACGGATAAGTGTCCTGGAAGAAAAATAGTGAAAATAACTACCACAGAGCAGAATAAAGAAAAAAGAATGAAAAGACTTGAGGACAGTCTCAGAGACCTCTGGGTCAAACTTAAACACACCAACATTCGCATTATAGGGGTCCTAGAGGAAAAAGAGAAAAAGAAAGGGTCTGAGAAAATATTTGAAGAGATTATAGTTGAAAACTTCCCTAATATGGGAAAGGAAATAGTGAATCAAGTCCAAGAAGCACAGAGAGTCCCATAGAGGAAAACTCCAAGGAGAAACACGTCAAGACACAGATTAATCAAACTATCAAAAATTAAGTACAAAGAAAAAATATTAAAAGCAGCAAGGGAAAAGCAACAAATAACACATAAGGGAATCCCCATAAGGTTAACAGTTGATCTTTCAGCAGAAGTTCTGTAAGCCAGAAGGGTGTGGCAGGACATATTTAAAGTGATGAAAGGGAAAAACCCACAACCAAGGTTACTCTACCCAGCAAAGATCTCATTCAGATTCGCTGGAGAAATTAAAACCTTTACAGACAAGCAAAAGCTTAGAGAATTCAGCACCAGCAAACCAGCTTTACAACAAATGCTAAAGGAACTTCTCTAGGCAGGAAACACAAGAGAAGGAAAACACCTCCAATAAGAAACCCAAAACAATTAAGAAAATGGTAATAGGAATATACATCTCGATAATTACCTTAAATGTAAATGGATTAAATGCTCCCACCAAAAGATATCAACTGGCTGAATGGGTAAAAAAACAAGACCCATATATATGCTGTCTACATGAGACCAACTTCAGACCTAGGGACACATATGGACTGAAAGTGAGGGGATGGAAAAAGATATTCCATGCAAAAGAAAATCAAAAGAAAGCTGGACTAGCAATTCTCATATCAGACAAAATAGACTTAAAAATAAAGACTATTACAAGAGAAAAAGAGGACACAACATAATGATCAAGGGATCAATCCAAGAAGAAGATATAACAATTGTAAGTATTTATGCACCCAACATACAAGCACCACAATCCATAAGGCAACTGCTAGCAGCCATAAAAGGGGAAATCAACAGTAACAGAATCATAGTAGATGACTTTACAATCACAGTTTCACCAATGGACAGATCATCCAAAATGAAAATAAATAAGGAAACACAAGCTTTAAATGACACATTAGACAAGATGGACTTAATTGATATTTATAGGACATTCCATCCAAAAAAAAACAGAATACACTTTCTACTCAAGTGCTCATGGAACATTCTCCAGGATAGATCGTACCTTGGGTCACAAATCAAGCCTTGGTAAATTTAAGAAAATTGAAATTGTATCAACTATCTTTTCTGACCACAATGCTATGAGACTAGATATCAATTACAGGAAAAAATGTGTAAAAAATACAAACACATGGAGGCTAAACAATGCACTACTTAATAACCAAGAGTTCCCTGAAGAAATCAAAGAGGAAATAAAAGAATACCTAGAAACACGTGACAATGAAAACACGACGTCCCAAAACCTATGGGATGCAGCGAAAGCAGTTCTAAGAGGGAAGTTTATAGCAATACAATCCTACCTCAAGAAACAAGAAACACCTCAAATAAACAACCAAAAACAATTAGAGGAAGAAGAAGAAGAAGAACAACAACAAAAAGTTATCAGAAGGAAAGAAATCATAATGATCAGAAGTAAATGAAAAAGAAATGAAGAAAACAATAGGAAAGATCAATAAAACTAAAAGCTGCTTCTTTGAGAAGATAAATAAAATTGATAAACCATTAGGCAGACTCATCAAGAAAAAAAGGGAGAAGACACTCAAATCAATAGAATTAGAAATGAAAAAGGAGAAGTAACAACTGACACTGCAGAAATACAAAGGATCATGAGAGATTACTAGAAGCAACTCTATGCCAATAAAATGGACAACCTGGAAGAAATGGACAAATTCTTAGAAAAGCACAACTTTTTGAGACTACAACAGGAAGAAATAGGGAATATAAACAGACCAATCACAAGCACTGAAATTGAAACTGTCATTAAAAACCTTCCAACAAACAAAAGCTCAGGACCAGATGGCTTCACAGGCAAATTCTATCAAACATTTAGAGAAGAGCTAACACCTGTGCTTCTCAAACTCTTCCAAAATACAGCAGAGAGAAGAACACTCCCAAACTCATTCTGCGAGGCCACCATCACCCTGATACCAAAACCAGACAAAGATGTCACAAAAAAAGAAAACTACAGACCAATATCACTGGAAGATAGATGCAAAAATCCTTAACAAAATACTAGCGAACAGAATCCAACAGCACATTAAAAGGATCATACACCATGATCAAGTAGGATTTATCCAAGGAATGCAAGGATTCTTCGATATACACAAATCAATCAGTGTGATACACCATATTAACAAATTGAATGAGAAAAACCATATGATCTTCTCAATAGATGCAGAAAAAGCTTTTGACAAAATTCAACACCCATTTATGATAAAAACCCTCCAGAAAGTAGGCATAGGGAGAACTTACCTCAACATAATAAGGTCCATATATAACAAACCCACAGGCAACATCATTCTCAATGTTGAAAAACTAAAAACATTTCCACTAAGATCAGGAACAAGACAAGGTTGCCCACTCTCACCACTATTTTTCAACATCGTTTTGGAAGTTTTAGCCACAGCAATCAGAGAAGAAAAAGAAATGAAAGGAAGCCAAATTGGAAAAGAAGAAGTAAACCTGTCACTGTTTGCAGATGACATGATACTATACATAGAGAATCCTATAGATGCTACCCGAAAACTACTAGAGGTAATCAATGAATTTGGTAATGTGTTAGGATACAAAATTAATTCACAGAAATCTCTTGTATTCCTATACACGAATGATGAAAAATCTGAAAGAGCAATTGAGGAAACACTCCCACTTACCATTGCAACAAAAAGAATAAAATACCTAGGACTAAACCTACCTAAGGAAACAAAAGACCTGTATGCAGACAATGATAAGACACTGATGAAAGAATTTAAAGATGATACAAACAGATGGAGAGATATAACATGTCCTTGGATTGGAAGAATCAACATTGTGAAAATGACTCTACTACCCAAAGCAATCTACAGATTCAATGCAATCCCTATCAAACTACCAATGGCATTGTTCACAGAACTAGAACAAAAAATTTCACAATTTGTATGGAAACACAAAAGACCCTGAATAACCAAAGGCATCTTGAGAAAGAAAATCGGAGCTGGAGGAATCAGGCTGCCTGACTTCAGATTCTCCTACAAAGCTACAGTAATCAACACAGTATGGTACTGGCAAAAAAACAAATATAGATCAATGGTACAGGATAGGAAGCCCAGAGATAAACCCATGCACGTATGGTCACCTTATCTTTGATAAAAGAGGCAAGAATATACAATGAAGAAAAGACAGCCTCTTCAATAAGTGATGCTGGCAAAACTGGACAGTTACATGTAAAAGAATGAAATTAGAACACTCCCTAACACCATACACAAAAATAAACTCAAAATGGATTAAATACCTAAATTTAAGGCCAGACGCTATAAGACTCTTAGAGGAAAACATAGGCAGAACACACTGTGACATAAATTGCAGCAAGATCCTTTTTTACCCATCTCCTAGAAAAAGGGAAATAAAAACAAAAATAAACAAATGGGACCTAATGAAACTTAAAAGCTTTTGCACAGCAAAGGAAACCATAAACAAGACAAAAGGACAACCCTCAGAATGGGAGAAAATATTTGCAAATGAAGCAACTGACAAAGGATTAATCTCCAAAATATACAAGCAGCTCATGCAGCTCAATATCAAAAAAACAAACAACCCAATCTAAAAATGTGTAGAAGACATAAATAGACATTTCTCCAAAGAAGATATACAGATTGCCAACAAACACGTGAAAGGATGCTCAACATCACTAATCATTAGAGAAATGCAAATCAAAACTATAATGAGGTATCACCTCACACCAGTTAAAATGGCCATTAACAAAAAATCTACAAACAATAAATGCTGGAGAGGGTGTGGAGAAAAGGGAACCCTCTTGCACTGTTGGTGTGAATGTAAATTGATACAGCCCCTATGGAGAACATGTATGGAGGTTCCTTAAAAAACTAAAAATAGAACTACCATACGACCCAGCAGTCCCACTACTGGGCATATACCCTGAGAAAACCATAATTCAAAAACAGTCATGTTCCACAATGTTCATTGCAGCTCTATTTACAATAGCCAGGACATGAAAACAACCTAAGTGTCCATCGACAGATGAATGGATAAAGAAGATGTGGCACATATATATAATGGAATATTACTCAGCCATAAAAAGAAATGAAATTGAGTTATTTGTAGTGAGATGGACGGACTTAGAGACTCTCATACAGAGTGAAGTAAGTCAGAAAGAGAAAAACAAATACTGTATGCTAACATATATATATGGAATGTAAAGGAAAAAAAGAGGTTCTGAAGAACCTAGGGACAGGACAGGAATAAAGACGCAGACATAGAGAATGGACTTGAGGACACAGGGAGCTGGGACAAAGTGAGAGAGTGGCATGGACATATATACACTATGAAATGAAAAATAGATAGCTAGTAGGAAGCAGCAGCATAGCACAGGGAGATCAGCTCGGTGCTTTGTGACCACCTAGAGGGGTGGGATAGGGAGGGTGGGAGGGAAATGCAAGAGGAGCAGATATGGGGATATATGTACATGTATAGTTGATCCACTTTGTTCTATAGCAGAAACTAACACACCATTGTAAAGCAATTATACTCCAATAAAGATGTTAAAAAACAACAAAAAAAGAATTCTATAAGAAAATTTTTTTTTTTTTTTGGCTAGGGTCCAAAGTGGATCCATATTTTAAAAGCTTACATTTGGGGGCTTTTATGGACTGAATTGTGTCTCTTCGAAATTCATATGTTGGTCCCTTAACCCCCAGTATAATGGTATTTGGGCTGCAGTATTTGGGAGACATTTAGGTTTAGATGAGATCATGAGGGTAGAGCCCTCATGACCTCCTGGGATTAGTACCTTGTAAGCAGAGGAAGAGACAGTAGTATTCTCTCTCTGTGACATAAGGACTCAGCTAGCAGATGGCCATCTCCAAGCAGAAAGAGAGCTCTCACACCAGGACTCAGCTATGCTGGCATCCTGATCTTGGACTTCCAGCCTCCAGAACTTGGAGAAAATTAATTTCTGTTTAAAATCTGTGCTATTTTATTCAGCCCACACTGACTAAGACAGAGCCCATCCTAGATTACCAAAAACTTAGAAAAAATGCAAAGAACTTCTTTCTAAAGAATCTTCTGAAAAATAAATGTCTCTGTGAAAATAAACCCTAAATGATCTCAAAATGAGTGTTCAGAAAAATGGATTAGTTTCCTCTTCATAAAATTCACTTGCCAGTGATGGAGTCCAGGGCACACTACCCCCAAATTTGGGAACATTGCACTTTGAATAAATTAAGCCAAAGGAGTTTGAGAAAATGGCAGAAGCAGGAAGATCACTCTGATATCCCCCGCCATCCACACCCCTCCCCAACTTCTTCCCTGAAATAAGTCACAGAACCTAATGTGAGAAGTGCCCTCCCTATACTCGGAAGAAAGGTGCATCCTTATATCCAAATACTAAGGGATGCTGAGAAGAATCCTTACAAACAAACTTGCTGAGTTTCCCCCAGTTTACTACATTTCCTCATACTCTTTAATTTCTCATAATTTCTACACAACTGTCCACACTTCATCCAATTTAGCATAAAAGTACTGAAGCTTACCTGTTTTTTTCAGGTCATTTCCTTATGAAGTCTCCCGTGTCACATAAAATTTAAATAAATTTGTGTGCTTTTCACCTGTTAGGCTTCTTTGTCAGTTCAATTTTTAGACCCGGTCAAGGACCTTAAGAGGATTGGGGACAACTTTTTCCTTCCCTACACCAGTTATTTAGGAGGAAATGGATTTCTATAAAGTAGATTTTACTCCAAGACAAAGTAATCCACTGGTGTTTGAAATCCAAGCATTTGAAATACCCTTTCTTGCAACTTTCTTTTCTTGAATCTAGTCTTGAAGCCAAACCTATCTTTAAACATATTGGTTAACTCCTCAAATTTTCTTCAACAAATGCTGCATTTCTTTAGCTTTAGGGGTTCCTTGACCTATTATAATGCAAACAAGTTTTTAAAAGTTAACATTATGAGTCAATAGTTCATTCATTGCACATTTTATTTATTTGTTTATTCAATAAACTTTCACTAAGCCCTTATTGTCTCCCAGGCAGTGCTCTAGGAGTAGGGGACACAGTCCGGAACAAAGCAGACCCAAAGACCAACCTTTTGGAGTTTATACTGTTTAAGTAGCTAACAGTCCTAGTTTCAGTTGGACAGTTAAAAGACCTATAAGAACCAGAAAATGAGAGAAACAGACACCTATAATATATAGATCATTAAATGCTCAAAGCTAACTTCACTTATTTGAAAACTTTCAGAGCTTGTGCTGCTTAGTGGATGTGTCCTAGTATCTTCTCTTCTCTGGTTTTGCTTTCTCTCTCTGGAAATTGAAGGGTTGGGAACCTCCCACTTCTAAAATTTACAGAATCTGTTAAGAGTTTGTAAAGGAATGGGTCTCAGCACAATGCCAAAGACTATATTACAGAGACACATTCTAAAAGGGAGATACATCTTCCTTTAAAATGTGAACATCTCCTCTGATTTATCCTTCATGATTTTATATCACAAGGCCACTTTATATGTAGTTCCCAAGGTCTAATTGAAGATCTGTTCACCAGAAGAAAGAAGGCAATTAAGGACAGCAGGACCCAGTTCACTTACCTTCTACTTGTGTCTAATTATGGAAAAGTTGTGCTTTTTAGTTTATATTTTCAGACGCTCCTGAAAACCTTTTTGGTTGTATAGGTAAGCATCTTTCAGAAAAACATACCTTCCCCTGAGATGCTTGCAAATATCACATCTGTTGTAGAACACACAGAAAACAGAACTGTGTGCTCTAATTAGAGAGGAAAATTGAAATATATCAGCGGATCGCTAAGAGTGACTGATGCAAATAGTTGGAGGAAAATAGCTCTTTCTGATTTGAAACTATGCTTTCTACACTATTGGTATCCACATAATAGGTAAATCAAATCATGACTTTTCTCCTCCATGACTGTAAATTAACGGTGAGTAAATGGCAAGACATTAGAATTGTACTGTTCCATAAGCATAAGTGTTAATCTGAATCTCTTGAGTTTGCAAAATTTGGCTGGAAATACTGTTAAAACATACTTTCTCAAGAGAATGTTCTTTGCTTCCACCCTCCAAAAAAACTGCAAATACAACAGCAGCAGCTTTTCATTGCAGCATTTTGGAACTGTCCCCATCCAGCAGGAAATGGGATATATGCAAAGGTCTGCAAAACTAAAAAAAAAAAAAAAAAATACTGCTGTTTTAAAATAAAGTTCAACAAACTTTGGTTTAACTTCTTGCAAAGGTCGCATCAGGATTCGTTTAAATTTCAGGTCAAGAGGCAGCTTGCTTCCTATTTGATCTGCAGCAATTGAAGCATATCTAATAGAAGCACTATTTTAAACACAAAGGTTAAACACTGTTGCATTTTGACAAAGGTTAAATGCCTATTTACTGAAGTTAATGACTTAATAGCATTTTGAATACCATTCTTTATATAAAGGTTAATCTCATATTTTTAACTTCATGTTTCCTTTCTTAAAAGGAAATACTCATTAGGACCCAAACAATTATCTAATTGTTAATTTGTTTTGATCTTATTTATAGTTCTTCAACCAGAGTATTATCTGTTTTGATTCCAAGAGATTTTTTAAAGCATTCAAGAAGAAAAATGCTTAAAGAGAGAAATCAGGTTATTAGAGAATTACTGCTTTCAAAGAGCCCAAAGGAAAGGAATGAAGATTTTAGAAAGATATCTATTGCAAAGATATAATCTATTGTGGGATCGTATACTTGCCAAGGATGTACATGAGACCAGTCAATTTCTATTTTTTGTAAAAGCAAATAGTTGATTTCTATTTGTTGTAAAAACAAATAATTTTCTGGGCTCAATAGAAAAATCACAATCAGATGATCATACTGTCAACTGAAAAAAGTGCACATTTTGAGTGTTGTGAGTTAAGTTTTATTTGGGGCAAATTGAGAACTATGGGCCGGGAGACAGCGTTTCAGATAGCTCTGAGAAACCACTCCAAAAAGGTCGGGGGGAGTTCAGTGTTATATATGAATTTAGTGAAGGGGTGGGTATGTGACTGCACACAGTCAAGTGCACATTTTGGCAGAGGCTTGCTGCTCGTCACGGGGAGCAGATGTCACCATTAATGATTTTAATGCTTTGTAGATATGGGGAGATAAAAGAATTGGGCTCATAAAATCTTCTCCTGAAAATAACTAACTATCTAACGGCCTGGTCTGCCAGTTTTTCCCAGAGCACAGAGTGCCTCATTCCTGATCTCCACCCTGAACTCCTTTCAGGGTGTGTTGAAGGTCAGTGGCTGCAGTGGTTGTTGACTTATTCCTTGTTGAGGCAGATGGCAAGTACCAATTTTTAGTTGGCAATACTTATCAGAAGATGTAAAAAAAAATTTACTACACAAGAGAAAGGCTCCTAGTCAATTTGGCATTTACTTTGGATGACATTTTTAGTTAATATGATTCCAATAGTTTAATGGGTATAGTGCATTAATTAGAAAAAAATATGCTAAAGTATATCGTCCATCCTTTTTTCAATATCTCTAAATGACTAAAAACACCTCACCTTACTTACTACTCAGAAATTAAACTTAAAATTCAGACATTGCAAATGGGTGCTGAGTTTTGAAGATGGTATACATTTGGGGAAAATACTCATATTTTCTGGTGCTATAGATTTATTGCTTTACAGGTAAAATATCAAACTTTGATGAAACATTTCAAATTCAATCACATGTACTATTAAGAGTAGCACAGGGGCTTCCCTGGTGGCACAGTGGTTGAGAATCTGCCTGCCAATGCAGGGGACACGGGTTCGAGCCCTGGTCTGGGAGGATCCCACATGCTGCGGAGCAACTGGGCCCGTGAGCCACAACTACTGAGCCTGCGCGTCTGGAGCCTGTGCTCCGCAACAAGAGAGGCCGTGGCAGTGAGAGGCCCACGCAGTGCAATGAAGAGTGGCCCCCGCTCGCCACAACTAGAGAAAGCCCTCGCACAGAAACGAAGACCCAACACAGCCATAAAATAAAAATAAATAAATAAATAAGCAAATATGGTTAAGAAAAATATTAAAAAAAAAAAAAAAAAAAAAAAAAAGAGTAGCACAGTTGTGGCAAAGTTTGTTACCCAAAAACTGGGTTTGCCTTATGGTGTGTGCCAAGCCAATAGACACAACCAAGCCAAAGATCAGGAGAAGGAAGGATTTATTATGACTTGCAGCAAGTAAGGAGAACACCAGGCCTCTTTCCCAAAGCAGTGTCTCCCTGAACTGCAAAATTGGGGATGTTTCAAGCTAAGGGTACATGCGTATTCATGAAGGGGCTTGAGCAGAATTGGGGCAAAGATCAACAGAGTCCAGGCTTTAGTTGATGGATGTCAGGAGGGTCAACATCATCATTCCATGCTCCACCTGGGTGGGGGGCCTTAGTTCCTGAAGAACTGTATATCCCTTGAGGGGAACTAGGACTCTGCTTTATCACTGAACTATTGTTTGCCTTTTCTCTGCTCTTGCGTCCCTTTGTTCTTTTAAGATCATTAATTACTGAGACCTGTTCAAGGGCAAGCATTGGGGCCAGGCTGAGATCACAAAATGGCTTAGGCCAAAATGGATTCTCTTATGTCAGGAAAGCCATTCCTGATTCTCTTTCTCTGGAGACCCCCTAACCTATCTGCTTACAAGTTTGTGCATATTACATGTAATTTATTTCAAGGTTATGGTATAGATGACAGAAAGTGAAGGAGGACAATATCAGAAAAATGATTGTGAGAACCCCCCTCCTTTTAAAGGAGAGAGCTCGGGCTTCCCTGGTGGTGCAGTGGTTGAGAATCCGCCTGCCAATGCAGGGGACACGGGTTCGAGCCCTGGTCTGGGAAGATCCCACATGCCGCGGAGCAACTGTGCCCGTGAGCCACAACTACTGAGCCTGCGCGTCTGGAGTCTGTGCTCCGCAACAAGAGAGGCCGCGATAGTGAGAGGCCTGCGCACCGCGATGAAGAGTGGCCCCCGCTCGCCGCAACTAGAGAAAGCCCTTGCACAGAAACGAACATCCAACACAGCCAAAAATAAATAAATTAATTAATTAATTAAAAAAAAAAACAAAAAAAAAACAAAACATAGATTTATAAAGGAGAGAGCTCAGTCAGGCAAAGGAATGCCATCTGATCTGTCAGAAGGTGAAATTCAGTGAAGAGTGAAAGCCAAATTTCACTTTTGAATGAGGTAAACAAATGGGATAATGTAAATGGAGCCACACAGGGAACAAAGGATAGTGTGCTAAACTCATGACTAGTTCAAAAAGAATCTGAGGGTAAATCTAGGACTTCTTGGGATAAGGGAGTGGATAAAATCAACTGGTTCAATGTCCCAATAGATCCATGCACCATTTTGTATTTTACTGGTTTCATTGCTGTTCTGAAAGTGTTCTGTGTTTATTTCTCCATGATAATTCTTTCTCTTTTATTTTAGTATTCCCCACCCCCACCCCCAACTTCAGTTTAGTGTTTCTTGGGAAATGTTACTTTAAGTTTTAATTATATAAACCTGGTGTCTCCTGTCCATTAGGCCTGCATTTTGGTATTGGTCACCAAAACTCTTTCAGGTGACAATGACCGAAGACAAAGTAGAATGTATAAAAGGGCAAGAGATTATTGGAGGCCGTTTGCAACATTATTCTCATTTTGTGACTGTAAAACATTTTAAAGATGTTATTGTACTTTAGCTTTAAGAAAATGCAAATTTCCCATTTCATAGTGGTTCTGAATTGGTAGAAAATATGAAGAAATTGTTGAGCTAAGCAGATTATGGTTGGTTTTCTGGCTATGACCAATGGGTACACTATCTATAAAAATCTAATTACTAAAAGATTTAATTCAAGGGATATATAAAGTTTCCTCCAGTTTGAAAAGATTGTTCATACAACATTAAAGGAAAGATGAATAAATCATTTGGTTCAAATGAGGAGAAATACTTTAAAATTAACTTATTAACCTTGTTATGTTTAACATGGTTAAGGGGAGGGGAATATTTCCCCCTCTACCCTTCTTGAGTTCTTGTATCTGGACTAATAATAAAACTGACACAAGATAGATTAACAGGTTGTATGGTCAGGCCACTCAAGATGGCAGTTCTTTTGCTCTCTATCCATCCCCTGCCTGACCAGTGCCTGCTGCACCTACACTCTACTCACATGACTGACCTTCGGACAACTTGCCCCAGGCCCCAGCTAGTAATTGTTCTATCAAAGGGGCGGTGAGGGGCGTGCCCCTCTGCTGGTCTCCCTGGTAACCGATGAGCCAACCTGACTTAATTCCCCCTACAACTGGCAATCTCCCCTTCCCCCAGGGAACCAAAGACTGTCACCTTGTCCTGCCCGCAGTCTACCTCACACTGTGGGGTGTCAGGACCTTGCTTCAGACATGTAAGCTCCCCTATCCATTAAATCATCTATGTCTCTGTTGCTGACTCCGGGCTCTTTGGTCTTAAAGCTGGGCAAGCACAGGCCTTGTCAGCCTGTGGGGTGCAGCCCAACAATGGGAGAAAAATAAACAAATTTTAATTCAGGTGCCTGGAGGTACCATAGAAATGGGACCTAAGAAGTGGCCAAAGCAGGCAGCTTTTTTACTTTTCAGACTAAGAAACAATAAATTTGTGAGGAATTGACAGGACAAAGAAATTTAGCTTTTGGGTGCTCAATTAGTGAAGAATCTAAACAGAATTTAGGCTTGGGGTATAATTAAAGAAGTAACAAAGTTGTTGATATAGGCTTCTTGGCCCGAATGCCCTATCTCAGGCGATAAGAGTGTCCATTTACCTCCAGATGCACGAAGTGCACTTTTCACATTAGAGATTTATTTCCTGCTTTCAGGGAGACAGAAAGGAGGGTCAGAGTGTCTTATGTTGGCTGTTTTTAAGTAATTTTAATTCAAAATAGTCAATATGCCATTGAGGAACCTTTTGGGGCGGCTTACCCTGGGCTCCAACAGGGACAAACTGTCACAGCTTTCAAGTCATATCAATAGGTAACTCTCCTAAGTGCATCTACTGATATAATTAATTTATAAACTAATACAGTATTATTATTATTACTATTATTTTAAATTAGTTTAAAGCAAGAGATATAAATTAATAAATCAAGTATCAGGAATATTTACCTAAAACATGGGCTAAAATTCATATTATATAGTATTATAATTATTTTTAAAGGTAAAACAATATTTCTTTCAATAATTAAGCTTTTTATGTACCTAGTAATATTTTGGATATTATCATTTAATTAAAAATTAGAATGCATTGAGTAATCATAAATGTGTTATTTAAACGGAAAATCAAAAATGGAAACTGAGTCATAAAAGTCATCTATGCATATAGGAAAGTTTCCATTCACACAACAAATATTTATGGAATTCATAATTTCTGATATCAAGGAAAATAGTTTTGAACAACTGTTATACATTCATGTGGCATTTATCTCAGAAATAATTTTTAGTCTCTACTTGGGTATGATAGTATTTGGTTAAAGAATAATTATTTTATCTGAATTATGTAAAAGCAAATTGCATCTATGTAGTGATGATTTACAGAAGCTACAGCTTCCATTCCAGCAAATGCAAGATTTCAACTGGATCAGTTTTGGTACCACATGAAATTCTCACACCCATTATAATTTATTGTTCAAAATTGTTGAGAATTATTTGGACAAAGGCCATCAAAGTCATTGACATTCAGTTCAAGAAACAAAGTCATTCAAGGAGTAATCATGAAATTTGTAGTTTGCAAACCAAAATAAACTTCTCATTTTCTCACTAATTATTTTCTGTTGATATAGGAAATGCTCCCTGAGTAGATGACATTTACATTAAGACCTGAAGGATGATAATGAGATAAAGGAGCAAGGGCACATTAGAAATAGAAAACGGCTTGGTACAGAAGACTAGAAAGGAAGCCATTTCATTATTTATTTTTATATATTTATTTATTTATGGCTGTGCTGGGTCTTCGTTTCTGTGCGAGGGCTTTCTCCAGTTGTGGCAAGTGGGGGTCACTCTTCATCGCGATGCGCGGGCCTCTCACTATCACGGCCTCTCCCGTTGCGGAGCACAGGCTCCAGACGCGCAGGCCCAGCAATTGTGGCTCACGGGCCCAGCTGCTCCGCGGCACGCGGGATCCTCCCAGACCAGGGCTCGAACCCGTGTCCCCTGCATTGGCAGGCAGATTCTCAACCACTGCGCCACCAGGGAAGCCCGGAAGCCATTTCAAATAAAGGACACCGAATGAGATAGAAATGCAGAGTCATGGGCTTCGAAAATTGGCCAACAAATTAATCACAAAGGTGAAGGTAAGGATTTTAAGTTTTATTCCAAATCCAATGGGAATCCAATTTTATTATAGTAAATGACAAAGTTATAGCAATTAGAGGCTAAGAGGAAACAGACCATATCTAGATGTTCTAAAAGTTTCAAAGTTTCCTGTTACTATAAAGCAAGACAATAAAATATTTTCCGGATTAGATTAAATTCATTAGAGTAAAACTTGAAGAGCAATAACTGTAGAGTTTTAGTGTAGAAAGTAATCACTTTTAGATACAGATATTCATAGTAGTACAGAACTGGAAGAAACCATATAACATAATTTAATTCATCTATAAATGAAGAAACTGAAGTCTGAAGGAGTTAAATGTATGTTTTCCTTTGTATTTTAAAAAATTCCAGACGATAACTTTACCTAAATTAAATTATGTAAACTTGCGTATCAAAATGTAATTAGTTTAAAAGAGTTTAAATGCATGTTTAAATACTCAACGTTATGGAGAAGAGATTTTTATGAAAATTAAAGAATACATACGCCTTCCACTCATGAGTTTACACTACAGTTTAACTTTTTCCCGTTCATATCCCATTGATTATTATGATTCAATTGTATCTGTAATAAGTATTCAGGTAAGCACTGTTAGAGGGAAGCAGATGCAGTCTCTGCAAGGAATCAATTGTGCATCGAGGTATTAATGTGGAGAGATTTGGGGAGCCATACAGTTAGAGTTGTTGCTGATATATATTTGAATTTTGGGAGACAAATGTATCTACACAAAAGAATAATAGTAGGCAAGATATGAAAGGTAATTAGAAATGTAAAACGCAGAACAATAGAGTCTGAAGAATCAAGGGAAGCAACATTTTCCGGGGTAGGAATTGTCAAGAAATGATCTCTGGAGTTTTCAATTGAAAAATCAGAAAGTGTATCAGCACTTGACATCCTTGCATTATAAAGTCACTGTAACTGCCAAAAACAAACGAATTTGAAAAAAACATTAAAATCAAAAATAAAACCCTAAGTAAATCTACTTATGACTGCTCTTGTGAAAAAGCCATCTAATTATTTTGTAGGATAGATTGTATGTAATGATACTCTTTTATTTGTACTTGTAAGCCAAAGATTTCTAACACATTTTTGTTTTAGTTTAAATCTATCAATGGAAATAAATGGAATGATAATTTCATCAGACTTCCAAGTGTATTTTCTAATAATTCAAAGTTTAGTTTATTTTCTCTTATAAATGGATCAAGTTATTTACTCATTTATTCTATATCATTATAGGTCTACTGATTCAGGTACCGTAGATTCAATGCAGACCTGAAGTCTGTACTTAGAGAGCTTATACCCTAGTGAAAGAAACAAGACATAGATAAAAATCACAAAATAAATTAAGTTGTGATGATGGCTATAAAGCAGAAGTATGGTGTGTTACAAAAGGTTTAGCAGTGATCATTGAGTCTATATGCGGGATGAAAGGTATATTTGGTTTAAGGCTCCTAGGTTTTTAACGACTCTCCAGCCAGGTTTTATTAAACAGACTTGCCAACCAGTACATGACTTCTGAAAAGTTGATAAAATGTTTAAATTTGTATATTGAATCTGCAGTTCTGTCGAAAATTTTATAAACAAAGTTGATTACAAAAGCAGGTATAGATATACATAACTTGAAGGACACAAAAAGAAATCTAATCTCTAATACTCTACATCAATTGTTTACTTCATTCATTGTAATATGATATGATATACAATATATATTATTTTATTATGTCATATAATGACACACAAAATATAACATAACAAAAATTAAATATTACTTTGACACATGATTCATGTTTTCTTTCGATTTCAGATTGCAAATTTGCCTTTGATTTATTAGTTTTAGGATGTATTTGCATGTTTCCTCCTAGCTAATTCTGCTATGTGGAGCAGGCTCATGCATGGTGGAATCAATGTCTTGCCATATTCATAAAAGAATAAAGAGATAGATATGGACATAGATGTAGATATAGACTAGACATAGACATAGCTATAGATATGCACTATGTATGTGTATATGTATATCTATGTATGTAGTTATATACACACGCATAAACACGTATCTTCCTTATGCTTGGTTTATTAGGTCTGTCACAGTGTCAGGCAATATTAGATTTGTGGTATAACTGTAATTTTACTAAGTCATATAAGCAACTACTAAGTAGCTTGATCTCTTAGGGTTGCTCAGATTGATCTGGGAATTTTTTCTGAGTATTTGCCTTACCATCTAAGCATTGAAATTAAAACTGAAATTTTACTCCAGCTTCCCTTTGGGGTCAGGGAGAATTGGTGATAACCTATGATTTTGGTTCAAATTCTAACTTTATGGTTAATTAGCTGTGTGGGTCATTACTCTTGGCATTTACAGGCATACCTTAGAGATATTTCAGGTTCAGTTCCAGACCACTGCAATAAAGGGAATATTGCAATAAAGCAAGTCACAGGAATTTTTTGTTTCCCAGTGCATATAAAAGTTATGTTAACACTATACTGTAGTCTATTAAGTTTGCAATAACATTATGTCTAAAAAATGTACATTCCTTAATTTAAAAATGCAAAACAAAAAACCTCTTCCAACAGTAACATCAAAGATCACCGATCACAGATCACCATAACAAACATAATAATAGTGGAAAATTTTGAAATATTTCATCATTCAACAAAATGTGACACAGAGACCACAAAGTGAGCTAATGCTGTTGGAAAAGCGACACCAATAGACTTGCTGTATGCAAGGTGCCACAAACCTTCAATTTATAAAAAATGCAATACCTGTGAAGTGCAATAAAATGAGGTGTGCCTATGATCTCTCTCAGCCTCACATTAAAATTGGAAATGTGAGGTGGAATTCTATAAAACCATTCGGATTCTCTTCCAGCAATAAAATTCTTCAATTATTTTCCTCATCTTAAATGTTTCAAAACTGGTCAGAGGGAGGTCTTGCTCTGACTGAATCACTACTTGTTATGGAGCCAGCCGATCTTTAGACACAGGATATATTGGAGATATATCCAGCTGACTCGATCCCTGAGTTCAGCTAAAATACATTAAACATGTATTCTGTGTTCTTAATCTTTCTTGAAAGCAAACTAGCAGGCAAAAAATATATTCATTCCTTATCAGCTTAGCCCAAAATGTAAGAAGCAAAATCCTCTATCCTAAATAAGCATTTGGTATACAAATGAATGTGACAGGCTTACAATAAGGGGGAAATAGTGCCGCTGAGAAACTGGAACTCATTTCTTGCCAAAGTATAGATTGCAGTCTGTTGCCATAAAACTAAATTAAATAAAATGCAAGCAAAAATAATGATAAATTGCACAGATATCAGAGTGCTGCATAATTAAACTTCTAATTTTTTTGGAACTTTATTTTGGAAGAAAAGAAAAAAATGTCTATTTTATGGGATATATTGACACTAAAAGAGACTACTAAGATTCAGGCATCTTTTTTAATTGAAGAAAAGCCAAATAATAGAACCAAAATGCACTGTACTATGACTAAATCCATTTTAAGTGGAATGAGCATGTCTGCATACATATGAATTATAAATGAATAAATCATAAACATTGGAAGGTCAGTAAAATGCTTCCATGCTAATATTTTCTATTAGGATGAATACAATTTATAAACAAGCATTTATTTCAGTTCTCCTGAAATATAAATTTGTCCAGATTTACTGTGTTTGCCCTCCCCTTAAATCAGTCATTCACAACTGGGAACGATTTTGCCCACCAGGGAACATTTGGCGATGTCTGGAGATTTTTTTTTTTCACAACTGGGCAGGGGCAGGGGGAGGGTGTTGCTACTGTCATTGATTGGGTAGAGGTCTAGGACGCTGCCACACAATGCCCAGGAAAGCCTCCTCAGCAACAAAGAACTATCTAGTTCAAAACATCACAGTCCTGAGCCTGAGAAACCCTGACTTAGATAAAATATTACCCCACCATCCATTTCACTTAAAGTATGGATTTTGAAAGCTAAATTTATTCAATTTTATAATGTAGAATGAAGAAAACAAGAAAATGGAAGCAATTAAAAAAAAATTAAGATCGAAACTTATGTAAATTTTTAAAAAATCAATGACAAAACTCCAGTTGTATAGCTGTTTATTCTCAAATTGCATTGAATCTTTTTTGGTTTACTATAACTCTGACTGTAGTCTAGCTTGATCACTGTCACTTAAATAGAATCAAGATACTAATGGCCATATACTAAACTACATATACTCATCCAAATCTAAAATTGGTTAGAGCAGACTTCCAAAATTAAGAAATATTAGAAAATAGCACAATTAAAATACAAATAATAAAACTAGATAGACTGTATGAAGAAGAAAAAGATATATTTTTGCTTTATTTTACCTAAAGAATAAGATAGTATCCTATCTTTGCAGTAGACTAATAACATGATATTGAGTTGCCTTATACTACAAGATTCTGGTTATAAATGTTGACACAAATATTTTAAGAGTAATTTAGTAATCTAAAGTACACACATATTATTACAAAAGTAACAGATGTTTACCAGGAAAGTGGAAAATACAAAAAGCACAAAAGTTGAAAATAAAAATTTTCCATAATTGTGATCATAATATTTTATAAAATGATTCTCTTCCCTCATCATTTCCAACAAACATTTTAATAAAGATTGCATTGCATTCCATCACATGAATTTACCTTAATATAAGTAACCATTCCCTTATTAATATATTCATTCACTTGACAAATATTTGAACTTTTACTATCTACCAGGAATTCACTGGAGATGGGTTAGGAGGCAAACAAAATAAATCTCCTACCCTTATATTTTGAACCTATATGTTATTGCAGAAGACAGGTGTGTATATGTGTGTGTGTCAAGAAGTGATAAATGCTATGAATAAAATGAAGAAGGGTTATGTGGACATAAAATTATAATCAAGGGTGAATGGCTGCTTTCCCAGGATGAGCAGGGAAAGAGTCTTTGAGGAGGCAACATTTGGAGAGAGGCCTTCTTGAAAGCATCTCTCTCAAGTGAGAACGATTTACTCTCAGCTGCCAAAAAAACATCAAATTCAAAAGCCCTGAGATGAGACCATGCTTGGTGTTATCAAGGAAAGATAAGTAGACCAGAGTGACGAGTGACGGGAGCACAGGAAGGTAACCAGGGGCTTGGTCAGATGAGGGTGTGAAGGCTGAGGTTGGGAGATTGGACTTTAAGTGGGATGGGAAGCTACTGGAGGGGATGAAATGATACAATTATATTGTAAATAGACCACTCTGCTTGCTATGTGCAAAGAACATGGGAAGGAGACTAGAGTAGCTGTGGGGAACCAGTTAGGATGTTACTGCAGTTGTCCCACAAACATGAGAATGACCTGCACTGGGGTAATACTGGAGGAACAGAATAGCAGAATTGGGACATAACTTAAAATGGAGCCAGTAGGCATTGTTCACGACTTTGGTGATTGATGAGAGAGAGAGAGAACAAAAATGATGCAATTTTAGCAGTTTGAAATATTTCTTGGGTGACGATCCTTTTTCATAAATCTTCTTACCCATCTTTAATAATTTATTAAGGGTAATTACTTATAACTTGAATGATTGAATTTCAGATATGCACATTTTACATTTTAAAGCCTATTAATATAGTAGGTAGTATGTTTCTTTTAAACAAATACCTCATAATCAGAGCTTGTTAAAAGGTAAACTGAGGCATACTAAAATTTTTAAGACTTTATTTGAGCATCTATCCATTCCAATCAGGCAGTGCCAAATCAGAAGTGGTTAGGAGCGCTCCACTGACAGAAGCTCGGGAGAGACTTGTCTAGAGCAAAGACAGAAGAAAAGTGAGGAACTTACTGATTGGCTATAGATTAAAGCCTAGTTGGCTATTTGTGATTGGCTGTCCTTAGGTTTTGATTTGGTAACCTGGAGGCATTTACTGGCTTGGATTTTGGTTTGCTTATGTGGGCCACCTTGGCCTTAGAGCCCCCTCAGTCAAATGGCCTCCTTGTTTAATTAGTTTAACAAGCTAAATACGGGGGGATAATTATTTTTCATCATTATTACATCATTACATTATTAAATTTTTCCATAATTAGCTTGTTTGTGAGAAAATAAGCACTAATATACAACCAGCAGTGTATCAGAATATCATTTTCCTAAACACTCACCAACATTGCCTATTGCATTCTTCTACTGACATTTTCACAGGAAGAAATTCAATGATATTATGTTTTTCACCTATGTATTAGCCTTTTATATTTCTGTTTTAGTGAATTGCTTATTTATGTCATTTGTTTCTACTTACCTCAAAAACTGATCAGTATTTTTGTGTACAAAATATATTTAGCCTTTATGGTATGTTGTAAATATTTTTCCAGGTTTTTATTTACATTTAGATTTTTTATTCCTCTTCTGTTATAAAAATGTTTTACTTACTGTTTGAAAAATCAATTGAATTTACCTGTAATAGATTCTTACTTTGTTTTTATAGTACCAGAGAACTCCATTCAAAGAACAAATACTTGTTTTTGTATTTGTATACAAATACAAGTAGTTATCAAAAAGATAAATGTGGAATCACATTGAATAAGTATACTTACTCAATGTGATTCCACATTTATCTTTTTGATAACTAGTTTCCTCTAATTTCTTGGTGATGTCTTCTTAATCCTTAAACTTCTATTCATTCATCTACTATTCTATCAATATAAATACTTACTGATAATCAAACAAATACCAGGCACTGTGCTAGGGACCAGGGAAAATATCATACGTGAAAACAGAAATGGTGTCATTCCTTGTGAATTTATGCTATAATAAGTAGAAATAGTTATCACATAATCACTAAAATGCACAGTAAATTCCAACAGCCATATGTTACAATGGAGAGGAATCAGTCTCTAGGCCAGGATATAATATAATGGATAGATTAAGCTCTTCAAGAGAGGTTAGGAAAGTTATTTCTATGACACAAAGAAGCTAAAATCTGAAGGATGTATGTATGTAAGTCAGTGTAGGGGTTTAAAGGAACATTCAAACAGGAAAAAATATTTATTCAAAGACTTAACATCAAAAAGGAACACTTAGCATTCAAGGGACTGAAGGAATTCCAACTATTTAAGCAGTAAGGTAGAAATTTAAAATCATTCTTCTTCCAAATAGTAAATAATTTTTCCAGAATGAATAACTAAATAATCTGTCCATTCCCCACCTTAATTATATACAACTATTTTTATATTTAGATCTAGGTCTCAGAATATTTGTGTCTCAAGAAACTAAGCTTTTAGTCTGTCCTTTCATGAATACCAGATACCTTTAATCACTTGGCTTCTACAATATTACTAAATGCATTTGAAATGAAATGCTATTTTTGAATTATGCAAATGAGGCAACATTTTCTAATCACTTGTAATTTTTTTCAGTGTCAACAGTTGTCTCTTCCTTTGTACCAGATGATTGAATCATTTAGCTACTGCATGTTTGATAATGTGTCCTACACTATAATGAAACTGTGGAAACCAGTAAAGTCAAAGAAACACATGCTATTTATGAACAACTATCTCAAATGAAGCTTTGCTTTTATATGTGCTTAAATTATTATAATAACTGTAAAGATGCCAATTACATTTTGAACATTTGCTCACTATGATCTACTGTAATAAAAGCATTGCATGTGTATCATTTAATCTTTACAAATCCAACAAAGCATAGACGTAATTTACTCCATTTCATTAATAAGAAAATTAAGTCTCAGTGACTAATCCACAGTCACACACAACTAATAAGGGTTGTATTCAGGATTCCAGTTCAGAACCACCTTTATTTCAAAAGTCACATATTTAAGTCCAATGCTTTATAGTTGGGAATTCAGTTAGGTTTGGCAGATTAAGTTAAACCTCTAAATTTCCTCATGTATTGGTATATTTTAGGTCTTCAAACCATATAGATTATGTCGGAAAGAAAATCTGTTTTGGCATAAATATTATTAAGCCCCCACTCCCGACATTTCAATGTATTGGACAAAGATTCAGTCCTGAATCATTTGATCAACTTGGCCTTGAATGCTGAATTATACTTACGTAGTCAATATGGCTTGCTCCTTTAGTCACAGATTTTTATTCTAGAACTCCAACTAAAAAAATATAAGAATTGAGGATTGCATTTCTTGAGAAGGACCATTTATATACACCTGTCTATATTGTCTCCCTTTGAGGCCTAGAGCAATTTTAGACTAAATTATACCTTTTTAAACTTCAAAAGTTGTGTATAGTAATAAACATTTATTTCTGTGAGTGGATACTACTCGAATAACGAATACATATGTGGAATCACTGGATTCTAATACCTCACATGAAAACAGTTGTGGCAGAGAATGCTGTGTAGTTTAAGATCCCTCAGGGGTGAATAATTTTAAATCAATGACTTCAGATATTGTGCTTCTGAAATATAGCCTCTCACAGGAGTTTCTTGACAACACTGGTAAATATTATGCCATCTGTGTAATTGCTCTGTGTACTTTCATTCCTTTAACTTAAAAGGCAGTGTTGGGGGAAGCACAATATTAGAAATGGATTACTCTGAAAACAATTGACAAAATTTATCTGTCATATATATATATATGTCAGATTAACAATTAGACATTAGACTCTGGACATTTCCGTAGCTAAAACACATTAGACTTTATTTCCTTCTCATAAGTGAACGCTCCTGGGTAGCTTCCCTTCACAAAGTAATTTAGGTACTCTAGCTCCATCTGTGTCATGACTCCATTATTCATTTGCTTCCCATTGCAATCTGCATCTTTTTGGAGGAAATATAGTGAATGCTGTGGTGTGCCCCACTCCTCGGACTCAAGTACTCATTTCTTCACTCTTGAGGGCAGAAAGCTGAGTGCCTCTTCAATTATCCTTGGCTGAAGAAGCTGTCTTTCCCAAGGTTACTCTTCTCCTCAGAGGCTGTCCACAACAAATAACCGGTCAATACAGAGTTACAAAGATCCGTCCCATTGCCTCAAGTGTTGCTGTCTCTTAAAGGCCATTCTAGCCTTGAACTCACTGTGACGTTGGCTGAGATCTCTACTGCAGATGCATTCTTCTGTTGCCGAGAGAAGTGTTTAGCTACTCTCTCTTTTCAGTACTGCTTCCTTCACTTCCCTACAGGTATTGTTCTTGAGTATTCTCCAAAATAAACCACCTGTATTCAAACATGTCTGTCTCCTATGGAAACAGATTACAAGAGAAGAGAGAGAAAGTGTGGAAGGCACACCCCTGTTTCTTAAAACTCCCTAGCCTGAAAGCCACATGTATCACTTTCATTCACATTGCAATAGCTAGAACTAGTCCCTTGACTATATGTAGATATAAGACTACTGAGAAATATACTGCTTTCCTGGAGTATCTACAAAAGAGGAGGGAATAGTAATCACTGCCAGAGTGGTTATGTGAATAGTAACTTTTAGAAGCTAGGAGACTCAGAATGAAATTGGATTTAAATTGTTAAGATGCTTCAAGTACAAAAATGAGATATCCTTTTTACTTATGCTTACATTCAAACCAACTATAGACATAACAGAATTATATTCTGTTTCTAGGAATATCCTTTATTTTTAAATAAATTCAAAATAAATATTTTCTTGTCAAAGGTAATTTGTATACACCATTCATTCATCTCACAAGTATACTTAAACTACCTACTATGCACTGTGTTAGACAGTAGGATCATATATGAAAAAACAAATTCATACCCATATAATATTCATATTATATTGGTGAAAATGGATAAGTAGTTCTATACTGTTGGGGTAAATTTTATGATGAAGTCTAGATTAAGAGCCATGGGATTAAAAGGAGTGGTATCCAGAAAACTACTAGAGCTAATCAATTAATTTGGTAAAGTAGCAGGATACAAAATTAATGCACAGAAATCTCTTGCATTCCTATACACTAATGATGAAAAATATGAAAGTGAAATTAAGAAAACACTCCCATTTACCATTGCAACAAAGATAATAAAATATCTAGGAATAAACCTACCTAAGGAGACAAAAGACCTGTATGCAGAAAATTATAAGACACTGATGAAATAAATTAAAGATGTTACAAATAGATGGAGAGATATACCATGTTCTTGGATTGGAAGAATCAACATTGTGAAAATGACTCTACTACCCAAAGCAATCTACAGATTCAATGCAATCCCTATCAAACTACCACTGGCATTTTTCACAGAACTAGAAGAAAAAATTTCACAATTTGTATGGAAACACAAAAGACCCCAAATAGCCAAAGCAATCTTGAGAACGAAAAATGGAGCTGGAGGAATCAGGCTCCCTGACTTCAGACTATATTACAAAGCTACAGTAATCAAGACAGTTTGGTACTGGCACAAAAACAGAAACATAGATCAATGGAACAGGATAGAAAACCCAGAGATAAACCCATGCACATATGGTCACCTTATCTTTGATAAAGGAGGCAAGCATATACAGTGGAGAAAAGACAGCCTCTTCAATAAGTGGTGCTGGGAAAACTGGACAGCTACATGTAAAAGTAGGAAATTAGAACACTCCCTAACACCATACACAAAAATAAACTCAAAATGGATTAAAGACCTAAATGTAAGGCCAGACACTATCAAACTCTTAGAGGAAAACATAGGCAGAACACTCTATGACATAAATCACAGCAAGATCCTTTTTGACCCAGCTCCTAGAGAAATGGAAATAAAAACACAAATAAACAAATGGGACCTAATGAAACTTAAAAGCTTTTGCACAGCAAAGGAAACCATAAACAAGACCAAAAGACAACCCTCAGAATGGGAGAAAATATTTGCAAATGAAGCAACTGACAAAGGATTGATCTCCAAGATTTACAAGCAGCTCATGCAGCTCAATAATAAAAAAAGAACAACCCAATCCAAAAATGGGCAGAAGACCTAAATAGACATTTCTCCAAAGAAGATATACTGATTGCCAACAAATGCATGAAAGAATGCTCAACATCATTAATCATTAGAGAAATGCAAATCAAAACTACAATGAGATATCATCTCACACCGGTCAGAATGGCCATCATCAAAAAATCTAGAAACAATAAATGCTGGAGAGGGTGTGGAGAAAAGGGAACCCTCTTGCACTGTTGGTGTGAATGTAAATTGATACAGCCACTATGGAGAACAGTATGGAGGTTCCTTAAAAAACTAAAAATAGAACTACCATATGACCCAGCAATCCCACTACTGGGCATATACCCTGAGAAAACCATAATTCAAAAAGAGTCATTTACCAAAATGTTCACTGCAACTCTATTTACAATAGCCAGGACATGGAAGCAACCTAAGTGTCCATCATCAGATGAATGGATAAAGAAGATGTGGCACATATATACAATGGAATATTACTCAGCCATAAAAAGAAACGAAATGGAGGTATTTGTAGTGAAGTGGATGGAGTTAGGGTCTGTCATACAGAGTGAAGTAAGTCAGAAAGAGAAAAACAAATACTGTATGCTAACACGTATATATGGAATCTAAGGAGAAAAAAAAAAAAAGGTCATGAAGAACCAAGTGGCAAGACGGGAATAAAGACACAGACCTACTGGAGAATGGACTTGAGGATATGGGGAGGGGGAAGGGTAAGATGTGACAGGGTGAGAGAGTGGCATGGACATATATACACTACCAAATGTAAAATAGATAGCTAGTGGGAAGCAGCCGCATAGCACAGGGAGATCAGCTCAGTGCTTTGTGACCACCTAGAGGGGTGGGATAGGGAGGGTGGGAGGGAGGGAGACGCAAGAGGGAAGAGATATGGGAACATATGTGTATGTATAACTGATTTACTTTGTTATAAAGCAGAAACTAACACACCATTGTAAAGCAATTATACTCCAATAAAGATGTTAAAAAAAAAAAAAAGGAGTGGTATCAAAATAATTTTGGAGAAACCAAGGAAGTTTCATCAGCACAGCCATTGTGTATGTTTGTTCACATTGTAGGTAGATGAAAAATACCCCCTTCAGTTATGCAGAGTACATCCAGGAAAGCTATACTAAGAGCCTCTATCTAGAAGATTATACAACATGAACTATGTTTTTATTCATAGTCACTAGCCCAGACAAGTAGTGGAAAAAAACTTTTCTCAATTACATGTGTATGAATCCTGTCACATGGTATGCATTCCATGTATAGTTGAGGAATGCATGTATGCATAAAGTAATAAGTGTATTATCACAACATTTATTCAACATTAATCAGGCACATTCATGAACTGCAATAATTTGATTGTATGACTAGAGCAACATTAAGATTATTCAGTGGAAAGTATTACATCAAAAGGGAAATTTAGAAATGCAGAACTGGCAGCAAATTTAGCCAGAAGACATTTTTAGAAAGGCTCATTAGTTATAGTGATTAACCAAATCTTGTGAAAAGAAAAAGATAAAACAGAGAGGAGTGGGAAATGATTTGCATTCTTGCAACTACAAAAGGAATATTGCCAAGAGTTAACACCTATCCTTCTCAAATTATTCCAAAAAATTGCAGAGAAAGGAATGCTTCTGAACTCATTCCACAAGGCCAGCATAATCGTAATACCAAAACCTGTTAAAGATATCACAAAAATAAAATTACAAGCCAATATAACTGATGAACATAGATGCAAAAATACTCAACAAAATATTAACAAACCAAATTCAATAATATAGTAAAAGAATTATACACCATGATCAAGTGGGATTTGTCTCAGGGATACAAGGATGGTTCAATATCAGCAAATTAATCAGTGTGATACACCACATTAACAAATTGAAGCATAAAAATTAGTTGATTACCTCAATAGATGCATAAAAGTCTTTTGACAAAATTCAACTTCCATTTATGATTTAAAAACTCTCAAAAAGAAGGGTTTGAAGGGAATATACCTCAATATAGTAAAGGCCATGTATGATAAGCTCACAGTTAACATCATACTCAATGGTGAAAAGCTGAAATCATTTCCTTTAAGATCAGGAAAAGACAAGGATGTCCACCTTCATCACCTTTATTCAACATAGTACTGAAAGTCCTAGCCACAGCAATCAGACAAGGAAAGGAAATGAAAGTAATCCAAATTGGAAAGGAAGAAGTAAAACTGTCACTCTTTGTAGATGACATGATACTATATACAGAAAATCCTTAGACACTACCAAAAAGCTACTAGAGATCATAAATGAATTCAGTAAAGTTGCAGGGTACAAAATGAATATACAGAAATCTGTTGTATGCCAACAGTGAACTATTAGAAAGAGAAATTTAAAAAACAATCCCATTTAAAATCACATCAAAAAGAATAAAATACCTTGGAAAAAATCTAACTAAGGAGGTAAAAGACCTGTACTCTGAAAACTATAAGACATTGATGAAAGACGTTGAAGACAACACAAACAGATGGAAAGATATACCTTGTTCATGGATTGGAAGAATTAATATTGTTAAAATGGCCAGACAACCCAACACAATCTACAACTTAAATGCAATCCCTATCAAAATACCAATGACATTTTTCACAGAACTAGAACAAATAATTCTAAAATTTGTATAGAAACAGAAACGACCCCAAATATCCTGTGGAATCATCAGAATGAAGAGCAGAACTGAAGGAATCATGGCCCCTGACTTCAGACTATACTACACAGCTACAGTAATCAAAATAGCATGGTATTTGCACAAAAAAAGACATGTAGACCAATGGAACAGAATAGAGAGGCCAGAAATGAACTCACACTTACATGTGCGATTAATCTATGACAAAGGAGGCAAGAATATACAATGAGGAAAAGACAACCTCTTCAATAAATGGTATGGGAAAACTGGACATCTATATGCAAAAGAATCAAACTGGGCTAGTCTCTCACACTATGCACAAAAATAAATTCAAAATGGATTAAAGACTTAAGTGTAATACCTGGAACCATAAATCTTCTAGAAGAAAACATACTCTCTTTGACACTAGACTTAGTAATTTTTTGTGAGGAGGGGGGGATATATCTCTTCAGGAGAGGGAAACAAAAGCAAAGGTAAACAAATGGGACTACAACAGACTAAAAAGCTTTTGCGGAGTGAAGGAAATCATCAAAACATAAAAAGGAAGCATAAAGAATGGGAGAAGATATTTGCAAATGGTATGTCTGATAAGGGGTTAATATCCAAAAAAAAAAAAAAAAAAACCTCATACAACTCAACATCAAAAAACAAACAAACAACCCAATTAAAAAATGGGCAGAGGATCTGAATTGACATTTTTCCAAAGAAGACATAAAGATGGGCAACAGGCAAATGAAAAGATGTTCCACGTCATAGGGAAATGCAAATCAAAACCACAATGAGATATCATCTCACACCTGTCAGGATGGCTATTATCAAAAAGACAACAATAACAAGTGTTGGCAAGGATGTGGAGAAAAGGGAACCATCTGGCACTGTTGGTGGGAATGTAAACTGGTGTAGCCACTGTGGAAAACACTTTAGAGGTTCTTCAAAAAATTAAAAATAGAACTACCATATGATCCAGCAATTCTACTCCTGGATATTTACCCAAAGAAAACAAAAACAGTAATTAGAAAGGATATATGCATCCCTATGTTCATTGCGGCATTATTTACAATAGTCAACATATGGAAGCAACCCAAGTGCCCATCAATAGACGAATGAATAAAGAAGGTGTGGAATATATATACAATGAAATATTACTCAGCCATAAAAAGAATGAAATCTGCCATTTGTGACAACATGGATGAACCTAGAGGATATTATGCTAAGTGAAATTAGTCAGACAGAGAAAGACAAATACTGTATAATTTCACTTATATATGGAATCTAAAAAACAAAACAAACAAATGTAACAAAACAGAAACAGAGTTAAAGATACAGAGAATAAACAGATGATTGCCAGAGGGGAGGAAGGTGGGTAGAGGAAAGAAATAGGTACAAACTTCCAGTTGCAAAAGAAATTAATCACAGGTATGAAATATACAATGTGGGGAGTATAGTCAATAATTATGTATATCTTTGTATGATGCTATATTGTAATTAGATTTATTGTGGTAATCATTTAAAAATGTATAGAAATACCAAATCACTATGTTGTGTAACAGGAACTAACATAGTGTTGTAGGTCAATTATACTTCAAAAACAAAAACAGAAACAAACAAACTCATAGAAAAAGAGATCAGATTTGTGGTTACCAGAGGTGGGAAATAGAGGGAGCAGAAATGTGATGAAAGCTGTCAAATGGTACAAACTTCCAGTTATAAGATAAATAAGTATCAGGGGTGTAATGTGCAACATGATAAATGTAATTAACACAGATGCATATTACATATAAAAGTAAGTTGTTAAGAGAGTAAATCCTAAGAGTTCTCATCACACACACACACACACACACACACAAATTTTCTCTATTTAATTTTTTCTCCATATGAGATGATGGATGCTCACTAAGCTTACTGTGATAATTGCTTCATGATGTATGTAATCAGATCATTATGCTGTGCACCTTAAACTTATACAGTGCTGTATGTCAATTACATCTCAATAAAACTGAAAGGAAAAAAAGGCGTAGTGCCAACAGGCCAATTTATTTATCAAAAACCAATCAGACACTCGTGTTATGTTCTAGGGTGAATCAAACAGAGTCTCTGACCTCAAGGATCTTATATTTCACTGGGGGAAACATCATACAAATGTTTTATGTGTATGTAATATGTAGCATGAAATGAAATAAAGCAAGTAGAAAGAGATATTGATAATTAATTTATTTATGTTTTTAATAAGATAATCATTTAAGGCACCTATGAAGAGGTGACATTTGACCAGAGAACTGGCAGAAGCAAGGGAAGGAGCAATTTGTATATCTGGGGAAAGAGAGAACAGTAAGCAAAAAGGCCCTGCTAGAAAGCATGTTGAGTATATTGAAGGAAGAAGAAAGAGAAGAGGCACTGTGGATAGAGTCTCGTGACAGCTGGATTTGCTGTGTCTTTTGTCACAATGCCTGGGCTCTCATAAAATAGTAAATAGCAAAGGCAAATACAAGTACAATCTCTTACTTGTAGCATTAAACCATGCCCCAGTATGACATTGAAATGGCCTTATATTCTAGTTTTGGATACTTTTTAATAACAATTACATACCACAAGGAACCACACTGTATAAAACATGACTTGTGTTTATTTATAATACCATAAAATATTTAATGTCTCTACTTTTAACTATTTATTTTGCAAAATTATTTGAACATCAAACTTTGTTTTTGCTACTGTCAATTCTGGTGGTATATAATAAAACTCTTTTGACTTTTTAATTGAATTTTGAAAAGTTTGAAAATATGAACATGTGCAGAAGGAACTGTTAAACATGATGATGAAAACTGAATAGACTTAGACTTCAGATAGATTTATGGACTTTGAGGACAGGTAACTTGCAGGTGTTTTAAGAAGATAGAAAAACTTTAATCTGAAATATTTAAACCCTGAATTATGATAGGAAAGTTAGCTTAAGAGGAATCTAATGCAGACTCAAGCCATGTATCAGTAGTCTACAGACAACAAAATGTAGAAATTTGGACCAAGAAAAGACAAACCAAACAAGCATTAATTCTATGAAAAAACAAAGAAATATCTTGAACATAATGACAAAGAACAACACATCATGCAATTCATGTTAAATAATATTTGCTAGAGGATATAAAAAAAGCATTTTTCATTCCCTTAGAAAGAACCACCCCCTCACACACACACACAAACCTGCACACACACATGCATGCACAAATGAATAGCAGTGAACTTAAATCTGTGGAAACATTTGCTTTGTTTGCCATTTTTTCTCCTCTACAAAATGTCCATTTTTATTTCACCTAGTCACCTATATGAAAAACTCAGGAAAAACGCCATAACGAAATCAAATCTACTTCATTAAATCCATGGGAACAAAGTTTAAAATTTATGATAGATTAACAATGTAGGGAAAAAAACCCAACTAGGCAATATTCTTAAGAATCTTCATGTATTATATGTATGTCCCTCTGATTTTCAGATAATATAAAATTTATCATTTGAATTGTAAATCTCATAAAAATCTTTAACTGGATAAAATATATACATATTTATTTTTATCTAATAGTAAGACAAAAGCACCCCAAAGCATACAGTCTGGTAAACAGAAAGAAACCATGTTCTTACTGACGCGTGGAAAGTTCCTACATGTAAATTTCTATGTGTGAAGAGCTGAGAAACTAACACTTTGTTCTAAGAGAGAAGCTAGGAGAATTCTCTTGAAGCTGCATTTGAATATCATGAACATTTTTACTTAGATTAATTGAATTGGCTTGGGAGTGGATGGATGATAGGGATGTGATCATCCCTATCATATCCCTGCCCCCCTCCAGAGCCACTCTTTGGCAGTGCCACTTTGCTAGACACATAAATCAAATGGCATTATGTGGCATGCATTTATAATAAGGAGATGAAAAAAAATGGTTTCTATTTTCTAGAAGTTTAGTAACTGAGTGAAATAGAGAATTTAAAAATAACATGAAAATTTCTCAATTGTAAAAATGCAAAATGTACAATAGCTTCAAACCAAATGGTCCTAGAATATAAGGGAAGCCTTTATTTTTAATATTCCTCATCTGCTTTTTCTCTGTCGCTCATTCTTCTGTTTCTCTTCGCTTGATTTCCTGCAGATATTTGAACATTTTTTAGGATTTCATCCTAATTTGTTTATAGTGTTTCCTAGTATCTCACTTTGTATAAATCTCTTAGTAGTTACTCTAGGTATTAAAAATCATATATGAAATTTATCACTATCAGCTGGTATTGAAGTTTTGGCAGTTCGACTGAAATGTAGAAACCTTACTTCTATTAGGCCACTTTATCCTTCCCCTTTTCAAATTTTAATTGTCTTAAATATTTGTCTATATTCATTGAGCACCACATCAGATGGTATTATAATTGTTGCTTCCACTTTCAAATGTGACTTTATAAAACTCATGAAAATTAGAATTGTCTATTATATGTACCTTTACTTTTACACATATTTTATTTTTCCTTTCTGAAATTTCAATCTTTCTTCTGTTATCATTTCCTTTCTTTTAAGAGAACTTCTCCTAGCCATTCTTTAGGTTAGTTTTGCTAAAATAAATTCTCTTAGTTTTACTTCATCTGACAATGGTTCTATTTTCCCTTCATTCCTGAAGAATATTTTCACTGGATATAGGATTTCTGGTTGACAATTCTTTTCTTTTACTTGAAAGCTATTGAGCCATTTCCTCCTGGACTTTATGGTTTCAGATGAGAAATCTGTTGTCATTTAAATTGGTGTTTCTCTGTAAGTAATGTATCGTTTCTCTCTGGATGCTTCCAGACTTTTCTTTCTCCTTAGATTTCATAAGTTTAATTATGAAGTGTCTTGGTATGGATTTCTTTTGTAGGTTTATGGCTTTTTACCAATTTGGGAAGTTTTCAGCAATTCTTTCTTCAAATACTTTTTTGACCCTATTCTCTTTCTTTTCCTCCTGTAACTCCAGTGATATGAATGTAAGCTCTTTTGTTACTGTCACACAGGCCCCTGGAATGCTACTGTTTTCCAGTTCTGTAATTTCCACTTGATTCTTCTTAAAAATTCTGTTTCTTTACTGAGATTTTCCATTTTTTGGTTTTGTTTTAAAAGAATTCCCAATGGATTATTAAAGCGTTTTCATGATGGCTGCTGAAAAATACTTGTTGGATTATTCCAACAGTTGATTTATCTCAGTGTTGGTGTCTGCTGATTGTCCTTTCCCACTCATGTTGGGATTTTCCTGGTTCTTTGTATGACAGATGATATACTGGACATTTTGGATTTTATATTATGAGTCTCTGGATCCTGTTTAATCTTTCCTAGCAGGTAGTCCCCCTGTTGAGGTGGACCACTAGAGCCCGGTAGGTTGTATGTCCAGCCTGCCATTACGTCCCACTGTCTTGGCAAAAGTGGAGCACTTATGCACACCTCTTCATTTCAGGTGGGTAGGATAGAAGTACAGCTCCCCCAGGCCTTGCTGACACTTCCTTGGTAAAAACAGATCATTGATGATCACTGCTTTATTGCCTCTGATTAGGAATATAAGCTCAGTTCCCTGCTATGCACCTCTGACACCAGGAGAAGAAAGTAGAATGTCACCCACTTCACTTTCCACCACCTTGTCTACCTCATTGACACCTGGTGGGAGTAGAGACTCTGCTCTTCATTGCATCTTGCTGACTCCAAGCAACAGGGAGTATTGGAGTACTGGCTCTGATTTGCACTGTATCATTCATTCTTGTTGCTGTCAGATGGATATAGAGGCTCAGCTCCCCAATGGGCCTCATTGATACCAAGAATTGTGGGGGGAAATAGAGAGCTTGCGAGCTCTAATTTCATTGTATTGCTCAATCTCACTGATGCTGAGTGGGATAGATGCTCAGCCTGCCACTGGATCCTTTGAAACTACCCTTGCTGAGGGTATCAGAGTACTTCCTGCTTCTGCCAGGTGGGGAAGAAGAGCAACTCAATTCCTGGCCCACCATTACTATATTGGAAGGAAAATTGCATCACTGTCACCTACTTCCAAAGGGCATGGGAAGGAAGGTTGCTCTTTGTTCAGCCTGGCTGACACTCACAGATAGGGGAATCGGAGCACTGTTGCCTACTTACATATGTCTTGAAAGGTAGGGTGGAAGACAACTCTCTTTTCTGACCCACAAAAACTGTGTAAGTGTGCGTAAAGGTGAGGAATCTTTTTTCTGTTTTTGTTTGGCTGAATAGTGGGTGGTGATATGGGCTGAATATTTGTGTTCCCCTCAAAGTCATATGTAGAAACCCTAACCTGCAATGTGATGTTATTTGGAGGTGGGGCATTTGGGAGGTACTTATTCATGAGGGTGGAGCTCTCATGATTGGATTAGTGCCCTTATAAGAAGAGACACCAGAGAGCTTCTTCTCTCTCTGCTCTCTGTCATGTGAGGACATAGCAAGAATATGGCCACCTGCAGACTCAGAAGTGGGTCCTCACCAGAACTGAAACATGCTGGCACTCTGATCTTGAACTTCACAACTTCCAGAACTGTCAAGAAATATATTTCTGTTGTTTAAGCCACCCAGTCTATGATAATTTGTTATAGTAGCCTGGAGTAAGACAGGTGAGTATTGACAAAAGGGTTTTTTTCATTTGGTCAGATCATTCCCTGTATTGTGGCTGAGGAAATAAGCTCTACTTAAGCTTTTGTTTATCTCTGCCTGTTGGTGGTTTTGGATTAGATGTTTCTGCAGCATCCTGTTCAGAAGATATGTGATAAAATAAGGAAATTCAGAGTCTCACCACTGTCTTGTTCCTCAGGTTCCATGGTCCATAGGCAATCTGACTTCTTCCCATCTTTGAAGTTTTTCCTTGCTGGTTTGTTGTTATATCCAGAGAGTTTTAGTTATGAGATGGAGGACCTGAGAGATACAACAGCATTCTGTCTTGGCAGAACTTCACTTTTCAAAAGCAACTACCTATTAAACAGTGGGATCAAAGGCAGAGTAAGAGTTTTCAAAGTCAATATCATAGATGACATCCAAACAGGGACATAGCATCTTTAAAGACATCAAGAGAATAAATATTATTGTGTGCCAGGAGACCTTTTATAATCATGGCAGCTGGGCAGCACTGTTACCCAGGAGACCATGGCAGTAAGCAGGAGCCACATCAGTAAGAGCCTTATATGCCCAGGTGAGGATTTTGAATTTCTTCCTTTGTGGACAGGAATCTCTGAAGTGAAGGTTTAGTTTTGTAACCACAATAGGTTTCATTGTGATGTGGACAATGCAGAATCAAAGAAGTCAAGAGGCAAAAATATCTGATGGTAAGGTATCAGGGGATGGTGGTAAGAACGGTAAAACATTTTGAGTTTAAGATATATTTGGGAAGAAAAATTTAAAAATTAGGTTGTAGAAGACTAGAAGAATGGATTTGGGAAAATGAGGGAGGAGGAAGCATTAAGGATGCCTTCAGTGTTTCTGGCTTACTATGTTTGGCTGGATGAATTAACTGGCATCACAAATACAGAATAGATATCAAATGAAGGGACTAGTAATGAAGAGATTAAGGTGCAAATTACTCTTCAACTTCTATAGCGTTACCCATATATTGGCAAGTCATATCTTTTTCTCTGTGCTTCATCTCACCCACTCATGTTTAAATTCTGAAAAATGAAGTCCTAGCTTTATTCATCTTCCACACTTGTTACTTCTAGTTCTTCTACCTTAATATCAACCCTCATTACCTTTTCATGGTCTGTTATAATCACTTCTTATCTTCTCTCTCTATATAGGGTCCCATCATCATATTCTTGCCCTCAGAGCAAGCTTTCTAAAGAAGATATTGGATCACCTTCCTTTCCTGCAAAATATTTTCTATAGATCCCCAATGTACACAGATTATAGTGCACATTTCTCATTCTTTTTGATGTTTAGAAACATTTATTATTGGGAAAATATTGAAGTATGCACATCAGGCTGTTAACATAAGTTTCCTTACATGGAATTAAATGAGAGAGGTGAAAGTAGGCCAAGATAATTACTGTTTTTTTGAATTATTTCATTTGTTACAAAGGGAATGCATGACTTTGATAATGAAATTATAAAAGAATTAAAAGAAACTTTGGGGGCTTGTTTTCTATTCTGTTAGTTATCTATTGCCACAATAATGCTGCAAACAATCACCAAACTTCAGTAAAATATACAGTAAGTCCCCTACATACGAACCTTCAAGTTACGAACTGTCAAAGATGCGCACATGCATCTGGTTCCAGCAAGGAACCAGAACCCGTGCCATCAATGTCAGGCATGAGTGAAACTGTAGCTTGCCCTCCATCTCCTGTTGCTGAGATCCTTCAGTTCTACCATCTCCAACCTCCTCTCCCTCCTCTAGTCAGTAACCCTTCTTGCCTGTTCACTCGATGCCAGCCCCTGTATGCCAGCTGTTGTACTGTACTACTGTACTTTTCAAGGTACTGTACTGTAAGATTAAAAATTTTTTCTCTTTTTTTGTGTTTGTTGGGTTTTATGTATTATTTGTATGAAAAGTACTATAAACCTATTACAGTACAGTACTATATAGCCGATTGTGTTAGTTGGGTAGCTAGGCTAGCTTTGTTGGATTTATGAACAAGTTGGACTTATAAACACACTCTCAGAATGGAACTCATTCATATGTAGGGGACTTACTGTAACAATAAACTTTTATTGAACTCATGAGTCTGCAGTCCAGCAAACAAGCTAGTGCAGCCAGTTCTTGTCATGGCTGGGCTCATGCACACATTTGGCATTAGCCACAGATCTACTCATTTAGAGTGATTTCAACTGAGATGACAGAGGGCTCATCTCTGCTCCACATCATAGATCCCACAGGTTAGTCCAAATGAGTCTGTTCTCATAATAAAGTCTGAGGAATAAGACTGCAAGCAGAAATAGGCAAGTGCCTCCTCTTGCCTCTGCATTTGCTAACATCCTGATGGTCACTAAAGTCACAAAGCTGAGCCCAGAGTCTTGGAATGCAGCAGAACATGCCACACAGTGTTGCCAAGTTACATGGCAGAGGAAATGGATACATGGAGAGGAGATGAATTGAAGGAATGCAGGCAATCAACTTGAAAGAACCATGGAACTAAGTAACCATGCACTCCTCTATTTTATTTCTCCATCTGACAGGTATGCATTCATCCTTAGTTCTAGATGCTATGAGTTCAGCAATGGTTAAAATAAAATCCCAGGGACTTCCCTGGTGGCACAGTGGTTAGGAATCTGCCTACCAATGCAGGGGACATAGGTTCGAGCCCTGGTCCGGGAAGATCCCACATGCTGCAGAACAACTAAGCCCGTGCACTACAACTACTGAGCCTGCGCTCTAGAGCCCGCGAGCCACAACTACTGAAGCCCGTACACCTAGAGCCCCTGCTCTGCAACGAGCAGAAGGCCCCGCTCGCCGCAACTAGAGAAAGCCCGCACATAGCAACGAAGACCCAACGCAGCCAAAAATACATAAATAAATTTATTAAAAAAATAATAATAATAAAATAAAATCTCAGTCCTTACTTCCTAGTGAAAGAGAGAGACAGTAAATGAGTAAAATACATATAAATTCAAATTTTAAGGTGTGATATGAGTGATAAACCTGGGTAAGTAGACACAGATGGGTGGATCAAGTAGGTGGTCAGGACAAGATTTCTGGGGGAGTGAAATATAAAGACTGAAGTAAAGAATCAGAATAAGGCAATGCAAAGCTTTGGGGAAAGTGTCTTCCAGACAGATGGAAGAACATGTGGGAGGCATCTGGGGCTAGAACAAGAATGGGAGTATTTTCCAACCTTAGCAAGTCAGTCTGCCTGTAGTGCAGCGAGTGAGGAAGGCAGTGGGAGGAGGGGAGACAAGAGGGCTAGTGAGGTCACATCACTGGGACTCTAGAGTCCTGGAGGAGTACAGATTTATTTAGAGTGTGCTAAGAAGTTGAAGGGGAACAAATATGTCACCTCAAATTATGCTACTATGGCATACTGATTTTTTTTTTTTTTTTCTGCTGCCCTGCTCAGCTTGCAGGATCTTACTTCCCTCACCTGGGATTAAACCTGTGTCTCCTGCAGTGGAAGCGTGGAATCTTAACCTCTGGACTGCCAGGGAAGTCCCGGCATACTGATTATTTTGAATTAAAGTTACTTGAGAAACAGCCAGTACAAAGACCCTTCTTTGTCTCCCTGAAAGCAGTAAATAAATCTCCCATGTGAAAGGTCCCTCCTTGTACCAGGAGGAAGAGACATCCTTATCACCAGAAATAGGGAATTTAGGGCCAAAAAGGCTATATAAACACACCTTCTTACTTCCACATTAATTTACTACCTCAAGCCCAAACTTCTTTGTCTTGTCAATTCTTCACAAACAATTGTTTCTTTGTCTAAAAGATATAAAACCTGCCTGCTTTGGTTACTTCCTTGAGTCTCATATTTTTAATGGGACTCTCATACATATGAAATGAAATTTGTTTTTCTCCCATTAAACTGTCTTACGCCAGTTTAATTATTAGACCATCCAGAAAACCTAGAATGAAAGAAGGGAAAAGTTTTCCTCCCCTACAAAGTCATTTGAACTTTGAAAGTAAGGCGAATTTAAATTCTTATGAGAACTCTAGGGATACATATCCTTCTCCAAACATAAAAAGATATATGTTTATCTTCACTTTACATTTGAGTAAAATGAAGCTCAAATATGTTAACATAATTTTTTATTAGAGAGTTCTCACAGTCTATTCTGAATTAATAGTCAATATGATGGTGTTGAAAATACCAAGGAATAAGTTTTAAAATAAATAATTAAAAATGTTTAATCATCTTTAAAGAATGCTATTACTAGAGCAGATGGAGGAGAGGTGAAATTTTTACAGTAATATTTAGGATGATATATCTTGGAATAGAAATGCTGCAACTCATGAGTTGAGCATTTGTTTAATCAAAATACACTGAACATAAAAAGTTCGCTGTGTACTACAATGCTGTTGACAAGATATAAAAGATTCTCTCATGATTTTTATAGGTGGGCAGGTTTATTTGGCAGAAATATAAATGAGGTGTCCTCCAAAAATGGTGACAAAGATCAAGTCATTTGACAGTGCAGTAAAAGGAAACATAAATTCTTTTGAAAGACTTAACAAATCTGAGAATATTTTCAATAATCCAACTTCATGTGATAATAAAGAAGAGGTTGAGACATACCTAGCAAATAATAAATTAATTAGGAAGGGAAGGTGACCATGGAACATTCTACCTCTTATGAAAGATTATGGTATTTAGGGCTAGATTGAATTTTGATAAATAATACGATCACCTATTCCTGCTTCGTGAGGGAATCTGAAACAATCCAGGTTCATTAACATGATACAGTCCCTCTGTCAGCACTAGTGAATTCTGGCTGTATGCCAATTTTTGCATTAGGAAAAAAAAATCACAGATGTTTTAGTAAATTTATAACTTAGCATAGACCTTGGACAGTAAATTCTTCTACTGCCATCCTAGATTATGATGCCTTAACTCTGACACTATAAAACTAAGGCCTTAATACCCTTATAGCTCCATTCCCACACTTTGAAAGGTATTGTATATTTTAATTCTAAAAGGTCAATTTGGTAAGAACCCTTCACTCCTTATCACTGAAACCAAGTCTCCCTAAAACTGAGTTCTTCTGCTGAGTTTATGATTAACCTCTGTATCCAAAACTTTACTCCCTTTCTTTTCCTGAACATGTTCCTCTCAAGATTGAGGAGTATCAAAGAAATGGAGGGATTGAAACCATATACAAACCCCTGTGTCCTTGTCCTTTGAAGAAAAAGGCTTTTGCTTTAGTCTCCCAGGCCTCCCTTCAGTCTCAAAGGTCTGACTCAAGAGTTAACGATAAGGAAATGTGAAGATGTAGAAACAAAGAATAGCTGTTGGGCTGGGAAATTGGTAACAGTTTAGGCTATAAATCTGCCACAAAGCAGAATCACTGAACTCACAGTTTCTTGAAAGATACAGATAAAGGCCTAACACACATTCCTAAGTTGTTTCTACAGGAAGCAGAATCTCCCAGATGAAAACTGATGATCACAAGAACATAGACCCTAGACTGGTTGAAACCAGAAGGTTGATGATGCTTGAAACTTCACCTTGATACCAACCAGTCTGAGAACTGTGCATGAGCTGATCACACACTCTGCAACCCCCTCACACTGACTTTAAAACTCCTTCCCTGAAAGCCATTGGGGAGTTCAGGTCTTTTGAGCATGAGCTGCCCATTCTCCTTGCTTGGCACCTTGTGATAAACACTGTCCTTTCCTTCATCACAACCTGGTGTCAGTAGATTGGCTTTACTGCACAGGCGAGCGGACCCAAGTTTGGTTCAGTAAAATCACGTCCAATCTTCAGGCTTGCAACATTGTCTACACAGTACTGAGAATAAGGAACTATTGTCAAAAGTTTTTTTCCAAAGATCATCATATTTTTGGCTATAGTTCCCTGATGTGTTAAACCTAGTGGTTTAAAAGAAAAAGCATCTTGTTTCTCAGAGTTCTGGGGGTTGACTGGATTCAGCTCTGCAGTCCTTCTGCTGGTTTCACTTGGTGTCTCAGGCAATAGAATTCAGCTGTGAAAATGCGGGTTAAAAAATTAAGAATTTAATAACAGCAGCAGCAGGGCAGTTAACCAAGTGTAGCACCCATCTAAATGCAGGCCCTTCTGAGCACCAGGCCTGGTGAGACTGCACAGGTCAAATGCACATGTTACCAGCTCTGGATGTTGGCAAAGTCCTGAGCCATATTTGGGCTTAAAGGTGATGGGATGCTAGGATAGTTGAACCTCATTCCCTCCCTCCTCACGTAGTCCAGGACTTCTCTTCTCCACGTGGCCTATACACATTGTCTTTCCATGTGGTCTCTCCAGCAAGATCAAAGAACTTCTCACATGGCAGCTCAGCACTTCCAGTAACAAGCATTCAAAGGGAAAGGAAGAGAAAGCTACGAGGTTTCTGAAAAGCTAGTGCTAGGATTATCATTGTTACTGTGTTCAGTTGGTTAATGGAGTCCTAGGCCAGCCTAGAGTCAATTCAAGGACATGCACACTAGATGTTCGTCTAGTTCATGGCCATATATAGGAGAATAGCTATCATATTCCTCAGTTATTAAATCACAAGGATTATTCCATATATTCTTTCAGGTATATATGCAAATGTCACCTGTCCTGTGAGATAGTCTTTGGACATTGTAACTAAACTGGTCTCCCCTCCCCAGCATGTTATATCAATAATCAGGTAGATATTTGTCCCACTAAAATATTTTCTTCATGAAAGTAAGAACTTTATCTTATAATCTACAGCTGAACACCCAGTGCCTGGAAAAGTGCCTTACATAAAATAATTATTTATTGTAAATTAATAAATATTAATTATAAAATTATTTTAAATAATAATTAAAACATAAAACAATTAATTATTTGTTAAATGAATTAATCAGTAAATCTTACATAACACAAAATACAAGTATATGTCTCTATCTATCTAGCATCTATCTATCTTGAAAATATAGGTAAAATAATTTGGGTTTCATTATGGTAGTGGTGATGTTCTGTAGGGTAGGAGTATATTCAAGAAAAATGTTCAGTTTTGATGGATAATTCTGATTTTGCCTATCTTATATGTCTGTGCAGTGGCTTACACTCTGGGTAGCTATATCAATCATGATCATAAAGATGGCTTTCTGATTTGGTTTATTATCATCCATATAAACAGGCTCTTTCTTGCTTTTACATAACAAATTCCTCCATTATATGCTGAAAGGGTCTGGTTTCTCTGTGTATTTCTTTATAGTGGTCACAATGTTGCCTCTGACTAAAGGAAAGACACCAGTATATAGAGTTAAAAGGAACAAGTACCCTTGATGGCAACGAATATATACTTGTCATCTTCCTACTCTGCTGGCCAATGGTGTAAAGAGGCTATTAATAAACAAGTTTATTTATAAGGACATTAGAAAAATAGCATAGGGAAGAAGAGAGCATTGCTTTCCCTATCTCCCAGGGAGAACAAATAAGTAGAAAAATTATAGGGAAAAAGCCAAGAACTCACATGAGCACGTTTATGCAGTTCACAGGTGTGCATCTATCTTAAAGATATCTATAGACATGACTGTGTCCCTGGACTCAGCATTACTCAGGGATATTAATTTCCTAAGAGTCAGAGCTTAATTGATATGCTAGATTTGGCTCTTTGCATTCATTTATTTGCTTAGCCTAATTCTTAGACTAATTATTTGACTAAACAAGCAAGCTGTTTTCAATCAGCCTGTACCAAGTATGTAATATTGTCTTTTAGTGAATGTTGTTTCGAATATCATGAGGCAGATTAGTATTAAAAAAATAGGTTAGTATTAAAAATAAGTTAGTATTAAATAGGTTAGTATTAAAAAAATACTTGAGTATAAGTATCTTTCTGAAGGAAAATGACAAAAAATAATATACTGTTCATTATATTATATCCAAATAAAGTGGATATCCAATCATATACTGTCCACCTGCTAACAGTCTTCAATCCAAAGCAGAACCACTACTTTTAAACCTCCTTCAAATCACAAGTTGGAATATTTTAACAAGATTATACACACACCCGCACACACACACACATATACTCACACACATATATACTATACCTATGTACACATTTGTATATATCAGGGCTAATCTATAGTAATCCATCATTTCACAATAAAAGTATTGTCCTTAATAATATTCCCTGATTTGAGATTAAGATTTGGTTATAATATTAACATCTATTATATTTCTATGTAGATTTAAAACATATTTTAAATGTTTATATATATTATGTAATATCTAATTTTAATACTACTTTACACAAATATATATTCATTGTCTTTCCCATATTTTGAAAGCCACATGTTCTACAGTGAAAGACAATGAGAGAGGAAGAACAGGGATGAACCCTATTAGCCTTGTTGACCAAAGTTTAAGGAAGATGTGTTTCAACTTTATTTCAACATCTTTATAAACTATTAAATGCCAATAAATTTTTGAGATATGTAGAGTTATTTTTTAAGGCAAGAAAAAGAGAAGAAATAAAAGGAAAGTTTGATCCAATATATTCATATTTAAAATAACCAACAACACAATCACAAGTCTAACTTCTTGGGAAGCCTGTCCAATACTCATATCATTTCCCCTTCTGCCTCATTTTACAGCTTTGATCTTTCAGTTAATATTTCTGTATCATTTACAGTCATTCTTTTTAAATTTGAGTTTGATTTAGCTAACACATAAAAAGTACACATATAAAGATTTATTCACTCAGCACACACTCTTCATTAATGAAGCCAATTAGCACTCATTTATTGAATACCTGCAATTGTCAGAAACTGAACTTGATCATTGCTTCTTAGTTCTTAGGAGCAATGCAATCTACACTGAGTGAAAAATAAAACCGTGAGAAAAAAATACATATTCTATACAATAATATATATTGTATATATATGTATATATGTATATAATAGCACACATGTGCTATATAATAATATACTACATAAAATACTGTTACTACACAATGCAAACTGATCAGACTAAGTATGTTGAAATTCTTAAACAACTAGTCAAAAGCTATTATTATTTAGGAATTTATCAAAAAGTATCTAAACACAAAATCCTTCTTCAAAATAAGAGCTATTTAGTTAATCAAAGTTAGACTTTGAAAATATACAATGTGTTCAATAATTTCAACCTACAATAAGAGTGCAGGCATGAGTCAACTGATTGCAAATCCTGAGACTAAATGATTTAGGGGAGTGGAGCCTTTCCTTCCTGTTTTTTTCCAGTATCCATTTAAGAAACTCCTGATCATGAGAAATCCTCATGGAAATTCAGCTATTCACAAGCTTCAATAAATGATCTTGTTTTTTCTGAAATGAAAATTTCTTCTCGTGGGCTAAATGGGTTTGAGATATTGTTGCTTTTATGGAAATTGCAGACATTTTATCATGACACTTCAATGCAGCATTTCTTACCTATTCATATTTATCTTTGGTTCTAAAGATCTTGCCAAGTTTGTAAGTGACAGATAAGAATCGTTCCAAATTTAATCAGTGAAATTCTCAATACTATATTAGAATGTATCTTACTGCATAGATTTGATGTATTGCCTAAGAAAAGAAAAATATATACCCTGGTTTGGTTTAATATTCCTTTTCAGAAGAGCATTTGAATTAGCTAGAAACCATTTTGACATGTACTTCAAGACTATAAATGCTGCAAATGACAGCTTTTAATCAATGTGATAAATAGCAAAGGTCTGTAAATAATTTCTAAAAGTGAAAACTAATTTTCCACTCCCACTGCTAGCAAATTTGTCAACCAGAGTTTGGTAGAACCAAAACATCTGCTCTTTGAAGCTGTGTAAACTCTCACAGCAAAATTATGCATTATTTTGTTTTCAGACATACATTCATCTCATTGCTAATTTAGTATGTTTATGAAGTACTAAGTCCCTGATTGAAAATTTTGTGCAGTTACAGACAGAAGTTTTGTTGGTTAAAGTTTGAGCTTTAGTATTTCTCTCTTCTTTTCTTGTTTCTTTCTTACTGTGCCATAGAACAAGTATCTTCTTTCTTTTCAATTTCTTTTCCTTTTATTTTGAAATTTTTATTTTGAAAAAGCAAATGCATATAAAGAATATAAAACAATTAGAATATAGCAAGCATTCAGTAGTTCTTAGATATTATTATAAAGAATTGTATTAAACATTAATGTGTTTTAATTTTATAATTAAAAATATATAGTTTTTGATAGCATGAGGTTAGGATACTGTTTTGGTCAGTGCTAAATTAAGCATCTACTTTGTGCCAGGTGCCTTGTATACCAAAGATACTGTAGTACACCATGGGTATACCATGGATGTAAACATAAATAAAACATAATTGTATATCTTAAGGAATTTATTTAGTAGGGGAAATGTCTTAGTGTATTTTGTATATCATTATCTTGTTTGAATTCTAAGAAGGATTCTTGTAGTAAATAGTTTGGGGACTGGAGGAAGACTATTTCAGATAGGAAGAAGAACCTGAAAAAGGTTACAAAGACAAGAACATGGACAAAAATATAAACTCCAGTATTTCTGGATATACACTGCACAGTGTGATGTGATGGCACATTGATAAAAAATTATGTTGGGCCAGTCTAGCAAGGCCATGCTTAGGGCCTTTGTATTTTTTTTTTAACTGCAATGTTTTTCATCCATCTATCTTTTCATCTTTCATCTTATCTCTGCACACTTATCACCATTTTAGAAAGGCCTTCCCCAATCATCCTATGTGACATAGAAAGTCTACTCTCTTCCACCCCTACTCCTGCCTTTTATGCTCATCCTGCTACATTACCGTAAATGTCCTTAAACCTATCAAGCACATTATGTACTTACACATTTATTTGTTTTATTGTCTATGTTCCTCAGTTAATGATCATTCCATTAAGGGAGCAACTTTGTTTTATTCATTGCAGTATTCCCTACTAGTACCTAGAGCAGTGCCTGGCAAATAATAGGCACTCAATAAAAATTTTTCTTGAATTATTGGTTTAACTTATTTACACATTAATCAAAATTTAAGCATACATGCATAATTACCTACTTTAGTGGACACTTCTTCCCCTTTCCATTTCCCTGGAAAATTTGGATTCCCTTTTCTAGGTTATAGGTTCCTCTAGCACAATCTTCTCTTGTTCACTGCTAAATCCTGAGCATATAAATGGAACATAATAGGCACTTAAAATATATACGATGAAAGGATGAATCTACAACCATCGTTCCAATGCCTTTGTTGCAGATTCTTCATCTGAGTCTCTATTTTATATGCTTATACGTTCTACTCAGTCATTCCAGGTCTTCTTTAAAGACTGTTCTTCTGAGAAGAGTACTTAATATGCAGAAAAAAAGTCAAATTCATAGAAGCAATAGAATTGTGGTTGCCAGGAGCTGGGGGGTGAGAGAAATGGACAGTGTCAGTCAAAGGGTATAAACTTCCAGTTTTAAGGTAAGTTGTGGGGATCTAGTGCACAGCATGGTGATTATAGTTAACAATACTGTATTATATACTTGAAAGTTGCTATAGAGTAAATCTTAGGCAAAAAAGAAATAGTAATTATGTCAGGTGATGGATTTGTTAACTAACCCTACAGTGGTAATCATTTTGTGATAGATAAGTGTATCAAATAAATCATCATGTTGTATACTTTAAACTTATTCAATGTCATATCAATTATATCTCAATAAAGCTGGGAAAAAGTTATAAATGTATCATATTAGTTGACATATACCTTTGTTTTAAACTTAGTGAAATCTACACTTCAAAGAAATAGTGATTATATCATTGATTATAACATATTTTTACTACAAATTAAATATAATCAATGATATATATCATATATCATAATACATATGTACCATTTGATATTTTTATGCCAATTATACTTATTCAAAAATTTGTTCTAACTAGAGGGAAAGAACAATTTTAATGAAAACATGAAGCACCTTCACATTCATATTAAAGCATGCTAGGTATTCTATGCTCTCTTTAAGGAAATGAGTAAGAAACACTTTTATCTCTCCTTGTTCCTGACCCTCTCCATCCAATTTGTGTTTCTCTCTTTCAAAGAATGCTTCACATATTGAGAAATAATTTATTCAGTTATTATGTTAATTGCTTACTTCTTTTTTCCTGCATACCAATTTATCCATATATCCAGTTTCAAAACAAAGTTTTTTTGTTGTAATGATAGCAACTGTTATACAAAGCTTACTATGCCTGTGTTCCACATGCAGTCTAAGGACCTCATAGATATTAACTGCTTTAGTTCTCACAACAATCTTATGAGGTTGTTAATAGAGAAACTGAGGCAAGAAAGATTATATAACTTTCTTAACATCACATAAGCCGTTAAGTAGAATCAGGTACAACACTAAGGCATCTGCTCTTGACCTCCACAGCAAACTGCCTCTCCACATGATATGTTCTATCCATATAATTTTGGCTTTTACTACAAAACCCCTCAGTGTTTTTTACTGCATAATTTACCTGATTCCTGAAATACAGACCAAAATTAACCTGTCTGTGAGTTTGCAAACTGAACATAGAGAGAGACGTGGCTGCTCCCTAATATAAATGAGAAATGCTATTCTCAGGAGGTTAATTATTGCAAATTAGGAGCCTTCAGTTGTCTGGAAGCATCAGGAAAGAAATGGTAGATTAGTACTGGTAAAGTCTCATGGGCTCTGATGGGAAGCACTTTATACTGGCACTAATGAAAAACTCAGAAGCAACCATGCTTCAGATGCTTAGAAATTTCAGGTTTCAACATATTAGGAATTCAGTCAAATAAGACTCAAAAGAGCTTTAGGATTACAATAATTGAGTGAGAGGATGACTCTTGAATAAGGGCCCCAACTTTAGGAAAATCATTGTATTTTTTTTAATGCATTTTTCTGAGTAGTGTATTTATACCTAATTAGAGCATAAATATCTTTACTGTTTTAAAATTAAAGTTTGATTAGAAAAGAATAATGCTTCATTTAAATGACTATGGATATTGTATATGTCTAGAACTTCTACCCAAGTCAGGTGCTTTGTGATAGTAAAATAATAGTATGCATGAAAGCCGAGGTGCAGTGAAGCCTTTGCTATTCTCTCTCTGTAAACCCTCTCCCCAGCACAAACAGAAACAAAACAAACTAAACTTTCCACACATTGCTTTGTGGAAAATTACCAGTATAAGAAGTTTATTTCTATAATATGAATTTTGACTACCCATATTTTAAAATTGCATGACTTTAAATGTAAAAGTTTTTCTCATGTTGGATAGCCACAAATTCAAACATAAATTATAAAGAAGCTGTTAAAGTAAACTACTAGAAATGGAGAAACACGACTTCATGGATGGTCCTAATCATTTTTTAAGCTTTTTTCTTTTCTTTTTTATAATGAAAAAAGTTTATTGTGATAATTTTTAAATTATGAAGTAATATTCTTATTATGGAACAGGCAGAATATATAGAATAGTAGCATGTAGAAAAAATATTCACCAACCATCTATGATCACTTGTTTTAAAAAAGCTGGTGCATTTTCATCTAGTCTTTTCTCCCTTTGCAATTGCACTTATAAGGTATATCAAATATTGTGTCTCTGTATTAAAGAATAGCAATGTAATCTAAGCATTTTATTTTCTGAGAAATTATTTCTAAATTCTAAATTCCTAAATAGTAAAATGGCAACAAGTATCAGATTAGTCCAAGAAAACTGAAAGAAATCTGTGTTAAAAAAGCATAAACAATTAGTCAATGGAAATAATTTCTGTTCCATAATTTTATTAAAATTTAGTTTTCTCTTTTTCAAAAAATGTACAAAATGGGGGAAGGAAAATTAATTATCCATAATCTCACTGTCTGGAACGAATAATCTAAAACTAATACCATTTTTTATTGTCTTTTCTATTTCCTAGAACCAATTATCTAGAATCAATACAATTTGCATTTTGTACGTATTTTATATGTATATATTTCCTTTTTCTCATATTTTATGCATTATTTAGAAAGCTTAACTCAAAATGAGTCCTCATTTAAAATATGCTTCTCTCAACATTATATCATGTTTACTTTTGTTAAATTATTTAATTCAATTGAAAGTGTATTCTGCATGTACAGTTTATCAGATTCTTGACATTTATCAACATTATTAATCTTCACATCAAAATTTTCATTCTCTTTTTCAAATGAGGAAACTGAGGGTCAGGGTGAAGATTGAATTGACTGAGTCACAGAATTGAATGAACCAGAATTCTATAGCAATCTATATAATCTGAAATGCTAACCCTTCCACATCAGCATACAGTGTCCCTATTATGTATCAAATGACACATGAACACTCCCTATTGTTGGATGTTTGACTGATTCCAATCCTATATTAAAGATGTTATGAATCTCATTTAACATTTTCTTTTTAATAGTTTTCCTTATGATAGAGTCATAGAATCAGAATTGCTAAAGTGTATAACTTCTTAATGGTTCTTGATTTATTGGTTCATGCTTTAGAAAAATAGTGTCCATATAACACTCCAAGTAAAAACATGCAAGAGGGACCATTATATAGAGAGATACGTAGGCAGCTAATTGCCCTCCCAAAGTCCTCTATTGCTTTCTTCTATAGTAACTAAAGATTTAAGTGACACATGGCTGACTAACTAAACTGTTCATTCCCCAACCTCTCTTGAAATAGGTGTGGCCGTATGACAAGGTTCTGGCCAATGGGTTATAAGCACAAATAAGCACAAATGATGTTTGAAACTTGGGGGCCAAGCTTTAAAAAGAAAGAAGCATACATTTATTCTTTCCCCAATCTGCAGGTTGGAATGCTAAAGTAATGATGAGCCATCTTTAATCACTGGACAAAGGCAGACCCTAGAGATGATAGAACAAACATGAAAAGTTCTTGAATTCCTGAAAGCTTCAATTTGGCATACAACCCTAAACCAAACTGCTACCAGGTGTGTGTGTGTGTGTGTGTGTATCTTGTTGATCACTCTATTTTTCATTCTCTTGCTGTAGTGATCTAGTCTATATTGTTGCACACATGCACACACACACTATATGTTTGTAGGTTTGTTTACAATTATTTTTTTTCTAATTTGTCATTATGGCAACCTGGTTATTTATCTGATTACTAATGATTATCTAAATGCTTTTCATTACTTGATATTTTCACTTTTGAATTAATTGTTTTTGAATCTAGCTTTAACATTTGTCTCAGATTTACAGCAAACAAATGTTCTATGTTCTGTTTTTGCTGGTAATTGTTTTTTTTATATTACAATACTACATAGAAACAAAACAAACATAAATTGAAAATGTACACTAATCCTACTGAATAATAACAAATGACTTAAGCTATTTCTCAGTTTTAGCCATTCATATATATTTATATTGTGTGGGCGTTTCCAAAACTACATATATTTTTTCTGATGAGTAGCGATATAATGATGGGAGCAAGGACTCCTCATTTTCTTTTCTTTTTTTCTTTTTTTTTTAGTGATCCTATTTGTATTTATTTTTTTAATTTAAATATAGTTGATTTACAATGTTGTGTTAGTTTCTGGTGTACAGTAAAGTGATTCAGTCATATATACATTTTTTTCAGATTCTTTTTCCTTATAGGTTATTATAAGATATTGAGTATAGTTCCCTGTGCTATACAGTAGGTCCCTGTTGTTTATCTATTTTATATATATTAGTGTGTATCTGTTAATCCCAAACTCCTAATTTATCCCACCTCCTCTCTTACCCCTTTGGTAACCATAAGTTTGCTTTCTATGTCTGTGAGCCTGTTTCTAATTTGTAAATAAATTCACTTGTATCATTTTTTAGATTCCAAATATAAGTGATATCACATGATATTTGCCTTTCTCTGTCTGACTTAATTCATTTAATATGATAATCTCTAGGTTCATCCATGTTGCTGCAAATGGCAATATTTCATTCTTTTTTTTTTCAAGGGAAGAAATAGTAGTCCATATTTGAATTATTTAGAATTTATGTGTCAATTATATCAGTGTGGACTTCTTAAAGACACAGTAATAAAACTGGGAAAGGCAGTTGTGCATGCAGTCTATCTACCACAACTGGCTGCTCGAAAATGGGCCTTGGGCTTGGAACACTTCCTTAACAAGAGATAAAGAGCCCACATGCCCTGAGCCGGGCTTATCACTTTGGACGGGCTTATCTTTCCTATTTCAGGCTCAATTAATGCCGTTTGAAGCTTGAAGCTTGTATGTCATATGGCATCTGGTCAACCCCACTGTTATATCTGTCTTTTGCAGAGAGGAGACAGGGTCCTTTCTACCGAGGCACAAGAAGGGTGTGTGTAGGCAAATTGTCCTGCGTCAGCCACTGGGAGAGACTGGCTGTCCCTGGGGGACCAAAGCCCACTATTGGAGCTGACCCTGACCTGACTCTTCTCTATGTAAGTAAAGCGTTATTCCATCTAGTGCTTGACTGTGTTGTGTTTTTCTTGGTGACTGATACCACGGTGCAGTGGGCAGAAGCGCTTGGACTTCGTTTCCTGGTGGCTGGCACTGTGATGATTTTGCTATTCTCCCATGTAGTTCAAATCCTTCCCTGGGATTGGTAACTGGTTGCATAGTGCCCTACTCCTTTGGAATTGATTTAACATGTGCAAGGAACTCTCTCTGCTCACAATTATTACCAAATTATCAGTACAAATCTGACAGAATACAGGATGATTGCTAATATCAAATACAACATGTTGGTAGAAATCACAAAAAATAGTAATAAATATGCTTCTAGTCTCATTGTTTGAAATGCTCAAGAAGTCTTCTACGTCATGCTTGTGAATGATGCCTTTGTGTGTTGCTGTCTTTGATGTTTGGAGCAATGTCCATATAGCTTCTTCACATCATGTTGTACTTCTCATGTAACAAATAGAATGTGTAGTCTTATACAGATTAGCAGTTGACTACTTTTTCATTTGGGTAGTCTAATGAGCTACCTTTACTTCTGTAATAGCCATATTCCCACAGGCATATGTTTGAAATAAATATTCAGTCCAACTTTACTTTTTATGTAGAAGTTAATGAAGAAAATGCAATTAAATATTGTGCAAATAAAAGGGTATAGCCTAGGATATCAATAGGAGGATCAATATTCTTACATATAGACAAAAAATGGAATATTCTGAGTCTTGGTACAGAAGATGAAAGGACCCCCAATTATTTAACATAACCAAGAGTTGAGTGAGTTAACATATACCTTAGGTAACAAACTTTACCTTATGCTATTTTAGTCTTTCTTCAGATCCAGATCCCCAACTCTATGAAACCAGATTGATGTTCTGATCTATCCTAAAAAATTTTATTGTAATCTATTAGGTGATTGACATGGTCCAAGCCCTCAGCAATTATGTAATCAAAAAAATCCAACAAATAAAAAATAAATTTATTACTTTTTAGACATGTGTTGCCAAATATTCTAAAGAGAATGCAGCAAAATTTTAAAATTACTTTACTTTCTTTAAAATCTACTTTTGTCATATCTCACAGATGCTTCTCTGTAATGCTCTTTCATAATCCATCAAAAGTTTACCCCATAGCATTGGCCTGAATGTTTTTCTCATCTTCTATTTTATTTCACCTCTCCATTTTTGTCTCCCTCTACCCATTCTCCCAAATATCCATCACAAAACACAAAGAACCTGTCTAATGTAGGAGAAAATAACAAAAAACCTATGCTGAAGAAAAGACAGAATGCTCTTTAATGGAACGGAAAAAATTGTCTAGTACAACTCATATATTAGTAACTTTCCTGACATACTGATTACATATATTAATATCTATGTGCCGTGGAGTTTTAATGTACAGAGAGATCTTTATTCTTATTTTATCAATTCTATATGCAAAAAGTTTACAAATTTGAAAACTCTACTTCTTAGTTCCCTTTATTTCAACCTATAACTTCTGTATATCAATAATATATTTAAGTGATTTGCATATAAAATGAAATCACTTTTTAAAATGTGTATTGACTAATATTCAATTAATTGATAAATTTCACATAAATTCCCTTAAATATTTGACCCCATTTACATACTAATTCATTATATTAGTTTAGCCTTTCAGTTTATAATTGCAAGTTAATATAGCTAATTTTTTTCAAACATCTATTTCTTTTTTTAATTGGAGTATTTTTGCTTTACAATGTTGTGTTAGTTTGTGCTGTACACTAAAGTGAATCAGCTATATGTATACATAGATACCCTCCCCCTTAGACCTCCCTCCCTGCCCCCATCCCACCCATCTAGGTCACCACAGAGCACCAAGCTGAGTTCCCTGCGCTATACATCAGGTTCCCACTAGCTATCAGTTTTAAACATGTCAGTGCACATACATCAATCTCAACCTCCCAATTCATCCCACTCCCCCTCCATGTCCACACGTCCGTTCTCTACATCTGCGTCTGTATTCCTGCCCTGCAAATAGGTTTATCTGTACCACTTTTCTAGATTCCACATATATGCGTTAATATATGATACTTGTTTTTCTCTTTCTGACTCACTTCACTCTGTATGACAGACTCTAGGTCCATCCACATCTCTGCAAAAGATCCAATTTCGTTCCTTTTTATGGCTGAGTAATATTCCATTGTATATATGTACCACATCTTCTTTATCCATTCATCCATCAATGGACATTTAGGTTGCTTCCATGTCCTGGGTGTTGTAAATAGTGCAGCAATGAACATTGTGGTACATGACTCTTTTTCAATTATGGTTTTCTCAGGGTATATGCCCAGTAGTGGGATTGCTGGGTCATATGGTAGTTCTGTTTTTAGGTTTTTAAGGAACCTCCATACTGTTCTCCATAGTGTCTGTATCAATTTACATTCCCACCAAGAGTGCAAGAGGGTTCCCTTTTCTCCACACCCTCTCCAGCATTTATTGTTTGTAAGATTTTTTGATGATGGTCATTCTGACTGGTGTGAGCTGATACCTCATTGTAGTTTTGATCTGCATTTCTCTAAAAATTAGTGATGTTGAGCATCCTTTCATGTGCCTCTTTGCCATCTGTATGTCTTCTTTGGAGAAATGTCTATTTAGGTCTTCTGCCCATTTTTTGATTGGATTGTTTTTTTGGTATTGAGCTGCATGAGTTGTTTGTATGTTTTGGAGATTAATCCCTTGTCAGTTGTTCTGTTTACAAATATTTTCTCCCATTCTGAGGGTTGCCTTTTCATCTCATTTATGGTTTTATGGTTTTCTTTGTTGTGCAAAAGCTTTTAAGTTTAATTAGGTCCCATTTGTTTATTTTTGTTTTTATTTTCATTACTTTAGGAGGTGGGTCAAAAAAGATCTTGCTGTGATTTAGGTCAAAGAGTGTTCTGCCTATGTTTTCCTCTAAGAGTTTTATAGTGTCCAGTCTTACATTTAGGTCTTTAATCCATTTTGTGTTTATTTTTGTGTATGGTGTTAGGGAGTGTTCTAATTTCATCCTTTTACATGTAGCTGCCCAGTTTTCCCAGCACCACTTATTGAAGAGACTATCTTGTCTCTGTTGTATATTTTTGCCTCCTTTGTCATAGATTAGGTGGCCATAGGTGCATGGGTTTATCTCTGGGCTTTCTATCCTGTTCCATCGATCTATATTTCTGTTTTTGTGCCAGTACCATACTGTCTTGATTACTGTAGCATTACAGTAGAGTCTGAAGTCAGCTGATTCCTCCAGCTCCATTTTTCTTTCTCAAGATTGCTTTGGCTATTCAGGGTCTTTTGTGTTTCCATACAAATTGTAAAATTTTTTGTTCTAGTTCTGTGAAAAATGCCATTGGTAATTTGTTAGGGCTTGCATTGAATCTGTAGATTGCTTTGGGTAGTAAAGTCATTTTCACAATATTGATTCTTCCAATCCAAGAACAGGGTATATCTCTCCATCTGTTTGTGTTATCTTTGATTTCTTTCATCAGTGTCTTATAGTTTTCTGAGTACAGGTGTTTTACCTCCTTAGGTAGGTTTATTCCTAGGTATTTTATTCTTTTTGTTGGAGTGGTAAATGGGAGTGTTTCATTAATTTCTCTTTCTGATCTTTTGTTTTTAGTGTATAGCAATGCAAGAGATTTCTGTGCATTAATTTTGTATCCTGCAACTTTACCAAATTCATCGATTAGCTCTAGTAGTTTTCTGGTGGCATCTTTAGGATGTTCTATGTATAGTACCATGTCATCTGCAAACAGTGACAGTTTTACTTCTTTTCCAATTTGTATTCCTTTTATTTCTTTTTCTTCTCTGATTGCCGTGGCTAGGACTTCCAAAACTATTTTGAATAATAGTGGTGAGAGTGGACACCCTTGTCTTGTTCCTGATCTTAGAGGAAATGCTTTCAGTTTTTCACCATTGAGAATGATGTTTGCTGTGGGTTTGTCATATATGGTCTTTATTTTGTTGAGGTAGGTTCCCTCTATGCCCACTTTCTGGAGAGTTTTTATCATAAATCTTAAGCACCTAAGAAGAAAAGTTACTCATTTAAAAGCCAGAATCTTGCTAAGCCTATAAGAACAAATATGTTAACTCAGAGATAAATTTAGTAGCTCACATATTTAAACAACATAAAAAAATGCACATCACACAATGATTAAATTTGTTTGTTAATTCTCCTGAATATCACAACTTAAAAGTGTTTTCTTTCTAACAATCCTGTAGTTATAAATCTATTCATACACTGAAGGGGTAGTTCCAGAGCAGCCAAGATCACATGATCATAACTCAAAAATAGGAAATGGGTATGAATTAAAACAATTGGTAAAATAATTGCCACAGCACATAGGCTCTGGACAAAAGTGACTCAACAACAAAAGCAACATAGGACTTGAATGAGACCCAAGACTATACCAGAGAATGGTAATATGAGTAATTTTTACAGGTTTTTTCCTGCCATGTAAATTAGGTTTTCCATTAACCATGCCCTTCAACTGGGACTTAGTTAATCATGCTGTTACCCATTTCTCAAAACTTCCCCTTCCATTGAAATAATCCAAAGCTAATATAAAGAATATCAGTGGAGGCTGCCTTGGTCTTCAGATGTTAATCCCGTTTTGTATAAACACTGAGTAATTATGAACAATGAACATAGCAAAGTTTCAGCTTCCATCTTTCTTAATCAATTTGTCAATTTAATGAATATGATATTCTGTGTCTTCTAACTAACAGGCCACAATTGCAATCACTAGTTCTGAGTTATGAATATAATATGAAAGATTATCTTTCTCTCTTTAATTGCTTTTGCAATAATTCTTTAAATAATCTCTTTGAGAAAAATATGCAGTTGCAGGAATTTTCTGATGCCTTGAAGTTGGAGACTTGATAAAGATAACTTTCTTGCTCATTTGTATGGCTTGCATTATTAATTACATCATGAAAATTTGTAATTTTCTGGTTATGTATTTTAAGGGTTATATTTGATACAATTCTACTCACTTTTATTGTTTCCAAATTTTAGAAATGTAAATAGAACACTTAAATATGAAACATGTAAATGTCACACTTCTCTCATACTTGGTCCCAACTATCCATAGAATTTAAAGGGGAACCCGGAGGACTTGTGCTAAGTGAGGTGAGCTAGTCAGAGAAGGACAAATTCCGCATGATTCCAATAACATGAGGTATCTAAAATAGTCAAACTGATAGAAACAGTAAGTAGAATTGTGATTGTCAGAGGCTGCAGGGTGAAAGAAATGGGGAAATGATGGTTGAAAAGGTACAAAATTTCAGTACGCTAGATGAAAAAGTTCTAGAGGGCTGATGTACATAATGCCTATAGTTAATGTTAACCAAGAATTCCAAGAACAGAGACCTGGTTGAAATAAAAAGGCGTTTATTTGAGGTTTGTTAGGACTGCAGCTTAGGAGACACAGATTCAAGAAGCTCTTGAATTGTGTTCCACTGGACTACATAATGCTGGAAGCTTGTAAAGGCAAAAGAACACAAGGTTACATAAATTGTCAAGAATTAAGATTGGAGCTGGCAAGAAGTAAGGACACTTGTTAAGCAAGACTTGGTAGGGATTTGAAATGATTACTTAGTTGTGAAGAGAGGGAAAACTTTGAAACTACAAGGTTGCAGCTAGCAGCTGCCAGCAGATATTGTTTTGAAACAGCTGGTGGTGTCCTTGAGTTTGATATAGTTAAGAGAAAATTCATGTTCTCAGCGTTGCAGGGATGTGTCTGAGACCAGAACCTCAATGGCTACCTGACTTCATTTCTGTATGCCTGAACTATGATTACTCCATTATAATTTCAATTTGTCCTTATTAGTAATACTATATTACACATTTCAAAATTTGTTAAGAGAGTAGATTTCATACTAAGTGTTCTTCTCACTGAAATGAAATTGTATTCAAGCAAACAAAATTTGAAAACATTTTCAACAATGTAAATTAAATTAATATGAAAATGAAAGTATTTTTATGTGTAACTATGTTCCTCTAAAACACTAAAATTATCTAAGTTAAAACAAAGTATACATTATAAAAAATTATTAAAATTAAATATGATAATTGAGTTGAAATTTTAATTTAATTTTTTAAAATATAAATTATATCATTACATATTATAATAAAACCATTCACAATTCTAATGGTCAATGTGCCAAAGTTAAGAAAAAAAGTAATCATTTATGCACACAAGCCCTATAGATATATAAATATAGTGGTTGTATAAACTATTTAATATTAAAAATATTTAATACCGACCAGGTGCAACTAATCCAAAACCTACAGTAAATCATGGGTATCTGCAAACTGGAATATGAACAAAAGCAAGCAAATGGATTCTCGGTGATATTAGAAAATTATATTTCACTATGCAGGAACCTACTGCATTCAGCCTACAAAGATGAGGACCTGAAAAGTGCATTAAATTTGTGTTTTTCTTTCTTTCTTTCTTCCTTTTTAGTCTATTTATCCCTTGGGATATTTTTCTCTTTTTTTTCCCCTTGGATATAATTGAAATGTAACATTGCATAAATTGAAAGTGTACAATGTGTTGATTTGGTAGAATATATATATTGCAATATGATTACCACCACAGAATTAGCTAGCTCCTCCATCAGATCACATAATTATCATTTCTTCCTTGTAAGAACATTTACGACCTAGTCACTTAGCAATTATCAACTATATAATACAGTATGGTTAACTATAATTACAAAGCTGTAAATTAGATCTCAAATTTGTATTTTCCTTTTCAAGTAGAACTCTCTGAAAAGCAGTGTCCTTTTCTGACACTGCTTAGACACACATTAGAAGGAGTGCAATCCACAACCTTCATAACCATCAGAAGCAATTGTCCCTGTTTTGAGAGCATAGGGCAAAACTTGTGAGGAAGGGTTTCTCTGGAGCATAAAGCATTTTAGTCACTAGAGAGGTCCTTTTTCAGCACTGAGCACCAAATCCTGAAAGAAAAGATACTGAGAAGATGTGGCACATATATACAATGGAATATTACTCAGCCATAAAAAGAAACGAAATTGAGTTATTTGTAGTGAGGTGGATGTACTTAGAGACTGTCATACAGAGTGAAGTAAGTCAGAAAGAGAAAAACAAATACCGTATGCTAACACATATATATGGAATCTAAAGAAAAAAAATGGTTCTGAAGAACCTAGGGGCAGGACAGGAATAAAGACGCAGATGTAGAGAATGGACTTGAGGACATGGAGAGTGGGAAGGGTAAGCTGGGATGAAGTGAGAGAGTGGCATGGACATATATACACTACCAAATGTGAAATAGATAGCTAGTGGGAAGGAGCCGCATAGCACAGGGAGATCAGTTCGGTGCTTTGTGACCACCTGGAGGGGTGGGATAGGGAGGGTGGGAGGGAGACACAAGAGGGAGGAGATATGGGGATATATGTATATGTATAGCTGATTCACTTTGTTATACAGCAGAAACTAACACACCATTGTAAAGAAATTATACTCCAATAAAGATGTTAAAAAAAAAAAAAAAAGAAAGATGCTGATGTACTCAAATAATTTGAGGGTTGTAACTTGTGGAAACTTCTAAAGAGCAAGCCCAGAGAGGGACTCATCTATCTCAGAATTTAGGGCAGTAAGAAGGAAAAAGTTTCAATTATTGAAAAATATTTTCTAATTTGTGTGTTGTTTTTCCCTTTAAAATTTTTTTAGTAAGAGAAAATCTTCTATCAATTCCTTGGAGTTAAAGTAAGAAATGAGAGTTGCTCAAATAAAATACTTGGAAAAGTTAATTCTTGGCATGAATGAGGTTTTTTTAAATTTTTTAATTTTATTTTATTTACTTTTTTATACAGTAGGTTCTTATTAGTCATCAAATTTATACACATCAGTGTATACATGTCAATCCCAATCACCCAATTCATCACACCACCATCTGCACCCCCCAGTGGCTTTCCCCCCTTGGTGTCCATACGTTTGTTCTCTACATCTGTGTCTCAACTTCTGCCCTGCAAACCGGTTCATCTGTACGATTTTTCTAGGCTCCACATACATGCATTAATATACAGTATTTGTTTTTCTCTTTCTGACTTACTTCACTCTGTATGACAGTCTCTAGGTCCATCCACGTCTCAACAAATGACCCAATTTCGTTCCTTTCTATGGCTGAGTGATATTCCATTGTATATATGTACCACATCTTCTTTATCCATTCGTCTGTCAGTGGGCATTTAGGTTGCTTCCATGACCTGGCTATTGTAAATAATGTTGCAATGAACATTGGGGTGCATGTGTCTTTTTGAATTATGTTTTTCTCTGGGTATATGCCCAGTAGTGGGATTGCTGGGTCATATGGTAATACTATTTTTAGTTCTTTAAGGAACCTCCATACTGTTCTCCATAGTGGCTGTATCAATTTACATTCCCACCAACAGTGCAAGAGGGTTCCCATTTCTCCACACCCTCTCCAGCATTTGTTGTTTGTAGATTTTCTGATGATGCCCATTCTAACTGGTGTGAGGTGATACCTCATCGTAGTGTTGATTTGCATTTCTCTAATAATTAGTGATGTTGAGCATCTTTTCATGTGTTCCTTGGCCATCTGTATGTCTTCTTTGGAGAAATGTCTATTTAGGTCTTCTGCCCATTTTTGGATTGGATTGTTTGTTTCTTTATATTGAGCTGCATGAGCTGTTTGTATATTTTGGGGATTAATCCTTTATCAGATGATTCGTTAGCAAATATTTTCTCCCATTCTAAGGGTTGTCTTTTCGTCTTGTTTATGGTTTCCTTTGCTGTGCAAAAGCTTTGAAGTTTCATTAGGTCCCATTTGTTTATTTTTGTTTTTATTTCCATTACTCTAGGAGGTGAACCAAAAAAGATCTTGCTGTGATTTATGTCAGAGTGTTCTTCCTATGTTTTCCTCTAAGAGTTTTATAGTGTCTGGCCTTACATCTAGGTCTCTAATCCATTTTGAGTTTACTTTTGTGTATGGTGTTAGGGAGTGTTCTAATTTCATTCTTTTACATGTAGCTGTCCAGTTTTCCCAGCACCACTTATTGAAAAGACTGTCTTTTCTCCATTGTATATCCTTGCCTCCTTTGTCATAGATTAGTTGACAGGTGCGTGGGTTTATCTCTGGGATTTCTATCTTGTTCATTGATCTATGTCTCTGTTTTTGTGTCAGTACCATATTGTCTTGATTACTGTAGCTTTGTAGTATAGTCTGAAGTCAGGGAGTCTGATTCCTCCCGCTCCGTTTTTTTCCTGCAAGACTGCTTTGGCTATTCAGGGTATTTCGTGTCTGCATACAACTTTTCAGATGATTTGTTCTAGTTCCTTAAAAAATGCCATTGGTAATTTGATAGGGATTGCATTGAATCTGTAGATTGCTTTGGGTAGTATAGTCATTTTCGCAATATTGATTCTTCCAATCCAAGAACACGGTATATCTCTCCATGTGTTGGTATCATCTTTAATTTCTTTCATCAGTGTCTTATAGTTTTCTGAGTACAGGTGTTTTACCTCCTTAGGTAGGTTTATTCCTAGGTATTTTATTCTTTTTGTTGCAGTGGTAAATGGGAGTGTTTCCTTAATTTCTCTTTCAGATTTTTCAGCATTAGTGTATATGAATGCAAGAGAATTCTGTGCATTAATTTTGTATCCTGCAACTTTACCAAATTCATTGATTAGATCTAGTAGTTTTCTGGTAGCATCTTTAGGATTCTCTATGTATAGTATCATGTCATCTGCAAACAGTGACAGTTTTACTTCTTCTTTTCCAATTTGGATTCCTCTTATTTCTTTTTCTTCTCTGACTGTCGTGGCTAGGACTTTCAAAACTATGTTGAATAATAGTGGTGAGAGTGGACATCCTTGCCTTGTTCCTGATCTTAGAGGAAATGCTTTCAGTTTTTCACCATTGAGAATGATGTTTGCTGTGGGTTTGTCATATATGGCCTTTATTATGTTGAGGTAGGTTCCCTCTATGCCCACTTTCTGGAGAGTTTTATCATAAATGGATGTTAAATTTTGTCAAGAGCTTTTTCTGCATCTATTGAGATGATCATATGGTTTTTATTCTTCAATTTGTTAATATGGTGTATCACATTGATTGATTTGCGTATGTTAAATAATCCTAGCATCCCTGGGATAAATCCCACTTGATCATGGCGTATCATCCTTTTAATGTGTTGTTGGATTCTGTTTGCTAGTATTTTGTTGAGGATTTTTGCATGTATATTCATCAGTGATATTGGTCTGTAATTTTCTTTTTTTGTAGTATCTTTGTCTGGTTTTGGTATCAGGGTAATGGTGACCTCATAGAATGAGTTTGGGCATGTTCCTTCCTCTGAAATTTTTCGGAAGAGTTTGAGAAGGATGGGTGTTAGCTCTTCTCTAAATATTTGATAGAATTTACCCGTGAAGCCATCTGGTCCTTGACTTTTGTTTGTTGGAAGATTTTTAATCACAGTTTCAATTTCATTACTTGTGATTGGTCTGTTCATATTTTCTATTTCTTCCTGGTTCAGTCTTGGAAGTTTATACCTTTTTAAGAATTTGTCCATTTCTTCCAGGTTGTCCATTTTTTGGCATAGAGTTGCTTGTAGTAGCCTCTTAGGATGCTTTGTATTTCTGCGGTGTCTGTTGTAACTTCTCCTTTTTCATTTCTAATTTTATTGATTTGAGTCCTCTCCCTCTTTTTCTGGATGAGTCTGGCTAATGGTTCATCAATTTTGTTTATCTTCTCAAAGAACCAACTTTTAGTTTTATTGATCTTTGGTATTGTTTTCTTTGTTTCTATTTCATTTATTTCTGTTCTGATCTTTATGATTTCTTTCCTTCTGCTAACTTTGGGTTTTGTTTGTTCTTCTTTCTCTAGTTCCTTTAGGTGTAAGGTCAGACTGTTTATTTGAGATTTTTCTTGTTTCTTGAGGTAGGCTTGTATAGCTATAAACTTCCCTCTTAGAACTGCTTTTGCTGCATCCCATAGGTTTTGGATCATCGTGTTTTCATTGTCATTTGTGTCTAGGTATTTTTTGATTTCCTCTTTGATTTCTTCAGTGATCTCTTGGTTATTTAGTAACGTATTGTTTAGCTTCCATGTGTTTGTGTTTATTACGTTTTTTCCCCAGTAATTCATTTCTAATCTCACAGCGTTGTGGTCAGAAAAGATGCTTTGATATGATTTCAATTTTCTTAAATTTACTGAGACTTGATTTGTGTCCCAGGATGTGATCTATCCTGGAGAATTATCCGTGCGCACTTGAGAAGAAAGTGTAATCTGCTGTTTTTGGATGGAATGTCCTATAAATATCAATTAAATCTATCTGGTCTATTGTGTCATTTAAACTTCTGTTTCCTTATTTATTTTCATTTTGGATGATCTGTCCATTGGTGTAATTGAGGTGTTAAAGTCCCCCACTATTATTGTGTTACTGTCGATTTCCTCTTTTATAACTGTTAGCAGTTGCCTTACGTATTGAGGTCCTCCTATGTTGGGTGCACATATATTTATAATTGTTATATCTTCTTCTTGGATTGATCCCCTGATCATTATTTAGACATTATTATTATTTAGACATTATCCTTGTCTCTTGTAACATTCTTTATTTTAAAGTCTATTTTATCTGATATGAGTATTGCTACTCCAGCTTTCTTCTGATTTCCATTGGCATGGAATATCTTTTTCCATCCCCTCACTTTCAGTGTGAATGTGTCCCTAGGTCTGAAGTGGGTCTCTTGTAGACAGCATATAGATGGGTCTTGTTTTTGTATCCATTCAGCAAGCCTGTGTCTTTTTGTTGGAGCATTTAATCCATTCACGTTTAAGGTAATTATCACTATGTATGTTCCTATGACCATTTTCTTAATTGTTTTGGGTTTGTTTTTGTAGGTCCTTTTCTTCTCTTGTGTTTCCCACTTAGAGATGTTCCTTTAGCATTCACTGTAGAGCTGGTTTGGTGGTGCTGAATTCTCTTAGCTTTTGCTTGTCTGTAAAGCTTTTGATTTCTCCATTGAATCTGAATGAGCTCCTTGCTGGGTAGAGTAATCTTGGTTGTAGCTTCTTCCCTTTCAATACTATAAGTATGTCAAGGCATGAATGAGTTTTAATACCACATGAAAATCTATACACAGAAAAAATCTGTGAACAAAATATGTATATCCCAATGATGTCTGTGTATCTTAGACCTAGAAAAATTATCAGCTCTACCCTATCAAGAACTGGTCTGTGATATTGGGTAAATAATTTAAAGAGTGTTCCTGTTTCTTCATCTTTATAATAAGAGTAATAGTATATTTGTTATCATTCCCATAGATGCAAAGCCACAATAGATTTCAGGCATGAGGCAAAGCCACAAAATGTACATTCTGCTCAGAAAATAAAAGATGATGATGTTGATGATGATAATGATGAATCAGTACCTACTATATTGTCTAGTAAAGTAGTAGTAGAGAACTATTTGTTGTATAAGCAAATATTTACTAGTATTACTAGGTGCAGATGATCTAAAACCCAGAAATATCTTTTTCAGAGACCCCAGAACCATCTCTCTGACAGGTAATCATAAGGAAGATAGCACCCCTATCCAGACTCTCTGTGGGAAGATAAGACATAACCTGGGTGGTGTGCCTCACCCTAAGTTGTAAAACTACCTCTTGCCATAAGGACATGAGAATTTTATTCTTCCTTTGGATAAAGCCAGTTAACTAACACAGATGGTCACCCCAATTACCAAATTAATTTAGAATGAATTCTGTGATAAATGGTGCTGTCAAGTCATCTTAGTTGAGGACTAGTTATGGTTTATCTTGAGAACATGTACGTGATGGGATATACCTGGTTGACTATATAAAAGGGTGAGGTATCTTTCCACTTGCAATCCTTTTAGCAGATTTCCTGTGATAGCATCACATTCTGGGTTAATGCTTACCCAATGATACATTTTTTAAATATTCTCTTTTACTTTGTGGAGAAATTTTCAGACTTGAGGGGATATTTTGTTTTAAATTAATTTCTCCAACAATTCTGGCAACGGGGAAGGGATGTTGTTTAAGCCACACAGTCTGTGGTATTTCATTATGGCATCCCTAGAAAATTAATACAGCCCTCATCTCAAACAAATGAATTACTGGTATTTTAGAATATCATTCCAAGAAAAAAAAAGTAAAAATAATTTGGATAGCTAGAAGAAAATATCGAGAGGAATGGAAGAGGAAATGCAAGAATTAAAGACACCTTCATTTTCACAGAAGCCTTCTCCTCCTTTCTCTGCTCTATCAGCTCCCTCTTCTTCGTTTGTCTTTATCCCTCATGGGCTCAGAATGATTCTGGAGAAGGGGGAAGTGATGACCTTTTAGATGGATGGTTCCCTTCATTAAGGCATTTCCTAAAAAGAGTGATGAGGACACAACTTTGTTAGCTGATAATTTGCTCTGTTTGAGGACACAGATGTGAATACCCACTGGCTTAGCCCAGATTCCACCTCCTTATCATACCTACACCAAATAGCTAGGAGAGCAAATGTGATAAGGAGACCTGACCAGGAAGAAATTGTGACCTTAGATAAATGACTGCCCCCTATGAAGGCAACAGGATGAAGAATAGCACTAGTCACTTGAAAAAAAGGCAAACAAACCAGGTGTTGATCAGATGAATGTCAACACAGGAATGGATGCCAAAGTGCCATATAATTTACATTTTTCTTGTCTCAAAAAGCCCTTCCTATTTGGACCACCAACAAAGATGATGCTGTTGAAAAGCTACCCAAGGACTCCTGAGTCATTCCCATGCCTTCCTTATCAGCTGATGTTACTCACTTAAAGGCTTCTTTCCCCTGTGCCCCAGAAGTTTGAATTACTCCATAGCCTGTTTCCGGTTTACTGCCCCACATGTGGAGATGTATACTGGCTACCTTATGGAAGTCTGCAATCAGCCAATTTTGCTCTTTTGATGGAGCAAGAACTTTGGGGTTCCAAAGATCACCACACCAAGGAGTTATTGTGACCAGGGAAAGACAATTATCTGTCACCCACACAAGTATGGAAGATCTGAAGGTGTTAGAGACCCAGTGAAAGGAGTGGCTAAAAGCAGTACTTGAAGCCTCATTGTTATGAGCTGGGAGAAGTTGTAGCGTTATACCCAGAAAATGGGTCTATTCTCAGCTGATTTCCATTAGTGGTTTGTTGAGGCTTTCACAAAATTTATTGGCATGGATCCAAGAGCAGATCAAAATAGCCCACTAACCCTAGCCACCTTTATCTTGGCTTTCATCCAGACTCTCCAAAACCAAGTTAAGGAAAATGTGGTAGGATGGCAAAGGCAGACTGGTACTCAGATTTGAGCAGCAGCTACTCAGTTTTGGGATAATCTAGAGAAAGACAAGGAACACATCAAAGATTGCTGGGTTGGCTGCTCAGAACCCTTTCCTAAAGCAAATAGAATAATCCTTGCTCTGGCCAACCTACGAAGGGAATAAAGGAAGAATGGAGAATGAATGCCATTTTTACAAGAAACCAGAATATTGGAAGACGGATTGTAGAAAGAGACGCTGAAGGACGCAGGAGCAAGGGAATCAGGGAAGCCCAGAAGGCTAGGTAATAATTGGCAAACGACTTAAAGTAAACAGATTTAAGATATCTCATAGGTGGGAACTGGTGATACTGGTTCTACTTAATATGCAGTTTTCTCAAGAATTTCTCACTTTCCATTTGGTGAAGAAAGGACCAATGCAGCTGTCACGTTGTTAGCCATGTTCCTTTTCATTCTTGTTCCTTTTCCTCCTTGGTTCCCATACAGATTGGTACACAGACTGAGGAACATGCATCATTACTTTTTTCTGATTCTCTTGTAAATCTACTGGGTCCTCCTTGGTCCCCATACAGATTGATACCCGGACTGAGGAACATGCATCCTTACTTTCTTCTGATTCTCCTGTAAACCTACTGGGGAGAGACCTGCTGTCAGAAAGGCTACCATTTTCTGTATTTTGAAGGCCCGACAGTGGAGCATCTTAAGAAAAGGCATTTTACTTAGTTACCATATGCCTCCTGAAAGAAAAAGGATCTGGAGAGAGTGGTAGTCATCCATGCTGGAAGAGCACCCTGAGCTGAAACCAACTGATGTATCACTTGGACCACTAGGGAATAATGATACTGATTTCATTTGAGATATAGAATCAGTAAAAAGCGTTTACCAAAAGGATAAGTCATGGCCATATGTAAAACAGTATTCTTTGTTAGGGGTTCAATTAAAAATAATAAAATCATTAATAAAAATTTAGAAAAACAAAGGATATTTTTTAAAAGGGCACTCAGTCTGTAATACTCCCATACTTCCAATAAACAAGAAAGAGAAATTTGATAAAGATGACCCTTATATAGATTTGCACAAGATTTTAGAGAAGTAAATAATTTGTAGTTCCATTAATCCATATAGTTTCTAATTCTGCAATTCTTTTCTTCTAACTTCAGTACTGTTGTCTACAAAGTTTTTCTCTGTAATTGATCTATGTTCTGCATTTTTTTCTTTCTCCCTCCCTCCTTCCCTTCCTTCTTTCCTTTCTTCCTTCATTCCTTCCTTCTTTTTTTCTCTTCCTCTAGCATATGAATCTTGTTTCCTTTTTCTTGTGAAGGAGTCCAATGTTTATGATACAGGATCTCTCAAAGATTTAGGGACTCTTATTTTCTCTAGTTGTTTACAAACAAACACACAAACAAAAACCTAGAGAAATGTCTTCCTCTGGGGGATCTATAATTATTCAAATTTAGAAACTTTTTGGTAGCCTCAGAAATTAGAGAAAAATGCAAAATTGACACTTTAGCTTTGTGACATTTCTTTGCTTCACAGTAGCAAAGAGGCCTATTAGGCAAATTGCAATATTGCTTAACCGAGGGCATCTCTTGTCAGCTACAGGCCACAGAATGTTACAATCTAGAAGTCAGCTCACTTTGCAGATATAATCGACTACTAACAGTGAAAAACTTTAGACAATTTGGAGACAAGTACAATATTATACAGTGGATTCTAGTTTTTGCAGAGTAGGAAAAACCACTGATTTACATGATAATTCTCCAAATTTCTGCTTTGGCCCCTAGAATATGAAGAGGCTTTTGAAACCTGAAATTGGCTATCACCTTTCTCCCAGCTTTGGGGATTCCAAATTCGGGGAATTTTAACATTTGGATATTCCAAATTTTGACCTGATTTATCTGATGCTCTGACTCACTTTGCATATTTAACAATGCATACTCAAGGGTCTTGTACTCAGGATAAAAGTGGCTCCCTTATATCTTCCTATGCTCTGGTAACTTATAAAATTGTGGAAGCTGAAGTATTGTCTGGAATTAAATCTGCACAAGCAGACAAGTTAACAGCAGTTAGTAGAGCTATAATTCTTGGTTCTAGATTTAAAGTGAATATATTCATTTATATATTTATGTATATTCATTTTCCATGAATAGTTATGGATTTTCATGAATTTGTTATATATATAACTATATATATGCATATAACCAATAACTGTATGTTTGGTATCTGTCATGCTATAAAGCAAATTTTTTAAAAAGATTTTTACTTCAATGGGAACTAAATAATCTCATAGAAATTTGTGGGGAGCTTTACAATTGCACGCTAAAATATCAATAATTCATTTTGCATAGAGAGCTGTGAAAGCTGTTATTAAAACATGACAGACTCCAAATTTAGAAGTTTTACTTTTAATAGAATAAGAAAGGTTTTTTCCATTTCCAAAAACATGCTTCATAGAAAAAATAGGCAAATGGATTATAAAAGGGGCTAGAAGAAATTTGACTGGACCATAGTAATTAACTAAGGAAACAATTCCTATATCACAGCTTGATTAGATGTTGTGTCATAAACAAAATCATCTGAATAAAAGAGGTTTATTGCAAGGGGAACGGGTGGCTTATGCTCAAAAGACTCGAACTCTCCAATGGGTTTCAGGGAAGAAGTTTTTATAGGCAAAATTTGGAATTTGAGGGGAGGGCTGCAGGGTGTGAAACCCTCGTCAGATTGGTTGGTGGTGAGATAATAGTATGGTGTTCCTGGAATGTCAATCATCAGCCTCCTTGTTCCAACCAGTCTGGAGTCAAGTGCTTGTGTTCAGCCTGAAGTTATCACCCTCCACCTGGGGTGGGGTTGGGGGGCTGCTTAGTTCCCATAGAAGAACTCAGAGATATGTATCAAATTGTTATGTACCTCCCCTGAGGAGGAACCAGGACCAGGTTCCCCATCACTGCACTATTGTTTCTTTCTGCATTCCCTCACTCTCTTAATTAGTAACTGTTTGAATCTGCCCTTTGGAAGGTCTAGGAGGCTGAAAGCCTTTTTCCTACAAACAAGAAACAGGGGGAACAGGGGACACTGACAGGCTTTTGTGCCCGGGAGGGCCCCACAGGGTCCTGCATAGTTTCAATACCAGAGCATTTGAATCCAATAATGAAAGTTGTGTTATCTCTACTGTTGTCCAGGAATTATGCAAATGTTTGCAGGTTCCTATACGTTATCATACACCCTTCCTCAAATTTGGAATTTGGGGTGGGGGGGCTTCAGGGTATGAAGCCCTCCTCTGATCGGTTGGTGTTGAGGTAACAGTATGGTCGTCTGTTAGACTACAATCAAGTAGAATGATTGAATCAAACTTTAAAAAAAATTCATTGGCTAAGATTCATCTATCTAACTGGTTGAAATAGCCCAGAGTTTTACCATTAGCCTTGCTAGAATGACCCCTACACACAAACACAGAATCTCTCCCTTTGAATGTATGTTTGGCAGGCCTTGAATGTATGAATTCGAGTCTGAGATCATGCCCTCTGTTGGACTTCAGTGAATCCTCTCATAATCACAAATCATTTTCAATACTTAAAAGGGCCTCTTTCTTCCGTAGAAACCCTGAGACTTAAAGCCATAAGGATCTGGAAGGACCTGTCCCTATGGACAGGGATATTTCATCTACACATAGGTGTTCTGTAAGAAAGACAGACTGCTACCCTGCTGAGAAGAGCCTTTCAAGTGTTACTGATCATCCATTCAGCTCTCAGAGTTAACAAAAACTCACAAGAATTCATGCTTCCCCGTGTAAAGCCAGCACAACGGGACTGGACTGTGGTTCCCACAAAGGATTTGAAACTTAAGTTTTCAAGAGTAACTGATACTAGTACTGAACTCAAATGAAAACAAGTGTTCTAGAAAACATATTACTTTTCTCGTGGACTGTCTTGCTGTCATAATCACAGTGAGGTTATTTTGATTACTTTAAGAATCACAGTTTACTAGAAAACAGAAATTACTTGTTATTTTTTGTTTTCTTTCTGTCCTCACAGTAATGGCTCCCACAGTCTCATTTCCCATCAGTTCTAAACTGTCCCGCCAGTATAAGCAGGGTCTGGACTTATAAGTCCAACAATCTGATTAATGACAGAGTAAAAGAGAGACCATCTTCATTAGTAATTTTTGATAATAACAAAGTAAAAGTGACTAACATGCCTCCAGCTACTCAATCCTGAAATGTGAAACACGAATATTTTAACTGGTTTGATTGGAAAGATGATGTAAAAATTCTAATTAATAGAAAAACAGAAATTTGGAATTGTAATATAGAGACTGCAAAAGACAGGGCTAATGTTACTTGGTTAATTTCAGGGTGCAATTTCTCTCCAGTCCTAATATAGGTTGATAAATAAATATTAATGGCTGTTATTCAGGGAGATTTTGTTAACTGTTATAATAGTATAACTATCGATTTAGACCTAAAGTAAGCAAAACAAAACAAAAACACCCACAGAATGGGTTTGTCCTAAAGACTTAAAACAGTTAGAGCCATATACATTACACGCTAGAATTTCAATCTGTACCTTTCATTGGGTGCCTCATAATAAGATTTTTATACTAGATGATGGCCATGGATATCATTGTGTTTTATATCTGGGGAAATTATTTGTAAAGATAGAACAATTAGTAAAGGGCCTAGAATCATATAAATGTGATGGTATTTATGTAATTCTCTAAAACGCAGGAGAAATTTATTAGGCCTTGTAAGAAAAACTTAATTAAAAATTTAGACTATTAGGATACAGAATTAAGCTACTGCTTATGCTTAGGTGGGGAAAAGACTTCATAAGGATCTACCACACAATATTTAGATAGTTATTCATTGCAAACCCAGGCAACAAAGATATCACAACAATTTGTAAAATTCATGTATGACTAGGAAATATTGTTATTCATTGCTAACTAAGAATTTTATTTAACCTTTTACCTTTGATATGATATAGTCAGAGGTTATTTCCCCAAAGCAAATAATGTACTGATTTTTAAAAAAATCAGTAATTCTGCTATTCCATCACAATTTTTATAATTACTTTGCTTTATATTTCACTGTGTATTTACTGGATATTTAGATGGCTGCAATTTGCCCAGAGAATGGTAGAAATGGCAATGGACATAATTATAAAATTGTTACTGTTTTATAGTAACACAGGCAGGAGTTGGAAAAGGCAAATAAGAATTAAAAAATAAGAGACTTAGTTCTTCATGTTGAAAATAGCAAAGAGACTCCTCTGACCACGACTTCTCTCTTCTTAGAACATTTGCTTGAGAAAACTTGTAATTATAAGCTTCTTCTGTGTCACTTTGAAATGTATATAAGTTGTTTTAAAGCTAATTAAGCTTCTTGCCAGCTTTAAGACCCAGGAATGTCTTTCTCAAGACATGGGGAACATCTCTTTGAAATGTAATCATCAAGGAAGACATCAGCTGTATCTCTGAGTTTTGTGGGAGGGTAGGAACCTAACATCAGTGGGTGCCTCACTGCAAGTTGGGAAGCTAGCTCTTGCCATAAGGATACATGATGTTTATGTTTCCACTGGATAATTCCAGTTAGCTAGCACACATGGTCACCCCATTGGCAAGTGAGTTTAGGATGAACTTGGTAGGACAGATGCTGTTGTCAAGTCTCTTACCTGAGGACTAGTTATCGTTTATCTTGAGAACATTTATGTAATGGGGAGTATCTGATTAGCTGTATAAAAAGATATTGTTTCTTTCTTTCTGCAGTTTCTTCGGTGGATTACCTGTGATGTATATCACATTCTGGTTTATAGTTTTCTTTCTCTTCTATCTTTGTGGAGAGGTTTTCTAAGGTTGGAAGATTCTGTTTTTAATTATATTTCCTCAACTCAACCTAAATATCAAAGGATATCAAAGTAACAATTCTGATGTTCACCCCATCACTGAAACTGGGGATTTAGATTTAACCATGATCTTCCACTCAAAAATAGTTACAAATCTAAAAATGTACCGCAGAATGACTACCTTATGATCTGTGAATATAAGAATCATTTTATTCATGAAAATAACTTTTCTCAAAGCTAAAATGTAATTTTTCCTCTATTAAAGAATTTTAAATCACTGAAATGTACTACCAGTATGCTCCTTATTTCCAGTAAATTAAGTTATGGAGGGAAATGGTTGATTGTAAACTTGGAAAAAAGATTTCATTTGAATTGAAAAAAAAAAAAAATATATATATATATATATATATATCTCCCAATATAATGTTGTTATACTTAAAATCTTATTACCAAACAATCTCCTATAGCAAATTCAATAGTAAAAACTGAACAAAAGTAAGACACAACTAATAAGAAATAATATTGGATAATAATGGGCAACATTGCTTACAAATGCAATTGAAATGTAAAAGAAACATTCTGTATATGATCTATTAAAATGTACTTTATGTATATAACAAGTAAGTTAGTCTTGTGATATGTTTTTAAATTAGATTTTCATTTCTTATTTATTTATCCAAAAAATTGCTAAATCTCTCCTTATAAATCCCATTTATCTCATGTATTTTCAAAGTATGTTCTGAAGAAATACTAAAAGGAAAATATATGCCAGAAACCATTTGGTAGATTATGTATTTGACTTAGATATGTGTATGAATAATATTTTCAATGAATTTCAATGTATCATAAGTTCAGAAAAAGTGTTTCAATTTTAAAAATAAATAGGTACTGGTCTCAGCATAATTTAATATAAGCTTGTGCTTCTTTTCCATTTTATTTTAATTATTTCCTTTATGTTTCCAGATGACCTTTGGCAAGTAACTCAATTTTCTGTGCATTTTCCACTTTTTTATGATAAATATTTATACTTTATAACAAACAAATATCATGCTGTTTTCTTCATTCATTCATTCACGAATTCATTTTTAAGCTACTACATACTAAATGCATATTAAATGCCACATGTTGTCCTGCATACTTTCTCACCTCTTTGGATATCTAATTGGCATTTCAAAATTTATACCAAAATTGATCCTTCTCTAACATTAATTTTTAAAGGGAAATGTTGTCCCTATTTTATGGAATGATACTTCCAAACACCAAGTTTTTCAAACTATAAACCTGAAGTCCCAATTCCCCCACCTTTCTTTCATCACAGCCTACATTTTCTGCATTATCTAGTTCTGCCTATTTTAACCCCTAAATAATTCAAATCTCTTTGCTTTTCTGTATCTCCACCGATACCAGCCTAGACCATTCTACCTAGTCTCTACCTAAGGAAATGCATTCTTTCTTAGTTGTTTCCCTGAGGGCATTCTTCCCTCCTTCAACTTGCTTTTCATACTGCAGCCAAAGAAGCATGTACCCAATGGAAACACGTACTCCCCCCACCAGGACCCTGTTTCAAAATTTTAACAGTTTCCATTGATGTGGGATAAAAACTGCCATCTTAACATGAATTAGGAGAATATACATGATTTGACCCTTGCTCATTTTATTCTTTACAGAGTCTCCAACACAGCTCCTTTTCCACCCTGTATTCTTCCTGACATATTCACTGTTCCTCAAATGATTCATTCTCCCTTCTACCGAAAAACATTCTGCCATGACTTTTCCTCTTCCTGGAAGGAATTTTTCCCTCTTCCTCATCTACCCTATTGCCACAAATCTTCAAAGTTCAATTCATTCATGATCTCATTGAGAAAACTTTATTCAAACTTCTAGACTTAAGTCCTTCCCTGCTATGCTCTCATAGCAACTTGTAATTTTCTCAAATATCATTTATTGGCATTTTAATAAAATAATTGTGTAATTGGTTCTTCAATTTCTGTCTCTTATTCTAAACTTCAAGCTCAAAAAAGTGCTTTCTTGTCTTGTTATAACTGTAAATGCAGCTATGCAAATGCAGCTATGTAAACAGTGGTAAGGTTAGCACCTTGCACATAGTAGGTGGTCAATAAATATATGAAAAATAAATAAATATATAGTATAATGTTTAATTTATTCTCATTTCACATTTTCTGCCATAAACCTGTATAGTGTAATTTATTATTCCTCAAATAAATGCATTGAGGTATATAGACAAGAGAAACAAACAAATAGAAGAGTAATATTTTCTCACTTTTAGGTTTTTTGTTTCTTATAATTCTTAAATTTGCTAGTATCTCACTTTCTTTTTTTCTTTCCTCTCAATGCCTATATTTATGGTGCACAGCCTCAGGAATACAAAAGAAATGTGATCACAAGAGTGAAAAAGAGAGTCTTTACTTCTGTTTGAGCAGTTAAGTGAATGGTCTAATGCCTTCTAATTATGTGGATGAAACTACCTACAGTAATTGGTTTATTTTATTTTCTGAAGTGAATATTTATTTTACTAAGCAAACCATTTGATAGTTTTAACAAATCAATGAAGTCAAAATATTTAAATGGTGTTTTAATACAGGCAGAATCTAATACAAATAAAGGCTTTTCCCTCACACCTGGGAAAAGTTGGGCCAAATATTGAAATAGGTTGTTCACTCAACACAGCCACTTCAAGATTTTTTAAAATCCAACTAATTATAAGCATGTGTAATGTGACCACCTGGTAATTTTAAAATGCCAGAATTTCTGTGTTGGGCAAAATGTTTCAGCCCAACTTCTGCCAAGGGAATTTTGTTTTTCTGTAAGAAAAGATGGCCTCTGTCCTGAACTAGACAGCACTTTAAAGACGTCCTGGAATTGATTGATGAGAGAGTGCCATTTCACTTCCCTGATCATCCTTGGTACATCAAGATGTGGATTGAAAGAGCTAATAGTTAAGAGAGGGTTTGTAGTCAACTGGGATTTTGTGTCCACTGATATTTCTTCTTCCTTATATTCTGTAACCCCCTAATTTTCACATTTTGAAAGAACTTGGTTGCTTTTCCTTTGGTTCTATTGCTTTAAAGATTTTCCTAAGAATGAGAATGAACAGAGAGCTTAAAAATATTAGGAAGATAAATAACAAATGCATGTTTGGGATAAATGGAATTGCTACTCATCCTAATAGGAAGCAAGGGCATGTTGGGGATGGCGGCCAAGTTCACAAAGGTGGAGAGTGACTAAAGACATGTGCTTTATTAAGAGCTCTTCTTCTCCTTCCACCTTCCTGATAGTTCTGTCTTGGTTTTGTGTTCATTTGGTTTTTTATTGGCTGGCCTATCTTCATTCACATTTAAATATAAAAGTTTTACTCTTTACTTCCTCCTTTCCTTTTAAAGATTTTCTCAAGAAGATTTAGCCTTCTCTGTATTTTGAACTATATCCTTTTTACTTCATTCATATCTAATTAGTATCTCCAGATATTATTTCTCTATTGACCCCAAACATTAGGTGTTTCAACTAATCAATCTAATAAATATATTTTCTTGAATAATACATAGACAACTCAAACTCAGTCAGTAAGTGGTATGACATGACTAGATGATTTCTTTGCACTCCTTGGGCAATCTTTGAAGCAGGGATAAGGTTAGGGAGATTTTCCCATAATCTAGATTAGGGTTTCTCTACCTTGGCACTGGTGACATTTTGGGTCAGATAATTCTTTGTTGTGGGATTGTAGGATATTTACTATCATCCTTGGCCTCTATCCACCAGATCTTATTAGTGCCCTGCTTCTAGTTGTATCACAAGTGTATCTAGACACTGCCAAATATCCCCTTGGGGACAAAACCACCCTTAGCTGAGAACCACTGATCAAGATGATAAAGATCTATATTAGGACCACAGCAGTGAAAATGGAGAAGTAATAAAAGCATCTTGGAGGAAGATGCAATGAGATTAATGACTGAGTATATGAACTTAGGGAGAAGGAAGAATCTCAGGTTGTTTTCTAGTCTGGTTATTAAGGACTTCCTAAATTTCAAAGTCTCATATCTTTGTAATGCTTTTATCTTCTATGCCTTTTTTCATACTATTCTCTTTACCCAGATTTCTCTTTGATCTCCTTATATATGCCTAATAAAATTCTATTAATCTTTGTGGCCTAACTCAAATATCACTCACCACCATTGTGACTATTTTTCCACCCTTACACTCTAACAGAGAATATTTTCGTTCTTCTTTGATTCATGAGTTATCAGTAATGACCATATTCCCCATGTCTTTACTGGTAGAAACTTGCATCATTTTTATATCCCTTCACAACTTATTATACTGCATGAAATATAATGAGTGCTTTAAAAATGTTGAATGGTTTACTTAGTGAATAAGATACAAAAAAGAAATATTTTTTTTCAGAGTGAACAATTATTATTGTTTAAATATTCAACATGCCTTAACATTATTATTCATTTTGAAATAATAGGCTAACTCTGCAGTATCTGTATATTTATTTTCAAAAAATTGTTTGGATAGAGCAGGTAAAATATGAATATGAAGTATAATTTCAGGAACATAAAGTATGGAAATATAGAACAATTAAATTTATATCTGTAGACACCAGAAGTTTATCAAGGGCTTCCCTGGTGGTGCAGTGGTTGAGAGTCTGCCTGCCAATGCAGGGGACACGGGTTCGAGCCCTGGTCTGGGAGGATCCCACATGCCACGGAGCAACTAGACCCGTGAGCCACAACTGCTGAGCCTGCGCGTCTGGAGCCTGTGCTCCGCAACAAGAGAGGCCGCGATAGTGAGAGGCCCGCGCACCGCGATGAAGAGTGGCCCCCACTTGCCGCAACTAGAAAAAGCCCTCGCACAGAAACGAAGACCCAACACAGCCAAAAAATTAAATAAATAAAATTAAAAAAAAAAAAAAGTTTATCAAGTAACCCAATAGCCATTTCATATATAGCAAAATAGATGGTCAAAAATGAACACAATGAAGTTAAGTGCTTCTCTAAGAAACAGAAATCTTGCTTAACATTAGTTAATACCATTTTCTTAATATTTTCATAGGTTTAAACAGAGAATATGGAGCTGGACTAAAAAAAATGCAAAGGGGGGCTAGGGATAGAGTCTCTTTTCCATAGCTTCAAAAAATGAGTCTAAAAATTTAATCTATAAGTATACTTCTACATTTTCTAGAGAATATGTGAAGGGTCATACATACACTTAGAAAAATATTTATAAAATAAAATTGTAAAATATAATCAATTCATTATACACAGCATAAAGGATTAAAATAAACTTTAGGAGCCAGATATTTGAAAGTAACTTTTACAAAGCTTTGCATCCACGTGTTTGAACCAAGGGAATTGTCTTTCTTCACACACCCTCTTATTCAGCATCCCCACTGAGCTATTGTAAATTATTTCACTAATAAACTTCATCTTGAATTTCTTTAATCGTAAAAAATTATGCTCTTCTTGTTATGAGGAATATGATGGTATTTTGAAGTTATGTAATGTCAGAGAGTACAATTTTTGAGTTTAAAAATAGCCCTTCTATTTTTAAAATTTAAAATATAGAGAAAATGTTCTAGTTTTATAGTGTTGCCTAGCAGAATTCTGGATTATCTTATCAATATTTACTAATTAACTGTTATATAATAATATTTTACATTGTTTAAATATCAAAATACAAAAATAATTCCACAAACAGTGAAAATCTGAAGAATTAAATGTCTGTTTTGTCTACAAGACCTCAACAAATGAGCTCATTTGGGATGTTATGCTGAATTTGGAAAAACAAAATATTGCAATGATCTTTTATAGAAAAAAGCCTTCTGTTTACTACACAGGCACGTTATTTAAAATGATCAGAAGATAGAAAATGAAACACTATATACTTGCATTAATGGTTAAAAAATAATTTCCTCTAGCCACTTAGGCAGAACCATATTCCCATTATGCTAATGTGGCTGTTGTTCTCCATACTCTATTTATCTGCCTCCATATAAAATTCATTAGATCCACTTCAATGTACAGATTTTAAAATCAGTCATATTGTTATTATCTCTACCATGACATATGTAAAACCCCAGCCTTCCTTATACTCACCCTCTTCTGCTTCTCACAATTCACTTTAACACATAACACACACACACACACACACACACACACACATATATATCTTGGCTCTGGAATATGGGGAGTCATAAGTTGGTAGTTTTTTTGTAATTAAGACCATAGGCTTTATTGTTTGACTTAAGTTTGAATTCCTCCTCAAACACTTGTTATTCATGTGGCCTTGGCAACTTGCATCACTTATTGAAGCATCAGTTTTCTCATTTTTGAAAATAAGACTTATAATTCAGTGCTGTGAGGATAAATGAGAGAGATACTGCATTTAAAGTGCTTAGCTTAATAGTTGGCTCATAGTAAGCCTTAAATAAATATTAGTAAAAATTATAATTAGATCACTGGTATAGCAAACTCTGGGGTTATGAAATCTTCCAGTGCCTGCAATTTGGAAATTCTAGTTAAATACTGAAGTCCTACAAAGTTAATGAAAAGATTTAGGCTCAAGAATCTGAAAATATGTTCATCAGATAAATATGTAAGGGACTAGGACCAGGAAAAGGAAATAGAAAAAATCTTTTGAGAAGGGTCTAAAAACCAATTTTACTATATAGAGAAAAGAGTTCTTAACTCTTCAGAAGTAGAGGTTATTAGAACAATTTTCAAAGGTCCCAGAGTATAAAGGGCTGGTGAGAAGAAGAATTAACCTGTACAAGGGAAAGCAAAGCAAAACAAACAAAACACCTCAACTGATCACCTTCCCAACTGCCATTTTTCCAGTTTAGTGTGTTTCAGCTCGAATAGACTAACGCTGCTATTTCCTGACTGCTCTCTTTTACATTTTTTCTCTTCTCCATTTCATTTTAGTCATTATTGCCTGACTGATCTTCCTAATCCATAATTCTGTTTAAAGAAAAAAAAAACACATCAGTTGTACTCCATCACTTACACAGACAATGAAAATTTTCTATCCCTGGTATGCCAGGACCTTTAATACGTGGCCTCAACTTGCCTCTGCAACATTCTCAACTTTCTACCTTCTGTACACACTACATATTGCTTGCTTTCAGTAAGCTTTCTTTTCTATTGGATGATAAAAATCATATCATTTATAATTGCAATAGAGTGTATACTGTGTACCTATTAAACATGGGTTGTGTTAAAGTCAAAGAAGATGATCATCTAAATCAGATTGGGAGAATCAAGAATGGCTTCATAGGGCTAAAGCTGAGCTGAGGGCTCCTGAGGGACAGTTAGAATCTAGCTAAATTAAAAAAGGTAAGGTGGAATATGATTTCAGGTAAAGAGAATGCTTTGTATAATGGACAGCATGGCCATAGTAGGGGCTGAGGCTATATATGCACACACATAGGAGGCTTCATATATATTATATATATGACCAAGTTCTTAAAGAACATTTTGTGTTAATGTAAGAAGTTTGAGGAGTCTTTAGGATTTTCTATATATAAGATCATGTCATCTGCAAACAGAGGTAATTTTACTTCTTCCTTTCCAATTTGGATGCCTTTTATTTCTTTTTCTTACCAGGTTTCTCTGGCTAGGACTTCCAGTACTATGCTGAATAAAAGTGGTATAAGTGTGCATCTTTACCTTGTTCCCTATCTTAGAAGAAAACTTTCCAGTTTTTCACAATTTGAGTATGGCGTTAGCTGTGGGCTTGTCAATATATGACATTTAGTATGTTGAGGTAAATTCTATACCTAGTGTCTTGAGGGTTTTTAAAAGGAAAGTGTGTTGAATTTTGTCAAATGCTATTTCTGCCTCTGTTGAGATAATCATGTGATTTTTATCATTCATTCTGCTAATGTGGTATATCACATAGATGAAGAGTCATTCAAAACATGTAAAGTTTCAGTTATACAAGATTAATAAGTTCTAGAATCTATTGTACAACATTGTGCCCTTAGTTAGCAATACTGTATTGTGCATTTGTTAAGATGGAATCTCATGTTAAGTGTTCTTATCACAAAAGACACAAAAATGAAAACAAACAAACAAATAAAAACACAAAGGGGAAAAAGGAAACCTTTGGAGGTGATGGATATGCTTATTCCCTTGATTGCAGTGATGGTTTCATGGGTGTATGCATATGTCAAAACTCAACAAACTGTATACTTTAAATATGTGCAGTTTCTCATCAATTATACCTCAATAAAGCTGTGTAAAGAAAAGTTTGAAATTTATTCTAAAGACAGTCTTTGAAGGACTTAAAGTGGGGAGTTTTGTGATAAGATTTCCATTTTTAAAAGTATCCTAAGAATAATGCAGAGAATAGTTTGGAAAGGGTACAGACTGATATAAGAAAGAGAAATAGAAATATTTAGTATTTTAGAAGGAAATATCTAGAAGCCCAAATTAAGGCAGCATGTTAGGAATGGAGAAGCTGGTTCGAGTCAAAACAATCTAACAAAAAATGTTGAACAGATGCAATGAGATTTGGTGACTTCATAGATGTGACAGGGTGATGCATGCTGTTCCGAGGAAGAAGTCCAATATAATTCACAGGTAAAATTTGCTCAGGCCATGAGGTACTGACTCAAAGGATCTGGGACTCTTCTGGTATAATCTTTTTTTTTTTTGTACAAGTTTCAGGATATCCTTCTTTGTGGTGATAGCTATGTACTGGTTTGGCCAAAAAGTTTGTTCGTATTTTTCTGCAACATCTTATGGAAAAACCTGAACGAACTTTTTGGCCAACCCAATATTTGAAATAAGTGGATGATGTTAATTTCATTCCTAGAGAAAGTTCTCACATTAAAAAATGGCAAAAATTTATGGTATTTGGAATTTAACTTTTGTCAGTCGAACTTAAATGGATGAGATTTGCAACATTTCTATAATATTGATTTTTTTTCAGTGATTCAAAATGTTCACTGAATGTTGATTTTCCAGCATTCATAGCTAAAACTTTATTAAACCCTCTTGCACTGTTGTTGGGAATGTGAACTTATACAGCCACTATGGAGAACAGTACGGATGTTCCTTAAAAAACTAAAAATAGAACTACCATATGATCCAGCAATCCCACTACTGGGCATATACCCTGAGAAAACCATAGTTCAAAAAGAGTCATGCATATATACACTACCAAATGTAAAATAGATAGCTAGTGAGAAGCAGCCGCATAGCACAGGGAGATCAGCTTGGTGCTTTGTGACCACCTAGAGGGGTGGGATAGGGAGGGTGGGAGGGAGGGAGATGCAAGGGGGAAGAGATATGGGGACATATTAATAAAGATGTTAAAAAAAATAAATTAAAAAGAAAAAAAAGAAGAGTCATGTACCTCAATGTTCATTGCAGCTCTATCTACAATAGCCAGGACATGGAAGCAACCTAAGTGTCCATCAACAGATGAATGGATAAAGAAGATGTGGCACATATATACAATGGAATATTACTCAACCATAAAAAGAAACGAAATTGAGTTATTTGTAGTGAGGTGGATGGACCTAGAGACTGTCATACAGGGTGAAGTAAGTCAGAAAGAGAAAAACACATACTATATGCTAACACATATATATGGAATCTAAAAGAAAAAATTGTTCTGAAGAACCTAGGGGCAGGACAGTAATAAAGACGCAGATGTAGAGAATGGAGTTGAGGACACGGGGAGTGGGAAGGATAAGCTGGGACAAAGTGAGAGAGTGGCATGGACATATATACACTACCAAATGTAAAACAGATAGCTAGTGGAAAGCAGCCGCATAGCACAGGGAGATCAGCTCAGTGCTTTGTGTCCACTAGAGGTGTGGGATAGGGAGGGTGGGAGGGAGATGCAAGAGGGAGGGGATATGGGATATATGTATATGTATAGCTGATTCACTTTGTTAAAGCAGAAACTAACACACCATTGTAAAGCAATTATACTCCAATAAAGATGTAAAAAAAAAATCATATACCTCAGTAACAATTTATTTATTGATATTTGACTAACTACAGTCATACTAAAACTAGAAGAATAATATTAATATTAATATTTATTATATAATAAATTCCATTTAAAATTACCTTTATTTGGCAGCACTCACCACTCAGTGTTAATATTAAGGATGCTAGTAAATTCATCTAAAAGTCTCAATATTGGGACATCATTCAATGTCCAAAATGCTGTATTAGGCACTTCAAGTAATATATTATGCATTTAATTCATTTGTGAGTTATTTTTAGTGAGTTTTTAAAATCTCATTTGGTAAGACTGAGTGTACTGAGAGTATGAAATATCAAAAATACTTTCAGACAGAGTTAGCTTCAAGGAGATACAATCTGTGAAGTCGCACAAAGCCTGGCACTCAGAAAGGCCACATGTCTGAACTTTAAAAGTCACCCCCACATTCACATTTTACAATTTAAGATTCTTTGTTTCTTTCTATGAGTTTGATTTTTAAGATGCATTTTGCTTTCTAGGTCTTGAAGTAGCATTAAGAATAAGGACAGAGTTTTGAAAAATTGTGGACAATGCTTTCAGTGAACAGATTTTCCTTGGTATTTTTAAAATTTTACCCTATTAAGTTATAAAATAATTTCTTTCTACTATAGCAGGGGTGGGCAAAACCATGGCCTACACCCATCTATTTACCTATTGTTTATGGCTGTTTTTGAGCTACAACAGCAGATGTTAGTAGTTATAACAGAGACAATCTGGCCTGCAAAACCTAAAATATTTGAAAAAGTTTGCCAGTCCCTGTACTGGAGCATGAGAAATATTATCTATTGTATGTTGATGAATATTCCAGTGGGATTTTTGTTTATTGTAGGACGGGGGTCCACAACACCCCGTACCAGTCCCTGGCCTGTTAGGAACTCGGCCGCACAGCAGGAGGTGAGCGGCGGGGGAGCAAGTGAAGCTTCATCTGTCACTCTCCATTGCTCCCCATCGCTCGCATTACTGCCTGAAACATCCCACCCCCACCCCCATTCATGGAAAAATTGTCTTCCACAAAACCGGTCCCTGGTGCCAAAAAGGTTGGGGACCGCTGTTGCAGGACACCCACACAGCTGGGGTAGTCAGTCTTAGGACTTACAAGAACACGGATATTTCATGTTTGTACTGGGTTGAATAGTGTCCCTAAAAAATCATGTCCATTCACAACCTGTGGATATGACTATTGTGAATGTTGTTGTCCCCCACAAAACTGGTTTGTTGAGATCCTAACTCCCAATGTGATGTTATTAGGAGGTGTGGCCTCTGGGAGGAGATTATATTGTATGGGTGGAGCACTCATGATGGGATTAGTGCCCTTAAAAAAAGACGCCAGAGAGCTCTTTCACCCCTTCTACCATATGAGGACACAGTGAAAGACAGCTGTCTATTAACCAGGAAGTGGACTCTCTCCAGACTCTGAGACAACTAGTGCCTTGATCTTGGACTTCCCAGCCTCCCAGGACTTTGAGAAATAAATGTCTGATGTTTAAACCAGCCAGTCTATTTTATTTTTATTATAGCAGCCCAAACCAACTAAGACAGTGACTTTTTTTTTTTTTAAACATCTTTATTGAAGTATAATTGCTTTACAATGGTGTGTTAGTTTCTGCTTTATAACAAAGTGAATCAGTTATACATATACATATGTTCCCATATCTCTTCCCTCTTGCATCTCCCTCCCTCCCACCCTCCCCATCCCACCCCTCTAGGTGGTCACAAAGCACCGAGCTGATCTCCCTGTGCTATGTGGCTGCTTCCCACTAGCTATCTATTTTACATTTGGTAGTGTATATATGTCCATGACACTCTCTCACCCTGTCACATCTCACCCCTCCCCCTCCCCATATCCTCAAGTCCATTCTCTAGTAGATCTGTGTAAGACAGTGACTTTATTTGTACATACGGTCTTTGCAGATGTAATAAGACTAAGATGTAGTCATACTGGATTAAAGTAGTCACAAAATCCAATATGATCAATTTCTTAAGAAGAGGGAATTTGAGGCACAGGCACATACACAGAAGAAAGATGATGTGAAGATATAGAAACACAGATACACAGGGAAGAAGGCTATGTGACAAAGGAGTCAGAGATTGGAGCAATGAGTCCACAAGCCAAGTAATACCAAGGATTGATGGCAAACGCCAAAAGTTACAAGTGGTAAAGAAGGATTCCTCCCTAAAGCCCTTGATCTGGCAGAAACCTTGATTTCAGACTTCCAACCCCCCAGAACTGTGAGAGAATAAGTTTCTGTTGTTTTAGGCGACCCAGTTTGTGCTATTTTGTTACAACAGCACTAGGAAACTAATACAATATTTTAAACAATTTTGATAAAATACTCAAGTATACTTGAACTATTGAATTTTTTTTCTAAAATTTTACTGGTTTAAAGTAGAAGACTAATGGTTATTAGTATTATAGCAGAAGAGTTACACTTTGAATAGGCTTGTGCCATATGGCAATTTTACAAAATACTTTATTCCTTTTTAATATAAAAATTGTATTGCATTTTAATTATCAACTATGACTTAGTGGGTCAACATAGTCCTCCAAAGATAAAATAGGATGTATAAATGTTTATCTTAATATTCATTTAGTAAAAGACCAATCATTTTTATGATTCTTAAGAGCACACAAATTAAAGTTATGATGGAAAGTGTAGCTTAATTTCTTCCTTTTATTACTTATCTCTGTTAATTTCATAACTATTAAATTCTGTAAAGCAATTATTGCCAATCACTGCAGCTTAAGAGCAATAGCTACTTTATTTGTTAATTAAATACTTATCTAAGGCACTTCATTTTGAGTGTTAACAAATATTTACTTATTTCCTACTAAGAATAAAAAAAATTATTTGTAATTCAGGAGGACAGCCTGGATATCTAAGCTATTGGATATTAAAAAATAATTTTGGCAAAATTACATAATCAAAGAAGGAACATGAGAGCATGGGTAGTAACTGTGAGTGTATTAGCACCCAATATTAGCAGTAATTTATCATCTCTATTTCCCCATAACCATCCTGCTGCATTCCAGAACGTTCTACATATTTTTGTGTTTTAAGGTACAATTGAGTGTATGTTACTACATTTGTCACCATGTAATTTGTGGATCCAAGTATCATTTCAAAACCCCAAACAACATTTATTAAATTTGCTAAGTAATTATATTTACTCCTGATAATTTCAATTCTACAGTGCAAATCAGCACAAGTGTGTCTAGCAGTTATATTTCTTCATCTACAGAGCCCCTGCTGTACATAAAGCATCCACTAGTAACTTTCTTTAATTCTCTTAATTGCTTGGAGCAGCCTGAGCCACTCTTTTCCCCTAATCTGATACTTTCTGTTTTGTTTCATAAGAAAATATAATAGTCTGGAGAGGGGCCACTTATGATTACAAGAATTGAAATACAAGCACACTCATGTCTAATATAGATTTGGAGTCAACTTTGCAGCATTTACACAAATATCTATGTAATACAAACATTTCGAGAATCTCTAATGGCCCAGACTCAGAGAGAGGGAAACAATAAGAGGAAAGAAATGCAAAATAAAACAGATGACTAATGTTTTGAAAAGATTATTACGCATTCTTTTAATATTGTATAATGATACTAAAATTCAAACTAATTTTATAACAAATCTTTTTTGTTTTATTAGGACTTTATAATTATATGCACTTGTATTGCATTTATTTTCCAAAGAATCAGTTATAAATGTACATTCCAATGTTGTTCAACTGGGTGTTCATCAAACATGTTGTTTTTTTCTACTACTCTTAACTTTGACATTCTGTTTCATCTAAATAAAGTGCATGAGACCAGATTTACCTGATGCTCTTAGACATGCTCAGTCTTTGATGCCTGTGTTTAAAATGAATGAAAGATTGGATGGATGAATATTACTCTTAAACCTTTAAAATGCTGAAAAGGCAACCAGTAATATTTCTTGCAGTGTAATATCTTAGCTTTATGCATCACAATTAAACGGGAATTATTTAGTGAGTTCAGCTTACTTTACCTGTACAGTATATAATAAAAAAATGTAAGCTAATGTTTTAAAGTGTTTAAAGAAACAGAACTCAATATATTCTGCAGAAATTTTACTCAAGGAAACCTAATAGGAGAAGCAGTTTCCTTCTGAAAAGCTCGATTACCATGCAAAGTAAAATGCTGTTACTGAAGAAACAGGTTCCCCTAGAACAAAGCAAATGACTACATAATTTGAAATCTAGCTTGTACCTGCATGAGTGAGAGAGAACTTTTGATTCTATTAGTCTCTGTCACTTTCAGCAACATTGTGGGTATTGTGTAAAATTAAGTGAGGGAGGCAACTTTGGCTGATGGAATGACGAACATCTATTTAATAAAATCATTTTTCTTGTTTCCATTTACATTTTTAACTGATGATATTTAGACTATGGGCCTGCATGTACCAGGAAGCTGTGCAAGCACAGAGAGATGGCTAAAAATACTACCTATATCGTTAATTGAAATAGCTGAAAAATCACCTTGGTCCAATATAAGAGACATTCTTCTATTAATTAAAACGTGTTTGTTCTTAAGATTTTGGAGGTTGTCAAATCTTTTGAGAACCTGATTAAATCTAAACACTCTGACCAGAAAAGTACATACAGATACAAATAATTTCCATATTATTTTAGAGGGGCACGTACTTCCTAAGCTCTCCTTGAGAGTTGATACATTCCAAATAAAGATGCCTATTCAAAATCTACCTCATGAGCAAAGTGTTTATTACTGTGTCTCTAGTTCACTGATATTTTATATCTGAGATTCACTCTTCTTGAGCCTTCAAAGTCATTCTCTGCTTAGATAATTTCTTTCACATGGTTAGGATATGGCCATAATAAATCTCTTTCTACTCCCAATTGGCACTAAAAATACAAAAGGATAATGAATGCATATTATTAAATATCATTTGCCAATGTTATTTTATACATTTATAACAATTTTTCTTTTGGATATGCCACAGTTTACTTAACCATTATTTCATTATTCAGCATTTAGAAATATTTTCATAAATAATTGTACAAATGTCTGTCTTTTCCCTTAGTGTAAATTCTTAGGACTTGGAATTACTTGGTTAAAAGTGTGAATGTGTTAAAATTATTGATGTATATTACTAAATGGGTCGACACAAAATAGAAACAATTTATACTTCCACCAGTGTTTTAAGATAAAGACTATTTCTATATATCCTCAGTAACTGGACAATATTCAGTTTTGCCATTGAAAAAACAATAAATAAAAAATAAAATTTACTGTTACTACCTTATAAAAGGCATTATCTGGGACACAGAATAATAAAACAGATAATAGATTTTATAACAATTACAAGGCAAATGAAAATCCAGTTTCATGTGACTACTTTTTCTGATGATCTGTGCCAAAGCAAAAATAGTACCTGACAAAGTTAAACAGGCAAGACTTTACTCAAGGCTATAGGTGATAGAGACCATAACTCAGTTTGAGCTCAACTCCAATAAAACAAAAGGCAATGGGTTTTTTTCCTGTTTTTTTTTTTTAATTGAAGTATAGTTGATTTACCATGTTGTGTTAGTTTCAGGTATACAGCAAAGTGATTCAGATATATATATATATATTCTTTTTCATATTCTTTTCCATGATAGGTTGTTACAAGATATTAAATATAATTCCCTATTCTAAAGCAGGACCTTGTTGTTTATCTATTTTATTTTTTTAATTTAAAAAATTTTTATTTTATATTGGACAATAATTGATTTACAATGTTGTTTTAGTTTCAGATATATAGCAAAATGATTCAGTTATACATATACATATATGTATTCTTTTTCAAATTATTTTCCCATTTAGATGATGACAGAATATTGAGCAGAGTTCCCTGTGCTATATAGTAGGTCCTTGTTGGTTATCTATTTTAAATATAGTAGTGTGTATATGTCAATCCCAAATCCCAGTTCATCCCTCCCCCCCACCTTTCCCCTTTGGCAACCATAAGTTTGTTTTCTATGCCTGTGAGTTTGTTTCTGTTTTGTAAATAAGTTCATTTGTATAATTTTTTTTAGATTCCACATATAAGCAATATCATGTGATATTTGTCCTTCTTTGTCTGACTTACTTCACTTAGTATGATAATGCCATTTGAAGCAACATTGGATGGACCTGGAGATTATCATACTGAGTGAAAAGGCAATGGGTTTTTAAGCAGAGGTGAAAGTGTGAAAAAAATATGGGGGGACTTTAGGAGGGGTTGATCAATGGGAGGTGTGGAGCAGATTGAGTTATTCCTGAATATGCAAATATTTTTCTTGTTTGTTCCTATTTGCATAATCATTAGTCTTTGGGACTCAGATGTCTGAACACAGTGAAACTTCAGGGAAGAAGTACAGAATCTTTCCTCAGTTGGATTCTTAAGTTCAGAGACCTTCTAAGTGATATCTGAGGCTTAGTTCAGAAAACATTCCCAGACACTTTATACTTGTGGGATCTGGATGTCCAGACAGACTCTAGCTAGATGATGAAATTTCTCTTGTCCAACATTTATGTTTCTGAGATCCTAACGCTACACTAAGCATTTGAACAGGAGATGTCAGTAATATTAAATGAACATATCACAGATTATTTTCTCATGTAGTATACAATCAGGCAGAGGTGATAAGATATGCATATAAGCAGGTGCACTCAAGAAGCATATGATCTACAGATGCTGCAAATAGTCATGTATTTGTTTATAATTTTAACATTTTAACTTGTGTTTCTTATTGCCGTCTTGTCTTTCCCTTTTCTATTTAACTCATTAACTTTCATTTTTTTCTGCATACATCACTACTTTTCATAGTAATTGCTTTTTTGTGAATATTCTATTGCTTCTCTCCTCAAGGGAAAACATGCTGTTGTCTATTCATATATTTTTGTCCTTTCCTTCAGTTAATTTACTCAGTTCTAGCTGCTATTCAATCTCAAGGTGAACTTTCTGCATTCAGAATATCCACTCTTTATTATAAAGTGACATCACACAAGTATTCAACTTTTCTGGGTTATAAAAGACACAGATATTGTGCTATTATGAGGCAAGTGCATTATGCCCTTCGGCAAAAGTGCATGCTTTCTTCCTGTCCAAAGAAGGTTGCTACCAATTAAAGAAAAATGTCTTAAACATGGTAACTGCATTCAGTTGATATTGAAATACACAAAGGGACAGAGTTTTGGCATCATGCTTTGTTTCCTATTTTTATTTCCCTTAATAACTTCTGATAACATTTTGAAGTAATTCTATTAATATACACTTAAGGAAAAATAATTGGCACCGTGGATATGTTTCAGTCGTTCTAGCATTTGAGTGAAATTCATTATAATACATGTATAATGTAACTTTTTATTATTAATATAAAACCCACCTAAAATTATGTACAACTTGCAGCTTATGCATCATGGATTCTTCAAGCAAAGGGGAGACTTAAGCAGTGACCAGCCCTGATGAGGAGAAAAGTAGATTTGGAGAGAGAGTGAAGCCAAGACAAGATGCAGGGAGCTCCTGCATCTCCCTTTGCTGGGCAGGCAAAATTGGCTGTCACTGTGCTGAGCGTAAGCCTGGCTAAAGTGGAACCATGGAAATATGCTATGGAGGGGACTTTCCTATTTTTCCTGTCAAGTAAAAAAAAAATCTCACTATCTCCCTCCAAACATGAAGAGAAGAGTCTAGTCAAAAAGGCACCAGATAAAATGTTGTTAATGTTTGCAGGTCAAGAACTCCTTTGAAAAATTCTCCTAAAAGTGGGGGGAATAACTAAAAGAACATGCATTGATAAGCACTGATAATTGATCTATCATTTTTGTAGCTAAACAAGACACCCTCTCCCCAGCAGCAAGTCATGGACTCTAAGTTAAAACTTTCCTCACATCAGAAAAAAACATGTTAAAAATGAAAATCTTGTTATTTTTCCCCCAGACCTAGATCTTTAGTGAGAGCATAAGAAAAGACTGAAAGATTAAAAGGACTTTTTGAGAAGAGATTTTTCTCACTGAGTCACTCAATTGAGAATTTCGATGACAATATGAGCCCAGAAATTCTTTTTAAAGGCTCCTTAAGTTCATTTGTTTACAAAATAATTCAGCAAAAGTACAACTTAAATCAGAATGTTATTTTCAGATACCTCAGTTGTAGAAGAATTTGTTTGCTAGAATTTAGGTATTCAATGCGCAAACCCATTTCTACTCACCTCAGCTAGGATTTAGGCTGCTCTTCGCTTACCTAGCCAAACTGCCTTTCTGCTTGAGAGGAATTAGGTTACAAATCTCATCTGCTTGCCTCATGCATGCATTTGGCAGAGAAGTCACCTGCTTCTTCCACAAAATGTATCCGGAGAAACATTTTTTTTCTTTAAGCTTGTTTACAACCCATTATTTATGTGACAGTACCAGGGGAAGAAGTTGTATAATTACTAGTTTCTTCTCTGCTTCTTTAGGCAGAATACCATAGGTGCTAAAAACTTATCCAAAATTTAACATGCAATTAAAAATATCCTCTCTATAAGATCTATAGTTAGGTCAAATGTGCATAAATTAAAAAAAATTAAATACAACTCATTTGGATGATCACGTTAAGGAAAAACGTGGTAAATTAAATGAAAGCATCCTAGGAGAAAGGAAGCTCTCAAAACTGGAGTGATTTTTGATGATGATGTCATTAATGATTTTCCAATAAGTAACACTAATTATTTTGGCACTAAGTTCCTGGTTGCTTCAAAATTAAAAGCTTATGTTCCCTCAGGGACATGAACTAAGCAGAGAGAAGTTTATCCTCACAACAGCTGAGCGGGCAAAATATGTCAAAATGTCAGACTGTGAAACTGGAGTAAAAATGTAAGAGAGGGAAATTGCCAGTCCTTGTGCTTTTGTGGCCATTAAATCACATTTGGTATGAGAGTTGACATTCAAGAGTTCACAAATCACATATGATATACAGAAATATCTTTATAAAATAATAGAAGACTCCGCTCAATACTAGACCAGAGTTTCTTAATTATTTTTGTTGTCCCCCTCCCAGGAGACTTCTTATTTTTTCCCCAAATCATTGCCCTTTTGAACTTTTGTACTACAGATATATATCTGTATATTTACTATATGTACACTTCTGCTTTATACATAAAAAGATTAAGGATTTTTTTTTTCCACACACCCTCCACATGGGCAATTTTTGGCCTCATGGGGGCAATAGATCCCCGTTCCAAAAGCATTCATTGACAGATGAAAAAATTAATGTCTGGAGGAATAAATTTTTTTCTTCAGATTCTAGATAATTGCCCTCTCATTCAATTTATCTTAGCTAAGGATGACTTTCATTAAAAATCTATTTCTCCAAAAATTCATTTCTGATTAAACACAAAACAGGTACTTCTGTGAATTATTGATTAGTTTGTTTCCTGCAGTGTCGTTAATCCTAATGTTAGTATACAATCTGTACCATGTACCCCCTCTACTAATAGTAGTTCTACTACTACCTACGCATTAACAATTGTTAATTTTATACTTGTAGCCCAGAATCTTTCTAGTGCTGTATATTTTACTGAATGCTATACATCTTCATCTGAAGAACCCACAGGTACCCAAGGTAAAAATGTACACAGTGCTTCTCCTTTTATAAAAAGTTTTTAATCAAAACTTTTTTCTTCCCTTATCTGCCACTTCTATTTGTTCACTAATATCTATTGAACTCCGGGATTATAATCTCTCACATTTATTATAATCTCTCATGTTTACTCTTTAGCCTAATCATTCACACTATTCCTGTATTAGATCAACTCTCATCCTCCCACATCTACACTATTCAATCACTCTAACATTGTCTCTCTGCCTCTAGTTTTGCCTACACCAACTCAGTCATTTTCACTGTTACTTGGATAATTTCACTAAAACAGAAATCTAGCAATATAATTCATTTTCTTTAAAATGACTCCTCATTCCTCAAGAAATCATGTTAAATCTCTTTATCTGAACATACAAACCTGACACTAGTCTAACATATCTAGCCTTATTTTTAGCCACTTCTGTCCAGTGTTAAAGCCATATTAAGTTCATTAATTATACCAATTTCTGCAATTACTCCATGTGGTTTTGATTTTCTAAGACTTTGTACATGACTGCTAACCCCTGCTGGCCTCCTTAAGTCAGCCTCCTGAACCTTCAAAATCCACTTCATGTCCCTGCTTTTGTAAAGTATTCCTCTACTCTCTAACTGGAGTTTATTAATCAAGCTCATTTTATGCTACTTTAATATTTAGTATTGACTTCCAGTATAACAGTAATCATATTTTTCAAATATTTTTATAGTCTGCCTCCTTGATTACACTTGACAACAAGAATAATTTAATTCATTTTTGAATCTAAGTCAACTAATTCAACTCAATATATACTTAGATATGAATGAATGGATAGATCATCAACAAATGAATGAAACAAGTTGATGGGAGGCAATATGGCTGGAATAAAAGAACTCATGAAAATAAACCAAATTTCACTAGTCACTGAGAGCTTCAAATACAGTTATTCATATGCAATAAAATTCATTTTGGGGAAATGATACTATTTTCCATCAATAAATTAATATAGTTTCTGGCTTTTTCAAAAGAAAAAAAAAGCCAAAGTATACTAATCAGTGAGAAACTAATCATATTTTCCTAATGAGGAACATAGTAACCTTGTAAATGTTTCAGTCCATAAGCCAGTGAGCCATTTCACAAATTTTAACAGTGTATTTGCTGGTTTTCTGTATCCTTGTATCATATGCTTAACACACATGAAAACGAATTCCTTAAAAATGACATCCCTTAAAGATGTACTTGAAATATTCAAGTAAAATCAAAGTATTTTCTATTTTCTAGAGTTAATTTTAGCATCTCATGTCACCCCAGAGATAAATGAGCTAATTTTCTGTAAACTCTATTATTAATCCTACCAATTATCCATAAAACACCAAAATATCTGATATCATGCATTATCCATTTAAATTAGGATAAGTATCTCAGTCAAATAAAAGGACTTGCTTTTTTACTTGAAGTTTGTCACTGGAGTACTTGGACCTGATGATGTTTTTTTCTCTTAGCCAAAGTCTGTCTAAAACGTATTCTCCCTAAGCCTCATTTTGATAGTTATGAGATATTTTGATTCTTCTTTTGGAAGTAAAAATGTATCTAATGCCTGTCAAATCTCTAAAGCTGTAGTCTGGTGTGAGTTTCAGAAAAGAGCAGAATCTCTAGGTGTACAGATGATTAATGAGAGAAGTCTGAGCACTGAAACACAGAGGAGAAAAAGGTTAACGGTGTGTATATGCTTAACTGGAATATTATGGAGAAACTGGAAAATGTCAAATATTGAACAGATATAGGATTAATTCAGGTTTCCTTGACAGTTATTTATATGGCATCTCTTAGGTAATAAAAACATAGATGGCATAAATTGAAAGTAAAGAGATAAAATTTATAAATAAGATTGGTGATAAAAGGAAAAAGAGAAAATGTGTATTAATAGAATATATCAAGTTTTTCTACCTAGAAAATGTAAGTGGCTCAATTATTATTTAAGACACATAAACTTCCATCAGCTTTGAATTCAGAATAAGAAGAAATTTGAAGTAAAAAAGTAAAAAACAGTTGTGTGGACATAACTATCCAGTCTATGTGGTCTAATTAGTTTAAGTTCTTTTTATTCAGTCTGAATGTCAGAATCTTTCACTCCACTAAATCTCTAGTTCACACATGTCACAAATCACTCCCCTTTCCATTATGCCCAGAAAAACTCTGCTCTGAGAGTTTGAGTCATGAAGAGATAAAAAGTAAAGGGAAATGAACATTAGGTTTTGACCCAATTAGTGATTAATTATTTTGTTGATATTTAATACTGCCATGCTCAATTACTCCTCCCATTTTGTGCTTCTCCATTTTTGCAAGAATTTATGTTCTCTAAATTTTCAACTTATTTTTGTTGTCCTTGTCTTTCCTGTTCTGTTTTTAGAAGTGAATCATACAGCAGTGAACATAGCCAAATGTCAGGACAATATAAACGTAAACAAAAAAACCCAACTGAGATGTATAAGCAATTGATTAAGTAAATGTAGATGTATTATAGATATGTATGTATGTATATATATATATATGTATGTATGTATGTGTGTATGTATATATATATATATATATATATATATATATATATATATATATACTCTGTCTTCTAGTTATCTTTCTGTTATGACTGTATGTAAAACTTTTAAGCTACAGTTTATTTTTTAAATGTTGAATCAAATGTATTTCCTCTGGAACACCGTGGCTTACTTTATCCACTTTCAATATAAAACTAGACTTGACTTAATATACAGAAAGCTATGATAGGAAATATAGTAGAGCTGTATGTAGGAAGGGTTAACAAAAATGCCCACTGTTTGTAAGATTAAAAATGCATCCAAGGAAAAACAGGAAGATTGCAAGTAATTAGGCAGTCCAGGGTTGATTTCCTTCCTATACCAAACAATCTACATGATTTCTAAAATCTCCACAGCAAATGTGAACAAAATTATGAGGCAGAGAAAAAGATAAGAAATAATTACACAAACACATCTGCTAGTGTATTGCAACACAAAGTACCTTAAAGAAATTCAAAGGAACTGAAACCAATATGCAATATTGTGACCAAAAGAAAATGGAAGATGACTGATATAAGATAGTGGATTGCACATTAATAATTAAATACAGGCATTGCATATATACTTAACTCTTGAAAATTTTAAATATGACAAATTTATGTGAAAAATATGAAATAAAATGCATCATTACATTAACTAATGAGGTTAAATTATATTGAGATTCATTTTCTCTAGTGATAACCTAATTGGTTAAAATGCTTCCAGTTTGGTACTGAAATTCCTGAATCATATCTGGAGCTGTTATACAGTATTGGTTTTGAGGAAGGTAGGATGATCTTCTTAAAAATAGAGAAACAATCTCACCCATTGGATTTTAAGTCAAGTATACAAACATATAGTCAAAAAGTCATTTTAGGGAAAGTGAATTCCAGACCAAGAAAAATGAAACTATGTCATCAATCAGAAATGGTGGGTGGGGGAAGTGAATATTGGAAAATTGAGTCACTGACATAATTGTTGGACTTCTAGTGAAGAGGTCAGTTATTAAATTTTCTTTAGTTATGTAGATAACTTGATGATGACAAAATACTAAATTCATACAACTAAACTTCCTTTGATTTTTTTAAAAACTACTTTATTGAGGTATGATTGACATGTAAAAAGCTGTACGTATTTAGTTTATAGAATCATATATAGACTCACCACCATTAAGGCCATAAACATATCTATTACCTCGCAACATTTACTCCCATCACCTTTCTTATTATATTTTTTGTGTAGTAAGAACACTTGATATTATATTTACCTCCTTAATAAATTTTAAACAATAAAATATTGTTAGCTATTGGCACTATTCTATATAGTTGGTCTCCAGAACCTACTTTATCTTGAAAAATGGAAACTTTGTACCTTTTGACCATCACTTCCCATTTCCCCACCCCTATAGCCTCTAGCAACCACGTTTCTATTCTCTGTATCTGAGTTTGACTAATTTAGATTCTACATACGGTGAGATCATATAATATTTGTACTTCTGTGTTTGGCTTATTTCACTTAGCATAATGTTCTCCAGGTCCATTCATGTTCTTGTAAATAACAGGCTTTCCTTCTTTTTTAAGGCTGAATAATATTCTATTTTATGTATATATCACATTTTCTTTATTCATTCATCCATTGTTAAGCATTTAGCTTATTTCTACACCTTAGCTATTGTGAATAATGCTTCAGTGAATATCAGAGTACAGGTACCTCTTCTAGATATTTCCTTTGGGTAGATACCCAGAAGTGGGATTGCTGGATTACATGGTAGTTCAACTTTTAATTTTTTTAAAGAAACTCCATGCTATTTTCCATAATGGCTATAATAAATTATATTCCCACAAACACTGTACTAGGGTTCACTTTTCTCCACATGCTAGCCAACACTTGCTATCTTTTGTTTTTTAGACAATAGTTATCCTTACAGATGTGAGGTGATATTTTCTTGTAGTTTTGATTTGGATTTCCCTAATGGTTGCATCCCTGATGATTTGTATTTCCACGATGATGTTGAGCACCTTTTCATATACCATTGGTTATTTGTGTGTCTTATTTGGATAAATGTCTTTTCAGGTATATGCCCATTTTAACATCAAGTTATTTGTTTTTTGAGTTTTTTGTTTCTTTGTTTGTTTTTTGTTGAGTTATATCAGTTGCTTATATATTTTGAATATTAATCCTTTGTCAGATATGACTTACAAATATTTTCTCTCATTCTCTTGGTTGCCTTTTCATTTTGTTGATTTTTTTTAATTGGAGTAAAATTGCTTTACAATGTTGTGTTAGTTTCTGCTGTACAATGAAGCGAATCAGCTACATGTATATATATGTCCCCTTCCTCTTGAACCTCCCTCCCCCTCTCCCCTCCCATCTAGGTCACCACAGAGCACCGAGCTGAGCTCCCTGTGTTATACAGGAGGTTCCCACTAGCCATCTATTTTACACATGGTAGTGTATTTATGTCAAACCTAATCTACCAGTTTGTGCCACCCTCCCCTTCCCCCCCTGTTGTCCACATGTCTGTTCTCTATGTCTACGTCTCTATTCCTGTCCTACAAATAGGTTCATCTGTACCGTTTTTCAAGATTCCGCATATCTGCATTAATATACGATATTTGTTTTTCTATTTCTGGCTTACTTCACTTTGTATGACAGAGTCTAGGTCCATCCACATCTCTACAAATGACCTAGTTTCATTCCTCTTTATGGCTGAGTAATATTACATTGTATATATGTACCACATCTTCTTTATCCATTCATCTGTTGATGGACATTTAGGTTGTTTCCATGTCCTGGCTATGGTAAATAGTGCTGCAACGAATATTGGGGTACACATGTCCTTTTGAATTATGGTTTTCTCAGGGTATAGCCCAGTAGTGGGATTGCTGGGTCATACGGTAGTTCTATTTTTAGTTTTTTAAGGAACCTCCATACTGTTCTCCATAGTGGCTGTATCAATTTACATTCCCACCAACAGTGCAAGAGGCTTCCCTTTTCACCACACCCTTTCCAGCATTTACTGTTTCTAGATTTTTTGATAATGGCCATTCTGACTGGTGTGAGGTGATACCTCATTGTAGTTTTGATTTGCATTTCTCTAATAATTAGTGACGTTGAGCATCTTTTCATGTGCATCTTGGCAACCTGTATGTCTTCTTTGGTGAAATGTCTATTTAAGTCTTCTGCCCATTTTTTAATTTGGATTTTTGTTTTTTTTATATTGAGCTCCATGAACTATTTGTATATTTTGGAGATTAATTCTTTGTCCATTGTTTCATTTGCAAATATTTTCTCCCATTCTGATGGTTGTCTTTTTATCTTGTTTATGGTTTCCTTTGTTGTGCAAAATCTTTTAAGTTTAATTATGTCCCATTTGTTTATTTTTGTTTTCATTTTCATTACTCTAGGAGGTGGTTCAAAGAAGATCTTGCTGTGATTTATGTCCAAGAGAGTTCTTCCTATGTTTTCCTCTAAGAGTTTTATAGTGTCTGGTCTTACATTTAGGTCTTTAATCCATTGGAGTTTATTTTTATGTATGGTGTTAGGGAGTGTTCTAATTTCATTCTTTTACATGTAGCTGTCCAGTTTTCCCAGCACCACTTATTGAAGAGACTGTCTTTTCTCCATTGTATGTTCTTGCCTCCTTTGTCAGAAATTATGTGACCATACTTGTGTGGGTTTATCTCTGGGCTTTCTATCCTGTGTAATCTCATGTGTTTATTTTTGCTTTTGTTGCCTGTGCTGTTAGTGTCATATCTGAAAACTTATTGTCAAGACCAGTGTTAAGGAGACCATGGATTCATTCTGAGTTGATTTTTGTGTATTGTGTAAGAAAAGGGTCCAATTTTATTCCTTGGTAAGTGGTGTTCAGTTTTCACAACACGATTTTTGTAAGAAACTACTTTTTTCAATTTTGTATTCTTGGCACCCTGGTGAAGATTAATTAAACGTATATGCATGATTTTATTTCTGGGCTCTCGGTTTTTTTCCATTGGTATATATGTTTGTTTGTATGTCAGTACCATGCTGTTGTAATTGCTACAGCTCTATAATATAATCTGAGATCAGTGTGAGGGTTCCAGTTTTGTTCTTCTCTCTCAAATGGCTCTTTGGAGTCTTTTATGGCTCCATATGAATTTTAAGGTGTTTTTTCTATTTCTGTGAAAAATGCCTTTAGAATTTTGATAGGGATTACATTGAATCTGTAGATCACTTTGATATATGAAATTTTAATAATACCAATAATGAACACAGGATAAATTTCCAAGTATTTGTTTCCTCTTCAATTCCTTTCATCAGTGTTTAATACTTTTCAGTGTGCAGTTCTTTCACCTCCTTGGTTAAATTTATTTGCATTTCATTGTTTTTGATGTTATTGTGAATGTGATTTTTTTCTTAATTTCTTTTTTGGATAGCTTATTGTTAGTGTATAGAAACACCATTGATTTTTGTTTATTGATTTTGTGTACTGCAACATTAGTGAATTCATTGATTAGGTCTAATAGTTTTGGTGGAGACTTTAGCATTTTCTATATACAAAATCCTGTCATATGCAGAGACAATTTTACTTCTTCCTTTCAAATTTGGATGCCTTTTATTTCTTTTTCTTGCCTAATTGTTCCGGTTAGCACTTCCAGTACTATGTTTAATAGAAATAATGAGGGTGTACATCCTTGTTTTGCTCTTGATCTCAGAGGAAAAGCTTTTGTATTTCTGGATATCAGTTGTAATGTCTCGTCTTTCATTGATAATTCTATTTATTTGAGCCTTCTCTTTTTTTTCTTAGTCTAGCTAAGGTTTGTCAATTTTACATATCTTTATAAAAATTAATGTTAGATTTGTTGGTCTTTTCTATTTTTTTTTCTAGACTCAGTTTCATTTATTTCTACTCTGATATTTGTTACTTGCTTTCTTTGCTAATTTTGGGCTTAGTTTGTTCTTCTTTTTCTAGTTCCTTGAAGTGTAAAGTTAGGTTGTTTGTTTGCAATCTTTCTTTTTAATTAAAGTAGGCATTTATCTCTGTAAATTCCCTTTTTAGAACTGTGTTTGCTTCATACCACAAGTCATGATATATTGTGTTTACATTTTCATTTTTCTACAGATATTTTTTGATTTTCCTTTTTGTTTCATCTTTTACCCATTGAGTGTTCAGGAGCATGTTGTTTACATCCACATACTTGTGAATTTTCCCCTTGTCATTTATTTTGAGTCTCAAAGCAATGTGATCAGAGAGGATACTTCATATGATTTCCATCTTCTTAAATTTGTTAAGAGTTGTCTTGTGGCCCAGTATATGATCTATCCTGGAAGATGTTCTGTGTGCACTTGAAAAGAATGTGTATTATGGTGCTGTTGGACGAAATATTCTATGTATGTCCCTTAGATCCCTTTGGTCATTAGTGTTGTTTAACTCTGCTATTTTCCTTATGGATTTTATATCTGGATAATCTGGATAGATGATTGCTGAATTGAGCCTTTTATCATCATAAAATGACCTTTTTGTCTCTTCTGACAGCTTTTGACTTACAGTTTATTTTGTCTGTTCTGAGTATAACCATTCATTCTCTTTTGGTTATCATTTGAATGAAATATTTTTTCCTTTCTTTCACTTTCAGCCTATGTGTGTCCTTAAGGTTGAAGTGAGTCTCTTGTAGGAAGCATGTAGTTGAGTCTTGTTTGTTTTTTCTTTTTTAATCTATTCAGCCATTTTATATCTTTTGATTATAGAGTTTAATCTATTAACACTTAATGTAATTATTAATAGGTAAGGACTTGCTATTGCCATTTTGTTAGTTTTTTTGTTTTAAAATTCTTTTGTACCTTTCATCCTCTCTTGCTGTATTTCTTTTGATTTGATGACTTTTTGTATTGGAATGACTTGATTCCTTTCTCTTTATGTTTTGTGTCTACTACAGATTTTTACTTTGTGATTACCATGAGGCTTACATAAAACATCTTTGGGTTATAAAATCTACTTTAAGCCAGTAATAACTAACTTCTATCACATATAAATACTCTGCACTTTTATTCCCCCCTCCACATTTTATGTTATTGATGTCACAATTTACCCCTTGTTTACTGTGTATCCATTAACAAAATTTCTAGCTATAGTTTTTAATAATTTTGTGTTTAACTTTTTATACTAGAGTTGTAATAGTTAATTGTCAATTTTGTACTAGAGTTACAAAATCAGCAGTGATAGCAACTTAGCTTTGGATTTCCAGTTTCTGATTCTGAATGTGAAGAGCTTGGAACTTGCTACTTGAACCTAACAAGTAAAATTCTGAGAAGAATGAAAAGTAAACAACTCTTCTTGGATTCTCAAAAGCCAGGAGGATACTCCTGGCAAACTACTGTCCCCAAGATTGAAGAAATAGGTCAATACCAGCAGTTGAGGCTTACTGGAGCAGGCTCTGGTGCGGAAACTGCCAGAGTAACAAGTACCAGGGTAGGAAAACCTAATTATAATTGATGAATTGCTGGAAACTCAGTGGGGGCAAGTGTGAGAGTTAAAATCTCCAGGGGGACTTAGTCATTGGAGGTGACTTTTTGTGTGATTTATAGTCATCGGAGGTGACTTTTTGTGTGATTTACCTCCAGAGCTTGTTCGGTTTCTCACAGTAAATATCAGGGAAAAAATACTCATGTTTCTGGCAGGGGGAGGGGAAAATAAAACATTTTAAAATAGGTCAGAGCACTTGGTTCTTATTAACAAGGACTTCCCTTAGGAGAAACTAGTTAACAAGAACCTAACCTGCTGGGGTATTATCAGAAACTAACTTGGGGAAGGGAAATACCCAACTCCAGGCAACTCTAGCCATCCTCTCCCACCAAAAGGGAAAACAAAAAACAAACAAACAAAAACACTGAAAAGCACTTGTTAAGTTCATAATCCAGAGGCATAGACTCAGTAAAAGACTGAGATGTCATTATAGGACCATCGAATGCCTTCCTTTCCACCACATCTCACCACCACTTTACAAAAGGCCTATTTACAGCAGTTCCTTTTACCCAATATGTCATGTCCAGCTATCATGGAAAAATAACAAAGCATATCAAAAGGCAAAAAACGTAATTTAAAGATAGTGCAAGCATCAGAACTAGACATGGCAGGAATATTGGAATTATCAGATGAAAAATTTGAAACAACTATGATTAATATGCTAAGAACTCTAATGGATAAAATATACAGCATAGAAGAATAGATGAACAATGTAATCAGAGACAGAAATCTTAAGAGAGAACTTAAAAGAAATGCTAGAGATAAAAACCACTGTAAAGGTAATTAAAAATACCTTTGATGCACCTATTAGTAGACTGAACAGGGTTTGGAAAGAACCTCTGAGCTAGAGAAGATATCAATAGAATCCTAAAAAAAAATACAAAAGCAAAGTGAATAAAGACTGAAAATAAGATAGAACAGATTATCCAAGGACTGTGTGGCAACTGCAAAAGGTGTAACGTATACATAATGAAACACAAAAGGAGAAGAAATACGGAAAGGTATGGAAGAAATACTTAAAACAATAATGGCTGAGAATTTCCCAAATTAATGTCAGACACCAAATCACAGATCCAAGGAGCTCAGAGAACACTAAGCAGAATAAATGCCAGAAAACTATGTTGAGGTATATCATTTTCAAATTACAAAAGTCAAAGATAAAGAACAATTCCTGAAAAAAGTCAGAGGGAAAGAACAGCTTACCTATAGCAGGACAAAGACAAGAATTGCATGTAACTTCTCTTTAGAAACCATGTAAGCAAGAGGGTGGAGGAAAATATTTAAAGTGTTGAGAGGAAAAACAAACAAACAAAAAAACACCAGCCTAGAATTCTGTTCTCTGTGAAATTATCCTTCAAACATGAAGGAGAAATAAAAACTTTCTCAGAAAAACAAAAACTGAGGGTATTTGTTGTCAGTAGATCTGCCTTACAAGAAATGTTCAAAGACATTATTCAGAGAGAGGGAATATAATCTAGATCAGAAACCAGAAACTCAGATATACATAAATAAAGAAAGAGCATGTGGCATGGACATATGTACACTACCAAATGTGAAATAGATAGCTAGTGGGAAGTAGCCACATAGCACAGGGAAATCAGCTCGGTGCTTTGTGACCATCTAGAGGGGTGGGATAGAGAGGGTGGGAGGGAGATGCAAGAGGGAGGAGATATGAGGATATATGTATATGTATAGCTGATTCACTTTGTTATAAAGCAGAAACTAACACACCATTGTAAAGCAATTATACTCCAATAAAGACGTTAAAAGAAAAAAGAAAGAGCATTTAAGAGATTTGGGGTGATTATGATGTGTCAATGTAGTTTCATCCTCGGTAAGAAATATATGATAGTGATGAGTGATGTTGATAATAGGGGAGGCTATGCGTGTGTGGGGGCAGAAGTTATATGGGAAACTTCTGTATTTTGTTGTGAGCCTAAAATTGTTCTAAAAAATAGTCTAAATAATACCTTAACTTTGACAGTTCTTGATAAAAGCTCTACACTTTTACTTCTCTCCCAAATATCTTACGTTATTAATGTCACAATTTACATCTTTTTATATTGCATATTTATTAAGAAATGATCATAAATGTAGATATGTTTAATACTATTGTCTCATATTAGAGTTAAAAGTGATTTACACACCACCATTGCAGTATTAGAGTATTCTGAATTTGACTATATACTTACCTTTAGCAATGAGTTTTATACTTTCACATTTTCATGTTTCTGACTAGCATCCTTTCATTTCGACTTGAAGATATCCCATTAGAATGTTATATAAGGCAGGTCTAGTGGTAAAAAAATTCTCGGCTTTCTTGTTTGTTTGTTTGGTCTGGGTAAGTCTTTATCTCTCCTTCATTTCTAATGGATATCTTTGCCTATTTTATTATTCCTGGTTGGCTGTATTTTTTTTCTTTCAGCAGTTTGAATGTATCTTTCTACTCTCTCCTTGCCTGCAAGGTATCTGCTGAAAAATCCACAGATAGCCTTATAGGGGTTCGCTTGTCTTTGAGCTTCTAAAATTCTTTATTGTTATTAATTTTTAAAAAAAATTTTTTTTATTTATTATATATTTATTATGTTTATTTTTGGCTGTGTTGGGTCTTCGTTTCTGTGTGAGGGCTTTCTCCAGTTGCGGCGAGTGGGGGCCACTCTTCATCGCGGTGCGCGGGCCTCTCACTATCGCGGCCTCTCTTGTTGTGGAGCACAGGCTCCAGACGCTCAGGCTCGGTAGTTGTGGCTCACGGGCCCAGTTGCTCCGCGGCATGTGGGATCTTCCCAGACCAGGGCTTGAACCCGTGTCCCCTGCATTGGCAGGCAGATTCTCAACCACTGCGCCACCAGGGAAGCCCTGTTATTAATTTTGATAATTTGATTTTAATATGTCTCAGTGAAGACCTCTTTATATTCAATCTATTTGGATTTCTTTGGACTTAATGGATCTAGATGCTCATTTCCCTCCCTAGATTTTGGAGTATTTCTTTCACTTTGTCTTTAAATAAGCTTTCTGCTCCCTTGTCTTTCTCTGCTCCTTCTGGGACTTCCATAATGTATATAATGACTTATTAAATGGTATCCCATAAGTACTGTAGGCTTTCTTTCCTTTCTTTTTTAATGTAGGCTTTTCATTTGTTTTCTTTTTTTTTCTTGACAGGATAATTTCAAATGATCTGTCTGAGTCTGCTGATTCTTCTGCTTGATCAAGACTGCTGTTGAAGTTCTCTATTAAATTTTTCAGTTCAATCATTGTATTTTTCAGCTCTAGAATTTGATTGATTCTTTTTCATGGTTTCTATCACTTTGTTAAATTTTTCATTTTGTTTATGTATTGGTTTCCTGATTTCATTTAGTTGTCTGTGTTCTCTTGCAGCCCACTGGCTTTGTTTAAGATGATTATTTAAAATTTTGTCAGGCAATTTGTACCTCCATTTTGAGGATCAGCTACTGGAGCTATAATTTTTTCTTTTGGTGATGTCATATTTCCTTGATTCTTAGTGTTGCTTGAAACCTTGTATTGCATTTGAAGAAGCAATCACATCCTCTGGTCTTTATTGACAGGCTTCAGAAGAAAAAGACTTTCACCATTCAGCCTGGCCAGAGATTCAGGGAGCATCTTAGACTTTTTCTATGGATGTGCCTGCTCCTGTCCTCTTGCTCCCTCTTGGGAGAGAAGGTTTAGGATTGTGTCTGTTTTCAATCCTGCAAAGCTGAGCTGGATGTTGAGAGACTCGTATTTATTTTTCCTATGGCTGTACTCAGAAGTGTCCAAGGTTCTGTGCCTCCTCCCAATCCAACAGAATTGGGGCTGATGCTGATATCCCTGTGCTTTCTGTGGGGGATCCCATGCACTGTCTGTGGGGGCTTGTGCCGCCACCTGCAGGGGAGCATGGGGCACTGACTAAGAGGGGAAGTACAGAGTACTGGGGGTACACATCAGCTAGTTGAAGGGGTGTACAGATGAGGTGGCCTTTGGAGTTCATGGGATGCTGAGATCCGTGCACCGATTACTGTGAGCCTCTGTCCTTTTCTTTGCTCCTAGCTGTCCCCAGACTATTCAGTCATGCCAATGTTCTCAGTATTCTAGATCGGGTGAGAAAGATTTGGCTCTCTTGATCAGCAACCCATTGGTCTGGGGAAGCTGCAGGTCACTTCACTCACCCTTTTGTCCATGGGAGAAACTGTGGGCTGAGGGTCTCTTTTGGCACCAAACTGTGCCACCTGTGGAGAGGCATGTTGTAGGTAAACTAAAACTGTTTTTCTTACCCTCTTCAATGTGTCTATTCTTGAATTTTTGGCTCTATTGAGGTGCTGGAACCTCTCAGCTGGACACCTAGACTTCTATAAAGATTGGTCGTTGCTAAAATTGTTGTTTTTGTCAGGATATAAGTGCTGGAACTTCATATAACACTATCTTGCTGACATCACTTCTCCTAAACTCTCTTTTATTAATTCAATATACATTAAATGATTTTCTGGTGGAAATCTGTGTCCTCATGTAGCTTTGTCTGTATAGAGAGAACACTTTTGTCAATTTCAAGTGAATATTTCAGTTCCTATGGCAATTATCTTTGTTTAACAGGTTTGAATATTAATCTCTCTGTTAGTGCTAGTTTGCCCCTAAGAAAACTAAATGATGCTTAGGTATCTGTGCAGGAAATGCTGGCACTCAGGATCTACTAGTAGTAAAATAACTAAGGAAATGATTTCTTGTGTTTCTTGACAGTCAGGACTTCACAGCTCCTGTTTTGCAAAGCATAATCTTAGCTTCCAAGATTTTGGAGCTATAGATCATCAGTAAAAGGCTATATTTATGTGCACAAACATTAAACATAAAAAGTCAACATTTTAAGTCTTTATTATTTTATTTTCTGTCATGATCACATTTCTAATTAAATGGTATTCGCAAATACTGGTATATACAGTAAAAGCAAATAATTTTTAAAAAACAGCCTACATTTTCATTCATAGCTTGCCTTCTTTTCATCAAATTTGTCTCATATAATATAACTGTTTTATTTTAGGTATGCAGTGTTTCTTTGTTTTCATAACATCATCACTCAAGATGCTAATTACCATGGTGGACATTTATGTCAATAGAATGGCTTATAGTTTAACAGATTGTTATAAAATTGGATCTTGTTCTTAAGCTCCAATGTCTGTATGGCCCTGATAATTTAGAAAATGCGGTTACCATTGTACCTAACCTGAGGAAATGAATAAATGACTCTGCAGTCCTGGCTTTATTTGCGCTTTTATGTTGCTGAGGGCATGGCTTTGGTATAGTTCGCAGAATATGTCAAAGACTAATTGTGAAATATTTGGCTGTAAGGTGATTTGGATGTCCCTGCTTGTACAACATTTGCATATGAGATGATCAACTATTTTCAATCATAATTTTGTGTATAAGTCCTCATTATTTAGGATTGGCTTTTGACTGGAACTATGCCTATGTGCTGGCATAATATTTTGAACTATTCTCTTACATTTATTCTGCATATGAGAAAAGGATATTAATTAATTGAAAGTTATTTTCTTGTCTTGCATGTTTTAGATTTTAAAGAGATTTACTTACAAATATGCTAGATAACCATTTCACAGTTCTTAAAGTGAGACATTATTTTCTTTTATTTATGTCTACAGAATGGTAAAGATCATTCTGGTATTGCTATTTTCTAAAAAGTAACATTCCTTAAATGAAATACTTTTGCTAAAATTTTAGTGAAAAGCCATACATATATTACTGTATGATTCTGTATGTGCATGATTTTTTTCTTTCCAAGTATAGAAGAGTGGAGATGTAGTTGACATAAAGGAATATCTCCCTAAGTCACAGAAGTATGCCCATGAAAATAGAATGTCTTTGATATCCCTTCATTGTGGAGCTACTGATTCCTCACTGAAACCTTGAGATTCTAATGTCAGAGAAGATTATAGTATTTGATTCCATGTGCAGTGATTTTTGATCCAAGTAAAATATCCATGATCTGAGGATAGTCAATCAAATTGCACCTCTTAAATTTTTCAAAAGTGATGGAGGATGTTTTATTTCTGATGGTAAAGATGGGAAGAATGAGTTTATATCTGCACATGCCACGTGAAATAAACTGGAATAAGAATAAAGCTGATGCTTAGAGAGGGAGAGATGAGAGTCTAAGATACTATAAGCTGCCTTAGAATCCTTTTTAAAATCTTTCCTGAGGTCAGATCTACAAATGCCTTTTCTGCTATGTGATTTTCTATCCTGGTAAAACCTTCCATTGTTGCTTAGTTCAAATTAGGCTTGTAAACTCTCAACTTAAATAAAAGGTGCAAAATAAAAGTACTAATTATCAATCAAACAGTATAATTAAATAGAATTAAATAATCACCTTATCCTTTTGAATGTATTACTCTGAAGCTAGATTGATATTTAGAACACCAGAGGTCAACCTAAAATGGTATCATTTTACCCACAGCTCATTTTTTGTTATATCTCTCTGGCTTTGACAAATGGTAAAAACATTCACACTGAAGATGTTACCTTTTCAAGATTGCCTTTACTCTTGATAGATACCTGGGGTGGGGGATGAGGAGGGAGAACACATTGGGAAAACTAAATAATATGGCTCAGAAGAAGTACTTTAATATTTTGAAGCCTAGCCTCAGTGTAACAACTGAATACTATAATGAAAAAATTAAATTGTATTATTTTAGATTATGACAATGACTTAAGAATCATTGTACCAATTACAAAGACTTAAAAAGTTGAAAGGATTTACAAGGCTCCGTAGAGTTAACTCTTGTTCATGTTGGATAAAGGTTAAGTACATAGTGCAATAGGAAAACATACAGGAAATCATTGAGAATCCAGCTATTTCAGGCACAGTACTGTCTCCCACACCCCTCCCCACCAGGATCCCTTCTCAGTCTCACAAAACTTCATAGGGTTTCAACTTCAGCTTATGAAATCCCAAGACTTGAGCCAGATATCATTGTGATTTCAGGGAAACCCGAACAGATACTTATAGTAGGGTATTTCATATGCAGTCATACACAGATGGTCACATAACTCAAGCCCAGTTGTGCAAACTATCAAACTGAACATCCCCCAACAAGTAGAACAAGCTGTCACCAAGCTTTATACAGCACGTTATGATTCACAAGTCATTCTTATCTTGCTCAAGGGTCAGTCATCACTTCCACGCATCTTCAGAGATAAGCATCAGCTGTTCCAGTCTGGCTACCTGATAACCCCATCTTACACAAGCATCAATTATATTATATGACAATATAAGATGTGTGAAGGAGGAAATTTGAAAGTAATGGGAAAGCGACATTGATTTAAGAAAGAATGAAGAGAAGACCAGGCTATACTTGATGCCATCAAAGATGATTCTCTGGGATTGTCATCATTTTCTCTTCACTTTACTTTCTGTTATTTTTGATTGCTTCTCCCCCATCCAATAATTTTAATCAATTTTATTGAAGAATAATTTGCATATAACAAGTGCACACATTTTAAATTTCAAGTTTGATGGCATTTTTTCCTGATTTAGGTTTTTTTAATATGTTGAAATATATTTGGCATATAACATTGTGTAAATTTAAGGTGTACAACAAGTTAATTTTATACATTTATGTATTGCAATATGATTGCCTAGTAGACTTAGCTAAAACCTCTATCGTGTTACATGATTATCATTTCTTTTTCTGTGATGGGAATAATCAAGATGTAGTATTTTAACACGTTTGATGTTTGTAATACAGTATTATTTTCTATAATCACTGTTCTGTGCCTTGGATCTCTGGGATTTTTTAACATTAGTTGCAAATTTGTTTCTTAAACAAAATCTTTCATATCCTCCACCCCCAGACCCTGGTAACCATCATTCTACTCCCTGTTTTTATGAGCTTGGCTTTTTTAGGTTCTATAAATAAGTGTTATTATACAGTATTTCTCTTTCTCTGTCTGACAAATCTCACTTAGCATAATGTCCTCAAGGTCGTTGTCTTAAATGGCAGAATTTTCTTCTTTCTCACGCCTAAAAAATATTCCAGTGTGTGTGTGTGTGTATATATATATATATATATCTCACATTGTCTTTGTCCATTCATTTGTTGACAGACACTTAGGTTGACTTAGGTTGTTTCCATGTCTTGGCTATTGTGAATAATGCTGCAGTAAACCTGGGAATATGTATACCTCTTCGATAGCCTGTTTTCAGTTCCTTTGGGTATACATCCAGAAGTAGAATTGCTGATCGTATGGTAGTTCTATTTTTAACTTTTTGAGGAATCTTCATACAGTTTTCCATAGTACCTTCATCAATTTACATTCTCACCAACAGTGTACAAGGGTTCCCATTTCTCCACACTCTTGCTAGCACTTCTTATCGTTTCTCTTTTTGATGATAACCATTCTATCTGGTGTAATGTTATATCTCTTTGTGGTTCTGATTTGCATTTCCATGATGATTAGTGATGTTGAGCATCTTTCCATGTGCCTGTTGGCCATTTGGATGTCTTCTTTGGAAATATGTCTATTTAGTTACTCTGCCCATTTTTAATTGGATTGTTTGGATTATTTTGTTGTTGTTTTTGAGTTGTCTGAGTTCTTTATATATTTTAGCTTAGCCCCTTATCAGATATAAAGTATGCAAATATTTTTCTCTTATGCTGTAGGTTGCCTTTTCATTTTGTTGATTTCTTCTGCTGTAAAGAAACTTTTTTTGATGTAGTCCCACTTAATTGATTTTTGCTTTTGTTTCTTTGTGCTTTTTATGTCATTCAAAATCATTGCCAAGACCAATGCTGAGGAACTTCTTCCTTGTTTTCTTCTAGAAATTTTATGGTATCAGGTCTTATGTTTAAGTCTTTGATACATTTCAAGTTAATTTATGTGAGTGATATAAGATATGAGTCCCATTTCATTTTTCTGCATGTGGTTATCCAGTTTTCCCAATACCATTTGTTAAAGAGGCTATTCTTTTTCTACTGGGTGTCCTTGTCAGGTATTACTTGACCTTATGTATGGGAGTTTCATTCTAGACTCTTTTTGCTTCATTGGCCTATGGGTCTATTTTATGCCAGTATCATACTGTATTAATAACTATAACTTTGTAATACAGTTTGTAATCACAAAGTGTGATGCCTCTGACTTTTTTCTTCTTTCTTATCATTGCTTTGGCTATTTAGGTTCTCTTGTGGTTCTGTAAAAATTTTAGGATTGTTTTTTCTATTTCTGTGAAAAATGCCATTGTAATTTTGATAGAAATTGAGTTGAATATAGAGATGACTTTGGGTAGTATGGACATTTTAACAATATTATTTCTTTTTATCCACTAACACAAAGTGTCTTTCCATTTGTTTGTGTCTTTCCATTTGTTTGTGTCTTCAATTTTTTTCAACAAGTCTTATAGCTTTTGTTGTATAGATATTTCACTTTCTTAAATTTATCCCTAGGTATTTTTTTGTTTTTGATGCTATTGTGAATGTGATAGTTTTCTTTATTTCTTTTTCAGATGTTTCATTGTTAATGTCTAGAAATGCAACTGATTTCTGTATATTGTTTTTATATCCAGCAACTTCATTGAATTTACTTATTAGTTCCACCAGTTTTTTGGTTGAGTCTTTGGGATTTTCTATATATAAGATCATATCATCTGCAAAGAATGACAATTTTAGTTCTTCCCTACCAATTTGGATGCCTTTTATTTCTTTGTCTTGCCTAATTGCTCTACCTAGGACTTCCAGTACCATATTGAATGGGAGTGGTGAGAATGAGCATCCTTATCTTATTCCTGGTCTCAGAGGAAAAGCTTTCAATTTTTCACCATTAACTATAATGTTGGCTGTGGGTTTGTCATATATGTCCTTTATTATGTTAAGGTATGTTTTTTCTATACCCAATCTGTTGAGGATGCTTATCATGAAAGGATGCTGTATTTTGTCAAATGCTTTTTCTGCATCTTTTTGATGGTCATATAATTTCATCCTTTAGTTTGTAATGTAGTATATCACATTTATTGATTTGCACGTTGAACCATCCTTCCATCCCAGTGATAAATCCCACTTTGTCGTAGTATATGATCCTTTTAATATGATCTTGAATTCAATATGTATTTTGTCGAGGATTTTCCATCAGTGTTTGTATAGGATATCGGTCTGTAGTTTCTTTTCTTGTAGAGCCTCTTTTTGGCTTTGGTATCAGGATATGCTGACCTCATACAATGAGTTTTGAGTTTGTGCTTTAATTTTTTGGAAAAATTTGAAAAGTATTGATGTTAATTCTTATTTAAATATTGGACAGAATTCACCACTGAAGACATCAGGTCCAGGGCTTTTCATTGTCAAAAGACTTTTGATTGCTGATTAAATCTCCTTACTTGTTACAGATTTATTCAGATTTTTATGTTTCTTCATAATTCAGTCCTAGCAGGTTTTGTGTTTTTAAGAATTTGTCTACTTCACCTAGGTTATTTTGTTTGTTGGTGTACAATGTTTTCATAGTGCTCTCTTATTTTATTTCTGTGAAATCAGTAGTAATGTTGCCACTTTTATTTCTGATTTTAGTAATTTGAGCCTCCTCTCATTTTTCTTAGTCCATCTAGCTTAAGATTTGTTAATGTTCTTGTTATTTTTGAAGATGCAATATTTTTTTTTGAAATTTGTTCTATCTTTATTCTCTATTTTGTTTATTTCTGCTTTAATCTTTATGTTCTTTTATCTGCTAGATTTGGGTTTAATTTATTCTTCTTTTGTTACTTCCTTAATTTGAAAAGTTAGGTTGTTGATTTGAGTTCTTTCTTATTTTTTAATGTAAGCATTTATAGCTATAATTACCCTCTTAGCACAGCACAAACACACACACACACACACACACACACACACACACACTTACCAACACTAGTCATATTAATAACAAAGTTTAATTTAGTAACAAAGATGACATTTTATGGCAAAAGTGTGTGATTATTTTTTGTACAGTAATTTACGTCTCTCTTTGCATTATTTCAGGGTATTTTAAAACATATTTTTAAAAGTCTTCCCAGTCTTCTTTTATATATGTATATGTAATTTTACATTTAAAGTTTTAAATCAATAGGGGATTTATTTTGAGATACAGGATCCAATTTTATTTTGTTGAAGATAGATAGCCAATTCTATCTTCTTTGTTTATTTAATTATTGCATAACAAATAATTCCATAATCTAAGATGTTAAACAAAAGGTATTTTTAAAAAATATTTGAAAGAAAAAGGAAAGTGGAAATATTGTTTTAAAATATTTGAAAGAAAAAGAAAAGGAAAGTGGGAATTCACCAATACAAAATGTCTGAACCACCTGTTGATATATTACAATATAAACTGGCAGGCAGCCATGAACTATAAGTTGACTTGGGGCAGTTGCAAAATATAAGATTAGAATAAGGAAGGTGTGTAACATTACTCAATTTTTCTTAAACAAGCAATAACAATTTCTAATTCTATATCACATATGCATGCATTGTTTTATGATTATGAGTGTGATGAATGCCCTTGCATACAATGAAAGAATAGAATATATCTGGTATACTGGTTAAGATTGTTAAGATTGGTGAATGCATGAATGGAGAAGAAGAAAAGAATACAATGTATAATCTGACTTTACAGGAGTAAAGTTCTGTGTGTGTGTGTGTGTGTGTGTGTATAATGAGATACATGAAATATAGTCATGGAAAAGTTACTGTTTATATCATAAAGTGGGGTTTTAGGTGACTTCTACTTTCATCAGTACATTTTTACATATTTTTACATAATTTAAAAAACTCTCCAATAAATCTATTTATTTATGCAACTAAGAAACCACTTTCATTGGAGAAAAGGAAAGTAAATATATCACTTAATTAACAACTGTATATATACATCTAAAACTGGTAGTCTATTGCAACAGACAGTTCTAAAAAGAGACTTAAATTTCTTATTATTTCTGTCTCCCTTTATGCACATCAATAATGACTACTTTACTAGTTTTAGACATCAAGAAATTAGAGCAAAGACTTTCTAATGCCTAATTGCTTTTAATTTTAAAACCAAAATTCAAGATGTAGTATTAACAAATTTATGAACAAGTTTGAAGTTGTACCTCAATTACTAATGGGAAAATGATTGGTTAGAGTGATTGAAAACGGGAACAAAAATCTGCTTAAATGTGGTCATATATTTTTCTATGCTGTCCCATTATCAATAGAATTAAAAAAAGAAAAAGAAAGAAAGAAAGAGAGGCCTTGGGTACTGGATTATTAAATCAGTAGCTTAGCTGCAGTTCCATAAATTGTCTCATGTGTTTTTATTGCTGGTAATACTAATGAAGCTGTGACAGATGTATTTCCTCAGAACCATCAAAAAGGCAGTGTAGAGAGTAGGCACACATAACACCATGAAATTTTCTGCATTAAATATATTTTTTTCTCATGAAATGCTCAATTTGATATGGCACAGTGATTCAGAAATTAAGTTTCTGAATGGCTTTGTGTAGTTTTTTCTTGCCCTTTTGGACCTTTAACAAATAAGGAAACAACATGTGAAAATGATTGATAGGACACTTTCAGGTACTCCATGGAACTTTTGGTATACACAGAGAGTGCAGCAAAAACTGATTATCAATAAATGTAATTGGAGATCCATGCCTTATTTGCACACACAATGAAAATTTACATTACTAGTGTCCCATGAAACTTGAAAAATAATCAGTAACCAGAAATGTTAATATAGCCCACATTTAGGCTAAAATTTAAGTAGAGTGGCCTAGATGAACCAGTCAAGTGTAAAATAATATTTCAAATTTTGTAATTTTTTTCAATAAATGACCTCTGAATGACACCTATATTAACAATAGCCTTTAATTTGTGAGTATCTCAATAAACATATCTCCCTTAAACAAAATAAATCATTTTTATAAATTTATTTGTAAGCATCTATAAAAGTGTAAGCTGAGAGTTCCCCCTGCTCTGATATAATTGCTTTTTATATTATACATGAATGTGCATACTAATATTATTTTTGAATGACATTTAACATGATTTACACCAACATTTTAGGAAAGAGCAAATTGCCTATCAAAAAATAATCACAATACAAATAAACTGTATTATTAATGATATATAATATATAATAAATTTATGGCTATTTTATTAAGTCAAGAATATAAACAATTATTAGCAGTTATTAAGCACATTTACATATCAACAGTTGTAATTGATGACCTCGGTACTATTAGGAGGTAGGTGCTATTCACTCTCCCAATTTGTAGATGAAGAGATAGATTATCCAAAGTTACACTGTTAAAATTCAAACCCCAGTTCAGTATGACAAGAAAGTCTGTGCTTTTACCTCATGATGCACGAACTCTCAAAGCCACATCTTTTATAGCTTCTTTTTTTCATATGCAGTCTAATTAATATATCTCAGATGGAATCTAAATAGTGAAAAGTTTAATTACGCGTTTAAAGATTATTACTGGAAGAGATATTTCTTCAGAAGCTTGACTTTCCATAAATGATTGCAATTATAATTATGGACATTATTTAGTCCCTTTGAGTACAAGAGGACACTAGCTATGTGATCTTAGGCTTAATTTATCTTTATTATGTTAATGTTGCACATTAAAAGTTGTATTTATCTCTGAATCTTAGTCATTGTATTGATAGGGCATTCCTGGAGAGAAGAAACAACATCTTATTAGTTTTTCTTTATTTCCCACTAAGGGTTAGCATAGTGTCTAGCAGTTAACATTCAATAAATGGTTGAATTGACTTGTTAAGTGGATGGACAAAGAGAATGCAGAAGGCATAGGCTGTCTGAAATGCCCAGATATGTATTCCTTACCTCATCCTTCTTGAATATTAACCTTAAGAGATTCTTACTGACAAAATAAACAAGTCAAATTGCTGTGTGATATAGCTCCCTGTGGAAGACTCACAATAATAATAAACACGTTGATTCTCTGAGAAGCCCTATCACAAACTTGGTCAAATCCAGTGTTTCCCACACCTATATTAACTGCAGCACAAACTCCTCCTCTTTCATACTGTGGGAAATATGATAAGTACTATGCAAAATTTCAGTAAAAATCATTTCATATTCTAGTCATAGTGGTTTATCATCCTAACTTAACTAATATAAGTGAAAAATTATTAGCTGAGTGAATAGTAATTTGTCCTTCACACTTTATCTTGGACAGCAGTGTCATAATTTTGCTTTCACTCTGAATTATAGGATTAGATATTATTGGCTTAAGGTTTCCAAGAAGTGCCTTAGTCATATCATCAGTGACGGTCAAGAAATTCTCAGTATTAAATTGGAAAATACATTCATATATGTATATATCAATTAAATATTCTAAAGAAATCTAACAATGATCTTTGAAATTTAAGCCGGTTTATTTTCTGCCTTACTTTAGGTGTTCATTAGAATACCGGAAGTTGAAAAAATGTGACAATCCCTGGTGTACCTTCATGTTTATTTGTGTTCTGTACAGACTTTTATTGTGGAATTAGCACATGCTGGAGTGTTTTTTGATGAACAATATTGTTAGAGAGATTTGCCACCTTAGTTTCTAGTAATGGGCTCTGCAGCCCCCGCAGGACCTTATTGAAGTGGCTTTCCCGATGAAGTTAATTTAGAGACAGAATTTTGATATTAGAGTTTTGACAACACTGTGACTTGTCATTGTGGCTTTGTAAAAGGTACAGTTTTCTACCAGAGAATGTTTTCTTTGTATTTTTTAATTCACATATTTTCAGAATTATTCAAAACTTGTTAAAATGCCCTAAACATCTTTATTAGACAAAAATGTATAACAAGGAGCTATTGTACATTCATGTTTATCAAGAAAATTTGAAAGGAAGCAGCAATGGTGACATTGTTTTCCTGTGGCACCATGTACAAGAAATACTACTGCAAGGTAACCTTTTCATTTGCAAACTTTTCTCTATTTTCATAAACCTTTTAAAACCAGTCTGATATATAATGCCAGTTGTAAAGAACACTTCTCTGATGTGGACTTAACATTCAAATCCTTAAAAAGTCATTGATAGGAAATGGGGTTGATAAAGCTGAACGAACAAGAAAAGGTTTTTATGGAATTGGTGATGTATTTTTCCTGATCTACTCATAAGTTCTCTTCCAATATTGTACATGGCCAAGGATGCCAGCTTATTCTGGTGGGTATTAGCCTCTTCTGTTGCACTGGTCAGAGAGAAGCTATGTGGTTTTCACCAGCATAAAACCCACTGGTATAAAGCCTTCTCTTCTGGAGCTCACTGAAGATCACCTGATCTATCTGTTAAGGTTATGTTTCTGTAAACAATTAGCCATTTTTAGCTTCTAACTCCTCACTGGATCTAAATTCTGCTAAACAATTCCACTACACAAAAGTGCTAACTTAATATCATCCTCTGTCTTAAAGGCATTCAAAGCAATACTTTGCTAACTTTATGATCTGTGTATAAATTTTTAAAATATCTTTTACCTTTATCTAAGTTATAGGCATAGCCAACATATTTCACCTAAAAAATTATACTGTGACATTATTTTTCTTTAGTGTACTTTAAGACATTGACAGATTTGATGAGAAAGTATTTATTGGGCACCTAATTTTACCCAGACTTGGATAAGTACAGAAGCTCAGGTCATTGTGTGAGGACAAAACAGGGAAACAAAATTTAAATTGAAAGCTGATATGCCATAATAAAAATGCATAAACGTATAGAGAAGTGTTAAGTCTACACTGGGAATGGGACAAAAAAGGGACCAGGGAGTTTTCAAAAAATGGCAATGCTTTGGCACTGTTTTGAAAGATAATTATTTTTTTCAAGTAGCAGGGTGGACCAGGTATTTCAGGTGGAGCCAATAGTTCAGGCTAGAAGAGACAAAAATAGTTTTTAGCTAGATATTGTTACATCATAATGTGTCAAAGAAGCAGAGAAAGACTAAGATAGAAAAGCGAGCTGGGGCAAGAACATGGAGGACATGATGAGGTGTTTGAGGTATTCATTTTGGGAAAACAAGAGTAGTTAGAATGTTTCAATCAGTAGAAAGCAAGGGGAAATGTACATTTATATAAGCCATTCTAAGGGTAATGAGAAAGTTACCCAGGATGAGTACAACTCATGAGACAGTATAACACATGGACAGCTGGTGCAAGATTTTTTTTTTTTTTACAGCATGTTCTTATTAGTTATCTATTTTATACATATTAGTGTATACATGTCAATCCCAACCTCCCAATTCATCCCACCACCACCACCCCACCACCCCACTTTTCCTCCTTGGTGTCCATATGTTTGTTCTCTACATCTGTGTCTCTGTTTCTGCCCTGCAAACAACTTCATCTGTACCATTTTTCTAGATCCCACATATATGTGATAATATACGATATTTGTTTTTCTCTTTGTGACTTACTTCACTCTGTATGACAGTCTCTAGGTCCATCCACATCTCTACAAATGACCCAATTTGGTTCCTTTTTAAGGCTGAGTAATATTCCATTATATATATGTACCACATCTTCTTTATACATTCATCTGTCGATGGGCATTTAGGTTGCTTGCATGACCTGGCTATTGTAAATAGTGCTGCAATGAACATTGGGGTGCATGTGTCTTTTTGAATTATGGTTTTCTCTGGGTATATGCCCAGTAGCAGGATTGCTGGGTCATATGGTAATTCTATTTTTAATTTTTTAAGGAACCTCTATACTGTTCTTCATGTGGCTGTATCAATTTACATTCCCACCAACAGTGCAAGAGGGTTCTCCACACCCTCTCCAGCATTTGTTGTTTGTAGATTTTCTGATGATGCCCATCTTAACCGATGTCAGGTGATACCTCATTGTAGTTTTGATTTGCATTTCTCTAATAATTAGTGATGTTGAGCAGTTTTTCATGTGCCTCTTGGCCATCTGTATGTCTTCTTTGCAGAGATGTCTAGTTAGGTCTTCTGCCCATTTTTTGATTGGGTTGTTTGTTTTTGTAATATTGAGCTGCATGAGCTGTTTATATATTTTGGAGACTAATCCTTTGTCCGCTGATTTGTTTGCAAATATTTTCTCCCATTCTGAGGGTTGTCTTTTCATCTTGTTTATAGTTTCCTTTGCTGTGCAAAAGCTTTTAAGTTTCATTAGGTTCCATTTGTTTATTTTTTATTTTATTTTCATTATTCTAGGAGGTGGGTCAAAAAAGATTTTGCTGTGATTTATGTCCAAGAGTGTTCTTCCTATGTTTTCCTCTAAGAGTTTTATAGTGTCCAGTCTTACATTTAGGTCTTTAATCCATTTTGAGTTTATTTTGGTGTATGGTGTTAAGGAGTGTTCTAATTTCATTCTTTTACATGTAGCTGTCCAGTTTTCCCAGAACCACTTATTGAAGAGGCTGTCTTTTCTCCATTGTATGTTCTTGCCTCCTTTGTCATAAATTAGGTGACCATAGGTGCGTGGGTTTATCTCTGGGCTTTCTATCTTGTTCCATTGATCTATATTTCTGTTTCTGTGCCAGTACCATATTGTCTTGATTACTGTAGCTTTGTAGAATAGTGTGAAGTCAGGGAGTCTGATTCCTCCAGCTCCATTTTTTTCCCTCAAGATTGCTTTGGCTATTCAGGGTGTTTTGTGTCTCCATACAAATTTTAAGATTTTTTTTCTAGTTCCGTAAAAAATGCCATTGGTAATTTGATAGGGATTGCATTGAATCTGTAGATTGCTTTGGGTAGTATAGTCATTTTCACAGTACTGATTCTTCCAATCCAAGAACATGGTATATCTCTCCATCTGTTTGTGTCATCTTTAATTTCTTTCATCAGTATCTTATAGCTTTCTGAGTACAAGTCTTTTACCTCCTTAAGTATGTTTATTCCTAGGTATTTTATTCCTTTTGTTGCAATGGTGAATGGGATTGTTTCCTTAATTTCTCTTTCTGATCTTTCGTTGTTAGTGTATAGGAATGCAAGACATTTCTGTGCATTAATTTTGTGTCCTGCAACTTTACCAAATTCATTGATTAGCTGTAGATTAATTTGGCACCTACTCCTTTGTCTCAGGGATTAACTTTGAAACTTCAGTTTTTTGTTTTGTTTTGTTTTGAAAAAAAAAGCACATTGTGTAACAGCAGAGCTATTCCAACAGGACATGAATGATAGCACTCATCCTACAGATTCTCAGTATGTGAGTGTGCTGTGTAGATGATTTATGGTAAGAAATATTCTTAATACTAGCTTCCATGTGTTGAGCACTAGCCGTGAGCTAGAACCCACTATAAATGCTTTTCTTGTGTTAACTAATTTATCTCTGGAAAAGTACAATGAAGTAGATGCTATGATTATCTACATTTTACAGATGAGAAAACTGAGCCCTAGAGGGAGGGATTAAATAACCTGTTCAGAATCACAAAATAGTAGGTAAATAAAATGTGGCAAGATTTTAATAGGCTTTTAACCACTATACATACTACCCTACAAATGTTTTATTACATGAATAAATTTCGTTATAATTATAGACGTTGTCTCTTTTCAAATTATAGGAAATGGGATGTTCTTTTCTACCTTTTCAAAATCAACTTATTTACCTTTTACAGCTCAAATCAAGAGCCATCTCTTCTAGAAAGTTTCTTTGGCACTGTTCTCTAAAACTCACAGTTAATTTCTCCTTCTGCATTTGCAGATAGCAATGCATTTATTTTTTAAATTATATTTATTTATTTTATTGTGCATTGCAAAGATTTTGTTATTTATTAAATAGACATTTCTTAGTGCCTTTTGAATATGTGTTACTATGTTAGGTTCTAGCTTCTGTGGAAGAAATACAATTAGCACTAAATGGGAGGCTTATCCCTTTCTGCCACAGGAATGTAAGTGCCATATTTTATATTATATTCCTTTAAGTAAGAGAAATTTATGTGTGGTAATAAATGTGTAAATAATAAATTTTATTGAATACATAAATTCAATTCATTCCATTAGCCCAGTTACCCAGTGAGGGAGGATGACCTCAAGATTGGCCTTGGATTAACTCATAATAGATGATGTTGCTTTGGTCTGTCAGACTTTTTTCATAGGAGAAAAGCACATCAGAGAATTGTAGCTACTTGGCTGTATCCACTTTCTTATAAAATATTGATTTATTTCTTGATCCAATTCTTATTTTATCAGTTATGTCTTTATGCTTGTATGAACATTTTCAGTTCCCTTTTCATATTATGGTGAATAATGAGGTACTATCTTGTATTGAAATCATGTCTAACAGAATTTTTAAAGCAGGCTCAGACACATGTACTTGACCATCTATGACTATTGCATTATCATATTAACAGACCTATTTAAATTACTGAAATTTAATATAAAATTTTAGTAGGATTTTTCTCCTCAAGAAAGCTCACAGATTAGAGAAAAACAAGTACACATAGAGTTTGTCCTTTGTCTACATCCACATTGGGCAACTTACCTGGGTAAGTTTTCTGTGTAAAATTATCACATTAACTTTATTTATATACTTGACTTTTAAAGACTTACAGTTTGAAATAATAATCCCATGAAGAGATTCATTTATTTGACCTAAATATTTTCAGCAATAGATGAATCCATCTTTTGAGTATGTATGAAGAGGTGAGGAGAAAGAAATAGGCTGTTTGAGGCTAGTGGGAAGTTTGTCACCGCTGCATTAGAGATTAGGACTTGGAGTAAATAAAAGAAGAATAAAAATGCCAAACAATTTAAAAGCCCAGCTCTTACAAATACCAAATATATGTATTCTATCTTCTGTGTACAACTTCATCACCTCCTTCTAGTTAAAGAAGACTAGTTGGTCATAAAAAAGACAACTCTATCTCTCTGCTTGATGTACTACAACATAGATAAAGTATGAGTAGCAGCTGGGATTTTATGATAAAATTGGTCTAAAGAAAATAGGGAGGAAATAAAATTTGATGCATTAGGATAGCGGATAATAGCCAATGGTTTCATCACAAACAACAAAGGGCATGATACAAGAACACTAAAGTGATGATGACTATTCATAAATTCATCATGAATTTTAAGCAACTGCCATATTATCCAATACTCTGATAAGTCTTGTGACATATAAAAAAAAATAAGACAAAGTCACAGCAATCAGTGCTGCTACTAGAAGAGAGGTAATACAAATGACTAAGATTCAGAGCTGAAAGAAATAAATTTTAATCTTCCATTAAATTTTTAAGTCACAGGATATGAGACTTAGATGAGTACTTACTTGTATATCTTTCAGAAGATCTTCCTTGAGTGTAATTCAATCATTCATCACACATTTTAAGCATCTGTAATACTATTGAAAAATCTGTGATGAGTTTTGTTGACATATAAAAGTTATCAAAGTTTGAAGGAAGTAGTGAATAATTCATACTGGAGGGGATGTAAAAAATTCAAAAAGTAGGGCATTTCAGCTCAGCCTTGAAAGATGAGATATAATTAGAAAGAAAAGAGGAAAAGGAAATTCCATGATAAGGGATCAATATGGACAAAGGCACAGAGGTTGTCTTGAAAGTTCATGCCATGGTAAGTGGCATGAAATCAGAGGGCACATGGATGAAAGTACCTGTAGAAGATATTAAAAAGGAAGTCTGGACCCAAATCATGAAGAGCTTTGTATGACATGGAAATAATTAACAACTTTATTCTGTAGATAAAAGCCTAATAAGATTTTCTTGAAATCAATGTGGTATTTATTAAGTTGTCTCTGTGGACTGAGGCACAAATATAAGGGTAGATACTAATGCAAATAATAATGGCATCAGGAAACTGGTTGTGTTACTAAGGGATACTGTCCTGAATTTCTGTAACTGTATGTCAGATCCTTCATAGATCTATACACAATCATATAGAATACTATGATTTACTGCAGTGGTAGGCAAACTTATATATGCAAGGGGTTAGATAGTGTATATTTTAGGCTTTGAGAGCCATAAGTTCTGTGTTCTTACTAAACTGTCATTGTAATGCAAAAGCAGCCACTGTCAATATGCAAATGAATGCCTGTGGTTTGTGGCAATAAAATTGCATTTACAAAAACAGCCAGAAGGTCTTATTTGGCCTGTAGACCATAATTTGCTGATTACTGATTTAGTCCAATGAGAAGATCCTCTGGAATCTTTCTTCATCCAGTATTATAAAAAAGCCAACGTAGTATAGGGTCTATCTGTAGATTTCAGGAAATCTCTAAGGCCACCCTCACTTCTGAAACTACTGCAAGTTTAATGCTTTATGAAACCACCCTCTTGTTTAATAATTCACTAGAGGGATGAACAGAACTCATTGAAAGCTGTTATACTCATAGTTATGGTTTTTTACAGCAAAATGATACAGATTTATATCAACCCAGGGAAGGTGTGCGAGTGGCAAAGTCCAGGAAGAGTTCCCAGTGTGAAGCTTCCTGTTCTCTCCCAGTGAAACCATAAACAGCACTAACTCCTCCCATCCTGATGTGTGGCAGTATTCACAGAGTATTGCCAGTGTTCTCAGGAAAGCTCACCTGAGTCTTGATGCCCTGTGTTTTTACTGGGACTCAGTAATACAGGCATACCTTGCTTTATTGCAATTTGCAGATACTACTTTTATTACAAATTAAAGGTTTGTGGCAACCATGAGTTGAACACGCCTTTTTAAACAGCATTTGTTCAGTTCATGTCTCTGTGTCACATTTTGGTAATTCTCACAATATTTCAAACCCCCCACCAGCAAAAAGATTACAACTCACTGAAGGCTCAGGTGATGGTTAGCATTTTTTAACAATAAAGTATTTTTTAATTAAGGCATGTACCTTGTTTTTTTAAGACATAATAATATTGCACACTTAATAGACTACAGTATAGTGTAAACATAACTCTTATAGGCACTGGGAAACCAAAAAATTCATGTGACTCACTTTATTGCAATATTCACTTTATGGTGGTGGTCTGGAGCTGAACCCACAATATCTCCAAGGGATGCCTGTGTAGACATGGTTGACTGCTCACATAGCTGACCTTAGTTTCCAGGTCTTCAAGAGATTGAGCTGATTTTGTGGGGCCTAAAGGACCCCCAATAAATCATATTACTAGCATAAGCTATCTGTCATGGCCCAAGGCTCCCAAGTAAACAAAGGTACTTCTTATCAGGCAAGACATTTCAAGAGTTTAAAGATCATCTTCCAGGAATTGTGGGCAAAGGACAGACCTCACCTTGGACAAGGTTAATTCTTTACTACATACTACCTTTTATTAGCTTTCTGTCGTGACAAAATACCACAAACTGGGTGGCTTGGAACATACAGACATTTGTTTTCACACAATTCTGAAGACCTGAGATCTTCCCTCAACTTCTTCCGAAGTCTGAGATCAAGATGTTGGCAAGACCATGCTCCCTCTGAAGGCACTAGGAGAGGACTGGTTCCTGCCTCTCTCCTAAATTCTGGTAGCCTCAGGCATTTTTGGTTTCTAAATGGCCATGTTCTCCCTGTCTCCTTACACCATTTTCCCTCTGTGAATGTCTCTGTGTTCAAATTTTCCCTTTTTATAAGGACACCAGACACATTGGATTAGGGCCCACACTAATGACCTTATTTTAACTTGGTAGACTCTGTAAAGACCTTTTTCCAAATAAGGTCATATTCTGAGGTGCTGAGCTTTACGATTCCCACAGATCTTTTTGAGGGGACACAAGTCAACCCACAACAACCTGATTGATTTGTTGTGAGGATTACATAAATTAATATATGTTAAAAGCAAAGCAGAATGCCTGGCAAATAGAAAACAGTTTGTAATTGAAATCTTACAATTAGAACAAACCCAAGAGTATTTGAGGCCTCATAAATGTTAGTTTGTCAGAGAACTGAGTGGAACACACACCAAGGTAATAGTCTTTGATATGGATGTATATATCACTGAGTAGATGGTCATGGATTGATAAAGTAAATTATAATAAAATAAGTGCTTCAATCTTGGAGGATAGTACAAGTGCCCTGGAAATCCATGGATAATAATAAGGATAAGGAGATTATGTCAGATGGTATTGACTTAAAAAAAAGCCAGATTTTTTTTGTGACACATTTCTTCAGTTATATGAACTTTTATCACATTTTATTGTAATACTATATTTGTTTGTTTACCCAGGATATGCCATGTCTTCATAAGCATCAGGAACCAGGTCTGTCTTGGCTACTAATGTATCCCCAGTTCATGGTAGTCACATAATTTTGGCTTTTCTGAATGATTGATTGAATAAATGATAATCATAGAGCCTTGGATATGACAGAGAATAATCACTTTTCTTTTGTAAAGTAGGAGTTAAAAAGTATTAATTGCTATAGGAAAAGGTGATTAGGTAAATTATATAAAAGTCAAAACATGCTTTAGCAAAAACATGGAGGTGGGTGGCTCCTTTGTAGAAAAAGTCATGGAAAACCATGAGACATAGAAAGAGAAATAATTTTGTCTGTCATCAAGTCAATTTTTTAAAAATTTTATTGATATTGAAATTTAGAAGAGAGGACGTAAGGAATTTGTTCACGTTTATGCAACTAGTTGGAGGTACCATGATTCCCTGCTCGGTTTCAAATAAATAAATTTTATAAATGAGAAAAATGCATGCAAACATAGTTTATTTTTGCTCTGTGGTATCCACCTCCTATTTAATTTTAACCATATGTTTTGTTTACATGGATTATAATCATCATTTTAATTGAATATCTTGGCATGAGATTTCCCTGTTGGCAATTACCATTCGGCCTATAACTTGAACATTAAGATTGCTAAAACAAGTCAGTTAAAATTTATTGTGTCTTTTATTTGCAAACCACTATGCTAAGCTATTTGATGAGATAATCAGAGGGAAAAATAGCCAATCCTGTACTTTAAGAAATTTAAATACATTTATACATACGAAACATACCCAAAGTAGACAATTCATTCAGTGTTAATCTAGATAGAGTGCGCAGAGAGCAACCATATACTTTTGAATATATTTCAATATCCCTGAAGGTCACATGATCCTAGACCTTATTCCTTGATCATGAGTGATATAAGGCAAACTGTCTAAACCTAGATTTGAGAGCCCACAAGTCCAGGTACCTCTCTCTCAAGTCCTCAATTACAGTGGTCCATTGAGTTTTTGAACAAGTAAACAATGGTTCCATAGACAATAAATGATATGCATATGGTAGAGTCAGATAAGGAAAATTTCAAGAAGAAAACAATATAAGGACTAGTTTTGCCGACTGTAACAAGGACTAGCTTTGCAGACTGTAAAGGGAAACACAATTTTTGGTACAGTTAATTCATTGATTTTCAGCCTTATTTTCTCACCTAAAAGTTGAGGAGTCTGATTATGTAATGTCCCAAGCAAGAGTCTTCAAAGCCAAAATGTGATGTATATACTCCTGTGAATATTTAAAATCTCTCTAGGAGATACACACACATAAATAATCCTTAGGAAATTATTTTTCAGATATTCAACTTCCTACTTCAAAAAACCTATGGTCTCTTGGCTCTGCTTTCCAATATTTCTTTTTACCATGACCTGTCTGTTCTCACTCCGCAAAATTAAGACAAATTTTCTGTCTTGAATCACATTACAGAGCCATCCTAGCCATATCTTGCATCTGATTGAGGGTCTAGTAAGAGCAAAACAAGGCATATTGAGGGGGTCAGTGCCTTATTTCACCCCCAGTATAAACTCTTAGTAAATTTCCTGTTAAACCTATCTAGTATTCTATTATAGAAATTCAGAGGAAGTGAGATGAATCATGGAAGCATGCATTAACAGGCTTTTAAGAAATAAAAAATCAAATTAGACATTTTTCTGACATAAAGTTTGCTTTGACTGATTGACTTTACGAATTGGCTTTTCTAATTAGATTACAGTGGTCATTCTCTATAAAAAGAAAATCCACAGTTCTAAGATTTGATGAAAATATATTTAAAGCACATAAGAATGTGCATTATGCTTTATGAAAAATCTACAGTTATGATAAAATATTTAGATTTCAATTCAAAATGTTCTATGGCTATGTATTTTCCCAGGATTATTTTAAGGGGTGCAGAAGCAAAAAGGTTTGAAAACCATCCAGTTCCTTCTAATATGAATGCAACTATTATTGTATCAGGCAGAGAGGGAGTGGATAAGAACATACTAATATCTTTTATGTTAAAGAGAGGAAACAGAAATGTAGCAAACACTTTAACCTTAAGACTCTGCTTTACCTCTCTCTCAATGCATGTGATTCTTTTCAAGTGTAGGAACCACTGTGAATTATCCATTTTCTGGGTGTCTTTATGTTTTATATATTTATATTTTTCCTCTACAAAAACATTAAAGGTAGCATTTTCAGGTGAGCATCCCAGCAAGCACAGGTAGACAGTTGTAGTTCAGAAGGCAAGGCTAGGTAACTTGTGATCTATAATCAAGTATATCAAAAATAATAATCAAACATCAGACAGAAACCTTCCTTTGGGGAGAGGGGAAATGTTTCAAAAAGTTTCTGTGAAACGAGACCCGACCAATCCACCTATTAAGACCCAATCAAAAAGCATCCTCTTCTTTCTTTCTGAAATGTATTGATGTTCTTTCAGTAATGTAGACTTAGAGTAGCAGTGATTACATAGAATTTCTCTTTGAAAGATTTTGAACTATGCCACACAGGCTGTGTTAATAATGAAGCTGTAGCTACTGAGGTGAACTCATCTAACTTATACAAGAGCCTTAATGTAAACAGCCTACCAAGAGAGATACACAGACATGAAAATATTTGCAGGGGAATTTATTACATTCTCTATGGGAAAACAGATTAAAGTGGAGGAAAATGTACATAAGCCTTTCAACAGTGAAAAATATCAACTAAAAGACAAAGCTGTCAAAAACCATATTCCCAAGAAGCTGGAGGATGATTTCAGGTTCCCAGAGCTGCAAAGTGAATCAAATAAATTTCATTTTGTTATTTAGTTGCTGAGAATGAAGTCTTTCTAGCAGAGCAGGAAATATTTCCTTCTCTATGTTTTATTTATTTGAAGCAGCTGTTGGGAAACAATGAAATTTGGAGCCTAGTTGAGGATAATAGATTTTATTAACCACAAATTTATTTGCATATACCAGCATAACAGACCCACAAGGGAAATTAGTGAACTAGAAAAGCTTGAACAAAAGAAGCGTGTGTATAGACCGCATGGCCTTGAGATGGTTCATTTCCAGGTATGATACTCAGCTTTATCATTATTAACTTTCTTGCTAATGTAATGATTCAATTTAATTCTGAATTTTCAAGTGAGATGGATAATTTAACTGAGCTGGTTATTGCCGTCACTACTCTGAAAGACAGCCTTCTGCTTGTGCTAATCAACTTGGCTACATTTTCTTAAATTCACATTTTCATGTAACATTTGATACTAAGACATGTCTGTACCAGTTTGATCATTCCAGGACAACAGACAATATTTCAATGCCTAAGTAAAACAGATTTAATTGCTAAACAAGATTTCAAGGAACTGAACTTCATTTTAATCACAAACAAGCTGCAAGGCAATTTTCAATTACAGCAAGCTTTTTATTTTTCTCCAGCTGTGTATCCCTGCTGATTCCTGAAATTACATGTAAGTTGTCCCAGATTTTGAAGTAGTGTACCTACTGAGGTTTTTCTTTTGTCAGTTGATGAAGTATCTGTGATTAGAACCTAAATAAATTGGCATTTATAAGATGCATTACCCCACCCTGTATATTTCAGGACATGATGATTGAGCATGAAGAAGGTCTGTGCTATCCCCTAGTGACAGGAGTGTTCCTAATTAGGCTGCTGGTGTTACAAGTACTCACCTCTTCCGCAGGAACATCAAAAGATAATGTGGGAACTAAGCCCTTGAAAAAGTAGTCTGTTGGGTATTAGACAATCAGGTCAATAATGCATTGTATTTTCAAAGTTCTACAAAGTTGCAGCTTTTAGAGAAGTTTGCTGTGTGAGGCCCAGAGTTTATTAATTATTATCATCTTACTACAAAGCCCGACTGTAGGGGAAGTTGAAACAGATGTCCTTAATTTTGGAGGGTCAGAAGAAAATCTGGCTTTTAAGAGAAATTAAGGATAGCATCATTTAAAGATAGAGGAGAACAATGCTAATGGAACACATAAAAGAAAAAAATGTTTTATTTCAACTTGCAGGATTTATTTGTTTTCCTTACTAACCTAATTACCATTACTATTACTAATTACTATTTTTTCTGTTGCTTCTTCTTTGACCCTTTATTTATTCAATAGTCACTCACCAAATATGTAACTGACAGCTATGATATGAAAATTTTTACTGCTTTTGCTAAGTACTGATTCACACAAAGATATTTATAAAGACATAGGGGGATTGCAATAAAAGGTGAGATCAAGAATACCAGACAAGACAAAAGGTAAGAAAGATTTCAAGTAGAAGAGAAAAATGATATCAGATAACTCCAAGTCAAATTTGTATAATTTTATGAACAGATGTAAGGGGGTAGCTTATCCTAGAAATGAGAGAATAATATAAAGGCACAAAAGAAAAAAGAAATCAGCAACTGGGTCTCAGGATTATAAGTAATAACTTTTGGATCCGTTTTAGACTGGTAAAGATAGGTCGATGTAAAATTGTGAAAGACTATTCTCTTGGCAATGAAAGCCGTTGGAAAGGATTAACGAGAGCACTGCATTAAAAAAAAACAAACAAAAAAAGGTTTGAGAAAATTAATGAGATGAAATATTTGAATATGTTTACAAGAGTGAGAAAGTGGGGGCAAGAAAATCACTTGAGGGAATTTTGCTAAAATTAGAGATATTTAATGGCTGAGGGGGGTGTAGACTCTAAGACTTACTCGCTGCTGGAGGTGTTGACTGTGAGACTTGAAGATAAGCTTTGAAAATTGGAAAATGTGTAAAGAAATAATGAACTGGAAAGATATGTTGATGGGTTGGGAAACAATGCAAGTTAAATGAAATTAAATTTTAAAATTGGCTTAAACTTAAAAATCCAAAAGTATTGTTTTCTTTGTAATAAACTGCTGTGACTGAACATTGTGATTTGGGGCTTCAATAAAAAGCATACAAACATTTATGTAACATATATGATCTTTCACAAGTTATAAATTTGGAGATGCAAAACACAGTAACTATTTTTCCCATAACCTAACTTTCTCTATCAAGTTTCTCTACCCATTAACACACCATCATCACTGACAACAATGACAATTTAAGAGATACCTATAAGAACATTGATAGAAAGATTGTGTGAAGATTTACACCTTTTCTAAAGAGGATTTCTTTACACTGAAGTCAGCTCAACTAATTTTGCAGAAATGCTCATCATGTATGTGAATTTTAATTTATGGCAAAATTTCTGATCTTCAAAGTGACCACCGATCCTGTTGCACAACTGCTCTGTTGTATAACTTTATTCTAATTTCCATGTAACTCTGAATCCTATTCCTTTTTAATCGCTAACTTGTGACATATAGTTTCATATCTCACTATCTAGTGAACGTCTGTTTCTTAATAACCATTTCTCATTTCATTTGATAATCTTATGGATTTAGGCACACAACCGTATCACATATATATGTGGGTATGTGTGTAGGTAAAATCCTAGTGGGATGACACAGGAAAGAGTGCCTAAAGAAAGGGAAGAAATCACTGACCACCTGCCACACAGTAGAATATTTCCATTTAGCAGAATACCTATTAAAATATCTTTTTTCCTTATAGCCCAGTTAGTTCCTCCTTGTCTCCCTAGATCTTTTCAAGTAATCTCAGTTATTGTGAATTAATTCAGCTCACAGGCAAATTTAAACTGAATGTAAAACCTAAAAATTATTATAAATAATTATTTTAATTTATAATTAATACTTTAATTTAAAACATAATATAAACTGTGATTTGTAAAATAGTGCTCATGGATATTTTATTTTAAAAACATTGCTCTTTGACATTACATGACCCTCATTTCTTTATTCTACACTAAACCACTAAATATTTAATACATATTTAGATATTCATGTTTCCCCCGTTAAAAAAAATTTCAACTGAGTAAATTTGAAGATCTAATTGACTTTATTCAACAGTCCATGAATCAGGAAGCATCCCATCTAGTAAAGAGAAAGGTCCTGGAAGGAACTATACAAAATGGAAGGTTTTTATAGAAAAGGGGCTGGACAAGGAGGTTATTATCGAAAGAAAAGGGAAGATTGTTGAGCCAAGGTCACCTTCCCTTAGGGGAAAGGGCAGGAGGTCTTATCATGCAGATTACCTCACCATGGCTGACTGGGAAATTCCAGAGTGATTTATTTAAAATTTCACTCCTGGGAGAGGCAGAAACTGCAATTAGGTTATGTACTAAGTCTTGGTGATGTTTCCCACAAGTGGCTTCATTTTGTGCTGCTTATTTCATTTTTAACACCTCAGATTGAAAACCAACAAAAAATAATTTAATAAAATAAATGTATTTTAACTAGGGTACAGAGATTTTTATTCAAAATGTTTTCTTCCTTCATTAATTTCTACTTTCTATGAATCTATCAATTAGATATTTTACATTTGTATAATATATACATAGAAAAGTCAATCTTTGTGTATCTGCGGTGTATGTGAGAAATAGATCTCACAAGAAATAGCATTACCTTGAAGTGAATATCAATTTACTATATTTTAGAAGTTCATATTTCACTGACATACTTACTCTGTTAGGTAATATTTTAATTATACATTTTAATAACTAATTCTAGTTATAACTTCCAGTATAACACTTCTTGTTGGCATTAAAATTTTTTCTTATTGGAGAAAGGGTGAATCATGAAAAGCTTAAATTGTAAATTAACTTCCATTAGGTCACAGTGCTTTGTGATATACTCAATAAATATTAGATTTTTGGTACTTAACTTGTATTATTCCTACTGATGCCAAAATCTCAGCCTCTGTGCACGGGTGCCGACTGAATCTCAGAGACAGAGTTTTGGGTGAAGTAAGAAAGAATAGCTTTATTGCTTTGCCAGGCAAAGGGGGACACAGCAGGCTTGTGGCCCTCAAAACTGTGTGTCCCAACCTGGGAGGATTTGGTGAGCAGTTTTATAGCAGTGGTTCAAGGGCAGCATTAATGATGAGATTAGGGGTGTGCAGGGTCTGCACTCCTTTAATCTAGACTCAGGTGGTGTCTTGAAGAGCTTCTCTGGTTCCTTTAATCTGGAATGAAGAATGCTAACATCTTCCATTTGTTGGGGGTTTTAGTTCTGTAAAGAGCTCAAAGATATTGTTATGTGTATCCCTTGAGGCGGAACCAGGACGCTGCCCCAAGACTGCACTATTGTTTCCTGGCTGCTCCTCCTTTTTCTCTGCATTCCCTCCCTTCCTGGATTATCAACTGTTTGGATTTGCCCTTTGGAACTCAGGGAAGGTCATGAAGGCTGGAGTCTATTCCCTACAAACAAGAAACTTGAGACACAGAAAGGCTTCCATGCCCAGGAACCCCAAAGGGTCCTGCTCAGTTTCACTATCAGAAATGTAAAATTTTAAAAAATAACCTATGATATCTTAATGAAAATATTATTATAATGGGATTATGTTTTCAAAAAGCAAAAGCAAATAAATAATTTTAGTGTTTTGAATACAGGTCTCCTATATCAGTCAGTTTTCATTGTTGTATGCAAGAAAAACAGCCTGGTTAGCTTAAGACAGGAATTAATTTATTGGAAAGATAATGGCTAGCTTGAAAATTCACAGGCTTGAAAAATAGGGACTAAGAGAGAGTTGGCTGCAGTAAAACAAAGAGGAGGTCAAGTCAGAGTAAGTCCTCTGCATATAGCACAGTTACCACTAATTATTCTCCATTTCATTCCAAAAGAGAGCCTTCTACAATGGCCAGGTGATTTCTGTATTGTTCCTGAGTATTTCAGCTGATACAGGAGAGAAGGGGGCAGGGCACAACGTTTAAAAGAATGACATAGTGGTTGAGGACATAAACTGGTTAGAACTGATTAGGCCCAAGATGGCAGCAAGATTTGACTTCCAGCAGACCTTGAGCACACACTCTCATTGTAATACATCAGCATGCTAAATGACACACCCACAGGTGCCATGATAGTTCTGAGGCTGACCACAAAAGGCCAAAAAGTGGGTGGTGACCCAATTCCTGGAAATCCCCATCCCTTCCCTGAAATAGTTGGATTAATCCTCCAACTCCTTAGCCTATGAAATTACCCAGCTCATAAAAACTAACCACCCCATGTTTTGGGGCTGCTCTTGCCTTCTGAGACAGACTGCATTCTGCTTATTGAATGTGTATCTCTCTCAATAAACCTGCTTTCACTTTACTATGGCTCACTCTTGAATTCTTTCCTATGTGAGGCCAAGAACCCTTACTTGGTGACCCCGTCCCAGGAACTGACACGAGTCCTGGGGCATGACCATCCTCTCCTGCAACATCTTTACAAAGGAAGAGAAAGAAGGTGGCCTCTCCCCCTCCTCACTTTTCCTTTGATTATAAAAATGTCATCCACTTAGTTCACATCACAGAGCCCTTTTGCCTGCCCACTTGTATCCTCCACAAGCATCCTATATTAATAAATCTGCATCTTTTTAAAAAATTTTTTAAAAATTTTCTTGAAGTATAATTGATTTACAATGTTGTGTTAATTTCTGTAATATAGAAAAGTGATTCAGTTATACATATATATATTCTTTTTCATATTCTTTTTCATTATGGTTTATCACAGGATATTGAATATAGTTCCACATGTTATACAGTAGGAACTTGTTGTTTATCCATCCTACATAAAATAGTATGCATCTGCTAATCCCAATCTCCCAGTCCTTCCCTCCCCCACCCCCTTCCCCTTGGCAACCACAAATATGTTCTAGATATCTGTGTGTCTGTATCTGTTTCGTAGGTATGTTCATTTGTGTCGTATTTTAGATTCCACATATAAGTGATATCATATGGTATCTGTCTTCCTCTTTCTGACTTACTTCACTTAGTGTAATAATTTCTAGGTCCACCCATGTTGCTGCAAATGGCATTATTTCATTTCTTTTTTTTAATGGCTGAGTAATATTCCATTGTATATATGTACCACATCTTCTTTATCCATTCATCTGTTGATGGACATTTAGGTTGTTTCCATGTCTTGGCTATTGTGAATAGTGCTGCTATGAACATAGGGGTGCATGTATCTTTTTGAGTTATAATTTTGTCTGGATATATGCCGAGGAGTGGGATTGCTGGATCATATGGCAACTCTATTTCAAGTTTTTTGAGGAACCTCCATACTGTTTTCCATAGTGGCTGCACCAATTTACATTCCCACCAACAGTGTAGGAGGGTTCCCTTTTCTCCACACCCTTTCCAGCATTTATTTTTTGTAAACTTTTTAATGATGACCATTCTGACCAGTGTGAATCTTGTAGTTTTGAATAGATCTACTTCTTACTATCACTTTGCCTCTCATTAAATTCCTTCTGTGCCAAGACATAAAGAACCTGAGCTTCATTAAGTCCTGAGATGAGTTGTGTGGTTTCAGTTGGAAGATTGTATATTTGAGCCTCATCTGAGGTGTGGTATCAGAACCACTGCCTCAAGATTCATAGTACCTAACAGAAGCATCTTATTGTTCAAGCCTAGAACAAAGCCCTGTGACCAGGCTAATCAAGGAGAGGAAATAATGATCATCTTCCATTTGAACTATTTAGTCTAGGAAGAATACTAAATCTGAAAAATGATGCCTAGGTGTTTACAGGAATGTTAGATAATGGGACACTGATGAGTGCAAAGAAGATGAGTATAATTAAGAAAAAAGAAAAGGAATGTTACTTCAGCTAACTGGAACACTGATTATTAAAAGGGTGTGAAAAGACTTCTGGTTTCAGCTCCACCATGTGAAGAGTTTAATGGTCATCTCTTCCATCTTTACAACAAATAAAAGATGAACAAACTCAGAATCGATGACTTTTTTAACCCACAGGGCAAGATGCCACCTCAAAATCTGGAAAGATGAGTGAATTCAGACAGTCACAAGTGAGATCTGCTTACCAGGAATAGCTGCTATAGCCATAAACTGGTAGGAACAAATAACTGGTAATCTTAATGAATTGCTAGAGGCTAAGTGTGGATTAATATGAAAGTGAGAAACTTCTGGGGATCAGGTCTTAGGGAGCCTCACATACTTTTGTGGGTTTTAAGATCAGAAATCCCACCTATTTCTCACAGTGAAGAGCCTAGAAAGATCAACTCTTGGTTCTCACCGTGGGAGAGGAAGAGTGAAATTGTGAAATGAATCCATGAGCATTCTCTATAACAAAGTCCTGCTCTCCTGAAAAAGTTTACTAGAGATTACCCCACCTGCGGGAAGGGTATTTTTCATACTCCAGCCCCACCCAGACCCAAACTCACTTTCTCACTTAAAGAGGTGAGGGGGAGAATGGAAGCTAAGAAACAGTTGTGAAGTTCACATCTCGGGGACCCAGGCCCGTTATGATACTGATATTCATCATAACATTAGAGAAGTTTTCTATTTCCTCACACCTTACCACTAAACTAAGAGGGCTCTGCTATAATACCAGTGAATTACAACAGAAATAGCTGCAAGATGCAACATCTCTCGGAAGAGTAGTAAGTAGAGAAGCACAAAGTCAACACAAACAAGGACACTAGAGGAAATTGAAACCTCCATCACCTACAGCTATATCAACCATTAAGCACACTGGAACTCCCATTCATATTAATATGCAACCCCACACTAACTACCTATTTACCTCCTGTGATATTGCAATTTGTAATAAGAAATATATATATATTTGGTCTTTGCCCCCATTTCTGGCACAGAGCTCTGAAACTCTTGGACTTTCCAAAGTAATAGGAGCAGTGGAAGTACCTCTGTTTTATAATATTTGGTCTTTTGTCATCCTTTCCTGAAATAGATCCAGAGTCATAAAGATGAAATGGGTGTCATAACAAGCCGCTTTCAACCACACCTGAGTTTATGTTAATGGGATGACTTTTGGAAAGCCCCGAAAGATGGGGACTGGTTGCCAGGGGAACCAATCAATATTAGAGTGTTGGAACTTTCAGTCTCACTGCTTGACCTCAGGGAAGGGGGAAGGAGCAGGAGGTTGAATCCATCATCGAAGACCAGTAAATTAACCAGTCATGCCTATGCAATGAAACCTCCATAAAATCCCAAAAGGACCAGTTTCAGAGAGCTTCCAGGTTGGTGAACACATGGAGATGAAGAGAGTATGGTTGCCTGGAAAGCGCATGAAAGCTGTTTGATCCTTCCCCTACAACATGCCCTATGTAGCTCTTCATCTGATTGCTATTTTGTAGCCTCTAATAGAGCTTCATAATACCCTAGTTGTCTAGTAAGTAAATTGTTTTCCTGAGTTCTGTGAGCCACTGTAGAAATTTAATCAAACCCAAGAGAGGCCCATGGGAACCTCCAGTCTATCAGAAGCACAGGTAACAACCTGCATTTGTGATTGGTGTCTACAGTGTGGGGTGGGGGTGGGGGATGTCAATGAGAAAAATCAGTAGTCAATCTAAGAAAGAAATGGGAAATTGTATGCGAGCCAACATGCGGATTATAACCTGGAGACAGTGTTTGAGAAAGCTCTAAGGACTGTTCTGCTCATTAGAGGTCAAAGCAGTTATATAAGCTTTTGAGACAAAGGGTTATACGTCAAATGACGTATTGTTGATAGTTTACACAATCCAGATCTAAACATACAAAGTGAGTAGTGGGTCATGGGTCATCCTGGCCCCTTACAAGATTAAGAAGGAATGTTATCTCCTAAGTAGGTCTAATTAAGGCAGATGCACAGTACACTCTAAAGGGGAGGGAGTAGGCCAAAATGGGCAAAGAAATATTTTGCCATAAAATATAAATTTTATTTCATCAGGGGCAATCTTGTAAGCCTGAGTCCTTAACCTCCAGGTAGACAGTGTCAGAATTGAGTGAAATTGTATGACATCGATCTGGTGTCACAGATTAGCTTAATGTGTGAAAAACTTACACATCTGGTGTCAGAAGTGAAGCAGTCGTTGTAGAGTAGTATTGACAGTGGAGGAGACACATAAGAGTATGTTTTTTTCTTTATACCTCCATTACTATTATCCAATACATCATGGCTGGTTTTCAACAAAAAATTACAAGTAATGCTAAACAAGGAAAAATCACAGTCTGAAGAAGCAAAGTAAGCATCAGAATTGGACTCACATATGATAGATTTTGGAATTATCAGACAGAGATTTTAAAATAACTATGATCAATGTTAAGGGCTATAATGGAAAAAGTAGACAACATATAAGAACAGAGTAATAATGTAAGCAAAGAGATGATTCTAAGTAAAAAATTCAAAAGGAAATGCTAGAAATAAAACATACCTTAACAGAAGTGAAGGATGTCTTTGATGTGCATATTAGTAGACTGGACATAACCAAGGAAAGAATCAATGACCTAAAACTGGTCAGTAGAAACTCCCCAAACTGAAAGGCAAAGAGAGAAAAATGAAAATTAACAACAACAAAAACAGTATCCAGGAACTATTGAAAGATTTCAAAAGGTGTAACAAACATTTAAGGGTTTCTAGCTCTCTTTTCAACACTGCATTCCTTATTGCTTTAGTGAACAGAATATCCTCTGGGTCCTCCCATCAGAAAGAATAGGCAGATGAGTTTTATTAGTATATTTATTCTAATATTCTATATTAGAATATAGATATATTTATTCTAATAAATATAGTATATTTATTCTAATAACTTTTCTGAACCTTATCATCCTTTTTTCTACCATCTGCCATGCATTTGTGGCTTATCAATTTCACCATGGAATATTGCTTCTCCAAGATTCCCAAAGTCATCTTAGCAGCATGTTTGCACATTTCCCAGAATTCTCATCAGGGTGTTAAATCCTGCATTCTGAGAAAGTGCTGCCATATCAAAGAATTTATCCAATTTTAAATTACTTCCCAGCATCCTCAGGAGCCAGTGTCACATGTGGTTTCATAGCTCTAGCCAGAACATTTTGGATAACTCCTGCAGCTTCTTCATCACAGAGCCTCTTCTTTATTCAGACTGAGCACTTGCTTATCCACATTCTGTTGTGTTTTGATCTCAGTTATTCCTCTGGTAGTCAGGAGGGCAGGTGGGAATGGGGTAGGGCATGTTTTATTTTAAAATAGGGGCTCTGTATTGTCTTTAAATAAGGGGGAGCTAACATGGAAGAGTTGGCCACTTTGATAAATCCAAAGTATCCTGGGAATCTAAGGATTCATGATTTTTTAGTGCATCAATCCTCATGCTCCAAATCCAACTCATACAGTTCTCATTTTCTCTATAAAACACCTAATCTTGGCATAAAAGATTTACTGGATTTGAGGATTTAAACTTTGACACTCTGCTACCCTCTTAACGAAATCCTGGGACTGCTTCTTATTTCCTTCTGTCTTCTTGTTAAAGGAGATGATTATCTCTTAATATGCTATCATTTAGTTAGTCCCTCTAGTTTTCATATTTTGCCATAAACTGGTGATTATTTACCTTCAGCCTTTTACTGTCTTTAAAGAATCTGTTGACCTCAGCCATATTTTTACATGGTCCTTATAATCACTAATTCTCTTGTACCTCACAATGTTCTGAGATACTACACCTGACAATTGATATACTTACACTGGCATCTCAGCCAAGTTCATCACCAGTCACAACTTTAACATTTGTACCATGACAATACACCTGGAGCAATCTATATTTCACTTACCAACAATGACAGGGTCCCCTTGCCAGACTGCTACAAAATCCTATCTTACAATTTGCTTTCTCAAGTCAGTCGAGATACCAACTTAGTTTGAGTTTTGTAGGAAACAGACTTTTAGATGGAGATTTGCATGCAATAAGTTTATCTGGATTTACCCTTGGGAACAGCATCTCTAAGAGTGAAGGAAACAGATGTTGCTAGGATAAGCTGAACTGTGATGCATCTGCAACAGAGGCTTTAGCCAATCCTACAAGTAGCTGTGGAGCAGGGATGACCTTTCAGAATTAGATGCTAATATAGGCAAGAAGCCAGGCCTTATGATACACCCTGCTGACCAGTTATTGTATGAGGAAGTATTCACAATGTTAACGGCCAAAGACACAACAGTTAACTTTATTCTCCATTATTAACAGTCTCCATTATTCTTAAGTTTAGAAAAATAAAAGAAAATCAAGTCCCGATTTGTAGTGTTTGCAGACTTCCGTGGTGTGTGTGTGTATATATATATATATATATATATATATTCCTACCATGGCTGATTTTAAACTTTGATGTAATGGGGCCTACCACAGAGTTGGGAAGAGATGTATAGTAACATGCACTTACAGAAATGCAAGAGATATAAAGACAATAGCACAAATAAGAGGAAAATGAAATGTAGTAAAATAGTTGGGACATGATTACTTTTAAGTATTTAAAACACTTTAAGAATATAATTTAACTGTAACTACATAATTTAATTTTTAAACATAACTGTCAAAAACTGGATCACAAATTTTCTGAATATTTACAAATTGTCCCTTACAAGCTACCACAAGCTGGCTTGAACAAACTACTACCTCCCACCATTAGGCTCAATGAATATATGACCCATATTAAACTTAAATGTAACATATTAATTAGCATTTTTCTCAGTTGGCCACTTGTTTTGGAAAACTAACACTCTATAAAGCCATGCTAAACGCACCTTTTGCATTTCTTTACGTAACTGAGTTCCTAAGGTTTTCCTCTAGAACAGGGACGCCTGGAAGGGAGTCTAGTATGAACACTAAAACTTTTGTCCAAAAGTTGCATGTTTTATTGCCTTTTCTTCCTATTTCAAGGGGACATTCAGGATTATTCTAACTTTTTAGCTTTATACTCTTTCCATTTATATCTTAGCAGTAGAGGAGAACACTTGCAGCCTGTGGGTCAGAGAAAAAGGCAGCCAGAGATGAGGCCTGAGAACTGGGGGTGAACAACAGGTGTTAGTCCTCTTGTCTGACGTTATAAGAGCTCACATTAATTAAGCAACTATCAAGAATTACACAAAGCATGTTACATGCATTATCACAATAAATGTTATTATTACCCACATTTATTTATGAGGGAATAGAGGCACCAAAATATTAAGCAAATTGTCCAAAGACACACAGTTCTCATCGAGCAGTGGAACCAAGATTAAGCCCAAGCTTTATAAGTTCAGAAGCTTACCAATTTCATGTGTTAACTACTTTAAACATATCATTTGTGTAGGTCTTAATCATGAAAATAAATGTATTTTTAAAAATTCATGTGACATGATTAACAACAGCATCGAGTTCATTGTTATGCTTTAAATAGAAGCCAGTATTAGTGTAATATAGCTGCCTTAATGTATGGTTTATAAAAATAATAGCAAATATAGTGATCATTTGTGCTTCTAAGTATTTACAAATAAGGCAAACAGAATAGGTAACATTTCTACATCTGCTATCATGGAAACTAAAGAGAAAACACCAAAGTCAGGACTAGTAAGCTATTTACTAACCAATGTCTGGGACATTTTAAACAGGTAGCTTAAATAAATCCTAGTTGATTCAGTAGTTTAGACAATGTTCTTGAAAAGTTGGATCAATATCATTGTTGATTTACGCAATTGTGTAAATTGTAGTGATTAATCTTATTTTAAAAAAATGTATTGAGGCAGGTAGAACAGAGGGGCATACAGCTTATGAAGGTGAATAATACAGACAACACTTCTCTAATAAGGAATTGTTAAGAATTCCTTAGAATTGTTAAGAATTGTTAAGAATTTAATTTTCCCTTGATAGTGTATTTGTGGACATATTTTCAGATACTCATAGAAATATAAACTTTAATTTAAAAAGCAGTATATTATCCTTCTGCACATAAAGCATCACACGTTTCACCATAGTGACTGATCAATGTGGTGATGACTTTTGAAACAAGTTAGTAAATAAATTAAATTAATTTACATACCCTCAGGAAAAAGAATTTACCTCAGATTCAACTTTCTAAGAACTCTGTTGAAGATAATTAGATATAGGTGAGTATAGAATATTAAATAGCACATAAAAATTTTTTTAAAGAGAACACTGATATTTTATCCTTTGTTATATCATCTATCATCTATTTATCCATCAAATACAGTGCTATCAACTTATCAAATGCAAATACATGTCATCAACAATTGTCATTACCTCAAATACATAAATAAATGTTCATATAATATATACTTCTTTATATACATTCATGTACCTGTTCAAATATCCATTTTAGAATTATTCATAATTTTCTTATTAAAAATAGATTTTGTGTGAGTACTGTAAAGTGAATGACCCTCTGAGTCCTCATTCCACCCATATCAAGTGCCCAGACACAGTTCCATGTATGTAGGTTGCCATGCCTTGGGTCTGATGACCAGAAGGATTTCCTCACACCTGATTGCGCTATAGATTGTTGACTGACCAAAAGTTACATTGAATATAAGGGAGGCCAGTGGCTTTATGAGGAAGACTGATTTAGAAACTGTGTTAACCTAACCCAATCAAATCTCTTTTTGGGACTTGGTTAACATGAGATAGACAAGGGTTTTTTTTTTTTTTTTAAAGGAAAATGCATTTTAAATTTATTTATTTATTTATTTTTGGCTGTGTTGGGTCTTCGTTTCTGTGCAAGGGCTTTCTCTAGTTGCGGTGAGCGGGGGCCACTCTTCATCGCGTGCGCGGGCCTCTCACTATCGCGGCCTCTCTTGTTGCCGCGCACAGGCTCCAGACGCGCAGGCTCAGTAGTTGCGGCTCACGGGCCTAGTTGCTCCGCGGCATGTGGGATCTTCCCAGACCAGGGCTCGAACCCGTGTCCCCTGCATTGGCAGCCAGACTCTCAACCACTGCGCCACCAGGGAAGCCCGACAAGGGATTTTTGCAGGCAGTTGAGTGGAGTAAAATCCAAGTGATACGTAGAGAAAGTATTCAGAATAATCCATTTCACAGTAAAAACCAAGAATAAAGAGAAGTGTAAGGGTAAAGGTAAAACAGAAAAAAGAAAGTAGAAATATGAGAAACAGATGCAGTGGACACCACAGCAACCAATTTGCATGACTTTAGTCATGAATTATTTTGGTGATGTTAGACCTGATATGCTATCATACATGACATTTCACTTGACCTTGGTGCTTTCATTTTATTTGTTAAAGCATTTTATTTCTCTTATGCACAGTTGTACAGTAAAATGCCCACACCAGGAGAGATAAGCTAAACATACTACTGTTGCTTCTTATCTGAGTGAAGCTAGTACAATGCGAATGTACACACATAAAAATGTTTGTATATATGTATACAAACATTTACTAAGCAATTTACATCTTTCTTCTCCTTTCATCTTAAAATGATTATATGTTCCTTGTTCTTTCTGTTTTTGGAAAGAATTTCAAAGGCTCTTTTGAGAAGTTACAGAAACCCCAATTTTTAAAATGTTCACAAAGGAAGTGGCAGACAGTTATAAGTTTCTCATCACCAGATACTTATATTCACAGAAAAAAAATGTAGAAATTTACATCCATCATCCATTCCATACACCTCTTAGAAGTTGGTATTTTTGCTGAAATTTCAGGTCTGTTTTTGTTGAAGAAAGGAACAATATAGAGATTCATTATAAGGGAATATTATTGAACTTCATCTCTTCTTCATGGCAAGGAAGAATAGCTCTCTTTGTGAGTGAAGCAAAGAATCAAAGTGAAAGCAAAGAACAGAATGAACCTTACCAATGTGAACTAGCCCAAGGAATTCGAAGACCTAGGAATACTCTGACAAGTTTACAGGAGACGTAGCATTCCATTTGTGTTCTAACCTACCCACAAGCTTATGGTTTAGGTTACACTCCTTCTGGATTCATGGGAGCAGCACAGTCCTGCTATTATATCAAGTGACATCATGGGGAAATGCTCTAAGAACAATGTGTGAAGCTTAGCATTTGGAAAGTGTTATGTCATCAGAAACCATCTAAGTCAATCTTCTGTTATTTTGGTTAAGAAACATGAGGCCCAGAAACATTAAGTAACTAGTTCAAGGTCACAAAGGTAGCTATTATCAGATCCAGGACAACAACATGGTTTTTTAAATTCCCATTTCAATTTTTATTCTACTTCCTATGTTTTTTCCACTTTTGCATGGATTCAGTCATTTCTGCCTGAAGATACAAATCTTCAACTGATGCTCACAAGGTTTATGTTTGTACCTGATTTAAAATCTGGCCAATGGCAAGACTTACTGCATCACAGTAAACTGAGTTTCAAAGAGTTTAAATAAATTACCCTTAGTAACAGAGCTTAACAAAGTGGAAAAGTTAAAGTGTGTGTATCTGATTCTTGAGAAAAACCTCAGTTTGTACTCAGGTTCTGCATTTCTGCACACAACCCAATTTCACTTAAGACTGTAAATATTGCCTTCTTAGTAGACTGAACATCTTATTCTGAATGTTTCTGCCCTTTGTACTCTTCCATTCCTTGAAATTGAAGTTAGTTTTGAGCAATAGAACAATGGAAAATCTCTGCCAGAACTTCTTATCAGCTTGAAGCTTTAGCATTTCTCAATCTGATCTTTCCTTTTGTCATGTATATCATGGATCTTGTACATCAATATTGTTGGAGGAGTTATAGACTCTTTTATGTATTTAATAATATGTCTTCTGAGGAATAAATATTGAGTTTAGAATATAAATTTACATGATATGCCAAAGAAGTAATAACTTCATGTGTTCCAATGCATAAATCCTCCAAAAGGACTGAAGAATTAAACTCGTAACAAAAAGGAGAAAAAGTTTCATTTTAAGAGTTTATAGTATGGCTTCTCCCTCTCTGCAAAAATAAATACACGAATACATAAACAAATAAATAAAAACGACCAATCAATGAAAATATGGCAAAACCAATTTCAGTTATTTATTTGGCCAATCATTCACTCAATGAATATTTTCTGAGCTCCAATACATAAAGAATACTAGGCTGAATGCTGTAGAATATCTGAGGCCTTGGTGTTCTATGCAACTCACTTAAAAGATTATAAACATGAATGGTAGCACACATAGTGGTGCTATGTGTAATGAGATGGATGGAATGTTTACTGTTACCAAATAAAGAAATATTATAGTAGATAGAGCAGATAGTCAACCGTTATGATTGACCACGATTTGAAGCATTCTTTCATAGCGTACATATCCATTTAAAGCCCAAAGGGAAAAATTATTTAAAAAGTAAAACAGTATGAAATTAAATATAACAATGGTTTATAAAGGTTTTTGGAATGATTTTTTTTCCCCTCAGTGTTCTACTTTGCTTTCTAAAACAATGCATTTCACTTTCTAAATGATGTTAATATGAATAACACCTAATAATGAGTCTAGAAGTATTAAGGATGCTTTGAAAATATTATAGCTAAAAATGCTGGATTTACTAGTTTATTCATGTAACTGTGATTTGTGTGGCTTATAACTTTGAGGTGCTTCACACAATTGACAATAAAAAAACAATTTTCCTCATAAGTACTTAAAAAAAATACAGGCCATTTAGTAAAAAACTTGATTACTATGCACTGATAATAGAATTTCTTTCTACCATTCTAAGGCACTTCAGCTATCTTTGAAGCATAGGGAAAAAATGTGATTTCTAGAAATAAAAGGAGTAAAAGTTGCTGTATCTTTATTGGATTCATTAAAAATTACCACACTATTAGTATAATTTAGTAAACTATGTCTTTATGGAATACAGACTGATTCAAATATTTTTGTGCAAAATGTTCTTTGCAGTAATGAACGTATTCAACCAAATTTGTGTGGGTAAGCTTTTCTAAATTTCAAAAATTCTAATTTTCTGATTATATTACAAAGCAGCACTCTGTTGATGTTTTTGTATTTATCTATCATCTTACATCAATTGGTTTTCCAGAAGGATTTTCTAAAGCCAGGAAAAATGGTAGTCAAATCAATGTGAACATATTAACAAAACTTCAAGTGCATTCTACATGCTCTATTAAACATTATTCAATTATTTTACTCATTTGAAAATACGTTTTACTCATCATTTTGTCTCAGATAAAATTTCTTCTTTCAAACAGTGTTATACTGTTCCTTATAATTGCCCCTGGGGATTTTAATCAAAGGGAGATATGAGAAATGCAACATGCTTTGGAACCATCCACGCATTCAGTGTTCAGTCTACTGAATAAGGAACACTGAACAGATATGTAATTAAACACAATAACAGCTGTGCTCATGAAATAGGAAGAAGATTAAAAAGTAATCCTGGATACTCATTTAATTTTTTTAGATCAAATATGAATGTAATTAGAATACTGTGATGTAACTTAATTTTAAAAATAACTTGAAATTTGACATCAGTCTAACCCCTTAAAGATAAATTTATAGAAATCAAAGACAACCTTGAATATTTGAGGATTTGTTCTACATAGCTTTGAATATCTATTCAGTCATTCATTTTATTTTTCATTTGCTCAATATTTTAATACTTACCTAATCCATTACTGGAAAACATTATACTAACTTTTGGGGTTAAACAAAACAAGAGAGGAATAGACATGCCCTATGAAATCAAGTAAATCCATTAGAGCCAAAAATGCTATAAAGGAAGGCTACAAAAATGGACATGACTTTCAGTATTTGTTTTGTTAATGTTTTATAGTTTGGAACTTAATTAATTCAGTGATTGTATGTTTATGTTGTATCTCTAGATTTAATATCTTGTGACATGTTATATTTGGGGTGCCAGATGAAAATGTATATTTGAGTATTAGCAATAATCATTTTGAATAGAAAGAGTGCTTCTTGCCAGCCCTATATGAGTAAGTAATTTAATTTCTCTGACCCTTACTTTTCTCTTTTGTAAAAAATAAAACAGCAAAATATAGGTTGTTTTTTGAATTTTATTTTATTTATTTTTTTATACAGCAGGTTCTTATTAGTTATCTATTTTATACATATGAGTGTATATATGTCAATGCCAATCTCCAAATTCATACCGCCACCACCACCACCCCACCCCTCTTTCCCCCCTTGGTGTCCATAAGTTTGTTCTCTATATCTGTGTCTCTGTTTCTGCCTTGCAAGCCACTTCATCTGTACCAGTTTTCTAGATTCCACATATATGCGTTAATATACGATATTTGTTTTTCTCTTTCTGACTTACTTCACTATGTATGACAGTCTCTATGTCCATCCACGTCTCTACAAATGACCCAATTTCATTCCTTTTTATGGCTGAGTAATATTCATTGTATATATGTACCACATCTTCTTTATCCATTTGTCTGTCGATGGGCATTTAGGTTGCTTACATGACCTGGCTATCGTAAATAGTGCTGCAATGAATATTGGGGTGCATGTGTCTTTTTGAATTATGGTTTTCTCTGGGTATGTGCCCAGTAGCGGGATTGCTGGGTTATATGGTAATTCTATTTTTAGTTTTTTAAGGAACCGCCTCACTGTTCTCCACAGTGGCTGTATCAATTTACATTCCCACCAACAGTGCCAGAGGGTTCCCATTTCTCCACACCCTCTCCAGAATTTGATGTTTGTAGATATTCTGAAGATGCCCATTCTAACCGGTTTGAGGTGATAACTCATTGTAGTTTTGATTTGCATTTCTCTCATAACTAGTGATGTTGAGCAGCTTTTCATGTGCCTCTTGGCCATCTGTATGTCTTCTTTGCAGAGATGTCTAGTTAGGACTTCTGCCCATTTTTTGATTGGGTTGTTTGTTTTTGTAATATTGAGCTGCATGGGCTGTTTATATATTTTGGAGATTAATCCTTTGTCTGCTGATTTGTTTGCAAATATTTTCTCCCATTCTGAGGGTTGTCTTTTCATCTTGTTTATAGTTTCCTTTGCTGTGCAAAAGCTTTTAAGTTTCATTAGGTCCCATTTGGTTTTTTTTAATTTCATTTTCATTACTCTAGGAGGTGGGTCAAAAAAGATCTTGCTGTGATTTAGTCCAAGAGTGTTCTTCCTATGTTTTCCTCTAAGAGTTTTATAGTGTCCGGTCTTACATTTAGGTCTTTAATCCATTTTGAGTTTATTTTTGTGTATGGTGTTAAGGAGTGTTCTAATTTCATTATTTTACATGTAGCTGTCCAGCTTTCCCAGCACCACTTATTGAAGAGGCTGTCTTTTCTCCATTGTATATCCTTGCCTCTTTTGTCATAGATTAGTTGACCATAGGTGCGTGGGTTGATCTCTGGTCTTTCTATCCTGTTCCATTGATCTATATGTCTGTTTTTGTGCCTGTACCATATTGTCTTGATTACTGTAGCTTTGTAGTATAGTCTGAAGTCAGGGAGTCTGATTCCTCCAGCTCCATTTTTTTCCCTCAAGATTGCTTTGGCTATTCGGGGTCTTTTGTGTTTCCATACAAATTTTAAGATCTTTTGTTTTAGTTCTGTAAAAAATGCCATTGGTAATTTGATAGGGATTGCATTGAATCTGTAGATTGCTTTGGGTAGTATAGTCATTTTCACAGTATTGATTCTTCCAATCCAAGAACATTGTGTATCTCTCCATCTGTTTGTGTCATCTTTGATTTCTTTCATCAGTGTCTTATAGTTTTCTGAGTATAGGTCTTTTACCTCCTTAGGTAGGTTTATTCCTAGGTATTATTTTTGTCACAGTGGTGAATGGGATTGTTTCCTTAATTTCTCTTTCTGATCTTTTGTTATTTGTTTATAGGAAGACAAGAGATTTCTGTGAATTAATTTTTTTTTCCTGCAACTGTACCAAATTCATTGATTAGCTCTAATAATTTTCTTGTGGCAACTTTAGGATTCTCTATATATAGTATCAAGTCATCTGAAAACAGTGACAGTTTTACTTCTTCTTTTCCAATTTGTATTCCCTTTATTTCTTTTTCTTTTTGATTGCCCTGGCTAGGAATTCTAAAACTATGTTGAATAATAGTTGTGAGAATGGACATCCTTGTCTTTTTCCTTATCACAGAGGAAATGCTTTCAGTTTTTCACCATTGCGAGTGCTGTTTGCTGTAGGTTTTTCATATATGGCCTTTATTATGTTGAGGTAGGTTCCCTCTATGCCCACTTTTTGGAGAGTTTTTATCATAAATGGGTGTTGAATTTTGTCAAAAGCTTTTTCTGCATCTATTGAGATGATCAAATGGTTTTTATACTTCAATTTGTTAATATGGTGTGTCACATTGATTGATCTGCATATATTTAAGATTCCTTGTATCCCTGGGATAAATCCCACCTCATCATGGTATATAATCCTTTTAATATGTTGTTGGATTCTGTTTGCTTGTATTTTGTTGAGGATTTTTGCATCTATATTCATCAGTGATATTGGTCTGTAATTTTCTTTTTGTGTAGTATCTCTGTCTGGTTTTGGTATCAGGGTGATGGTGGCCTTGTAGAATGAGTTTGGGAGTGTTCCTTCCTCTGCAAATTTTTGGAAGAGTTTGAGAAGGATGGGTGTTAGCTCTTCTCTAAATGTTTGATAGAATTCACCTGTGAAGCCATCGGTCCTGGACTTTTGCTTGTTTGAAGATTTTTAATCACACTTTCAATTTCATTACTTGTGATTGGTCTGTTCATATTTTCTATTTCTTCCTGGTTCAGTCTTGGAAGGCTATACCTTTCCAAGAATTTGTCCATTTCTTCCAGGTTGTCCATTTTATTCTCATGGAGTTGCTTGTAATAGTTGCTTATGATGCTTTGTATTTCTGCGGTGTCTGTTGTAACTTCTCCTTTTTCATTTCTAATTTTATTGATTTGAGTCCTTTCCCTCTTTTTCTTGATGAGTCTGGCTAAAGGTTTATCAATTTTGTTTATCTTTCAAAGAACCAGCTTTTAGTTTTATTGATCTTTGCTATTGTTTCCTTCATTTCTTTTTCATTTATTTATTTATTTTTTGGCTTTGAGGGAATTTGAGGGCCTCTGTTTTCATTTTTTTTTTAAGTATTTATTTATTTATTTATGGCTGTGTTGGGTCTTCGTTTTCTGCGCGAGGGCCTTCTCTAATTGCGGCAAGTGGGGGCCACTCTTCATCACGGTGCACGGGCCTCTCACTATCGTGGCCTCTCTTGTTGTGGAGCACAGGCTCCAGACGTGCAGGCTCAGTAATTGTGGCTTATGGGCCCAGCCGCTCCACGGCACGTGGGATCCTCCCAGACCACGGCACGAACCCGCGTCCCCTGCATTGGCAGGCAGACTCTCAACCACTGCGCCACCAGGGAAGTCCTTCATTTACTTTTGATCTGATCTTTATGATTTCTTTCCTTCTGCTAATTTTGGGGTTTTTTGTTCCTCTGTCTCTAATTGCTTTAGGTGTAAGTTTAGGTTGTTTATTTGAGATATTTCTTGTTTCTTGAGGTAGGATTGTATTGCTATAAACTCCCCTCTTAGAACTGTTTTTGCTGCATCCCATAGGTTTTTGATCATCGTGTTTTCGTTGTCATTTGTTTCTAGGTATTTTTTGATTTCCTCTTTGATTTCTTCAGTGATTTCTTGGTTATTTAGTAATGTATTGTCTAGCCTTCATCTGTCTGTGTTTTTTATGTTTATTTCTCTGTAATTTATTTCTAATCTCATAGTGTTGTGGTCAGAAAAGATGCTTTATATGATTTCAATTTTCTTACATTTACCAAGGCTTGATGTGTGACCCAAGATGTGATCTATTCTGAAGAATGTTCCATGTGCACTTTAGAAGAATGTGTAATCTGCTGTTTCGGCTGGAATATCCTATAAATATCAATGAAATCTATCTGGTCTATTGTGTCATTTAAAGCTTGTGTTTCCTTATTAATTTTCTGCCTGTATGACATGTCCATTGGTGTAAGTGAGGTGTTAAAGTCCCCCTGTATTATTGTGTTACTGTCGATTTCCTCTTTTAAAGCTGTTAGCATTTGCCTTATGTATTGAGGTGCTCCTATGTTGGGTGCATGTATATTTATAATTGTTATATCTTCTTCTTGGATTGATCCGCTGATGATTATGTAGTGTCCTTCCTTGTTTCTTATAACATTCTTTATTTTAAAGTCTATTTTATCTGATATGAGTATTGCTACTCCAGCTTTCTTTTGATTTCTATTCGCATGGAATATCTTTTTCCATCCCCTCATTTTCAGTCTGTATGTGTCCCTAGGTCTGAAGTGAGTCTCTTGTAGACAGCATGTATATCGGTCTTGTTTTTGTATCCATTCAGCGAGCCTGTGTCTTTTGGTTGGAACGTTTAATCCATTCACATTTAAGGTAATTATCGGTATGTTTCTATTACCATTTTCTTAATTGTTTCGGGTTGGTTTTTGTCCTTTTCTTCTTTTGCATTTCTCACTTAGAGAAGTTCCTTTAGTACTTCTTGTAGAGCTGGTTTGGTGGTGCTGAATTCTCTTAGCTTTTGCTTGTCTGTAAAGCTTTTGACTTCTCCATCAAATCTGAATGAGATCCTTGCCAGGTAGAGTCATCTTGGTTGTAGGTTCTTTCTTTCATCACTTTAAATATGTTGTGCCAATCCCTTCTGGCTTGTAGAGTTTCTTCTGAGAAATCAGCTGTTAACCTTTTGGGAGTTCCCTTGTATGTTATTTGTCATTGTCCCTTGTTTTTTTTTTTAAATTTTATTTATTTATTTATTTATTTATGGCTGTGTTGGGTCTTCGTTTCTGTGCAAGGGCTTTCTCTAGCTGCGGCAAGTGGGGGCCACTCTTCATCGCAGTGCACAGGCCTCTCACTATCGCGGCCTCTCTTGTTGCGGAGCACAGGCTCCAAATGCGCAGGCTCAGTAGTTGTGGCCCACAGGCCCAGTCGCTCCGTGGCATGTGGGATCTTCCCAGACCAGGGCTCGAACCTGCGTCCCCTGCATTGGCAGGCGGAGTCTCATCCACTGCACCACCAGAGAACCCCTTCCCTTGTTTTTAATAATTTTTCTTTGCCTTTAATTTAGTCATTTTGATTACTATGTGTCTTGGCATGTTTCTCCTTGGTTTTATCCTGTCTCGGACTCTCTGTGTTTCCTGGACTTGGGTAGCTATTTCTTTTCCCATGTTTGGGAAGTTTTCAGCTATAATCTCTTCAAATATTTTCTCTGGTCCTTTCTCTCTCTCTTCTCCTTCTGGGACCCCTATAATGCAAATGTTGTTGCATTTAATGTTGTCCCAGAGGTCTCTTAGGCTGTCTTAATTTCTTTTCATTCTTTTCTCTTTATTCTGTTCTGCAGCAGTGAATTCCACCATTCTGTCTTCCAGGTCATTTATACGTTCTTCTGCCTCAGTTTTTCTGCTATTGATTCCTTCTAGTGTATTTTTCATTTCAGTTATTATATTGTTCATCTCTGTTTGTTTGTTCTTTAATTCTTCTAGGTCTTTGTTAAACATTTCTTGCATCTTCTCTATCTTTGCATCCATTCTTTTTCTGAGGTCCTGGATCATCTTCACTATCATTATTCTTAATTCTTTTTCTGGAAGGTTGCCTATCTCCAGTTCATTTAATTGTTTTCTGGGGTTTTATCTTATTACTTCATCTCGTACATAGCCCTCTGCCTTTTCATTTTGTCTATCTTTCTGTGAATGTGGTTTCTGTTCCACAGGCTGCAGGATTCAGCATATAGTTTTAAATAATATTGCCACTCTCTTTTGAATAAAGGATGCAGCAACTTTGCAGTTTCCTGTTCCAGAGATGATAATAATAGTAAAAGTTCAGAAATAAATATCCTCAAATTCACCATGAATGATTTGATGAGCAATTTCTGGAATGCTTTCAACAATGGAAGAAGACGGATGTGTTTTGAAGGATTTTACAGTTTTACAGATTGGAGGTAGGGGAGGATAAAGAAATCAAAGGGAATTAGTCAGCTTTGATAAGAGGGGTTTGTATGAAGGAGTAGAAGATGATTAAAGTGAATCTGAAGTTTGGAAGATGAATGTAGTTTGCTTCTACAAAACAACTGAAGAACTTTAAAAGAAACCTTATGAACTATAAGAATGATAACGAAGTCAGTGGCAGAGAGCAAGAGATGATAATGATTTAATTAATAAAACAAATTTGAATACCTATTTTCATTCAAATTCAATAAATTTAAAAATATATATAGGTAATATTTTCTCATCTAAGAATATTCTTATGTAAAAAGCATGAAAACAGGAATAAAAAACAGCTGTAACCCCATCCTGAAATATAACCACCATTAACATTTTGGTGCTTGCTCCTCCATACATATTTCTATTCAGTAGAAAAACATGAGCCTTTTTTTTTCTTATGTTTTATAAAAAATGGTATCAATGTTTAGCTACAGTTTGAACCCAAATTGTTTCATTTATTTTTCACCAATCACTTTTTTAATAAGGGGATTAATTTTGCTGTAACCATCTCTTAAAATACTTATCGAAAGGCAGCATTCTGCCCATGTGTGTATACAGTAATGGAAGTTCTGATATCAATTCTTACATTAAAAAAGAAAAAAACTTTTCAATATATTCTTGAAATATTAACTCATTGTGTTAGAAATCTGAGTTGCTTTAGTTAGCTTGCATTACAAACTGACCTAAACTAATATGGTTTTTAGATCTATAAGAATTTTTGAGTAATCATTAGTAGCTTCCAATTGCTAGAGATATGTTGGAGCTGAACATTTTCTCTCCAAGAAACTTATTCCCACAAGGGATGTTGCAATAAAAATCAGCCTCGGTCCAAATTCTGTCACATTTTTTAGCAAGCATATGTGCACATGTGAACACGTACACACACACATACAATCTCTTCTGCAAACCTGGTGAAGTTTCTATTCTATGCCTTTTAGGCAATCCAATAAGTTCCTTATATGGAAAGACTTCAGGATTTAGTTATCTTTGGGGAAGGATCAGATGACAAAATCTTCTGTTATTTGAACAAAAGAGGGGCAAGATTGTAAACCTAGGACTCCATCCTGAAGGGCACTGCTGTATTCACTAGATTCTTTTACTCTTCTTATCAAAATGGAAGTTCCCACAAGTATTTCTTCATTATCTGAATATTTTTCCTACAGCTTATTTTACCAATGAAAATCACTTCTAATAATCACTGTGCTAATTTACAAGCTCTTTAATGCTGAGTGGATATAAAGATAGGTCTAGCTGTTATTTCTGGAGTAGAGCTTTGTAATTGTATTTTAAAATGCTAAATCAGACCAATAAGGAGATGATTTACAACTATATCATCTATCATTATTTATATCTTTATCTATCTACCCTTTATACTGAAATATTTTAAATTAAATTATAGAAAATATGATAAGAACTACTTGTTTATTTCTGGTTCCTTAGGCTAAATTTGACCTTCACTCAAAAGTCATTGTTGTCACACACAAATAAAGGGATATTGTTCTTATATTTTCCCAAGAATCTGCTGTTATTTTGTATTAGGGGGAAATTCTACTCTATAGGATTTTCTTTTTTCTTTTTTTTTTTAAATAAATTTATTTATTTATTTTTGGCTGCATTGGGTCTTCATTGCTGTGTGCGGGCTTTCTCTAGTTGCGGCAAGCGGGGACTACTCTTCGTTGCAGTGCACAGACTTCTCATTGCGGTGGCTTCTCTTGTTGCGGAGCATGGACTCTAGGTGCATGGGCTTCAGTAGTTGTGGCTCACGGGCTAAGAGTGCAGTAGTTGTGGCGCACGGGCTTAGCTGCTCTGCGGTATGTGGGATCGGTATATGGGATCTTCCCAGACCAGGGCTCAAACCCATGTCCCCTGCGTTGGCCGGTGGATTCTTAACCACTGTGCCATGAAGGAAGTCCCATATAGGATTTTCATAAAGAGCTAGCACCTTATATCCACTCCGTGCTGAACGTTGTACAGCTTACCAAGATTCTTATTCAGAAGAACTCTTCTCCAGAGTAGTGTGCTCAGTGGATAACCTTCAGCTGTTAGCCATTTAGAGAGTTGAATCAGTGAAGACAGGCACCTTAGCCAATGCTGCACTGCCTTCCTGTGGTGACCATAAGTAATATACATCTAAAATAAAGGTCTGGCCTTCTTGTCCCTACTCAGGACAACTCTTGAGTCATTCTAGCTTCACAGCTTTTCTAGGGGTTGGCTGAGGCTCTCATTGGGCCTACATTGCTGTTCAGTTTCTCCATCTGGGCAAATCCTGCCTCCTTCTCCCTTGCACGGGTATTGATCCCATAGATGATCCATACTTCATCTTTTCAGATAACCCAACAGATGATCTACTTCTTTGCCATCATGACCTTTCCATAAGGACAATGCATTTCAACTCATGGAGTTAAAACATTGTTACATAATATAGGATAGTAGTGTCTGGTTTTCCTGTAGTGTTCCATGTCCTTCTCCTGAGATCAACACAAGCTTTTTGAAAACTGATGAAATTCTTTTTTACATCTCTTGATGGCTTAATATAAGTTTCATTATTGGTTATAACCAGTCATGCATTTTTAAATTTAATGTTAATATTAGTAATATATATTTATTTATTATTATTTCTATTTTGGAAAAGGTGCAGAGAGGTTAAAAAATTTCTTGCATGTCATCTAGTTAGTAAATATCTGGGCTGGAATAAACATTATGATATATTACAGAATCAGGATGGAACTGGAGTAAAGGTAGGACTTTATTTAAAACTAGAAATATACATTTAAATTCTCAAATATTTGTCAAATGAAACATTAAAATATCAGGTATGTGTCTATCATTCTCTTTTCTGTGTGTCATTCTTAACAGAATTAAGGAACTTGATATTTTAAATAAACAAACAGAAAAGTGTTTTTAGCTGAGGATACAGCTTTGTGTTATTTAGTTAGACACAGAAGTTGCAGTAAAACTATTTTGCCCAATATTTTTGTCCTCACAGCAAAACTATTCTGCTAGATTTTATGTCCTTCTGAGAGAGATTGTTGGTATATTTAACCTACTGAACAGAGCAATGTATTTTTATAATAGACTACTAATATTAATAGTAAATCAGAAACAAGAGATGTACCTGGAAAGAACGAGTTAATCAGAATATGCCCAAGCAGAATAGAACATAGAAGAAGAATTTGAAAGCTCATCTGGGTCCAATCCAAGAGAACAGCACTGATCTGAGAGAAACTCAAGGAGAAGGACCAAAATGAGCAACCTGCTAGAGCAACCACCCACGTTCCTTTAGGACCCAGCGTTTTGCTTTTGTTTCTCCAGTTTTAGAAAATTAAGGTGTAAAGTATTTCTGAGGAACTTTGAAATCAAACAGCTTAATTTAATCATGGTAGAATTCAACATAAAATACTCTAGAATATAAAACACACACACATTTAGGATTGAAGGCTTTGAAATTTTGAGTTCTCAGAATAAATTATAAAACCAAAGGGAGACATTTTAAATTGTGTAGAGTATATTTTAATGATTAAGAAATAATAAAATCAGTTCAATCCATGTATTTGTGTGCATATGCACACACACATATTCATGCCACACAACCACATACACAATATGTACATGTTGTACACACACACACACACACATATATATTCAAGATACTAGGGATTTTCAAAGGCCATCAATTTTTTCCACATGGTTTTGGAGTCAATTGATATATACAGAAGCATGAAAGAGGAGGTCAGATTATCAGCTTTATTAGTGATAAATGTTAGATTAAAATACATGGCTCAGATGCACACTAAATGGACTTTATAACCCATTCATAAGTGTGGGACAGCAGACCTGAGTGCTTATTTTATACAGGTCAACTTTCTTGAAGAAAACAAGAAAGGAGCTGATTGATCTGAGCATGCCCACACTTTTCATCCAGTGACATTAATCAGGTAGCTCACAGCTCCTCTAGGAAAAGAATAGAATAAAAGTTGACTAAAGGCCAACAGTCAGATTCCAAATAAGTTTCTTTACATGGAACATGAGGAGTCAAGTATAATTGGTTGTGTCTGTGTGTTTGTATATGCACATACTTTTACAGACATAAAACTACTCCCAATGTTTTCAATGTTCTCCTTTTTGTTTCAGAATTCTTATTAATATGGTTAAGTATAGCCTAATTAAGAGGGCTTTGTAAAAAATATATGCTTGTATATGTTATTACTTTATGAACCATCTACCATCTTGCTGTCCCTTTTTAGTGTTAATTATGTGAAAACACAGTATTGTAAAAGGATATTACAAACCATTTATCTCACCTGTAAGCAGATTAAACATTAAATGAATGTCAGTAGGCCATGTGATGGCCTTTGTTCATGACTGCAATTTTTAGTGTTGAGTGACATATATGTTGCCTCACTTTTAAAAAGCAAAATGATTTTTGAACAAAAGAAACTCAAAAGATAAAACCTGATTAATTCACACAAAGGGTTTCAGCAAACTGTGACTATTTTAACATCAATATATTTATTTATTCCTCAACAATTGTTGATTCTCTACTATATTCCAGATACTTTAGCAATCACTAAGAATACAAGAGTAAAGGATATAATGAGATATGTTACATAAATACAAGGTTGTGATATAATCTGGTGAATTCTGAAAGGAATTCTTATTTTTTCCTATGTTATAAAAGGACTCTACTTCATTCCTATAAAGGAATGCAATCTACTTCATTCTAAGTAAGGGGAGTTTTGAAATGAATATAACCATACTCTTTCCACCCCCTCACTCTTCCACATATTTAAGAGCAATATGAATATGAATGGCCAGAATCTAGGATGTTTACTGAGACATGTGTTTATCTGGAGACAAGGTCACCAACTTGTAAGCCCATGGGTTTTATTACAATAACTCTTCTGCCGGAAACTGGATGCTAATTAAGTATTCAACACACCAAGGAGCTGGATAGTAACTAATTGGAATGAATCTACTGTGCAGATCAAACTCAACCTACTTCTTATTGTCTACATTTAGGCATGGAATAAGAGGCTTTAAAATGTGTGGTCTTTGTGGTCTGTTTTATTAAGAATCACTGTAGGTTAGGGGTTATTAAAACTTGGCTGTGCAATAATAAAGCCAATAGTTTGAGTCTTATTAGGGTTCTTTTTTTCCCCCTCTTTATATTTTATTCGTTAGAAAGGAGCATGATTCACAAGGAAAAAATTTATAACTATGTGTGGTGATGGATGTTAACTAGGATTATTGTGGTGATTATCTTGCAGTATATACAATATTGAATCATTATGTTGTACACTGGTAACTAATATAATGTTATTAGCCAATTACCTCTCAAAAAAGAAAAAAGAAGAAGAGAGGATGAGTAATTTGTATCACAAATTACAACATACTAGGGGACAAACACGAGAGGTTGAAAGTAAAATTGAATGTGTGTGCCTATTATTTTAAGTAAGGTTTCTTTGGAATCTTAGCTTTGAGAACCAGATGTACCTGGAAATGGTTACAGACCTTGAGTGGCAGCTGAAGTATTTTTTAAAATTTTTATTTTATATTGGAGTATAGTTGATTAACAATGTTGTGTTAGTTTCAGGTGTACAGCAAGGTGATTCAGTTATACATATACATGTATCTATTCTTTTTCAAATTATTTTCCCATTTAGGTATTACAGAGTATTGAGCAGAGTTCCCTGTGCTATACAGTAGGTCCTTGTTGGTTATCTATTTTAAATATAGCGGTGTGTACATGTCAATCCCAAACTCCCAATCCATTCCTCCCCTCCACCCTTCCCCCCAGTAACCATAAGTTCATTCTCGAAGTCTGTGAGTTTGTTTCTGTTTTGTAAATAAGTTCATATAAGTGATATTATATAATATTTGTCTTTCTCTGTGTGACTTACTTCACTTAGTATGATAACCTCTAGGTCCATCCATGTTGCTGTAAATGGCAATATTTAATTCTTTTTTATGGATGAGTAATATTCCATTGCATATATATCACATCTTCTTTATCCATTCATCTGTTGATGGACACTTAGGTTACTTCCATGTCCTGGCTATTGTAAATAGTGCTGCTGTGAACATTGGGGTGCCTGTATCTTTTCCAATTAGAGTTTTCATCTTTTCTGGATATATGGGATTGCTGGATCGTATGGTAGTTCCATTTTCAGTTTTTTAGGGAACCTCCATACTGTTCTCCATAGTGGCTGTATCAATTTACATTCCCACCAACAGTGCAGGAGGGTTCCCTTTTCTCCACACCCTCTCCAGCATTTATTGTTTGTAGATTTTTTGATGCTGGCCATTCTGACTGGTGTGAGGTGATACCTCATTGTAGTTTTGATTTGCATTTCTCTAATAATTAGTTATGTTGAGCATCTTTTCATGTGCCCCTTGGCCATCTGTATGTCTTCTTTGGAGAACCGTCTATTTAGGTCTTCTGCCCATTTTTGGATTGGGTTGTTTGTTTTTTTGATATTGAGCCACATGTGCTGTTTGTAAATTTTGGAGACTAATCCCTTGTCGGTTGCATGTTTTGCAAATATTTTCTCCCATTCTGTGTGTTGTCTTTTTGTTTTGTTTATGGTTTCCTTTATTGTGCAAAAGCTTTTGAGTTTAATTAGGTCCCATTTGCTTTTTTTTGTTTTTATTTCCTTTACTCTAGGAGACATATTGAAAAAGATATTGCTGTGATTTATGTCAAAGAGTGTTCTGCCTATGTTTTCCTCTAAGAGTTTTATAGTATCTCACTTAATTATAATAGCTTGTTTACTCCTTACAACACCTTAATAAGGATAATAATATTGATAGAAGCATTTTGGTGAATGTTTCAAATGTCCTAAGACTATTCTAAGTGATACACATAAACTATAGCATTTAGTTCCTGGGAGAACTCTGTTAAGCAAATGCTATTATTATCTCCATTTAACAGATGGGGCACTGAAGCATAGAATACTAAGTAAATTGCCAAAGATTATGCAGCTTTTATTTCTAAGATGTTCTGTTGCCAAAATCTCTACTGTAGAATATAATTCTTTATCAACTCTCATGAAGAGAGAACTGTAGTACAATAGATAAACTTAGCTTTAGAAATGGCAGTGAGAAATCCAGAGAAATATCAGAGAATGGAAGAAGGCAGCAAGCTACTTTGAGAACTTGAAGGCCAAACTAGTCTTATGTGAAAAGAAAGAGAAATGGAACAAGAATAATATATCTGGAGCTAACGGCTTTGAAATGTGGAGTATGAAAGAGTAAGATATTTTATTCATGACAAAATTAGTAAGGATTACTAGGGCTCAGAGAACTCTAACAAAGGGAAAAAAGTAGATCTCAGAGAGTGAACAAAAATGTTTCCCTAGTGGAAACCCTTTCCAAAAAGTTTACTGAGAGACTGTTTCTTAAAGTTAAGGTAGGAAGTCAATAACAGAGCAAGAGACTATCTAGTTACATGACTGGGATAGTTACATTTAGTATTTATACCAGCTCTGAATAGGTCTGTGGAGAGAAGACTGGGAATTCCAGTTAGAATATCTCAGACAACAATCAATGAATATAAAACTTGTTGGAGACTCAGATTTAAAAAGCATAAGGTGATCTAGGAAACTATATAACAAATGAGTCCAAAACTAAGTGAAAATCTGGACTGATGGGGGTGTTCCCTATGTAGAAATATCCTACAAAGGCAGATTATAACAATAGGATTTGTTTGAATAATAGACATTTTGTGCTGGCTTTGATGTCACATTTTATATTACAAAATAATTAATTAGGCTATTTTTGATGCAGTATGCTGACGAACTTGTGTTTTCTTTTTTCTCTTAAAGCACTAAGAAATTCAAAGTATCTTCATCTTCAGAGGTTTGAATAATGAACAAATGTACAGACCAAAAAAGGTCCAAGGAAGAAGAGAGGGCAATATTCAAAGAGGAAGAGTAGATCAAATGACTCTGATAAAAGAATATAGACAATAGAGAACCAAAAACTATCAGATAAACTGTTTTAATTAGGGCAGGTACCTTAAGGTTCTCCAGAGAAACAGAATCAGTAGGAGATATATACATTTATCATGACAATTTGGTTCATGCATTTATAGAGAATGAGAGGTCCCACAATCTGCCATTTGCTGGAGACCTAGGAAAGCCAGTGGTGGTGTTCAGTCTGAGTCTAAAGGCCTGAGAATCAAGAGAGCAGATGGTTTAACTCCCAGTCTCAGGGCTGGAGAAGATGATATAGCTCCACTTAAGTAAGCAGGTAGGAAGCAAAAAGGGATGAATTCCTCCTTCCTCTACTTTTTGTCCTATTTAGGCCTTGAAAGGATTGGAAAGTGCCCACCTACATTGGGTAGGACAATGTATTTTACTGAGTCATTAATTCAAATGCTAATCTCGTCCAGAAACAACCTCACCACCACATCCAGAAATAATGTTTAATCCACACACGCTGTGGCCAGTCAGGCTGACACATAAAATTAGCCATCACAGCAAGTGTTAGTCAGTTGGTACCAAAGTAATGCTGTATAACAAACCATTCCAAATCTCAGTGGCTTACAACATAATCATCCATTCTTATGCTCACAGGTCTGCAGGTGGACTGTGGTTCAATTGACTAAGGGTTGGTTTGACTGGATGACTCTGCCTTAGGTTGTGGATCAATTGTCTCGCACTAGGCTGCAGTTAGTTTCATTCTAGGCTCTAGATTGAAGGGAATGCGGCTGCCATGAGCATAATCTTCTCACAGCACAAAACCAGATTGCAAATTTATTTAAAGATTCTAATTTGATAAATGTGTTACCATTGCAGTAGGCAAAGCAAGTCAAATATCCAAGCCCAATATCAATGGACAAGGATATACACACTACTCTCAGTGGGAGAAGGAGGTGAATGAATATTTACTAAGTAATACTCCAGACTATTACAGGACAATACTGGGTTAAACAGTCATTAAATTTCAAGGGCTCTAAGACCATGATTTTTTTCAGATCCTATAGATGTTCTTGATTAGAGGAGCTCCTCTCTCAGAAGACAGAGTCATTGGAGAGAGTATGAGTCACACTAATTTGGAAAATAGAGTTGCAAATGGAAGAAATACAAGGCCCATTGATATATCAACAAATGAGTGTGCTCAAGACTAGTAAGACTTGGGCTTCTTGATTCTAGTAAATCCCAGAGCCATGAATAGCAACCTGTATTTGGAGGGTGCAATAGTCTGGTTCTGTGGGTTTTAAATTTTGCACAAGTGCTTCAGTTAGCCTAATGGAGTATACCTTACAGAGAATGAGAATGGTGGTTGAATGAGAGAGTGAGACATACAGGGAATAAGTGAGGATAGCCCATTAACAGAAGATAGTTCAAATTAGAATTGAGGGTGGGTAAGGATAATATTGGCTGGACTTCTGGGAACTTATGCAAATTAATAGTTTTTGGTGATCTGAGGAAATTCAATATAAATATATATTTACTTAATAGGCATTTATTTATAGATTTGCCTGCATTAAGAAACTTTCATTCATTAAATACACATATGAAGAGTGGAAAGAGAATTCAAAAAGAGGAAGAAAATGGTATTTGTAACATGTTACCTCTCCCCCCCAAAAAGAACTAATTCTAGAATATATAGGAACACCTGCCTTTTGGGGGAACAAGCTAGACAACTAAAGAGAAAGATAAATTACTTAACAGGCAACCCATGCATACACATGCACGTGAACACACACGCTCAAAAGCACATACATTTAAGAAAATTAATAACATATGAAAAGATATTCAATTCATTAATAATCAGCAAGATGCAAAAAAAAAAATTGAAATAAAATAGCATTTTACACTGATCGTATTGAGAAAAATGTAAAAGTCTGACAGTGCCCAGTGCTGGCAAAGATGATAATTAATAGGAATTTCCTTACATTATTGTGGAAATTTTTGCAGCCATTTTGGAAAATTGTGTGGCATTATCTAGAATATTTGAAGATGAACATACCATATGACCCAGAAATTTTACTTCTAGGTATTTGCCATAGACTTGCACTGTCCAATACAGTAGCGAGTAGCTACATGTGGTGGTTTAAATTCAAACTTAAATAAAACCAAGCTAAAAAATTTAATTCCTCAGTTACACTAACCACATTTCAAATGCTATTTTGCCATGTATGACTAGTAGCTACCACTTTGGACTGCAGAGATAAGGACATTTCCATTATATGAACCCCAAGAGACATTTGCAAAACTAACCTTTGCAGTTCTTTGTGATAGCCATAAACTGGAAGTAACTCAAAGGTCCAACAATTTTAAAATGGATAAAATGGTTGTAGTATATTCATACAATTCTATACTACAAAGAAAATGAAAGAATTAGAGCTACACTCAACATATTGGATAAATATTAAATGAATTTATTTGGTATGATTCCATTTATGTAAAAGTCAATCCAAAACAAACAAAAAACCAAAAAGCAAATTTGTATTATATTGATTGAGGTGGCATACATAGAAAATCATAAAGAAAAGTCAAAGAACTGACACACCTAGATACGTACACACACACACACACACATTACATACACAGAGAAGTGGGGAAGAGAATGAATAAATGAGTGAGTGATTATGAGAAGGACCAATGTTATCCTAAATTTTCCAGGTTCAGACAACCATAGGGAATAAGGAAGGAGGGAGAAATGAGAAGCTTTCATCAGATATATTATATTTAAGGAAAGATTAGGATATCCAAGTAAAAACATCCATTAGGAAGTTGTACATTTAAGGCTGAAATCACTGAGATTAGTTTGGGCTGAAACAATAGGTTTAAGAATCAACCATATGAGGATAATAGACGAAGCTGGAGATTAGGTGAAAGTCTTAGGAAGTTGGCTACAGGGAGAAAAAAACATACAAGCAAAGAAAAAGCAAAGGAAAGAAGGAAAGACAAATCCTCTCTAATGGGCTTGTGGCAGCCTGCCCAAAGAAATTAACCCAGCATGGATACAGTGCACCTGCCATAGCTTTCCTATGTTGCAATGAAATAAATTAATCTGAATCTCCCCTGACTCTGAAAAGAAATCCTGGCATTAATTCTCTGCATGTTCGGGTCTTACCTATTTTAGAGATGAGAGAAATAACTGCTAATCTTTCAAATGTCAGCTGAAACGTCAGTTATCTAGGTAAGCTTCTGTTGTCCACTGCCTCCTGGCCTAAGTCAGGCACATTGATAAACTCTTTCATTCTCTACTTTCTCTTTGTAGCAATGATTACAGATTGGAATTATAAATCTACAGTATGCATATGGCTGCTTTATTATAATTACCTCCTCCATTAAATTCTACAAAAACAAGAAATGTTGTTTTAACTCACCATTCTGTCTCTGGTTCCTATACAGAAGAGATACAAAACGTGTATTTGTTGAGCAACAGATTGACTGAATAAATGAATGGATGAATTAGAACATTTTCTATTTGCACTGGTGGCATATGTCTGTTAATGATTCTCACATCGTGTGTTGACTATTTCACAAAAATGTGTAACAGGGATGGAATGAAGTAGATCCTTTCTTTATTTCTGAGTTCCTTCCAGACTTTTTCCGTAATCATATACATATGTACATAAAAATCTTCCATCTATAGGACACCACACAGAGACATTAATGCACAAATGTCAAAAAGAAGGAAACTAAGTCTAGGTAAAAGTCTAAACTATCAATAAATTGAGGCCAGCAGCAATTATCTCCTCTTTCTTTGCCCATATCTCTACATTTCAAGAGTGAAATACTCAGTCTCCAGTTTTCTTGAATTCTATTCCACCCTTTTGATTTTCAGAAAATATTTGATGGTGCCTTCAAGTGAATTTATTTCAAAGTGCTATCAATCCTAATGGCATTTTATCTTAGGACTTTAATCATGGAATAGATGGTATTGAAATAATCAAGGATTTATGGTAACTGGGCTTTGAATTCACATGAAGGATTCTTTCTCTAGGAAGAGGAAAAGTAGTAGAGGTACATTGAATTCATTCATTATTTTATTAAAATGGATTCTGAAAAGAAAGGACATTGGTCTTAGAGTTTTGGAAATGTTCTTCATTTTGTCTTCCTTTTGTATTTTCAGGGAAACTGTTGCTAATTGGTGTGTTAAGCCCTAATCATTAAAGATTTTGCACAATTAAATGTGAAGATTAGGCAGTTACCAATTCCCAGATTTAGATATTAATCCAGGATGTACAGAAATTGAAATAGCATATACATGTTTTCAACTCTCCCAGATGTTCTGAGAAATCTTTGGAAACTTAGGGATTACCACCAGCATATTGATTTGGTGGAACTCACTTGGCTAGATAGGTCAGAATAAATATGTTTATTCAGTATTATTTGACACAGAGAAATATAGAAAAATTCATATAATCTTACACTGCATGTCTTTTAAGGCACTTTGAGTTCAATTTTTCTCACATCAGATAACTTTGAGTAGTACATTTCTGACTTTAATTTTGGAAAAAGAATATGGTCTTCACAAACATTCTTTTCTTCAAGATTATATAAATTCAACTTAAAAAAAATTTCAGAACTTTATTACCAAGTTGACTGAAAGACATTTAAACTTTTGGAAAAGTATGAATAATATTAAGGCTGTATGGGCAGACTTTTTTGCAGGAATATTCTGGGTTTCTACAAATTCTAGTAAACCTGGAACTTTCAGATAAAGTTGATTAATGAAAGAGTCAATTTGGTTACGTAAAAAAAATTTAAGGCAGAATAATCAGCTGTTGTAGTTCTCTGTTTTGAAGTTAGAGAAAAATATCTGGATATTTTCTTAGATGTTGGCGAAGACAATGAAGCTAAATAACATGTAATTTTACCCCCTTGAGAGGAATCATATCAAAATTGTGGGCAAGAGCTTGGACATTTTACTTCTAGGAACCCTGTTTTAAGCTACTGGATCAAGTTTTAGGTCCTTTTAATACTTAAATCTCTCATTGATTGGTTACCAATAGCAACAGGAAATTGTAAGAGAACCAGAGACCTGTTTCCTTACCAAGTATTTAGACCCTTTCTTAATCACAGTTAAGTCCGCCTGATCTAATGTGTTTTGCCAGCACCAGAAGCAAATGCAATAATACAGGGTTCCCTAGTAATCCTGCCATTTGATAATTGTTCACTTGTTTTACCTGTATATTTACTTCTAACTTTTCATCTATTTCTGAAAATAATTTGAGGCACCATAAACTTGGGGGGAAAAAAAGTCTGAGGAAAAGAACAGGAAACAGGTAAAAGGTTTACTCTTAGTTTCCTGGTATACAAGTTAAGAAAGTCTATCAGCTACTCATATGAGATCATTATTCTCCAAAAATAGTAAGGAAAAAGTCAAGTAAATCTTTACATGCAAAACATGTTATTATCAGTTTTCAATAATGCTGTTATGTAAGATACAATTTTTAAATGATCTCAATATGTGAAATTCAATGCAACTTATTTTACAATTTATCATAGAGTTCTCTACACATATTTGCAATGTCTTTTTATTGTAAGTTAATTAGGGGGAAGGTAAATACGCATTCCTTTTTTTAAAATTCTATATTCATACCACAAAGTATGTTTGGGTATATTAGGTGTGTACCTAGAACCTAAAATTAGAGTTGAAGGAGATGATAAAAGTTTGGAAGTGTTCATTTCCTCATTATACCAGAAGTTAAAACTTCTACGTAATACTTGGGGTCACTTTTTTATGAATACGTTAAGATATTGTCTATGAAGGAAATTTTCTTTGTGTTTACTGGGAGACGCTTATTACCAGAAAGTAAAACCTAGTTGCAATAATAGTAAGTTTAAAAATTTTTTTTATTTATAGAAGGTAATGAAGAAGAGAGGTTAATTTGGAATTACTAACATCAAGCCCTAGCTGTTTAAAAGTTCAAGTAACTTTTTTTAAGGGCTGTAACTTATCTGAAGAACGTCAATTTACTTTCCTTAGCTATTTCTAGTATAATTGTTAGTATTATAGGTTTATTAGTTAATGTAACTTCAGTTAAATCCCAACGTATCAAAATTGGATAAAACATCTTAATTTTTCATGCAAGAAGTAAATCAAAGATTACAGAATGGCCATTAAAATTATTTTTAAAAAATAGACCAGTCAAAAGCTACCAGATTTACCATATATTAAAATATAATATAAAGTAACTGCCAATAAAACTATGCAGTACTGTTATAGAATTGACAGATATACTAATGCAATAGAATAGAAATCTCCCAAATATATACCCACATATACATGGATGACAAAGTTGATTATTTTAATTCAGTGGAAAATGTAGTTTCATTAAAAAAATTATGCTGGCACAAGTGATTATGAATCTTGAAAAAAACAAAGTTGGATCTATTCTTTACACTGTACATTAAAACTAAATTCTTGATAAATTAATGGATTAAATCACATTAACACCAACCATTAACAATTAGCAGTCTTAGAATAAAATTTAGAATATTATATGTATATGCAAAGGTTTAGGAAGAAATTGTTAACAAGACAGGGAACTCAGAAAATTAAAGTGTGTTTGTATCTATCTATTATATATAGATATAGATATAGATATATAGAGAGAGATCTTTATAAATAAATTTTACAAATAGAATTAGTTTTAAAAATGTTTTTCCTAAATTTAATTCATGAAACTGTCAAAGTCACATTTTAACATGCCAACATTTCACACAGGCTCCACAAAAAAAGATAAATATATTAAGTTGTTATTTCGGGTATTAACCAATTTTTTTTTTTTACTTCAGCCATGAAGAATTTAAAAGAAATCCAAGCCAAGTAGAATTAAATTTAGTTTAGTTATATGTAAAATTATTTTAAATAGTTTATGGGAATTAATTTATCTATACTAGCCCTGCCTCCCAAAATGTTAGAGTACTATTTTTAAGGTTAAAAGGGTTAATGATATTTCTTGTTCAAAAAGCAGTGTCTGTCTCCTTATGTTATTTTAAGTCTACCAACTTTAGCCACATATTTTCCAAAAGTAAATTCAAGGTCTGACATAGTACTTTTCAAACTAAGTCATAAACACTTAACTTTCTATGGTGGAATTTCAGGATAGTTACAGGCATTTTTATATGTAGTTCAAACATTTCCACTGAAACAAATTCTAGCACTTAGTATAAGGGAGATGGAAGTGCATTCACTGTAATATTGGGAAGGAAGTATGCATTAACACTGATGGATAATTTGTTCAGTTAATAACAACACTTTTAAAATGTAATTTTGGAGAAATCAAGATATATTTAGTTTTTTGAGTACAAATTCAGCATGCATAAATATTGCATATTTGAAAAGTCATGTAATACTTTGTTCAGAAAATTGTAGGTCTTTTCTGTTATTGTAATCATGATAGTATTTAAACTAAGGATTATTGTCTGGCATAATACTATCATTCTTAGAAATAATGAGAGAGATTGATCAGCTTATATTGATGTAATACCTTCTGGAGAAAAGGATGCAAAGGCAAATAGGAAGACAAAGATATTTTTCTAATTATTTAGGTGAATGTAGCTGTAGGCTAAACAACAACTGATGTATTCTATTGGAATGGCTAAAAAACCCCACACACACAAAAAAACAACAAATTCAGACATAAAGAGGCTGAAAATGACTTTCATTCATCCTGTCTTCATTTACCCTTTATGTCAAATACCCTTTGCTTGAAGCACATTTGGGATAGTCTTGGTAAGGTCTCTGACAGATTTCTGATGTAGGTGATTTTATTCTTGGGGCACACCCATCTTCCACTGTATTACTCTATTTTACCCACAGGCATTATGACAGAAAGTAGAGATGAAAACTGTGTCACACTTACATGGAGATTTACCAGAACTCCTCATTTCTCCATCTTCTCATTGCCAAATCCAGAAGTAAAAGCACACCGTATGACATTAACTATTGGAAAGCTTAACAAGCAGCATCACATTCTTAATGTATAAAAAGAGGGATGGCCGTTTATGCCATTTCAGAGTATATATTCTTTACACCCCAGAGGTATTGAACTACATATACAAGAATCTATAACATACCGCAGACAGTGTCTTTTTTCCGAGCTCAGAGAAATAATAAAGATCTCTTTTGTCCCTACATTTCCACTTGCAAAATAATAGGTAAGGAAAGCTTTTGTTATTTTGTTATAATCTATGACTCCAATACAGCTGGGATTGCATTTACCATTTTTTGTTCTCCTTACTTTTGTACAAAGACCAATAGTTAGCAGATTTTATTTGAGCTGTAGGGCCTTAGTAATAAATGTCTTTGGATTCCCCTTTTGACATTTATGACATGCCAAGTCAAACCACAGTTTTATTAAAGCCTTCATGCTCACTGCTTTTATTTTATTCATTTGCTTCATTTTTATAATTTCAAAAGGCACCTATTCAGTAGAGTGTCCTGATCCATATCTAAACTGTTAAGTTTCATTTTTAAACTTTTGACTTCATGTGTTTTTATGATCTAAGCTCAGGTGACAAATCACAGAAAGGTGTGCCACCCCAACTAGGATTTTCAGTTTTATGTAATTTTGATGAACTAGAATTACTTTCTGTTATTCTGAAAATACCTAGCCATTCAACCTCCTAGGGATTTTGCCAAGGGACAACAGTCACTCTGCAGTTTTCTGCTCTTGCAACCAATGGAGAATGCCTCTGACAAAACAGGAATATGCTATTATTGTCTTGACTTTTGACTAAGTTCCTGTAAATCAAGTCTCTCTCTCTCTCTATTGATCTATTTCTATCTCTATCTCTCTTTCAGCCCATGAATTATAGTTCCACATCTGGAGTTGCATGTTAGAGATTTATAACTGGATGCCCTACAAACCTGGCACAATTTTCTCCAAAATAGTCTAAATTGAAACTCATTTTAAAACATTCCTAAATCTATTCCTAATCCTGTGTCTTTCTTTTTCTGTTGAGAGAAACAATCCCTATGGATCAAAATCTCAGTTCTAACCCAGACTTTTCCCTTTACAGAGACTCTTAAAATCATCTCTGATCTTATCTTTACCATCCTCACATTCCCATCTTTTCATAACATGAGTTTTATCCAGCTAAACCCTGCTACTTGTAATATAGGTATGTGGACATAGACACAAACTGTGAATTTTTACTAAGACACCAAGTTTGAATACAAATTTTGTCATATATTACCACTGCAATAAGTAACTTTACTTTGATTCTATGTAGAAAACTTTTCACGTTCTTTTATTTATCCACGTAAGAAGTATTTATTTAATAGACTACTACTAAACCCATGGTCTATTCTGGGACATCCAGTGAAAAGCAAATAGGCAGGATTATTGCCTTCATAGATCTTACAGATAATGGGTAGAGAGAGATTAAATAATCAGACTAATTACGTAATTTCAAAAGAATAATAAGTGCTATAAAGTTGTAGCATAGGATGTAACAAACACATATGACATTTAGATTAGTCCTCCCTGTGGAAGAGATAGTTAAATTAAGACCTGTGTGATTAGATGGCAGTAGTTAACTGGACATAACAGCAGATAAAAAGGCCTCAAGGCAAGAAAATTCTTGGCACATTTGATGACTGACATGTACTGTGCCTGGGACGAAGCAAACACAAGTAGCCCCTCCATAGTGTGGAGTTTTGTTCTTTTTTTTTCCTTGGAGTTTTGAACTTTTCTGTGATGAGTACAAATATTCTTGGATGACCTCTATGCAGGTAACTATGTTTTTTTTCTAATGAAGACATTAAAATTTTAAAGCGAAACTCAAAATTAGTACTTCATAAGAGTCAAATAAAGCATACTGCTGCTTATGTGTAGGTTTCAAGGACTTGGCATACTGTATAAACAAACACTATAGATATAGATTTCACTATATTTAAAATTCAGTACTTGATAAGGCCCTTAACCATACAATGTCTTTTACACTGCAAACTATATAAAGGAAAATTTAAACTGCATAAATGAGCTTAACGTATCTATTCTGTAGAACCAAACGGAGTAAACTTAAAACATGTATCATACTCTTGACAGTAAGAGTAAGACACTGTACCAAGCTGGGCCGAGAGAAAATGAGAACACATAGGGAACACCCAACAGTTATTTCAAGCAAAAAGTAGATACATTATCACATATTCCCTTTCTATACATTACTTAGTATTTATGACTCATGAAATCTTTAAAGAATGTGTTGTGATATGTAAACTTTAAGTAGTGAAGTCATGGACTTTAAAGAGTGTTTTTTACATTCAGTACAACTTATTTTAGAACCAACAGATTATGTCAGATTTCTAAATCACATTAAATAATTCAGTGTAAATTTACAAAGTTCTCACTAAATTCTGACACTGATTCAGACATTCTTTTAGAGTGACTAAACATATATTAAATTAGCATAGTGTGCAGCACCTGAAGACGTTTTACAAAAATAACTTTGAAAAGGATACTTAAGAGAACTGTGATTTCAAAATAACTAGTTTTATATGTTTATCTTTGTAAAACAACTGATGGTTCAGTGCTAAATATCTCAGGTTATTTGAACTTGTTTTGTCAAAATAGCTAGTGTAAGTGATCCACTAAATACAATTATTGAAGAAAAATTCAATACGTCACACACTACACTGGTAAGCACTGTATTTAGCAATGGAATCATGAAGATTAATTATTATAACTGATAGTTTTGGAAACCAAATTGTTCAAGTGGGTCATCAGGGTCTCTGCATTGTAAAAATCAAGTTGAGACAAATGAAATTCCTACTCTTTCCCTCTGTGTTCCACATTTTTCTAAAAATTATTCTTGTGATAATGACTCTCAAACTTCTGTAAATTTGAGACAATGATACATATTAATTATTACTTTTGACATCACTAATCCTTTTGAATCTTGGAATCATTTACATGTATTTTCTAAAAATTTGTAAACTACTTTTATAACTAAAATATAATTTCATCTACAATTTCATACTTTTAAATTAATCTTTCTTATCAAATTTTTCAGATGTCTATCTTTACTTATTAATATCCTTAATTCCTTAAATATTTTATTGCACTTTACAAACACTATATGTATACTATATGTACAAAAATAAATAGATAACTTCAGCTACCAAAATTTTATTTCCAAACACTAGGCTTTCAGTATAATTTAGGAGCATGTGCATTCCCATTAATTGTCAGAAACAATTGAATACAAAGAGCAGCAAAGACATATAGAATAAATTCCAGACATAAGCGTGTATATGTACAGTTGTTGCATGTTTTTTCTAGAAGACAAATATATTTAATTACTTAAATGCAATTAGTTTGCAATTTTTAAAATGCAATAATTAAAAACTCTGTTTATCTGAATTTATAAGCTCAATTTTAAAAGTAAGCTTGAAAAATACTGTCCTTTAGTAATATCTTTAGTTTTATTTATTAAAGACTGGATTTTTTTTGCTCCTTTGTTTTTACTTTTTTCTTTCTTTTTTTTTAACCATCTTATTACAGATCTTCAGAAGCACTTTGCATTTTTCAAATTTAAATTTTAATTTTGGCTGCACCACGCAACGTGGCTTGTGGGGATCTCAGTTCTCCAACCAGGAAATGAACCCGGGCCTCTGCAGTGAAAGTACCGAATCCTAAGAACTAGACCAGGGAGCTCCCCCTTTTTTCTTTTTATCTTTTCTTTTCTTTTAAGGAGAAAGTGAGGAGGAAGCTATGTCTTTTTTTCTTTGCTCATGCAATTACCCAGGAGAATACAATGCCCACAGATCTGTAGAATACTGAACCATCAGTATTTTTGTCTTTTATGCAGAATCAATTACATAAGCTAGTCTAACATAAGCTCCCGCGGAATTAGCCAGGTGCTTCAAAAATCGCGTAGCTCGCTATAGAGTAGTGGATTACGTTTGAAGCTGCTCTGGTCTTCATCCTGGATTTGTCATTCTTGCTCTGTGTATAATCCAGGTCAGATCACAACATACACTTGCTTGAACATTCACAGCTATAGAAAGAAACTGCTCTTATGGATGCCTTATACACTATGAGCATTTTGAGATGATGGTGAAGTCAGCCCATCATCTTTGCAACATAATATTTAACATTCAAGTAATACTTCTGATAGAAATTTATATAAATGTGTCTAGCGTAAAATTAAATAAACTCAAGTAATACAGAGAAGCTTGCTTACTAAATATCATGACTTTAAAAAGTGACTTTCCTTTGAAAGATAATAACCATATTAAAAAGACTAATAGGCTTTTAGGTATTATTTTGATATTTAGATGAAAACAATATTGATTGTAAGTTTTGTCCAGTATTAGGTTAATGATTTAAATATAGAAAACCATATTTTCCTGTTATTCTTAAAGAGAAAAAGACAAGTTAGAAGCACTTACATATTTTTCCCATGATCTAATAGGTGGCAAATTATAAAAGGAAGAATTGAAATCCAACACTTTCTGAATCAAGAGCCTATGATATGTGTGCTTCCCAAATAAATTACTAGTTTGGGTTGATTTAAGTTGAACAGATTTTTTCTTCTTTCCCATTTAAATATGTTACTCATTCTTATACTATTCTTTAGTATATAGCATAAATCTTCTAGGGTCTAACTAACACATAATTTTGTAATTATATGTATTTTTCACATTTCACTAATGTCTTCAATTTTACCTTCATGAATATGCATTTAAATACCACAGCTAAAATTTTCAGAATTTCTTCTCTTCTAATATAGTGAGCCTATTGATTCGCATTCTCACCACAAGGCCTGCAGGTTGACAAAACTGTCTTTTAATATCAAATTGAAATTACCATCAGACTTGTTAACATATTAACATCTCTTAACTCTTAAATTTTAAACAATGATGTTAGATCAGATACTAATAGAAAGATGAGATATATGTGTAGTGGTCAATAGCTCCTGTTATGGATATGTTAATACTACATCAGAAGTTAAAACCTACTTAAGTAGAGTTAGACAACTGGCTACAAAGTCTCTCCAAAGTGCCATTTCCATACTGGGTTTCAGACTTCTTTCCTGAATTCCTAAGGGAATGAGATCTATTTTTACTATTAAAGTTTCAGTTGTTGCCCCTCAAAAAAAAAACAAACAACAAGACCATAGTTAAGAAAGATTAATTACTACTCTCCCCTCTATTCCTATTTTATGTGTTCTCACTGTTCCCATTGACTGCAGAATAAGATCTCGCCTCTTCATTTATTATTTGGTCTCCATCTTCCTTTACATCTTATATTTGCCAGCTTCTGCCTTATTATAATCTAATAAGCCTAAACTACATATGTTTTCCTAAAGAGTCCATGATGTTTCCTGTTTGCTGATCCATTTGGCTCTCACTGGGGGATTATACTGGGTTTATTCACCAGTGAAGTGGGAATCTTGGCAGCCATGTTAGAATCCTGCCTACCTCACTTCTCTTAAAGCTTTACCATTAGTACAGAATATAAAGGAGATGAAACAAAGTATTTTTCAAGACATTTCATTATTTCTAAAATTATTTATTTAATTGAATTATAATTAACATACAATATTATATTTGTTTCAGGTGTCCAACATAGTGATTTGATATTTTTATATATTACAAAATAATCACCACAATAAATCTTGTTACCATACAGAGGTATTAAAATATTATTGACTATATTCCCTATTCTGTACATTATATCCTCATGCCTTGTTTATTTTATAGCAATAAGTTTGTACTCCTTAATTCTCTCTACCTAATTCACCCATCCCCCCCCCACCCCCACCCCACTCCACTCTGGCAACCACCAGTTTTGTTCTCTGTGTCTTTGAGTCTGTTCTGCTTTGTTTTGTTTGTTCATTTGCTTTGTTTTTTAGATTCCATATAAATTGAAATTATAGGTATTTGTCTTTCTCTGACAGACTTATTTCACTTAGCATAATACACTCTAGGTCCATCCATATTGTCACAAATGGCAAGATTTCTTCTTTTTTTTTTTTTTAAATGGCTGAGTAACATTCCATTGTATGTATATGTACCACATTTTCTTTATCCATTCATTTATCCTTGGACCCTTAGGTTGCTTCCATGTCTTGGCTATTGTAAATAGGGCTTCAGTGAACATAGGGGTGCATGTATCTTTTTGAATTAGTGCTTTTGTTTCCTTCGAATAAATGTTCAGAAGTGATATTGCTTGATCACTAGTGGTAGTTCTATTTTTAGTTTTTTAAGGAATCTCCATACTGTTTTTCATAGTAACTGCAATAGGCATTTCTACAGACAGTGCATGAGGACTTTTCTCCACACCCTTACCAACACTTGTTTTTTGTCTATTTTATAATAGCCATTCTGACAGGTATGAGGTAGTATATCCTGGTTTTGATGTGTGTTTCCTTGATGATTAGTGATGTTGAGCATCTTTTCATGTGCCTATTGGCCATCTCTATGTCTTCTTTTGTTTTTTTTTTTAATTAATTAATTAATTTATTTTTGGCTGCATTGGGTCTTCATTGCTGTGCATGGGCTTTCTCAAGTTGCAGCGAGCGGGGGCTATTCTTTGTTGCGGTATGCGGGCTTCTCATTGCAGTGGCTTCTCTTGTTGCGGAGCACAGGCTCTAGGCACGAGGGCTCAGTAGTTGTGGCTCGTGGGCTCTAGAGCTCAGGCTCAGTAGTTGTGGCACACAGGCTTAGTTGCTCCACGGCCTGTGGGATCTTCCCGGACCAGGGCTCGAACTCATGTCACCTGCATTGGCAGGTGGATTCTTAACCACCGCGCCACCAGGGAAGCCCTCTTTGTCTTCTTTGGAAAAATGTCTATTCAGGTCCTCTGTCAACTTATTAATTGGGTTGTTTCTTTTCTTGATATTGAGTTGTATGAGTTCTTTATATATGTTGAATATCAACCCCTTACAGAATATGTCATATTCAAATATCTTTTCCCATCCAGTAGGTTGCCTTTTTTGTTTTGTTGATGGTTTCCTTTGCTGTGAAAAAGCTTTTTAGTTTGATGTAGTCCCATTTATTTATTTTGCTTTTATTGCCCTTGCCTGAGGAGACATATTCAAAAAATGTTGCTAAGATTGATGTAAAAGAGCTTCCTGCCTACATTTTCTTCTAGGACTTTTATGATTTCAGGTCTCACATTTAAGTTTTTAATCCATTTTGAGTTTGTGTATATGTGGTAAGAAAGTGGCCCTGTTTCTTTTGCGTGTAGCTGTTCAGTTTTCCCAACACTACTTATTGAAGAGATTGTCTTTTGCCCACTGTATATTCTTGCCTCCTTTGTTGTAGACTAATTGACCATTAGTACATGCGTTTATTTCTGTGCTGTCTATTATATTCCATTGATCTATGTGTCTGTTTTTGTGTCAGTAATGTACTACTGTAGCTTTGTAATACAGTTAGAAATCAAGGATTGTGATACCTCCAGCTTTGTTCTTTCTCAAGATTGCTTTAGCTATTTGGGATCTTTTATGGCTCTACACAAATTTTAGAATTTTTTTTTTCTAGTTCTGTGACAAATACCATTGGTATTTTGATAGGGATTACATTGAATTGGTAGATTGTTTTCGGTAGTATGGACATTTTCACAATTTTGGTTCTTCCAATCTATGAGTACAGTATCTATTTCCATTTATTTATTTATTTATTCATTTATTTACATTTTGAACACATTCCAAAGCTTTATATTTTAACACCTCCTTAATTTTATATTTTTGATGACTCGTTTTACATCTTTTTATTTTATGTATCCCTTGAATAATTATTGTATTTTTAATTAATTTTACTACTTTTGACTTTTACTTTGCTACTTGTTTTATAAGAGATTGATTTACTATCTCTAGCATTTATTTACCTTTTCCGGTGAAAGTTTTGCTTTCATATGTTTTCTTATTAATTAGTGCCTTTTCTTTTTAGCTTGGAGGAGTTCCTTTAACATTTCTTATAAGGCCAGTTTAGTGGTGATGAACTCTTTTAGATTTTGCTTATCTATAAAACCTTAATCTGTTCTTTAATTCAGAATGATAACCTTGCCAGGCAGAGAATTCTTGTTTGGCAGTTTTTTTCCTTTCAGCACTTTGAATATGTCATGTCACTCCCTTCTGGCCTGTAAAATTTCTGCTGAAAAATGTGCTGATAGCCTTATCGGTTGTCCCTAGTACATAATAAGTTGTTTTTTTTTCTTGCTTCTTTCTTTTTACAATTCTCTCTTAATCGTTAACTTTTACCATTTAAATAACAATGTGTCTCAGTGTGTTGCTCTTTGGGTTTGTCTTATTTGGAACACTCTGGGCTTCCTGGAACTGAATATCTGTTTCCTTCCCCAGATTAGGAAAGTTTTCAGCCATTATTTCTTTAAATACAAATTAAAGAAATTTCTCTTTCTCTTCCTCTTCTCCTTTTGAAACCCCCATAATGCAAATGTTATTCCACTTGATGTTGTTCCAGGGTCCCCTATGTTATCCTCATTTCTTTAATTCTTTTTTTACATTGTGCTGCTCTGTCTGGGTGTTTTCCATTGCTTTGTCTTTCAGCTTGTTTTGTGCTTCTTTTTGTTTTTAGTTGATTAACAATGTTGTGTTAGTTTCAGGTGTACAGCAAAGTGATTCAGTTATATATATACATGTATCTTTCCTTTTCAAATTCTTTTCCCATTTAGGTTATTACAGAATATTGAGCAGAGTTCCCTGTGCTATACAGTAGGTCTTTGTTGGTTACCTATTTTAAAAATAGCAGTGTGTACATGTCAGTCCCAGACTCCCAATCTGCTTCTGTTTTATCCATTCTGCTGTCGAACCCTTCCAATGTGTTTTTCATTTCACTTATAACTTCTCTTCAGTACTTCCTTATAGTTTCTCTTTGTTGGCTTCTTGCCACGTTCATCCCTTTCTTCTCCTGAGATCAGTGAGTGTCTTCTTTTTTTTTTATAATTAATTTTCTTTCTTATATTAATTAATTTAATTTTGGCTGCACTGGGAGTGAGTGTCTTTATGAACATTATTTTGAATGCTTTGTCAAGTAGGTTGCTTATCTCTGATTCATTAAAGTATTTTTCTGGGGATTTGCCTTGTTCTTTGATATGGAATGTATTTCTCTGTCTCCTTGTTTTGCCTGTCTCTCTGTGTTTGTCTACATGTATTACGGAAAGCGGATACCTCCGTCAGTTTTTTTCCAGGGGGAGCAAAGGCATCTGCCTTTATTGGGGGCCATGGGCCAGCTGGCTTCACTCAAAGGCCACGCACTTGATCTTGAAGTTGCCATTGGCCACCAGGTAGTTGATGGCCTCCAGGTTGAGGCAGTTGGGGAATTTGAATTTGTATCCACCAGGCAGCTGGATGGTTAGCTCTGCCTGGTCGAAGCAGATGCATACCTCCACAACACTTCCAGGCTGGAAGGGGAAGACAGACTCTTGCTGCTCGGCACTCCAGGCCCCACCATCCTTGCTGTTACACACGATGGTGTTGGTGTCCCCGTGCTCATTGAAGCGGGGTTTGAAGTGCAGGCACAGGTTGTTGCCATCTTTGCCCAGGTTCAGCACGAAGCTCTTGGTGTCCAGGGCCACCTTGCCCAGCACTCTGAGGCACCACCCCCAGGTTTGAGATTCAGGTTGCTGATGACAAGACCACAAACCATGATTGAGGAGAGGAGGATGTTCCTGGGACTTGGGCACCAGTTGTCTGAAGACTCTACCGGAGAGCCTTGGTCTTGAAAGAGCGGTGTTCTTTAGAAGCTATTCTGTGTGGCCCAGAAGTGCAGTCTCCTCTGGCCACCAGAACCAGGCACTCTATGGCCATCCCTCATGTGGGCTGTAGGTGCCTGCCAGCTGTGATAGGGCTGTGACTGCTGTATGGGGAGGAGAGGGTTGGAGTCACTTGCCCATCCTGGGTGTGGATTGATCTATGTGTGGCTGTGATAAGGCTGTGACTGCTGTATGAGGAAGAGAGGGTTGGAGTCACTTGTCCATCCTGGGTGTGGATTGATCTATGTGTGGGCTGGTTGGAGCTCAGGGCACTCATCAGGCTCAGTTGTGGGTCAGCTACTACGTGAGGATGACAGGACTCTGTAATCCCTGCTGGCCTCCAGACTAGAAGATCCGTAGGTGTCTCCTTGGCTGTGGTTGCAAAAACGGGGGCTCCTGGTGAGTGCATAAGCTCCTTTCTGAGGAGCCTCATCAAGCCCTAATGAGGCCAAGGGGGTGTGCAAGGATGGTGTCTCCCTGCTTACAGTCCCTGGGAGCACCTCCTTAGCCTCTAGGTATGTGGGAAACCTGAAGCCTGTCCCTCAGGATGAAGCTCCAGGCTAAGTAAATAAGCCTTTTTCATATAAGATGAGGTTATGTTTCAGTCTGCTGTCTGTGCAGGGCCCTGGGTATGGTGGCCTGCCAAGAGCTGTCTTTCCGATTGCTCCAGTGTCGTGGAGTTCAAGAACACCAGCCCCCGTGGCCACCAGGGCCAGGCCAGCCAGTAGTGTCCCCTATGCGGATTGCATGCACCTACTGGCTTTAGCTAGGTAGCTGGAGATTATAGGTGGTGGGACTTGCTCTCTTGCTTCAAGAAGGCAGCAGGAAAATGTCTTGACTGCACCACCCCTGGGCTTCAGCAATGCAGTACGAAAGTGCTTTGTCTGTGCACATGAGTCAGCCATTAGGCCAGGAGTGGGAGAATATTATGACTGCTTATGTTCTCCAGTCCCAGCCAGGGGGGCAGGGGAGTGTCACAGCCACCCACACATGCAGACTTTAGTTAGGGAGCAGGAGAATGCCATGGCTATTTGTGCCACCCCAGTCAGGGCGTGGGGGGATGCTGCAGCTGCCAGAGCTCTCCAGCTTCAGCTTTGTGGCAGGGTAGTGCATCCACGCTCTCAGGTCTGTGCTAGCAGGTGAGATGAGGAACACAATGGCCTCTGCCAGTGACTCCTACGAGTATTACCACCATGTTACACCCCCTGCACCCCCCCCAACTGATGCTTTTAGATTTGCAAACAACTCTCCTTCACAAAGAGTCTCAGCAGTTTTCAAACTGCTGATATTTTGCAGGGTCTCTGAGTGAAAAGGATTGCATGTGAGCCCTTTAAGAGGGGAGTCTCAGTTTCCAATAGCTTTTTTGGACCCTTGGACATTAGCCCCATTAGTTTTCTAAGCCAGGCATTTTGGGGACTCAGCTGTCTGGTGTAGAATCCTTGGGCCCGTGTGTCTGATGTGGGGTCCCACACTTGCTCCCCCAGGAGAAAAGCCTTTCTAATAAGATCCCTCTGTATTGTGTGTGGCCAGGCCAGGGGCGGGGTTTTGGGTGAGAACTTTTCTCTGCCCCTCCTACCCATGCTGATGTACTCCTTTTTATTCTTTGTTGTGAAACAGGTAATCAACTAGTTTTCAGGTTCTCTTCTGAGGGAATTAATCCACATGTAGGTATTTATCTCTTCTGTCTGTGGGAGGAGATAAGTTCAGGCTCTTCCTTCGGCGTCTTCTTAAAATGCCTTCTTAGTTGTTTATTCTTAACGTATTCCTATCAAACAATATTTTTTGTGATGGTCAGATTTCTCATAAATTTGATATCTCATACACAAATTCAATCATTTATTTTTAAAAGTTCAGAGAGTTCTAACAATTCTAATTACTTGAATTTTCTAAATAGAAACTAAGGTACTAGTGACTTTGGTGACATTTAACTTAATAGGAAAGGAAGGTGGATTCTTTCTACGCACTGGTTCTTTCAAAAGGGCAAAATCACCCTGGAAATATCTAATTTTCAATTCAAAAATATAATTCTTACCAAACAGATTTGAGCTTTCAGTGGGTAGGATGTTTTATTAAATCACCTGAGTCATTAATAAAATTTCACCAAGTCTTGACAATCTCCTTTTATGTGCTAGTCTCAAATAATGGACTTCCTTTCAAATACTTTAAATGGCTCTGAAGCTAATAATCATGTAGGATGCCCTCTCTTCTCACACAAAGAAGTATTTCAAAATGAATAACACAGGTCAGGTATATTTAAATCTTGCACTATGCATGCATGTTTTCTAACTCTAAAGCAAATGCTACCATTTTACTTAGTATCAACTGAATATTTGTAAAGTGTCAGTGTCTGATTTCAAAGTCAAATGGACACTCATAGTGAATGTTTCAAGGTTTGAACCTCTATATTTGTTGTTAATTCTATAAATAGTTTTATCTTTAAAACTATAGAATTAATAAATTAATAATTTATAGAATAAATAAATAAAACTATTTCACTTTCCCACAGAAATCTTCAAGAGATATGGCAGTGATAAGATATAAAGTAAAAGTCCTTATTCAAGTGTTCACCTAAACAAAACAGAACCCCTTTGAAATTTGAATTACAATGATTTTATCTCAAATAAAGAAAAAAGTATGAACACAAAGCAACGCTGCATTCTACAGTGCAGAAACAGTGACCAATGATGTCTGCCTGGGACTTGGATTCATATTTTACTATATAATGTCCAGGAAAGAGCATATTAATGATCTCCAAAAAAAGGAAACTGGATAGTCATAAGGATATTTCCTGGGACCACATACAGAAATGGCCCTGGTCACATTGATTTTTAAGGCAAGCAGTCATTTTAAGTCTAGTGCTACATATGTTAAATTTCACCAGTTAAATATGACTTCTGGACTGGATATTCAGAGCACATGGGCTATACAGCATTAGCATTAACTTAGTGCAAAATTAATTCTGTCAAGAATGACTTTGTAGAGGAGATTTAGACTGTCTAACCATGTGACTAGAAATATCAAATAAGCTAGCCTTTATTGAACACTTACAAGCCAGCACTGTGTTAATGTTTTTCATGCATTGTCTCATTAATACATAAAATTCCATGAGGTAAGTAGTGTTATTATCCTCATTTTATGGAAAAGGACTGTAATGTAACAAAATGTACCAAAAAAGATGTAACATTTAGCTAGTGCTAGAGGTGGAATTTGAACTCCAGATCATCTCCCTTCTAAGAACATGCCTGAGCTTACCACAAAAGCACATTTGTGAGAAGCAACAAATACGGGAAAGTCTAGGGATACATTTTAACTCCATTTAACAAGAATAATCTTGAAGCAAATATTCCCCACAGGGATCAGTTTTCCTTCTGCAGGATACAAAGGAAGAATCAGGCATCATGGGGGCCCTATAAATTCCCCCAATTAAAACACAGAATGAAGATCACACCAGGTTTTCCTTCAGCTGGATCAAATAGATGCTTGAACCTTATAAACACTGGCACCTCCAGGGAGGTATGGAGTCATGTGCTTGGTCTGTTCTGAGTTACCTATTCAATATTGTCTTATCTTTTGCAGTTTCACCCATGTTGGAGTTGCTTACCAAACTTACCACACCTTCTATCCATATTAGACTTGCCTGAAATAATATTCCACTCTTACCCAGAGTAGTCAGTGTGGTGTTGTAATGTTTTCCACTGTTTGGATATTTGAAAGACCTAGCAGACTCCATAGAGTATATTCATGTGAGGATTTTATTTAAATGTAAAACATACAGAACAAGAGAAGTAGGTTTCAGGCAGCCATCAAAGGTCTGAGAGACAATCTTTGCGCCCTTGAGTTGTATTGAGCCTCTGGCTGCACTGCCAAGTTTGCATGAGAAATCTTAGCTTCAGGAGAGCAACTAGAGGAAACTCTAAGAAGTTCTTTAAGTGGCCAAACCAGGCTTGTCAAGCTATTTGAGCTAGTTGAGCCATTGGTAAAGAAGCCAACCCTGGGTGGAGCAGGACCACTGGAAAAGTTTCCAGCTTTAAACAGCACATCATAAATGCCATTGCCTTTATCTCAGACAAGAGTCAAAAAACCAGGCATCTCCAGAGATAGAAAGCTTAGCCATTCCAGCTGTAAATTAGCTGTCTTCAGGTGTCCAGCCCTATATTCTGAAGCCATTTGACAAACATTATTTAAGATTGGACTGTACCTGTGTAACTGTTTAAAATCAATAATCTCTACATTTAAGACCCTTGAGAATTCCAGGCCTGAGTGTGAAAAATACTTGAGTCATGCTGTTAACAGAGGGTCTTAGACTTGTGAATGATTCTTGTTTAGCTTATGGGCCTCATTGATAATGTATTACTGTATTTCAAACATGGGTCACACATGTGGACTTTACTATGATTCTAAAATGTAATATGTAGGCTCCAGTTTTGATAGATCAATAAGACATTTATCTGATCCTAACTGAGCATAAGGGTTAGGAATAATGCTTTTAAACACATGTTGAAAAATATGTTTGGCTGAAATCCTGAATCTCCCCTTCCAACTCCCAAGAAAAATCTCAGAATTAAGTTCTAATATTTAACATACTACCATGTTCTTGTTTTGTGTACATTGTTCTTGCATTTTCAACTTTAATTTAAATGCATTAATAGTAAAATTGTCATGTGGTCATGACCAAAACCAGCACAAAGCTAAAACTCAGCAGGAAACATTCAAAAGCAGTCTAAATGATTATCTTTCCCGAAATGCGAAGCTAATTATACCAGGTCAAAAAGAATAGTAATCTCATTGCTACTTGAATAAAATTTAATTATAGACCAATCTTCACAAACTATTAATATGCTGACACATATTTAAATCAAGATTCACAAACACTGAAGAAGGGAGCTACAAATATGGAAAAGGAGAAAACTAGAATAAACTCTGTTCTGTGATATGCATTAAAGGGATCAGTACAAACTTGTAGGCTGTAATATAATTGATAGATATACAGTCATTATAGATGTATGTGTATGTGTTGTTTTCTGCCTCTATCTGCTAAGAGCACTTGGAAGTAAAGAAACTCTGATACAATGAGCACACCTAGCCCACAGATCTTGGTTTCTACATACCAGGGATCCTTGGAGAAATGGCTGATATGAAACATCTACACACACAAATACAAATTCATTTTTAAAAGGAAGAAATAAAGGATTAGAGAGGTTATGTCATTTACATAAAGTCACAAGCAAATAAGTGATAAAGAGAGCATGAAAAGGTAAATAAATGCTGGATCAGACTATCTGGGGTAAGATCCCAACATCCTTCATTTACTAGTCTTCTGGGCAAGTCTGTCAACCACCTGACCTTAATTTCCTGGGCAGTAAATCTGTATAACAATAATAATATGTACCTCATAAGTAGGGTTATTGTGAGGAACTAAATGAGATAATATTGAAAAACATTGCATATTGTAATTACACACTTTTTATCGCTATCATAATTTTTATTTTAATGACGATTTTTATTATATGAAACCATGTCTGGTTGACTTCACAATACTCCCACAGATACAGAATTGGAACAAGTATATTACAATGATGAACACTGTATCAGAAAATGGACTTAAAAACCTCATGGTGTATTTGTGAGAAAATAAGGAAGGTGACCTAAATAGTATGAAGTGTAAGAATTGAAGAAGATTGGGAAACATGGTTTGACAGAAATGTTGAGCCCAGATTATACTGATCATTGAGTTTGGAGTGTATATGACTTTTGGAAGTGCATTTTTGGGGGAGTTTAGGTTCTTCATATCAGTATGCAAGATATTTTGTGTGAAGGAAAAAAGAAATTGTCTTTTCGCTATATATGCGTAAAGGATAGTCCCTGAATAGTTAATAATGCCTAAATTGTATTGGAAAAAATAAAGGGCATCATAAATTCAAAATAATTAGAGGTGAATTCAGATAAAAAATAGGAACATGTTGCAACTGTAGAATATATAAATTAAATTAATTTTAGCTTTAAATTGTAACTTAAATTGGTCTAACAAGTGATTTCACATAGAGACTCTGTAGGGAGTGACTTTAATTGATACATGTCTAATTTGTAAGTATTAGAAATCCATTGTTTGATATAAATAATTGATGTGGAATTATTGTAAGTTTTCTCCTATTAGGTATTTTTTAATTGTCTCCTTTGGAATCTTTATCCTGTTAATTTACTTAGCCATTTTTTTCAGGCAAGGAAAAAGCTACAAATACAAGCCAAGTGATCAAAAATTGATGTAATTATTTCAATATAGCTTCATTTTTAAAAAGCTAGAAATGACAACACAATATTCATTTATACTCTATATTTCATCATTTTTCATCTCTATTTTCTGCTGGCACAATGCAAAGTCCAAAAATATTAAGACTAAGGAAAAGGAAGAAATAAAGGTTAGAAATAATGAGCAAAATGGACAATCACTTCTGGATAATTGAGAGTGAACTCTATATCACTGTTAAAGTAAGGGGCAACATCATTTTCCCCATTTTCCTGTGAAAATATGTGTGGTCAGTAAGCAGTATTGCTACTCTTACTTCTTAAAGCATGAGCCACTGGTCTCTAGAGGAGCATAGCTAAATTTGGGGATTTAATGAAGGTTTAAGTGGGAATGAAACTTACCAAAGCTTGCAGGTGAAATTTCACTTGACCCAGAAGCACTGTTCTTAATTCTGCAAAGTTAACAAAAAGCATGAGAATGGGAAGGAATGCATTACTAGACACAATTTGTTCCATCAGTTTTTTTGAATTCCTGTCCTATTTCAATCTTCTTTGTACAATAGATGTAATGTCAAAAGCATTGCTAATTAAAGGATATTTGTAGTAGCCAGATCCTCAAAAAGAACCACCATAAAACTAGAAGGAAAGAAGAGAAACTAAAAGGTGAGACATAGCTGTTATAATAAAAACAGTCTATTTCTTAAAAAAATATTACAAATACTAACTGAATAGTGTAGCCATTCCTAAGTATGATTATGGTTTTTAAAGTGTTGTGACACCTATAATGCCGCTATGTCCTACTCTCTTATTTTCGCTCTGTTGTAGTCCTCAGAAAGATGAGGTGACCAGTTCCACGGCTTCAACTATAAAGGCAAATGCAATGTAAGAAATATTGGATCTGTTGGAAATTTTCAGTTGCCTTTATAACAACTCATAAAAATATTAACTCTAATCTAATCACCATTGACATTATCACCTGTGGGGGGTTTGTATATACTTCCAGCTAGGGTGATATAATTTTTGTTTAATTAAATTTAATTTATTTATATTTTTATACAGCATGTTCTTATTAGTTATCTATTTTATACATATTAGTGTATACATGTCAATCCCAATCTCCCAATTCATCCCACCACCACCCCCCACCTTGATCTCCCCCCTTGGTGTCCATACATTTGTTCTCTCCATCTGTGTCTATTTCTGCCTTGCAAACTGGTTCATCTGTACCATTTTTCTAGATTCCACATATATGCATTAATATATGATATTTGTTTTTCTCTTTCTGACTTACTTCACTCTGTAAGGGTGATATAATTTAAATATATAAAACACTAAGTCACTTCGGGCAGTTTTCTTCCTAGTTTTAACTATTTTTTCTGTCGTGTTTAATAAGAAACATTCAAAAATCACCTGTACTGTGAACATACTTTGTAAGAAGGTTATTAGAGATAGAGAGGAGAGTTTGCTTCGATCGGCGCTGAGCTACTGAGCAAAACAATGGCTATAATTTTGAAGTAGTGTTGAGAAATTCAATCCAGGAAAGATTAGTTTTGATAATTTTGACAGAAAGTGAGATGAATTTCTACTTGTAAAGTAGACATGAATATTTTGCTAGTTATCTTAAATCATCTGTTTTTGAACAGATCCAACTGTTTTTGAAAGATTTGGCTCAGTCCCATCCCATACCATCCCATCCTCCCCTCCCCACTTATTAATAAGTGATCCAGATGGTGGGCTAGGCTTGGGAATATCAAAGCAATGAATAAGACCTTCCTTTAGAAGACTCAAGTCACCTAAAAAAAACACAAAAAGCCCCCAACAAAACAGATAGTTACAAAAAAAGTTGAATAAACGAGATGCTATTGTCAGCTACAGAGTTTCAGAGGAGCATGGGCGCATGGCACTAACTGAGATGCTATAGAAAACTTCAATGGAGAAGAATAGACCTGAAGCTTGATGAGCAAATAGAAGTCAAAAGATGGGAGAGAGACAAGGAAGAACTCAAGGCAGAACAGCCTGTATGCAAAAGATCTGGGACATGAGAACGCATGGTATGTTAGGAACATCGAAGAGGAGTTTCTTGGCTGTAGGATAGGGAGTGTTTTCACATATATTACCTTAAGTAGTGTTCAAAATAAACTCACCAGGCAGAAAGATTTTTTTTCCCGTTTTAATGTAATAAAACAACAATTTGGGGAGGGATCTGAGTGTTATAAAACTCTCTAATGCTAATAATGGATTTTGAATTCATTTCCTTCGATTACAATGAAAACATGCCAAGTATAGTAATAAGTACTGAGTCATGTCAAAGAGGATTCTTCAACACAGCACAGGACAGAGTAATAAAAGTTGATACTTACATAGTGATTATTTTATGTCAGGTGCCAATAGGGCTTCCTAAGTGTTATTTTAAACTCATCAAATCCTTACCACCTACAAAGTAAGCACTATTATTATCACCATTTTGTGAATTAGGAAACCAAGGTAAAGAAAGATAAATCTTCACTAACTTCACATGAATAATTGGCAGAACTAAGGCATAAATTCAAATAGTCTATCTCCAAATCCCACACTCAACTGCTAAACCACTGCTTCTCTATGTTACTATATTATTCATGCAAGAAGTCAATGATTAAAAAAGCAGTGTAAAATAATGACAATAAAGGGGGAGAATTTTTGTACGTGATCTATAAGATATAGAGAGGAGGGGATTACTGTTTGGGGTCGAAAATTTGGTTTTGAAAATAGAAAAGAATTAGCAAAATAGTTGACAGTCCTGGGTACAGTGGTGCCCTGCTTAGATCTCCCTTCAGGCATTCATTGTTCCTTCCACTGCTGGGAGGGCTGCCTGCTGAAGATTGGGGTCATCTCTTTCCTCAGGAATTGCCCATATCTGAAGGGAGCTGCCTCACCCAAAGTTAAATCCCCTTCTGAAAAGTAGCCCACAATGACTGAGGTCTACAGACAGGTTAAGTAAATTACCTTAGGTCACAAAGATTCCAAATAAAAGAATATGATCCCACACTTGCCTCATTCAAAGTCTAAGGTATTTTTCCTTTACCAGGTTTCCTCCTGTATATAAACTTTACAGATCAAAGTAGGTATTTTATAGGAACTGACAAATTTATGTATGTCCACTTCATGCAATCTTTAGACTCCTGTCATTTCAATGTGCTCTCATAAATAAGTTTGCTTCAATATCTTTAACATAGACCAAAAGTATAAAAGAAACCACGAGCAGGATAAAAGGAGAAAACTATTGGACATTAAAACATGAGATTATAAGTGATATCCTGTATTGTATATTAAATATATGTATGTAAAATGTATATATATTTTGTAGCTTAAGAATATGTGTTTCCTTATATTGAATATAAAATACTGAAGTCTGTGTGCCCTAGAGATGAGAAGAATCATTCTTATTGATTCTAAGCATCTAAGCTACACTTTATAAATAGTAGGAATCAGTGGCACTTCAATCTAGGTTTTTATGTGTCATTGGATCTTTTATGGTTGTTGAAAAAGCTGGAATGTCTGTTAATTTGAAATACTGTGTATAACAGAAAGTATATCAGCTGTGCTTCAACTGACTCTAATAGAAAATCTTCCAGAATATTCCTGGGCCTTTAAACTAAGCTTTTATTTTTCCAGAATTTTACCCACAGTTGATTCAAGACATTTCCTTGTTATACTCAACGACAAATAGTTAAGCTCAATGAGGTAATAGTTTGAGCAATTGAAACCCTATATGTTGTGTTTCTCACAGACAGCGTGAATGCTGCTTCAGGGCACTGATCTATTAAGCCGGATGTTATAATCACAGGGGTATTCATTGGCAATCATGATGAGAATACCTGTTTATAGAATTGCAACCTTGTGCAATAGTTGCATAGGCCAAAGACAATTAAAAGAGTTAATGCCAGTGAGGGTCACCTTTCAAGAACCACTTAAATAGAACTGTGCATGCAGCAGTGCCTTGCCCCTCCATGAGGGGCACTGCGGCACTAGACTGCAAGTCTATAGCAAGATGTATAAAAGTCATAAAATAGCCAATCTCTCTAATCCAAGTTTGGCTTCAAAGGGACATCTTCATTAGTCAAGCAGTACAGTGAACACAAGTTCTAAAATACTCATTAACTGCCCTCTGAAATCAATCAATTTTGGAAACAACTTACAAATCACATATTTATTTGATATATTCATTATATAAAAAGTGAATAAATAACAACATCCTCAAAAGTCTTGTAACCTTTTAAATACACGGTAGTAGTAAAAATTTTATTTGAAACAATGTCATGTTTAGCTGTGTAGCCTAAGAAAATACTGCATGTATTATTGTCCTTGGAATAAAATTATGCTGTTGAAAGCCTTATTCTTCTTATTTGTGGAGAAGATTAAACATACTACTGCACTACCATTGGCTTTTTAGACAATACTTATATAAATAATTGTCTTTGTTTTAATGCTGAGTTTGATTCTTATGACCACATTTCCTTTGAGGAGATAACACCATGACATAAGTATAACAATTATACTTCCCTTGTCTGTCAGCAATGTTGTAGTTACTAGTATCATTCAACAAATATATATGCAGGTTTGACTGACCTTCATAAGAATTATATAAGTTCACATGTTGGAAATGAGCATCATTAATTTATAGGCAGAGATAATCATATACAATATATCTTATGTCTGTATCATAGCAAGGCAAGAGTCTTCGTAATGTAACGCATTAAGTGCTTGTTTATCTAAAAAGTAACAGCAACTAGCATTCATTGAAATACTTACAATGTGGCAGGTCCTAAACATTTTACATAAATTAATTTGATTACTCTTCAACCTGAATCTATGAAGTGAATACTATTATTTCTCAGTTTTGTAGAAAAGGTGACTGAGACTTAGAAAGGTTAAGTTCTTTGCCCTAAAGACTAAGTGAAATCCAGTAAGTGATGGTGGGAGAGTTGAAATATGGCAGTCTCTCACCAGAGCCAGGTTCTTAACCCTGGAATCAGAGGTATTGCTCAAGTTTTGGTACTGTTTCTAATGGACCAATAATCTCATTGTTTCTGAGGTCCTGAGTAGAGGAATAAATTTTTCTGACTTAAGTTTTGAAACTATCACTCCAGATGCTTCGCTGAGAACTGATAAAGACACTTTTGGAGGCAGAGCTACCGTTGATTAAACATAGCACTATCCTAAGAGTCTTTAATGGACAAACACTGGCCCAGACTGTGGACCCCTGAGACATCCCATACAGACGCATCTGCTTGACTGCTGTAGATATAGTACAATATACAGTACAATATATTGTAGATATGTACAATATAGCAAATTATGCAATATAAATGTGTAGATATTACATCTCTTTATATTTTGACATGTCAGTTGCAGAATCTTTAAGGTGCTATATTTTCAAATACTTAGAAAAAATATCAACAATTGTTATAGATCATGTAAAGTGTAAAACACAAAATGTTTTATTTCACTACAGGAGAGGACACTTGAATTCACACTCTTCTGAAACATGCCTTACAAACTGTTGTTTGGACTAATCAGACCACAGGAGAATTCAAACCATAGATGGTTTGAATTCAAAAACATTTCAAAAACAATGTTCAAGGTAGACCAATTGAAAAAGTGGGGCAGCAATGATTAGTGCTCAATAATAAGTAATTTTTATTCATAACAGAAATCTAAATAGAGAAGAGATGTAGATGTCACAAGGGCTGAAAATTTAAAGAAATTTATATGAAAGGGAGCGACTAAGTGGAGGAAAAGATTCAGCTTTGCCTCTGAATGAACGTTGCCTTTAGCCTTGTTAGCTCAAGAGCCACCTTTGCTTTCTTTCTGACACCATCATTTAACTGCAACAAATCAAATTTGTCTGATAGAGTTGCTTGACAGGAAGCATAAGTACCTGCCAGGAGGCCTGGCTGCAGCTGTTGCTATCTTATAGCACACAGTTGTGTTATGTCATTTGAATTTGTGCCTCAATGCATCTTTAGAGCATCCCTTCCACATAACCTGATTAAAGTTGGGTCCTGTCTGTTCACATGACTGGCGATGCTTAGAATCCTACTGTTAACACAGCCCACAAATTTTAAGTCCAGTAGAAATATTTTTCAGAAACAAATACTTATGAAACATTTCTAGCAGCCTTCCCTTTATTAGGCCCCAGCATTTTATCACCAAAATCCAAGCACGTCTGTCTATTCACTTTGGCTCTTAAAAAGCTTTTGTTCCTTGAATCCCACTCTGATAATTTCTTTGCTATACTTATCCTCTACCCTTATGCACTGTTTGTAATACTTTCATTCCCAACCTTTGTATGGTCTTTAAAAGTATCCTTGGGCATTTTCATACAGTTGCTATATATTCTCAATAAGGCTATCAAATTCCTTAAAGACTAAAATATTCACGAAGTTATTTGGATAGTTGGATATATATTGGCGAAACTCAGGAAATGACTTTGCCAAATGTATATCATCCACTTTTTTCATCAATAATGCCATTTGCAGTAACATGGATGGACCTAGAGATTGTCATACTGAGTGAAGTAAGTCAGACAGAGAAAGATAAATATCGTATGATATCACTTATATACAGAATATAAAAAGAATTGATAAAAATGAATGTATTTACAAAACAGAAACAGACTCACAGACTTAGAGAATGAACTTATGTTTATGGGGGTGGGGGGGAATGGTGGAGGGAAGGGATAGTTAGGGAGTTTGGGATTGACATGTACACACTGCTATATTTTCAAATGATAAAAATAAAATAAAGCAGCTGTGCAAGAACAACAACAACAAAAAACACCTCATTGGTATAACCTCATATGTTTTTATGTATTACATAGATGATTCGTGTTTTGCAGAGAACAATTTTTAATCAAAAAAATGTCATCTCTCACCCCTAATTTCCCTCTTTCTTGTGCTAGTATGGCAGTTCTTTTTGTTATCATTCTGGCAATAACTAGCCCTTAAATTCCTAGACTTCCCCCTACTATTTTTCTGTATCATTCCAAATTATTCTCCTCTTCAGTATGCTGAGCAATTTAGCAAATTTTTCTTTTAAATTTAAGTTCTCATTCAGATTACTTCCATCACTTCAAATAACTCACTAAATTATTTTTTCCAGGCAAACAAGGTATACTATTTCCTTGTGAAATAGCACACCATCAAATAGCATACATGTGTTCTTGGCAGCTAAATATGATTGCTTGGGTCCTAACTGCTCCTTTTGAGGATTTTCTTTAGTCTATTTTTTAAAGCTGCTGGGTTTTGAAATGAGGGTTTTTTTTTTAAATTTTAATTTAATTTAATTTTATTTTATGGTTTAATTTGAAGTTCCAGGCACTAGAAAGGCTTTGTTTTAGAATAAAAATTTCAAAGATTTTTTGAGGTGAGAAAAGTAGATTTGAAGAAGTTAAGTGACATGTCTAAATTAAATGACAGTAAATATTCAAGGCAACAAAATAGGCAAACTCTTTAATACCTGTTATGATTAATTGTACATTAATAAAAAAAAGAAATTATCTTAGTACCTGAGCATAGCCATATATGGATCAACTGTTTCTTTATTAATTTTCTGTCTTGATGGCCTATCCAATGTTGAAAGTGACATATTTAATATTCCTACTATTATTTTATTGCTGTCCATTTCCCCCTTTAAGTCTGTTAATATTTGCTTTAAATATTTAAGTGCTCCAGTGCTGGGTGCCTATATATTTATAGTTCTTATATCCTCTTACTGAATTGATTCCTTTATTACTATTCAGTGACTTTTTTTGTCTTTCTTGTGACTGATTTTGACTGAAAGTCTATCTTATCCGATGTAAGTATAGCCTCCCCTGTTCTCTTTTGATTACAATTTGCCTAGAATATATTTTTCCATTGCCTCACTTTCAACCTATGTGTGTCCTTAGAGTGAAAGTGAATCTCTTGTAGGCAGCATGTAGTTAGAGCTTGGGTTTTTTACTTGTTGTTGTTGTTTTCATTCAGCAACTTTGTATCTTTGATGGGAAAATTTGATTCCTTTTCATTTAAACGAGTTATTGATAGGTAAGGACTTACTACTACCATTCATTAATTGTTCTCTGTTTTTTAAAAAGTTCCTTTGTTCCATTCTTCCTCTCTTACTCTCTTCCTTTGTAATTTATGATTGGTAATGGTATGCTTTAATTCCTTTTTTATATATCTTTTATGTAACTACTATAGGTTTTTCTTTGTTTTTACCATGAGGCTTACATAAAACATTGTATGTATAGAACAGTCAATTTTAAACTGATAACAACTTAGCTTCCATTGGACAAAAAACTCTAGAGTTTTCCTTCTCCTCCTTGCACATTTTATGCTATTGTGTCACACCTTACATTTTTTTATATTGTGCATTATTTAAAAAATTACCATAATTATAGTTATTTTTAATATTGTTTTTCAACCTTTTTATAATTTTTATTTTTTTTATAATTTTTATTTTTTTGGCCATGCTATGTGCATGTGGGATCTTAGCTCCCCAATCAGGGATCAAACCTGCACCCCCTGCCCTGGAAGTGCAGAGTCTTAACCACTGGGCTACCAGGGAAGTCCCTGTTTTTCAACTTTTATACTAGAGGTAAAAGTGTTTTACACACCAACACTACTGTATTAGGGTATTCTGAATTTGACTGCATATTTCTCTTTATTAGTGAGTTTTATACCTGTATATGTTTTCATCTTATTATCACCCTTTCATTTCAACTTGAAGAAGTCCCTTTAGCATTTCTTGTAAGGCAGGTCTAGTAGTTATGAACCCCCTTATTTCCATTATAATCTGAGAATTAATTTTGTATGATTTCTATTATCTTTAATACATTAAGGTATGTTTTATGGCCCAGAATGTGCTCTATCTTGGTAAAAGTTCCATGTGAGAGTGTGAGAAGTTGGCATAATCTGCTGTTGGATGAAGTATTTTATGAAGTACATTAGACTCTTGGTTTCCGTTCTGACATGTAAAGAGCTTAAAATTTGTCACTCCTTTCCCTACAAGTAAAAAGATAAGTGAACTGAAAATCAAAAACTCTTAGTACATATATCAAAGAATTGAAAACCCAGGGCAAACTGCTGCCTCCTCTGAAAACTGGAGAGAAAGACAGACAGAAACAGAATCACAACTTACTGGGAGCAGAAGTCCAGAAGCAAAGCCTGTATCTGGACCAGTATTGGTAAAACCATTTTATATTGTAGTTGAGGAATTGCTGGAGGCTCAATGTGTACTGATGTGAGCAATAAAAATTCCAAGGGGGTCCAGTCTTTGGGAATACCAAATACTTTCTTGAGTTTTACCTCCAGGAGCTCTACCAGATTCTAACTCTAACAGAGGAAAATTCCCTGGCACTTCCAGCAGAGGTTGGGAAACAGTAACCATTTTGAAATATGCCTATGGCTTTCCTTAACAAGGCTTGTCCTACAGGGAACCTACTTTACCAGAGCTTAACTGGCTGGGGCTTTACTAAAGCTTAACTGACACATATTCAAAAGGGCAAAAGGATTTCTTATCAACCAAGTTACCACTTAGGATCTCCAAAAGCCAGTGAAGAGCTTAGTCTCAAAGCTACCCAACCCAAAGGGAGCTTGGGTATTATCACACTGTTCTAGTTACTCATTGCTGTGTAACAATCTATCCTGAAACCTAGTGCCTTAATAGAACCATTTTATTTTTTAACAGACTTATTAAGATTTAATTAACATACAATAAACAGCATATGTTTAAAATGTACAATTAGATATATTTTGACATGTGTATATTCTGTGAAAGCATCAGTGCAATGAGGAAAATAAACAGATTTATCACCTTCAATTTTTTTGTGTGCCCCTTTTTAATTTTTAAATGTTAAATTGACATTTTATATATTGTTGGATCCAAGTTGAGGAAATATTATTCAGAATTTTTGCATCCATTCTCACAAGAGATAGTGATCTGTAGATTTCTTTTCTTGTAAGTTCTTTTTTCCACCTGGTTTTATTATGAGGATAATGCTGGCCTCATAGAATCAGTTAGGAGTATTCTCTATTTCCTTTTTAATCTATTTGCAAGAATTGCTTACAACTGAAATTATTCCTTATATATTTAGTATAATTTATCAATGAAGCCATCGGGGTCTGGAGTTTTCTTTCTGTTTAGTTTTATTTTTTCAAATTTAATATCTAATATCTAATAAATAGATATTAGGCCATTCAAGTTATTTCTTCTTGAGTGAGTTTTTGTAGTTTCTATCTTTCAAAAAATTTGTCTATTTCATCTAATTTATTAAATTTATTAACGTAAAAATTGCTCATAAATTTTTGTATTATTTTAAGAATTATAGAATTTATAGTGACTCAAAGAGAGCAAAATCAATTGGATATTTTTATCCAGTCAAAAGTTGGTGATGAATTGGACTTAAGAGGCAAGTACTATGTTGCCATCTAATACTATGATTAGTCATAGATAACAGTCATTAATAAGTAAGTTGTCTTAGTAGTCTCTTTTGAAGAAAGCAGAACATTAATTCAATAGTTATTTGTCAATATACTATTATTAAGCATATTATATGCCAACTATTATATTCATTGATTTTTTTCTAAGAAAATTGCTCAAAATTTTATTAAAATACTTGGGGACCTAAGATAAATTTTAGCTAATTATGTAGAAAATTCATTTAAAATTTAGTTGCTTTAATCTTATGTTTGTCATTTGGATTTTCTAAGGAACAAACACAAATATGTACTAAGAACAAGAGATTTATTAAGATTTATTGGGACAATACCTGTGAAAGATAAAGGATACAGAGTGCAGGAGTAGGCAGGGAAAGACTTCTGACTGGAATGCAGGTCTGACATCTGTGAAAGGAGAGTATGAAGGAAAGAAGATTGGCTAGGAAGAGCCCCAGACAGTGGTACAGCCTTGAGAAAAACCCTGACTAGCCCAACAGAGAACTCTAACGCTTAGATGTCTTTCAAACAGTTTCATGTAGTCTTAAATGTTGAATCCCTGTATCACCGTGATGTTCAGTCATTGGAAGGGTACAGTCATTCTGTTGTGTGCAATGGCTCAAAAACTGAGGCAGATCCTGAAAGCACCTACAGCTAGAGACTCTCAACTAAAGTCTTTTTTGTGACATGTTTCCCTTGGAATAGACTTCAAAAAGGCGCAGAATAGAATGGCTTCCCCATGGTGTTTTCTAACGTTAAGAAACACTATTGTCACCAAAAAATGCTAAATTATATTCCCTAAACAAGTAGCGTGAAATGTGTTCTCCAAAGAATGCCACAGTAAAATTTTTAAAGTATACTAAACAATAACACTGGATTAAAATCTTATATTAGTCCTTATTTTCTATTTGCCCTGATTTTTTCTACTAGATTTCTCTGTACTTACAGAATACATAAACATTTCATAAGCCCTAGTATTACTAGAAGAAGCAATCAACATTTATTATTCTTGGGACTCTACTTAACCTCTATTTTCTTATATGGGTAATTTTGGAGACTATATTTTTCATGTATATGTTATTACAAAATATTTGTGTGATTGTTCACTATAATTAACTAAATTTTTGGCATGCTTGTTATAATCAGACCCTTAGAATTTTGCTGTAGTATAGACTAAGAGAATTTTACTATTGTATTCATCAAAATAATTAAGCAACACTAAATAAAAAATAATGTGGTTACAATGACACACCAAATGCTATATTTTACAAAAGCAGTGTTGGCCGATACAAAGTATTTTGGGTTAAGCACACAGGGTCAAAAGCACAAAAAAGTTGAGAATGAGTTTTTCAATAAGAAGTAACACTTATGTTTACCAAAGTTCTATATTAGAAACTTAAAGAACTTACTAAAGCATTGTTTCTTGGTAAAATTAATATTACATTCACATGTGCATGTATGCATGTATCTGCATATGTATGTATGTCTGTGTAGATATTCATAAGCAGTTATAAGTTGTTCATTCATTCCCCATCTCTGGAGGTTGAGCTGATTTCAAGGGATTTGGTTCACACAAGTTAAAACAGCTGCAAAGGTTTTTTATTAGGCTTCTAGCTGGTTTTAAGAGGGGTAAAAACACTACATGTAAATTAGATTTTTAAAAATCATATATCTATTCTCATATTGGCCTAGTTTTGAAAATGGTTTATTTTCTTTTATGATTGTTCTTTAATTGTTGATGTCTCTTTATATATTTTTTTAATTTAATTTTTTAATTTTTATTTATTTATTTTTGGTTGCATTGGGTCTTCGTTGCTGCACGCAGACTTTCTCTACTTGCGGCGAGCAGGGGCTACTCTTCATTGCGGTGCGTGGGCTTCTCTTTGAGGTGGCTTCTCTTGTTGTGGAGCACAGGCTCTAGGCACGCAGGCTTCAGTAGTTGTGGCAGGCAGGCTCAGTAGTTGTGGCTCACGGGCTCTAGAGAGCAGGCTCAGTAGCTGTGGTGCATGGGCCTAGTTGCTCCGCAGCATGTGGGATCTTCCCGGACCAGGAATCAAACCCGTGTCGTCTGCATTGGCAGGCAGATTCTTAACCACTGCGCCACCAGGGAAGTCCTCTCTATGTATTTTGATTAAAGTTTCTCAGATCCCTAGCTGCTAATTAGTGGACCTTTAAACAGAAATACAAGATGATTTTTCTTTTACCTCTGGTTTCTGTGGAGTACAGAGTAACTGATCTTTAAATAAACATTGACATACACTGGGGGGACGACAGTGGAAGTGTTTAGAGAGAAAGCTTCTTAACTGATTTTTTACACTTTATTTTCATATATCATTATTTTTATTAACTGTGACATTCCAAATCATAGTTTTAAGATTTAACTTGAAAGTTAACTTAATTTTAAACTGATTTTAACATTAAAATGATTATACCATTATTCAAAAACACATAAAACTACATGAAATAATACAAAATAAGTATTTTGGCCACACAGCTTTGAAAGATATCGACAATTTGACTTATTAATTTTACAGCTTTTTTTTTTTTTACCAGTAGATGGACTTTATTTATTTAGTTAGTTATTTTAAACATCTTTATTGGAGTATAATTTCTTTACAGTGGTGTATTAGTTTCTGCTGTATAACAAAGTGAATCCGCTATACATAAACATATGTCCCATATCTCCTCCCTCTTTCGTCTCCCTCCCACCCTCCTTATCCTACCCCTCTAGGTGGTCACAAAGCACCGAGCTGATCTCCCTGTGCTATGCGACTGCTTCCCACTAGCTATCTATTTCACATTTGGTAGTGTATATATGTCCATGCCACTGTCTCATTTCGTCCCAGCTTACCCTTCCCCCTCCCTGTGTCCTCAAGTCCATTCTCTACGTCTGCGTCATTATTCCTGTCCTGCCCCTAGGTTCTTCGGAACCACTTTTTTTTTTTTTTTTCATTCCATATGTATGTGTTAGCATAAGGTATCTGTTTTTCTCTTTCTGACTTACTTTACTCTGTGTGACAGTCTCTAAGTCCATCCATCTCACTACAAATAACTCAATTTCATTTCTGTTTATGGCTGAGTAATATTCCATTGTATATATGTGCCACATCTTCTTTATCCATTCAACTGTCAGTGGACACTTAGGTTGTTTCCATGTCCTGGCTCTTGTAAATAGAGCTGCAATGAACATTGTGGTATGTAACTCTTTTTGAATTATGGTTTTCTCAGGGTATATGCCCAGTAGTGGGTTTGCTGGGTTGTATGGTAGTTCTAATTTTAGTTTTTTAAGGAACCTCCATACTGTTCTCCACAGTGGCTATATCAATTTACATTCCCACCAACAGTTCAAGGGGGTTCCCTTTTCTCCACACCCTCTCCAGCATTTATTGTTTGTAGATTTTTTGATGATGACCATTCTGACCTGTGTGAGGTGATACCTCATTGTAGTTTTGATTTGCATTTCTTTAATGATTAGTGATGTTGAGCATCCTTTCATGTGTTTGTTGGCAATCTGTATATCTTCTTTGGAGAAATTTAGGTTTTCTGCCCATTTTTGGATTTGGTTGTTTGTTTTTCTGATATTGAGCTGCATGAGCTGCCTGTATATTTTGTAGATTAATCCTTTGTCAGTTGCTTCGTTTGCAAAAATTTTCTCCCATTCTGAGGGTTGTCTTTTTGTCTTGTTTATGGTTTCCTTTGTTGTGCAAAAGCTTTTAAGTTTCATTAGGTCCCATCTGTTTATTTTTGTTTTTATTTCCATTTCTCTAGGTGGTGGGTCAAAAAAGGATCTTGTTGTGATGTATGTCATAGAGTGTTCTGCCTATGTTTTCCTCTAAGAGTTTTATAGTGTCTGGCCTTACATTTAGGTCTTTAATCCATTTTGAGTTTATTTTTGTGTATGGTGTTAGAGAGTGTTCTAATTTCATTCTTCTACATGTAGCTATCCAGTTTTCCCAGCACAACTTATTGAAGAGGCTGTCTTTTCTCCATTGTATATTCTTGCCACCTTTGTCACAGATTAGGTGTCCATATGTGCGTGGGTTTATCTCTGGGCTTTCTGTCCTGTTCCATTGATCTATATTTCTGTTTTTGTGCCAAAACCATATTGTCTTGATTACTGTAGCTTTGTACCATATGATCATCTCAATAGATGCAGAAAAACTTTTGACAAAATTCAACACCAATTTATGATAAAAACTTTCCAGAAAGTAGGCATAGAGGGAATTTACATCAACATAATAAAGGCCATATATGACAAACCCACAGCCAATATCATTCTCAAAGGTGAAAACCTGAAACCATTCCCACTAAGATCACAAACAAGACAAGGTTGCCCACTCTCACCACTATTATTCAACATAGTTTTGGAAGTTTTAGCCACAGCAATCGGAGAAGAAAAAGAAATAATAGGAATCCAAATCAGAAAAGAAGTAAAACTGTCACTGTTTGAGAATGACATGATACTATACATAGAGAATCCCAAAGATGCTACCAGAAAACTACAAGAGCTAATCAATGAATTTGGTAAAGTAGCAGGATATAAAATTAATGCACAGAAATCTTCTGCATTCCTATTCACTAATGATGAAAAATCTGAAAGAGAAATTAAGGAAACACTCCCATTTACCATTGCAACATAAAGAATAAAATACCCAGGAATAAACCTACCTAAGGAGACAAAAGACCTGTATGCACAAAACTATAAGACACTGAGGAAAGAAATTAAAGATGATACAAACAGATGGAGAGATATACCGTGTTCTTGGATTGGAAGATAAACGTTGTGAAAATGACTATACTACCCAAAGCAATCTACAGATTCAATGCAATCCCTATCAAACTACCACTGGCATTTTTCACAGAACTAGAACAAAAAATTGCGCAATTTGCATGGAAACACAAAAGACCCCGAATAGCCAAAGCAATCTTGAGAAAGAAAAATGGATCTGGAGGAATCAGGCTCCCTGACTTCAGACTATACAGCTTTTTTTTTAATCGTGAAGAGCACAGCTCATGGCCAAGTCCCCATAGCTTACTTCTCCCATCCTCTCATGAGTAACTTCAAGTTGGTGTGAATATTTAGATATTTTATATTTAAAATTTGATATTTATGTATAACTGCTCACATATGCATACAAAGCAATATGCAGGATTGGTGTTGCATATTTACAAACGTTAAATAATGGCATTTACCTTTAAAAAAACATTCCTTGCTCTTTTAACATGATGTTTTTGAGAAGTACTACTTCATTTACCTCTAGTTCATTAATCCATTATTGCATAATATTCCTTTGTATGAATTAACCACATTTATTTTTCTTCTACCAACAAATTGAACTTTTAGGCTGTTTTAGTATGTTCATAATTATACACAAATGCTGCCATGGACACTAATGGCCACAATTCCTTCTGCACATGTACAAGAATTTGTTTAGGGTAAATTACTGAGCATAAGGTTTCTTATTCTTAACTTTATTACCAATTTCTTCTCAAATTATGCTCTTATAGCCATGTATTGTGTTCTGTTTTTCCACTTTCCACCAACACCTTCATGTTAGCCAACTTTTTACATTGTATAATCCTATAGACGTGAAATTATGTTTCAAGATTGTTTTAAATAAGCTTTTTTAAACTTAATGATTAGCTTGAGAATCTTTCATTTGCTTATTGGTTATTCAAGATTTCTCTCTACAGGCTTTTCCATTTTTATTTTGTCATGTTTTCTTATTCTTACGGATATGTTGATGAGTTATCATTCCAGAGTTAAATCCTTTTTTGCTACGTCCATGCCATATATCATTTTTCAATCTTTCTATTTGTTTACACTATCTTTATCATTTAAATGTTTCATTTTGCTGTGGACAATTTTATTAGCATTTTCTTTATGCACTTGTGTAAATACTGTTAAACCCATGAAAATGTAATCTACAGGACAGAGGGATATTTGTCAGTAATGTTCACTATTTTATCCTTAGCACCTAGAAGAATTAATGGCAAACAGGAAGAATTCAATAAAAAATGTGTTTAAAATTTTAATCAGGTTGTTTTCCTATCTTAAAGTCATTAAGAAGTATTTCAACTAATAAATAGCAGTTTAAAGTTATTATTTTTATATTTAGTCTTCAATATGTCAGAAATTAAAATTAAATGTCATAAGAATAGTATCTAATATTATCTTTTTTTCTTGCTTGTGTATATAGTATGTACAAGCATGTGTGTGCATGTGTGTATTGATATTTATTGATACTAAGCCAATTCTTATAAAATATAGAAAGTTTGTTCCAATACAGTTCACGTTCCTCTCCCCTACTTTGTCTTATGATTTTCATATATATTACATCTATATATTAACTCAACAATTCAGTGTTATAATAATTGTTTTATACCGTCTTATAACCGTAAAAAGCTAAGAGAAAAAAATTAGACATTATTTTACTTTTATCACAATTTGGGGTCACTTTTATTTTTTCCTGTGGATTTGAATTGACGTCTGATATCATTTTCTTTAAGCCTGAAGGACTTCCTTAAGAATTTCTTGCAAGACATATATGCTAGTAACAAATTCTCTTGGTATTCTCTTCATATTTCTGGGCATGTTTTTATTGTACTTCATTTTTTGAAGGATAGTTTTGTTTCTTTTAGTGGGCCCTTTTTTTCTCTCCTCTGCACATGCTCACAGCTTCCATTTTTAGGTTTTTTTCCCCAGTTTATAATTGTTTTTAGGGGCTGTTTTTATAATCTTTATAATTTTTTCCCAGTTTTTATCATTGTTTTTTCCACTATACCAAAAGTTCCTCTCTGCCTGTGACATTATTAAAAATTGATTTTATCTGAGAATTACTGAGTCATGTTAGTGAAATAAATTGTACTTTAAATATCATGTAATAGTGTATCAGAATGTTAATTCCTAAAAGAAACTTTTTCCCCCCGCCCAAAACTGTAAGAAGGAAGAAGCTTGGTATCTCTTGCTGGGGATGTAATTTATCAGTGTTTACAATGTCTTTCCTTATCTTATGTATAATCTCCTCAACCCTTATATTTTTATAACTTTATCTCCATCTTATATCAACCTTTGCATATGATTTCCTTCTGTCCATAATATTTTTTCCTTAAGATGTCTTCTTGATAATTTTTTCATCATCTAATATTTGATCAAATGTCATTGTTTCAATAAGCCTAATCTAATTACCCTATTGTATTGTCACCTGCCTCTGATAACTTGTTTCTTGTTCGTGTGTAAGTATTAACACCCATGCTTCTTTTTAGAGCAAGCTCAATATTTTATTGTACCCATTCCTCTGGACTGTGGCTTCTCTTTAACTTTGGGAACATGGAGATTTATCATTGACTTGTAAGCATAACCACATTTCTTTTTAATATATTTTGTTATAGTTTACTAGCATTTCTATGTGTTGTGAGTCATATTTCTAGAACACAAATTTTATAATACAGTTTTTCACTTTGCCTAAAGCATGAGACACAACATAAACAACATTTTTAAGGTTTTCCTGAGAATTAGCTATAAAATTTTAAGAAGGGAAGTAAGGAAAGCAGTTAATGGAGGATATTTATTCCATCATGTATTACACTCAGGGGTTATACTTTGGGTTATATTGGGATTAAAGCTAGTGGCTGCCAATCAACTATTGATGAACAGTTTATATGATTATGGTCTCTGGGTTATTATTTGCAAGCTAGATATTTTAATTAAGGAATACCTGTAGGTTATTTAAGAAGACAAAATTATCATGACTCACCCTACACAAAAAGTCAATCTAAAAATTGGTCACGATGAAAAAGGGCAATTGAAAGAACAAAGCTAACTTGTTCTTGGATAACACTATAGAGTGGGCACATGTGAAATACTTCATATAATTATGGTTCTAGTATCTTAAAAGTATAATATCAAAAATAACTCAATAAAAGATAACCATGTTTTAAACCTGTTAGGAAGTAGTCCTAAAGAAATCAAGAAAAATGATCAGAATTCTAAGGCAAGAAATAAAAAAGCCTAAGAGGAAAAAAATTCAGTCTATAAAACCATAAGAACTATGAATAAGTGAGACAATAGTGAGTTCACTAATCTCAAAACCTAGCTTAAGGAATACAACTTGGGTTACAGTTGGGTGAAGAAGACACTAAGTTAAAGAGTAGGGACAACTTCATAGACTTCCTTGATATAGTTTAAGGTTAAAAGACATTAAATGCCTGTTTTTAGTTACTATATCAAAATAGGAATTGAAGAAGATATTATCCTACTTTTAGAATTTAGAAATTCGGGAATGCAATAACTTTGATATCTATCTAGCCTATTAGAAGAATTATTAACAACATAGTTCTAAGCTGTATGGTTTATAACTATGATTCGTTAGAGTGTCATTGAAATTTTAATATATGTTCATATACTCTTGCAATATTTGAACATCTATTTATTGTGGGCATAGCCCCATTAAAAGAAATATCCATATGTCATAAGTAGTTATGCAGAACAGAAATGTGTCTACAGAAATGTATCTGTTATGCAGAACAGAAAATGTATCTATCTATTTCATAGATACATAGACACAGAAATGTATCTATGTATCTATGAAAGACATAAAATCTTAGTTCTTGGGAAGCAAAGTGGTAGGTAGGAGCTAGGGTGTCTTTTCATGAATTTATAGTTCCCTGATCCTCTGGAATTGGCTTATTTCAGGATATCAACTTTTACAGAGGGAAAGCTAAGGAATATTGCAAAGATAAATGATTATAAAGATAAGCAGATAATGAAAGCTAGAGATTTACTATTTTTCAATCATATTACTTGACTCTATTGTCTGATTCTGAATAACTGATTTAAACCAAAGACCTGTTTGCAAGATTATATGGCTTTGCATCCAGCTGTGAGAGTGTGATATTAGCATGCAAGAAAAGGATAAGATTATTAGCACAATGTTGGGCAAAGGCCTCCCACCTGGGAATGTATTTAGAGAAAATATTTAATACTCCATTTTAATTGCCAGCTGAGGAACTATTGAAAGTGTAGTATTTTTCTGTTTTCTTTGGTTGGTATATTTGATGCATTCCACTTGTATTTTAGATCAAAGATGGGGATTAAAGTAGGCATTATCACTATACTTAACTTTCCAAAGAGTTATCAGTGAGAAATATTAATCCTAGGTATTAAAAGTATAATTCTACCACTTTGAAAGTTACATATGTATTGATATAACCCCATAAAAATTAGGGAGAAGAAATAATAAATGGAGTTTTCAGTTAAAAATGTATCTCACTATTGTGGGCATGAAAACATAACACTGGTTTTTCTTGGTATTTTAATAAAGGTATTATGAATTGCTGATATGTACTATATTCTTGAAAATTATATACTTTCATAATTAAATACTCTGACAATAGGGTTTCACACTGGCATTATATCAAACATAAACCAATACAAAAATGGACATACAAAGCATCATTAGATTATCATTCTCTAAAGTTAGCTTTAATTAAAATATTAAAAAGAACAACATCCTGTGAACTTTAATATAATCAGAACATTTTTATGGGAAATGAGGCCTGCTCATCTGGTTTTGCATTTTATACTGAAAAAAAAAAAACAATAAGATACTTTTAATCAAAATGTACATGTATTACTCTATTTACTAAAATGATTTCAAAATACATACACTACATATCAGTGTACATTTTCTTTTACATAATTTGGCAAATATGATGTGTGTTAGAGAAGAAAAAATAGCATGAATATACTCTCTATATATTCAATCCAAAATAGCAGAAGGATTGAACAACATTGGCCCTTGTGTTCTAATAAACACAATGTTGCAAAATGCTCAAAGAAACGATGGTATCAAAGGTCTGTGTCATTTTGTTTCCTACCAGATCCAGAATGAGATTGATCAAGTTTCTGTGATTACCATTCAATCCCTTATAGAATGTTGCTTACAGGCCCTCTGATGATGTTTTCTTCATGCGTTTTTCAAATTCTAGATTTTAATAATCTCTTTCTGGAAGAGTGAAACTAAGTAAGCTTTGCTTTTCCTGTATTCATCCAGATCGTAGCCTGGGAATAGATAAAAAGTAAGTTATTCATGAAGTGATCACCAAATAGAACATATTACTTTTGGATTGAATTAGGTGGGAGGGAGTTTGGATTAGAATGTTTACAGATATTTTTTGTTAAACCTTCTCCCTTGAATTTGGTCTACACTATTTGCTTAAGTAGGAAGAATCTGACAGAACAATTAAACAGATAATAATTTGATTTACTGTCAGTGAATTATAAGCCAATAAATAAACACAAATTACCAAAATATTACCTACATGCTGAAAAATCTTAAATTAGTTATGAAAGCTTTAAGTATTATAATAGACCATATAGAGTAAACTCCCAAAATAATGCCATTTATAATATTCATGAAAAATGATAAAAAATATATATTTATAAAACCTTGAGGGACTTTATCAATATGATTTCCAAATCTTAATTTTCAGGGCCTTCTAGTTCCTTTCTTAATAAGTGTGAGAGTAAAAAGGTAACTTTAATTAAGAAAAGAAAGTCTTAAACAGAGATCATAGTATAAGAAAGAGAACATAAGCTTTGAAATCAGACTAATCTGGTTTCTATTCTCAGATTAGTTACTTAATGGCAGTGATCTTGGTAAAGTCATTTATGTTCCATTTTCCCCTTTCATTATTTGTAATAATAATACTTACTTTCCAGAATTGTAAATATTACATAAAATATACATTAGATTTTTGCCATTTGCTTTAAGTGTGCATCCCCAGTTGATGGCAGTATTTTCAGTACAAGTTAGAACAGAATGTTGATAAATGTATAAGTTCTAAAGCATACTTTTAAACCACCAGTGACTGTAGCAAATTCTCCCATATCTATACCCCTGAACACCTAACCAGTCATTTTATTTTATTCATTTCTCTTGAAAAAATATCTTTCTTGTTCCTTTGAAATTCTATTGAACAAATATTATTAATTTTACTTTGCTCATTATTTCCTTAAATTTTAAACTCCATAAAAATAACTTTCACATAAATCTTTTTCTTTTCTTTTTTTTTTAAGAAGCCCATGGAAAAGTTTTAAATGGCCAAATCAAGGTGGCATTTGCAAATAATGACAGATTTGCAAATAATGGCAGATTTATTTCATCCTTTCCAATCCTAATGCCTCTAGAAAAGGTTTAATAGAAGTGGTGAGAGGCGGCATCTCTGTTTCTTAATCCCAAAGGTAATGTTTTCAGCATTCCAGGGTAAAGTGTGTTTGCTACATACATCTTTTTCTAAAAATAACCACTTAAGTCTCTTTTGCATGGCAGGTATTTAACAATTATTTGTTGATTTCATATAAATCAGTGATACGATAATTATGATCTTTTCATGGTGCATTTTCAAGTGTTCAGTGATAATTTTGGCAGAGAAAATACTGATTAAATTCATAACTTTTGATGGTTAGATTTTGGGTGATATTGCTGAGTCTGAAAATAATGAAGTCTAAAAAAAATATGGAAATGAATACCAACCACCTCACATTTATGGGAGAAAATGAAAGCATAAATGGACCAAATGTAAGCTAGTTTTATTGTGTCCTCAAACTGAACTGACGACAACAATCTTATATTATATATTAAGTATCTTCTATTAATGCACAATATCATGTTTAGCTCAAACAACATATGCAAATGTATTTTTCTTCCGTACTTCTACAACTTGTTTGCAAGACTTTAAATTATTTTTCACATAACCACAGGGAATGGTTTTCTTTCATTCTGGATCTCTGAAATAGAGCAAATACATATTTTCTGAGAACACTAAAGAGCATTTTATTAGGATGCAGAAATTTCTACATTCTTGAAATTTTCAAAGTAAGAATTTTTAATCAATATTTAAATGTGAATTTTTTATTTGAATTTTTAATCACCAAATATTAGTGATTTGTTTTCCAACAAAATGTTAATTCATTATAGCTTTGTCCTATATTTTCTATGTTTTACAAAATCATGTTTTTTCTGATACATATTTATGCAGGTGAATGAGGTCTAAATATTGGGAACATTTTGTTGTTGAAGTTCAGTTTAACTGGCCAAATAATGCATGCCAGTGTGAAATAAATAAATGCCATATATATTAAATAATTAATTAATTTAACAGTAATATGAACTAGTTTGTAAGTGATATGATTTATTTACAAGTTGTTACACCCATGGGGAGAGACTATGTGGATTTGTGTGGTATAGGTAGGCAGTTTATTATATATTTCACATACCAGCCTAAGCTGGTTTCAGTTGCTCTTCTCCCTCAATTTTTCTCACTTCTATGGCATCAATTTTCTCTACCTAAGTTTCATCTAAATTTCTATCTCTTGTACTTCTATAATCTACACATAATTTTTCAAGTATTTCCCATATTCTTTCATTTAAGGACCTTAAAATCCCTCCCCAAGACAATATGAATACATAGCTAACATAAAATACCCCCAATTCTCAAACTGATAACCCCTTATAACTGCTATTCTCTGCTAATGCTTTCACAATTGTCCTAATTTCTGCTCAGATAACATCTAGTCAGTTATCAAGCTGAGTTGATTCTGCAATTCATTTACTTATTCCTTTGTTCATGCAACAAGAGTTTATCGTTCCTACTACAATTGACTGATGACATTCTCGATACATTGTTGATAATATAATAATTTCTTTCCATTTTGTTGGGTCTGAGTCCTCTCAGAATATGTGATAGAGATCTAACATCCCTTGGACAGCCTGCCAACACTCAATAATGCTACAACAGCAAGTCTCTGTTGACAGGTCAACTACAGAAAAATCTGCTCTTTCCTGGTGTCCCAAGCTTGTACCAGGCTCCATCTGTTTTGTTCCAGAATGTTTGATCCTGCCTAAATCTTATACTTTGATACAATATTTTTAGTATCAACAATGACTGGTGTGACAATATGTTTTATTGTCCAAACAGAGACACTATGGACTATGAAAAACAGTAAAAACACTTAAAATGTATAATTTTTGAATGTTTATTTCTTAAATGCCAAACTGGTCACAGTATATTGAAAAAACTAAAGATAATTATATTCTAAAATAAATGTTTTTATATTTTCTAAAAGTAAAAACATATACACATATCTTAAATAAAAATCTTATTTATGTTGATTTCTCAGGATTAACATAAGCAGAAAAAAATTCTGGCATATATGTATCTATTTCTAATACTAAGTCACAAATAGTTTTCTAAAGAATATATTTTTCAATGTGGTATAAAGTGTAAATTTGTCAACTTGGAAACAGAAAATCCATCAGAAGACTGTTTCCACAAGTTAAGGTACTTAAAAAATAGTTTGTAATAGTTCAAAGTTAAAAACTGAATACAATTTGATTCATGTCATTATTTAATTTGTTTAAATCCTCCTTTGATAAGTAGATTTCTAAGTCTTTCTATTTTGTATGAGTTATTTAAAATAATCCCAATTTTCTGAGAACTGCTTTGCTGTTGTTAGTATTTCATTCATTATTGCTATGATTAACAATCCCCAACTACTTTTGGAAATGTAATCACACTTTAAAAGAGTCATTTACAAAATCTTTAATTTAACAGTGGGGCACTTATGTTGATTTGCTAAATAATTCCTCAAAGGCTAAACATTTTTAATTGATAAATAGTAAAGAGAGAAATTGCATATTGCCATGCTGAATTATTATTATTATTTTTTTGCTTTCTATATTGGATTTGTATATATCATATACAATATATATACTACACATAGCTTATTTTGTGAGTGTATAACAACATTTGTAAAATTTGACAACTGTGGATTTTAATTCTGAATTATATTTTCATCAAAACCAACTCAAGTACATTCTTGCTCCACAGATAATTAATTTAGTAAGAATATTGTTTTACTGTGATACTATGCTTCAAATTTATATTCATAGTAATTTGCAAAACCAAGTAATTTTATTTTCAATGTTGACCTGGGAAACTGAATTTTAACAACTTTTACAATTTCAGTTGTCTCACTTTTGAGAGAATGAGTTCTTAAAAGCTTTGGTTTTTGTTTTGTTTTGTTTTTTATTGGAGTATAGTTGATTTACAAAGTTGCAAAGTTGTGTTAGTTTCAGGTGTACAGCAAAGTGATTCAGTTATACATGTACATATACATATATTCATTCTTTTTTTAGATTCTTTTCTCATATAGAGAAATATTGAGTAGAGTTCCCTGTGCTATACAGTAGATTCTTGTTGGTTATCAATCTTATATAATATAGTGTTTATATGTTAATCCCAAGCTCCCGATTTATCCTTCCTCCCCATGTTTCCTCATTGGTAGCCATAAGTTTGTTTTCAACATCTGTAAGTCTGTTTCTGTTTTGTAAATAAGTTCATTTGTGTCATTTTTAAAAATCAGATTCCACATGAGTGACATCATATGATATTTGTCTTTCTCTGTCTGATTTACTTTGCTCTGTATGACAGACTCTAGGTCCATCCACATCTCTACGAATGACCCCAATTTTGTTCCTTTTGATGACTGAGTAATATTCCATTGTATATATGTACCACATCTTCTTTATCCATTCATCTGTTGATGGACATTTAGGTTGCTTCCATGTCTTGGCTATTATAAATAGTGTTGCAATGAACATTGGGGTGCATGTATCTTTTCAAATTATGGTTTTCTCCACATGTATGCTCAGGAGTGGGATTGCTGGGTCATATAGTAGTTCTATTTTTAGTTTTTTAGGGAACCTCCATACTGTTTTCCATAGTGGTTGTACCAGTTTACATTCCCACCAACAGTGCAGGAGGGTTACCTTTTCTCTACACCCTCTCCAGCATTTACTGTTTGTAGACTTTTTGATGATGGCAATTCTGACCAGTGTGAGGTGATACCTCATTGTAGGTTTGATTTGCATTTCTCTGATAATTAGTGATGTGAGCATTTTTTCACATGCTTTTTGGCCATTTGTATATGCTCTTTGGAGAAATGTCTATTTAGATCTTCTACCCATTTTTTGATTGGGTTGTTTGTTTCTTTGATATAGAGTTGCATGAGCTGTTTGTATATTTTGGAGATTAATCCCTTGTCGGTCACTTCATTTGCAAAATATTTTCTCCCATTCTGTGGGTTGTCTTTTTGTTTTGTTTATGGTTTCCTTTGCTGTGTAAAAGCTTTTAAGTTCAATTATGTCCCATTTGTTTATTTTTGTTTTTATTTTCATTACTCTAGAAAGTGGATCAAAAAGATCTTGCTGAGATTTATGTCAAAGAGTGTTCTGCCTATGTTTTCCTCTAAGAGTTTTATAGTGTCTGGCCTTACATTTAGGTCTTTAATCCATTTTGAGTTTATTTTTGTGTATGGTGTTAGGGAGTATTCTAATTTCATCCTTTTACATGTAGCTGTCCAGTTTTCCCAGAACCACTTATTGAAGAGGCTGTCTTTTCTCCATTGTATATTCTTGCCACCTTTGTCACAGATTAGGTGTCCATAAGTGCGTGGGTTTATCTCTAGGCTTTCTATCCTGTTCCATTGATCTATATTTCTGTTTTTGTGCCAGTACCATATTGTCTTGATTACTGTAGCTTTGTAGCATAGTCTGAAATCAGGGAGCCTGATTCCTCCAGCTCCGTTTTTCTTTCTCAAGATTGCTTTGGGTATTAGGGGTCTTTTGTGTTTCCATATAAATTGTAAATTTTTTGTTCTAACTCTGTGAAAAATGCCATTGGTAATTTGATAAGGATTGCATGGAATCTGTAGATTGCTTTGGGTAGTATAGTCATTTTCACAATGTTGATTCTTCCAATCCAAGGACATGGTATATCTCTCCATTTGTTTGTGTCATCTTTGATTTCTTTCATCAGTGTCTTATAGTTTTCTGCATACAGGTCTTTTGCCTCCTTAGGTAGGTTTATCCCTAGATATTTTATTCTTTTTGATGTGATGGTAAGTGGGATTTTTCATTAGTTTCTCTTTCTGATCTTCTGTTTTTAGTGTATAGGAATGCAAGAGATTTCTGTGTATTAATTTTGTATCCTGCAACTGTATCGAATTCACTGATGAGCTCTATTATTTTTCTGGTAGCATCTTTAGGATTCTCTATATATAGTATCATGTCATTTGCAAACATGACAGTTTTACTACTTCTTTTCCAATTTGGATGTCTTTTATTTCTTTATCTCCTGTGATTGCTGTGGCTAGGACTTCCAAAACTATGTTGAATAAAAGTAAAAGCTTTGTTTTAATTTATGAATTAAACAAAAAATTTAATTCCTATTTAAAGTAACTGATGATACCCAATGCATTATTTAACAATCTTCTGATGCATTTGACTTTCTTCTGTTAACAGATTCTACATATTAATATCTATCAGTTCACTTTTTTTATATACACCAGAAGACTTGGAATTGATAATGAGCAAAATTAGTTTAGAAGAAGAGTCATTTGAGTTGAATGAAAAGTCATGCATAACAGTCATAGATAAACACAAACTTTTGGAGGTGATATATAACTTTTTAACATATCAATCATATCTTTACAAAAAAACCTATTGATATAACTTTTGTAGGTAGACTTGTTTATAATCTTTGTTTTCAAATTGCTAACTTTTGAAATATTCCTGATGCTTTTTCAACAGATATGCATCATCCTATTTTTATCTTGTCAGCGACATCATTACAGTTTCTATAGTGGATGGTAAATGTTGACAAATACTTGCTTAATTGACATGTTTATTACTAACTTTGTTGAATAGAAATTCAGTCCTAAACTTTTCATTAAGTGTGCATTTTCACTATTTTGAGATAATTACCACCAAAAGTACTTATTACAAAATTTAAAAAGTGTTACCAAATGAGTGTTATCAAAACATTTGGCCATGTTACCAAATGACAAGTTCTTGTATATTTATAACATTTATAAAATATCAAACCTCTGCAGCAGAGATATACAACTTTCTATAAAATATAGGAATTGATTGACCTTAATTTCAACATAATTTGTTAAAATATTTTCAACTGAAAAGAAAACACACAACATGAGGGCTGTGAGTTCAGTTTTATTTGTGACTTATTGAGGACTATAGCCCAGGAGACAGCTTCTCAGATAGCTCTGAGGAACAATTTCATAGATGTACAAGGCCAGGGCAGGGAGGGGAGGTCAGTGCTTATATCCTTTCGTGAAGGGGTTACATGCAATGAAGCATATATCTCAGTAGAAGGTTGCTGCTAGTCATGAGAAGGTTGCTGCTAGTCACAAGGAGCAGATGTCTCTGTTAATGATTTTAGTGTTTTTCTAGGTATGAGAAGATGCAAGAAATTGGATTCATAAAATTTTCTCCTGAAAATATCAAACTGTTTGAAGGCCTGTTCTGCCACTTTTACTACAGCACAGAGTGCCTCATTCCTGATCTCTCCTCATTCCTGAACTCCTTTCAGGGTGTGTTAAAGGTCAGTGACTGCAGTGGCTAGTGACTTAATTCTTGTAGAACCAGATGGTTAGTGACATTTTTTAGTTGTCAATATCTAAAATAGCTCTTACCTTATTATCTCTAGAAATTGCTAAATTTAGATATTACATACTTCAGTATCTAACTCTTGATAAGTTCCCATATTTTCTCTTTTCCAACCCACTCTTTCCCTATAATCCCTGATTTCAGACCAAATTAACATTTCTTTTTCCTTATTTTTTCTTTGAAAAAAATGAGCCCTTTTATTCTCCTCCTTCTTTATCCCATCTACTCATTTCCAACATATAAGCCATATTATAGACTCAATGTTTATGTCCCCCAACATTCATATGATTAAATCCTAATGTCTAATGAGATGGTTTTTGAAGGTGGGGGCTTTTGGGGGTGATAAAATCATGTAGGTGGAGCCCTCATGAATGGGATTAGTGCCCTTATAAAAAGACCCTAGAGATCTCCCTCTCCCTTTGCACCATTGAGAACACAGCAATAACACAGTTGTCTATGAACAAGGAAGTGGGACGTCATCAGACAATATATATGTGCTGATGCCTTGATCTTGGACTTCCCAGCCTCCAGACTGAAAAATAAATTTGTGTTGTTTATAAGCTACCTAGTCTATGGTGTTCTGCTATAACATCCTGGACAGACTAAGACACCATACTTTCTCTATTATTATTTCTGTGCAGAAAACATGAAACTTAACACTACCATATGACTTCACTTTTGCACACAAAATGCTGAGTGTACTATTAAAAACACAAGAATACACTTTGAACTATAATGAGATTGCAATATTGCCTTGAAATTTTCATGTGTTCCTAATAAATTCCCTTTCCCCACAACAATCTCTAGCTTTTACCCTTATCCTTATAATCCAAATCCAACACATAGCTCAGAACATATATCAGTGTTCAGCTTTTCTTCAAAATTAGCATATTGAGAAACTACACATTACTTCTCTACACAGTAAAATTCTATCCATGTCTATAGCCATGTTTCCTTGCTTAGAATTCAGTGGAAGCAAACTCCTCCTCCTGTTAAAGACCTGTTACTATATCTGTATTAAAGACCTGTTACTATATATAGTGGCTTCTGACTCTATTGGATTCTGTTTCTCAAGGAATGTCTTTATCTTCTATCTTATCTTTCCTTCTTGGTTGAATAAGACATAATAACAGAAATAATAATTATAACAATAGTTATAATAAACACTTTCATCAACTCTAGTTCTCAATACCTAGCTCTTACCCATATCAACTTTCCTTTTAGAGCTGAGCTTCCAAAATGCGTGTATTTACCTGCTCATCTCCCACTTACCTCTTCCAGTGCTTCCCTGATTCTAACTTGCATTGTTCAACAATGGCATATTATTAGCCAAATTTTTTAGTCATTTTTTGACATATATAGCCATGGACACTAACTGACCTTTCCCAGCTTCTTGAAATTTTTTGTTTCTTTGGGTGGCTTCATTCAGAATGACTCAACCTTAATTGTCTTTGCAAAATACTTTTCATTTGCATTTCCAATGGTGAAGATTCTGAGAATTTCAGAAGACCCTGGAAGGTTAAGTAAGATAAGGGATTAAAAAAAATTCATTGGGTTCATTAGAAGGGTGATATTAATATCTTGATAGCTGCATTTTCATTAGTGATAATTAGAAATCATACTGAAATCATTTGAGGGGTGAATGCAAGATTAAAATATGTGAATACATTTCAAGAAATTGACTATTAATTGGAGGAGATAAATTGGACTGTAGATTATGAATATTTAGGGTCAAAGGAAGTTTGTTTATATATATATTTCAAACATAAAACTTATTGTTTTATAATTGGATCACTTTGGAATGCTTAAATCTGTGAAAGAAGAAATGAGCTAGAGATTCTAATTCAGAAGGGCATGGATAATCTCGGACTTTCTACTTTCCTTTGCTATCCACTGCCTTTTGGTTTCTAATAATAGTCAATGGCTCAAAGCTTGCTAGTTTCTAATACACTTAGTACCTTAGTATCTAAAACACAAAACTAACCAAGTCATAAAACCTGTCATTAAGTCTTCATTGACTTTGGAATAAAATACAAATTCCTTAGCATGGAACAAAATGTCCTTCATTAATGAGCCCTTTGCTAACACTTCAGATCTACATTTTTACCATCTTGCCTTCAGATATGCCTTCTGGAATCTATCTGTAGATGACTATATGTATTAAGCTTCAGAAACATTGATATAAGCCTTTTATTCTGCCTGAACACCTTTCTTTCCCTTTTCACCAATTTAGTTCAATTTTTAGAATACAGATCATTCATTTACTTGATAAATATTTGCTGTGAATATATGAAGCACCATAGTAAGTGTTGGTGACACAGCAAAGAAAAACATAGGTGTTATATATAATATTTATTATATAATATGTATTTATATTATATTGTTTATGTTTATTTTATAATTATTGGTTTAATATATGTTGACTTTGCTAGAATGTCCACAATAGGAAGGAATATATCTCTTATTATATATCAACTTCATAAAGCCATCATTTATTAAACCAATAATTATAAAATAAATATAAAAATACAATAAGCATTATTAAAATAAGGCAACATAACAGAATACCAAGAAATTGTATAGCAAAGTGCCTTAGCACTTTGGGAAAGTTCAAAACAGGAATCTAGGAATAAATAGTATTTAATATGAAACTTGATGACTGAGAAGCAAATTCAAAATGGGAAGGCTTTAGAAAAAGCACTACGAGAGAAGCTAGATACTGCAAAGATGAAACTAGAACTTTGAGCATTAAAGAAATGTACAGAAGGCTGAGTGCCTCAAAAAAAAAATTTAATAGGGAGAAAGAGTAGCATGAACTTAGACTAGGGATATAAACCAGGGCATAATTATGTGAGATTTATAAGCCATGATAAAAAATAATATAAGGTTGTTATTTACTCCATGATCAGAGGAAAATTTTCTATATGCTTTCAAGCAAATGTGTGACATGATCAGGTATAAAATTTTCAAACATAATTTGAGATGTTGCCTGGAGAACAGATACTCTGCAAATATGCAAGAGTGAATGTACGGAGACTGATTAGGAGGTTATTACAGACTGCAGATAAGAAACAATGATGAGTTGAACTAGGATGTTGGGAGTGGAGATGGAAAGAAGGAGCTGCCTGAATATTTTAGTAGAACTTTATATTTTATTTGATAGTGGAGATGAGAGAGAGAGGAAATCAGATATGATTTCCTCCAGAATGTTTACCGGATCTTTCTAATCTAGGTTAGTTCCAATTTATATGCACTCTGGGCTTACCTCAGTCTTAGAAGTGGCCAGATTTTATTGTCAGTATTCATTTATCTTTCTTCTCTAAGCATATCAACTATTGAGAGCAAAAATATATCCTTCTTTTATCTCTGTATTTTTCAATGTCAAATACAATGGGTAACCTATTTTTGCTGGATAAATGTAAACAATTTTAGGGGGAGAAAGACACTTTGGAAATTCCAGGTGACCCTTGACTTTCTGGGTGCTTCTAAAACTTACCTTTTCCCTTGAGAACTTACAATTTTATTTACTCACATGAATATCTGAAGGCAAATTGACTCAGGAAAGCATGGCCTTTGAAAGCTTATGTTTGGAGAGGGTTTGACGCAAGTAATAGTAATGATAATTGTTAACAGAAATATCTTTAGATAAGAAAGATTATGGTATATTGGAAATAGCAGTATATTTATAATCAGTAAACCTTCATCTGACACTGACTACTTGTGAAGTATTGGATAAAATAAAGGGATTGCTGACATTTGCATAGAAAATCGTCCCTTTCTTTATACTTTTCCATACATATGTAATTGTTCTGCCTCTCTCACTACGTCTCCTATGCTATTCCTATGGGTACATCCCACAGAGAGTTGCTAGCACCTCCCAGACATAAATAAGAGTCAGTTTCCATAAATGATACAGCCTGAGGAGTAAATTTGAAGACTTGGAAAGCAGCCAGTTCTCTAGGTTTATAACAATGCTTTGTGCATTGCAAATCTGCTGTGCTGGGGGCATGTGAAGACATGAAACAGCAGGCCCCTTAGTCATTTGTTGCCTGAAGAGCGGCTGTGGTGAGCCCTCCACAGGAAGGATGGCTAGAGGATGTGCTTTAAATGGCCCTGATGTACTTCTGACCATATGGTAAAGCTGGAATGCTGGGAAACAGGAGCTGCACAGAGCTACCTGTTGTGCCCCAGTTAGAAACCCTGTGACTTCTGCATTATCTAAAATGTCCAGAATAAACAGTATTAGGCCGAGAAAAAAATAGTTGCTATTTATTGTTACTAGTTATTTAATTACTAGTTACATTAACTTGAATTTCTCATTTGTTTTTATTTAGAATTGATCCTTTCTGTGTGGAGCTCTACAGATGAAAGGATGGTCCTTTATATATTTAATGTATGGAACAAGTTGTCAATCTACCACATGCAATAAAGCAGCAATTTATGATAAGAAATAAATACCATTGTAAACATGGCAGAGGGTCCATTTAGTGTAAGTGCTATTTGTTTAACACATTAGAATTTGTCTTAGTCAGTGTGGGCTGCTGTGACAAAATAACATAGACTGGGTGGCTTACAAACAACAGAAATGTATCCCTCATGGTTCTGGAGGCTGATCCTGGGAAGTCCAAGAACAAGGTACTGGCAGGTTCAGTGTCTGCTGAGAGTCCACTTTCTGGTACACAGAGAACTGGTTTTGTGCTGTAAACTCACATGGCAGAAGGGATAAGGTTCTCTCTGAAGCCTCTTTTATAAGAACAGTAATCCTGTCACCGAGTCCAAGTTTGTACTGCTTGCTGCATGACAGGCCAATAAATTGAGAGACAAGTTGTTGGGGCAAGGAATAGGAACTTTATTCGCAAAGCCAGCAAACCAAGAAGATGGTGGACTAGTGTCCCAAAGAACCATCTTACTGAGTTAGAACTCAACCATCTTTTATACTAAAAGTGGAGGAGGTGTGGCTGGGTATTGCAAACTTCTTGGTACCAGCCAGATCCTGGAAGTGATAATCCTTTGTTCTTACAGCTAGGTAGGTGTGGTCAGGATGTTCCTATAAACCTCTAATGAGACAAATATTATCTTTGTTCTGCAACTTTTTCTCTCTATATGAATGGAAAAGTGTTATACCTTTAAAGGTCAAGCCTGAGAGGCAGAGTGTTGAAAATGAGCAATCATGTGTATTTCAGGCTATAGGCAAAATTGTTATACAAAGGTGCAGAGCCAGCATGACTAAGCACACAGGCAACAGATCACAAAGGTTAGAGCAAAAGGAATAGATACAATATGGAGTCAGGTTTGTTCTCTGTTACAATTCCATTAAAGGCTCCGCCCTTTTGACCTAATCACCTCCCAAAGGCCCCACTTCCTAATACCATCACTTTGGGGGTTAGGATTTCAACATAAGAATTTTTTTTTTTTAACTTTATTTATGGCTGTGTTGGGTCTTCATTTCTCTGCGAGGGCTTTCTCTAGTTGTGGCAAATGGGGGCCACTCTTCATCGCGGTGCGCGGGCCTCTCACTATCGCGGCCTCTCTTGTTGCAGAGCACAGGCTCCAGACGCGCTGGCTCAGTACTTGTGGCTCACGGGCCTAGCTGCTCTGCGGCATGTGGGATCTTCCCAGACCAGGGCCCGAACCCGTGTCCCCTGCATTAGCAGGCAGATTCTCAATGACTGCACCACCAGGGAAGCCCATCAACATAAGAATTTTGAAGGGACACAAACATTCACTGTTTAGCAGAATTTACATATTAATGTTACCATTGTCACTACTAATGACGGAAAATAATAATTATAGGGAAATACTATTTACAATTATTTATTTCAAAGATGTTTATTTTGGTCTTTTAAATTTTTCTTTTGCTTTATTTTAATTCTTCCTGCAACCTAATTAGCTTGTCCATCAGAAAGAACTGAGGTTGTGCCTTAGAGTAATGATAAAGAGGAATTCAAACTTTTTTTTTAACAACGAGTTTATGTTGTCACAAAAGCTAAGTTTAATTACGTCCGACCTAGTTCTAGGGCTTACTCAAGAACTCTGGTTGATGGTACATCATAGCGCTTCTTTCAGTAGGAACACTGTTAATGATATTTCTGCAATGAAATAATAAATTCAACAAATGTTCATCCAAAACATCTTTTTTAATCTGGTTGATTAGATCAACATTAGGACCAGATTTACTACTCTCTCATATATGTAGTTCATCAATTTTTATTGTTGAAGAGTATGCTTTTTAATGAATATATATTATAATTCTATCATTTTCATACCCATTTTCATGTTTACGGGTATTTAGGTGATTTATAGTATTTAAAATTTTTTTCCTATTATGATTACAACTATATGACATTTATTTTTATTTATTTATTTGAATTTTATTTAATTTATTTTTTTATACAGCACGTTCTTATTAGTCATCAATTTTATGCACATCGGTGTATACATGTCAATCCCAATCTCCCAATTCATCACACTACCACCCCCACCACACCACCGCTTCCCCCAATTCGTGTCCATACGTTTGTTCTCTACATCTGTTTTTTGTTCTAGTTCTGTAAAAAATGCCATTGGTAGTTTGATAGGGATCGCATTGAATCTATAGATTGCTTTGGGTAGTATAGTCATTTTCACAATATTGATTCTTCCAATCCAAGAACATGGTTTATCTCTCCATCTGTTTCTGTCATCTTTGATTTCTTTCACAGGTCTTTTACCTCCTTAGGTAGGTTTGTCCTAGGTATTTTACTCTTTTTGTTGCAATGGTGAATGGGATTGTTTCCTTAATTTCTCTTTCTGATCATTCATTGTTAGTGTATAGGAATGCAAGAGATTTCTGTGCATTTTGTATCCTGCAACTTTACCAAATTCATTGATTAGCTCTAGTAGTTTTCTGGTGGCATATTTAGGATTACCTATGTATAGTATCATGTCATCTGCACACAGTGACAGTTTTACTTCTTCTTTTCCAATTTATATTCCTTTTATTTCTTTTTCTTCTCTGATTGCCATGGCTAGGACTTCCAAAACTGTGTTGAATAGTAGTGGTGAGAGTGGACATCCTTGTCTTGTTCCTGATCTTGGAGGAAATGCTTTCAGTTTTTCACCATTGAGAATGACATTTGCTGTGGGTTTGTTGTATATGGCCTTTATTATGTTGAGGTAGGTTCCCTCTATGCCCACTTTCTGGAGAGTTTTTATCATAAATGGGTGTTGAATTTTGTCAAAAGCTTTTTCTGCATCTATTGAGATGATCATATGGTTTATTCTTCAATTTGTTAATATGGTGTATCACATTGATTGATTTGCATATATTGAAGAATCCTAGCATCCCTGGGATAAATCCCACTTGATCATGGTGTATGATCCTTTTAATATGCTGTTGGATTCTGTTTGCAAGTATTTTGTTGAGGATTTTTGCATCTATATTCATTAGTGATATTGGTCTGCAATTTTCTTTTTTTGTAGTACCTTTGTCTGGTTTTGGTATCAGGGTGATGGTGGCCTCGTAGAATGAGTTTGGGAGTGTTCCTTCCTCTGCAATTTTTTGGAAGATTTTCAGAAGGATGGGTGTTAGCTCTTCTCTAAATGTTTGATAGAATTCACCTGTGAAGCTATCTGGTCCTGGACTTTTGTTTGTTGGAAGATTTTTAATCACAGTTTCAATTTCAGTACTTGTGATTGGTCTGTTCATATTTTCTGTTTCTTCCTGGTTCAGTCTTGGAAGGTTATACCTTTCTAAGAATTTGTCCATTTCTTCCAGGTTGTCCATTTTATTGGCATAGAGTTGCTTGTAGTAGTCTCTTAGGATGCTTTTTATTTCTGCAGTGTCTGTTGTAACTTCTCCTTTTTCATTTCTAATTTTATTGATTTGAGTCCTCAACCTCTTTTTCCTGATGAGTCTGACTAATGGTTTATCAATTTTGTTTATCTTCTCAAAGAACCAGCTTTTAGTTTTATTGATCTTTGCTATTGTTTTCTTTGTTTCTATTTCATTTATTTCTTATCTGATCTCTATGATTTCTTTTCCTCTGATAACTTTGGGTTTTGTTTGTTCTTTTTTCTCTAGTTCCTTTAGGTGTAAGTTTAGAATTTTTATTTGGGATTTTTCTTATTTCTTAATGTAGGCTTGTATAGCTATAAACCTCCCTCTTAGAACTGCTTTTGCTACATTCCGTAAGTTTTGGATCGTCGTGTTTTCATTGTCATTTGTCTCTAGGTATTTTTTGATTTCCTCTTTGATTTCTTCAGTGATCTCTTGGTTATTTAGTAACGTATTGTTTAGCCTCCATGTGTTTGTGCTTTTTACGGTTTTTTCCCTGTAATTCATTTCTAATCTCATAGCGTTGTGGTCTGAAAAGATGCTTGATATGATTTCAATTTTCTTAAATTTACTGAGGCTTGATTTGTGACCCAAGATGTGATCTATCCTGGAGAATGTTCTGTGCACACTCGAGAAGAAAGTGTAATCTGCTGTTTTTGGATGGAATGTCCTATAAATATCAATTAAATCTATCTGATCTATTTTGTCATTTAATGCTTCTGTTTCCTTATTTATTTTCATTTTGGATGATCTATCCATTGGTGTAAGTGAGGTGTTAAATTCCCCCACTATTATTATGTTACTGTCGATTCCTTTTTTATAGCTGTTAGCAGTTGCCTTATGTTTTGAGGTGCTCCTATGTGGGGTGCATATATATTTATAATTGTTATATCTTCTTCTCGGATTGATCCCCTGATGATTATGTACTGTCCTTCCTTGTCTCTTGTAACATTCTTTATTTTAAAGTCTATTTTATCTGATAGGAGTACTGCTACTCCAGCTTTCTTTTGATTTCCATTTGCATGGAATATCTTTTTCCATCCCCTCACTTTCAGTCTGAATGTGTCCCTAGGTCTGAAGTGGGTCTCTTGTAGACTGCATGTATATGGGTCTTGTTTTTGTATCCATTCAGCAAGCCTGTGTCTTTTGGTTGGAGCATTTAATCCATTCACGTTTAGGGTAATTATCGATATGTGTGTTGCTATGACCATTTTCTGAATTGTTTTGGGTTTGTTTTTGTAAGTCCTTTTCTTCTCTTGTGTTTTCCACTTAGAGAAGTTCCTTTAGCATTTGTTGTAGAGCTGGTTTGGTGGTGCTGAATTCTCTTAGCTTTTGCTTGTCTGTAAAGCTTTTGATTTCTCCATCGAATCTGAAAGAGATCCTTGCCAGGTAGAGTAATCTTGGTTGTAAGTTCTTCCCTTTCATCACTTTAAGTATATTATGCCACTACCTTCTGGCTTGTAGAGTTTCTGCTGAGAAATCAGCTGTTAACCTTATGGGATAATACCCTTGTATGTTATTTCTCATTTTTCCCTTGCTGCTTTTAATAATTTTTCTTTGTCTTTAATTTTTGCCAATTTGATTACTATGTGTCTCGGCATGTTTCTCCTTGGGTTTATCCTGTATGGCACTCTCTGCGCTTCATGGACTTGGGTGGCTATTTCCTTTCCCATGTTAGGGAAGTTTTTGATTATAATCTCTTCAAATATTTTCTCTGGTCCTTTCTCTCTCTCTTCTCCTTCTGGGACCCCTATAATGCGAATGTTGTTGCGTTTAATATTGTCCCAGAGGTCTCTTAGGCTGTCTTCATTTCTTTTCATTCTTTTTTCTTTATTCTGTTCCACAGCAGTGAATTCCACCATTCTGTCTTCCAGGTCACTTTTCCGATCTTCTGCCTCTGTTATTCTGCTATTGATTCCTCCTATTGTAGTTTTCATTTCAGTTGTTGTATTGTTCATCTCTGTTTGTTTATTCTTTAATTCTTCTAGGTCTTTGTTAAACATTTCTTGCATCTTCTCGATCTTTGCCTCCATTCTTTTTCTGAGGTTCTGGATCATCTTCACTATCATTATTCTGAATTCTTTTTCTGGAAGGTTGCTTATCTCCACTTCATTTAGTTGTTTTTCTGGGGTTTTTTCTTGTTCCTTCATCTGGTACATAGCCCTCTGCATTTTCATCTTGTCTATCTTTCTGTGAATGTGGTTTTTGTTCTGCAGGCTGCAGGACTGTAGTTCTTCTTGCTTCTGCTGTCTGCCCTCTGGTGGATGAGGCTATCTAAGAGGCTTATGCAAGTTTCCTGATGGGAGGGACTGGTGGTGGGTAGAGCTGACTGTTGCTCTTCTGGGTGGAGCTCAGTAAAACTTTAATCCGTTTGACTGCTGATGGGTGGGGCTGGGTTCCCTCCCTGTTGGTTGTTTGTTTGGCCTGAGGCAATCCAACACTGGAGCCTACCTGGGCTCTTTGGTGAGGCTATTGGCGGACTCTGGGAGGGCTCACACCAAGGAGTACTTCCCAGAACTTCTGCTCCCAGTGTCCTTGTCCCCACGGTGAGCCACAGCCACCCCCACCTCTACAGGAGACCCTCAAACACTAGCAGGTAGGTCTGGTTCAGTCTCCCCTGTGGTCACTGCTCCTTCCCCTGGATCCCAATGTGCACACTACTTTGTGTGTGCCCTCCAAGAGTGGAGTCTCTGTTTCCCCCAGTTCTGTCGAAGTCCTGCAATCAAATCCCAGTAGCCTTCAAAGTCTGATTCTCTAGGAATTCCTTCTCCTGTTGCCGGACCCCCAGGTTTGGAAGCCTGATGTGGGGCTCTGAACCTTCACTCCAGTGGGTGGACTTCTGTTGTATAAGTGTTCTCCAGTCTGTGAGTCACCCACCCAGCAGTTATGGGATTTGATTTTACTGTGATTGCATCCCTCCTACCATCTCATTGTGGCCTCTCCTTTGTCTTTGGATGTGGGGTATCTTTTTTGGTGAGTTCCAGTGTCTTCCTGTCGATGATTGTCCAGCAGCTAGTTGTGATTCTGGTGTTCTCGCAAGAGGGAGTGAGAGCACATCCTTCTACTCTGCCATCTTGGTTCCAATCTGACATTTATTTTTCATTGAGGTATCATTTACATATTATACAATTCAACCTGTAAACAGTAGAGTTATTACTTACATGAAACATGAGATACATAGAAAGATGTATAGAAGAGTTCCATCTCCCCCAAAAAGCTAAAAAAAATTTTGCCTAATCCAAAGTCATAAATATTTCTTCTTAAAGTTTTATAGTTTTTAATTTTACATTTAGATCTAAGATCCATTTTGAGTTATTCATTGACATGGGTGTAGATCAAGATTTTTTATTTCTTTAATATAGATATCTAATTGTTTCAGCATCATTTGTTCCAGCACCATTTTTTCCAGCACTATTTATTTCTTCATTGAATTGTCTTTTCCCCTTTCTTAAAAATCAATTGACCATTCATATGTGCATCTATTTCTTGATACCCTAATATTTTCCAGTAATCTTTGAGTCTATATTTTTTAATACCACAGTCTCTTGGTTATTGTAGCTGTTCAGTGAGTCTTGAAAGCAGGTAGTGTGAGTCCTTAATTTTATTCTTTTGTTTTCAAAATTAGTTTGACCATTTTAGATCCTGTTCCCTTCTGTATAAATTGTAGAATCAGCTTATAACTTTCTACCAAAAATTCTCCTTTCAGTCTTTCAACATTAAGCATTTCTATTCACTAGTATCCACGGGAGAAGTTATGGATTTCAGGCCTGCTGTTATCTTTCTTACCCAATAAGAGTCCTGAAGAGGCAGGTGGAATACAAACTCATGAGGAGGAATGAGTTATGGAGAGAAGGAAAAGCAATTTTTCAGTGAAGACAGAGCGAAGGACAAAACAATGAGTGCAGATGCTGGATTAATTTTAAGATTGTATCAAAACATGTGCAATATTAACATTTTAATATTGTGTGGTGAGAATGAGTTTTACTTTTTATAAGAATCTGGTATATTTGAAATGTTCATTGGACCATTGTAACAAAAGTTATTATAGTAGCTTCAGCAATAGAATATGTTATCAATGACAAAATTTGGATTTTAAAATATTAGAAAATATTACAGAAATGATATATTTTTACCTATAAAATTTAATTTTAAAGTTATTTCCCAAATGTTTTTGATATATTATCTGCATTCATAACAAAATATTTATTTATTCATTCAGGCTTACTATTGATAAGATGTATTCACATGAGAGAAGCATTATTATTCAAAGAACACTGCAGTGATAACCATGGCAGTGGTCTTGCTGCTTAGGGGGTTGGGTAGTGACAGCTGGTGTACAACTGGAGAAGCAGTACTGCCAGGCTTGGTATCCTCTTACATAATATTGGTCTTAGAGCCCCCCCACCTCAGTTTCCAGTACTCTATTCCCCAGCTTGTGGCCCTCTATATAGGAAGTCCCAAAAATGAAAGCAAAAGAGCTGAGTGAGGAAACAAGGTAGAATTTGGGAGACACTGACAAGAAAGTCACTTTTTATTTGACCCAGACAATAGAGTTGATATTCCTATAATCTAAGTTGTGGAGTCAGGGAAACATGATTTGTATGCTGTAGATACCCACACTAAATATGTACTTAGACTATTTTAACCACAAGAAATACATATTCTATATGTTTCCCATATAATAATGTTATAGTATTTCTATATGTTATAATATATGCTACTGCAATATATACATAAAATTCACTTCGATTTTCCATTTTTATCCCTGATATTTTTCTATGAAAAAATAAAATATTATGTGTCCTCACAACAGCTTGCAAGATAAATATTTGAATCCAGTGATAACACTATCCACTCATTTAAAAAGTTAATCTATAAATTTTTGTTGAGAACAAACTGTGTTCATGATACTATTGTTTTGTAGAACTTATAAAGGTAAAGAAAATATAGCCTCTGTTTCAAATGACTTATAGTCTAAAAAAAACCAAAACAAAACCAACAAAATCAATAAAGACATCAGGGACATTAAGGAATAAATGGAGTTGCATTCTAGTGGATGTTTCTATCTATAGACAACATAAGGCAGAATCTCTATAAGTGAAAATAACTTTTGGAAATCTTTGCAAGACATCCATTTGGGCATTTCAGTATTAATTCTTAAATAAATCGACACAGCCACTTTTTCCTTACTATTTTTCTATTTGAACACTGAATGAGGCAGTTGACTTGCTTGTATTTGAGGGCCAAGAAGTAAGAAGAAGATAAATTATCTTCAGACACTACTCAATTCACTGTTGATAGTGGAAATTGGGTATTGAAACTGGCTGAAGAAATAGCAGGTTAATCTTTACTATATCACCTTCATTAGAAGGCACCTACTCATTAAGCAGAATGGCAAGTAGCATGAACTATTTAAATTCCTGGTTTATACTTACTGTTTCATTCTCTTTCTCCTCCTCTGTGCTTTCTCTGACTTTTAATTCACTTATAGCTGACTTCCATAAGATGAAAAATATATGCATGCTGCGTCTTCAGTATCACTTAGATAGATCTAAAACTTTCATGTAAACAAACGTACATGTACTATAAGGACAACATATGTAAATATTGGTTATAAGTGGTAAAAATAAAAATGATGTGTAGAGAAAAGGCACTTGACCTCCAACAATCCCTGCAAAATCCAAACCTACTAGGATTGGTATCAAATTTTACTAAATAATTTCTCTTATCTTAGTACACATGAATCATTAATAGTGATCTTATAGATGATTTTGGAGATAAGAACATGAGGCTTTAGTAACAATAAATATCAAACAAAGAGACCTTAAAAAGAAATTATTGTGTCTTCAAAACACAATATATAAAAAGATACTCTTCTTTTTACTTGACAGTTACTCATCTCACACATTTTCTGACATGTGTCACAGTATCCTAGGACTGATAGTGATTTGTGAAGGTCATCTCTTCAATCCCTTTCTGTTAGGATGACAACAACACCCAAATACAAAAGATACAGGGTAACAAAGGAGACAAAATAGTAGAGAGGTGGCAAAGGAAGAAGGGGAGTTGTAGGAGAGAAGAGGAGAATGGACAAGAGGCAATCAATAAGAATCAGAGTTCACTGTCCTTTCAAAACATCAACAGATCCCATTCAATCTGTTTACAGCAATTTTTAACTTATCCTGTGGTCTGGAATTTTGGGGGAGAAGAAGGAGGAGGAGAAGGAAAAAGAGAAGAAGAAGAGGAAGAAGAAGGAGGAGGAGGAGGAGGGAGAGGAGAAAGGAAGAGGAGAGAAGGGGAAGGGGAGGAGAAGAAGAAAAAAGAGGAAGAGGAAGGAGGAGGGCCAGGGAGGGGGAGGAGAAGGAAGGGGAAGTGTTACAAGAGAGGGAGATATCATGGCCAGGGACCTGTGTGAGTCCCTGGGGTGGGCTGCCAAGTGAGGGTCCTTGGTTTTGTGCAGGAAAGAGTTCAAGAGCAAGCCAAAGGAAAATGAAAACAAGTTTATTCAGAGAGACACACATTCCATTGGCAGAATGCCGACTGTCTCGGAAAGTGAGAGTGGCCCTATGACATGGGGTTGGTTTTTATGGGCTGCGTAATTTCATATGATAACAAGTGGGAGAAATATTTTTGCTATTTCAGGGAAGGGTGGAGATTCCCAGGAATTGGGCCTCTGCCCACTTTTTGGCCTTTTATGTTCCACCCCAGATCTGTCATGGCATAAGGGGGAGTGATTTTTAGTATAATAATGAAGGTATAATGAACTAAAGGTCAATGACCGGACTATCCTCTATTCTTGAGCCACCTTGGGTTCAGCAGGCCCCAGCCGGTTTTCATTGCATCCTAACAGATGTGCCCCTTCTTCATTTATCTAGCAGTTGTGTCCTGCCCTTTTCCCTCCTGTCTCAGAAGGGGAAGGAGAGGAAGAGGAAAAGGAAGAGGAAGAAGGAGACTTGAATCACTTACCCAAGTATATTGCAAAGTATATTATAGTGCCAGGCCACTTGAATTCATTATTCCACCCTCAGTTCTCCACAGTAGACCCTACATTTCTTCAAGAACACCAGATATTGATGAGAGAGAAGGTAGCTGTCTTTATAGATTAAATAGGATTTAACTGTTTGGCCCAAATACAAAGCAGGCTAAGACCCAAGAAAGAAGCAAAACTGACCAGTCCATCCACTCTTGGGAAAAATAGTAATTTTGATACCTGTAATTGGGGTCTGCCTCAAACAGAAAACTCCCTCAAAAAAGAAAAGGAGAAAATTCACTGCATTTATAAACCACAAAAATGAATATACACAGTGGGATATTTACTACATGAATAAAACACTTCGTGGCATCTATGCCAAGCTACTGGAGTTAGATAAATAATACTTAACGGGTAAGTGAAGATGATGCAGTTGAGTAAGTTTAATTATGGTATACACATTCAACACTTTTCCACCTTCAGTAATACAAGCCTATTTTATTCAAAAGTTTAATCACACAAACGTATATACCTAGATTTAAGTGGTTCAAAAATTTAATCTCATGTAACAGTATTTCTAGATATATAAACACAACTGTTGTATAGCTTAAGAAACCATGGTCTATACAATTAAACAGAACATGATTAATCAAACAAGAATAGATTTTAAATTTTATGGCTATTAATAGAAAATTCTCTTTGTGCTATATTAAAAAAATCCAGGATCAAGGACTAGTCGACTCCATTTCATGTTTTGGCTATAACATTTATAAGAAATTGAATCTTAGGAGGACCACTCTCACTCTTCTTTTAATAGTGTTAGTTTCCTTTTCATTAAATAGGGCATGGCACAGAGCTGTTATTGAGATGGTGAGGTTCAAATGTGAATGTAAGTTGAGAAACAGCTGTTATTGAGATAAATATTATTCTTAATGTTTTTAAACTATCATTCAAAATCCAGGTAAATATGTCATGATAAGTGAAGTACCATGTTGTACTGATGCATATAATACTCCTCCGTTTCTAAAATAAGGTAAGGGGAGCTTTGAGTCTGCAGTCATAGTAATCTGAGAGCCTTGGATGTATTAAAGATTATTGGTAGCAATTCTTTTTGCTTGCTTAAAATCTTATGTATGCAATTCTTTAAGTTAACATTACAAGCGTAGAAGCCTGGTCTGTTAGTAGAACATTGAGTACTCCTTACCTATTCAATTGCTTGGTATAAAATGGCTGTTAAGAAATTAGTTTTGTAATAAAAGAATGAAAAATATAAACTCATGGTTTCATTATTTCCAAGAAAAACCATTTTTATTAAATTTTCATTTAAATGTTCTCAAAGTACTTATTAAATAATAAAATAGGCAAACATGGCTGGACCCAAATTATCAGAATATTTCTTGGGATATCTCTCCATCAAAAAAACAAAATAATCTGATTGTAGCCATCTGCTCTTCAGTCTAGCAGATTAGGTGTTTCCACAGCTAACACCTCCTCAAATAAAGTAGGATGTTAACAAATTTGGGAGGTCCAGAAATTCTAAATCACTAGGATACAATTTAGCACATCCAAGTGGCAGCATTAATAATGTAACAGCTAGAACATTTTTGTAAGTTCTTGCTGATGAAAGACACAATTGCCTTGTAATTAAAACAATATTCCAAGGCACTATTCTATTTCATAGAAATCTTAAGAAGGGCCTTGCAAATGTCTAGGACTGGCCTTTTTTTTTTTTTATCATTTACTCTGCACTTAAAATTTATCAATAATGTAGTTATAAATAACCTGAAAGGGCCTCTTTGAGCATGTGACATACTCAGTGTGGTGAAACACACTGTATTATGTTGTGAATTCTTCAAATACTTCTTCGAATGAATTTAACTCCACCCTACTTGGGAAATATCACACACACGTGCGTGCACAATATATTATTTCTATTGGCTGAAAATAAGTGAAGCCAAAAAGAATTTAGCATCTCCTCATAATAGGATTAAAAACAATTTATTTACTTATAGCCTGGATATGCATAAATAACCCATGTATTAAATTTTGAATGAATAAATCCAGTTTATTTCTGACCTCAAATTAATATATATACATACATGTATACATACACACATATGTACATATATTTATATGAAATATTTTGTAAGTCTACTAAATATCTATTGAATTTTTAATTTTGTTTAATGATGTAAATATTTTAAAATATTTTTAAACCTAACAGATACATTGCAAATATTTACAGCAATGGAAAGATAAAACTTTTTTTAGAAATTGAGTCTACCAAGTAATAGACATTATTTTATTATAAGTTGTTCAGCTTTAATATAGTCCCTAAAAAACTAAAGTGCATTAATTTTTTAAAAAACATTCTATTGAGAGTTTTCACTTTAAATGTAGGAGGAAGAATGAAAAGATATAATTTCTTTTTTAAGTATTATCATTAAGTTTAGCTACTTAAAAAAAACATTATATATGTTTCATTTTATTTTTACATACAGAATAAAAGCCTAACTATAGCAAAACTCCGATAATGTCTCTTTTGAGAAAAGTAGTCTGATACTTTTGACAGTTCCTTGATTTCCTTTTGGGTGACCCTGAATTGGTAATATCTTATGTTTAAGAAGGATCATCAATCTTGGAGCATCTCAGTGACAATCTCAGTGTCAATTTCTTTATCACATTGGATATATATCTGAAACGCTTGCACTTACGCTGAATTAAGAAATCCCAGTGGGTTACATAAATAACCACTAGCACAGAACAAAGTCATCCACTCTTTAAAGAAATAGACAATTTATCTCTATCTATATAAAAAAGTGATTGAAACTAGTGGGAAAAAGTCATGAAACCAAAGTGATGATACATTTCATTTTATATCATGAAGAGCTAGAATATTTGTTATTCTATAGTCTAATCATTTCTCAAATGCTGTTGTAATTTCCACAGCTATAAGAACCGTTATTTCTACCAATGTGTCAAGTTTTAAATTGTGTATTGCTAAATCTTAATCATAATTTTAAAGTCAACTTCAATGATTAGTTGAAGTATCTTTTTTAAAAAATCTTAAGAGTATATTTCCTTTTTTGGCTTGGAATAGCATAGGGTATATGCTTAAATCTTCTTTTAACTTTTCCCCATTTTTAAATGCATGTTGGAACCCAAAAATTATATCTCTGACCTGGATTTCTATGATCTCCAAACTTTATGTATGACTGGCTGTTAATATCTCTCCCCTCTCTTGCCTCAAATCAAAAATTTCTTGAATCTGATTATTATCTAGCATTACCTCAAGCAAATGGGATGTCCATCCCTCCAATTGCATAAGCCAAACATTTGGGAACAATTTTCTTTCACTCATCCACAATATCTAAGACATCACCAAGACCTTATCAATTTTAGCTTCCAGACATTTCCCAATTATGTAACCCACCGTCATAAACCTCCAGTGTACAGCACCATTCTCTATGGTTTTACTACACTCATGTTTTTTTAAATAGCCCCCTTCCCTTTAATATGTATTCTACAAATTATTCACCTTGAATGTGGCAGCTTTTTTCTGCCAGTACCCCGATTAATACAATAATAGTATTTACCTCATAAGTTTTTTGTGAAGAGTAAATCCATCAATATGTATAGAACACTGAGAATAGTGCTTGTAACATTTAAAAACCCTAAATAAATATTAGCCTTTTTTTTTTTTTTTCCTCTGACCTGGATCCTTATTTATTTATTTATTTATTCACATCTTTATTGGAGTATAATTGCTTTACAATGGTGTGTTAGTTTCTGCTTTATAACAAAGTAAATCAGTTATACATATACATATATCCCCATATCTCCTATTAGCCATTTTTACCAAATATTTCCACCGTGGGTATATATTTACATCATAGCACTTTAGGCTTATGCTTTTCCAAAAACATTAAAACATTTTTTTTTACTTTTGTTTTTTTTGTTGTTGTTGTTTATTTTTATTGGGGTATAGTTGCTTTACAATGTTGTGCTAGTTTCTACTATACAACAAAGTGAATCAGCTATATGTATACACATATCCCCTCTTTTTTGGATTTCCTTCCCATTTAGGTCACCACAGAGCACTGAGTACTATTCCCTGTGCTATACAGTAGGTCCTCATTAGTTATCTATTTTATACATAGTAGTGTATATATGTCATTCCCAATCTTCCAATTCATCCCATCCCCTGCTTTCCCCCCTTGGTGTCCATACATTTGTTCTGTACATCTGTGTCTCTAGTTCTGCTTTGCAAATAGGTTCATCTGTACCATTTTTCTAGATTCCACATATATGTGTTAATATCTGATATTTGTTTTTCTCTTTCTGTCTTACTTCACTCTGTATGATAGTCTCTGGGTTCATCCACGTCTCTACAAATGACCCAATTTCATTCCTTTTACTTTGCTTTTGAAATAAAACTGCTTTATATTGATATTAATAAGAGCTGATAGATAAATGATAGACTGATAGATGATAGATAGATATACACACATATAATACAGATCCTCCAATTTTCCTGAACAATGACATTCCTGTTGGAGGAGGCCACTGAGGGAATGCGACCTCCAGTTGACCCTAGAGCTGGATGTGGGCAATCAAAGGCTCCTCACCTTCTCCCCTGTCATTGGAATGTACATTCTGCCCACTGTCTCCACACTAGTTGCTGTTTCAAGGTTTTAGCCTTGAGAGACTACAGTATTGTTGAGACCATCAGAATGCTGTATGTGACTGAACAGTTAAGGCCTCTAGATAAACTTTTAAGTTTCTAGAGGGTAGGAGTGGAGATCTAGCCATCTTGTGGCTGCCAAAGGCAAGTCTTATATGTAAGTTCCCTTGCTTATTGAACCTGCCACCTGTGAATCTGGTGTGACCTGCCTCTTTCTTCAGTCTCTCTTAGCCCTCTGTGTACAAGGGCCAGTGTGCAAACCAACAACTCCCTATAAATTTGACTTAATAGTATAAGTTACAATAGGCTATCACAGTAAAATTAAGGATATTAATGAGATACTCAATTTAGTAGACATATTAACATGTGGTATATTTATAGTACTGATGATATAAATGCTAGCAATACGTTGACTATAACTTGCTATTTTGTTTCCAATCTGTTTTTTATTATCTTGATTTCTCTTTTACTTATTTAGTTTTTTTGTTTTTTTTTTAACTGAAGAGTTGAACAAAAGTTTTGGAGAACACCTGATTTATATCAGCTATCCTAGATCATTTTTGAGAAATGGAATATTTTGATAATTTTTAATCATGGAAAAATAATGATTCTCTCCAGCTAAAAATACATTATATATTACCTTGGTTCTAGTTCAGAACCCTCAAGACCATTCACCAAGAACGGATCAGATGACAGGAGATGAGCGTGATGTTCTGTGGTATATTCAAGTTTTTCAGATCAATTTAGGCCACATTATGACAGATACCACTGGAGTTAATATTACCTGAAAAAAAAAATGGAAATGAATATTCTTGTCCACTCCCATCTGAAGGCAAAGTGCTTCTGATCCACCTTTGTAATGGAGAAGAAATTGTTCCCTAATATGTGCATAACAAGCACACATCTGACACAATAGCTACAATTATGGATACAACATGGTTGAGATCATGGTGGTCTAAAGTTTTTCTCCAAGAGTCATCTGAGTTTTTCAGGAGTCAGAATGGGAGAACGAACCAAAATATGATAGATAGAATCAACCCCGCCTTTATTAGGCATTTAATGGTGGCACAAATCAGTGCCATCATCTATAGAATGAAATATGATTTTTCATTTATTATTTTGGCTAGAGGAAGGCAGCACAGTTCAGAGGTTTCTATTTGGTATTCCTCACTATGATAGCTCATTCCACATTCCATGTTGCCAGTGCTCAGGTAACTTCAATTTCTCAGTATATCAATTCAATTATATGCTTTGGGTGGGCCTAAAAGACCAGAGATTCCAGTTTGAAACAGACTTTATCCAGAAATCCATTTACTAATCTGACACCTCTTAGTCCCCATTCTAACAGAAGATATGATGATATTGTGAGTCTTGGCTTATTAATGTCAGCTCTGGTCCTGTGTATGTAATCCTTGATATGTCTGGGTATTTCCCTCTCCTCAATGTTCAATTTTACTGGAACAGATGGATGAAGCCACTTTCTGTATTTAACTGTTATGGTATTGCAGGCTCCTTGCTTTAGGGATCCAACCACTCCTTCAGTCGTTGGAATCCAGATCAGAACAATGGCTCAGGTCCAGCCACCGAGCAAAGGATTGTAGTTTTTTATTGGGGCAACTGCCTCAGCATCCTGCTCCTTCATTCTCAATTTTATTTGATTGCATATGTGAAGTAGCACCCTTATTGATGGCCAACCTATTTTGTCTCTGAGTGTGGCATACTCTATAACATCTCCAAAAGCCCTCATGAGTCATATCTCTTCATTTTCCCTCCAGTTTGCTCATTACAATAATTACAGCCTCCAGTCTTCTGAAGATTAAGTGTTGTCACCTGCCTCTATTAATTCAGGACCTATCATTCACAGTGGATATTAGGGAGCTCCATTTTGTGACTGGGTCTCTCACTTTCATACCTGACTTGCAGAGGGCAGTCACCACTGGAAGCTCTTTGTGATGCGGGTGTCCTCCTCATAAACACATTGCTAATGGCCCCAGTGAAGGGTGTGCTCTTTGGGCCTATCCTGTAAAACATAATCATCTGATGGCTCTTCTGACCTCACATTATATGCCATTTTATCACGATCTCTTCTTTTGGCCTCTTTCCTTCTCTTGACTGCCAGAAGATCTTGGACAATGCTACTTCTCCTCACCTCTAAGTGATATGAGGTGAGGAGAAGTAGCAGTGGTGGTGAGTTTGTACCAGCATCTAGGGTTTCTACTCTGATTAAATACCCCAAGTCAAGTTGTTCTTGTTTATCCAGTTTTACATTCTGGTCCCTTTGATCAAACATTAAACTCCAATCCCAAGGTAACTGCTTTGGTCCCTGCAATTACATGTTAACTAATTCCTACTTCTCCTTTTGTCTATAATCTCTTTCCCCCTTTACCAGGACCAACATGCCGCTAGCCAGGTTATGCTGGAATTAGCTCTAGTTTTGGTGGATTCAGCTTCTGAGGGAGGGAGGTCTTTTCAGCAGAATGTACTGTTAAGACTTATTAGAGAATGATGGGGTACTTCTGGGAAGGTTCAAGGGAATCTGCAATTATCCTCAGGGGCTCTATACAGATAGACCCATGCCATGTATTAGGACCCCAGGTTTTCCCACCCACGGCCCTGACTTTAACATAACAGATCTGCTTTGGATGAGCATTAAAATGCTTCTGGATGTCTGCGATTCTATCAGCTTTTCAATCTGATGCTCAGCTGTTTCTGCTCCTGACTAGTCTTTCGGCTCTCACAGTCAGACTTCAACTGCTTATTAACCACAATGAGTTTCTTACTACCCTTCTTCAGTGAGTTAATTCAACTTAGTAACCAGCCAATATTGCTATTTTTTTACATCTTGCCAACCTCCCCCACACACACAATTATTGAAAATGCCTGAATCATTGTGCCTACAAGGGTTAGCTGCAAGAGAACTCTTTAGCACTCAGGATGCCATCTTGCATCATGTTCTATTGGTGGCCCTCCTACATTCAGGATTGAGTCTTCTTTTTCTTCCAGACAAGGGATGACCATGTCGAAAATCTTTATTTTGCCATCTGTTTTTTCAAGTATCTTACTGCCTTTGAATTAGTTTAGGACCACCAAATAGCATGTGCCTAGACAGAATGAGACATTAAAGATGTTTACGGTAGGAGGGAGCAGGGAAAGAAGAGTAGAGTGTTTATATACCGTAATACTGGTCTGACACCTGTGAAAGGAGAGAAGGAGTGAAGGAAGGTTGGGGAGGAAGATTCTTGGATGCAGCATGGTTTCAACAAAGGTTTGACCAAACTAAAAAAGACTCCTTGAGGCATAGTCTCCTGTTGGAAAATGCCTGTATCTCATGGTAATGAATCTGCTTAATCTTTTTTTTTTTTTTTTAATTTTTTGCTGCATTGGGTCTTTGTTGCTGCACGCAGGCTTTCTCTAGTTGCGGCGAGTAGGGACTACTCTTCGGTGTGGTGCACGGGCTTCTCATTGCTGAGGCTTCTCTTGCTGTGGAGCACGGGCTCTAGGCCCAAGGGCTTCAGTAGTTGTGGCATGCAGGCTCAGTAGTTGTGGCTCGTGAGCTCTAGAGCACAGGCTCAGTAGTTGTGGTGCACAGGCTTAGTTGCTCCATGGCACGTGGGACTTCCCGGACCAGTGTTCAAACCCGTGTCCCCTGCTTTGGCAGGCAGATTCTTAACCACTGTGCCACCAGGTAAGTCCCTGCTTAAGTATTCTTGCTGTGCTCAATCACTGGCTCAGAAACCTGTGGCAAGCACTACCTCAGTGGGAATGAAGTGGGGGAATCCAAAGGTACAACAGCTGGAGCCTTTGGTAAAGTACAGTCCCCACAGCAGATCTGAGTGGCACGTTGCCACAGCAGTCACATGTGTGCTTTCACATTTTGTATATAACCTTATGGATTCCCCATGTGTCCCTGCTTGAGGGTATTAAGTGACTTGTGTATTGAGATTGAAGCAGGAGAATAGTTGTGAAAGCTATAGGTGAGGAGGAAATGAAAAAGTACAGGCATGCAGGGGGAAGAGCTTAGGAAGGACAGGCAAGAATTTGTCTCACACACATTTCTCTTACATCCCAATATTTCCTAAAATCAACCTTGCCTATATCTGAAAGTCACACACATGTTAAAAATGTTCCTCAAAGAAGCAATTTGTCACCCTGAAATATTTTATGTGAGAACTAGGAGAGAAAGACAACACACAGTATGAAAAAGTCATAGAATTCAGTCTCAGTGTGAAAGAGAATATATGAATTTTTCCTTTAGGATTCAGGGAGCCTTCAGTCTTTTTTATTTTATCTTTGCTTGTCTTATTTCACTCTTTGTCTCCCATGTTTTAAACTCTCTATGTGCTTCTTTTTTCCTTTCCTTTATTTTTTCTCTGAAAAACTACCTTCCTGTTTTCTACATCCCTGTGGAATATTAGCAAGAACAGTGTGTTCTTGCTAATGTGTGATGTATTAATCTTGGCAAATGGAAGCATATATTCAGGTACTAAGAAATTTCTCCTGATATTGATAAAATGCTAAGCTGTGACTGATTAATGACCTTTGGGACTGGGTCTATGTTCACATATCCAGTGTATACATGGTGATGGAGATCAGTCTTTTGAGATTTATTTTTATATTCCACATGAAAAAGAAAATAAGATCCTGGCACCAGAGGCTGCATAATGCAAATATTATTTTGATTCTTGCTTTGTAATGTGCAAGTTGTTTTGTTCAGGATAATTTCTGACATTGGAGCAAAATGAACTTTGGGTCTTGTCACTGTCTGGAATTAATAGAAACACATCACCAAGGTCAAAATTCTCACAGATATAAAATTATATCTCAATTGAGGCCGGAATTTTACCTCTCCACCAAGAACAGAGAGTTTTAGTGTGTGGATTTAAAGTAACTTTTCCTTACCAGAAATATATAGTGAACTTCATTGGTAGGAGTAAAAAACAATAGCAGAAAGCTTAGTTATAATATATAGCATGCTAGAGGCAGTAGCTCAGATCACAGAATTATAGAAGGTTAGAGCTGGCTGATGTATTATAACCTACCTTTCCCTCCAAATGAGCTTGTTCTGAGTCTGGATGTAAGAGTGCTTTGGACTGATCTCCAGCTGATAGATTCAGTCTAAAGATGCAGGTAAAAACAGGTCTGAATACAAGGGTTATCTGAAACCTAAGGTGCAAAGAACAATATTGAAAACACTAGGAGGGATAAATTAAGAGGTTGGGATTAACATATACACAGTACTATATATAAAACAGATAATCAACAAGGATGTACTATCCAGGGAACTCTACTCAATACTCTGTAATAACCTATATGGGAAAAGAATCTGAAAAAGAGTAGATATATGTACATGTATAACTAAATCACTTTGCTGTACACCTGAAACTAACACAACATTGTAAATCACCTATACCCCAATTTAAAATTAAAATTTTTTAAAAAAGAGAAAACAGTTGGACAATTTTGGCATCAGTAGGGAAAGGATTCTAAATAAAAACAAGCAAAGTGATGGATTAGGATTAGTAGTGGGAGTTTGAATCTTTGAAGCCCAAAGAAAATCTGAACAGAAAGTTTACTATAGTTTTATTGTGTAGTTCAGCCAGCTGGAAACCTGAGGAGGGGTTATTGGAAGGAAGCTGGAGATAGAGGCATTCATATCAGATAATTTGTCTCTAAGCTGAAAACTTCTTTTCCTTGTTTGCTGTGGCTGCTACACCTTAACTGTGCTTTTTGTCTTACACATTCCCTTCATTAGAAGGAAGCTGTAGTGATGCTTACTGTAGGCTCCTTTCTAGGACCTCCTTAAACCCGGATAATGTACCCTAAGTAACACGTGTGGTATGGTTGCCAAAATTGCTGGAGGGATGTAGAGTCTGACTCAGTTGGAACATACTGGTATTTATTTCAGTCTTAACTTTAGTCCATTTAAAAGCTCTAAATAGATTTCCTCTGAAATTTTTTTACTTCCAATAATAAGAAATTCTTTCAGATATAGCAAAAACATACTATTGATTTCTTCTATCTACTCTAGTCTGATTTTGTAAAAATTAGCATTACCAAAATGTAACTCCTAACTACTTCTCTTTCATCAAATATGATTTTTTTCTAATCTTTTATGTTCTGAGAATGGCACCATCACATATTCAGGTGATCAATTCTTTATTTCTTATCACCATGTATATTGTAATCAGAAAGTTCTGTGGCTCTACTATCAAAATAAAGTTTAAATTCCTTACTCCATCACCATCAATCTATTTCTACCATCATCTCTTGCTTGTACTACAGGAGTAGTGTCATACCTTATCTTTGTACTTCTGAGCGTTCCCTCTCTCAATCCTTTCTCCAAATAGCAGCCAGCTATCTGTTTAAAATGCTGATCAGAGCACATCCTTCCTTAAGTAAATACCTTTAATAGTTTCCCATTACTCTTAAAATTCTAAACTCTTTATTATGGTCAACATAAACCTGCCTGATATGCTTCTGTTTAAGCCTCTGACCTTATCTTCTTCTGCTTTCTTTCTCACTAACTTTCTGCCTCTCTGATCTTTCAACTGCTGTTAGATTTCCAGATTATTAATTATTTGGAAGGCATTTGTCATTTCCTTTGTCTAGAATACTTTTGGCCCAGATCTTCTGATAACTCTTTCCTCCTCAGAAGGTAGCATTCTTTCCATATGTCACTCAGAAAGACCTTCCTTGACTACCTCATCTAGAGTAAGTTCCAACAAATTGAGTTACTGCTTATCCCTTTTTTAACATTTTATTCTCTTCTTGATACTTAATAATATCTGAAATGTTACCAAGTTTATTTGCTTCTGAGTTTATCATTCATCTGGCTATGTTGAAACTAACCCACTGAGGCTACCTTTTCTTTTATAAAAAATTGTCCTGTATCAGTCAGGGTCCTAGGAGACAGCTGGCACATTCAAAATGAGCAATTTTGAGGAGAGTTTGGGTTTAGGGAAAAGACTAGTGAAGTGTACCAGCGCTAGTCCTAGCTGAGCACTTACCACCCCTGTGTCTGAAGATGCAAAAAGTAAGGTAGAAATGGTTATTATAACAGAAATGATAGATGTTCAGAAAGGACAACATGAGAAGATTTACCAATGATATTTGGTCTTTTTGTTGCATTTCATGGGCTTGGGGGTTTCCCAGCAGAGAATATTAGAGCACCTTTTCATTACATCTTTGTCAATGTTTAATACTTTGTATCGAGAATTTTAAATGTTGTGGATATGTGTGGACTTCTAATACCAAGGAGTGAAATAAATGTTTTTCCATATACTTTGTCTTGCCTGTATGAAACCCTTGTGTAATATGGCATATAAGAGAGGTATTTCACTTTATAATATTTTGTAAATATGTAAATACAATGAATAGTTACTACCTGCATTAAATTGAAAAAATACATATATGTTACACACTAAAAATTGCTAATCTCTCTTATATCACTTAAAGATACTTGTTTAGTTCATTTAAGAACATTAATTTTTATCATGTTAGGAGTAGTATAGTTTGGCATAATATGAAACTCTGGCTAGTATCACAGTGTTGATGAAATGCTTGGGCTTTGAAATTAAACAAATCTGAAAATAGAAGCTAACTTTGACCTTTTTATGTAAACAGTAGTTGACTTTTCTCATCTTCAGTTTCATTTGTTAAGAATAATAGTATTTTAAATGGGTATATTTAATTTAAGAATTTAACTTTTTGAATTATTAGGTTAAATAAAAACCTATAATAGAGATACAAATAATGGTACTATAATTATTATTAATGAAAAATAATTAGAGAAGATTGGTTCAAGATGGCAGAGTAGAAGGACATGCGCTCACTCCCTCTTATGAGAGCACCGGAATCACAACTGCTGAACAATCATCTACAGGAAGGCACTGGAACTCACCAAAAAAGATACCCCACATCCAAGGACAAAGGAGAAGCTGCAATGAGACGATAGGAGGGGTGCAATCACAATAAAATCAAATCCCATAATATAATTGTTCTACAGTTTGTGGGTGGATGACTCACAAACTGGAGAACAATTATACCACAGAAGTCCACCCACTGGAGTGAAGATTCAGAGCCCCATGTCAGGCTTCCCAACCTGAGGGTCTGGCAAAGAGAGGAGGAATTCCCAGAAAATCAGACTGTGAAGGCTGGTGGCATTTGATTGCAGGACTTCGACAGGATTGGGGGAAACAGACTCCACTCTTGGTGGGCACACACAAAGTAGTGTGTGCATCGGGCCCCAGGAGAAGGAGCAGTGACCCAAGGGGAGACTGAAGCAGACCTACCTGCTAGTGTTGGAGGGTCTCCTGCAGAGGCGAAGGGTGGTTGTGGCTCACTGCGGGACAAGGACACTGGCAGCAGAAGTTCTGGGAAGTACTCCCTGGCATAAGCCATACCAGAGTCCACCATTAACCCCATCAAAGACAGGGTAGGCTCCAGTACTGGGTCACCTCAGGCCACACAACAAACATGAAGGGAACCCAACCCCAACCATCAGCGGACAAGCAGATTAAAGTTTTACTGAGTTCTGCAACACCCAGCTCTACCCATCACCAGTCACGCCATCAGGAAGCTTGCACAAGCCTCTTAGATAGCCTCATCCACCAGAGGGCAGAAAGCAGAAGCAAGAAGAACTACAATTCTGCAGCCTGTGGAAAGAAAACCACATTCACAGAAAGACAGACAAAGTGAAAAGGCAGAGGACTATGTACCAGATGAAGGAATAAGATAAAACCCCAGAAAAACAACCAAGTGAAGTGGAGATAGGCAACCTTCCAGAAAAAGAATTCAGAATAATGATAATGAAAATGATCCAGGACCTCAGAAAAAAGAATGGAGGCTAAGATCAAGAAGATGCAAGAAATGTTTAACAAACACCTGGAAGAATTAAAGAACAAACAAACAGAAATGAACAATGCAATAATTGAAATGAAAACTACACTAGGAGGAATCAATAGCAGAATAACTGGGACAGAAGATCGGATAAGTGACCTGGAAGACAGAATGGTGGAATTCACTGCTGTGGAACAGAATAAAGAAAAAAGAATGAAAAGAAATGAAGACAGCCTAAGAGACCTCTGGGACAACATTAAACGCAACAACTTTCACATTATAGGGGTCCCAGAAGGAGAAGAGAGAGAGAAAGGACCCGAGAAAATATTTGAAGAGATTATAGTCAAAAACTTCTCTAACATGGGAAAGGAAATAGCCTCCCAAGTCGAAAGGAAATAGACACCCAAGTCCAGGAAGAACAGAGAGTCCCAGACAGGATAAAACCAAGGAGAAACATGCTAAGACACATAGTAATCAAATTGACAAAAATTAAAGACAAAGAAAAATTATTAAAAACAACGAGAAAATGACAAATAACATACAAGGGAACTCCCATAAGGTTAACAACTGGTTTCTCAGCAGAAACTCTACAAGCCAGAAGGGAGTGGCACAACATATTTAAAGTGATGAAAGGGAAGAACCTACAACCAAGATGACTCTACCCAGCAAGGACCTCGTTCAGATTTGACAGAGAAATCAAAAGCTTTACAGACAAGCAAAAGCTAAGAGAATTCAGCACCACAAAACCAGCTCTACAACAAATACTAAAGGAACTTCTCTAAGTGGGAAACTCAACAGAAGAAAAGGACCTACAAAAACAAACCCAAAACAATTAAGAAAATGGTAATAGAAACATATCAATAATTACCTTAAATGTGAACGGATTATATGTTCCAACCAAAAGACACAGGCTCGCTGAATGAATACAGAATCAAGACCCACATATATACTGTCTACAAGAGACCCACTTCAGATCTAGGGACACATACAGACTGAAAGTGAGGGGATGGAAAAATATTCCATGCAAATGTAAATCAAAAGAAAGCTGGAGTAGCAATACTCATGTCAGATAAAATAGACTTTAAAATAAAGAATGTTATAAGAAACAAGGAAGGACACTACATAATGATCAAGGGATCAATCCAAGAGGAAGATATAACAATGATAAATATATATGCACCCAACATAGGAGCACCTCAATTCATAAGGCAAACGCTACAAGCTACAAAAGAAGAAATCGACAGTAACATAATAATACTGGGGGAATTTAGCACCTCACTTACACCAATGGACTGATCATCCAGACAGAAAATTAATAAGGAAACACAAGCTTTAAATGACACAATAGACCAGATAGGTTTAACTGATGTTTATAAGACATCCCATCTAAAAACAGCAGATTACACTTTCTTCTCAAGTGCACACAGAACATTCTCCAGGATAGATCACATCTTGGGTCACAAATGAAGCCTTGGTTAATTTAAGAAAATTGAAATCGTATCAAGCATCTTTTCTGACCATAATGCTATGAGACAAGAAATAAATTACAGGGAATAAAATGAAAAAAATACAAACACATGGAGGCTAAACAATACTTTACTAAATAACCAAGAGATCACTGATGAAATCAAAGAGGAAATCAAAAAGTTGCTTTGAGACAAATGACAATGAAAACACAATGATCCAATACCTATGGGATGAAGCAAAAACAGTTCTAAGAGGGAAGATTTTAGCAATAAAATTCTACCTCAAAAAACATGAAAAATCTCAAATAAACAATGTAAACTCAACCTAAAGGAACTAGTGAAAGAAGAACAAACAAAACCCAAGTTAGTAGAAGGAAAGAAATCATAAAGATTAGAGCAGAAATAAATGAAATAGAAACAAAGAAAACAATAGGAAGATCAATATAACTAAAAGCTGGTTCTTTGAGATAACAAACAAAATTGATAAAACTTTAGCCAGACTCATGAAGAAAAAGAGGGAGAGGGCTCAAATCAATAAAATTAGAAATGGAAAAGGAGAAGTTGCACTGGACAACACAGAAATACAAAGCATCATAAGACACTACTACAAACAACTCTAGGCCAATAAAATGGACAACCTGGAAGAAATGGACAAATTCTTAGAAAGGTATAACCTTCCAAGACTGAACCAGGAAGAAATAGAAAATATGAACAGACCAATCACAAGTAATGAAATATAAAGTGTGATTAAAAATCTTCAAACAAGCAAAAGTCCAGGACCAGATGGCTTCACAGGTGAATTCTATCAAATATTTAGAGAAGAGCTAACACCCATCCTTCTCAAACTCTTCCAAAAAATTGCAGAGGAAGAAACACTCCCAAACTCATTCTACGAGGCCACCATCACCCTGATACCAAAACCAGACAGAGATACTACAAAAAAAGAAAATTACAGACCAATATCATTGATGAATATAGATGCAAAAATCCTCAAGAAAATACTATAGCAAACAGAATCCAACAACACATTAAAAGGATCATACACCATGATCAAGTGGGATTTATCCCAGGGATGCAAGGATTCTTCAATATACGCAAATCAATCAATGTGATACACCATATTACCAAACTGAAGAATAAAAACCATATGATCATCTCAGTAGATGCAGGAAATGCTTCAGACACAATTCAACACCCATTTATGATACAAACTCTCCAGGAAGTGGGCGTAGAGGGAACTTACCTCAACATAATAAAGGCCATATATGACAAACCCACAGCAAATATCATTCTCATTGGTGAAAACTAAAAGCATTTCCTCTAAGATCAGGAAAAAGACAAGGATATCCACTCTCACCACGATTATTCAACATAGTTTTGGAAGTCCTAGCCACAGCAGTCAGAGAAGAAAAAGAAATGAGGCATACAAATTGGAAAAGAAGAAGGAAAACTGTCACTGTTTGAAGAAGACATGATACTATACATAGAGAATCCTAAAGATGCCATCAGAAAACTGTTAGAGCTAATCAATGAATCTGGTAAAAAGTTGCAGGATACAAAATTAATGCACAGAAATCTCTTGCATTCCTATACACTAAAAAAAGATCAGAAGGAGAAATTAAGGAAACAACCCCATTCACCACTGCAACAAAAAGAATAAAATACCTAAGGAGACAAAAGACCTGTATTCAGAAAACTATAAGAAACTGATGAAAGAAATCAAAGATGACACAAAAAGATGGAGAGATCCACCACATTCTTGGATTGGAAGAATTAATATTGTGAAAATGACTATACTACCCAAAGCAATCTACAGATTCAATGTAATCCCTATCAAATTACCATTGGCAATCAAGACAATATGGTACTGGCACAAAAACAGAAATATAGATCAATGGAACAGGATAGAAAGCCCAGAGATAAAAACCCATATACCTATGGTCAACTAATCTATGACAAAGGAGGCAAGGATATACAATGGAGAAAAGACCGTCTCTTCAATAAGTGGTGCTGGGAAAACTCAACAGCTAGAAAAGAATGCAATAAGATCACTCCCTAACACCATACACAAAAATAAACTCAAAATGGATTAAAGACCTAAATGTAAGACTGAATACTATAAAACTCTTGGAGGAAGAACACTCTTTGACATAAATCACAGCAAGATCTTTTTTTACCCACCTCCTAGAGTAATGGAAATAAAAACAAAGATAAACAAATGGGATGTAATGAAACATAAAAGCTTTTGTAAAACAAAGGAAACTACAAACAGGATGAAAAGACAACCCTCTGAATGGGAGAAAATATTTTCAAATGAATCAATGGAAAAAGGATTAATCTCCAAAATATATAAACATCTCGTGCGGCTCAATATTAAAAAAACAAACAACCCAATCAAAAAATGGGCAGAAGACCTAACTAGACATCTCTCCAGAGAAGACATACAGATGGCCAAGAGGCACATGAAAAGCTGCTCAACATCCCTAGTTATTACAGAAATGCAAATCAAAACTACAGTAAGGTATCACCTCACACTGGTTACAATGGGCATCATCAGAAAATCTACAAACAACAAATGCTGGAGAGGGTGTGGAGAAAAGGGAACCCTCTTGCACTGTTGGTGGGAATGTAAATTGATACAGCCACTATGGAGAACAGTATGGAGGTTCCTTAAAAAACTACAAATAGAATTACCATATGACCCAGCAATCCCACTACTGGGCATATACCCAGAGAAAACCATAATTCAAAAAGACACATGCACCCCAATGTTCATTGCAGCACTATTTACAATAGCCAGGTCATGGAAGCAACCTAAATGCCCATCGACAGACAAATGGATAAAGAAGTTGTGGTACATATATACAGTGGAATATTACTCAGCCATAAGAAGGAACGAAATTGGGTCATTTGTAGAGACATGGGTGGACCTAGAGACTGTCATACAGAGTGAAGTAAGTCAGAAAGAGAAAAACAAATATCGTATATTAATGCATATATGTGAAATCTAGAAAAATGGTACAGATGAAGTGCTTTGCAAGGCAGAAACAGAGACACAGATGTAAAGAACAAATGTATAGACAACAAGGGGGAAGATCAGGGTGGGGGGTGGGGGTTGGTGGTGGGATGAATTGGGAGATTGGGATTGACATATATAAACTCATATATATAAAATAGATAACTAATAAGAACCTGCTATATAAAAAAATAAATAAAATAAAATTCAAAAAAAAATTAATCATATATTTTTATTGCTTAAGTCTAATTAGATGTTTTGAATAAAAACCAGAGAATCCAAGGGTATTATAATAATTGATGTCAGAATTAAGTATAAATCAATTTGAGATGTTTCAGAATCAGTAAGGAATTATATATCACATTACACAATTGTTTGAAGAATTTAGCTTATCTAAGCTCCTTTATTAGAATTTAAATTTTCTCTATTTTAGTTAAATGATCATAGTTACTTCACACACTTAAGTGATTCTTGTATGTGAGCTATTGTTTCCTATTAACTTTAATTCATCCTTTCTTGGGCATGCCTCTTATCATTAGAGGCAAAGGGGTTTGACTATTCTCATTCCGGTTGCTTTTCAACTACTAACGTAGAAAGGTTTTAACCATTCTGCTCCCTTTTATGTCATTTCCTGTGAGCTAAGTGATCACTACTTTATCTTAATCCTCACAATACTTATAGCTAGTATCTCAAAGTTTAATGTTTAATTGTTCAATAATTACTTCATGTAAAACAGTTTTATCTCTCCTTATGTAGATGTACATTTCTTGAGTTCTCACAGTCATATACTCCTACCAGAGTATCTAATGCATTGCTATTTACATCATCATTATTGTATATGTGATTTGAATAGAAATACATTAAATATGCTGTAATTTTAAGCTCTTGCTTTCTAGTTATTATGTAATTAGAAAGAAAAAATCTTCATAGTTAAGTCCACATAAATTTATTATCAAATTATTATTTTTACTGAAATCAACGTAGGGAATACAACTCTATAAAGTAGTTCTTCTCGGGGATTTCCATGGCAGTCCATGGGTTAGACTTCGCCTTCCAACGCAGGGGGTGCAGGTTCAATCCCTGGTCAGGGAGCTAAGCTCACACATGCCTCGCGGCCAAAAAAACAAAACATAAAACAGAAGCAATACTGTAACAAATTCAATAAAGACTTTAAAAAGGTCCACATTAAAAAAAAAACTTAAAAAAAAATAAAGTAGTGCTTCTCATTTGGGAGATGAAGGAATGAACAGCATTTCCCAATAGCAGGATGCTTACACTGAGTTCCTAGAAAATAGAGTCTGAGATAAAACTTGTGAGTTAACACTTTATTAGACTTCCTGGGAACTGAGAGTCAAAGCAAAAAGGAAGTGAAGCATGGTGAAAGAGCAAATACAAGAGTTACAGAGCCCGTCACAGCTTTGCAACAAATACAGTTGGGAGCCGGGTCATGTGAAATATCTCTAGAGATGTCAATAAGATACTAATCCGTCTTGCAACAATCCTTGGGGGGAGGAAGAGCAAACAATTTATCTAATGGCTTCTGCCTGACTTATGTCTTTTATTGGGCAAAGACTAGCCAAGGAGGCAATGACTCTCCCACATTTCTAGGCTGTGTTACCTGGCTCTATGGGTACCACTGGGGAGTTGTAGTTCCAGCAGATACAATGCCGCTGTTGTGCTGGGTTAGCAGTCTTTCTTTGCAAGTCTCTAGGAGTATACAACTGCTTAAATCTGTACAAAAGGTGGCCTGGACTTTACGAGGAGGGGACAGTTGCTGTGAGAGTATAAGCCATCGCTGGGGTCCTTCCAGCCATTCCAGGAAGCCAGAGAGTGGCTGTGGCTTGGGCCACTGGTGGAACTGAGCAGATCCGGGGAGGCACAAATCTTGGTTCCAACACAGTGACTATGTTCATTGTCTCTAGGAACATGTATACTTTGAAAATGATTTTTCAATATAATTGTTTTCTAAATAAAAGCTACTGAAATAAATATTCAACTAAATCTTACCTAAAAACAATGTAGAAAATGAGGAAAAAATTAAATGAAGAAATTTCTATACAAAATTGTCAGATTTAATTGGTATTCAGTATTCTGTGTTTTAATCATTCCTTATATCTGTAAATTATAAGGGTATGTGATAATCATAAAACATTTAAAACCACATATAATTAGATCTCTCTAACTTACATGTAGAATTTTATATATTCAACAATTTTTAAATCACAATCAAGAAAATTTAGGAGATCCATACAAATGAAGATTTAGCCCAACATTCTTGAAGAGAAATTTAAATACACAAATCTAAGGACATTTAATTTGATGACCATCCCTTGTTCTATGTATTTGCACACTAATGAATACACTATTCTGATTAATATTGGTATATTATAAATGAATATTTATATATATACAATATTAAAATGATTAGCAAAATTCACTGTATTATTACTATTACCCTATTATTTTTTAAAATATTTTATTAAAGTATAGTTGATTTACAATGTTGTGTTAATTTCTGCTGTACATACATGATTGTGATTCAGTTATACATATACATATATTCTTTTTCATATTCTTTTCCATTATGGTTTATCACAGGATGCTGAATATAGTTCCCTGTGCTATACAGTAGGACCTACTTTATCCATCCTATATTTATCCATCCTATATTTAATAGTTTGCATCTGCTAATTCCAAACCCCCAATCCTTCCCTCCTTCATTCCCTCTTCCCCTTGGCAACCACAAGTCTATTCTTTACGTCTATGAATCTGTTTCTGTTTTGTAGATATGTTCATTTGTGTCGTATTTTAGATTCCACATGTAAGTGATATCATTATAGTATTTGTCTTTCTCTTTCTGACTTACAACTTACATAATATTTTCCATTGTATATATATATCACATCTTCTTTATCCATTCGTCTGTCGATGGACATTTAGGGTGTTTCCATGTCCTGGCTATTGTAAATAGTGCTGTTATGAACATAAGGGTGAGTGTATCTTTTCGAATTACAGTTTTGTGTGGTACTATTACGCTATTATTTAGATGAACTTTATGGAAGCTGTGGTTGACAGTCTACCAACATAATGTATAACCCAAGTAAAGCAGCCTTAGTAATGACTTGGCCTGCTGGACATCAGTGGCCACTAGTGTTTATATTTTATTAATATAATTTAAATAAAGTTGCATCCATCTCTGAGGCAGTTAAATTTTTCCTGCTCTGATGAAGTTTTGCCGTGTTTAAAAATATATAATTAATTAATATAATTGAGATAACTCTGAGAAGAAGGAAGGCATAGATATGTAATCTACCAGTTATAGAAGACATTTAAAATCACCTCATCTTCAAAAACACATCAATATTAGTTAACTTGAGATTTTCTTTTTTTTATGCACCTTCTTCATGCTAAAGATGATGATGAGTTTTTAAAGGGCCCAAAGTTAAGAAGATGAGGAAGAAAGCAATGAATCAAAAATCATGAATATTTGCAAGCCAAATAATATATAATTAGAGAATTTCCATTGATATTATGAAGAAATATGGCACAAAAATCTTTGGCGTTTTTAGTGTGAAATTATTTAAGCATTTAAGTTTTAATTTAATTAAGTTTTACTTAAATTTTAATTAAAAAATTTTAGTTTTAATGTAATTAAGCATTTAGTTATATTTTCCTAAAGGAAATCCAGGACCTCTTATTTCTTAATTATCTCAAGTACATGATTAAGTTAGGCTGCATTATCAAGAACTTTTTCAGAGAATTCTAAGATGGTTAATTATATGTGTCAACTTAACAAGGACAAGAGGTGTCCAGGTACTTGGTTAAGCATTATTTCTGGGTATGTCTGTTAGAGTGTTTCCAGATGAAATTAGTATTTTAATTGGTAGACTGAATAAAGCAGATTGCTCTTCTCAGTGTGGGTGGGCATCACAATCTGTTGAGAGCTTGACTAGAACAAAAAGGAAGGAAGAATTTCCCCTCTTTCTGACTGCTTGAACTGGGACCTTCTCCTGCACTTAGACTGAGACTTAAACCTTTGGCTCCTCTGGCTCTTGAGGCTTTGGACTCTGTCTGAGACTTACATCATTGACTCTGCTGGTTCTCAGGCCTTCAGGACTGGACTGGACCTACACCATCTTTTTTCTTGGCCCTCTAGTTTGTAGCCTTCGTATTCATATTCATATGAGCCAATTCCTTATGAAAAAATCTCTCTCTTTCACTCTCTCTCTACATAGATAGATGGATAGATAGATAGATAGATAGCTATAGGAGATATATATAGATAGATATAGGTGTAGATATAGATATATGCTATTGGTTTTTCTCTGAAGAACCCTGGCTAATATTGATTTGGGGACTGAGAATAGGTCTAGAAGAACATAATTTTAAAGATACATTTTTGGAATTGGTTCTGGAGTTTTTGGAACTGAAGATCGAATTCAATTTAAAGATGCTAAGAATTCTATTTACAGTAATAAAGGAGCACTGGTAGTCCATGATGTGAACTGGCAATAGAGATACACAAAATATCTGCCTCTGATACTCCTAATCAACCACTTATAAGAAAAAAGAAGCTGGTTGACTATGTATATGATACTTTTGAACATTTTTGGAAAACTAATGTAATGGGGTTGGCTGGTTTTTCCTAATATTGCTGGACAAAGTGATAAAGGAAAAGGATAAGCTCAGGGATTTGAATTCCCAACCAAGCACCAAATAAATAACCTTAATGAATGTGCCCTGAAAGAGACCTTTATTTCCTGTAGCTGCATGGCTGAGATTGCTGAGAATCAAACCCAGTAAAGACTCATAATTAAAATGTAAGTTGAGGTCTCAGCCTCCGGGGGTCTTTACTACTAATGTGAGGGCATCGATTGGGAAAGAATGGGATTCTGTAAGTTAGGATGGAGACATGACCCTAAGGAAGCTGGGGATATTGAGGCCGTAAATATTGTTGAGTATTCTTTGCCAGTGGAACTGGCCTTCTTAGCCCCAGTACTATTGGCCTTTCCATCCCCATCTGAGGGGATTAACTCTGTATTGCCTGAGGAAACTGTAATGTTTTCACCTGAAGCAGTTGTAAGAAAAGCTGATTCTCCTCAAGACCCTCTCCCATCACCCCCTTTGCTTTTAGACCTATAACAAACTCAAAACCCAGTAGGCCCCTAAAGTGAGGTACAAAGTATAACATATAAGGAGGTGTGCTAGACTCCAAAAGAACTAATTTATATAGAAAGCAATCTGGAAAATGTGTGGGAATAGATAATAAGGGTGTGGAATAATAGTGGAAGGAACACAAAGTTGGATCAAGCCAAATTTACTGATATAGACTTGCTAAACAGGGACTCCACATTTAATATTGCAGCTCAGGGGGTTAGAAAAGGGTTAAACAGTTTGGTTGGTTGATTGGCTGAAATATGGAGCAAAAGCTGACAAAAAGAAAAGAGAACAAGTTGGAGATGCCAGACCCGCCATGGTTTAATGTAAAGGAAAGAATTCAGAGGCTGGAATGATAGATTGGAATGTAAGAGTGGGTTTGTCATTTAAGACATACTCATCCACATGGGGAAGATCCAGAAGACACACCTTTCACTAATATTGTGAGAAATTAAATTTTGAGTGTAGTCCAGGCATCCCTGAAGAGCTCTGTGGTCACTCTTCTCTGTTGGCTAGAACTTACAGGAGGAACAGCAGGCACTAAATTGGTAAACTTAAATGCAATGAAAGTAATTGGATCTGGGGGTGGCAGGGACCAAGCTGGGCCCTCAACCACCAAAGACAAGGTGAGCATGGTTACCATGATGGGCAGTAGTCAAAGCAGCATTCAGAGTAGACTGACTTCTACCTACCTATGGAATTGGCTAGTTGTTCATGGTGTACCTATAAGTAAAATAGGTAAGAAACCTACTAAAATCTGACTTTTCTGTAAAAACAGAGAAGTTCTAGGTCAAGTGAAAAGAAGTCTAACCTGAATCATAAAAACAGAGTCACAACCCTTCAATCAATTCTTGGTCTTGAGCCAATTTGCAGATTCAAAAACCACTTGAATGAAGGGAAGACTGGGTTCCTTTGAGGAAGGACCCTGGTATACTTCCAAAAATGTATACTGCTAATCTTTCTCCCAGCTTTCCCCAAAGGGACCTATGGCCTTTCGCCAGAGTAATTGCATATTGAGGAAAAGGAAATATTCAGACCTTTTAGGGACTACCGGACACTGGCTCTGAACTGAGATTCTAGGAGACCAAAAACTTCATTGTGGTCCACAGTCAGAATAGGGGCTTATGAAAGTCAGGTTCTGAATGGAGTTTTTGCTCAGGTCCCTCTCACACTGGGCCCAGTGGTTTTCTGAACCCATCTTGCTGTAATTTCCCCAGTTCCAGAATGCATAATTGGAATAGATACACTCATTAGCTGACAGAATCCCCACATTTGTTACCTGATCTGTTGAGTGAGGGAGATGATGGAGGGTAAGAACAAGTGGAAGCTGTTAGAACTACTTATATCTAGGAAAATAGTAAACCTGGAGCAATACTGCATCCCAAAGGTATTGCAAAGATTAGTGCCACCATCAAGGACTTGAAAGAGGCAGAGGTGGTGATTCCCACCTCATTACCATTGAACTCTGTAGGGAATCAACTGTGTAGAAGATGATTGATTGATTTGGAGAATAACTGGATTATCACCAGCTTAAACAGGTGGTGATTCCGATTGCTGCTGCTGCAACAGAAGTGGTTTTTATTTTGAATGAATTAACACATCCTCTGGTACCTAGGAAGTAGCTATTTATCTGGTAAATGTCTTTTTCCCCATTCTTATCAATAAGATCCATCAGAATGAGTTTGCTGTCAGCTTACAAGGCCGTCTTCCTGGTCCTACTTTAGGTATATATCAACCCTTCAGCCCTATGTCATAATTTAGTCCGCAGGGATCTTGATCACCTTTCCCTTTGACAAGAAGTCCCTTGCATTGATAACGTTATTCTGACTGGCTCGAATGAGAAAGAATAACAACTATTCTAGACTTACTGGTAAGACATTTACATGTGAGAGGGTGGGAAATACACCTGACTAAATTTCAAGGTCTTCCTACCCAGTAGGAAGTTGAGTAGTGTGGGTCATGTTGAGATGTCCCTTCTAAGCTGAAGGATAAGTAGGTGCACCGGACCCCTAATACAGCTAAAATAGATGTACAACACCTAGTGGACCTCTTTAGATATTGGAGGTAACGTAGTCTATTTGGGTGTATTACCTTGGCTCATTTACTGGGAGTCCTGAAAAGCTGCTAAATTTGAGTGGGATCGAGAACAACAGAAGGCTCTGATATAGAGCCAGGCTGCTGTGTAAGTTTCACTGCCACTTGTGCTATAGGATTTAGCAGATGCAATGGTGCTTGAAGAGTCAGTGGCAGAGAGCAATTCTCTTTGGAGCCTTTTGCAGGCTCTGTACATGAATCAGAGCACAGGCCCTTAGAGTTTTGGGTAAATCCCTGGTATTCTCCACAGACAACTACTCTCCTTTTGAGAAACAGGTCTTGGCCTGCTACCAGGCCTCAGTAGAGACTGAACACTTAACCATGTGCCACCATGTTACCATGCAACCTGAGCTGCCCATCATGAGCTGGATATTATCCGACCTATCAAGCCATAAATGTGGGCATGCACAGAAACAGTCCATCATCAAATGGAAGTGGTACATACATGTTTAGGCCCAAGCAGACCTTGAAGGTACATATAAAGTATATAAAGAAGTGGCCCAAATGGTCCCCATTCCTGATACACTGCTTTTGTCTCCCAACCTGCACCTTTGTCCTCATGGGAAGTTCTCTAGTATCAGCTGACAGAGGGAAAGAAAACTCAGGCGTCGTTTACAGAAGGTTCTACACAATGTGTAGGCACTGCCCTAAAGTTAATAGATACGGCATTACAGCCCCTCTCTGGGACATGCCTGAAAGACAGTGTTGAAATAAAATCTTCCCAATGGGCAGACATGCTAGCAGTGCATCTGGTTGTTCAATTTGCTTGGAAGGTGAAATAGCCGGATATTCGATTATATACTGATTTGTGAGCTGTGGCCAGTGGTTTGGCTGGATGGTCAGGGAATTAGAAGAAACATGATTGGGAAATCATGTGATAGGATGACCTGTTTTGAGGATGCTAGTCACCTTCCTTCTCCAAGCCACCCTGTCATTGCCCCGTGGGCTCAGGCACAAAGTGGTAATGGTGGCAGAGAAGTAGGTTATGCATGTAGTCAGTGACAAGGACTTCCACTCACTGAAGGTGACCTGGCTATGGCCACTGCTGAGTGCCCAATCTGCCGGCATCAGAAACCAACACTGAGCCCCCAGTATGGTACCATTACCCAGGATGATCAACCAGCTACCTGGTGGAAGGTAGATTACATTGGACTGCTTCCATCATGGAAAAGGCAGTGTTTTGTTCTTACTGAAATAGACACTTACTCCAGATATGGAATTTCTTTCCATATACACAGTAGTTCTGCCAAAACTATCATCTGTGGACTTACAGATTGCCTTATCTAGTCATGGTATTTCACATTACTTCTGTTCAAGGAATTCACTTCACAGTGAAAGGAGTGTAACAGTGGGCCCATGCTCATGGAAGACACTGTTCTTATCATTTTTCCCACTATCCCAAAGCATCTGGTTTGATAGAGGAGTGGAATGGCCTTTTGAATACTCAGTTGTAGTGCCTGCCAAGTGGCAACACCCAGCAGGGCTGGGGCAAGGTTCTTCAGAAGGCTGTATATGCTCTGAATAAGCATTGAATATAAGGTATTGTTTCTCCCATAGCCAGAATTCACAGGGTTAGGAATCAAGGAGTGGAAATGAGAGTGGTACCCACTCACTATTACCCCTTGTGACCCACCAGCAAAATTTTTGCTTCCTTTTCCCATGACCGTATTCTCTGCGGTGCCTAGATGTCTTAGTTCAAGAGGGAGGAATGCTTACACCAGGTGATACAATAATCCCATTGAACTCTAAGTTAAGACTGCCCTCTGATCACTTGGAAGTCTGCATGCTTCTGAATCAACAAGCAAATAAGGCCATTTCATTGTTGGCTGGGGTAACTGGTGTTGACTACCAAGGGAAAATTGGACTACTACTCCACAATGGACAAAATAAAGAGTATTCTAGAATACAGGAGATCCCTTAAGGTGTCTCTGATATTACCATACCCTCTGATTAAAGTGAATGGAAAATTACAACAACCCAATCCAGGCACTACTACTAATAACTTGAACTCTTCAAGAATGAAGACTTGACTCACTCTACCAGGTAAAGAACCATAACCAGCTGAGGTGTTTGTTGAAGGCAAAGGTAATACAGAATAAGTAGTGGATGAATGTTATTATAAATACCAGCTAAGACCATGTGACCAGTTACAGATAAAAGGACTGTAATCGTCATGAATATTTCCTCCTTATTTTACTATGCATATGTTTGTCTGTGTGTGTGTGTGTGTGGCAAATGTCTATTTTCTTTCCCTTCTTTCTCCCTTATCATGTAATATAATATATACTTACTTTATATCATAGTATTTAAGTTAAAGTATATTCAGAAGTGAAAACATCTCTTATGGACTTTACCTCCCATACTGAGGAAGGGTTAGATTGATTTTTGTTGTATGCAGAATAGTTGTGTTGATATCATGTTAAGTAGAATTATGATCTTGTTATTGTCTTTATTTAGAGATTAAGTATGGTTTAAGGACATGTATATGAGTATCAGTTTGACAAAGGGGTGGCCTTGTGAGGGTTAATTTTATGTCAACTTGACTGGGACATGGGGTGCCCAGATATTTGGCTAACATTATTTCTAGGTGTGTCTGTGAGGTTGTTTCCAGATGGGATTAGCATTTGAATTTGTAGGCTGAATAAAGCAAATGCCCTCCCTATTGTCTGTGAGCATCATTCAACCTGTTGAGGGAGTGAATAGAACAAAAAGGATGAGGAAGTAAGCATTTGCTCTCTGCCTGAACGTCTTTGAGCTGGAACATGGGTCTCTTGCAGTAGGACCAAGATTTATCCCAATAGCTCTCCTGGTTCTTGACCTTTCAGACTCTGACTGGGACTTACACATCGGTTCCCTTTGTTCTCAGGCCTTTGGACTTAGGTTTGAACTACACCATTGGCTTTCTTGGGCCTCCAACTTGCAGATGGAAGATTATAGAATTTCTTAACCTTCATGACCATCTAAGTCGATTCTATACAATAAATCTTTTTCTTTCTCTACATATGTATATCCTACTGGTTCTGTTTCTCTGAAGAACCCTGACTAATGCAGATTCTTTTCAAGTATTCACATTCAGGTTATAAAACCAATATTTTACCAATAACCCAATATTATCATATATAAGATCTTTACAGACATGGGTATTAGGCACACCTATTTCACTATTGGTCATTAATAGATTGTCTTGTCCTGAGAAGTTAAACCTAAAAAACCATGAGACTTTCATTCTTTATTCATCTATCAACATCCTTCAGGTTAATTCCCAAAGCCCAAATCTCCTGAATGGATTATTTAATTCTGTTGACGATTGTATAGACATCAAAAAAACATCAGAATAATGGACCTGATGATCCCATGAAGACTCAGGCTGACTCTGAAGCCTTCAAAATTGGATACATTGAAGTTCACAAAACAAGCCTCAGGCGACTCATTTTTTAAAGATTGTTTTAAATTAGGTTTAAATTATGTGATTGTTTCAGATTCAGCACCAAACACTTATTTCTAATTCCCAATAAATAATTATGTTTGTTAGACTGGACTGTTGATGCAAGATAATCACATTCTTTTAAATGTTCACACACTAGTTAGCTTAAAGTCCTTTCTGTCTTTTCATCTGTATATTAACTTTGAAAGTTTCCTGATAACAAAATCAGTTATAATGTATAAGAAGTCATTGTAATTAAGAAGAACCTATAATTATTAAGAAAAACTTATTATTTCCCATTCAGTTTTAAATACTTCTTCAAATATTAATGTAAAAGACTTCATTTAAAATATATTAAAGCACTTTACCTGTCTTATGTTAGAACCCTATCCATACATGTTTATTAGTATAAATACAAGCAATAAAAATCATGAGCTCTGTGTTTATATGAAAATTGGACAAAGCTAGGTACACTTTCAAAGGACTAATACCTGACATTAACTGAAATTAACCTCTACCCCAAAGAAGAAAAAAAAAAATAAAGACTACTTTTCAGAAAACATGATCATTGAGTATTCAATAAATGGCCAAGGAAACGTTCCCTTGCAAGATCCTTTGTTTCACATATTTTTATTTTAAAGAATTAGAATGGGATAGGTCATGATATAGTCTTGTTAATATATGGTCATCATTGTTTTATTATTTTATAAAAGTGCCTAAGAATTAATAAATAAAAGACTAAAAATCATGCTTGTCTTCAAAAAGGAGAAAAGTTCAAAAAACAAAGAAAGAAAAAAAACACTTCAATGCTCCTGCACAGGTTTTTAAAAAATCTAATTATGTGAGAAGTTTCCAATTTAAAATTGATCTGACAAAAAGGGGATAGGCTGCATTAAAAAGATCCTGAAAAATCGAGATCAGTTAGGCTTATCCATTCTTAACAGGTAAGTTTGTTTTCTGCCTCTCCCTTACCTCACCCCACTCCTTTAAAATTGTTTGAGTTCTACCAATAAGCCATTCGTTCCCTTTTATTCAAGTGGCAGCAATATAGAGTTCTGATCTTATTGGGACCCTTATTAAGTACTCAAACAGTGTCCTTATATTTTTTGAGTTGATAGAAATCAATATCATAAACATGTGGAAGATGGGGTTTGAGACCAGACATGGTATAGAGGAGTTTTTGTCCAAATAATATCAGAATCAGCTAGTGGGTCTGAGAGTCTTGTAGTCTTCTAGGACTTGTCTGATTCAACTACTTCAGACTTTGTGAAGATTGGTTTTGGGAGTCTATCAGTTTCACAGATGCTCAAGTGATTCTTACACATATTAATGTTTAAAAACTACTAGCCTAGGATACTGACTGCCACTTGTGTGTGTGAGTGTGTGTGTGCCTGGACACGTGTGTTAATTTCATCTCAAGCTCCTATTTATAAATTTGGAATAATATTGTTTTTGGCAGAGAAAATCTTTCTTTCTTTTATCTTCCTATACCATCTCTTACATATTTATTTTGCAATTCCAATTCCTAATCCTATATAACAGATTACTCCAAAAGAGCAGTTTAAACCAAGCAGTTTATTTAGTCCACAATATTTTGATCAATAATTTGCAAAGGGTTTGCTTGGATCTGTTTCACTTGGAGGATCTCATCCAGTTACAGTAAGATGTCGGCTGAGGTTGCCATCGTCTGAAGACATAACAAGGCTGGTCATCCAATATGGTTTATTCGCATGCCTATCAATTGATGCTGTTGGCTGAAAGTTCAACTTGGACTGTTGACCAGAGCATCAGACTGTGGTCTCCTCCACTACATACTCAAAATTTGTAACTTCTATTGTCTAAAGGCTTGCCTTGTATGTAACAGATATCTATACATGAGGTGTCTGAACTCCAGTTTACCATCCCCTAAACAGGTCTTTTTCCCCCTATAATGCCCCATTTACACTTAATACTGTACATAGGAGTACCAAAAAGTGTGCTCTAATGGATTACTTGAGTGCCAAGATATTTCACCCTTTCTCCATCATGTAGCAGCAATGCCACCACTTCAAATGTCAAGTTTTGAGTACTCCTGCCAATATGATAATTCCTTTCTGTGTCTGCTGCACAAGGTGCACCAAATGACCAGGAAGCAGTCATATCTTCAAATTTAGTGAAACTCTAACTATGTACTCTGGAGAAAGCCTCTCCTTTTAGTATCCAGAAACATTAAAACTACAGAGCCTAAAGTTATAGGAACAGGGAACTCAAATTACCCAAATGTATAACTGGGAATGATGGAGAGTAGGGTCAATCCTATTTGAAATGTTCAAGGTCATCTAATTAAATATCCTACCTCTTCCCTATCAGGGCTCTGACTTTGGCTTAGGAAATTGCCCTCCTCTGAGATTTCAGCCTTATTTGAAGTTATGCTCTAACTTACTTACACTTAGGTCTTCAATTCTGTCTATAGATGAGTGCCTCCTTAAATGTTGCCTAAGAGGCTCTCTGGATCTTGAATTTCCCTTATGAATAGATTGCTTCATGCATCAATGTTACTTAAAAATAGCCACCCAATTTCATAGCCCTTTTGGTTACTATTTTCCTTTAACTCTTAAATGTTAACAAAAATATACCAGATTATATTATCCCTGCTTCCCATCTCCATTCACCACAGTTAAAAATCTTGGAAGTCCCACTGCTACAACTTTCCAAGGACTATTGATAATCCACTTACCATCAGTGATGAGGTCTTCATGGCCATATAGCCATCGGGTGGTCCATTTCCAGAATTCCATTGTTGGAGGCTACTTCTTAGGACTCTTCCTGGCAACAGCTGTCTGAGGTCAAGTTCCTCAGAGCTTGAGACAGAAGTTGTTGAAGGAAATGATTTGTTAAGGACGTTCTCTCATAAAAAGAGGATTAGGGAAGCAGGGAAGGACAGGAGAAAGAAGCTAAGGAAGTAAGTGATCTCGGCTGGAGACTAGCTTCAGCCTGGTTTCAAGGGAAGCTCTGCTGCATAAACTGTGCTACAGTCCTACCCTCACCTTAAGCAAGAGAGCTGAAACTATTTTTTAAGCACCCCCTCAGTTCAGTCAGTCATTGGCCTATCGCAGAAAGAGTGTTATCGTTATTTTGGGGTGAGGCAGTTCCTGCCAGAGAAGGTGGTGGTTAAGAGCCCTTAGCAGCTAACATTCTTAGCAGCTGTGTGATGTATGCATCTGACAGACTCAGTGAGAATCCATATAAGGCACCAGTAACATCACTAATGAAGCAAGCGTTTGGATAAATGGCAAACTTTTTTTTTTCCTATGATGACAGTAAATGGTACAATATTTCTGAAGGGATATTTGGAAATAGACTAAGAAAGAAATGAAAGCATTATGTGTGTTGATGTAGCTGCAACTAACTCAATTCAGAATAGAGAACTTAATGCTCTTTAACAAAGCAAATTTACTGTGGTGAAGTGTCCTTAGGAAAACACGTGTATAAGTATGTGAATATGTCTATACAAAGATATTCATAAAACAGTGTTTGTAAGAGCAAAATTTTTGAAAGAATTAAAATTTCAAGAATGAAGTAGTGGTTAAATAATTCCATTATTTTACTATTTTATTTATTATAATCTGATATTATAATAGAAACATTAATAGATTCCTTTGTGATTTATATATCTATATGTTACATACATGAAAGATAAAATAAGTTGTTACATTTTTTATAATCTTTATTTAGTGTTTTTTTATTATTATTTATTTATTTATTTATTTATTTTAATTTTTGGCTGTGTTGGGTCTTCGTTTCTGTTTCTGTGTGAGGGCTTTCTCTAGTTGTGGCAAGCTGGGGCCACTCTTCATCGCGGCGCGCGGGCCTCTCACTATCGCGGCCTCCCTTGTTGCGGAGCACAGGCTCCAGACGCGCAGGCTCAGTAATTGTGGCTCACGGGCCCAGTTGCTCCACAGCATGTGGGATCTTCCCAGACCAGGGCTCGAACCCGTGTCCCCTGCATTGGCAGGCAGATTCTCAACCACTGCGCCACCAGGGAAGCCCCTATTTAGTGTTTTATAGCCCTTAGAATCTCTCTGTACAAAAACGTGTAAAGAAACTCTGTAAACAAACATATTTGAGGGCTTTTAAACATATTCTAAAAGAGTATCATACTCAAAATAACCTAAGATCCCCAGGTCTCATAAGATTTGCACCCAAAATTTAGAAGCAATTAATGCCTGGAAGATAATATTTTGGGCATGGCTGGCTCTAGCCGGATCACATTTGTATAATGTTATTTATAGACAGTGTCCATTATGCCGGACAGGATCCATACCTTACAGGATGTTAAACATTTAGAATATTACTCAAGATTGTAGTTTTTAAAAATTTGGCTTATCTCAGTTTCATAATTTTTCCACAATGTACTGTGTATTTAATAAAACGTTTATTTTTATTTATAGCTGCAATATATATCTTTACAAAGAAATAATGAGGAGCTTTTTCCTCAAATCAGACTCATACGTTGAATTACTTACAGGAATCTTTATTATTATAAAAATATTTGGTTTATAGGTTTTCAATATGCTTAATTTATGTAGCAAATATAGTTGGTGTATTTTTCTTGATCTTAAGGATCTTTTCAGTATATTCGAATGAAATAATTTCCAGTTTTTGAACTCACAAGGAAAGGTAGAAATTGACTGCTGGCACAAAATCGTATTCTTCAGAAATAAATAACTATACACACTTTTTAAAATTTGGCATAAAAATGCAGATGTGTAAAATGGATAGAAGGATATAGGACCAATATCATATGAAGGACACCAACATTCTTGCCACCCATGGGTCCAGATGGGTGGGCGCTCTAAAAAATTTGTTCTTTTTCTAGCTTTAGAGTTAACGAATTTCATCTCTCTAGTTTCTGAAGTGACAGCATATTATTGCTACCTTTACTTGTAGACAGTTTAAATATTCAGTAGCTATAAGTGAAAATTTGATGTGAAATGGTTCTTCAAAAAGATTATTTTCTAAATGATTGGAGTACATTCCATTTTTTTCCTTCCCAGTAAAAATCGAACAGAGATTAAGCCTTAGCTGTACACATCCTCTTCTCTCCTTAGTAGTCTTCAAAATACAGATATGCTTGATGATGCAACATAGGGTTTAAATTACAAAAATAGATGTGTAATCAATATGTCACAAATGTTTGAGCAAAGAGAACCCCATGAAAAGTAGATATTGGTAGTTGGCATTGTTTCCTTTATGACCAAAAGCCTCCATTCTTCTTTAAAACACATCATTCTTCCTTTTGGAATTCTATATGCAGGTGTGTGCCCCAGCTGCCTTAGAATATGAGACAGAAACTTGCTCTTACCTCCTCAGCTTTGTTGGTGGTTAATTACATGACTTAACCACAAAAAGCACACTTTGAATGAACTCTGAATCTTGAGTGAGGCGTGTAAGAATAGAAACAATGACATGATTGGATTAATGCCACACTCAAAATTTCAAATAATGCTGAGAAGGTGATTCCTATCACATCCACTTTTGTTGTTTAAAAAAAACACATCACGCCCTCCTTCATTTGTCCTCACAACAAGCCTTGAAAGTAGGTGGATTATCCAAATTTTACCTATAAAAAGGCTTGTGAAACACAAAGGATTTAACTTGCCCAAGGTGACACATAAGGATTCAAGTGGAGACAGTCTAAATCTCAGGCCCAAGAACGTTTCCCCGTGCACAGTGCCTCCTAGGTTTTGTGCAGAATGGGGAAAGAATGACCTACCTCGCAGGGTTACTGTGAGAATTAAATGAAATAATAAACACAAAGCTCCTGGAACACAGTGGACATTCAACACCCGAAAGCCACTAAACAACTTCGCTCAAGGCTACACAATCCTTGGTGAAACCAGGATTTAAACAGAGATTTGAATCTCGTGTTCCTGGGAGTGCTTAGGAGCTCCAGAAGCTTTTCTTGGCTTTAACCGCTGCCGCAGAATCTGAATTGTCTTTTCCCTCTGTCCACACCTCAGAAGTCAGGGGACACCCAGCAGGCCTTTGCAGAAAGGAGGGAAGGAGCAGGAGTCGCATTAGGAAGCTTTACCTTCTGCTGGCTTTTCTCTCCTCCCAGCTTCTGTGGTATCGCATCACTTTTAATTCTCTACTTTGACTAGTGCAAATAAATGGCAGATGGAGGAATAAATATAGTAGGAATAACTTGCTATTATTCCAAATGTGGTCTCTTTATTGTAGTCAATGAATTCAGTTTAATGCAATTGGAATGCAGCTAGTGAACAGAGAAGTTATGTTTTTCTCCTACATTTAGCCAGATTGAAAATATCCTAAATGATTTTGTTTTCGTCTGTCAGAGATAGCTTATACCTTATGCTTGCTGCCTTAGACATATATGAACTCTCCAACTCTCTTATTATTTAACCCATAAGGACCATAAATATATATTTCCCAATTTTAAAAGATACCATTTTGGGCCACTGACTTAATGACATAGTACTTAAAATTAGATATAGAAAGTATGAAGTCACAGGTACAATACTTACCAAGGTAAGACATATGCATGCCAGTGAATTGAAAATTAATCCCACAAAAATTCAGGAACTACCAGTGAAATTTCTGAATAAGGGTTGTTTGATTGTTTGGGAATCATTTTTACTGCTGATCCATGAACAGGCTTGAGTGGTGTAGTCATACAGTTAAGATTCTGGGAGCTTAATTAGGTAAGGTAACATTGGAAGGCAATTTGATACTTTTTATTTAGGAAGAAGTAAAATTATTTTTGTTTGGATATGATGAGATCTTATTTATAGAAAATCAACAGATTCAGTAAAGTTGCTGGATACAAAATCAACACACATAAATCAACTACATTTCTATACACTAACAATGAAACATCTGGAAAAGATAAAGAAAACAATCTATTCACAATAGCATCAACACCATAAAGTACTTAGAAATAAATTTAACCAAGGAGATGAAAGATCTGTGCATTGAAAACTGTAAGAATTTGATGAAAGACATTAAAGAAGATATAAGTAGTTGGAAGATATCCTGTGTTCATAAATTGAAGACATTAATATTGTCAAAATGTCCATACTACCTAAACTGAAATACTTAAAGTAAATCTATAGATTCAATGCAAACTGTATTAAAATTTCAATTGCATTTTTCACAGAAATAGCAAAAGCAATCCTAAAATTCTTAGGGAACCACAAAAGTCCCCAAATCTCCAAAGCCATCTTAAAGAAGAACAAAACCAGAGGCATCACACTTCCTGATTTCAGACATCCTGATTGCTACCAAGCTATAGTAAACAAAACAAAGTGGTACTAGTATAAAAATATACACATGGAAAAATGGAACAGAATTCAGAGCCCAGAAATAAACCCTTAAACATATGGTCAACTAATACTGACAAAGAAATCAAGAATACTAATTGGGAAAAAGATAGTCTCTAAACTAAATGGTTTTGGGGAAACTGGATAATCACCCTTAGAAGAATAAACTTGGATCCCTATCTTAAACCACTTATGAAAGTTAACTCAAAAATGGATTAAATACTTAATCATAGGACCTGAAACTGTAAAACTCCTAGAAGAAAACATGACACCAAAAGCACAAGCAACTAAAGCAAAAATAAATGAGTGGAACTATATCAAATTAAAAAGCTCTGTACAGAAAAAGAAACAATTAACAAAATAAAAAGGCAACTACATAATGGAAGAAAATATTCGCAAATCATATATCTAATAAGGGGTTAATATCCAAAATATATAAGAAACTCATACAACTAAATGGCAAAAAAAAATCTGATTAAAAAATGGGCAGGAGAACTGAACAGATATACGTTCAGAGAAGACATATGGATGGCCAACTCATACATGAAAGATGCTGAATGTCACCAGTCATCAGAGAAATGCAAATCAAGACCATAATGAGATATATCACACCTGTTAGAAAGGCCGTCATCAAGAAGACAAGAAATAACAAGTGTTGGCGAGCATGTGAAGAAAAGGGAACCTTTGTGCACTACTTGGAATGTAAATTAGTACAACCACTATGGAAAACAGTAAGGAGCTTCCTCAGAAAAACAAAAATAGATTACCATATGATCCAGCAATCCCACTTCTGGGTATATATTCAAAGAAAATTAAAACAGGATAATGAAAAGATATGTGCCCTCTCATTCATCACAACATTTTTCACAAGAGCTAAGACATGGAAACAACCTAAGTGTCTATCAATGAATGAATATATAAAGAAGTTGTGATGTAGTACATGTGGAATATTATTCAGCCATGAGAAATAAGGAAACCCTGCTGTTTGGGACAACATGGATGGACCCTGAAGGCATTATGCTAGGTAAAATAAGTCAGACAGAGAAAGACAAATACTGTGTGATCTTGCTTATATGTGGAATATAAAAAAAGCTCAACTTATAGAAGCAGAGTGTAGATGGTGGTTGCCAGGGGCTTGGGGGTTGAGAGAAATGGAGAAATATGTTGGTTAAAGGATACAAACTTCCAGTTATAAGATGAATAAATTCTGATGATCTAATGTACAGCACAGTGATTATAGTTAACAGTACTATATTATCTACTTAAATGTTGCTAAGAGAGAAGATCTTAACTGTTCTTAACAAAAAAAGGAATCATAATTATGTGAGGATGATGGAGGTGTTAACATTACTGTGGTAATCATTTAGCAATATATAAGTCTATCAGATTGACACATTGCACCTTAAACTTATACAGTGTTATATATTAATTATACCTCAGTAAATTTGGGAAAAAATAAATGCATATACTCTTTGACCCACTAACTCTAGATGAGATATATACTCTGGAGAAGCATTTATATATGTTAACAAGGAAGTTCACACAAAAACATTGTATGAAACATTAATTTTAATAATAATGATAACTAAAAGTAAAAACAAAACAAAGAAAAATATAAAGAAATATCCAAATGCTATAAGTAATGAAATGGATAAATAACTTATATGCTATCCATGTTATACAGCAGTTAAGGAGGATAAGTATGCTTCCAATGGATTAATACAGAAAAATGTGGAAGATGTAGTATTCAATAAAAGAATCAAGTTATAAACAAAATGTAGAGTAACATGCCCTCCATAAACTAAAGCATACAATGCTACTATGCATTTGTACATATACATATATATTCTTATTTTTATCTTTACCTATATCAATATCTATCTATTTATCTATATATCCATGTATATTTATCTGTATAGATATAAACCAAAGTAATAACTGCTAATTCGGGAAGAAACTGAAATTGAGGGGGGTTGTCAAAAGGAAATTTAGCTTCATATATAATATTTGAATTTTCCTTTTCAAGAGGATAACATACTTATTTATGATTTATATAATAAAAATTAATTTTTAAATAAGAGGAAATTTAAGTGAATTGCCTAAGGTAAAAAGGCTAATTAGTGCCCAAGTCAAGATTAAAACCTAGGAATTCTGACACTTATGTTATTCACTAATTTTCTTATGCTACATTCTAGCAAATGACCAATTTTCATTAAGCATTTCAATGGGAAAGAAAATTAAATATTAATTACCTCCAAGTTAAAATGGCATGAAAACACATTCTTCCATCTACGCCATATTTTGTATTAATTAATGATTTTGCTAGTATTAAAGCCAGTTTTTGGAAGAAGGTTAATGAAGCATTCCCACAAAGTTGTAATGAGCACAGGACAGGTAACTTCAACCTTCCTCTGGGTTAGAGGTTTTCAGACATTAATATACATAAAATCATTGAAGCATTTGTTAAAATGAGAGGTTCCCAAGTCCAATCCCAATAAAGTCTGAAATAGTTGATCTAGGGAGTTTCAAGGAAGCCACAAGATATACTGAGCAGTCCAGGTCATTCTGATTTGGTTTACTAAGGGCCCTAATTCCAGATAGCTCAAAACTCATTGCTGCCACTTGAATGAAAGGGAAAAGATGGCTTCCCAGTAGAAACCCAACAATGTTAAAGAAGTAGAGGGCTGAAGAGGAAGCAGAGAGTGACATTTCTTAAGACTTGAGTCCTAGTCATCCAAAATGATTTTTCAGGGATTATTGCCTATATGATGTGGCATGTCCTCTTTTTATGCAATCAATTTTATATTGGGACATTCTCACAATATCAGGTTAAAACAAACAAAAACCCCACAGCCTTCACAGAGGCACTCAAGTATTATTTTTCTATTCAAATTTTTCTCCTTTTGGTGATGGACTTTTAAAATAATCTTTTATTTATCAATTCACAAACACCTTAAAGAAGAAAATTAAATAAAATGAAACAGTAAGAGCTACACATTAATAGGACTCTAACATGATCTGCCCAATTTCACTGCTTTAAAATATAAATATGCCAAAAAGAACCTTGCAAAGGGACATTTTATTTGACATTCACTTGAGTATGCTCAGTGATCATTTCTTCCAAAAGGTAGTCTCTGAAGAACTTCCCCTGTTTACTCCGACTTTCTCCCTGTGCCTTTGTGATTGAAATTACTTTATTTCAGATCACTCTTTTTTCCTCTTTGGAGTGGAGACTGATTTCAACTCTTGGTCCTTTGAAAGTGTACGTAGATTTGAACGGGGAAAAAAAGATGTAATCAGATTTTCCTAATTTATTTGAATAGAGAGAGTAGAAGGAAATGTTTACTTGATTTTTGCATGGTAAGTGCTACTTTTTTATGAGCCATTTTAATTCTATAAACATCTTCTACTCAGGTTTTGTACAGTGGAATTATAGCCATTCTTTGTAAATCCATTTAAAATCAATCATTTGGATAAATATGTTTTATTATAGTACAGATTACCATTTTCCTTCCAAAGACTTATCGATTTCCTCCTCTTAAAAAAGAAAAAAAAAAGAAAGGTCCGCTCAATTTTTCAAGCGCTTGACTATAGTAACATGACACTGGCTTAATTACATGCAGTAAAGCTCTATTGGCCACAACCTGTTGCTGGCTTTTGTAAGCTCTGCATGTATTTTTCTTGAAAGCAAATGCAAATAAGCCATTTTTATCACTATCTGATTATGTTGTCATCATATGCAGTTAAATTTACTACAATAATCCATACCAAAATAATAGAAAGTTTCACAATGAATTTATACAAAACATGAAATCTGTGAGACATTTGAGCAAGAGATCAAACTAATGCTTCTATGTATTTAGAAATACAAATACTAGAGTATTTCAATATGTATTTTCAGTATTAATGTATATATATTGATAAGTATTACAGAAGTATGGGGATTACAAAACCTTTTATTATTAGATGTTTTCTAAGTTTTCTTAAAGGCTGTTAGTTCCTTGAGGTTCTGCGTCTTAATGTCATGCTTAACCTTTACTCAAAATCTATCACTGTATTTCCAACTTTAGAAAGATTTTTCTTCTTTTACTGATCTGTAGTATATACAAAACACACACATAATGCATATAGGTGCAAAATATATAATACATAGAATGTATACACTGAATATATATGTGAGTAGATGTAAATACATAGGTATGTGGAAGTACACATATACACACCCACATACATATATAAATGCACATATATATTGAGTGGTGTGCTGGGTCCAGTCGGTCTCTAGTTGGTAATTTTAACCTGGCACTGGTGGAGTATTTACATCACAGACATTGGCAAACATTAAAAATCAGGGTTTTGAGGAGATTTTAATTTTTTCTTTTTTTTTCTCAGAAAACAGGTAAACATTAAATTGTGTATGCCACTGCACAAATTGAATTGTGTGTGTTTGAATTCATTTGAAATGAATATGTATATTTCTGATCATACAAATTAATTGTTGCATGAAATGATTGGGAAATTCACTACTCTACTGATCTCAAACATTTAGCAAGTAGTGGCTCCAGGACCTGGGCTCAAATCTTGTCTAGTGGGTAGTGGGTAGCACAATTTCTATGTTGAGCTGCTTCCTGTTGTATAGTAATGTGAGACATCCCCCACCCACCTGTCAGGGGATATTGGTCTTTTATTAGGTGGTCTCTCAGAGGAGTTAATTATGTTTTGGCAGATTTCATATATCACAGAAATTATTCAAAGCATTAATTATTTTTTTCTGATTAGGATATTTGGCTCCTCACAGGTTATTCTTGGCACACAATGTAATCTTGCTTTCATGCTTTTGGGTTTGTTTTTTTTTTCAGGACAAATTACTGAATGCACAAAGCAGTTTTAACCATGGAAAAGATCTTTACAGATTAGTGGTATAGAGAAAATGTTCAGAACTTCCACATTTATCTTTTCTACCTATTTTTCATTCCTCAATTTCATAAGAATTGTTCAGTTTGAAATTATTGATCACAAAATTCAGTTAGAGGGATAAAAACATCAACTTTCTTGCTCACAAGAAGCTCATCATCTACTTCAGATAGAATCAAATAGAATGTGGTATTGGATAGAATTGATAGTTTTTTGATGTTTCTTTATGTAGGAGTAGAGGATTCTCAAATTATCACTATTGGCTCTATCAGGTAAAAACAAATCCTGATGTAGGTAAAGGAGAGAATTTATTCAAAAACATTATTATAATAGGGGGAAGGAGCTATTGCAATGAAGAGAAAGCTGCAGCTTACCTGAAGATCTACAGGAGTATCAAAGGTGAGGCAGAAAAAAGTTTTTATTTTATGAGGAGGTTTGTTTTTTTATGAGGAGATTTGTTTTCTAAACAAATCTCGAAAGAACTGGATGTGGGGGAGTGAGAGTGGCATAATTGGATAGTTGATATGAGAATAACTTTCCTTGCTATCAGCAGATTTTCAGAAGGGTATTTTTGAGTAAGGGTTGTTCAAGTTCCACTGAAAGAGTTTTGTCCAGAACAGTTGGTGGAATCAAAAAGTTTAGTTAATCATTTATGGGACATAGGATGACTATTTGGAGGGTCTGTGTCTGGCCTTGTCACAGATAAACAAGAGGGTCATTTATGAATGTCTTATCTAAGTGATATGAGGAGGGTAATTTTTTGTAGTAAAATCTTTTGTATGGAAAATATATTGGGGAGGGGCAGATTTGGTGACCATACCTGTTTTACAGGAGCACAGGGCTCAGGTAAAGTTCAATATTGTCAACTTTATTTTTGCAAATTTTAGTCATGCCACAATTTTTGTTGTTGACTTACAGAGCTTGATACTTAAAACTTCATAGAAAGCATCTCATGTCTCATATTTATTACATATCAACCAGATAGTTGGTGGATTGTTCATAAAAATGATGGGAGATGAGCAGATTCTCAAAGGTAAGGCTGAGATTTCATGTACTGCTGGGGGGAGTCAAAACATCTTTTGAATTTATTTCTACGGCTTTATTTGCATATCTTGCTGAAAGTTAGCAACTTTTATTTTTCTTGTTTTAATGATTCTGGTTATCTGTTGCTTAAGAGCAAACCACCTCAATGCTTAGTGACTTAAAACAACAGCCATTAATTATTTGCTCACAAATCTGCAATTTGAACACAATAAAAGAAAAGGTCTGTCTGTTCCATGTAGCATCAGCTGAGACAACTTAGCTGAGGATTGGAAAATCCACTTCCAAGATGATTTGCTCACCAGGCTGGTAAGTTGGTGTTGGCTATTAGCTGGGATCTCACATGTGGCTGAAGGTGTGGGGCTTTGTTCCAATCCCAGCAGCTTAGAGTTCTTTGGAGTATGGTGGCTGTATTCCGAGGGTCATTATTCCAAGAGAGAGAGAGAGACAGATGGGAACTCTATTGACTTTAATGACCTAGCCTTGGAAGTTATATAATTTGCTTCTGCAAGACTCTTAATGGGGTATCAGAAAGGTTGGCCCAGGCTCAAGAGGAAGGAACATATGATCCACCTATTGATTATGAGATGACAAGTTTCCAAAAGATCGTATGAAACTGTAAATATTTTTAGGACCAGTTTGAAAAGTTAAAAATTAAACATAAATAATTGTGTTCCAAAAATTTTGCTAGGAGAAAATATGGTTAAGGAATTAGAAATCCCATAATAAAAATAAACAGATATGAAAGGCACAAGGTAGATGTGGGAGTATTTTCTCGCACATAATTTATTTTGCTTCTGGGGAATAATATTCATAAATTCTCTTTGTTTAATTATTCAGTCTATACATTCCATACCATTTTGAGTTATTAGAGTTACATACAAGTCATAGTTTATTGTCCCAAAATACACAAAGTTGATAAAAAGATATAAAGCTACAGGAATACATATATCCCTGAATATCATGGGTAGGAGATGGTTACTGAAATAATTTCAATAATTTGAAGTCAATAATATGCATAAAGAAAGTTATCATTGAATACCTTTATTACAGTTTCTATCTTAAAATTCCATCCATCAGGGGTAAAACAAATTTTCTTTATCATCATCTTTAGGGAGCAAGAGCAAAATGTTTCCCATCCTTGAGTTGGAGCTTTTACTTACTTTCTACTTATCTCATCATCTTCCCTACAATTTTATCAGCTGAAAAATGAATCCCTCCCAGAAATAAAACACAGCTGTTGCAATTACATTCAGAAAGTCCAAAATAGATACTACCACATTTATTTACTGGAAGGCTCAGTAATGTTTCCAAGAAAGCTGAGTAGGAGAAGAGAAAAGGGAACTCGTGTTAAAGTGATGAAAAGTCTGAATTACAGAATATATTGTACAGAAATTATTGACATATGTGTTAATTGCACAAAATGGTAGTAAAGTGTTTCTGGCTTTATATTATGTTAAAGGTAAGAATAATAAGTTCATGAAATTTACTGAGATAATTACTAAACTACAAATTCATTACTTGAATTTATTACTGAGCACCTATTATGCAAGTAAGAAATTGCTGAGTTTAGTTGACTTTTCTCAGTAAAAAGTTAGAAGATATCTTTAGACAACTATGGATATACTTACAAGATAACAGATACCATTTGAAGGCAGATGAGCACTTTCAAACCTACAAGAGAAGATAGTTTTCTAGGACACTTTTAGAAAAGAAAAAATAAATGCAGCTTTTCTGTTTATCAATTTAGTATAAATTGATATCAAAACTTGCTAAAAATAGAGATTAAAAAAAGGATACTAAGGACCAATAAAATGGAAGAGATAAATGCTATTTTCCTCTCCTTTTCTCATTCTTTCTGGATTATTTAATATTTGTTTGTCTTTTTCAACAACACAATAGTTTTATAATCATAAAGACAAATGTGGGGAACTCCCTGGCAGTCCAGTGGTTAGGGCTCCGAGCTTTCACTGCTGAGGGCGTGAGTTCAATCCCTGGTCAGGGAACTAAGATCCTGCAAGCCACATGGTGCAGCCAATAAATAAATCATTAATAACAAACTAACAAAATAAATAACATTAAATAAAAATAAACTGGGTGGGGGGGACCTTCAAGACGGTGGAGGAGTAAGACATGGAGATCACCTTCCTCCCCACAAATACATCTACCTGTGGAACAACTCCTACAGAACACCTACTAAATGCTGGCAGAAAACCTCAGACTTCCCAAAAGGCAAGAAAATCCCCACATACCTGGGTAGGGCAAAAGAAAAAAGAAAAAACAGAGACAAAAAATAAGGATGGGACCAGCACCTTGGGGAGGGAACTGTGAAGGAGGAAAAGTTTCCACACACTAGGAACCCCATTCACCAGCAGAGATGGGGGGTGGGCGGGGGGGAAGCATCAGAGCCACAGAGGAGAGTGCAGCAATGGAGGAGAGTGCAGAGGGCAAAGTGGAGAGATTCCTGAACAGAGGATCAGTGCCAACCAGCACTCAACAGTCTGAGAGGCTTGTCTGCTCACCTGCCGGGGTGTGTGGGGGCTGGGAACTGAGGCTCAGCTTCGGAGGTCAGATCCCAGGGAGAGGACTGGGGTTGGCTGTGTGAACACAGCCTGAGGGGGACTAGTGTGCCACAGCTAGCTGGGAGGGAGTCTGGGAAAAAGTCTGGACCTAAGAGGCAAGAGACCATTGTTTCGGGGTATGCGAGGAGAGGGGACCCCTTTTCTGTGTGCCCACAGAAAGCAGAGCACAGCCTAAGCGAGCTCCAGAAACGGGCATGAGCTACAGCTATCAGTTCAGACCACAGAGGCAGGCATGAAACGCTAACACTGCTGCTGCTGCTGCCACCAAGAATCCTGTGTGCGAGCACAGGTCACTCTCCACACCCCTCCCCCCTGCTGCCAGAAGCCTGCACAGCCCGCCACTGCCAGGGTCTTGTGATCCAAGGACAAGTTCCCTGGGAGAACACATGGCGTACCTCAGGCTGTTGCAACAACACACCGGCCTCTGCTGCCACAGGCTCACCCTACATACCAATTATGACTACCATACCCCTCCCTCCCCCAGCCTGAGTGAGCAAGAGCGCCCTAATCAGCCGCTGCTTTAACCCACTCCTATCAGGGTGGGTAACAGATGCCTGAGGATGACCTACACGCAGAGGTGGGACCAAAACCAAAGCTGAACACAGGAGCTGTGCAAACTAAGAAGAGAAAGGGAAATTTCTCCATGCAGCCTTAGCAGCGGATTAAATGCCCACAATCAACTTGATGTATGCTGCATCTGTGGAATACCTGAAAAGACAACATATGTTCCCCAAATTGAGGCAGTGGATTTTGGGAGCAACCGTAGACTTGGGGTTTGCTGTCTGCAACTGATTTGTCTCTGATTTTTATGTTTATCTTAGCTTAGTTTTTAGTGCTTGTTATCAATAGTGGATTTGTTTATTGGCTTGGCTGCTCTCTTCTTTCTTTATTATTTTTTTAATTTTAATAATTTTTTTAAAAATTTATTTTTATTTTCTTTCTCTTTTTCTCCCTTTTCTTCTGAGCTGTGTGGCTGACAGGGTCTTGGAGCTCTGGCCTGGTGTCAGGCCTGAGCCTCTGAGGTGGGAGAACCAAGTTCAGAACCACCAGAGACCTCCCAGCCCCAAGTAATATCAATCAGAGAGAGCTCTCCCAGAGATCTCAGTCTCAATGCAAAGACCCAGCTCCACTTGACGGCCAGCAAGTTCCAGTGCTGGACACCCCTAGCCAAACAATTAGCAAGACAAGAACAGAACCCCATCCATTAGCAGAGAGGCTGCCTAAAATCAAACTAAGTTCACAGACACCCCAAAACACACCACCAGACACTGCCCTGCCCACCAGAAAGACAAGATCCAGTCCCACCCACCAGAAAACAGGCTCTAGTTCCTTGCACCAAGAAGCCTACTCAAGCCACTGAACCAACCTCACCCACTGGGGGCAGACACCAACAACAATGGGAACTATGAACCTGCAGCCTGTGAAAAGGAGACCTCAAACACAGTAAGTTAAACAATATGAGAAGACAGAGAAATATGCAGCAGATGAAGGAGCAAAGTAAAAACCCACCAGATCAAACAAATGAAGAGGAAATAGGCAGTCTACCTGAAAAAGAATTCAGAGTAATGATAATAAAAATGATCCAAAATTGTGGAAATAGAATGGAAAAAATACAAGAAACATTTAACAAGGACCTAGAAGAACTAAAGAACAAACAAACAGTGAGGAAGAACAAAAAAAAATGAAATTAAAAATTCTCTAGAAGCAATCAATAGCAGAATAACTGAGGCAGAGGAACGGATAAGTGACCTGGAAGATAAAATAGTGGAAATAACTACCACAGAGCAGAATAAAGAAAAAAGAATGAAAAGAATTGAGGACACTCTCAGAGACCACTGGGACAACATTAAATACACCACTATTCAAATCATAGGGGTCCCAGAAGTAGAAGAGAAAAAAAAAGGACTGAGAAAATATTTGAAGAGATACAGTTGAAAACTTCACTAATATGGAAAAGGAAATAGTCAATCAAGCCCAGGAAGCGCAGAGAGTCCCATACAGGATAAATCCAAGGAGAAACACACCAAGACACATATTAATCAAACTATCAAAAATTAAATAAAAAGAAAAATATTAAAAGCAGCAAGGGAAATGCAACAATCACATACAAGGGAATCCCCATAAGGTTAAGACCTGATCTTTCAGCAGAAACTCTGCAAGCCAGAAGGGAGTGGCAGGACATATTTAAAGTAATGAAAGGAGAAAACCCACAATGAAGATTACTCTACGAAGCAAGGATCTCACTGAGATTCAACGGAGAAATTAAAACCTTTACGGACAAGCAAAAGTTAAGAGAATTCAGCGCAAGCTTTACAACAAATGCTAAAGGAACTTCTCTAGGTAGGAAACTCAAGAGAAGGAAAAGACCTACAAAAACCCAAAACAATTAAGAAAATGGTAATAGGAACATACATATTGATAATTACCTTAAGTGTAAATGGATTAAATGCTCCAACCAAAAGACACAGACTGGCTGAATGGATACTAAAACAAGACCCATATATATGCTGTCTACAAGAGACCCATTTCAGACCTAGGGACACATACACACTGAAAGCGAGGGGATGGAAAAACATATTCCATGCAAATGGAAATCAAAAGAAAGCTGGAGTAGCAATTCTCATATCAGACAAAATAGACTTTAAAATAAGACTATTACAAGAGACAAAAAAGGACACTACATAATGATCAAGGGATCAATCCAAGAAGAAGATATAACAATTGTAAATATTTATGCACCCAACATAGGAGAACCTCAATACATAAGGCAAATGCTAAGAGCCATAAAGGAGAAATTGACAGTAACACAATAATAGTAGGGGACTTTAACACCCCACTTTCACCAATGGACAGATCATCCAAAATGAAAATCAATAAGGAAACACAAGCTTCAAATGACACATTAGACAAGATGGTCTTGACTGATATTTATAGGACATTCCATCCAAAAACAAGAGAGTACACTTTCTTCTCAAGTGCTCATGGAACATTCTCCAGGATAGATCATATCTTGGGTCACAAATCAAGCCTTGGTAAATTTAAGAAAATTGAAATCGTATCAAGTATCTTTTCCGACCACAACACTATGAGACTAGATATCAATTACAGGAAAAAAAACTATAAAAAATATAAACACATGGAGGCTAAACAATATGCTACTAAATAACAAAGAGATCACTGAAGAAATCAAAGAGGAAATCAAAAAATACCTAGAAACAAATGACAATGAAAACACGATGACCCAAAACCTATGGGATGCAGCAAAAGCAGTTCTAAGAGGGAAGTTTATAGAAACACAATCCTACATCAAGAAACAGGAAACATCTCAAATAAACAACCTAACCTTACACCTAAAGCAATTAGAGGTAGAAGGACAAAAGAACCCCAAAGTTAGCGGAAGGAAAGAAATCATAAAGATCAGAGCAGAAATAAATGAAATAGAAACAAAGAAAACAATAGACAAAATAAACAAAAGATAAGTAAAACTAAAAGCTGGTTCTTTGAGAAGATAAACAAAATTGATAAACGTTTTGGCAGACCCATCAAGAAAAAAAGAGAGAAGACTCAAATCAACAGAATTAGAAATGAAAAAGGAGAAGTAACAACTGACACCACAGAAATACAAAAGATCATGAGAGATTACTACAAGCAACTATATGCCAATAAAATGGACAACCTGGAAGAAATGGACAAATTCTTACAAAGGTACAACCCTCCATGACTGAACCAGGAAGAAATAGAAAATATAAACAGACCAGTCACAAGCAACGAAACTGAAACTGTGATTAATAACCTTCAAACAAACAAAAGCCCAGGACCAGATGGCTTCACAGGCGAAATCTATCAAATATTTAGAGAAGAGCTAACACGTATCCTTCTCAAACTCTTGCAAAACATAGCAGAGGGAAGAACACTCCCAAGCTCATTATACAAGGCCGTAATCACCCTGATACCAGACAAAGATGTCACAAAAAAAGAAAACTACAGGCCAATATCACTGATGAACATAGATGCAAAAATCCTCAATGAAACACTAGCAAACAGAATCCAACAGCACATTAAAAGGATCATACACTACGATTAAGTGGGCTTTTTCCCAGGAATGCAAGTATTCTTCAATATATGCAAATCAATCAATGTGATACACCATATTAACAAATTGAAGAATAAAAACCATATGATCATCTCAATAGATGCAGAAAAAGCTTTCGACAAAATTCAACACCCATTTATGATAAAAACTCTCCAGAAAGTAGGCATAGAGGGAACCTACCTCAACATAATAAAGGCCATATATGACAAACCCACAGCCAACATCGTTCTCAACGGTGAGAAACTGAAACCGTTTCCTCTAAGATCAGGAACAAGACAAGGTTGCCCACTCTCGCCACTAGTATTCAACATAGTTATGGAAGTTTTAGCCACAGCAGTCAGAGAAGAAAAAGAAATAAAAGGAATCCAAATTGGAAAAGAAGAAGTAAAACTGTCACTGTTTGCAAATGACATGATACTATACATAGAGAATCCTAAAGATGTTACCAGAAAACTACTAGAGCTAATCAATGAATCTGGTAAAGTATCAGGATACAAAATTAATGCACAGAAATCTCTTGCATTCCTATACACTAATGACAAAAAATCTGAAAGAGAAATTAAGGAAACACTCCCAATTTACCACTGCAACAAAAAGAAGAAAATACCTAGGAATAAACCTAGCTAAGGAGACAAAAGACCTGTATGCAGAAAACTATAAGATGATGAAAGAATCAAAGATGATACAAACAGATGGAAAGATACACCATGTTCTTGGATTGGAAGAATCAACATTGTGAAAATGACTATACTACCGAAAGCAATCTACAGATTCAATGCAACCCCTATCAAACTACCAATGGCATTTTTCACAGAACTAGAACAAAGAAACCTAAAATCTGTATGGGGACACAAAAGACCCCGAGTAGCCAAAGCAATCTTGAGAAAGAAAAACGGAGGTGGAGGAATCAGGATCCCTGACTTCAGACTATACTACAAGTAATCAAGACAGTATGGTACTGGCACAACAATAGAAATATAGATCAATGGAACAGGATAGAAAGCCTAGAGATAAACACATGCACATATGGTCACCTTATCTTTCATAAAGGAGGCAAGAAAATAGAATGGAGAAAAGACAGCCTCTTCAATAAGTGTTGCTGAGAAAACTGGACAGCTGCATGTAAAAGAATGAAATTAGAAGCCTTCCTAACACCATACACAAAAATAAACTCAAAATGGATTAAAGACCTAAATGTAAGGCCAGACACTGTCAAGCTCGTAGAGGAAAACATAGGCAGAACATTCTATGACATAAATCACAGGAAGATCCTTTTTGACCCACCTCCTAGAGAAATGGAAATAAAAACAAAGTAAACAAATGGGACTTAGTGAAACATAAAAGCTTTTGCACAGCAAAGGAAACCATAAACAAGATGAAAGACAACACTCAGAATGGGAGAAAAATATTTGCAAACGAAGCAACTGACAAAGGATTAATCTCCAAAATATACAAGCAGTTCATGCATCTGAATATCAAAAAAACAATCAACCCATTCCAAAAATGGGCAGAAGACTTAAATAGACGTTTCTCCAAAGAAGATATACAGACTGCCAACAAACACATGAAAGGAAGCTCAACCTCACTAATCATTAGAGAAATGCAAATCAAAACTACAGTGAGGTATCACCTCACACCAGTCAGAATGGTCATCATCAAAAAATCTACAAACAATAAATGCTGCAGAAGGTGTGGAGAAAAGGGAACCCTCTTGCACTGTTGGTGGGAATGTAAATTGATACAGCCAGTAGGGAGACCAGTATGGATGTTCCTTAAAAAACTACAAATAGAACTACCATATGATGCAGCAATCCCACTACTGGGCATATACCCTGAGAAAACCATAATTCAAAAAGAGTCATGTACCACAATGTTCACTGCAGGACTATTTACAATAGCCAGGACATGGAAGCAACCGACGTGTCCATCGACAGATGAATGGATAAAGAAGATGTAGCACATATATACAATGGAATATTACTCAGCCATATAAAGAAACGAAATTTAGTTTATAGTGAGGTGATGGACCTAGAGTCTGTCATACAGAGTGAAGTAAGTCAGAAAGAGAAAAACAAGTACCATATGCTAACACATATATATGCAATCTAAAAAAAGAAAAAAGAAAATGGTTCTGATGAACCTAGGGGCAGGAGAGGCATAAAGATGCAGACATAGAGAATGGACTTGAGGACAAGGGGAGGGGGAAGGGTAAGCTGAGACAAAGTGAGAGAGTAGTATGGACATACACACACTACCAAATGTAAAATAGATAGCTAGTGGGAAGCAGCTGCATAGCACAGGTAGATCGGTGCTTTGTGACCACCTAGAGGGGAGGGATAGGGAGGGTGAGAGGGAGATGCAAGAGGGAGGAGATATGGGGATATATGTATACATATAGCTGATTCACTTTGTTATACAGCAGAAACTAACGCAACATTGTAAAGCAATTATACTCCAATAAAGATGTTAAAAAAAGTATAATTGCATCAGTTATCTCTTTCTACCTTCGTAAGAGCTTGTGGGATAGGAATTTTTCTCCCAGTTTCATAAATGAAGAAACAGAAACTTAGAGAAGTTAAATGACTGGTTCAAAAGCTCAGTTAATAAAAATGGGTCTGGGATGTCTGCATTCAAATGCTCTGCGCTCTCTACTACATTCATTTTTGGAACAGGCCGTAGGAAGAGCCAAAGAGAATGAAACTGGCAATAGAAATGAGGGGCCCATCCAAGCTAAAACCTACTCACCTGATCTCACAGAAGCCCCTCATTTCTATAGTGGGGACTGGTAGAAGTCTCCCTAAATATCTTCTCTTCTTCTTGGGCATATGGGTAGACCACACTTACTGTGGACATTTCCATTGCAGTGAAGTCTAGCCATGTGACTAATTTCTGGGTAGTGAAA